>NC_047045.1:34989288-36239288 GCF_011762595.2 Tursiops truncatus
GACACTGATGAAAGAAATTAAAGATGATACAAATAGATGGAGAGATATACCATGTTCTTGGATTGGAAGAATCAACATTGTGAAAATGACTATACTACCCAAAGCAATCTACAGATTCAGTGCAATCCCTATCAAACTACCACTGGCATTTTTCACAGAACTAGAACAAAAAATTTCACAATTTGTATAGAAACACAAAGGACCCCATATAGCACAAGCAAACTTAAGAAAGAAAAACGGAGCTGGAGGAATCAGGCTCCCTGACTTCAGGCTATACTACAAAGCTACAGTAATCAAGACAGTATGGTACTGGCACAAAAACAGAAATATAGATCAATGGAACAGTATAGAGAGCCCAGAGATAAACCCACACACATATGCGTCAACTTATCTTTGATAAAGGAGGCAAGAATATACAGTGGAGAAAAGACAGCCTCTTCAATAAGTGGTGCTGGGAAAACTGGACAGCTACATGTAAAGGAATGAAATTAGAACACTCCCTAACACCATACACAAAAATAAACTCATAATGGATTAAAGACCTAAATGTAAGGCCAGACACTATCAAAGTCTTAGAGGAAAACACAGGCAGGTCACTCTATGACATAAACCACAGCAAGATCCTTTTTGACCCAGTTCCTAGAGGAATGGAAATAAAAACAAAAATAAACAAATGGGACCTAATGAAGCTTAAAAGCTTTTGCATAGCAAAGGAAACCATAAATAAGACGAAAAGACAACTCTCAGAATGGGAGAAAATATTTGCAGATGAAGCAACTGACAAAGGATTAATCTCCAATATATACAAGCAGCTCATGCAGCTCAATATCAAAAAAACAAACAACCCAATCCGAAAATGGGAGAAGACCTAAACAGACATTTCTCCAAAGAAGACATATAGATTGCCAACGAACACACGAAAGAATGCTCAACATCATTAATCATTACAGAAATACAAATCAAAAGTACAATGAGACATCATCTCACACCCGTCAGAATGGCCATCATCAAAAAAATCTAGAAACAACAAATGCTGGAGAGGGTGTAGAGAAAAGGGAACCCTCTTGCACTGTTGGTGGGAATGTAAATTGATACAGCCACTGTGGAGAATAGTATGGAGGTTCCTTAAAAAACTAAATATAGAACTACCATACAACCCAGAAATCCCACTACTGGGCATATACCCCGAGAAAACCATAATTCAAGAAGAGTCATGTACCACAATGTTCACTGCAGCTCTATTTACAATAGCCAGGACATGGAAGCAACCTAAGTGTCCATCGACAGATGAATGGATAAAGAAGATGTGGCACATATATACAATGGAATATTGCTCAGCCATAAGAAGAAACAAAATTGAGCTATTTGTAATGAGGTGGATGGACCTAGAGTCTGTCATACAGAGTGAAGTAAGTCAGAAAGAGAAAAACAAATACCGTGTGCTAACACATATATATGGAATCTAAAACCAAAAAAGAAAAAAAATGGTCATGAAGAACCTAGGGGCAAGAAGGGAATAAAGACGCAGATCTACTAGAGAATGGACTTGAGGATACGGGGAGGGGAAGGGTTAGCTGGGACAAAGTAAGAGAGTGGCATGGACATTATATGCACTACCAGATTTAAAATAGATAGCTAGTGGGAAGCAGCCGCATAACACAGGGAGATCAGCTCGGTGCTCTGTGACCACCTAGAGGGGTGGGATACGGAGGGTCGGAGGGAGGGAGATGCAAGAAGGAAGATATATGGGGATATATGTATATGTATTACTGATTCACTTTGTTATAAAGTAGAAATTAACACACCATTGTAAAGCACTTATACTCCAATAAAGATGTTAAAAAAAAAAGAGGATATGGTTCAATGAGCTGAATGAAAACAGCTAGGAGATACAGAGCAAATACTTTCTTTTTAGTTTTTGGGTTTTTTCCAGTTTCATGGAGGTATAATTTACAAATAAAAATTATGTAAGGTGCACAGTATTGATGTTTTGATATACATATACATTGTGAAATGATTATGATAATCTTTCTTATTAACATATCCATCACTATACACAGTGACCATTTTTCGTGGTGAAAACACTTAAGATCTACTCTTTTAGCAAATTTCAAGTATAAAACACAATATTATTAACAATTGTCGCCATGTTTTATGTTGGATCATCAGAACTTAGTCACCATGAATAACTGAAACGTTGTATCCCTTGACCAACCTATCTCCATTTATTCCACCTCTAGCTCTGGCCAACGACCATTCTATTCTGCTTCTATGAGTCTGACTGTTTTAAATTACACACATAAGTGAGACTTACACAGCATTTGTCTTTCTGTGTCTGGCTTATATTACTTGGCATAATATCTTCAGGTTTGTCCATGTTTTCACAAATGACAGGATCTCCTTCTTCTTAAGGCTGAATGATATTCCATTGTGTATACACACACCACATTTTCTTTACCCATTCATGCATCTATGGACATTTAGGTTGTTTCCGTATCTTGGCTATTGTGAATACTGCTGTAATGAACATGGGGGTGCAGATTTTTTAAAGATACTAAATTTCCATTGGATACATACCCAGAAATGGAATTGCTGAATCACATTATAGTTCTATTTTTAATTTTTTAAGGAACCTCCATGCTGTTTTCAACATTGGCTGTACCAATTTCAATAACTTCTGATTGAAGGAAAAATGAAGCAGAGCTCAGAAACCCCTACATCTGTGGCAAGGAGGGAATTGTAAGATAACTGGATAGACAGGTGTTATGAACAGAGTCTGTTTTGGAAGAAACTCCAAGCTCAGAGAAACCATCGTCTTAGTAACAAATACACTACCATGTGTATTGTTTAGAGTTTTCAGTTTTAGTTCCAAAGGGCCCCACTATTATTAGACGAGGATATTGAAAGAAGAAACAAAATCAGATGCATATTGGGAAAACTTCTGAAGAATGAAGACTTTACAGGTTTCCAGAGAGAAAAACCGGGAGTCTTTAAAGCAAAGAGTCAGACTACCAAGAAAATTCTCAGTGATGTATACTAGAGAATCATGGAATAATTTCTAAGCATTCTGAAGGAAGATGATTTTAAATATAGAAATTATGCTTGGTCAAATTATCATTTAATTTACTGCATGTATGCATTCAGGTATAGATTTAATTAAAACAATTTATCTTTCAGAACTATCACTTTGGCTTTTTCAAAAGATTAATAAGAAAAAGAAACTTCTAAAATCAAATGAAAGAAGAGTAAAGATGCACAAAAATATGAGGTGGATAAAGAGAATTTTTAAACATATTACTATAGACAAATTACACCAATACACTTTGAAAATTTTGACAAAATGTGTCAATAACTAAGAACATAACAATGAGCAAGTTTAACCCAAGCAGAGGGGAAAAACTTTAATGGACTAATACTTATAAAAGAAATCGAAAATGAGATTAAAGTTCTATCCGGCAAAAAGTGCTAGATCTTATAGGTACTTTTACCAGAGCTTCAAGAAGTGATACCGATTTCCTTAATTCTAAGAAGTGAGAAATTTTAGGAAGTAGTATTGATTTAAGTTCTTTTGAAAGACAGAAAAAATAAACCATGCATTAAATGAACACATTCTAAGAGGCATATCGGTTTAGAAAATATTAGAGTGGAAAAAATGCCAATTATTTTTATTTTTCACACCTATTCAACGCCAAAGATGGAAATCTTCAATTTTTTGTGTGAGCCCTCATAAATTGGATACCAAAGATAGACAAGAATAACACACACTATTACCAGCTAGTTGTTTATGAATATATTTGCCAAAAAATCAACAAATGTTTAATGGATCAAAAGAACATATTAAAATAATGAGTTAGAGCTTTATTACTGACATAAACACATGACATATAATACGTAAGACCCTACCACAACACAGTAAATGGAACCTATAAAATTTAGTCATACAAAACACTGAGTCCCATTACTTCAAGTTTATGAAATGACCGTGAAGAGCCTACCTTGCCCCTGACCCAAGAGTTCGAGAGTTCTACTGCATGACCCAATTCCTCTGTGGTAGCAGCCAGTGTTGGTAGTTGTCCTCTCCGGACCTAATACCGAATGGGGTAATTCTAGGTTTTGCAGCTAAATGACAATTCTCTTACTGCCTTGTATCAATTTTTATTGGCCTAATCCAGGAATACTGGACCACAAGAATACTGGGAAATCAACTAGCCATAATTTGCCTCCCTACTTTCCAAGTCTGAGTTACTTCCTGTGTCTCTGCCCAGCTTCATTCTCCCCTGCATATCTCTCTTGCCCACCGCCAAAAGATGAAAATATTAGCTTTTCTCCAATTAAGAACTGAAGCTAGGCAGAAGGTGGAAGCTAATGCCAGTTGTATTATACCCAAATCGGATTACTGGGTATATTATTGTGGAGTTCATTGTAAAATTATACTCAAATATATAGCATAATATCATATCTGTAAAAGATATATATTTAGACAACAAGCAGAAAGCTAGATAGCTGGAGGTTTGGAGAGAGAGAGAGAGGTTGAGGGAGTCAGAGAGAGAGAGATGCAAACAGCTGCTTGCTAGAGAGCATGCTTGAGCACGCCTGTTAGCTACCTGAGTGTTCCTCAGGAAAGGACAGAAGTGGCGACTTTCTTTTTTTAAAAATTAATTAATTAATTTATGGCTGCGTTGGGTATTCGTTGCTGCGCACAGGGGCTACTCTTCATTGCTGTGTGTGGGTTTCTCATTGCGGTGGTTTCTCTTGTTGTGGAGCACGGGCTCTAGGAGTGCGTGCTTCAGTAGTTGTGGCACAGGGGCTCAGTAGCTGTGGCTTGCAGGCTCTAGAGCACAGGCTCAGTAGTTGTGGCACATGGGCTTAGCTGCTCCGTGGCATGTGGGATCTTCCCGGACCAGGGATCGAACCTGTGTCCCCTGCATTGGCAGGCAGATTCTTAACCACTGCGCCACCAGGGAAGTCCCCATGACTTTCATTTTTTATTATTTAATGTTATTGATCTTTCTCATAATAAGCCCATACTTTAGAAATTAAAAAAATAAAGATATTACAAATGAGAAAGAATGGAAATAAAATGTTTAAATCCCTTCAGAAAGTAATTTATACTTTTCACATTTATGTTTTCTTTTATTAAGCATAATTTTTATTTTGAAATACAAATATATAAATATATTTGGAAAGAGATAAAAGCATATGTATGTTTATATTGTCAGGTGATACATTCCTTTTTTCTAGGATAGTTATAAGGAGGGCTTAAGAATGTGCTGTAAGATAAATGTTGTACCAAACATCCCAGAAGGAGAATGTTTTTGATTGACTTAATTCTCCATCTTCTGAAAAATTAAGTCTCTAGATTGCCCTGAAAACTGCAACAATGTATCAAATTGAAATTAAAATGAATAGCAAATGAAGATAGGGTATTCTGTGACCAAGAATGGATGGACATAGAGACTGAAAAAAGAAACACCAGGGATGGAGCTGGAAGTGAGGAAGTGGAAGTGAGAAGAGGATGAAACATGAATGAAAATATCCACAATGGCAGCTTGCTTATTTTGTCACACAAATCAAACCTTGCTGCATTAGTGAATGCCAACTCTGAATTATTACCAGTTACCTGAGGAGACCGGACATGGTCCTTTGGCAGAATTTGTATACCTTGCTAGTGTTGCTGTGATTAAGGGTTTTCCATTTGACACCAGATTTGGGGGCACACTCCCCATATTACTTGACTTCCACTCAAGGAAACAAATAAGACTCTGCCTAGATGCTTGTCTAACTCCATCTCAAGGTCACAGAGGGCTATTTATCCATGTCCATGTCAGAAAAGGTAGACTAGGCTCCATCTTTCCCCTTATATCCCATTTTTTACCACTCAGTGTTGAGGTGTAGAGTGTGTGTGTTCCAGAATTTTTTACAATTATTTTTCACCATACCTGCTGCTCAGAGGGTAGTTATATGTGTATTTTCCTTGTCTTTATTTAATTTGTATCCTGTCTAGCTCAATTGTGGCATATAGATTTAACAAAGATAAGGTTTAAAAAAATGGGTCCTTTGTTTTGTTCACTTCCAAGTGCATTTAGGAGTGAGAAGTATAAATCTGTTTTTAAAATATTTTTCTGAGAAGCACAGGTCATATATTTTATTTTGTATTTTTTTAATTTTTAAATTTTTTAGATTAGTTTAAGGTTCAAAACAACATCTAGAGGAAGCTACAGATCTTTTCCATCTATCCTCTGCCCCCATACACGCACAGTCCCCCCATTATCAGCATCACTCACCACAATGGTGCATTTGTTACCAAATGCATTGTGCTCAACCTACACTGACACATAATCACCCAAAGTCTATAGTTTACGTAAGGGTTCACTCTTGGTGCACATTCTATGGGTCTGAACAAGTGTATAATGATATATATCCATCATTACAGTATCATACAGAGTATTTCTCACTGTCTTAAAAATTCTCTGTGCTCGGCCTGTTCATCCCTCTTCCAACCACCACCCCCGGCAACCAGTAGTCTTTTTATCATCTCCAGAGTTTGCCTTTTCATTCCATACATTTTTAAAATTAAAAGGAAATGATTTTTTAAATGCCAGTTGTAAATAGTTATGTGATGACTAGCATAGAATAAAATGCTCTAAAAGTGACTGCAACTGTAAAGAAAAATGCACACATTTTGAGTAAACACAAATTTGATTACGCTATTGAGCAGGTTACAACCAATCTATGAAAGAGCAAAATATTCACACCTAAATGATGTGGACTACTTATAATGGATAATTAATTATACTTAAAATCATGCTTTTATACAAATTAAAAAATCCCAATGTTCTTCTAATACTACAGAAAAGTTATAAGTAAAAGAACCAAAACAGAAAAACCGGACCTAAACTGGAAAAAATTACCTGTGGAAGTTACATTTGAAGTGTGCCTGAAGAAAGCCTAGGACATTTTTACCGAAGGCACAATTCCTACTACACTGTGAATGGTGGATATATACTGTTGCTTGGATTAATGAATTGGTCAAAGAAATATATCACACACCCCAGCCTCACTTATGTTATGGCACAAAGAGAAAAAGATAGTATATGTATGGCCTGTGACTGAACAGACAAAGCAGACTGCATTTGAAGCAAACTAGCTCATGCAGTGCATATGAGCTCATTTTTAGAATCCATATGTATTGTGTAAGATACAAAAGGTAATACAGAAAAGTATGAAACATTGTTCTTGCATGTTTCCTAATTATGCAATGAGCCATAAATATACATGCAACTTTTAAGTGAAAACTAAATAACAATACTAGGTAAAATATATTCAAATTAAGAATAAGTGCTAAATAAATGGCTTATAAATAATAAATCTTCTAAGAAGAGGACAGATCACGCTAAATCGAAAATGGTTTGAGAAAAAAATCACTGTTGTTAACAATGATGGAGGAAAGTGTAGATCTCAGAAAACTAAATGCAAGTTGCCAGTGGAAAGGAGAATGAGAAGGAAAAATTTTTGATTATATGAAAGTCTAAATGCATAATTTAAGAAATATGAATATCAGCACCATTCAAAAATCAAGGAAATCGGAAAAATAAAATTAAATAAATAGGATGGCCTATTGGATACTCCATATACCCACAAGAATAATCCATTTCTATACTAGAACAAAATAAACTATCTGCATTGAAAACGATGAATCATATGATAAATTGTAGAATTCAGGAATACTGGGATACCTTATAAAACCATGTAAGTCAGAAGCTCCAATGTTTGGATTTTTACCAAAGTGCAAGCTATGGATTTTAATTAATTTATTTTTTTAAAGATGGAAGAGGAAGTGAGTTTTATCCTGCTTGCCCCCGCCAGTCAATCAATTTTGGATGTTTTGCATTCATTGTTTATCTTAAAGTCATGTACATATTTTTCCTATATCCAGTCTCTCCATGAATACAGAGCAAACACAAATAGGTTTTTTAAGGATGATGATTCTAGTATAAAACTCTGAACTTCAATTTGCTATGAGATTGTACACATAGCTAATTATACGACCAATATTTTCTTCCATGTTTTCTTTACAATCTCAGCAATATTTAAAACCAAGTGAATTTTCCCGATATGAAAACTCTCCTCAGTACTGCAGTGGTCTTTAAGAGGAACACATAAAACTGTAGTACATAGGTCTTTAGCCCCTATCCTCATTGTTTGCTAAATAAAGGTCAATACCGAATCCTCAAAAATGTAATGTTAGTTCTATCATTAGTAGAAATACCATGCACTTGTAGAATGTTTTCCTATATTTGTTTGAATAAAACAAAAATATTTAAAACAAAAGACCTCCTTTTTAATGACATATACCTTTTCAAAATAAAAATTTACAGAAATTGAATCTATTAAAATAATTCTTGGTTCTATTTGTCATTTTATTTAATTTTTTTCTGCCTTGCGTTTTAGATCATTTTTAAAATGACTATTACTAGAGCATGCATTCTTGCTAGAGTGACATGCCCCTAGCTCTCCACTGACCTGGACAGAATAAAAGTATTCACAAGATTCCAGGACTATGTAGATTCCAAGACCAAAGAGAATTTTTCACAGTATTAAAAAAACAAAACAAAACAAACAAAAACTTTTCTCTAGTGCCTACTAAACACTTCAGAGAAGTCTGCAGAGGTTCCAATGGGGTCTTGCTTCCTCGTTTGAATATTTTAGAAGTGAGGACCATGAACATAGCTTTACATAACAGAAAGATAAATAACGCACAGTTTATTTTCAGAATTTTACAGCAAGTATGGCTGCCTTACCTTCTCCATTCTTCTGCCAGCTCAAAATCAGCCAAGGTGTATCCAAAATATTGTATCAGCAAACACACTTTCCTAGAAAATGAAGAAAGCAATAATGCAATGAGACCATTGAACCAGGAGTGGAAGAATTTGTCCTACTCTGCCCTAGGTTGGGGGTATGTCTCTTGGCTTCTCTCTCCTTCAGTTACCTCATATGGAAATTAAAAAATAAAGGCAAGTGTCCTCTTTTTTAGGGACTTTTGTGACAGTCACGTAAGAGAATATTTGGGGGGAAATCTGTAAACTGCAAGATGCTAAAGAAATTTTAAAAATCTAAAAATCATTAACAGTGAAAAAAAATTAGTGAATGCCACCTCCTGGTAATGTGGTAATGTGATCGATACTAGCAAGTCTCATCCTGCAGGTGAATCCTTAATACTTCCTAACTGTATTCTATGCTCTCCCTTTTTAAATAAATTCAGCAGCCTATGGTATTATACAAACTAAATGCATGCCAGTACAAAACTTTTTGAAAATTCCACACATAATAATACACAGTCCCTTCAAATCTCACACAGAAGTTAGGTTTGGACTGCAGGTCTGAGACATATTACTCAGTATTTATTGAGATAGACATGTGATTTAAAACTAAGATGAAAATAGAAAGGGCAATCATTATCCATCTATTTGGCATCTCTGTGAAAAGCTATTGAGACCCATTTCATTACACCTTTTCATTATGCTGTTTACTATGTTAACTGAAACTTTATAATGTTGGAGGTATATAAAAGATTCTTTAAGTACATAGCATATACCAGAATAAATCCTCTAAGACAGAACATTTTAGAACTCTTTTTTATGTTATAGGACGGACGTATCTAGGAGAACTCAGAGTAAATACAAATGATCGCCACTGAAGGAGAAGGAAGTGATAATCATGCCTCCTTTATTGATATGATTGTTTAGTTATTAATCAAAACCTTCACTTTTAGGAAAGATAACTAGGTCCTGCTTGAGTGGGGGCCAACCAAGGCACCCATTTGATCTGTCAGTACTCTCACACTTGCTCTTGATGTCAGAAAAAAATTTAAAAGACAAAGCCTTTTATTTCACAATTTAAGTTGTGGCTCAAATGCAAATATTTCTTTTCTTTCCAAATAGAAAATATTCTATAAATACATTTGATTGAATTTATCACAATAAATTCAAAACTTTAAAAGTAAAACAGGACTGGGCATATACCCTGAGAAAACCATAATTCAAAAAGAGTCATGTACCACAATGTTCACTGCAGCTCTATTTACAATAGCCAGGACATGGAAGCAACCTAAGTGTCCATAGACAGATGAATGGATAAAGAAAATGTGGCAATATATACAATGGAATATTACTCAGCATAAAAAGAAATGAAATTGAGTTATTTGTAGTGAGGTGGATGGACCTAGACTCTGTCATACAGAGTGAACTTAAGTCAGAAAGAGAAAAACAAATACCGTATGCTTACAAATATGTATGGAATCTAAAAAAAAAAAATGGTTCTGAAGAACTTAGGGGCAGGACAGGAATAAAGACATAGAAAATGGACTTGAGGACATGGGAAGGGGGAAGGGTAAGCTGGGACGAAGTGAGAGAGGGGCATGGACATATATACACTACCAAATGTAAAATAGATAGCTAGAGGGAATCAGCCACATAGCACAGGGAGATCAGCTCAGTGCTTTGTGACCACCTAGAGGGGTGGGACAGGGAGGGTGGGAGGGAGACGCAAGAGGGAGGGGACATGGGGATATATGTATATGTATAGCTGATTTACTTTGTTATACAACAGAAACTAACACACCATTGTAAATCACTTATACTCCAATAAAGATGTTAAAAAAAAAAAAGTAAAATGGAATAATATTTCTAAATTGTGGCATTGGAACAAGACAACAACATATTTAGGTGAACATTTAATGTGTACAAGTGATACTGACAAATGTATTTCTTCCTTAAAAGTTAGATTTCATGGTAACGGATTTTTAAATAGGTGACTAATGTTTTTGACAAGCCTGAAATTTCTGGAAATGTTCTCTCATTCATTGGAACAAAACAATTTAGCATGACTCTCTGGGTCGTGATATTCTTAAGTCTTTAAAAAAAAATTATGGAGCAACTTTTCCAAGTGTTATTTTTAGATTAGGTAAGTGTGCTGAGGATGAACTTAACTAGTTATGTCCTGTGTTCTACAGAATGAGTAAAATATCATTTGTAAATTTAACTCTTACCTTAAATGATTTTAATAGTTTATAAAATGTCACACTTGTTTTAAAAATCTACTTCAAAATACAGTCTATGTATGTATCCTTTTAGAAGAGCTACATAATAACTAAATATTAGAGAGCACGGATAGCTATTCTGCCAGTTTGAAAACTGGCTAATCATTTCAGTCACCTGAAAGTGACTTGCCAACAAAATTTAAGGAAGCTTTACATATTAGCATTTCATAAGTCTGTAGTGAATAAGTAGCAGCTGTTAACTTTCTTTTAAGATATACAGCGGGCTACAGATTTAAGATTTATTTTACCTCAGAGGAAAGTAATAAACATATAAGCTGTCAATTTTTAAAATACACGGTTTGGGATCTTCATACCACATCACATAAAGCAGCTTAAGTTTAGCCTTTATATAGCCAAATATAAAAAAATATACATACACACACATATACACAATAAATACAGTGTTTCTGTTTAATAGCTATCTCTAAGAATAAAAAACAAAGTTCTGAATTTTACTTCTAAGGAAATTCAAGAACATTTCTATTTCTCCAAATTTTTCTTGAATAATATGCTAATCTTACCAAATTTGATTTTCAAGCAGGTAAAATTTCCGTCTCACTCTAGGATTAGATATTAAGATTTGTTAATTTTATTGATCTATTTTAATCTGACCATGGATACTTGTGTGTTTCATGGGAATCATACCATACAGCCAACATAAAATTAATTTTCTCATAAGGAATCATTTGAAAGAATCCCACTGCATGGGTTTTATTCTATACTTCTAAATAAATGAATAAATGATGAGATTCCCTTGATGTAAGGCAGACACTGCACTGAGAGAGGGCCTATGACATCATAGAGGCTAGTTCTGGGTACGCAAAGTGGTACTGTATTATTCCTCAAAACATGAAACCCCATATTTTTTATTTGAGAACACTCAGAGTCACACGTTTAGCCTCTGTGCAGTCTGCTGACATGACCCCATCATTACAGATGGCCACTCCAAGTCTCTCATCCATTACCACACCCAAGTTTTCTTATTTTTATCACTAGATATTTAGTTTAAAAGAGCCTATATGACTGTTCCTTTCAATATTTATGCTTCTTTTTCATGAGAATTACATTCTTTTTACATCAAGTACCATGCATTACTCCACTTCTCCACTTTTTGTTGTGGGCACATCAATGGTTTCCCTGTCTTAAAAGTACATGCTCGGGCTTCTCTGCTGGCGCAGTGGTTAAGAATCCACCCGCTAATGCAGGGGACATGGGTTCAAGCCCTGATCCGGGAATATCCCACATGCCGTGGAGTAACTAAGCCTGTGCACCACAACTACTGAGCCCGTGTGCCACAACTACTGAAGCTCGCACACCTACAGCCTGTGCTCTGCAACGAGAAGCCACTGCAATGAGAAGCCCGCACACCACAACGAAGAGTAGCCCCCGCTTGCTGCAACTAGAGAAAGCCCGCGTGCAGCAACGAAGACCCGACACAGCCAAAAAAAATAATTAAAAAAAAAAAAGTACGTGCTCTTATGGACCACATAAAAATAAACACAGCAACTCATCCCTTTTTCCTCTTATCCTTGCTAAGTACCATTTTCCTCCTTTTACTCTACCTCAACTCTCCCCTTCTCCAACTCCTCCCCACCTCTATTACCATCACAGCAGAGTGGGTACCTTCCAACTGCTCTACACAGGGCTGCCTAAGCACTTTACAGATTTTCCTGTCCTTTGGTAAATAATCTTCTGTCCATTTTAGAGATTAAGCTACTAAGATCTGGATAGTTAATTAATTTGTCCTTCATTAATAAGCTCTTGGTTCTAAACTGTATTTTCTTCTACAATCCATACTCAGCTACCTAAACTTACTTGATAAGTGGCTGATTTTCAGGACTCATCATCATTTTGTCACCGAGACATTAGTAGGAAGCAAGAAGTATCTGTCATTTTCATCAGGTTGCTGTAACGAAAAACATAAAGAAGGATTTCGTTTTTCTTGTACTACAATATCATTTAAGTATCATGAACTATGGAAACTCTCCCCTTAACCAACATAAATTTTTCTTTCTCTACTATTTTTTTATTCCTGATTCCAAACTTTATGATATGTCTTCTCAGTCTTGAATCCAAGGGAACCAGCCATCAACAGCATTAAGCAAGCCTTACATCCCCAAATACCATACAAAGCTGCAACACGAATGTAAATATCTGTGACAGTATCTTGCTTATTTTGTTGCACACTTCTATGGCATGAATGGGTAGGTTTATGGCCTAGTATTCTATGTGCTGCAATTTTTTATTTCAAAAAGCATAAACTTTTAGAGAGTTCCTGCTTACCTTGGTTGAAACAGTGTCTCCTAAAGACTAGTATACTTAGGTATAATTTAAGGTTAAGAGAACGTATAAATGAAGATTTAGTGGATCCTTGCCTTTCCATCCTACAAGTAATAGCTTATTCCCTTTTTGGAATATCATAAGCAAAATTATAATTTAAAATTTATGAAGTTCATTGCAATTCACTTGCAAAGCATATTATGAATGTGACACTTGGCTGAGGTTAAAGATAAATGCAACAGCAGCAAAATTAATATAAAAACACAAATTTGGGGCTTCCCTGGTGGCGCAGTGGTTGAGAATCTGCCTGCCAATGCAGGGGACATGGGTTCGAGCCCTGGTCCGGGAAGATCCCACATGCCGCGGAGCAACTAGGCCCGTGAGCCACAACTACTGAGCCTGCGCGTGTGGAGCCTGTGCTCTGCAACAAGAGAGGCCGCGATAGTGAGAGGCCGGCGCACCGCGATGAAGAGTGGCCCCCGCTCGCCGCAACTAGAGAAAGCCCTCGCACAGAAGCGAAGACCCAACACAGCCATAAATAAATAAATTAAAAAAAAAAAAAAACCCACAAATTTGAAGCCAATTTATATAATACTTTATTTTCAAGATTTTCATTTTTTTGTATACTCTACTATACCAGTAAATATCCTAAATATCTATAGTCTTTGGTCGAAAGAGCACATTTTTCAACATATCTTAAGGTATTTTACCAAATAACACATTTTCTTCAAAGACCATTCACATACATTTTTATCATTCACCTTCATATGCTTGAAGGTAAGTAGAAGCAGATATAATCTTCATTAAAAGGTAATATAAATTTAAAGATATCGTATCTTTTTTCCAGCGACTCAAAGTGGTAGATCCAAGAATAGAGATTGCGATGCTGACTTCATAAGAAACTACCCTAAACTGATAAATCAGTGACGGACAGTTTCACAAAATTATTGCAAATTTTTGAATGGCTCACAATTTCCTTTGCCATCCTCAGTCATATCAATATAGTTCCTCCTTTATTTGAATTGCAATTTAAATATGCAGATTTCCACAAGAAATCTTCCACAAATATAGTTCTATAAGCACAACCAAAATTGAGATCAAGGGTTTATTCTGTATATAAATGGCCGTGACAGGCTTATGGATGTTGACCAAAAATTATAAAATACATCTGCTTCATATCTATATAAAACTGTCTTACGTAATTCATAAGTGTTTCTTCTCAGGGGTTCGATCAGTTATTCTGTCTTTATAACTTATTGTAGTTGATCAAACTGGGACAAATATGAAAAACAAAAAAAGAAAATAACTTATTTCTCATGACTGTATGTAGGGTATTTTAATTAACAAATTCCACAATATTATTAGTTAAGAACTGTTTCATGATTTCATCGCTAAAATTAGCACCATTGTAAAAATTAAATATCTACAATTTTTTGCAAACAGGCACTTTATTTTCATAGAATATTTAGTGGTGTAACTGATACAAAAATAATGTTTGAGAATATCCCATATGTTCCTTTTCAAACTTTATGATGGGTACATAGTGTTCCAAGGATTAATTCTGTACACTTTTGACCAGGAAGCTCAAGTCATATGACTAGAGTAGCTCATTACATTATGTAAATATGTAAAGTGGATGAGTACATAATAGGGATGTGGCAAAAATTAACAAGAGAATATACAGTATGCAGACCAATGAGGTGTGTTTGAGGGCCTGTGAGCCACCAGCTTATGGCTTCTACTGACCACAGTCTGAAAGCAAAGATGAGTCATTCAGTTATATCTACACACTTAGCTAGTTTATAAGGCCCTTTAGTGACAACAGGGACATAATCTTACCCTATCCTAGCAGGTTCTTTAAGCAGACACACAAGCACTCACACAGCCTGTTAAAACTAAAAGTGGCTTGAACTGCATACATTTTTTCTTTCAATTGATAAAAATTCAGAGAGCAGGAAATCTGGGGTTCATCACTTCAGATGTTCACCAACGTCAGGGATCTAGAGCAGGCACTTTGTCCTACTCTTGGTTTCCGCATATGTTTGCAGGTGGATGCCACTGTTGAAAGCAGTAGCTTTTCCAAGGTAAGGAGGAAGAGGACGGGAGGATTTCTTTAAATCTCTAATGAGTTCTTTAGCAGAATTCCCTAACTTCTCTGTGCTGACTCAGATCAGATTTCTAACTCTAAACTACTCTCTGGAAAAAGAGAAGGGGATTTCCATGGCTGATTTAAGGACAGAACAATCCTAGAGTTTTATGGTGGGGCCCACCTTCCCTTAGTACATCCATGTCAATTCTTTAACAAAACCAGGTTCTATTAGCAAGAAAATAGGAAATCTCTGTTACATACACAAACAAGAGAAATAACCAGTCTGTCCCCGAAGAGGCCCATTTTATTTATAAGCTTTTCCCTCCAAAATGTTTCAGTATTTTCCCCTATTTTTATGTAACCTCTGCATCTCCCAGTGAATAGTCCTTCTAAAAAACTCTCATTTTCCCCATTTCTATTGAGAAGAGTTATAGTTTTTATAAAATAATCTAATTTGGCTCACTCTCTGAAGCTGAAAGCACTGAGAAGTTTAGGGAAAAATTTACGAATTATGTCAAACACATGGTCCAGATAGGCCACAGCTAAACCAGGAGACAGTCTCCAAAGGGATAAAGAGATCTAGACACGGCCATACTCACAAGCAGAAGGGCACTGTGAAGCTCACCCTAGAATCTTATTATAAAAGTTCCTACTCACACCAGAACACCAGAAATCTGAACCAAACAAACAAAAAGGTTCCAAGATAGTCTCCTACAGGTCCAGAAGAAAGTAACTTAAAGTACCAATGGGATTCTAGGGTTGAGCAAATCCTTGAAGATAAATGGAATCAACTCCAGACAGAAAGATACTATACTGCTGCCATTTTTTCCCCAAATCACCAGAGCACCGGATACGCTGGTACTGTATCTATTCTACTCAAATGAAGAGTCAGGCTTCACTGAGAGAACAATTTTATTTCTACATTAAAGTTTTAAATGCATCACCAAACTTAATATGATTTTCTTAGTTTTGGAAAGGAAAAGGTGAGGCAAAAGAAGAGCCATAGGTTCTGCACAAAGTCACATAGCTGGCTCAAGACTGGGGTCAGATCCCAAAACTCCTCATATCAGGTATAGCAGATTATATAGCATTTTACATGACAGTGAAATAAATGACATTATGATCCCTTCATATTTTTTCTCATTAGGTTAGTTGAAGGTTTTACATGTAGACCTTATGACTCACTTCAAAAAAAGGCCAACTACACAATTTTTCTTCATTAAACTTTGGAAATTACAACTGTGTAAAAATCATATTGTCCTTGCATTGGTAGGTCCAAGATAAAAGATAATGTTACAGTTTCCATCAGAGAATTTTACATTGTGAACTACTGATCATTACCTAGGTTTATGGTATATTCTGCTTTTCACCTCTATGGAAAATATGTTGTTTTAAAGTGTCAGTTTATAAGTGTGTTAAGAGTTTAACAAAAGCATTATTTGAATTAAAAGAAACAATTACCTGAACAATTATTTCAACGACACCAATTTTTAGTAAAATATGCTTTCCTACTTGCTATATTCTGTTTTTTTCCCTTCAACCTGAAATCATGCTTAAGGAATTTGCAGGCTGATGTACATTATAGATCAAATGACATGCACTGACAAAACTGCAAGGAGGTACACATATTAGAGCCCAGAATTGTTGAGAGTTATAAAAATAATATTCATATTTAAGGTAAGGAGGAGCTAATTCATAGGGCTACATATCACTAAGAATAGTATTAACCATTGAGGGAAAAGAGAAAATAGGAAGGACACCAATTCAGGGAAAATTCAAAATACAGTCACTCGCTTTATAAGAATGTGCCCTTCAATGTAAAGAAAAATCTCGTACTGAATATCACTCTAACTTATGACATTTTCCAGGTGAGTTTAATGGAAGATTTCTTTTTTTCATTAGAAAAACACTCCCATTCTACAGAGTTATCTACAAATAAAAGAGAATCACATGAGAGAATTCTGGTTTGGAGGCAACATCCTTAAGAAAGTAAGAATGCATGTATTTGATAAAAATGGAGATAGAGAATTTTTTGGAAAATTGTGATTCTTCCTCCTTTAAAAAAAAAACTATCATTTGCTAGAATGTTACATGACATTTTTACATGTCTGTACATTAACATAGTTGGCATAAGATATATATGGTCCACTGTAAAAACAGACTCTGGTATACAGAAATACAGCTGTTGACAGTAGGGTAAATGTGTGGACAAGATAGCAGGGAGACTCTCTGTATTGAAAACACACAAAGGTTAATTTTTTTTAAAGTATTTAGCATTACTCAGTGCCACCATTAGGCACCATGGCTATCACAGAAGAGAGTACATATACCAAAGTTTTACCTCATGTGCCTTGACCTCAAGAAAAGATATACACATATGGAAAGTTGAACAATAAAAGATAACAGACAATTAAATAAGGAATAAATGGCTCAGATAATAATTGCCAGAGAATGAGAGTGTTTCTCAAGTGATCCACAGAATACTTACTAGGTCTGCATCACACTGAAAAATCGTTTTGGTATTAAACACAACTGTGAAATTCATCATCTTATACTTCACCCTTAAAGCTCATAATTCGCATTACCACACTACATTTCTCAATTTCAAAACTCATGTGTTAGCCAAGCCTGTTGATTTGACGATAGAACACCTGACATCTGTAAACCTTTTGTGTAAATGCTTTTTATTCCCAACACGTTTTAGGAGATGCCCCTAGAGGAGATGAGAAGAAAGAGAGAACTCTTTTAGATTAGCCTTAGTCAGGCATCACCGTGGAGATGAAACTTCAGGATTCTTTTGTTTGCCTAAAGCAGAGGCAAATCAGGAGAACATTACAGGCAGATAGAAAAGAAACCTAACATTTCAATCCACAGTTTCAAAGGAACCTCAGAGCTCATCCCAATAACGAATCACTCCTTAGATTACAATGTTCTCCTTGGACACGGCTAATAACTGGGGAATCACTACCATATTCTGGAAGGAACATTGAGCTCGTTGTCATGTATCTGTAATCAAGAACTAAAAAGATCTATGCCATAATTTTCCCCTTTGACAGAGCTTCCCTTGTGCTCCTCGGCTATAATACTCTCACAAGTCTTCAGTTTTAGAAATTAAACCCGCTCAGAATTTTTTAATAGCTTTCCACATCACACATTTTCCTGCACGTTCACCTGTCTTCCTTGTTGCCATGTCCCTCAGCATTTTGACCACCTGGTGAGTACAATGGGGTGAACTTCTCTGGAGGAATCCAAAATCTCATCTTCAAAAATGTTACTCTACTGGGTGAGAGAAACCCATATCTTAATTCTCTCTGGCTTTCATCCACTGATAGCATGAAATATTGGGCAATGCTTGTCAAGATGGAGAAAGTAACTGAGGATGTCAGAATGGTCCCTAAGGTGGGACAGAAAGGAAGAAACAGGAACAGATGTGATCCAGAATTACCACCCTTAAAAAGAGAACCACGAAAGAGTTATCCAATATCACAGACTGTCAGCCAGACAAAAGGTAATTGATATAGAGACATATCTACTCCTATTCTATTTCTTAACGTAATTTAAAGATCATCTCACTAGGCAACCACCATAGGCATAGTAATATGAGAGTTATGGATTTTGATAACCCTATGGCTACGATTATCATGAAACATCATATTCTAATTTATTTTGGTCCAAGAATGAATATTCAATTATCTATGAGGTAAATCATATGCCAGAAACTTTGCCTCCCATGATTTTATGTAGTCATCAATCAACAGATCAATTTAGAGATGAATAATTTATCAAACTGAAGTGCAGGAAAGAAATGTTTCTGAGTCATCATGTGAACTAAGGGTCTTGATACAAAATGATCCAGTTAGTGTGACAAAAATATATTTATGAATATCTTGAGAGACTGTACCATGATAGGATTATATTGTTACTGACAAAGGGAGACTTTAATTTTCATATTGACTATTTCTAGGATATTACTTTCCTGTTCAGATGCTGACATAAATGATGACAAAGCCATGACTGCTGGTATGTGGGTGACTGCTAAGATAGAAGATAACTTTATAAGGTCTAAATCAAGTCCTAATCCAAGATATATTTCAAATTTCTTCTTCATATTATGTGTCTTTATTGATTGGAAGTTACTCAAAGGCTCAAATCATAATGGGGTATTTTTTAAACCTACAGTCAAATTATCTAGAGTACAGCATATTGAAGATGAATTAGAGAAATTGGGCATAGACATCCTTAATCAAGACGTATGCACTAAATCTAAACTAAAATGAGAATATAATTTAGGTAAGAGTCAGGAGGTTTGTTTTATTTGATTTCTGGTTTGGACTAGGGTTTCCAGATGCCAGGGGCTCCCCCTGGGATGTTACCTGTAAAATTTGGGGATAGATGTCTTGACCCTCCAACTCAGCAGCCTTTCCTGCCTACCAAAGTCCAACTCAGGTACCTCTTTCTGCCCTGAAATACCAAATGACACCCGAATAACGTGACATTGTGAGGTGGGCTTTGTGGCCTCAGTAGATATTTTGTGCTCCTGCCACTCTGACACTCTGTCAAAGGCAGTGTCTATTCTCCCAGCTCCGCAGCCAAAATGACTTCCTTCAGAATGCAAACCTGCTCCTCAGGGATAGGAAAAGTCTGGTTAAAGTTGTAATATAACTCTTGCCTTTACAGAGGCTCTTAGAATTTATTTCCAAGGGGTCATGTTTACCCAATATCAGAACTGCTCCTGTAGCTTCAAAGTGGGAGTATCTGAATGTCTAGGATGGAAGTCAAAAACTGTAGTTGCTTTAACCTTAAAATTAAATTAAAGCAGCTAAAAGATGCAACATGGCCACTCAAGATTCCATCAAACAGTCCATTTTCCCTAAAATGCTGCAAGAAAAAATTGGTGGGTCAGAGTGCCATTACCAGAGGGACTAGCTGACCTGTTATCACCTCCTGTGTGACGAAAAACAGCTTTGGCTGCATCTTGTACCTGATCTGGTCTAAAATTTCTGCTTACTCATTATGTTTCATAGTTCAGCTTCCAGAAGCAACTGAAACAATCTGTATCTGGGTTTTCTCAAAGATGGAAATGTAGGGAAATTTTTTCTTTCTCCTAAAAATAATACAGTCTTTTATTTTTCATTATTTTTTAATATTTTGTAAGGTTAAAAAAATATACACTTATCCTGTGAACCTGATTTTTCTTGAATAATCTGTCCTACCTAGGAATACCTCAAGTCCTTTCACATTTTGGTTTTGTGGTGGTGAGGGGAGTGTGGATCATCTTATATTTATAGACTACATACTTGATGAAAACCTCAGGCAAAAGATAAACCCAACCTGTCCACTGTTGCTCATAAAAACAGTTCTCTGGTGTCTGTACTTCTACATTATCAAGGCAAACTATAGACATTTATGAATAAGTTTATAAATAACTGTAAGTAACTACTTCTTTGCAAAGACCTGCTTTGAAACTTACTGACATCCATGTGATGTTTTGCTAACGTGTGATACATGGCATTTCCTGAAGCTGTAATTTCTAACAGCTATCAAGGTTTCATCTCATTCTCCTCCATCAAACATTGTAATGCATGTATAAACATAAATAAATTCTCACATTTCTGGCTGGAATATTCAAAAATGGTTCACTCGTCTCTCCCCACCTCATTTACTACACCTGCTCATGGGAGGCTTCTAAATTTTAATTAATTTCAACTCATTTTCAGAACCCGGTGAATGCCCCAATACCTTCTGGGCCCTTTGGAGAAATTTTTGATAAGATTAGCCAGGAGACTGATAGAATCCCCATACATGCTGTGCAATTCATGAGAAGAATACCACATGCCATTAACAACACATTCATTGCATTCCCTGGCATACTAGAGTGTGAAGTTTCTTGGTTTCAAGACTACAGCACCTTAGGTTTGTTTCAGATACCAGCTACATCAATTCAATATTAGGTTGACTGCATTTTAAGCTAACTGCTAGCAGTTCTAGTCTAACTCCTAGACTAGGGAGTGGCTCACGTTGCTTCTTTCTTTTCTCCTGAATCTATTCTTATCATCTTTTCTGATATTATATTTCCTCAACTTTTTATATTTGACTGCTTCTACCAACAAATGATCCCTGGCATGTGGTACACTGAACAAATAGAGTTTTTGCAATGAGACATACATTTTATTACTAATGATAGCACATATATAAATATTTGTTGATAGTGAATCTGGGGCTTCTATCTGGAAGGTTCTATGGGATAATATACACTTAGAGATTCAATATTGAGGCAGAGTAAGCAGAATATATTTCTTTTCCTTAAACATTCTTAATCTTCCTTATATTTTTTTAATGATGGATGTCTTCAGAAAATAAAAGAGCAGGTGAAGTTTGGGGCAAAAGAAGCTATAAAACTAGAAATGATATTCATACAGACTGCCATTCCAAACTACAGATAATTTTGAGACAAACCCCTTTCTATATCTTTTACGTACCTTAAAGGGCATTTGTGTGTGTACCCTTTAAGCCTCACCAAAGTGTCACTTTGGTTTAAGAATGACCTTCAGAGAAAAGAGACTGATAAAATGTTCTCTCTTATGTTTTATATTCACACCAGTAAATATGTTATCTACAGAATTGTCTAACATCTATCATAAGTAAATTGTTTATATGCTTTTATTTTCTAAATAAATAAATTTGCATTTCATGTTTATTTCATCTAATTTATTATATCTACCACAAAATATACTATGACGCCAATTTCAGGAATAATCATATATAACATTAAGCTGTTTATCCTAACCAACTTTTCTTAGTGTTTATTTTTCTATTAAGTTTGGAAAATTCTAACAACTAAAGAAATAATATTACTTTGTAATAACTTTGAGCTATTTCCAAACAGTATGCACTATTCAGCTGCATTGTCCTCATGATGGACAAATAGATAATTAGAAAAACTGAGAAGGCTGCCACAAATGTCATAGAGAATATGTCCAACACTGGCATCATCAGACGTAAATATTTGTTAACTGACTTGCTTGTGAGATAGCAGCTGTAGGACTTTAGGTAATTTATTTTTTTAACCCTCCATTTCCTTATCTGTAAAGTTGATGTATTGCTATTTATCTCTATTAACAATGGGTAAGTTTTAAGAATCTGTATTTTTAATGAGTTTTGAGAATTTCCTATGCAGCTATCCTGAATTTTGTCCATAAAGAGGTGCTGGAAACTACTGCCCCAAACTGACTGTTTCATCAGATTTTTATATAAAGTTAATCAATTGATTATGAAATTAAGTATTAATAAGTAAATGAAAATATTTGCATGGAGAAAAACTCTATATAAAAACAAGCAGCTAAGAAGAGTAAATTGTTTTAATCTGCCTTTGGGGCACAGTTTAACTATTTCAAATTACTCTCCTGGGATTTTCTATTTTTTTGTCTTCACACTTGCCTCTTCCTTTCCTTGTGACTTTTGATAATGCCTACTTTTTTTGGCTTGAGGATAAATATCTAGCGTACAAAATATGTGTATAAAATTTTCTCTCATACATCCTCATATAAGGGAAATGCAGAGTAAGATTAGAGGAATGCCTCAGAGTTTTTAGGCAGATGTATCAATGTTATCAAACAATGTCTTCTATAGTATTGAAAAGCAACGTCTAATCCTTCTGTTTTCTGTAATATGGCATTATGGCAAACTTGGTATACTAAAATACCAACAAAAATAAAACATTTAAAACAAGCTGATAAAGTACTAAAATACATCTGTTTGAAATTATGGATGAAAATGTTAAGAAATTTAGAGAAATCACTCAAAGGAGAGAGAGAAAGAGGAGAAGAGGGGAAAAGAAGAGGAGGAGGAAGAGAAAGAGGATGGGGGAGGGGGAGGACAGAGAGGAGGGGAAGGAGGGGGAGGAGGAGGGGGAGGAGGAGGGGAAAGAAACAAAGTATTAAAACAAAGAGGTAATTAACTTTGGGAGAAACTGACAATCCAGAAATCTGTGTGTTAGGGAGTTTCAGTAATCTGTGTGGTGGGGGATTGATTCCGAGACTAGCACACAAAACTGTGGCCTCTGAAAGGTGACCCAGACTAAAAGAGAGAGAGCCAGGACTATTTCCATTTCTACAATGGAGACAGTAAGGTTGCTTGTCTGTCTCTTCCTTGGTGGGATGGGGGTAGAACCATTCTCCTTTGAGAGTTTCACCACTAAGCAAGACTGGATATTAACTGTGATTCAAAAATACATTTGTAATAAAACTATAAATTACATACTTCTGAAAAGTACTTGGAAGATGTCATATGGAAATATCAAAAGATGAATGATAAAATAGGAAAAATATTTTAAACTAATATTAAAGATGGAGGGCAAGTTTCCATAAGTGATGAATTTTTTTAAAAAAAGACTAAAAATTGTGAAATAAAAATGGGCAATAATATTAACATATAATCTCAAAATTATGGTATAAAATGGTTCTTAAATATATGAAAACATGTTTAATCTCCCTCAAAATAAAATATATGCAAATGAAAATTACACAAATATTAAAAGATTATATGTCACCTACCAAATTGGCAAAAATTCAAAAGTTGTCAAAACACTTCTGTTGATAAACTGTGGAAAAAATATATGCTTCATTATATGAGCAGGAACTCATATAATGAGGATGGAAATACACAACAGTGTAGACTTGTGGAGGAGAACTTGTTAGTAGATTACAAAACTGCATCTTCATTTAATACTTTGACACAGTAATCCCACTTTTATGAAATTTACCCTTATGTTACACCTGAAATAATTAAAACTACATATGCAAAAGTTTATTAGTTGGAATACTGGCATTAGGTGCAATAACAAAACATTAGAAATAATCTGAATATACATTCACAGGAGACTGGCTGAATAAACTATGGTATTTAACACAATGGAGTACTATAAAACTGTTAAAAAGGGTATTTTAAACAGATATGAAGTGACTTCTAGATATATTGTTAGTCAAACAAAAGACAAAAAACCCACTTATGTATAAAGAAAGGAAGGGAAATTACATATGTGAGTGGGTACACCTATTTACATACACAGGTGTTTATCATAAAACAAATTAAATCAACAAAGATGGGGAAAAACTTTAAATGTAAATACAAATAGACACAAATGAACCTAACTTTATTTCAAATACATTACAAAAACACATAGAAAGTAAAAATACATTTTCACTATGTTCTATGCCTTAACAGTTAAATATGCATTTCATTATTATTGTTCCATGTATCTGTCATTGATGTTACACATATTAATTTGGATACGCAAAATGTTTCATGATCTAAAAAAGAGATTCTTTTGAGTGCCACAGAGACCCTAGGAAGTATTCAGGGAATGTTTTAAGAATGTGGGCTCTGTAACCACATAGCATCATTCAAAGCCTTTTGTGCAAATTCCTTAACACCCTATGCTTCAGTTCCTTATCTATGAAACGAGTTCATAAAAGTATCTATCCAGTAATGCCACTGGGAGGATTAAATGGCTAGGAGACATAACCGAGACATAAACCATTTAGAATAATATCAAGTTCATGACAAGAGATCAATAGATGTTATTCGGTAATAATAGCATAGGAGCCATTTCTCTAGTACCCAGAGTTGAGGACCATCAATCTGTATCTAAACATTAGTGATAGCTGAAAGCAGCATTTTAGTAACTATATTCTACAACGGGGATAAGTGATTCTCAACTGGGGGTGCAAATCAGCATCACTGTAGATCTCTTTAAAATTATAAATAAACAAAAGACAGAGACTTCACATCATGAAAACCCAACTGAACAGAACTTCTAGACATCAGGCCACAGTCTATATATAAGTTCAAAAATATTTTAGGTGATACTGATAAGAACTCCTTGCTAAGAAACCCTGTGATAGGAATACTGAGGGAGTATTATAGCTGAAAGGAAATAATTCTATCATCTTAGATAGAGAATTGAGCCTCAATTCTTCTATAAAATTATTATTAAAATTAAAATAATGATTCCTCACAAGCAGGATTGATGTGACGATTAATAGAGATAATGGAGAGTACCTAGTTCATTGTTAGTACTCAATGAATGATGGCTATTATCATTTTCCATTCTTGTAGAAGGTTGAAAAATACATAAAAAGAAGAAATGGTGTATTTGTAAGAGATCATAGTAATGTAATTTAGCATCATATTTTAATAAGATCTGTAATTTTGGTAGAATTTTAAACTCTACTTTTAAGACCATTAGACCTAATCCTATAACATACAAAAACACCACCTGTTTTCACAAAGGTAATTGAAGGTCTTAGTACAATTTCCAATAATGGATTTATGCTGCTGACTTGCACACATAAATGAGTGCCCTTGTGAGCTGAAAGATATTCAAGCATGTTTATCATAGAGTCTGCAACTGCATACTGATCAACGCCCCTCACTCATTAACATACACAACTCCTTGCTTGAGCTTTCATTTGCATGCTCTTCTAAGAGCTCCTTTTTTCCTCACTATTCAAACAGCCAATGACCTTTGTAATCAACAAGAAAATTAGAAGCAGGTGGGAGCTTATTTTAATGATGTTGAGACCAAACTGTTTAACTTAAATCTGAACTTTTTCTCTTCCAATCCTTTTTAATGCCTGACAGATATTAATTATGTGAAGTTAGATGGAGACTCTGACTTTCTCATTGTCTATGATCAAGCTCTGTAACTAACCCTTTGCTTTTATAGTTAAATAATATGATGAAAACATCTCTCCCCTATTGTCCTGGAGCCTCCAGTACAAACATGGTAATGTTAGGATTTAGTTAATGTTCTGACAATCTTTACAAATTTACCTAAGTTATAATAAATGAAACTGATTGAGGACATTTCCTATAAGACTGTAATTATTTATTTCAATGGGTGCATATTAGTAGGTTGGAAATAAAGTGTCAGCATCATAAATGGCAAATGCTGACCCTGTTTTCTGTCTCCTTTGCTTTAGGATATTCTTAATGATATTTACTTGAAGTAATCTCATTTCCCTAAGGTTTCTCAGAAGAAGCACCAAACAATTTTTGTCTCAACTTGATATTTCAAGTGTATAATGAATTAAAAATAGAGACTGCCAATTGATTATCTACAAACAAATTATCTACAAATTACTGAACCTACAGTAAATTTAGTCACAGGACACTTTCTTTACACTATTTAATATAGTTTACTGTGTGATCTTCCACTACCCGAGAAAAATATCCTCAAAGAAACCAAAATCATCTCAAAATGCAGAAATAAATCTTCTGAAATAAACAGAAACTGACTTTAAGGGAGTCCAGAGCTTTGGATTTGCCACAACTCTGTCTTGTTACTTTTAAGCAATTTAATATTCATTATACTTCATACCTCAGTTTATCTAGCTATCTCTCCATTAAGATTACCATTTGAATGAAAATATATATAAATATTATCATTTATTGTTACCCCATAGCAAATAAACAATTTATTTTACCTAAACTGTAAAACAGAATGTACCTTTGGAAAAAAAATTCCTGTCAAATATTTCACCCTTCATTTAAAACAGTCTACAACGACGACTGTTTTCTATGACCATCTTAACTGTTAATATTTTGTCAAAAGGACTGATTCATTTCAGCTATTCACACATTATTCAGTATCGTTTTGAATATTTATATCCACATATATATTTAAAACACATACACAAACTCAAAGGCTTTTATTGAGGACCATGTCTTAAAAACTTCTAGTAAAGTAGAAGCCTGTTTAACGATAAGCTGGCTTTTAAAAACAAAAATCAAATCCGTAAGTCTTGTTTATTTTTTATGTTATATTTATATATTGGATAATTACCAAATAATGTGAGGTAGCTTAAAGTGGAAGACACTAAAATATAGTTTTTAATTGCAATAGGAAATCAAGATTATAGGAAAAACTTAAGAAAATCTGATTACCAAAAAGTCTAGCCTATGTTTTTCACAGAGTTCCAAATATAACTATGAGCCTGATATTCAGAAGAAAAATGAAAAGAGTATAAGAAATGGCATAATTCTTATACTGAAAAAGCTAAAGGGATGAGAAAACAGAAATTAAAATCTATATTTAGGACAATCAACATCTATCCACCAAAACATTAAACTCAAGATTCAGCTTAAGGTTTGAATGCATGTTTTAAGTTCAAAGTTCTTTGTTAGTAAAGCTTGTACGAATGTCATACATTGCTAATGTCATATAGTATCATATACTGCTACTTTGGAAATGTCAGGGGAAATAGAATATAAACCAAACAGCAATAAACCTAAATAACGTGGAAGGAAAGTCCTATATTTTTTAGGGCTTCAAGGATGCTTGAAGATTTGATATGTAATTAATTTTTTTGCAATATTGACTCAAATAATGCATAGGTGGACACAATATCAAATCCAAGGTAACTGAGAATTCAACCAAAGACTATATATAAGAATAACTACTTGTGATTTATTGTTGAGAATGTCTTTGTGAAATGAGTTGCCAGTACTCTTGAGATACTGCCTCAGTGGAGAATGGGAACTAGTCACCTACCCCTGAGGGCATATTCCACTAGCCAGATATAAAAGGATTCACAAGCTAATGGCTTCCCTGACCCATGCCCACTCAGCCCCTTCTCCTGTGACCATATGTGCTCTGAAAGTGGATATGGAAAGGTGTGCCTGAGAAGCATGAGAAATTCACTAGGCTGTTGTTGTGCATGCTGTATTGTTCTCTGTCCTTGATCCTTTCTTAAAGCTAAATAATCATGGTGCTGGAGAAACCTACTGTGTTATGGGTTTGACTATCCATCCAAAGCCAAAGACCACTGATCCTAGTACAGCCTAGTGAGTATTATAGTAACTAAACAGCAGTTTAGATGGCATATGTGATCCATTAAAGAATTCTTGCTTTAAATTGGCAGAGTAGTGAGTGGGAACTGATTTTAAATATGAGTGATCACAGAAGACCTAACCTAGGAGATATTTCCACAAAGATCTGAAGCACAAGGGGTAGCAAGCCATTTAGATTTTTGGAGGAAGCACATTCCAGAAAGAGGAAGAGGAAGCATAAAGCCCTTGAGGGAGGAATATGCTTGGTGTGCTTCATGTTTACACAGCAAGACAACTTCCAGTTCTGCATGTGAGGAGATGTGAAGTAGCCATTCCATCCTAACAACAAATAAAAAGCTAAAAAGGCTGAAAAGTCAGTAACTCTTTTGGATCCAGAAGAGAAGGGAAGACACAGAGCAAACTGATGCCCCCAAGATGGGAAAGAAAGACGGGCAGAATACAGGAAGCTTTGATTTACTGGAACAGAGACCCACTAGAAATCAGAAACCACCTCGGGAACCAGTGGCAGGGTAGGAAAGCCTGAACTGTAATTGAGGAACTGCTGCAGGCTCAGTGTGGACAAATCTGGGAGTTCAAAACTCCAAAGTGACCTGATCATAGGGGGACCCCCACAATACTGTGAGATTTACCTCTAGAAGCAAAACCAGGTTCACATAGTAAATACTGGAGAAAAATCTCCTTATGCTTCTTCAGGAGGAGGGAAAAAGAAACCATTTTGCAATATATCAGGACATTCTGTTCTTCTTAAAAAGGCCTCCAGTCAGGGGAAACCAGTTAACCAGAGTCTAAACTGCTCGGGTATATCAGAGTCTAACTGACCTGGGAGAAGTGAAATGTCCAACTCCAACCCACTCTAGCCATCCTGTCCCAACGAAGAGAGGAGAAAAATAAACCTGAGAAGCACTTGTGAGGTTTACAGTCCAGAGACATATAATCACGAAATGGCTGAGACCCACTCATAAGACTCCAGAACACTTCACCTCTCCCACACCTTAACACCACATTATTAAAGGTCTATTTACAGCAGTTCTTTTTACACAGTACATCGTATCCAACTATCAAGAAAAATAATAAAAGTATACAAAAAGGGAAAACCACAATATGAAGAGACAGAGCAAGCATCAGAAACGGACGTGGCAGGGATTTTGGAATTATCAGATTGGGAATTTAAAACAACTATGATGAATACACTAAGAGCTCTAATGGATAAAGTAGATAGCATGTGAGAATAGAGAGGCAGTGGAACCAAAGAGACTGAAATTCTAAGAAAGAATCAAAAAGATTTTCTACAGAAAACAACAATCAGAGAAATGAAAAATGCTTTTGATGGGATTATTAGTAGACTGGACATAGCTAAAGAAAGAATTTCTGAGCTAGAGGATATATCAAGAGAACCCTCAAAAGCTGAAAAGCAAAGGGAACAAAGATAAGAAAAACAGAAGAGAATATCCAAGGAATGTGGGACAACTACAAAAGGTGTAACATGTGCATAATGGGAATAAAAGAAGAACAATGAGAGAAAGGAACAGATGAAATATTTGAAACGACTACTGACAATTTTCCCAGATTAATGTCAGACACCAAATGGCAGTTCCACCAAAGCTCAGTGAACACCACGCAGAATAAATGGCACAAAAAACTATACCTAGCCACACTACCTCTAAACTGCAGAAAATCAAAGGTCAAAAGAAATTTCTGAAAGAAGCCAGAGGAAAAAAACACCTTACCTTATAGAGGAATAAGGATAAGAATTATATCCAAATACTCAGAAACCATACAAACAAGAAAAAAGTGAAGTGAACTATTTAAAGTGAAGAGAGAAACAACCACCAACCTAGAACTCTGTAACCTGTGAAATTATCATTTAAAAAATAAGGAGAAATAAAGACTTCTTCAAACAAATAAAAATTGAGAGAATTTGTTGGCAGAAAACCTGCCTTACAAGGAATGTTAAATGATGTCCTTAGAGAAAACAAAATAACGAAGTTTGGACTTGGATCATCATAACATAAGAGAGGGCATTAAAGAAGGAATAAGTGACAGTAAAATAAACACTTTTTTCCCTTATTATTAATTGCTCTAACAGACAACAGTTTGTTCAAAATAATTCCAAAAATATTTTGGATTATGTACATGCACACACACACACTTATGTATGCTTATGTATAAGTGAAATGAGTGACAACAATGATACCCAGACAAAAGGGAGGAATTAGGATTATTATGTTATTAAAAAGCACTCACGGGCTTCCCTGGTGGCGTAGTGGTTGAGAGTCCACCTGCCAATACAGGGGACACGGGTTGGTGCCCCGGTCCGGGGTGATCCCACATGCCGCGGAGCGGCTGGGCCCATGAGCCATGGCCACTGAGCCTGCGCGTCCGGAGCCTGTGCTCCGCAACGGGAGAGGCCACAACAGTGAGAGGCCCGCGTACCGCCAAAAAAATAAATAAATAAAAGCACTCACACAAACCATGAAATGGCAGTGTTTTTGAAATGGCCTTGGAATGGCTGTAAATGTATTTTGCAAAATCCAAGGCAACCACTAATTCAATCAATCAATCAATTAGTCAATCAATCAATCTGATTTACTATGAAAGGAGATAAAATGAAGTCATATAAAATGATCAATTAAGAGAGGACTCAAAATCAGAAGGGAAAGATGAGATGTTGCAACTGATAACACAGAAATACAAAGTCATAAGAGACTACCAAGAATAATTATATGCAAAAAAATGTGGACAACTTAGAAGAAATGGAAAAAAAAATCCTAAAAATATACAACCTCCCAAGACTGAATCATGAAGAAACAGAAAATCTGAGCAGACCAATTTTGGAAAGTAGATTGAATCAGTAATCAAAAAGGTCACAACAAGCTGAAGTCCAGGACCAGACAGCTTCACTGATGAATTCTACCAAACATTTGAAGAAGAATTAATACAAATCCTTCTCAAACTCTTCCAAAAATAGAAGGGGAGGAAACACTTCCAGACTCATTTTTCAGGGCCACCATTACCCTGATATTAACACCAGACAAAGATGCCAAAAGAAAAAAAAAATTATAGGCTAATATCCCTGATGAACATAGATGCAAAATTCCTAACAAAATATTAGCAAACCGAATTGAACAATACATTAAAAGAATCATACACTATGATCAAGTGGGATTTATCCCAAGGGTGAGAGATGGTTCAACGTTTGCAAATAAATCCATGTGACAAAACACATTAACAAAAGTAAGGATAAAAATCATATATATCATCATCTCACTAGATGCAAAGAAAGTATTTGACAAAATTCAACATTCATTTATGATAAAAACTCTCAACAAAGTGGATATAGCATGATGGTACCTCAACATGACAAACCCACAGCTAAAATCATACTCAATGGTGAAAATCTGAAAGTTTTTCCTCTAAGGCCAGTATTAAGACAAGATACCTGTATTAAGACAAGAATGCTCACTCTCATTACTTTTATTTAACATAGTATTGAAAGTCCTAGTAATCAAAACAGTATGATATGGCATGAAAACAGACACACAGATCAGTGGAACAAAACAGAAAGCCCAGAAATAAACACAAACATGTATGGCTCATTAATTTATGACAAAGGAGCCAAGAATATAAAATGGGGAAAGACAATCTTTTCAATAAATAATGATGGGAAATATGAACCTCCACATGCAAAATATGAAACTAGACCCCTAACTTGCACCATACACAAAAACTAACTCAAAATGGATTAAAGACTTGAATATAAAATCTGAAACCATAAAACTTCTAGAAGAAAACATAGGCAGTAACCTCCTTGACATGGGTCTCAGTAATGCATTTTTGGATTTGACACCAAAAGCAAAGGCAGAGAAAGAAAAAGTAAACAAGTGGAACTGCATCAAACTAAAAAGCTTCTGCACAACAAAGGAAACCATCAACAGAATTAAAAAGCAATCTACTGAATGGGAGGAATATCTGTAAATCATATATCTGATAAATGTCAATATCCAAAATATATAAAGAAATTATACAACCCAATATCAATTGAACAGTCTGATTTTAAAATGCACAGAGGATCTGAACAGACATTTTTCAAAAGAAGACATACAGATGGCCAATGGATACATGAAAAGGTACATAACATCACAAATCATCAGGGGAATGCATATCAAAACCACAGTGAGATATCACCTCACATGTGTTAGAATGCCTATTATCAAAAGGACAAGAAATAACAAGTATTGGTGAGGATGTGGGAAAAAAGGAACCCTTGTGAACCTTTGCTGGTGATGTACATCAGTGCAGCCACTATGGAAAACAGTGTGCAAGTACCTCAACAAATTAATAACAGAACTATCATGTGATCTAGCAATTCCACTCTGGTTACTTATCTTCATATAAGTACGCACAAAAATACTAACTTGAAAAAGATATATATACCCCATGTTTATGGCAGCATTATTTACAATAGCCAAGATATGGAAAAAGATAAGTGTCCAATTGATGGATGAATGGATAAAGAAAATGTGGTGTATATATACAATGGAATATTATTCAGCCACATAAAGGAAGAAATCTTGCCATTTGAGACAACATAGATGGATCTTGAGGGCATTGTGCTAAGTGAAATAAGTCAGAAAAAGACAAAAACATATCTCACTTATATGTAAAATCTTAAAATAAAAACATAACCCAAGCTCACAGACAAGAACAGGTTGGGGTTGCTAGAGGTAGGGGGAGGAGGTGAGCAAAATGGGTGAAAGGGGTCAAAAGTTACAAACTTCCAGTTGTAAAATAAATAAATCATTTGGATATAATGTAGAACACAATGACTACAGTTTAAAACACTGCATTGTATATTTGAAAGTTGCTAAGAGAGTAAACCTTAAAAGTTCTCACTACAAGAAAAAGATTCTTCTAACTCTGGTGATGGATGTTAATTAATGTTAACTCTGGTGTGGTGATCATTTTGCAATATTACAAATATCAAAACATTATTTGTACACCTGAAACTAATACAATGTTATACATCAACTATAATTTAATAAAGATTGCTCAATTCAAACCACGAAAGGCAGAAAAAGAATGGAAGACTAAAATAGGAACAATAAACCAGGGCACTAAATAGAAAACAGTAACAATATGGTATATATTAATCCAATTATACCAATAAGCACTATGAGTATCAATGATCTAAATACATCAATTAAAAGACAGAGATTGTCCAAATGGGTCAAAAAACACAACCCAACTATATATCTACAAGAAACCTACTATAAACACATAGGTATGTATAAATTAAAGTAAATGTATGGAGAAAAATGTACCATTCTAACACTAATTCAAAGAAAGCTGGAATAGCTATGTTAATATCAGAGAGAGCAGACGGCAAAGCAAGTCACCAGGGATAAAGCAAAATTATCAAGGATGCAGAAGAACATAGTGATAAAGGGGGAAATTCTCTAAGAACATATAACAATTCTTATGTGTATGTACCTAAACAGTAGAGCTCTCTGAGGCAAATAGTGTATCGCAAAAACTATTAAAAGTAAAAAGAGAAATAGATGAATCCACTATCATAGTTAGAGACTTTAACACCTATCAGAACTGGACAAATCCACCAGGCAAAAAATCCATAAGCATATAAATGAACTCAACAACACCATCAATCAACTGGATATTACTGACATCTATGGACAACCTCCTTGACAATAGCAAAATATATATTTTTCTCAAGTTCACATGAAACATTCACCAAGATAAACTACATGCTGTGCTGTAAAACAATTTAAAAAGAATAGAAATCATATAATGCCTGTTCTCAGATGAAAATGGAATTAAACTATATTTGAGTTACAGAAAGGAAACTGGAAAAAAACCAAAACTATGGAGAAGAATCAACACACTTCTAAATAACATATAGGTCAAAGAAGAAATCTCAAGAAAAATTTTAAAGTCTTCTGAACTAAATGAAAATGAAAACACACGTTCTCAAAATTTCTAGGATGCTGCAAAAGCAGTGCTTTAAGGAAAATTTACATCACTGAATGCAGGTATTAGAAAAATAGAAAGAACTAAAATAAACAGTCTTAGCTTCCACCTTAGGAAACTAGAAAAGAAATGCAAATTAAATCCCAAGTACCTGAAGAAAAGAGGAGAAATAATGCAGGAGAGTAGAAATCATTGATATTGAAAGAGGAAATCAATAGAGAAATTCAATGAAATAAAAAGCTGTCTCTTAAAAATGATCAATAAAATTGAAAAGTATCAAGTCTAAGAAAAAAGATGACACAAATTATGATATCAAAAATGAAAGAGTGGACAACACTACAGATTCTACTGACATTTAAATGATAATAAAGGAATACATTTAAATGATAATAAAGGAATATCATGAACAACTCTATGTCCACAATTTTTTTAAAAAATATATGGGGGCTTCCCTGGTGGCGCAGTGGTTGAGAGTCCGCCTGCCGATGCAGGGGACACGGGTTCGTGCCCCGGTCCAGGAAGATCCCACATGCCGCGGAGCAGCTAGGACCGTGAGCCATGGCCGCTGAGCCTGCGCGTCTGGAGCCTGTGCTCCGCAACGGGAGAGGCCACAACAGTGAGAGGCCCACGTACCGCAAAAAAATTAAAAAAAATAAAAATAAAAATAAAAATATATGAAATGGACCAATTCCTTGAAAGCCACAATCTATCAAAACTTACACATAAAAATAGATAATATGGGGCTTCCCTGGTGGTGCAGTGGTTGAGAGTCCGCCTGCCAATGCAGGGGATGCGCGTTCGTGCCCCGGTCCGGGAAGATCCCACGTGCCGCGGAGCGGCTGGGCCCGTGGGCCATGGCTGCTGGGCCTGCGCGTCTGGAGCCTGTGCTCTGCAACAGGAGAGGCACAACAGTGAGAGGCCCGTGTACCACCAAAAAAAAAAAAAAAAAAGATAATATGAATACGTTTATATCTATTAAAGATATTAAGTCAATAATTAATAACCTTCCAAAACAAAACGCACCATGCCCAAGTGGTGAATTTACTGGTGAATTCTACCATACATTTAGGAAGAAATTAGAGCAATTCTCTACAATCTCTTCCAGAGGATAGAAGCAGAGGGAATGCTTCTTAACTCATTTTATGAGACCAGCACTGCCCTAAACCAAAGATAAAGACATGACAAGGAAAGGAAACTACAGACAAATATACCTCATGAACACAGATCCAAAAGTCCTCAACAAAATATCAGCAAATCAAATTCAATGTATAAAAAGCATTATACACCATGATAAAGTGGAATTTACCCTAGATATGCAAGGCTGGTTCAATATTTGAAACAAGTTAAGGTAATCCATCACATCAAAAACCTAGAAAAGAAAAATCACTTAATTATATCAATAAATGTAGAAAAAGTATTTGACAAAATCCAGCACCCATGTATGGTAAAAACTCTCAGTGGACTAGGAATAGAGGTGAATTTTTGCAAATTAATGAAGAATATCTCTAAAATACCTCCTACTAACATTGTACTTAATGGTAATAAATTTGAAGCTTTCTCACTAAGATCAGGTACAACGCAAGGATGCTCCTCTCACCACTCCTTTTCAAAATCATACTGGAGATTCAAGCCAATGCAATAAGACAAGAAAATAAAAGAAAATGTATATAAATTAAGAATGAAAAAATAAAACGGTCTTTTTTTCACAGATGACATGATGATCTATGTAGAAAATCTGAAAAATCAATAAAAGCACTCCTGGAACTAGTAAGTAATTACAGCAAGTTTCTAGCATACAAGGTTAATATACAAAAGTCAATCACTTTCCTATATGTCAGCAATGAGCAAGTGAAATTTGAAATTAAAAGCATAATACCATTTACATTAGAACCTACAAAAAGAAATACTTAGGTATAGATCTAACAAAATACACACAAGATCTATATGAGGAAAGCTACAAAACTCTGATGAAAGAAATTTTGAAAAGAATTAAATAAGTGGGGAGATATTCCAGTTAATAGAAGACTCAATACTGTCAAAATGTAAGTTCTTCCCAAAATGATCTTTAACTCAATTCAATCCCAGCAAGTTACTTTGTGGATATTGACAAACTGATTTGAAATGTTATATGTAAAGGCAAAAGAACCAGACTAAGCAACTTTATATTGAAGGAGAAGAAAAAAATTGGAGGACTGACACTACCTGAGTTCAAGACATACTACAAACCTACAGTAATCAAAACAGTGTGGTACTGGTGAAAAGACAGACATATAGATCAGTGGAACAGAACAGACAGCCCAGAAATAGACCCAAACAAATAAACTCAACAGAGCTTTAGAAAAGGCAACACAATGGAGGGAAAAAAAAATAGTCTTTTCAACAGTGGTGCTGGAAAAACTGGACATTCACTTGCCAAAAAAGAAAAAATTCTAGAACAGACCTTACAATCCTCACAAAAATTAACACCAAATTGACCACACACCTAAATTTAAAGTGAAAACCTATAAAACTCTTAGAGATAACATAGGAGAAATCCCAGATGACCTTGTGTATTTCAAAGACTGTTCAGATACAACAACAAAGACATAATCCATGAAAGAAGTAATTGATAAGCTTGACATTAAAAAAATATTTTTAAAACTTCCTCTCTGTGAATGATAATGTCAAGAGAATGAAAAGAATAGCTATAAACTGGGAGAAAATATTTGCCAAAGATACATCTGATAAAGGACTATAATCCGAAAATATAAAAGGAACCCTTAAAAATAAAATAAAATAAATCCAATTTAAAAATAGGCCAAAGACCTTAACAAATATATCACCAAAGAAGATATACACATGGCAAATAAGCATATAAAAAGATGCTCCACATATGTCATCAGAGAAATACAAATTAAAACAATAAGATATTACTACACACATATTAGAATGGCCCAAATCTGGAACACTGACAACACTGGATGCTGATGAGAATGTGGAGCAACAAGAATTCTCCCTCATTTCTGATGGGAATGATAAATGGTACAGCCACTTCAGGAGACACTTTGGCCACTTCTTAAGAAAACAAACATACTCTTACCATATGATCCAGCAGTCACACTACGTGGTATTTCCCAAAGTAGTTGAAAACTTATGTCCACACAAAAACCCGCACATGGATGTCTCCATTAGCTTTGTTTATAATTGCCAAAACTTGGAAGCAACCAAGATATCCTTCAGCAGGTGAATGGACAAATAAAATGGGGTATATCCAGACAGTTGGATATTTATTACTCAATGCTAAAAATAAATGAGCTACAAGCCATGAAGACATGGAGGAATGTTAAACACATATTAATAAGTGAAAGAAGCCAATCTGAAAAGGCTACCTAATGTGAGATTCCAACTGCATCACATTCCGGAAAAGGCAGAACTATGGGGATTGGAGAAAATTCAGTGGTTGCGGGGATTGTGGGGGGGTGGGGCAGGGATTAGGATGAACAGACAAAACAGACAGTACTCTGTTGGATTTTTAGGCAGACAATACTCTTATGATGGATACGTGTCATTATACTTTATTCAAACACATAAAATATTAAAATAAGACAGAAGCCTAAGATAAACTATGGAGTTTGGGTGATAATACTGTGTCAATGTAAGTTCATCAAGAATAACAAAGGTACCACTGTGCTGGGGGGTGTTGATAATGGCTATGCGAGTGTGGGCAGGGAGTATACGGAATTCTCTGTACCTTGCCTTCAATTTTGCTGTGAACCTAAAACTGGTCTAAGAAAAGAAAATGAAAGGAAAAAAGGAAGAAAGAAGGGAGGGAGGGAAGGAGGAGGGAGGGAGGGAGGAAGGAAGGAAGGGAAAAGAAAAGAGAAGAGAAGAAAAGAAAGAGAGAAAGAAAGCAAAGAAAATGAAAGGAAGGAAGGAAGGAAGGAAAGAAGGAAGAAAGAAAGAAAGAAGAAGGAAGGATGGAAGGAAGGAAGGAAGGCAGTCAGAGAGACAGACAGAAAAAGGCGGGAAGGGAAGGAAGGAGGAAAGAAGACAACCAAAGTGGACAGTGTGGAAAAAGTCAGGAGAACAAGTGAGTGTGTGATAAATCAGGTAATGAGATAAAGTCAGAGAGACCACTACTATGCATTGGAGGGAGCAGATCTTGTAGGGGTTTCTATTTCCTTTTAAGGACTTTGGATTTTACTTATAAGATAGGGAGTTACAGTGGGTTTTAAGCCAAAAAGAGACATAATGTGACTTACGACTTTGGCTACTGTTTTGCGAATCCATGGAAAGGGCCATTGTGCAAGGAGAATGATTAAGAGGCTGTTGCAGTGATCCAGGGAGTAGTCAGTGGTGGCTTGGCTGGAGATAATGAAGGGCGATTAAAAGTGCTAAAGCTGATAGTAGCAATTGGGGGGGGGCATGGGGGATGAAATTGCTTGTTCTGAGTCTGCAGTTCTTATAGGCCAAGGTTAAGGCCTAGACAAGAAGAGGGCTTACTAGAAACAAGAGGCCTGACCAGATTATGGTCAAGGAGAGAGTCTTTGTCACCATATAAAAAGGTGAGAACTAATTCTCCATTTTCATAAACACTCTTGTTCTAGGAATTGTAGTTATAACACATTGTTTATAGAGTAGCTAGCTTCTACTTTGATAGGAAAACTTTTTTCTTCGTGTTCTGAAAGGCTATGATATTACTGTTCATTTTAATGTTATGCATATACTTTTCTAAATAGAAAGAACAAATGTTAAACTAAAGGTGACATTATACCACCCTAAGTTTGTTTTTGGCATCTTATTAATACCAAACTACCTGAATCTGAGATTCAACACTAAGGATAATTTTAATTAGATTATATTTAACACGTTAAAGCTAATTTTAAAAAAGTCACATTTGCAGTTTTACTTTTTATGTTACCTTAACAAAAATGAAAACTAAAATTAATGCATATTAAACACTATACAAATTCCAAGCAGAGTACACAAAAAGAAAAAAAAAAAGCTAATGCATTTTGTATTAGGAGGAAGATTGCCATATTATAAACATATACTTTTAGGAAAGAAATGGATAAGCAGTTGCAGTGACAGTGAATGCTTCATGGACGTTTGAACCATTTTCTATCTCCTCCCCACTCCTTGTTTAGGGGTACCCTTAAAAAGAGAACAGTGTAGCTAACAGCTGGTGGAACATTAAACTATATTCCTGTTAAGCAACATGAAACAAGAAAGCAACTTTTCAAATTTTGTTTCTTAAGCCGTAATTGCACACCTCATGCTGACAAACTAAGAAGCAAACAAGTCTATTCACATGCAAATAATAAGTGTTGAGGCTCTAAATGTCAAGCACCTCCCTACGAAATACTCCTTAGTTTGCAACTGCGTATGTCAACTCACATATGTTTAGGGTAAAATAAAATAGGTAGGCGTGACAGGAGACCAATGCAAAAACGTTTATATTTGCATTGTAAGACATTCCACAGCTATGATAATTGTTCAAGATATACAGATAGGTTTTTTTTTTAAGTCTTCAATTATACAATTTATACTATAGTAGGCCTCACAACTTACAAATAAAGCAAATGAATATGGGGCCCAATATGATACAGAGAAAAAATATTTGCAAAGCACATATCTTATAAAAGCCATATCCAGACTTTATAAAGAACTATTATGACTCAATAATAATAATAACAACAAAACAGCCCAATAAAAATGGGCAACAAATATGAACATTTACAAAAGAAGATATACAAATGGCTAACAAGCACATGAAAAGATGCTCAACATCATTAGTCATCAGGGAAATGCAAATGAAAACCAAAATGGGATAGCATTTCATACCTCCTAGAAGGGCTACAATAAATAAGACCGACAATACCAAACGTTGGCAAGCATGTGGAGTAATGGAATAAATTGTTGGTAGGAATGTAAACTGGTGCAGTCGCATTGGAAAACCGTTGGCAGCTCTCAAAAATTCAACTTAAAACTATCAGACAATCCTAGAAATTTTACTCCTAGGTTTAAGTAAAATTAAATCCAAGATAAATGAAAACATATGCCCACGCACACATTTGCACACAAATTAGGTTACACGTAAGGTTCAGAGCAGCACTATCCGTAATAGCCCCAAACTGGAAACGACCTAAATGTCCATGAATTGGTTAGGGTAGGAACTATAAATCGGTATGAGGCATATTATTGGGGAAGGTGTGAAAATGTTCTCAAACTTATTTATCATAATGGTTGTGCCATTTGGTAGACGTTAAAAGTCAATGAATCATACACTTGAAATGGATTAATCTCATATATGTAAAACATACCTCAATAAAGTTCATGAAAAGACTGTTTTTTTCTTTCTTTCTTTCTATCTATCTAACTACCTACCTAATGAAGTTTGTTTTTTTGTTTGTTTTTTGGGTTTTTTTGGTACACGGGCCTCTCACTGCTGTGGCCTCTCCCGTTGCGGAGCACAGGCTCCGGACGCGCAGGCTCAGCAGCGGCCATGGCTCACGGGCCCAGCAGCTCCGCGGCATGTGGGATCTTCCCGGACCGGGGCACGAACCCGTGTCCCCTGCATCGGCAGGCGGACTCTCAACCGCTGCGCCACCAGGGAAGCCCTCCTAATGAAGTTTTTGAATTCAGATGTCAGATAAATATCATGGGGACATGTTTTAAAGTTTCTGAATAAAAATATATGCAGAGGTGTTTGTCCTAACAGTGAATAAGTCTGATCTGATTGATTTAACAGTAGAGACTAGCATTTCAAATTACATGGAAGGTCTTTTCCAAAAACTGGATAGGCAAATCTGCAGTTTTGATGAAAACATACGATGTAAATGCAAGATACAAACGTTTTCCAACTCTTTCTGTGTAAGATAAGCTGCCTCTAAATGAAAGAATAATAGGTAAAATGAATAATATTTTGTTAAGCCTTGGTAAAAGTTCTTGGATCTACTTTTTTGAAATGGAGAAATAGATCCTAACACATTTTTAATAAAACTCTTTTATTATTTAAGTGTTTCTAAATCTGTGTGTTCAGCAAAATGGACAGAAAACTATTCAAATTACAAGGTGTTACAACATCAAAAAATTTTTATGTATGATTATGTAATTTGGGAGATATAACTCAGAAGGAGTTCAAAGAATTTAGTGATAATATTATACTAAGACTATTCTCTTTTCACCCACCAATTTTATGTGAACAAGGTTATTTTGTCCTTAAACTACTGATATATAAAATAGGTATATAAGAGATGCTAAAACCCATCTCATGGATATATGAACTCATGGATACATAAATTAATTGGAAAAAGCCCTCATTCTTGGTAGGAAGAGAAACAAGACATGCATTTTAGACAGAGGTTTACTGAAAGATGGGGAGAAGAGGGTAGTGTAAATAGTAGGAACGGAGAGTTGAACAGAAAAGCTCCTTGGGGGAAGTTATTATTTCAGAGTACATCAGGTTAACTGTCAGACCTGGGTGGTCTGACAATAAGTAAGAGTCAAAGATGCTCCAAAATGAGATTAAAAGCAGGGATAGAAGTGGGAGTCTTCTATGTGTAACAGTTTAAAATATAATCACAGATGAGTGTTCCAAGCCTGCAACACTGAGAGAAACAGAAGACAATGACTGAATCCAGATGAAAGTATCCATAAAGGAGTGCTCATAAGTCAGAGAATAAAATAACAAATTGGCACTTGAACAATGAAAAACATAAATGTGGATGTATATTAAAATTAGATGAAACTGAATAATGTCTTATGTTCAGAGCAAATGGTACCATGATTTATGACAGGATTTCAGAATCTGTATTTTGGGTTTATTGGAAACATCATAATTATTTTGGCATACATAATTCCAGTAGTGCTAAATAATCATGTGAAAAATTAAGCACAAATAGAAACACTTCTGCTCAGATCTATGACTTTAGGCAAGTTTCTTAATTACTATAAACTAAATTCCATAGTGTCATTATGAGCATTAAGTGAAATAAAAAATGTGAAGCGTTTACTACTGTATCTGGCGTATAATACGCTCTCCATAAAACTTGGCTCTTTGGTGGTAGTTAGTATTGGTATTATTCAATTATTTTGGATCTAGAGGCAAATAACACTGATTTGCATGCAACTGAAAATTGTATAGAAACATTTGCACCGATATTTTAAAATCTAAACTTGATTTAAAAGGAACCAAACTCAGAGTGGGCAAGAGGTGTTTTCGGGTTTGAGTCAAAGACTTACATTCATTCTCTAAAAACATTAAAAAGCTAATGTGTTATGGATGCCTGTATTATGGTGGACCTGATTTTCATCTTAATTAAATCAAACTTCACTTGTCTGGTTAGCCAATTATCAACAGAAAGAAAAAAAAATAGAGAGGAAATAATATTTACTTATGAGATTGTTTTTGAGGATGAAATGTTAAAGATAATGTATGGGAAGCACCTAGAACAGTGGAAGCAGCCTAGTACAAACTCAGTCAATGGTTGCTTTCATTACAGTTCTGGAGCAGATGCTATCACTGGATATATCCACTATTGGACTTTCAAGTCTTCCTTCTTTCACCACTGGCCATCTCCACATGTTCCAGAGCTCTTCAATTCTCACTTTCTAACACACTGGTATCATAAAAAAAGAATCTTAATGTTCCCTGCTTATCTTTCAAATGCTCTTTCAGAAGCTTGTGCCACTGATGTTAACCAAAATGCTAAGTTGGAGCACTTCTTTTAAAAAGACTGACTCGCGGATGACCACTTAAACACTGCTAAAAGAAAAGATAAAAGCAAGTTCATACTAGTATTATTCATGTAAAAGATAAAAGATTTTATTTGATACAGATATGGGATAGAGTTTTCACCGCTATATTTTATTCTGTGCTGAGATACTGAACAGGGAGTAATAGTCCTTGATCCATTACTCAGTTAGAGTTCCCTGTATCTTTCCTGTGCTTCCTGACCCTCCCAGCACTACTACAGGATGGTGTTATGTCTTCCGCCAAAAAAACAACAACATATCTTTCCTTGGGTGTCCAGACCAGTGAAAGTAATCGTCAGCCAATTTTCATGAGTTACATTGTGTAAACTGATCATTCACATCTGCACGTGTGTCTCTTTCCTACACACATACATACACATACACGCTAACCATCATGAGTTAAATAGGAAATGTGACGCGCTTTTAAAGTAGCCCGGGTACAGTGAATATGTATACTTTATAACTCACCTTATCATTAACAACCTAGAAGTATATTTGCCCTTCTACGTCATTCTAAAGTAGGTGACAACCAGGAACGAACTGTAACTGAAGGTCAACCTATATGTTTAAATCAAAGGGAAGACACCATGGCATAATAAAACTGGTATCAGCTTTAGAGAGAAACATACGTGCGTACAAATCCTGGCTTCACAACCTATTATTTTTGTGAATCCAAGCAAAGTAAATTTCTTTACTCCCAGGGTTTCTGCGACACTCAAGGACAACACTATAAAAGGTTTGTTGGCTTGAACCGGAAGTGTTATAGGTAAACTTCTAATATTCATTTTTCTGTATTTAACATAGTTTGCATAATGCAAGTGTACTAACTTTTAGAGAGCTTACAAGTAAAATAAAGTATTTCAATATTAAGGTGTATGAAAAAGGCACAATGATTATGAGAGAGCAAGGAAGTTAATTAGTCCCACCACACCGATAATTTTTCAAAAAGATCCACATGATTAGCTCTTAACTAATGTCATAAACACTTACAGTGGTGTTTACATGATCAAATCATCTAACAAATACGTTTACCCAATAAAGATTAGTCAAATATATGTTTAGTACATTTTCAGGGAAAACAATCTGATATATAACTAAACAGAATGGACGATCAGGCAGCATAATAACTAATATAAGCTTATATTTACTGAAAGTTTACTCTCTATGACACATGTCCTAAAAGTTAATGCACTGAATGCTTGAGCCAAGCTTATCAGGAAGTATCATTCCCATACTACAGATGGGGAAAAATCTAGGAAATCGTCAAACAAACAAACCTCAAAGCACATCAAGTTTAAGTAAGGTGCTGAAGGTGACTAAGACAGGGAGACAGAATCATTCAGTCACGCTAAAGTCGGTAGTGGAAGAATCTCCATGGAGGCCAGGTGGAGCTAGAGTCGCTCAGAGTTGTTTCATGGCCGTCACAGAGACAGCCTCCAACTCTAAAGCCTCAAATAAATAGTTGTGTGTGTGTATATATATTGTGTGTGTGTTTGTGTGTATATAGATATAGATATAGATAGTTATTTATTTAGTTAGTTATTTTAGGAGTCACTTCCTGGTAAATGTCATAAATCATTAAGGGTGGCTAAAATTACCAGTAATTAAATCTGAAAGAGTTAAATTTATTATTTTTTTTACAGTGACTTAACATGAAAATACAGTGAAAGCTGTTTCAGACTACTTTCAGGTAAAGATGGTGAAATCTAGTCTGCCTGACTTGCCCCTCATCCCATCCCTATTTTCTGATTGAAAATCTAATAGGAATATAGAAACAAATGAAAAAGTTCAAAATGCCTTAAACTAGCAATGCTCTTCTGTGGATACAAGTGTACATGAATGGGTTATGAGGCAGGATCATGAATCTAGACATGATGAAAACTGTCAGTGATTTCTCCTCTCCCTGGCTAGACACCTTCACTCAGGGTGATGTTAGATATACTGCACAGAGGAGCCGCTCTGTGGGGTGATTAGAGCTGTTTCAAGATCCTCTTTCTAATTAGTTACCGTTTCATCTATGACAACTCCAGGATTTCATTTCTCAGTATTGCTACAGATAAAGAAGCCACATCAGACAGAAAAAATGCACACTGCACACTGAGAGGTGAGCTAAATAGTTAGGAAAGGCTGAAGAATGCAAAGGCATTAGGGACTGTGAACTTTCGGGGGTTTCGCACACCTTCTGTCCACAGAGCCAGCACAGCCTGCATCAAGTTTTCCAGAGACCCATTCACCCCAGCGTAATCAGAGAACCGAAGAGCAAGAAAGAAACACCGTCCTCAGCCTTGTCGATGCACTCTGTGCACATCAGTGGGCGTCAGCATAAGATCTGAGAAAAGAGCTCAAAAGGATGCAGGAGAAGAGTGAGGGGCAGGAGGAGAACACAGCGGCACTGCTCCTGGGGAAGTCTAAGGCCTGGATTGACCTCCTCTCATTAAAAGATGAGAGAAGAGAGAAAAACATCATGGGGCCCGTGATAAAATTCTCAAAAACAAAAGAGGGAGATAATGTGCTGAAAATACAGAAGAACGCACTTTGCTGAAAGATTTAGAAATGAAAACAGTACTTTAGAAAGCACATGATACATTTTTTGCAATAAACATAAAAACAGGGCATAGAGTTTCAATAGTTTTTGGCTAACAGCCCATAACCTCTATTGAAAATTTTCAGTAAAAAATTAAACAACAGCATACAACATTAAAAACCATAACAGTAAGAGGTGTGGCCAGGTGTCAGAATAGGAAGACCCTGAGCTCGCCCCCTCCCATGAGCACACCAAAATTACAATTACTTACACAGCAACTATCTATGAGAATGACATGAAGACTAGCAAAAAATATCTTGCACAACCAAAGGTAAAAGAAGGAACCAAAAAGAGATAGGCAGAGACACAATTATAGTCAAGACCCACACTCCTGGGTAGGTGACCCACAAACAGGAGGATAATTACAACTGCAGAGGTTCTCTCAAAGGAGCAAGAACTCTGAGCCCCACATCAGGCTCCCCAGCCCGGGAAGAGGATGGTCCCACACCAAGAAGATGAGCCCCACAGAATGTCTGGCTTTGAAGGCCAGCAGGGTTTACTTATGGGAGAGCCAGATGGCTGTAGAAAACTGAGATCCCGCTCTCAAAGGGCTCACGCAAAATCTTACATGCTCCAGTCCCAGCCCAGAGGCAGTAATTTGAAAGAAGCCTGGGTCAGACCCACTTGCTGATTTTGTAGAGCCTCCTGGACAGGCAGGAGGAAACTGGGAATCCCCCTGAGGACATGGAACTGCAGCAACCATTCTGGGGAATTTGTTCTACCATGAGGACACTGGGGCTTGCAAGTACCATTTTGGGAATCCTCCCTCTAGCCTATCGGCACCTGGGGCTTACCCAACCACCAGCAAGCCACCACCAGCCCTGGCTCCCTCAGGCCAACGGCAGGCCACTGTGGGACACGGCCCCAGCCACTAGTGGGCTGGCACAAGCCCTGGGATCCCTTGGGACATGCAGCAGACCATGGTAGGACCCAACCTTGCCGACCAGTGGGGCTGCAACAGCCCTGAGAGCCCCTGGGCCATGCAGCATGCCATACCAGAACCTGGGCCTGCCCACCAGTGGGACAAGACCCAGGAGCCCTTGGGGCAGTCAACTAGCTGCACTGGGACCCAGCCCTGCCCACAAGATCAGACTGTGTCAGCCAGCCAGACCAGGGGCAAGCCCTGCCTACTAGCGTGCCCACATTAGTGAACTACCATAACAGAAATCACGTGTGACCCATATGGGGGTGCTCCTAGAACATATACCTCTGGTGACCAGAGGGAAGTGTGCTGTTAAGCCTCCTTGGACATCACCTACACAAGGCTGTGTCCCACATTCTATAATACATACAAATAAGCCTAATACACAGAAATAAGCACAAAGATTTAGGCAAAATAATAAGACAAAGGAATATGTTCCAAATGAAGGAACAAGACTGAGCCTCAGAAAAAGAACTAAGTGGAGATAAGAAATCTACGCAACAAAGAATTCAATGTCATGATCATAACGGTGCTCTGTTAACTTAGCAGAAGAATGGAAGAACACAGTGAGAAGTTGAACAAAGAATTAGATATTATAAAGAACCAAACAGAGCTGAAGAATACAATAACTGAGATCAAAAACATACTAGAAGGAATCAGCAGTAAATGAGATGATACAAAGGAACGGATCAGCAAACTGTAACACAGAGTAGTGGAAATCACTGAAGCTGAACTGAAGAAAGAAGAAGACTTTTTAAAAATGACGACAGTTTAAGAGACTTCTTGAACAACATCAAGTGTATTAAGATTCACATGATAAGTGCACCAGAATGAGAAGAGAAAGGAAAAGGGGGCAGGGAACTTATTTGAAGCAATAATAGCTGAAAACTTTCCTAACCTGGGGAAGGAAACAGATGTCCAGGTACAGGAAGCACAGAGGATCCAAAACAAGATCAACCCAAAGAGTTTGACACCCAAGATACACTGTAATTAAAATGGCAGAAATTAAAGATAGAGAATCTTAAAAGCAGCAAGAGAAAAGAAATGGGTTTCTCACAAGGGAACTCCCATAAGACTGTCAGCTGACTTTTCCGCAGAAACTCTACAGGCCATAAGGGAGTGGCATGAAAGTGATGAAAGGGAAAAAAACCACCCCAAAATACTCTACACAGGAAGGTTATCATTCAGAATTGAAAGAGAGATAAGAGAGTTTTACGGACAAGCAAAAGCTAAAAGAGTTTAGTACCACTAAATAGGCCTTACAAGAAATCTTAAAAGGACTTTCCTAAGTGGAAAAGAAAAGGCCACAACTAGAAACATGAAAATTATGAAAGGAAAAATCTCACTGGTAAAGGCAAACATAGAGTAAAGGTAGTGGATCAACCACTTGGGAAGCTGGCAGGAAGATGAAAAGACAAAAGTAGTAAGATCATCTACATCTACAAAAAGTAGTTAAGGGATACACAGAATAAAAGGGTGTAAAATATGACATCAAAAACCTAAAACATGAGGTGGTAAAAATGCAGGGCTGTGAGAATGTGTTCAAGCTTAAGAGATCACTTAAAATAGGTAGCTACACATATAGGTTATTATTTAGGAACCTCATGGTAACTGAACCCCCAAAACCTACAATAAAGAAACAAAAAATAAAGAGAAAGGAATTCAAACATAACACTAAAAACAGTCATCAAATCACAATGGAAGACAGTAAGAAAAGAGGAAAGGAATGGAGACAAAGTACAAAAACTACCAGAAAACACATGAAAAAATGTTCAACATCACTATCATGGAAATGCCATCAAAATCACAAGGAGATATCACTTCACACTTGTCAGAATGGCTATATCAAAAAGACAAATAAGCGTCAAGAATGTGGAGAAAAAGGAAACCTCACGCACTGTTGGCGGGAACGTAAATTGGCGCAACCTCTGGAAAACAGTATGGAGGTTCCTCAAAAAATTAAGAAAAACAACTGCCAGTGGGTCCAGCCATCTCTCTTCTGGGTGTTTACCTGCAGAAAACAGAACCACTAAACTTTGAAAAATATATGCCCTCCAATGTTCATTGCAGCATGATTTACAATAGTCAAAATATGAAAGCACCTAAGTGTCCACTGATAGACAAGCAGATAAAATAGATGGAATATATGCGTACAATTGAATATTACTCAAACATAAAAAAAGAAAATCTTGCCATTTGAGACAACATGGATGAATCTAAAGGGTATTATGCTAAGTGAAATAAATCAGACAAAGACAAATACACAGGATCTCACTTATATGTGGAATCCAAAAAACAAAACAGAATAAAAGGAAAGACTCATAGATACAGAGTTGGCTGCCAGAGGGAGGGGGGGTGGGAAGTTGGGGGAAATAGATGAAGGGGATTAAGAGGAACAAAACCTCCAGTTATATAATAAGTAAGTCATGGGGATATAATATACAGCATAAGGAATATGGTCAATAATATTGTAATAACCTTGTTTGGGGACAGATGGTTCCTAGACTTAGCATGGTGATTATTTCATCATATACACAAATGTCAAATTATGTAGTACACCCAAAACTAACATACTAATGTACATCAATGACAGTTCAATAAAAAACGATAATAAAATTTAACAATGTAAAAAAAGGAAAAATACTAACTGGCAAGTTATATATAGTTAGACTTACGAAGGATGAAATATGTAAGGCATTAACAATAATTTTCAGAAAGATGGGGCTAAATGGACCAAAACAAGAAGCTTATTCAAATTTTAGTATAGGGTTTATTCCAGCTTTGCCTCATGATATGGAAACAGAAGAACAAGTTGCACAAGGCCCAAAGGTGGTACTTGTTTAGAAGTTGAAAATGAGAATATAAAGGAAACAAACAATTGGAAAACTAAAACAGTAATGGAAGAGAGCCATGTAAGATCATTGTATGAAACGGTTTCATTTCTGTCATTTAAAGTATTGATCAGCCCCATCTCGAACTGTACTTTCTAAGACATGATGGTGTCTGAACGCATGAGGAACTAATCCTTTTCTGTGGTACTTAAAAAGCAGTCTAGTAGATAGGAAACCAACCATTATAAAAATAAGAATGTACTAATTTTCAGAGAAGTTTTAAAATATGCTTTTAAAGAGCTCTTTATCAAGCTATCAATAAAATTTCCTTTTTTTAACTGTAATAGTACTTTTAATCAAAATGAAATGGAGAGCATAAAGCATAGTGGTTTTCCTACAATAGATTTACTTTTTAAAAAAAATTAGGCAATTCATTAGTCAGAAACCTCATTTATGAAACACAATATTAAAATATTCACCCAGGGCTTCCCTGGTGGCGCAGTGGTTGAGAGTCCGCCTGCTGATGCAGGGGACGCGGGTTCGTGCCCCGGTCCGGGAAGATGCCACATGCCGCGGAGCAGCTGGGCCCGTGAGCCATGGCCGCTGAGCCTGCGCGTTCGGAGCCTGTGCTCCGCGATGGAAGAGGCCACAACAGTGAGAGGCCCGAGTACCGCAAAAAAAAAAAAAAAAAAAAAAAAAAAAGAAGGATCACCGAGAGGGCCAACTCCCAGTTCCCAGTGTGTGGGCTGGTTAAATGCTCACTCGGTTAAATGCTGCCTGGAGACCATTCTATGCAGTGCCCTCCAACCCACACTTAATCTCAAGGCCGATAACTAGGTTAAATGGTCTTAAGAATGTCCATTTTGAAAGAAATATGCAGTCCAAAATGATCCTGCCTTGAAGCCAGGGATAAGGAATAAGGAAATGGGGACAGCGAGTTTTGTCACTTTTTCTAAAAAGTTCTTCTCTCTGCCCAACTTTCCCCTTAAAAAGTACTCTTTTCCTTATTTAAGACCCTGATGTTAAATCTCCACCTCCGTTTGCCCTGCCAACGAGTAAGGGAGAGTGCATGCTTGCCCAGAGCCGTCTCCATCAGTGCCCAAGTCAAAGTGATCGGAAAATATGTGTTAAAATAAAACCACCAATCACAGTGGTACTACCTCAAAGAAAAATCCACTACTTACATCATTTGTGCAGCAGATCGGTATTTGAGAGGCTATGCACTTATTCTACCATATAAACAAATAAAAAAGAAATGAAAACGAAGCATAGTATAGAATAATATATACTACATTTCTAATTGCTTTCCTGACGCCCATTTGTTTTTAAGGTGCTGAGTACACTGACAGGATAATAACTGAAGAGCATGACAAATGTTTGAAATGTATACGACTTCAGATCCACCGCTAGCATAAAATAATCACTTCATGAGTCAGCCAGTGTTTCCAGTTCTAGCTGAAACAACAGATTTGCAATAAGTGCTTCTCTTCCATTTGCCTTTTATTTTTATTAAAGCAGAAATAGCCACCAATTTTTTTTTTTGCACTAAGTAGGTATCATTTTCTAATTCAGTTCTTCAGTGTGAAGGTCATTCTGATAAAGCCAAACCTCTCAGACATGTCTTCTGTCTCAGAGGACATATGTTCCCTGTAGCATGAGGCAGAAGCTGCTTGTCACGCATCCTGGAAATGTCGCTCAGCCAGGAAGAGCCAAAGAGAGATGGAGCTGGGTAGCATGATGCCCCACCTGATCTGCCCTCACACCACTCAATCATGGGACTGATTTTTCTGTGCTGTAGCTTGGAGTCATAGGAAATTCCATCTCAACTGCCATTCAGACTGGTGAACGGCTGTGCCAGCATCCTTGTGATTCTCTAAGGCTGTGTGCACCCTCAGAAACAGTTGGAAGGGAGCTCTTCTCCCCTCCAAACCTCCACAGAGACTGTTGGCGTATAGTACCAAAAAGGCAGACTGTTTTGCCTTCTTAAGTTACAGGAGGATATTAAGGTCTACTCTTTTCCTTTCATTATGTTAGAAAGGAAGAGCTGTTATAGAAACTTTAAAAATATACTAAACAAGCTTTGAAGCCAATAGAGCAGATGGAATACATATTTTTAACAAGTAACTCCAACGTTCTTAAATGAAATCCAGAACTTTAATATGTAATAAAATTAAGTTGAATGGAAAATAAGCATAAATAAAAGGAAAAAAGAAGGAAGGAAATTAATAACTCCCAGGTAGAAAAAATAACTAAAGAAGAACACTTTCTTGTCACTGTCCAGTTCTGAAGCAAAATATTATGTGGCGTGAAACTTGGAAATGGGGAAGGGAGAGATGATTAAAGACAGCATTTCTCAACCACAAGCTGAGAAAAATAATTTACAAGGGAACTCAAAATCAGAAATGAGTGGGACGTTTTTTAAAAATTTGAAGGACTGAGTCTTACACATGCAGGGGGAATGCTTATCTCGTGTATGGTCCTAAAATGGACTGCTGGAGATTAACTCTTTCAATGTTAGACGTATCACTGTTAAGACCCTGGGAATAAACAGAAACTGGAACCTGAAAAGCAGGAAATGCCTATACTCATAACCCATGCTTGAGTCCATAATGTTCTTAAGTCCTAAGGGCAGACCAGGCAATTATCAATTTCTGGGGAAAAGTCCCTTACCTGAAAGAGAGAAATGGAGAATGAGCAGGTAAGTAAAGAGAAGGAGTTAAAGGACTAAAGCACAATGATACAGGGAGAAAGAGGGTAATGTGTAAATGAAAAATAGTCTTTTGTATTACATGGTCCAGGCTCTAAGAGACCATCTATATGCATGACACCCCCAGATCTGGTCAGTGAAGTCTTGAGCTCATTCATATACAATGCCTGTTAATTAGTTTGGGGAGGGAGTGCGCAGTGTCCAATTTATAAATCCTGATCCCTTCCCTCCTTCCACTACCAAAGTCCATATATTTATTTCTGGTTCCTGATAGTGGGGAATCTAGTAAGATATCTTAGAGAAGACGGCAGTTTTGCTCCTTCATTCATGCAAGTATAACTTTTTACTGTCTATATATGTATACATACATAAATATGCACACACACATATACACACATTTTTTGTTTTTACTTGGAAAGGAGTGGGCTTTTTAGACAGAATGAGGGTATTGAGCAAAGGCAAAAAGGCAAGATGACAAGGCAGGTTAATGTAATTTCTTATTGAAATTTACAAGGGAAGGACAGCAGAGAATGCTAGGAATTTAGGTAATGGTTGAATTAAGGATTTTATGTGTTATGCTAAGGATTTTGCATTTTAGATTATAGAAAAATAAATTTGTAGAGACTTATAAAGTAAAATTCTAGGAGTCTCAGTCTTTTAAAGCCATGTTTTCTTATGTAAAAATAAATGTCTCATCCCCCTTAATGTCACTTCATTTATTTTAATAAATTGAATATTGTGACTTAGAAAAGAAATCAGTACTAAATTAACTTTCCCAAAAGAATACAATTTTTTCCCACACAAACACACAGAAGTATGATATGCTTTACAGGAAGTCACTAATTTCCCCCAAGAAACTTACAGTTGACTGCAGAATGGACAACAAAGGGAAGGATAATTCTGGGGACAGACAAGAAGAAAATTGCACCAGGTTCTTTGGTTGCAAAAAGCAGAAACTAACTCTGACTACATTTTGAACACACATTCCTAAATGGATATATTTCTAGCAATGACAAAAGTCAACTGGCATCCATGTCACCTATTATATCAAAATAAGAACATCAAAAAAGTCATTCCATGTCCCAAATAAACCCCACAATACCTGCAATTTTAGTTCAAAACTATTAATTTTTACACTAAAAATAACCATAGTTAACATTTATTGAGTGCTTATCATTTGCTAGGCATTGTTTTCAGCATTTAACAAGTACTCATTTAATACAATATTCTCATGAGGTGACTATATTAGTTTTCTCCATTTTATAAATAAAGACAGTGAATCAGAAAGAAGTTAAGAAATAGGTCCAATGTAATACAGCTAATTAGTGGTAAAGTTGGGATTCCAATGGTCAGTTTGGGTCAATGCCTGTGTTTTTTACCACTATACTTATTATTTTTTTTTTTTTTTTTTTTTTTTTTGCAGTACGCGGGCCTCTCACTGTTGTGGTCTCTCCCGTTGCGGAGCACAGGCTCCGGACGCGCAGGCTCAGCGGCCATGGCTCACGGGCCCAGCCGCTCCGCGGCATGTGGGATCTTCCCAGACCGGGGCACGAACCCGTGTCCCCTGCATCGGCAGGCAGACTCTCAACCACTGCGCCACCAGGGAAGCCCCCACTATACTTTTTAATATGTCTAAATATTCTATATTCATGATAAGTTTACTAATATTTTACAAATAATTATTGGTTCTCAATTATTCCTCTTAGATTCATATTGTCTTCCGCTCTAGTGTACATACCTTTAGGAAATATTTCAGAGGTTTTATCCATAAAAAATGTGCAGAGTCCATCAACGTATAAACTTTCATATGTGAAAGTACTTCTATTTTTCCTACAGAGTGGATATAACTTAGTTAAGTATAGAATCCTAGATTCCAAATAGTCAGAAATTTTATATAATTTTCTATTACCTCCTTCAAGATAGTATTGTCAAATGTTTGAGGTTATGGTGATTCCTTTTCTTTTGTGGAGGATCTGATATTTCTTCTAAGGAATGTTTTTGGGTTTTCTCTATATTTTTAGTGTCTTGAAATTTCATTATGTACGTACACACATGTATGTGTTTTACTCTCATATTATTTTTCTGTTCCATTAGACAGATCTTACATATTCTATACCCATTCTCTAGGTCTCTTCCCTCTGTGCTTTGAAACATACTTCCTGCATTCCAGAAATATTCTTCAGCTTGACCATGCAGTCTCATGAATTCACTCCTCCTCTTATTCCTGTTTGATTTTTAGCTCACATTTTGAGCTCTTCTGTTTGATTTCTTTTTAAACCTTGTTGTCCAAGTGTTCATTTACATTATCTGTGTTGCAGCTTTATTTTTTGTTGGTATGATACAGTCTCATGTGTATTACAATACATACAGACAATCCTTTTTGTAAATTTTACCTTTTTTTTTTTTCTCCGTTAACTATGGTTCCCTCCGCTTTAAGTTTGGTGTTCAGTTTTCTGTGTGTCTTTAGTGGTACTGTATTTCTGCAAATACTTATTGATTCTGTGTTGCGTGTCTACCTTCGTATGTATTGTTATTGGTTGGTGGTTACTGTTCCTGTTATGTCTGAAGGCAGCATTGCTCCAGGCTATTTCCAGTTATCAAGGGTTCTGCCCTACCTCTGTGCCCAAGTTCTCAAACTTACTACTCACTTCTGGAGGAAGAAAATATAGCTGCCTCTGCCTGGGCCAGGACGTGGGTGTGGAAAGAATGCACAGCGTGGGAGCATTCCACCCCTCTGGCTGATCTGCTGAGGTCCTTCCACCCCCACCCTGCCGGTGGTGCTGGGCAGAGGTAGGTGTCCTGGAGGCCCCCAGCTCCTGTGCAGAAGACTATATAGTAAGAGTTAGCAACAGCACTATTCCACATTTTGGTCTATGGCTTCATTCTTTTGTTGTTGTTTTTTTTTTTGCGGTACACGGGCCTCTCAACCACTGCGCCACCAGGGAAGCCTTGGCTTCATTCTTTTATCCAATTTCTACCGGCTGTCCACTTTTCAGGAATGCCCTAGATCTTAGATATTATAAGATATCCTAATATTGAACCTAAGTTATCCTAATTTTCTATTCTCTTAGACATAATTAAAGAACATTAATATTATTACATTGTAAATTACTGTTACCCCCAGAATGTCTGTGTAACAGTTTGCTACTTGGCATCACTTTGTGTAAAAGAAATGATGCAGAAAATATGTTTTGATAGTTTTCATGGATTCAATTCTGTACTTGGAGAATGTAAACCTATAATTATACATACTCTTTTTCCCCTACTTCTTGTAATAAAATGCAACAAGGTGTGAGAGGATGATAGGACCTGTAGCTGCTCTATCTTCAACATCAACAATGTTGCTCAAAGATGAATAATGTCTTAAGGATTGATAATTCTTCAAAAGCCATGTGCCATGTCACTGGCTGCTTCTTTACCTCACCAAGAAAACTATGAGGGCCATAGTGGCAGCAATATTTCCTATGTAAGAGTAAAGGAAATTATTCATTAAATATTAGATTCATGTGGAAGGTCTACTGAAAGTTATCTAAACCCATTGCAAGAAATATCCTGAGCACTTATCTTTGGACCCTTTGACTCTGGTCAAGAATAGTCCTGACAGAGTAATTCATTATGAAAGAAAACCCACATAAGATGAATTATGTTGAAAAGAATCATAAAGTTGAAAAATGTAATTACCACTAGAATGAATATTATGCAATCATTATAATAGAAAACAATAAATCATATATAAATATATGCATTTAAAGTTATAATGCAAAAGAAAAAAGGAAAAACAAAATAAATTAATGAAAACATTTTAAATAAAAAGAAGACTGACATTGCACTACTAAGCAAGGAGAACTTTTGAGAAGAATAACACAGGCTCCAACTTGACAAACACAAAGGTGCCTGTGAGCAGCTGGCTGGGTTCTCAAAGTCCAAAATGATCCTCATAAATGTGAAGAAATGCCCCAATTATCACAATTATCAAAGCGTGTATTTTGGGTCTATCTGCCCTGGGGTTGTAACTGATGTTTGGCAGACAGGCACAGTAGATTATCATCTCTGTCAAATATTCCTTTCTCTGTATCTTGAATACTGCTCTGTGTATGTTGTATGCTATCTTCAGCATGGATGACATGTCTTGCCATCTCCCTCCACTCTGTATGTTTAATTTGGCACCAAGCCAATTGTATGTTTATCAAGTGGCATTAGAAACCAACTATATATATATATATATATATATATATATATATATATATATATATATATATATATATATATATATATATATATATATAGTTGGCCAAAAAGTTCCTTTGGGTTTTCCCGTAACATGACAAACCCGAACGAATATTTTGGCCAGCCCAATATATATATACATATATATATATATATATATATATATATATATATGTGTATGTATATATATATATGTAAAATATTCTTTGAATGAATAAAATGATTACAAGTTATGAATTACATTGATTTTTATAAACACTATTTACCTTCAGTTATAATATTGGTCCACAGCAGGAAACTATATGAAAAGGAAAATAAATTGCCAAAATAAAACCATTACATTCCAGGCTTTTATAAAAATTCCAGGACTGTATTTATGTCAATATTCTGATTGTGACATTGTACTTTAATTGGGCAAAATGTTACCACTGGGGGAAACTGGGCAAAGTATACAAGGGAACTCTCTTTGTATTACTTCTTACAATCACAGGTGAATCTCCAGTTACCTTAATTAAACAACTGAAAAAAATTTTACTTAAAAATATAGTTAAGAAATAACTAAAGGGCTAATTTGGAATAAAATGGATTCTTTCATGCTCAAGGAACTGCTCTCATTCATTGTTTTATGCTCTGCATTTTCATATTTTCAGCCCTTATAGTCACTGCTCCTCTTCCTACCCACCTACCAAAAGTAAATAAAAAGCATTTAAAGTTTTTTTCTTATAGAAATTGCTCAGGAAAAACCATTAACCAACCCCACTGCTCCCACAGATATTTAGAGCATATTAGTTAACTAAGGTCAGAATTTTCTCAGAAATTCCACTCTCTATATTTCATATTGCATGAAGTCATTTTTATTGATCAATAAATCAACTCTTGAGAATCAAAAATTGTTAAATAAATGAGGTAGAAATGTGGCATTTGGTACTTCATATATAAAATTGGAGAATAATATCAAAAATTATATGATTCTTAATTTGACTCAAATTTAATGATTAAGGGAAAAGACAGAAATTCTACCCTTACTTGAATTGGGTTTTACATTTTTAATTTCAAAAAATTCTGTTACTAGCAGATCCTCATTTAATACTATTGTACATATTAGTGCCATGAATAGATACCAATTTTTCAAAGTGGGTGTAAACAGTTGATTTGACCTGTTATTCACATTATTTTGCATTTATTATTTCAGGTGTAACATCAAAACAGAAAATTGGGTTATTTTCCACATTATTTCAAATCACCAGCAATAATCATGCATATTTTTGAGAGTTTTACTGCTCCATTTTATAGTGAAATATGAAGAATATATAATTTTTCTTAGATTTAAACTCTTTTTCGCTCATTTGATTAACGAAATTGACTGGATATAGCCCATTCAACGCTCCATTTCCTTTTGTAAAACTTCAAACATAAAATCACAAGATAGGTCACCCTAAAGACTAGAGCAGAATTAAATGTGACATACAAAACATTACATCATTTTCCTTTTATCATTTTAAAGAGATCACACTGGTTTGAGCCAATTTTAGATTTCAGATGAACTGTAATCATATCATTTCACCCTCACCTGGGGAAGTAAAAAGTTAAACTTTATGCATTAGGCAGTAACCTTAAGTTTATGGAATGATCTCTTTTCTTTAATTCACTGGCAATATAATAGTTATATCACTTCAGAAGAGATTAGAATTTCAAGACAAGATCCACAGAGAATTTTAACTTCCCTAACCAGTTTTCTGATATTTTTTACCAGATTACTATCAATTCCTTACACAATACAGGAGAGTTATATTAATTAGACATCTTAAGGCTTGAAAGCAAGAGAAAACTTGAATATATCATTTGGTAGCCTAACCACGCTTTTTACATTTAAGCTAAATATGTGATTTTAAACTATTAATTATTAAAGAAATACTTTTGTATGTATTATATTTGTTTCAGGCACTGTTCTAGACAAATGGTAAATACAGTAATAAAAAAAAAAATCTCCAGTTTCAAAGATCTCTATTCTAGCAGGGTTACATGGAGCTATTAGGAAATTATGATTGATTACAGGAAGTATGACAATCAGAGTATTTATTTGGAGATAAGCTCACAATGAAGGGAGACAATATCCAGTCCAGCATTGGAAGCTAAAGAAAGTTCCCTAAAGAAAGTAATATCGAAATGGAAACCAGAAATATTGTAATTTCTGCTAATGGTTTGTACTTTATCTTGAGGACTAATGATATTCATTGACAACATTTAAGCAGGGCAATGTTAAAAATAAGATTTATATTTCTTAAAAATTCCTCAAGCCGAGATATAGGCAATGGACCAGTGTCAGGGCAGTTAACAAGAAATTCGAGGAATCTGTACAGTGTTTATAAAGCCACAACCCAGTGACTCACTCCTGTAGCATTGCTAGGGCAAACATATCACAGTTTGGATTTGGAATGGACAGACTCTCCTTACCAGGTAGACTCATAATAGCTAAGAATCAACCTAGTTAATAAAAGAGTGGCATTTTGACTTAAATTTGTCTCATTCTTTGTAACAGAACATCCTCAGTGAGCACACAGAAATTCTGAGAGATGAAAGGAAAGCATGCTTGTATCTTCTTAGTTTAATACTATATTAGTGCAAACAAACTCTCACCACGATTCTGAAATTTTAATAAGATTCGCTTGCTATGGTTCAGGCTTGGTCCCTGTGATGGTTCAGGCTTGGTCTCTGTGATGGTCCCACACTTATAAATCACTCTCTGCCTCAGTTTACAGATGATCATTTTTTTCTTGCCCTGTTTATTTTAATCAGACTTCAAATAGAAGCCTCAACAAAACTTCATAAATATGATTTTTTTAAAAAAAGCTTAATCTAGCACATCCCCACCTCTTTGTAGAAGAACTAAATCTCTGTGAGTGGGCCAGACATTTATTTCAAATCTTCTCTCATAATTTTCATGTTGTGAACCCTGCTTTGGGTTAAATAATCCTTTTAATTTTGACATCTATATTAATCAGATTGGTAACAAAAATCTAATTTGAATTACCTTAAGGAAAAGGAGAACACATCAACTCAGAAAATCAAACCATAGCATGATATTACCAAGATCATGCCAAGGACCAAGAATTCAAACACCAACAGAACTCAGTTTCTACGTATTTCACCCAGTCTCTCAATATTTGCTTGAATTGTTCAGACTAGTTTCTTCTGTAGGACTGGAGTCGTGGCTCCTATAATCCTACATTTCACGTTCCATAGCTTTGACCACCAAGCCCGGTCAGTCTCTTACCCAGACTCCTAAAGATGGGCTGAGACTGGCTCACCCCTAGGCCAAACAGACTCAAGCCAGTTCTGCTGGGTTGTATGATGAGAAGTCACCATAGAATCACAGAGTTGGCCAGAAATAAGCCCATGCATATATGGGAAATTAATTTATAACAAAGGAGCCAAGAATATACAATGGAGAACCAAGAATAAACAACAGTCTCCTCAATAAATGGTGTTGGGAAAACTGGACAGAAATAAGCAAAAGAATGAAACTAGACAACTGTCTTATAACATATACAAAAACTAACTAAAAAATGGATTTAAGACTTGAATGTAAGACCTGAAATCATAAAACTCCTAGAAAAAAACATGTGCAATAAGCTCCTTGTTAGGCCTTGGTGATGATTTTTCAGATTTGACACCAAAAGCAAAGGCAACAAAAGAAAAAATAAACACGTGGGACTATATCAAGTTAAAAAGCTCCAGCGCAGCAGAGGAAACCATCAACAAAATGAAAAGGCAATCTACTGAATGGGAGAAAATATTTGCAAACTGTACATCTGATAGGGGTTAATATCCAAAAATATATTTAAAAACTCACACAACACCAAACAATCTGATTAAAAACCTGATTAAAAGGATCTGAATAGACATTTTTCCAAAGAGGACAGGCAGACAGCCAATGGGTACATGAAAAGGTACTCAACATCACTAATCATTAAGGAAATGCCAACAAAAACCACAATGAGATATCACGTCACAACTGTTGGAATAGCTATTCTCAAAATGGCAAAAGACAGCAAGCATTGGCAAGGATGTAGAGAAAAGGAAATCCTTGTGCATTGTCTGGAATATACATTGGTGCAGCCACTATGGAAAACAGCATGGATCCATCTCAAAAAAATAATAATACAACTACCATATGACCCAGCAATTCCACCTCTGCATACTCAAAGAAAACAAAAACAGTAACGTGAAAAGATAGATGCACCTCCATGTTTATGGCAGCACTAGTTATAATAGATAAGATATGGAAACAATATAAGTGTCTTTTGACAGGTAAGAGGATAAATAAAATGTGATATGTATTTATATTTATAATGGAATATTATTCAGCCATAAAAACAAGGAAATCTTGCCATTTGTAACAACAAGAATGGATCTTGAGGGCATTATGCTAAGTGAAATAAATCTGAAAAAGAAAGACAAATAACCTACATATGACTCACTCATCTGTGTAAACTAAAAAACAAATAGTACCAAGCTCATGGATACAGAGATCAGATTGATGGTTGCCAGAGGCTGGGGGTGGAGGCGTATGGGTGGGCGAAATGGGTGAAGGGGGTAAAAAGGTACAAAATTCCAGTTATAAAATAAGTAAGTCATGGGGATGTGATGTCCATGGCAACTACAGTTAATAATACTGTACTGGGCTTCCCTGATGGCGCAGTGGTTGAGAGTCCTCCTGCCGATGCAGGGGACATGGGTTCGTGCCCCGGTCCGGGAAGATCCCACATGCCGCGGAGCGGCTGGGCCAGTGAGCCATAGTCGCTGAGCCTGTGCGTCCAGAGCCTGTGCTCCGCAACGGGAGAGGCCGCAACAATGAGAGGCCCACGTACCGCAAAAAATAGTAATAATAATAATACTGTACTGAATATATTTGAAAGTCGCTAAGAGAGTAGATCTTAAAAGTTTTCATCACAAGAAGAAAAAAAATATTTACAAGGCAGCTGAATATTTTGATGTGAAGCCATGTCTCTTGGTGGAGTGTATTACTTGAAATGGTGCATCTGAGTAAAAAATATTCACTTTTAGTTATCAAATTTCAAACTAAACATTAGAAAAGTTAGCATTCACTTCCTATAATTACTCTTGTCTAGGCAGATTACTCAGAATCTGAAATCTCTCTGTAGCTAGAGATTTTAGGTTACTCATCTGACAGCCAAAATTTATTTCACATTTTCTATTAATCCAAAATCATTATAACATACCATTAAGCTCTTCATTCCCAAGCTTAACTTTCAAGATAAAACTAAAATTCAGAAGTAGCTATACCAAACCACAAATCTGAATGCTGTACACAAGAGCAATCGTCAGCCTTTCTCTTGCACATCTTGGGGACGTTCACTGTGGCACATGTCTGTTAATGAAACATAATATATTGTAACTTTACATATACTACAATCTATTAAAGTCCTGGAGACCATTCTTATTAGATCCTAAAATAGACATAGGTAGAAGTACCTGTGGGTACAGATCACAGAGTGCTGAATGGCAGGGTTAATTTATACATTTTTTCCATCCCATACACGTTACCCAGGAACAAGGTTGAAGAGGTCAATTACCAGGTGAGGTAGGAGTACTACATTTATTTTTGGTTTCAGTGGAGAGACTCACCTAAGTTACATCAAGTAATGGAACTCGGATGTAAGGTTACAAACAGGCATAGAAGTCTGACAACTAGATAACCTTGTAATCCTCCAGCAACCGCAGTCTGATGAAATTCACTCTAGAACTCAGTCTTTATACATCTCAGCTATTTTGGAATGTGTGCTTTTCTTTTTTCTGCTATCTCATTTATAACACTACCACCTTGTTTCTCTAGTTCAGCTTTATGTGAGAGGAGGTCTGATGCTCCAGTGACTCCACATCATTCCACTGTAGGCAGTGTCTTGAAAGACCACCTCGTAAGGTATTCTCCAATCGATAGGCTACCTGGGGGCATGTGCCAACCCTTGAACCCAAAATTAGGAATCAGCAGTATGTGATTAGTTATGTGGAAGAAATCCTTTAAAGAGGACTCTAGGTGGGAACTGTTAGAAAAAGAGCATGCGAATGTGGCAGGTATTCTGTCCAGTACACACTGGGGAGATGTCCAATTAGGAAAGATAATATGGTGAAAATAGAAAGGAGTTGACAGCCAGAGCAGCCAATAAATCAGCATGTCACACTAAAGGAGCTGTAGTAGGGTAGAATAGATAGGAATTTTAAAACTCAAAGGTCAACTGAAAGGGAAAAAAAGTACAGTTGGCAATAAGTACCACAGGTAGAAATGACTAATTGGTATGACTCTCCCAGCACTGGGTTCCATCTGCTTACTTTCTTTATCTCTATATTATGGGCTCTTTAATGTATTCAGTGCAGGAAGTTCCAAAACACCTGATTCCAAATTTGTTTAGCCACTCATCTATGGAATGTAAACGAGACAGTGTGATTCCAGCAACTGCCACTTCCAAGGCTCTTGGACCTCAGTTATATTTCAATGCACAGAAGGTAACGGGTTCCAACAAAAGTTTTAGTGTAGGATGTGCTCCCAACTTTTAACTGTGTTTACTCTGGGAGTATGGGTAGGGAAGGAGATGATATCTTTTTACTATTTATATATTCATTCAATAGTGGGATTACTTATGATTTTTGAGTTTTTTAAAGTAATTGTTTTAAAAACAAGAATTTAAGTAGTAACCATTCTGGATGTGGGTGTAATTTCTGAGTGTATATTTATATACAAGACGTTTTATATGTAGGAATTATATCACTTTGATGATAGATAGTATGGCTGAGTATGGAAGGCTTCTCCCTTCCAACGCTGTAATCCTAGCCTTGCTATGAATAAAAAGCTCGGAGATAGGCACCAGAAGTGTATTACAAATGAACGATGGGAATGGAAAGAAAAAACATGAAGTTCATTTGAATACAAATATGCTTTACAAAGACCTTTATAATGAATTATAAATAAATAGTTAATACTAGTAAAATGAGGTACTTACATTTTCACATTTTATATGTCTTAATTCTCTTATAATCAAAAAATATGGCTGCAAATTATAGTTCTTATTGGAGCTTGAGGAAATACATATTTGGTTAATTTCATGCTATTTCAGTGATCTAATTACAAATCAGGCAAATACAAATATGTATATTGTAAACTGACTTTGAACAGGGGCTCTGCAGATGGCTACCTACAACCATAGTGAAATTCTACAGTGTTTTACTTGAATAATTGTTTTGGATAAGATCAGTCTTCTTTTCTATTTCCATTTAGTTAAAATGTGCTGTTGAATGTTGGATCACACCAAAAGTTAAAACTGTGGAGGAAATTACATTTTATAAAGTCAAAGAAAGGCTATAACCAAAAATATTTTTCTTTATAGCTGAAACAAAATTTTAAAAATTAGAAGATAATTGCTGTGTTCTTAAGAAAAATGCATTCATTGCTGTTTCCAAATAGCAAGTTATTTATGGAATAGATTCTTGTTATTAACATTTATAGTAACTGATAAAAGATTCTTTTAGTTTATAAATACCATATAAAGAATTTGTGAAAAATACTATATTTAATTAAGTATTCATGAAGAGCTGTTCTTACATATTATTTAGATCTTATATATAATCTCATATATATATAAAATACACGTGATAATTGAAAGCTGGATGTTTACAAAACCATATAAAAGAGCATAGCAAAGTGAAGAGACAAAAGGGTGAATCACCACTTCAGTCCAGTGGTTCTAAGAGTTAAAAGAATGATAATAAGCTTCTCTTTTTGAACACTAGAGATGACGTGGGGATGGGGGGAAGGAAGGAAATTTGGCTCTGTTTTCCTCCCACAAAATACAAAAAAATGAAATCAAACCAAACAAACAAGTAAAAAACCAAAACAAAACTGTAGCCTCTGATTAGGAAAAGATGTGAATTCTTGACCAAAGACAACCCAGGCTAAAGAACAGTAAACCTTCCCAAACGCCTTATAAAACAATTAACTCAAATACAATTCAGATCACTTAGCAGGCATAATTTATCTCTAGGTAGTAGAAAATTGTCAGGGACCTTCAAAATGCAGAGGAGTAACACGTGGAGATCACCTTCCTCCCCACAAATACATCAGAAATACATCTACATGTGGAACAACTGCTACAGAACACCTACTGAATGCTGGCAGAAGACCTCAGACTTCCCAAAAGGCAAGACACTCGCCATGTAGGGTAAAAGAAAAAAGGAAAAACAGAGACAAAAGAATAGGGATGGGACCTGCACCTCTGGGAGGGAGCTGTGAAGGAGGAAAGGTTTCCACACACTAGGAAGCCCCTTCACTGGTGGAGACGGGGGTTGGGACCGGGGAAGTTTCGGAGCCACGGAGGACAGCGCAGCAACAGGGGTGCAGAGGTCAAAGTGGAGAGATTCCTGCACAGAGGATCGGTGCTGACCAGCACTCACCAGCCCGAGAGGTTTGTATGCTCACCCGCCAGGGTGGGCGGGGCTGGGAGCTGAGGCTCGGGCTTCGGAGGTCAGACCTCAGGGAGAGGACTGGGGTTGGCTGCGTGAACACAGCCCGAAGGGGGCTAGTGCGCCACAGCTACCTGGAAGGGAGTCAGGAGAAAAGTCAGAATTTGCCTAAGAAGCAAGAGACCATTGATTCGGAGTGCACAAGCAGAGGGGATTAAGAGCACCACCTAAATGAGCGCCAGAGGCGGTCACGAGACGTGGCTATCGGCGCAGACACCAGAGACGGGCATGCAAATCTAAGGCTACTACTGCAGACAACAAGAAGCCTGTGTGCAAGCACAGGTCACTATCCACAACCCCCCTCCCAGGAGCCTGTGCAGCCCGCCACTGCCAGGGACCTGTGATCCAGGGACAATTCCCCGGGAGAACGCACGGCACACCTCAGGCTGGTGCAACATCACACCGGCCTCTGCCACCACAGGCTCACCCCGCATTCCGTACCCCTCCCTCCCCCCAACCTGGGTAAGCCAGAGGCCCCTAGTCAGCTGCTACTTTAACCCCGTCCCGTCTGAGCAAAGAACAGACGCCCTCCGGCGACCTACACGCAGAGGCGGGGCCAAATCCAAAGCTGAACGCCAGGAGCTGTGCAAACAAAGAAGAGAAAGGGAAATCTCTCCCAGCAGCCTCAAGAGCAGCAGATTAAATCTCCACAATCAACTTGATGTACCCTGCATCTGTGGAATACATGAATAGACAACGAATCATCCCAAAACTGAGGCAGTGGACTTTGGGAGAACCTGTAGACTTGGGGTTTGCTTTCTTCATCTACTTTCTTTCTGGTTTTATGTTTATCTTAGTTTAGTTTTTAGAGCTTATTATCACTGGTAGATTCGTTTATTGATTTGGTTGCTCTCTTCCTTCTATATATACTTTTTTTTTTTTTTTACCATTTTCTCTTTTTGTGACTGTGCATGCGTATGCTTCTTTCTATGACTGTGTCCATGTAGATATGCTTTTAAAATGTGTCCAAGGATTCTCTTTGTCCAATTTTTTTTTTGTATAGTTTTAATCACTTGTTAGCATTGGTGTTTGTGTCTTTTGGTTTGGTTGCTAGCTTCTTTCATTCTTTTCTTTATTACTATTTTATTTTTAATAACTTTTTATGTTTTTATTTTAATAACTTCATTTTATTTATTTACTTTTTTTTCTTACTTTCTTTCTTTTTTCTCTCTTTTCCTCGGAGCTGTGTGGCTGGCACAGTCTTGTTGCTCCAGCCAAGTGTCAGGTCTGAGCCTCTGAGGTGGGAGAGCCGAGATCACGATGTTGGTCCACCAGACGCTTTCCAGCTCCACATAATATCAAACAGTGAAAGTTCTCCCAGAGATCTCCATCTCAATGCTAAGACCCAGCTCCATTCAATGACCAGCAAGCTTCAGTGCTGGACACCCTATGCCAAACAACTAGCAACACAGGAAAACAACTCCATGCATTAGCAGAGAGGCTGCCTAAAATCATAATAAGGTCACAGACACCCCAAAACACACCACCAGACATGGTCCTGCCCACCAGAAAGGCAAGATCCAGCCCCATCCACCAGAACACAGGCACCAGTACCCTCCATAAGGAAGCATACACGAATGACTGAACCAACCTTACCCACTGGGAGCACACACCAAAAACGGGAACTATGAACCTGCAGCCTGCAAAAAGGAGAACCCAAACACAGTAAGTGAAGCAAAATGAGAAGACAGAGAAATACACACCAGATGAAAGAGCAAGGTAAAAACCCACCAGCCCAAACAAATCAAGAGGAAATAGGCAGTCTACCTGAAAAAGAATTCAGAGTAATGACAGCAAAGATGATCCAAAATCTTGGAAACAGAATGGAGAAAATAGAAGAAATGTTTAACAAGAACCTAGAAGAACTAAAGAGCACACAAACAATGATGAACAACACAATAAATGAAATTAAAAATTCTCTAGAAGGAATCAACAGCAGAATAACAGACGCAGAAGAAAGGATAAGTGACCTGGAAGATAAAACAGTGGAAATAACTACCGCAGACCAGAAAAAAGAAAAAAGAATGAAAAGAATTCAGAACAGTCTCAGAGACAACTGGCACAACATTAAATGCACCAACATTCAAATTACAGGGGTCCCAGAAGAAGAAGAGAAAAAGAAAGGGACTGAGAAAATATTTGATGAGATTATAGTTGAAAACTTCCCTAACATGGGAAAGGAAATAATCAATCAAGTCCAGGAAGTGCAGAGAGTCCCATACAGGATAAATACAAGGAGAAACATGCCAAGACACATATCAATCAAACTATCAAAAATTAAGTACAAAGAAAAATATTAAAAGTAGCAAGGGACAAGCAACAAATAACATACAAGGGAATCCTCACAAGGTTAACAGCTGATCTTTCAGCAGAAACTCTGCAAGCCAGAAGAGAGTGACAGGACATATTTAAAGTGATAAAAAGGGAAAACCAACAATCAAGATTACTCTACCCAGCAAGGATCTCAGCTAGATTTGACAGAGAAATTAAAACCTCCACAGACAAGCAAAAGCTAAGAGAATTCAGTACCACCAAACCAGCTTTACAACAAATGCTAAAGGAACTTCTCTAGGCAGGAAACGCAAGAGAAGGAAAACACCTACAATAACAAACACAAAACAATTAAGAAAATGGTAATAGGAACACACATATCAATAACTACCTTAAAAGTAAGTGGATTAAATGCTCCAACCAAAAGACACAGACTGGCTGAATGGATATAAAAACAAGACCCATATATATGCTATCTACAAGAGACCAACTTCAGACCTAGGGACACATACAGATTGAAAGTAATGGGATACAGATTGAAAGTGATGGGAAAAAGATATTCCATGCAAATGGAAATCAAAATAAAGCTGGAGTAGCAATTCTCATTATCAGACAAAATAGACTGTAAAATAAAGACTATTACAAGACTCAAAGAAGGACACTACATAATGATCAAGGGATCAATCCAAGAAGATATAACAATTGTAAATATTTATGCACCCAACATAGGAGCACCTCAACACATAAGGCAAATGCTAACAGCCATAAAAGGGGAAATTGACAGTAACACAATCATGGTAGGGGACTTTAACACCCCGCTTTCACCAATGGACATATCACCCAAACTAAAAATAAATAAGGAAACACAAGCTTTAAATGATACATTAAACAAGATGGACTTAATTAATATTTATAGGACATTCCATCCAAATACAACAGAATACACTTCCTTCTCAAGTGCTCATGGAATATTCTCCAGGATAGATCATACCTTGGGTCACAAATCAAGCCTTGGTAAATTTAAGAAAATTGAAATTGTATCAAGTATCTTTTCCGACCACAATGCTATGAGACTGGATATCAATTACTGGAAAAAATCTTAAAAAATAAAAACACATGGAGGCTAAACAGAACACTATTAAATAACCAAGAGATCACTGAAGAAATCAAAGAGGAAATCAAAAAATACCTAGAAACAAATGACATTGAAAACACGATGACCCAAAACCTATGGGAGGCAGAAAAAACAGTTCTAAGAGGGAAGTTTATAGCAATACAATCCTACCTCAAGAAACAAGAAACAACTCAAATAAACAACTAACCTTATACCTAAAGCAGTTAGAGAAAGAAGAACAAAAAAACCCCAAAGTTAGCAGAAGGAAAGAAATCATAAAGATCAGATCAGAAATAAATGAAAAAGACATGAAGGAAACAATACCAAAGATCAATAAAACTAAAAGCTGGTTCTTTGGGAAGATAAATAAAATTGATAAACCACTAGCCAGACTCATGAAGAAAAAAAGGAAAAGACTCAAATCAACAGAATTAGAAATGAAAAAGGAGAATAACTGACACTGCACAAATACAAAAGATCATGAGAGATTACTACAAGCAAATCTATGCCAATAAAATGGACAACCTGGAAGAAATGGACAAATTCTTAGAAAAGTACGACCTTCCAAAACTGAACCAGGAAGAAAGAGAAAATATGAACAGACCAATCACAAGCACTGAAATTGAGACTGTGATTAAAAATCTTCCAACAAACAAAAGCCCAGGACCAGACGGCTTCACAGGTAAATTCTATCAAACATTTAGAGAAGAGCTAACACCTATCCTTCTCAAACTCTTCCAAAATATAGCAGAGGGAGGAACATTCCCAAACTCATTCTACGAGGCTACCATCACCCTGATACCAAAAGCAGACAAACATGTCACAAGGAAAGAAAACTACAGGCCAATATCACTGATGAACATAGATGCAAAAATCCTCAACAAAATTCTAGCAAACAGAATCCCACAGCACTTTAAAAGGATCATACACCATGATCAAGTGGGGTTTATCCCAGGAATGCAAGGATTCTTCAATATATGCAAATCAATCAAAGCACCATATTAACAAATTGAAGGGGCTACCCTGGTGGCGCAGTGGTTGAGAGTCCGCCTGCCAATGCAGGGGACATGGGTTCGTGCCCCGGTCTGGGAAGATTCCACATGCCGCAGAGCGGCTGGGCCCGTGAGCCATGGCCGCTGAGCCTGCGCGTCCAGAGCATGTGCTCCGCAACAGCAGAGGCCACAACAGTGAGAGGGCCGTGTACCACAAAAAAAAAGAAAAATTGAAGGAGAAAAACCATATTATCTTCTCAATAGATGCAGAAAAAGTTTTTTTCCATTAGAAGCCTCCATTTCCTACCTGACCTCTTAGCAGCTGTTAGCACTTTGACCACTTGTTTCTTCTCCAGTCTATTCTCTTTACTTGAGGACAACGTAATCCTCCATTTTTGTGCCCTCCTATTGTTTTCTGCTTCTGAGTATCTATTAGGCCTTTCTTACTTTGTTCAGTTTTTGTGCCCTTCATATCTTTGTTTTAGGCCTGCTTCTTACATTACAGGTTTTTTTCCCCCCCTCTGGAGTGATCTTTTCCAAATTCATAGCTTCAATTAATTATATACTGATGACTCCCAAAGAGAAATTCTGAGACCTGATTTCCTGAACAGAGCTCCTTAGCAGTACATCCAGCTTTGTTCAGTATAGCCCCACTGGGCAACTCTCAAACACACCAAATAGAGTAAATCCAAAACTGACCATCTTCTTTCCCATTTGCATTCCATTTCCCGTAATTCTTACTATCTATCAAATTGCTCAACCTTTAAGCTTAGTCATAATCTTTGGCTTTTCTTTCTCATCCTTAACCCACATCTAATCAACCACTATTGTTTCTATCTTCCAAATACCATTGTACCGATTTCTTTATGTGCTAATATCCTGATTCAGGCCACTGGTACCCCTTCCCTAGGGTACTGGCAGACTACTATACCCTTATCTGATGCTTCCCCCAATCCACATCCCAAGCCACAACCCAAATACTATTTCAAAAATGAAAATCTGACTCTATCACTCTCTTTTCTTAAAATGCGTAACTACTTCCCATTACCCTCTGGAAAATGCCCAAACTCCATACTACTACTCATGGCTCTTCTTTAAATGGCAATAAACTCTTTACCATTTAAAAATTATTTCGTATTTCTTCCTCCACCACCCTATTGTTACACTATGCCTCAGCAAGGGCAAACGACTTTCTTTCCTCAGATTATGGCACAATTTCCTAACCCCATCCCACCCCCGCCTCATGACTCCAAGAAAGATTCCTAAAATAAAACGTCTGCCCTCTCACTTGCTTCTTACCTCCTTATTAGCTTGGATTAGATACATTTTCCACTAGAAAGCATCCCTGAGCATCTTCATGGACATCTAATCCAGATTAGTGCATTAAAGCATTAGCCCTGGGTACTCCACAGATATACTCTATAATTCATTCATTATAGTATATATTCCCCATGCTTGTTTGGCTTTCTGAGTCACCTGATATGACTGCAAAAATCTAAAAGGCAGAGACTATATCTGTCTGCCATTTTCATCTCCATATACCAGTAAATTAGCACATGCGATAAATTATTATTTGTGAAAGTATAAATGAATGATGAATTAAATATCTCAAAAGACAGATTTTAATTGCTTGGCAAGGCATAAGCCATCAGACTACATCTCTGGACAGAGAGCTCTGGTAAGGTCACTTGGTGGGCTGCTGCCCTGTTGATAGACGGCTGGCTTTGGTTCATCCATTCATTTCTAGTCTAACCATCTGTGTCCAAAGTAATGGGATCATGTTGCATAAGCAGGCAAATTATGCACAAAGAGTCACTAGAAGGAAGTGTCACTCACATCCAAGCTTCTTAAAACATGGCAATGCAAATGACAGGTACATCACTTAGTCTGTCAAATGCATTATTATTCAGCTCTCCACTTAGAAGTCCATTCTTTTTTTTTTTTTAATTTTATTTATTTTTGGCTGCGATGGGTCTTCATTGCTGCACGCAGGCTTTCTCTAGTTTCCACAAGCGGGGGCTACTCTTCGTTGCTGTGTGCAGGATTCTCACTGCGGTGGCTTCTCTTGTTGTGGAGCACAGGCTCTAGGCGTGTGGGCTTCAGTAGCTGTGGCACGCGGGCACAGTACTTGTGGCTCACGGGCTCTAGCGCGCAGGCTCAGTAGTTGTGGCACACGGGCTTAGTTGCTCCGCAGCATGTGGGATCTTCCCAGACCTGGGCTGGAACCTGTGTCGCCTGCATTGGCAGGCGGATTCTTAACCACTGCGCCACCAGGGAAGTCCCGAAGTCCATGCTTTTAAGAAGCTCTTCTTGATCTCCATCCCCCCAAACTGAAAGAAGATAATTCTCATAGACCTTTTGTGTGTTTTTGTCCATTTCTAGGTCATAAGCAGTTTAAGAGAACAGATTTTAAATTAGATGTTTAGTGCCTGGTACAGTTTGTGGATAATAGTAATTACTCAGTGAATCCATGCTGAATTTTGAATGAAGAACTCAGAATGAATGAACATATGAATGAAGAAACAAATTTCTAAATCAAATCATATGAAAAATTTTAAAAGTCTCAACAAATTTTTGTTGTTTTTTTTAAAAATACACATCCACCTAGAGGGCAGGTAGGTGACCATGTTATTGGTCCATTAACAAACTTAGGTTTCCAAAGAGTGAATGAGTATCCAGATTATTTACATCACTATAATTCACTGATTGAATCCAATCAGCTATTTGATTTTCAGCACAGTGCTCTGCACAGAATAAGTGTGCAACATGTTTACTGAGTTAAATTAATCGAATAGTTGAACTGCCTTGAATTTGATTTAGACAGATTGTCTCCACATGAGATTACTGAAGAAGAAGACTAAATTACAAAATGCTGGTGCTTTCTTATCCTATGAATAAAACCAGGCCATAAATAGTTAACAAAAATTAATAATATCTCTTGTGCTGGAATCCAATCTATACAAGCTTTTTATTTTTAACATATCTATAAACTAAAGGAATTTCACTTTCCTGTAAAAATTGTTCTTAATGAATTGGCTCAAAGTAGATCTAAGCTCTTATTTCTCAAAATTATAATCCAAAATGAGAATCAATAATGCTCCTTCAAAATCAACTTGAAATAATAATTGTCATTTGGAATATTTGATTATTCCGCAGAAAACTGATAGAGCTGTCATCTGTAACGGTACCAAGAATGTACTAAAAAAGAAAATGGCTCCCAAATTAAAATATATCTGGTGACAGATGGTCAGATCTTTTCTTAAATGTAGGGGACCCATATTGTATAAAAATTGAACTGTATGTAAAATTTATTTTTCTTTTTCAACCTGCAGCAGAGAGGTCCATGAGGAACAGATGTCTGTTTCTCCTGATTAAAGTGAAAGACACTTCTGAACACTTTTTGAAGTGTGCTTTTATGCAAAAATGTTCTAAGAATATAATAACTGATATGCTTAAGGTATTCTTCAATATCAATACTTGTATTGGGCTTCCTGGTGGCACAGTGGTTGAGAGTCCGCCTGCCGATGCAGGGGACACGGGTTCGTGCCCCAGTCCGGGAAGATCCCACATGCCACGGAGCGGCTGGGCCCATGAGCCATGGCCGCTGAGCCTGCGTGTCTGGAGCCTGTTCTCGCAACGGGAGCAGCCACAACAGTGAGAGGCCCGCGTACCGCAAAATAAATAAATAAATAAATAAATAAATAAATAAATAAATAAATAAATAAATAAATAAAAATACTTGTATAGAACTGGATCTGCCTTCACAATATTCTTAAATGTGATCCATTTTCTACAATACAAATACTATGGAATAAAGATGACAAATGGTGTGGATGTTCACTTTTTTCTACCTTCTCTTCATAATTATTACCCAGTGTTCACAGCTTGAAGAGCTTTTAAAAACGCTCATGAAGCTATTACTAAAAAGGCTAATTTTGCTATTTAAGATATTTCCGCTTCTTCAATAGTATATTAGTTTATCCTCATGTATATTTGCTCAAATGCTACCCCCATTCATCAGAATTATTTATTTTTCTCTAGTGTAATATCAGTTTAATCCCAGTTTCACTGAGAGATATTTCAGTAATTGTATTTACCAAGAGGGATTTGAGATGGTCTTTTTTGCTCTAAGACTAAGTCTGGAAGTGCCTGGTCCTCCTGAGACATCGCCCACAGACAGGTCCCCAAGTACTCCTGTGAGACAGCAAATCTGCTTACCTGGTCCATTTCTAATCTTTCTGTGCTGTAAGCGTTCTCCATGCTGTCCAGGGCACTGACACTTGCCATGTACCTCAGAGGAGGGCTGCACATTCCTTCCAGCTTTATGTGTTGGTAGCTGAGCCCTGTTCATATTTTAGATAGAATTTTGGAACTAGCTGGCCCTGCATCTGACACAGCCACCATTTTCACAGTGTGCTTTCAAAAGTGGACCCTGCTCTATTTTCTTCTGTTGAACCCTGTTTGTTCCCCAAACCCAGCCCAGAAGTACACTGGTTTTCTAGGCTCTTGTTTGGACATGATTTGTTTGTTAACCACCCCTTGCCAGGACAGTCATTTCTGTCATGGTTCTACCTGTGGTTCTGCTATTTCCTCCAATTCCTTATCACCCTTTCCCCCCTGCACGCCTCATGGTAAAGTTAACCTACCACTGGGAGGTAACATTGACTGGAAAAGAATACAAGTCCCGGGCTTCCCTGGTGGCACAGTGGTTGAGAGTCCGCCTGCCGATGCAGGGGACACGGGTTCGTGCCCCGGTCTGGGAAGATCCCACATGCCGCAGAGCGGCTGGGCCCATGAGCCGTGGCCGCTGAGCCTGCGCGTCCGGAGCCTGTGCTCCGCAGCGGGAGAGGCCACAGCAGTGAGAGGCCCGCGTACCCCAAAAAAAAAAAAAAAAAAAAAAAAGAATACAAGTCCCATTTCAGAATATTTTAAATTTGTGATAATTTTAGAATTGTATTATTTTCTTGAGTATCTTGTGTGAAATTGATTCTTTTAACTTTTTATTTTATATTGGAGTATAGCTGTTTAACAATGTTGGATTAGTTTCAGGTGTACAGCAAAGTGATTCAGTTACACATATACATGTATCTAATCCTTTTCAAATTCTTTTCCCATTTAGGTTGTTACATAATATTGAGCAGAGTTCCCTGTGCTATACAGTAGGTCCATGTTGGTTATCCATTTTAAATACAGCAGTATGTACATGTCTATCCCAAACTCTCTAGCTCTCCCCCCACACACCCTTCCTCCCTGGTAACCATAATTTTGTTCTCTAAATCTCTGAGTCTGTTTCTGTTTTATAAATAAGTTCATTTGTATCATTTTCTTTTAGAGTCCACATATGTGATATCATACGATATTTCTCTTTCTCTGTCTCACTTACTTCACTCAGTATGACAAACTCTAGGTCTATCCATGTTGCTGCAAATGGCATTATTTCATTCTTTTTAATGGCGGAGTAATATTCTATTGTATATATGTACCACATCTTCTTTATCCATTCTTTTGTTGATGGACATTTAGATTGCTTCCATGTCTTGCCTATTGTAAACAGTGCTTCAGTGAACATTGAGGTACGTTAAGGCATTGATAAATCCACAAAATGGATAGTTTTGAAAAAAATTATTTGCCTTATTGACCTGAATATTTGAGTATATCTATGTATTTTTTTCTCCTTGGGCACAATTACACATTTCAGTTTTGTCACATTCTACCTTCTCACTGCATGTATAGCCAGAGCCCATGGAATGGTTGTTCAGTCAATGCTTGACAGTTGGAAAGTGTTCTACAAATATTTTGTGTATTACGTAGCATATCTTCTTGAATCCAAGATCTCATGCAATATAAGATACTTTTTGTGTGTGTGTGTGTGTTACGCGGGTCTCTCACTGTTGTGGCCTCTCCCGTTGCAGAGCAGAGGCTCCGGACGCGCAGGCTCAGTGGCCATGGCTCACGGGCCTAGTCTAGCTGCTCCGCGGCATGTGGGATCTTCCCGGACCGCGGCACGAACCCATGTCCCCTGCATCGGCAGGCAGACTCTCAACCACTGCGCCACCAGGGAAGCCCTAAGATATTTTTTAAAAATGAAAAAAAAAAAAAAAAAACTAGCTCGAAGGGCATAATTTACTCCTAATAAGAATGTATGTCCCTGTAAGGAAGTATAATGATGACCTTACACAAATAAGCCCTCTCCCCACTCTGAGTCCTATTCGATTTTCCTGTCCTGCAGTTCAACAGAATGACATTGTTTTCATAACCCGTTCTCTCAGTCTGAACCTTCTGAGCAATCTTCAGACAAACAGCATAATGTCAAGATAAAACCAAAGCTCTGACTTAATTCTCACAAGTACAAGTAATAACAACTACATCAGAACCTATTCATCCATCTTGAGAATGTCAAGTTTCTTTTGACACCAACTTAACTAGCATTCCAACTTCAGAAATGCAAAAATAGCAACAAGAAAACACTGCTGTTAGGCTTTTTTTGTTCCTAAGTCTTCTACTAATATTTAATGAGCTTAAACTATTTTTTTTCAGTAAACAAGTTTCTTACACACTTCTCAGTGCAATGCATTCTTTTCAGGAGAATGAGGGAAGTAACAGAAAAAGCAAAGCCCATTCATTTAAATACTATAAGGAATTCACAGTATTTTATTCAGGCTGTTTTATCACATTTGACATTTGTATAGTTATTGGCATCACTGTTAAATTACATGGAGATTACCTCAGTTACTCACTGCATAAAAATATATGTGGGGAAAATGGTTCTGTCTGTACGGGTAGTAGAAGGCCAGAATCTGACAAAGATTAAAATGTGTAATTACGCTCCAGAAAAAAATACACAAATACAATGAAATATCAAGGTGAGAGGCAAGGATTTTTTAAAAGTTTCACTTTGTATGTTTATCAATGCCTTAAAAATGAACCAAGTTCACACAAGCTATCTCATGATAAAACTCTCAACATACTGGGTATAGAGGGAATATTCCTCAGCAAAATACAGGCCATATACAAAAAACACAACATAATAAAAACTATATAAACAGACCCATAGCAACTTCATACTCAATGGTGACATATTGAAAGCGTTTCCTCTAAGATCAGGAACAAGACAAAGGTACCCACTCTCCCTACTCCTACTCAACATAGTACTGGAAGTCCTAGTTAGAACAATTAGGCAAGACAAAAAAATAAAAGGCATCCAAATCAGAAAGGAAGAAGTAAAATTGTCATTATTTGCAGATGATATGGTCTCATACCTAAAAAATCCTAGACTCAACCGCAAACGTTGGAACTCATCAACAAATTCATTAAAGCTACAGGTAATAAAATCAACATATAGAAATCAATATATATCTATTCATCTGTTTCTCTGGAGAACAGTGACTAATCTGTACAGTGGTACTGAGAGTGGTTACATAGACATAAAGAGATGTATTATAAGGTATTGGCTCATGTGATTATAGAGACAGAGAAGTCCCATAATCTGTTGTTTGAAATCTGGAGACCCAGGAAAGTTGGCGGTGTCATTCTAAAGGCTAAGAACCCTAGAGCCCACGATGTGGATTTTAGTCTGAAGACCTGAGAACCAAACCAGGAGCACAAAGGGCAGAAGATCAACGTTCCAGCTCAACAGTCAGGCAGAAAGCAAATTCAACCTCACTCCAACCTTTTTGTTCTATTCAGGCCCTCAATGAACTGGATGATGCCCACTCACATTGGGGAGGGCAGAATACTTTACTCAGACCATCAATTCAAATGTGAATCTCTTCTGGAAATGACTTCCCAAGACACACCAAAAATAATGTTTACCTAGATATCTGGGCATCCAGTGACCCAGTCAAATTGATTCATAAGATTAACCATCACAGATGGAACAAATAAAGTAAACAGCACAACAGCCCAGCTGGTTGCCTTGAGAAAGTTTACAGGGTACAGCACAGAGAGGCAGTACTGAGGTGGAGCCCAGAAGACTCTCTGAGAGTCTGGGGAAACCAAGGTGATCAGAGTTCATAGAACAGAGTAGAGGAATATGAGTCCTGCACAGGAAGAGAATCCCAAACGTCTACAGAAAGAATGATCTAGAACGATTAGAGAGAATGGTGTCCAACATTCACACAGAGGTGGGAATAGTGTGTGTTCCCACCAGCAAGGCTCGTATTTCATGGGACATTGGATACAATTCGCAGAAAGGTCTTGCCTCAACAGAGGTAAATAATTAGCCCTAGACTGGGTACTGCTCTAGCCCCTCCTAACAAATTATAAAAGCATAACCCAGAAGGACCAGACTGTTTCCAAGTAACATAACTGCATCTCAGAACAAAGATCAAGAACGGGACCCTGGATGTTGACTTCAGAAGTCTGAGGTTAGGAATTATGAGAAAGCAGACCAGCCAGAGGATGTCATGAGCAGACTCGTAACTTCTCAAAGTGCATAAAATCTTCAGCCCCTGAGGCTGACTGCTTGCCACAGAATCCAGTCCATCCATTCCACTCATCCTTCTCCACCCTCAGGCTTCTGACTCTTGCACTAGGCTCACTTTTGTGGTAGCTTGGATGAACCTACTTGCTCAACCTTACTGTTCTGCCAGAGTGAGGATCCGGACGTGAACTCTCCTGCTTTACCCCAGAAGTTGCCAGATCAATTCCTGGTCCAACTTCTTGCCTAACTTCGAATCTGATACTGAGAACAGTAAACTGAATAAAAGCCAATACAGTATTTGTATCTAGTGAGGGGGGTCAATAAAAATTAATGGGTTCAAATTTAATGTATGTTAGCTAAGCCTTTCCAGTGGTTTCTGTGTCATCGAATAACTTCCAAACACGTCTATTTTTGTGGTTAGAAATCTCATGATCCTACTTGTGAGAACACAGATCTTCACTAAAGTACTGGAAAGGCACTGTATTTCTTTTAGCTGGGCTACAGCTGACTGGATGAGATGTAAACACAATTGTAGGGGTGGCAGTAGCTTTAAACAAACACAAGTGGAAATCCTAAATGAAACTGGAACCACAAAGTAAGAGGTCTTTGCAGACAAACAATTCACTCCCAGCAGGATTCATATTGGTTATATGACATTGGTCTACATCAAGCAGAGTTCCTGAAAATAGTGTACGCTCCAGCTCTCCATCACACATGCCAAAGCCCAAGCGGAGGGAAAGGATGGAAGGGAGGGAGAAGTTTGTTCCTAAAACAGAACCTTAAAAGTCTCTGGTTCTTAAAGCAGCGGGTTATCTTCATAACAAAAAGATTTCTATAGTGTTAACCATGCTTTGCATCGTTTTCTTATCAGGAAAGGGGGACAGATAGCTATTTCTACTCACTATTTTCTGAGAATTCAGAAGTATAGACTATAGACCACTTCTCAGCTTTTAATACTCCTGCTGTTAATTCTGTGCCTATTTCAAAGACTTCTATGTGATTTTTATGATTTTAAGGGCTGACATTAGAAAGATGAATGCCTTCAGGCAGTCTAAGCATACAGGAAAGTCTGCCCCTGGAAGCTTATTTATTTTCAATTAAAAAAGTATCAGGGATCAGTTTTTGATGTTTTTATTTGTATATCTTTAAAACACTGGATGAAACTATATCTAAGTAGAAATTACCTCAGGCAACTGTCATCCCATGTGCATTTTTCTTTAAACTTAGCAGGACTCACTTACAAAATGAATAGCTTTTGAAAGGAATCAATTACACCACGGGTCAAAACAAGTCTCTCAAATGCAAGGATGACAGAATTTCTCACTGAGACATAAAAAATTAGTCACGCAGCATGAATGCTAAATATGGAGAGTGTCCTAAATATCTGAGGTGCTTCCTTCCAGCAGATGACAGTGACTTGGCTGTTGCGGTTGTTACTTACAGAGGACACATAATATCTATTCAATCAATACTCGCTTGCGATCTAGAAAATTCTCTACTATTGCCCCACGACAAATCCGTGGAATAGCTGGGATATATTATACATATACTGGGGCTGAAAATATCTCTTATTAATAGTTCTCAAACTTGGCTGTACTTTAAAATCACCAGCCTTCAACCAGACCCTGGCATTAGCCCAAAGCAAGCACCAAGGTGATTTCTATTTTCAGCAGTCGTTGGATCTTTAGTGCATATCAGAATCACCTGGAGGTGACTGTTAACACACAGGTTGCTGGGCCACTCTGGGCCCAAACTCAGAGTTCTGATTAAGTAGGTGCTATGGATTGAGTGTGCTCCCCGCCTTCAAATTCACATCAAGGGGTTGAAGCCCTAACCCACAATGTGATGGTATTTGGATTGGGGCCTCCTTTGGGAAGTAATCAGGGTTCAATGAGGAGATGAGGATGGGGCCTCGTCTGATGTGGGATTAGTGCTCTTATAAAAAGAAACACCAGACCACTGCACCATCCCCCCGCAGCATAAAGAGGTTACGTAAGCACACAAAGAGATGACAGCCTCCTACAAGCCAAGAGGAGAGGCCTCAGAATGATATCTGCCTCTCTGGCACATTGATCTTGAACTTCCCAGCCTTCAGAACTGTAAGAAACAAATTTCTGTTTCTTAAACCACCCAGTCTCTGTAGGCTTGAAAATGTGCCTTTCCTGCAAGTTCCCAAATGATACTGACGCTGCGGATCCGGCAATCTTGGCCACCACTGTCTGCAGAGCACTGCCTCAGCATACAAACAGAAGGCACCTGGGGATCTTGTTGAAGCCGGGATTTTGATCCAGTAGTTTGAGCGTGGGGCCCAAGACTTTGCATTGTTATCAAGCTCCCAGGTGATGTTATCGGACTATATTTTGAGTTATAACATTAAAGAGACTCTGAACGCTCAGGCGTTCACCTTTGAGTTTCCAGGGCAGTGCCAGGAATAACCGCGCCAAAACCTCCTCCAATGTTTTCCAAAACCTCTACCTGTTTCAAGACCCGGCTGAAGTTTCACCTCCCGTATAAAGCCTTCCATAGGCAATGAAGTCAGAAACAAATTATCGTTTAAATTAGAAAAGCTACTGATTGGATTTGGCCTCTCATTAGTAGTCGTTTTATTGTTCTTGCTACCTTTTCTTGAACATTTGTTAGATTATACAAAATACTTTGCAAATATTGTTTAATCTTCAGGATGACACTAGGAGAAAATGTTGTTAGCCCCAATTTAAAAAGAGAAAAAGAGAGGCTCAGAGAGTTTAAGTATGCGTCCTAAGGACACAAAATTAGAATGTGATGGGGGTAGGAATTGCCAATTAGATCCTAGAAGAGCCTGGAATCAGAATCTTGCCCTGAATCACAAAGCTGAGCATCCTTCATTTGAAATGAAATACAAACAATTTCATATTAAAAACAGGACCCCTATATGCTGAATGCTGAGGTTACAGTTGAGAGAAAGAGTTGTCACAGAGTTTACAATCTAGTAGAGACATATATTGATCATATAATTGCATTAATTAATTCACAACTGCAAAATGAGATAAGTGCTCTGAAAGAAACAAAGACCATTGTCGGAGAGCGTATAAGAATAAACCTGGGTACTGAGCTCACGCACCACAACTACTGAAGCCCACACGCCTAGAGCCCATGCTCCCCAACAAAGAGAAGCCACAGCAATGAGAAGCCCGTGCACTGCAGAGAAGAGTGGCCCCACTCGCCGCAACTAGAGAAAGCCCACGCACAGCACCAAAGACCCAAACCAGCCAAAAATAAATAAATAAAATAAATATATTAAAAAAAAAAAAAAAGAATAAACCTGGGGTGGGGAGTAGGAAAGGGGGCTCTGGGCCGGAAAAAGTGTCCAGGAGCTTAAGACGCCTGAGCTAATTGTTTAGGGATGATGTGTTTGGAGATGAGGGTGTGGTTCCTTCCAGTCTCATGAAATCACAAATATCCTAAGAAAAAATCTGGTATTTTCCAGAAACTGAAACAAGACCACTGTGGCTGTACCACAAAAAGCTGAAGAAAGGGGTGAAAGTTATTCTAAGTGTGGTGTTATTTTTATTATCATAATTATTATTTGATTACTACATGTAAGTGACTTCTTCACAACAGAGAGTTTTTACCTTTATCCTCATGCTAGGGCTGCCAAATAAAATATAGGACATGCAGTTAAATTTTAATTTCAGATAAACAACAAAAAATTTTTAGTGTGAAGATAGTACATTACTGAGACCTACTTATAGTTAAAAAAATTTTATTGTTTATCTGAAATTAAAATTTTACTGGCTGTCCTGTACTTTTTTTTCCAGTTTTATTAAGATATAATTGACACACGGCACTGTAAAAGTTTAAGGTGTAGAGCATAATGATTTGACTTACATCATAAAATGATTAGCATCATAAGTTGAATGAACATCCGTCATTTCATTTAGACACAAAATAAAGGAAAAATTTTCGTCCTTTCAATGAGAACTCTTAGGATTTATTTTCTTAACAACTTTCATATATAGCATACAGCAGTGTTAATTATATTAATCGTGCTGTACACTACATCGCTAGTAATTATCTTCTAGCTGGAAGTTTGTACCTTTTGACCTGTATTAGTCGTGTACTTTTATTTGCTAAATCTGGTGACCCGACACGGGAATCTTTCCCTAACTTCCCCTTAGCTGGTACTCAGCAATAGCTTGGGATATTCACTGGTTCAACACATCTTAGAAATGCCTCCATCACACACACCAAGGCATGGAACACACACACACACACGCAGCCATTTACGAGTTATGGAGCGTGCGCTACATATCATGAATGTCCTAAAGTTCTGGGGATAACACTTAAGTGAATAAGAGGCAAATTTCTTACCTTGTGCATACATTGACATGACATACACCAAACACATAACAAAATCTGCCACGTAACAGCCAAAGGAGGCACTGTACATACAACATCATTTCATTTAATCTCAACAGAATTACTCTTATTACCTACACATATTACTTAAAGAGAATTCTCACAATTAATAAGAATTAGGTTTTATTAACCTCATTATTATTGTGGTTCAAAGCTGAGGAAATTGAGGCTTAGGGAGGTTAAATAAGTTGCCTGTTGTAACACAGCAGTTAAGCGGCTGAGTCAAGGGTCAAAGCCTCTATGTGACTGGAGAGCTGGCATATGCTCATATGTTCTATTGCACGTTCTCTAAAAATGCAAACCCAGCACATCTCCCCAGTTATGGTTTGGATATTAATTTTGATATCTTCATTATGTTATTTTGTTTACTTAATTTTGCTTCGCTACTTTTAAATGAAAAGAACAAAGAGAAAACAGAACTTCCCTAAAATGCAATTACAGAATTATTATTTATTGCTTATTTGTCATTCTAAAGGTGCAGGGTATCTTGTAATGGACTCTGTTTCAATATTAGGTTTTCCTTTTTCCCCCTTATGCTCAACCATAAGGAGACAGATTTATGGTTTTTAGATCATGTCTTTCTCTGGTCTCAGATAGAAGCACAAATAGACATTGTTGTACATTTTTTAACTCTTTAAAAAATGAATATATCTTCAAGGTGATGTTTATAAGATGATTCTTTGAAGAATTTATAGCCTTAAAATTCTATTCTAAAACTCCAAATTACAACATCTCATAATGGAAGTAGCAAGAGTAGAGTTTTCATATTCTTTATAATTTTATCATTAATTTGTTGCAGTTCTTTCCAATTCTTGAATTGTGGTGGTTCTAACAAAAAAAAGCTATGAAACTTTGACATTATTTATTGTTGGGTGAGAGCCTGTAACAGAGCTGATAAACTGGTAGTTTTACCAGTGCTTTGGATTTAAATATAGCATTAGGGCTCCGTGACTCCAACATTTAACTTGATTTATAGTTTGTGATGTAAAAATACCAGGGCTCAGATGGCCTGAAGTGACTTTGAAAATTAAGTAAAGAAGAAAATGTAATGACTAATATGAACTTGCTGTGAAATATTAATTATGCATTTCAAGTGAAGGAAGTAAGCAAGCAATAATTTATTCTGTGACATGAAATAAATCCCAAACTGTACTCTTTGCTAAAGGCATTTTCTAAATAAACACTCAATTTTTAAGTCACAAAGGAACTGAAGTTGAAACCATTAGTTACTGTATTCTGAGCTGTTTATTAAAACATTTTCCCCCCAGATATCCTTTAAAAAAAAAAAATCTAGTTTTGAAAGGTGAGTTAGGGTAGATAAACAGCTCTAACCTAAAGAGGAATAGAGCATCTTTTAAAAGTATGCCAGGAGAAACTTCTTAATGATCCATGACAGTGTAAAATGACAGCTGCAACTGCTGAGTCAGTCTAGAAGAAAATCTAAATGTAGGAGAACCTGTAGCCTTTATTAATGACTCCCTAGGAATGTGGGCAAACAGCCAGGGCCAGGCATACAGCAATGCTTCTCTGATAACTGAGCATTCCAGACCTCCTAGATATAAATTTCTCCCAACTCCCTAAACCACAAATAATATCCTCAATATTCTGAATTAGGCAAGACACACAGGCATGTTAACCATATTATATTAATCTTCTAAATGTATTGCCCAAGGAGGAGACATGAAAGAGAACAGATTATCTCTACTGGAAGACTTAACACTTGAAAAGAGAAAAGGTTTAAAAATAAAATGCTTCAGAAGCAAACACAACGCACCCTTAATCTGCAAGTTTGCAGGAATTTGTTTTTCCCAGCCAGGGGGTGCACAAAAACACTGTGATAACACAAATATTTTGCCATACCAGTTACAAGACCTTCTTTTTTCTTGGCATCTCAAAGTTACGGCAAAAGCATCCCTTAGGGGCTTCCCTGGTGGCACAGTGGTTGAGAGTCCGCCTGCCGATGCAGGGGACACGGGTTCGTGCCCCGGTCCGGGAAGATCCCACACGCCGCGGAGCGGCTGAGCCCGTGAGCCATGGCCGCTGAGCCTGCGCGTCCGGAGCCTGTGCTACGCAACGGGAGAGGCCACTACAGCGAGAGGCCCGCGTACCGTACCGCAAAAAAAAAAAGCATCCCTTAGGATTTACATGGTAGGAATATAATTTTTTTTTCAAAGATGAAGAGAGGTGAGTTACTCTAACTTGTCCATTGGACATAGGAGAAGTTTACCATAATTTACAAATTTTTCAGGAAAATATCAGCAACTTTGAACTACTATTCAGAAGGTGAGCTCTCAGTCTAAGTCAATATTGATGAAATTGAATATTTCCAGGAAGTATTTGGAAATTTCTAGTGAAAGATGGGTATTTATGAAACCAGCAGCAAATGTAAATTACTTGTAAATATATAAAGGGATGTGACAGAGAAAACCCAAAGAAAAAGGAAAACCAGAGTGTTCCTAAAATGGTTCTGAAAGTGAGGTTCCTAAGCGGCAGCACAGGCATCACCTGGCAACTTGTTAGAAATGCAATTCTCAGGCCCCACCCCCAGTCTCTTAAAACTAGCGACTCAGAAACACTGGGGTGGAGCCATGTATAGATAGTTTAACTAAAGTATTACCCCCTCAGGTGATTCCAGTGCAGCTAAGTTTAGAAACACCTCCTGGCTAAATTCTGATATGAACTGAGGGGAAAATATCCAGTTTTCACTTATACAAACAATCATGCAAAGATTCACCTGAAATAGTCACTTTTTTCTTTTTAGCCCAAAGACAAGGGTTTTTAAGGGCAGATAAAAGAGAAGTAATAATAAGGAAATGGAGTCACGGTCTAGAAGAGCCTTTGAAAAGGACTGTAGAATACAGCCACACAAAGCAACATTTAAAAGTAAAATTTTCTGATTCCATATATTGTTTTTCTCTTTTATTGAAGTATAGTTATTTACAATGTTGTGTTAGTTTCAGGTGTACAGCAAAGTGATTCAGTTACATACATATATAATTTTTTTTTTTTTAAGAAAACAAACTTATGGTTACCAGGGGATAAGGAAGGGAGGGATAAATTGGGAGACTAGGATTGACATATACACACTACTATATATAAAATAGATAACTAATAAGGACCTACTGTATAGCACAGGGAACTCTACTCAATACTCTGTAATGGCCTATATGGGAAAGGAATCTTTAAAAAAATAAGAAAGAGTGGATGTATGTACAACTGATTCACTTTGCTGTACACCTGAAGCTAACACAACATTGTAAATCAACTATACTCCAATAAAAATTTTAAAAAACTTTAAATGATTATTTTACCATCTTAGTTGCTCTTTTTACTATAGATTACGTCTGCTAAAATGCAGTTGAATAACAGCACGTTGACAATTTAAGTAAAATGCATTTGTAGATTTGAGTTCAAAGTTACTCCTTCCACTTTAACGAATTAGGCAATAATCTGAATTGCTTTTTTTTACTTAAAGTTTGTATTCCTAACCAAAAAAATAAGATAAAATAAATTAATGATTCCATATATTGTTAAAGAAAAAGGCTACAAAGTAGAATGGATAGTATTATAGCTTTTGTTATATCTACACACATAAACACAAACACATGCATATACACATCCTTATTAGTATTTAGATTGATTAAAATATCTAGAAAGAAATAAATCTATTTACAGTGATTATCTTTGGTTGGTGAGATTATAATTAATTTAATTTCAGTTTGTTTTAAGCTATGTTTGCTATGTTAAATATCTATAACTCTATCACCTTGGAATTAAAATAATGCCATTTGTTTTACTGAACTTCCTCTAATATATATCCAAGTTGGAAAGAACTGCTGTTGAGAAGTTGGCATGGTAACCTACCACAATTAGCAAAATTCTTAAGTGATTGTGAGTGGTTCCCAAACTTGTTTACAGATTAGATTCACCTGAGACATTCAACCAATTCTGAAGGCTGTATCCCAGCCCCATGCCGCTGATCAAAGTTTGTAGATCACCACTGATGCCGATGATCTGTGTACACACACACACACATACATATAAATGCATACATATATTAGACTAAACATTGATTATATTCTCAAAAATCTGGGTTCAAAGTGGAAATTTTTTGACTATTTAAACAAAGAAAAACCACACTTTTACTGGAATACTCTGCATCATTCACTGATTAAGTACCAGCTTCTAAGTCCCTGCACAGTGATTTCATAGCATACTTCAATTTCAACCATAAGATGTTCAATTACATAAAAAGTGAGTCAAAATCAGATTCCTTTCATTGTTTTGTGAATATTTTAATCACAAAATCTGTGATTACAAAATCCCTTTATAGCACATTGCACTGTGTTCGTTGACAGACAGAAACATGTATCCGCAGATTTTTGAGCCTGAAAGATGCTGTTGCCCTATTTTTGGAACACCAGGGAAAAGACCAACTGCTTCAGACTCTGTAAAAGATAAATTTCAGGGGAACTTGGCATATTTGGCAGATAGGGTTAAAACTTTGAATACAATGAATCCCCCCGAAACTTCAAGAACCAAGAGCAACGTCATTTGTATATATGGTACTCCAAGAACTTAGAGCTGAAATACATTTATGAGTAAACTGGTACTAAAAATATCTCAATTTTTGACATAGTGCTAGTCTCAAAGAAAAGATTCGTGGAAATGATTTCAAGAAATATCTAAAATTGCATCTAGTTTGTTCCACAGGATGAATTCATGTGATAAGATTCCTGATGTGATAGCTAAGTTTCACTTAGAGGTCTAGGAAGAGAAAGTTTCTTCCTAGCATCCCATCTTCACCTCAAGGTAGCCAAAAAAAAAAAAAAAATACACACACACACACACACACACACACACACACATTTGGAACTCAAGGTTGATCTGGCTACCAAATAACAAAGGAAACCTCTTTGGAAAAATCTGAGCTGGAGGGATAGAAAAAATATTTCTCTGTTTTCCCACAGGTCAGTCACTATTGCTTTTTTACAGACTTGTGAAGTTCTTGTGTTTTTTTCCCTCCTGACTTCCACTATGAAAGCAAGTGCACAAGTCTGGTATTCAAAGGGCTCTGTCTTCCCACCACACAGAAAACTCCTGTACAAAGAGTCAATAATCACAGTGATATCAGAAAATCCAACATGTGGGGAGAGTGTCTCAAATCCAGATGACTTACTTTCTAAACTTGCCATCACTTAGATTTATATGTAGTTTTATTTAATTCATTTCAAAATCTCAAACAGTATTAAAGAAGGGCATGAGGTAATTATGTTTATTAAATAGGTCACCCCTATAATGATGGTGTTAGCATTTCTCAACAGGACCAAGGATTTCTTACACTTAAGGCATGTTTTCTGTTGGAGGAAAGAAATGTTCCATCAGTCTTCATATTAGCTCTTTGATAGGATTCCACTGTTTCCACCCAGTTATCTATATTCAATAAGGTAATCCTAGTTATTAACCTTATGTTTGTTCTGGCAATTGGGAAAGAAGATACACTGAATTATGGATATAAAAATGTGGTCAATGTTGGGGGTAACCAACATTGTAAATCAACATGTTGGCATTCTGCAGTGGAGAAAGCCTCGGCCTTGAAATCATTCAGATTCACATTCTGTCTCTGCCATGTTGCTTCATAAGCCGCCTTGGGCAGGCTAACGAGCATACAAATCCATTTCCCTCAGCGAGGAGCAACAAAACCTATTTTTAAATGCTGTAGTGAGAATTGCATGCGATAACATAAGTACTTGGTCTGGTGAATTTGACATGTAGTAGATACAAAATAAATGGTAGTTATTAAATCAATCTCTTCTCATACTTGTTAGTTAGAGCCAGTCCTTGATGTAAGGAATATCTCTTTAATTACTGACCACTGATTTTTCTGAACCCTCAGAACTATGGACAAACCCTTGCTAAATGTTGCTGGATTTTTAAAAGTAACACTCCGTTCATTAATTGATGGCAATCTCCTGGGTGAATGAGGCACCTTCCTTTAGGACCTGACTAGGCTACCCAGCATTGAAAAGTAGCATTTGCTCTTAGTTTGTTTCAACACCAGGTATTCTCCTGCTGTGATAGATAGAATAATGCCTGCACCCCCAAGATGTCCATGTGCTATTCCCCGCAACCTGTGAATATGTTGCCTTACATGGCAAAGGGACCTCTCAGATGTGACTACATTAACGACCTTGAGATGAGGGCAGTGGGTGGTGGGTATGCTAGGTTATTCAGGTGGGCCCAATATAATCACAGGGTTCTGAACTGAGCAGGACCCTGTGCGGCTCCTGGGCATGGGGAGTCTATCTGTTCAGCCTCCATGACCTTCCCTGAGTTCCAAAGGGCAGATGTGAACAACTGGTAATCTGGGAAGGGGAGGGATGCTGAGTCGAGGGAGGAAAAGCCAAGAAACAATAGTACAGCCTTGGGTCACGGTCCTGGTTCTGCCTCAAGGGATACACTTAACTATATCCTTAAGCCCTTTTATAGAATTAAAACCCAACAAATGGAAGATGTCAGCATTCTCCAAACCAGAGAAGACCACCTGAGTCTGAGGCCAGACTGAAGGAACCTGAGAAGCTCATCAAGAAGATTTCCTGAGATGAGATTAAAGGAGGGCAGGCCCTACACACACCCTAAGCTTATCAGCAGCCCCACCCTTGAACTATTGCCATAAAACTCCTCACCAAACTCCCCTAGGTTGGGACACATAGTTTTTGAGGGCAGGAGCTCTCTGTGTCCCCCTTTGCCTGGCAAAGCAACAAAGCTATTCTTTTCTACTTCACCCAAAAGTCTGTCTCTGAGATTCAATTCTGCACCGGTGTACAGAGAGGCCGGGCTTTCGGCAAGTTCTAACAAGGGAAAGAGGGAGGCGTGGAAGTCAGAATCAGAAAAAGATGTGAGCCATAGAATGCAGGTTGCCTTTGGAAGCAGATAAACGCAAGGAAAGAGATGTTTCCCTGGAGCCTCCAGAAGAAATGTACGTTGGCCTACACCTTAATTTTAGCCCCCTAGGGCTCATTTTGGACTTCTGACCTCCAGAACTATAAGAAATGTGTGCTGGTTTCAAGCCTCTATGTTTGTGATAATTTGTTACAGTGACATTAGGAAATTAATGACCTATTCTCCCCCTATTTTAATGATTCACCAGGCCTTAGCCTTTCATGTCTACCAAGCATGCCTTATCCCATGGGTGTGGCCAAGTCCTGTCAAATTCCAGCTCCATGCTCCACATGTCTGCTAACCAGAATTTTCCTTGACCTCAGTTATGCTTACAACTAACACACCAGTTTTTCTGTTTAATTCTTGAGGTGCAGTCATACAGTATTCACCTCTAGGTGGCTTCTGAATGGTGACTTGTACCCTAAATCTTACCCACATTGGAAATTTGTCTGAAAAGCTACAATTTGCCTGGCAAGCTAAATTTTGACTTCAATTTTGTAGCAGAGCTTATTCTATTTATACATGCCCTTTTTAAAGAAACTGACCGAGAGCTCTGATCTTAAATTTTAAATAAAGAAATGTATGTATTTAACATATAAGATGTAAATAATGTACTATTTTGACTTTCCTGCAGTAGGTGATAAAAATCAGGGAATATCTGTAGCCTTTATGTTGTATAGTAAAGGATTAGCTCAGCAGGTCTGGGATGCTCAAAACCTGCCCATTCCAAAGGTTTTCAGGGCTGGACCCTGAGCTACTCCTGGGAGATAACCTCTAAGCCCTTTAAACAACCTGCCTGATAAGAATGACTTTGTATACCTTGGGCCTTGGATCACACCAGATAGTTTATGCTAACAATGTGATTTATGATAAATACCTGTTTTTGTTCACCAGGGCCATCAGTTTGACCCCTAAGGAGGGAGCTCTGGAGACTCAGTAGCTAAGATCAGTCTTGCCGGCAGGTCTATGTGACTGACCACCAGTAAAAACCAAGGATATCAAGGCTTGGATGAGCTGCCCTGGCTGACAGCACTTTGCCTGTGTTGTCACCTATTACTGCTGGTAGAGTTAAGCACTGTCCGTGAGTTTCCACTGGGAGAAGACAACCAGAAGCCTGCACCTCTCTCTTGGACTCTGCCCTATGCACCCTCTTCCTTGCTGATTTTAATCTCTTTCCTTTTGCTGCAATAAACTATAACCATGAGTATAGTAGCTTATCTGAATTCTGGGAGTGCTTCTAGCAAATTATCAAACCCGAGGGTGGTCTTGGGGGCCCTCCAACATAAGATCGCAGACTTTTTCCTAACGCTTAAATGATCAGATGAGTAAAATTGGCTTTTCATAAACTTGCTAAATTTGTTTTAGAATTTCATGATCAAATAATTTTATCTCCAATCCTGACTTACCATTTCCTAATCCTGATTTACAATTTCACACACACGTGTGCGTGCACACACACACTTATGTACAACTGCACGTGTGAGCACACACATACACACCACATTATATGTCTTGAAAAAGAAGACAATTATTCTACATTTGCTATGTCTCTCTCCTGATGAACAGTAAGTCTAGTCAACCACACACAGCCTACTCTATTAGAACATTTCATAGACAAGCACTTTTATCTCTTCCTTTGGTAGACTGGCGAAACCCAGCAGGATCCTGTGGAGCTCCTGGGCACAGAAGGCTTTCAAACAGTTTCTATTCAGGGAAGTGAGGGGATGCAGAGACAAGGGAGGAGAAGCCAAGAAACAACAGTGTAGCCTTGAGGTAGGGTCCTGATTCTGCCTCAAGGGATACACATAACAATATCTTTGAGCTCTTTACAGAACTAAAACACCCAACAAGTGGAAGATGTTAGCATTCTTCATTCCAGAGAAGATCACAACTTGATAACCTTGAGAAGCTCATCAGGAGACTAGCTGAGCCCAGATTAAAGGATTGCAGGCCCTGCACACACCCTGATCCTTAACAGCAACCCCACCCTTGAACCATTGCTATAAAACTCCTCAGTAAATCCTCCCGGGTTGGGACACTCAGTTTTTGAAGCACAAGCCTACTGTGTCCCCCTCTGCCTGGCAAATCAATAAAGTTATTCTTTTCTACTTCACCCAAAACTCTGCCTCTGAGATTCGATTTGGCACCAGTGCACAGAGGCCAAGATTTTGGCATCACTGGTATATGTCTGCATTATTTCCTTTCAGGTACTTTGATTGAATATGAAATGAGCTAACATGTAAAAGTGATTATCTGAGGGATACTGCTCCCTCCCCTCCCTCCCTCCCTCCTTTCTCCCTCCCCTCCTTCTTCCTTCCTTTCTTTCTCTTTCTCTCTCTCTCTCTCTCTCTCTCTTTCTTTCTTCCTCTTTTTCTTCTTTCCACCAGGACCAGGGGAAATTTCTTCCTATACTGCACATTAGGTCCAAGATTAAACCAAATCTGCCATGGCTTCAAGTTCAAGGCTCTTTCTGCTTCACAAACCTCTTTCTGTTACAATCTCTGAAAACCATGTCTAATACAAAAATGTTTCTCAATTTTGAATCTATTGGAGTCATAATGTCATGTTGATATGCTTTTGGAGCATTTAAGAGGTAATGCCGAATTCAACTTCTTATTGAAACCGAGCAGGACCCTGTGGGGCCCTCCTGGACACAAAAGCCTTTCCAGGTCCCCCATTTCTTATTTCCAGGGTAAAGGTTTCAGCCTCCTAGACCTGCCCTGAGTTCCAAAGCGCCAATTCAAACAGCTACTAATCAAGGAAAGAGGGAATGCAGTAACAAAGGAGGAACAATCAAGAAACTATAGTGCAGCAATTAAAACAGGATCCTGGTCTCCTCAAGGAATATATATAACAATCTTTGAGCTCTTCTGCAGGAACTAAGGCCCCCACCCAGGTGGAGGATGGTAACTTCTGGATGAGCACAAGATTCCTGGAGCACCACCCTGTTACCTCACCACCAACCAATAGCCCTCACCCCAAATTCTGCCTATAAAAACTTCTCCCCCAAATCCATCAAAGAGGTCGGGGTTTTTTAAAGGACAATTTACCTATTTCCCTTGCTTGGCCCTGCAATAAACCTTTCTTTGCTCCAACCTCTGATGTTTCAGTTTGGCACTGGGCACAGGAACTTATGTTTGGTAACATTCCCCCATCACCAATCACATCCGCCTATTCCCACAGCATTACTTCATACAGTGGTTTTAGATCATCCTGTAGAACCGGAGCCAAGTTAGATGGATGATGTATCTAATCTCCAAATTGGACAGATTATTTACATCACAGTAAAATAAAGGCCTTTGTTTTTCTCATATATTAATACATATATGAAGTCTATTACATTTTTTCAGGACCTTGTTTTCTGCAAAGGTTTAGCAATCTGTTATTTGAAGCAGAACGTTTTCTAAAGAAATAAGTACACTAAACTGTGTCCTTTGGAAATTTTAGTTCATATTTTTAAAATGCCATAAACCCAGGGCTTTCCATTGGTTGAGTTAATACAGCCTCCTAATTTGATTTTAGCCCCCAAATGTGTCCTTGGCTTTGGTGACACCTAAAAACATTCTTGTGTACATTCACATGAAGACTACAAATATTTCTGCAGTATTTCTAAGTGGGTTTACTAAAGTGTAATAGCAATGAAATCTTTCTGCAAATTACATTTTACAAAAAATAACTGAACGTGAAGTATGAAGTATGGTTGTAATACTGAAAACAAATGATCAAAATGACTTAAATAAATGCATGTATTTAATATTAAGTATGAGTCTTTTTCAATTAAATAGAACTGATCATGGCAGTACACTTAAAATGCTAAACAATTAGTTCGTGACCTTATAAAAAACAGATTTGTGGAAGTCATGCTTGTCTTAAGTGTAGTATTTGTCCTTCAGTTGGAAGTGCTATAAATTAATTTTAAAGCAAAGCATATGACCCCATGGAATGTTTTAAATGAAATCCTTCCTACTAGGACAACAAAACATCCAGGACATCGAGTACTTCTAGCAATCAAGAGTGTTTTGTTTGTATTTGAGAATGTTAACATTCAACTCTTTCTATATTCATCTATCTTTCTAATTTTCAAAAGGCATACTGGAAAAGAGAGGCGATATTCCCTTAGAATATTCACATTAAAATAGATAGGCGTTTTCTTATTCAGAAGATGTTAAAAGCTTTTTCACACATTTTTATTTGAAAGTAATTTTTAGTCACCTTTCATTAAATAAAAACTGACTTCCTTTAATAATCTTAAATAATCATTACAATAATTACTCAAAAGTTACAGAGAGGAAATTAATCAATATCTGGGTTGAGATTTTGACTTTTACATAGCAAGAGGTTTGTGAAGCAGAAAAAGCCTTGGACTTGAAGTCACAACAGATCTGGTTTTTGGTCTTGGACTGGCTCATCCACTTGCCTGCCAGCATGACCTTGATCAAATTAGTTACTCATTTTGATCCCATCTGATCTAATACATGAGGAGTCTATGTTATTAATGACTTTTTAACCTGATGGCCATAAAGACAACAGACCGGAAAATAACTACTAGCACAGCAAAGGGGAAAAGCAATGCCATCTTGCTGAGCTCAGTCCTACTTCTACAGGTTTCCCCCTTTCCGATCCTCAAACTGGAAAAATTCTTCCAATCAAAAATAATCTCAATAACAGACAAGATGGTGATGGCAATGGTACTTAGCATATGGGACTGGAGGTGAGGTGGAAAGTAAGACTGTAACAGGGAAGAGCCAATTCTGACTCCATGTTGGATCTGTTTCTTTGACTTTAACCTTTGCTTTTCGTTGCTTTTGTTATTATAATCATACATAATGTCCTGCCTCAGGGAACCCTGCCCCCCTGCCTGAGTGTTAAATTAAAGTACCTCTGTTCAGCTCACAGGGAGACAATCTGACCCTGCCCAACTGTGAATGGCTGCAGAAAAGAAGAAATTAACACAGCCCCTCCTCATGCTGGCCAAGCCAGGCAAAACTAGTGGCTTTTTACTTTACTTCCTCACCTCCCACCCCACCCCCCGTTCTATAAAAGAAACTGGCATCCAGACCCCGATAAGATGGTTTTTTGGGGACCCTAGTCCACCATCTTCTTGGTCTGCCAGCTTTCTGAATAAAGCCGTTATTCCTTGCCTCAACACCTCGTCTCCCAATTTACTGGCCTGTCGTGTGGTGAGCTGAGCAAGCCTGGACTCGGTAACAAGGTGATCAACTGAATATTTTACAATACAACATTTCAGGATGATGTAAAACTCAGGATGAATTTCTTTAGTCCTAGTTTGAGGTGGCCCCCCAACCTGTGTTATGTTTTGAGAAAGACAGCATATGCATATTACAAAAAACATGCTACATGAGATATATACTGGAAGTCTCTGTACTTTTCTAATTGAGAAATGAGACTGAGTCAAGAGCAGAAATCCTAAGAAATATTTTACTGTAAAATATTAGACCTCAACATATTGGATTTGGACTATGATCAAGGTTTTAATTGTATCCCACTGAAAGAATATTACTATAACTATTTCTAGTCATTGTAATTACTGCCATTATAAATCTCCTACATTCTTTATAGCATGTGTACTTGTGAAATAACTGTTTCATCTTTTTACTCATGACTAAAAAATAATACTTGAAAAGAGAAGGCAACCAAAAGAATAAAAGTACCCCAGTGATACAACAGACAGATTAAAGGTGTTCCTGCTACCACAGAACTTCAAAGAAATCTTTAAACCTCATTAAACAAAGAGGCAAGAGCAACATATCTTAAGAATGTTTTTAAATTTGGTTTGCTTATTAAATACAATGTATTTTCTCTTTAAGCACGTTTCAGAGTTCACTGTATTGTTTGTGACTTTTAAAAGTTAATTGAAATGCCAAAGTTTTGAGCATGAAGAATAAATTTCATTTGACCTTTTAAGAAAAACCGTTCTTGTATAGTCTTTGGAAGACAAAATCTGTCTTCTCTACCAATCACATTAAAATGAGCCAGGTGGCGGATTACTTAAATATCTCGCCTTTCATCTCTGGAGACTGGGGTTTAAATGTGTCTTAAAAGAAATACCCAAGAGTGATTTGTGTATATCTTGAAGCCCATACAATTGGGCCTTAAGTAGTAATAACTTGCAGCTGTGGAGATTCTCTTACAAATCATCAGAAAAGTCATAGGACGAGATAGCAGGGCTTCAGTAAAAGTATAAAGGCCACCCAGATAATCCATATACGATAAAGCTTATAAAAATAATGAACTTTCCTGGTCAATGAAAACTACCAAATGAGTTATTGGTCTTAAAAAAAAAGAGACCAACAGAGAAAGAAAAATGAGTAGTCTCAGTTCAGATTAAGCAGTGAAAGCATCCCTAAAGACATGCAAATTATAATGGTAAATGAAAATAAATAAGCCAAAAGGATAGCTTACTAGTGCCCTCTAGTGTACTGTCTCTCCTGTTTTCTATGAAGTATGACTTTTTTATTTTATTTTTCTACACTATAATAAATAGTGTTTTGAATATAATTTCTAGAACTGAAAACACAAAAGAAATCATTAAAAGCTACAAGCCTTTAAAACTCAAATATTAACATTATCAGGAAAAAATTAAAAGAACAACCAACCTAATAATATTATTACATGGTATTAATGTCAATAGACTGACATTAGTGGCAAAGAAAGACGGACAGACAGGAAACTGATATCATTTCCCCTTCCCCATGCTTGGGCAAAGAAGCCTTCTCCCTGAAAAATGTTTTGCTTCACAGTCACTGTGTTTTGCATCCTAACTGTATCAAGTGCCAACCAAACAGACTGTTTGCTAATTGATATCATAAAGCAAGACGGCCCAGTGAAGGATGACAATTCTGACTCTAGCAAACAGCAGCTGATGTAGAGCTTGATAGAAATGCTGTCATTTTCAACACAAACTGCCTAGAATTGACTTTTCACTGTAAATATAGAGAGACGTGACAGAAGCCTCATACACCCACCTTTATTTTTTTTTAAATGAAATGACAATTCTCTTACAATATTTCTGTTACCAGTTCTAGTTTAGCTGGTAGCATCTTAAAGAAAATAAGTTGTAGGGGTATCATTCAGACTCTGTACACAGCATTTACAGACAAGCTAAAAGCTTTTGCCCATAGCCAGATGCAGGCTCAGGAAGAACATTATGTTTGCTTACAGATTTTTAGAATGGAATAAAACAGCCAGTGCAGGAACTCTCTCTATATTAAAAATTGCAATATGTCAATAAATTAGGATAGTAAAAGGTATACGCTACTTCAAGTACAGTCGTCTCTTAGCATCTAAGGGCATTTGGGTTCAGGACCCCTGCGGATATGCAAACTCACAGGTACTCAAGTCTCAAGTATAAACTGGCACAGTCCAGTTGGTCCTCTCTTTCGGTGGGTTCCCCAACCACGGATATGGGGGGCTGATGATATTGATAAATTCAACCACAGCATAATTGAAAATAAAAATTATTTTCACATTTCTATGCATCCTTCACAGCAAAATGCTTTTTCTTAAGTGGGACTTAGCCTGTCAGAATAGAAGAGCAGTACTTAAATGAAGCATGTATGTGTGTGTGGTGGGGGGTGGGTACTTACAAGGCACTGATAAATGTCTAAGGTGAAATCAAATGAAATGTGATTCCACACAAGAGTTTTTTGAACATGGGTTCCTAAAGAACAATGGCCACATGACGCAAATAATTCAAGAAAATGATAAAGGCATTCTGAGAAAGAAGGAACGATAATGAAGGGATCTGGAAGTTTCCAGTTTACCTCCCAAGGAGGAAGATGGAGGAAGAGGTAACATACTGCATGGCAAAAACACAGCAGTCTACTTCACGTATTCACAATCAAAAGAGCAATTATTTTAAAGAATATATTTACACTTTTTAGCTATTTGCACTTTGTTAAATAATTTCACTTCATCTCAACCTTGACTCTTCCTTTCTGTTTTGCAGAGTAAAATCTGATGAATAAAATTAGATGGATTACAAAAACAACATAGACTTTCTTCTCAAGTGTTCGTGGAACATGCCCCAGGAGAGATCATATCATGGTTCACAAATCAAGCCTTGGTAAATTTAAGAAAACTGAAATCATATCAAGTATCCTTTCCGACCACAACGCTATGAGACTGATATCAATTAAAGGAAAAAAATGTAAAAAACAGAAACATGGAGGCTAAACAATACACTACTAAATAACCAAGAGATCACTGAAGAAATCAAAGAGGAGATCAAAAAATACCTAGAAACAAATGACAATGAAAACATGACAACCTACAACCTATGGGATGCAGCAAAAGCAGTTCTAAGAGGGAAGTTTATAGCAATACAATCCTACCTCAAGAAACAAGAAACATCTCAAATAAACAACCGAAACTTACACCTAAAGCAATTAGAGAAAGAAGAACAAAAAAACCCCAAAGGTAGCAGAAGGAAAGAAATCATAAAAATCAGATCAGAAATAAATGAAAAACAAGGAAACAATAGCAACGATCAATAAAACTAAAAGCTGGTTCTTTGAGAAGATAGACAAAATTGATAAACCATTAGCCAGACACATCAAGAAAAAAAGGAGAAGACTCAAATCAATAGAATTAGAAATGAAAAACGAGAAGTAAAAACTGACACTGCAGAAATACAAAGGATCATGAGAGATTACTACAAACAACTCTATGCCAATAAAATGGACAACCTGGAAGAAATGGACAAATTCTTAGAAAAGTACAACCTTCCGAGACTGAACCAGGAAGAAATAGAAAATATGAACAGACCAATCACAAGCACTGAAATTGAGACTGTGATTAAAAATCTTCCAACAAACAAAAGCCCAGGACCAGATGGCTTCACAGGTAAATTCTATCAAACATTTAGAGAAGAGCTAACACCTATCCTTCTCAAACTCTTCCAAAATATAGCAGAGGGAGGAACATTCCCAAACTCATTCTATGAGGCCACCATCACCCTGATGCCAAAACCAGAAAAAGATGTCACAAAGAAAGAAAACTACAGGCCAATATCACTGATGAACATAGATGCAAAAATCCTCAGCAAAATACTAGCAAACAGAATCCAACAGCCCATTAAAAGGATCATACACCATGATCAAGTGAGGTTTATCCCAGGAATGCAGGATTCTTCAATATATGCAAATAAATCAATGTGATACACCATATTAACAAACTGAAGGAGAAAAACCATATGATCATCTCAATAGATGCAGAAAAAGCTTTCAACAAAATTCAACTCCCATTTATGATAAAAACTCTCCAGAAAGTAGGCATAGAGGGAACCTAACTCAACATAATAAAGGCCATGTATGACAAACCCACAGCCAACATCATTCTCAATAGTGAAAAACTGAAACCATTTCCTCTAAGATCAGGAACAAGACAAGGTTGCCACAGTCACCACTATTATTCAACACAGTTTTGGAAGTTTTAGCCACAGCAATCAGACAAGAAAAAGAAATAAAAAGAATCCAAACTGGAAAAGAAGAAGTAAAACTGTCACTGTGTGCAGATGACATGATACTATACATAGAGAATTCTAAAGATGCCACCAGAAAACTACGAGAGCTAATCTATGAATATGGTAAAGTTGCAGGATACAAAATTAATGCACAGAAATCTCTGGCATTCCAATACACTAATGATGAAAAATTCTGAAAGAGAAATTAAGGAAACACTCCCATTTACCATTGCAACAAAAAGAATAAAATACCTAGGAATAAACCTACGTAGGGAGACAAAAGACCTGTATGCAAAAAACTATAAGACACTGATGAAAGAAATTAAAGATGATACCAACAGATGCAGTGATATGCCATGTTCTTGGATTGGAAGAATCAATATTGTGAAAATGTCTATACTACCAAAAGCAACCTACAGATTCAATGCAATCTCTATCAAACTACCAATGGCATTTTTCACAGAACTAAACAAAAACTTGCACAATTTGTATGGAAACAGAAAAGACCCCGAATAGCCAAAGCAATCTTGAGAAAGAAAAACGGAGCTGGAGGAATGAGGCTCCCTGACTTCAGACTATACTACAAAGCTACAGTAATCAAGACAGTATGGTACTGCCACAAAAACAGAAATATAGATCAATGGAACAGGATAGAAAACCCAGAAATAAACCCACACACATATGGTCACCTTATCTATAATAAAGGAGGCAAGAATATAAAATGGAGAAAAGACAGCTTCTTCAATAAGTGGTGCTGGGAAACCTGGACAGGTATATGTAAAAGAATGAAATTAGAACACTTCCTAACACCATACACAAAAATAAACTCAAAATGGATTAAAGACCTAAATGTAAGGCCAGACACTATCAAACTCTTAGAGGAAAACATTGGCAGAACACTCTATGACATAACTCACAGCAAGATCCTTTTTGACCCACCTCCTAGAGAAATGGAAATAAAAACAAAAAGAAACAAATGGGACCTAATGAAACTTCAAAGCTTTTGCAAAGCGAAGGAAACTTTAAACAAGATGAAAAGACAACCCTCAGAATGGGAGAAAATATTTACAAACAAAGCAACTGACAAAGGATTAGTCTCCAAAATATACAAGCAGCTCATGAAGCTGAATACCAAAAAAACAAACCCAATACAAAAATGGGCAGAAGATCTCATTAGACATTTCTCCAAAGAAGATAATACAGATTGCCAACAAACACATGCAAGGATGCTCAACATCACTGATCATTAGAGAAATGCAAATCAAACTACAATGAGGTATCACCTCACACCAGTCAGAATGGCCATCATCAAAATATCTACAAACAATAAATGCTGGAGAGGGTGTGGAGAAAAGAGAACCCTCTTGCACTGTTGGTGGGAATGTAAATTAATACAGCCACTATGGAGAACAGTATGGAGGTTCCTTAAAAGACTAAAAATAGAACTACCATATGACACAGCAATACCACTACTGGGCATATACCCAGAGAAAACCATAATTCAAAAAGAGTCATGCACCACAATGTTCATTGCAGCACTATTTACAATAGCCAGGACATGGAAGCAACCTAAGTGTCCATAGAGAGATGAATGGATAAGGAAGATGTGGCACATATATACAATGGAATTACTCACCCATAAGAAGAAATGAAATTGAGTTATTTGTAGTGAGGTGGTTGGACCTAGAGTCTGTCATACACAGTGAAGTAAGTCAGAAAGAGAAAAACAAATACCATATGCTAAGACAAATATATGGAATCTAAAAAAGAAAAAAATGGTTATGAAGAACCTAGGGTCAGGATGGGAATAAAGACGCTGACCTACTAGAGAATGGACTTGATGACACAGGGAGGGGGAAGGGTAAGATGGGACGAAGTGAGAGAGTATCACTGACATATATACACTACCAAATGTAAAATAGATGGCTAGTGGGAAGCAGCTGCATTGCACAGGGAGATCAGCTCAGTGCTTTGTGACCACCTAGAGGGGTAGGATAGGGAAGGTGTGAGGGAGACACAAGAGGGAGGAGATATGGGGGGAGATATATATATATATATATATATATATATATATATATATATATATATATATACGTGTAGCTGATTCACTTTGTAATACAGCAGAAATTAACGCAACATTGTAAAGCATTTATACACCAATAAAGATGTTAAAAAAAAAAACAGATGGAGTATACTCAGAAAATTTTCAAAGTAGAAGGGAAGCTCAGAGATCATCTAGTTTACTCATCCTCAGATCTCATCAGTTAGCAAAGGAGGAAACTGAGGCACAAAGAGGTAAAATCAGATATGTTTAAAATCACGCAGCAAATAGGTAGCAGAGCCAGAAGTAAAATGAGTCTCTAGTTATTCTAGCCATAGTTTTTCAACTAGTTATTTTGGATGTAATACAAAGTCTTTCTTAAAAAGACTTAAAAGAGCTCAATTTTCTACTGTTTCAGTTTAAGTTTTAACAACTTAATTCTTAAAATGGGCAAAAGAACAGACCCAATGGAACAAACAGCAGAATGGATGGAAATCCCATCACAGCTGATGTCAAATTGTTTTGCAGTCTAAAGTTAATCCTCAGGTAGTAGTACCTGATGGACTTTTTAAGCAGCAAACATCTATACGTATGTGTCTGGCAATTTACTCTGTACATTCTGTTTGAAAAAGATTAACTGGCACAATCTAGGGGCTTGGTTATATTATGAGTTAACCTCACACTGCCATTTATTTTTCTTATTGCTAAAATTCTCTTCTCTTTACCCTAAATTTGTAGAGGAAATTTTTGAACACAGTCATTTTGTTTATGATCTCTACTGAACACAGTCTAACATTATTCATTCTGATTTTTTCATATATTATTTTTATACTGTATTCAAAGTTTTTGCCTAATTTTCAGATGATTCTAATTGAACGTCTGCCTATATCCTGAGGCTCAATTCTCAGATTTCTTAGGTAGGAAGCTGACTTAGTACACTGGGCATATGTGATACCACCAAAACTGGATCCTTTGTGAGCACCAACAAGAAACCCAGGAAGTGAGGAAGACCTAGATCATAACAGGGAAAATAACAAAGTAACTGAAACTGGTGTTTGAACCTCCTACACCTCCCTATCGCCCTTTACTGGATCTGCTCAACAGAAGAAGGATGTATGGAAAAAAGTACACAGACTGAAAACAAAAAAGGGAGGAGGAATTTGGACTCAAAAAGTGTTCACTATCCAATTTCACTTCATTTCAAAGTTATAATCCATATGACTTGGTTCTCCCTCTCTGGTGAGCACTAGTGCCACTGTGCCATATGCTACTGTGTGGACTCTCCCTTCGTTATCCTTGAATTGGCTTGACCTATGGGAAGGGTGGCTTGCAACCAAGCTAACATAACAACATAAATCCACTCCAGGCTCTATAAAATCCACTATAGACAGCTCTTCTGGGAGAATAAAAAGAAAGGAGCAATTTATCCAAAGTTCATACTTCTTCATACATCTCATATACCAAAGCATGTATTTTATAGCATGATAACAGGTAACGATTCTTTTGCTTATAATTTGAACTTCCTCCCCTGCCATGTAGTTAATGCATAATGAAGATTTGAAATCGTACGAATGTATGAAAAGCACAATTTAAAGTCAAAATTGCAGTTAGAAAACTAACTTTTGATTACCAATTTTAATTCAAGAAATTCTAATAGGTAAAAAAAAATTGGATGCTAGATTCTTTTAAAATATTAGCTCAGTAAAAATAGTGGAAAAAGTCAAGTTACCAAAGAAAACTCATTTTATACCTCTATAAATGTAGACTATTAAAAAACAATAACACAAAAGTAGTTACACATCATAAACAAAAGAAAAAGAAAAATTGCCAAAATTGGTAAACATAGAACTATTTGAAAGTTCTTCTTAAGACCAAAAGTCACATATCTCTTGTGATCTGGGCATATTATTTTTTTGGTTGATACTTTTTTTTTTTTTGCGGTACGCGGGCCTCTCACATTGTGGAGCACAGGCTCCAGAAGCGCAGGCTCAGCGGCCATGGCTCACAGGCCCAGCCGCTCCGCGGCATGTGGGACCTTCCCCGACCGGGGCACGAACCCACGTCCCCTGCATCAGCAGGCGGACTCTCAACCACTGCGCCACCAGGGAGGCCTGGTTGATACACTTTTTATTAATATATCTTCATACACATTTTATAGAGTCATGGTTAAATTTTATATACTTTGGGGACACACTGAATGATAGCTCTTAAATTCTTTGGGCTGTGAAAATGCTTAAATAGACCCATCTAAGAATAGATTTTGAAGCATGCATGATATTCCCAATTTTAGCAGAATAAAGATAATGACTGAAATATCAAGAAGCATTATGCATGCATTTCATAAAAGAGTATTTTAATTATATTCCATGAACTCATCTATGTCCTCCAAGATCCCTGTTTAAGCTTGTCAAGTGGTCGTGACTTAATAATAACTTTCAGCTAATCAATCTGTCTAAGTGTTTTTGGGAGAAAAACAACTCTAGTAGAGCTGCATTACTTAAAAATCATTAACTTTCTTTTCAAAACCATCCACCTTATTTATTGCTAGACCTTGATACTGATTCAGTGTTTTGGCTAAATATGTGTCATATTTATATTATCTCAAAATGTCCCTTCTCTTTCCTCAGTGGATCCATCCTTTGAAAGACTAAGGGAATTATGTTGTGATATAAGTCTGAGGAAACTAACAACAACAACGGCAACAAAAGGTAAAGGAAATGATGTTCCAAGCTGTCACTTTAAGAAACCATCAACCTTGTGGGATTATATCCAAAGAGTACAACAATTCGGAAATATTTTCCATAAGGCATATGACAATACTGAATGAACAATTAAGCCCTTATGATAGTACCATCATACTAAATCATTTGATAATTGAATTAAAAGTTTTGTATGTAGCTATAGGAAGCTAAATTTTTATGACATTAAAATAGCCTTGCTCCATATGAAAGACTAAAAAATACTTAATAAAATGATAATAAAGCTTTCTGGGTGACCCTGCTAATAGTATTTTAAAAAGCATGATGTTTTCATTGCATAGACTTCCATACTTTGTACTTTTTGAAAATACAGACTCCCCCACAAAAGGGACTCCAGATACTTTCTAGACTAATGCAAGCCTAATAGAGAAAGGGCAACACCCAGATGATCATCCAACCTACTGATGGGAAGAGAAGTTCGTTAGTTCACAAGGCAGAGACATACGTTTTTGTTTTGTTTCTCTGAAATGTTAGTTATTTGATCATTTTCCCCTTACATATAAGGGGTGGATACTAATATCATATTTATATTACAGATCAGGAAACTAAATCTTAGAGAGATTTAGCAACTTGTATATACAGATAGTAACTGGCAAAGTTAGAGTTTATATCAAATGTTTCTGAACCCAAATCTTACAATTTTAATTCTTATATTCTCTCTAAGATGACTCTAAGTTATACATTCCAGCAATATCCCTTCTGTTGTAGATGGCAGGGCTTCCAAATGACTGAGAGTCAAAGCTGAATCCCCACAGACACAGAAATGTTCCAACGCCCATTCAAAAGTAATACAAGTAAATATGCCTCTAAAAGTCCACTAATCGCTAACTTCACACCTCCCCAAAACCTACATTACATTAGATCGCTGCTTAAAACAACTGAGAGCTTCCTTCCCGTAGCAAGACATTAATGTCGTTAGGTTATTTTTCCCTCCAGATTTGACTAGCAGCCTCATGTTTAACACACCCAATGATACCCCAGACAAAGGTGAGGACTCTACCAATCCCTAGAGAATGTCCCTTTGCCATTCATAATTATTTTTAATACCCTCCTTTCTGAACACTCTAGAAACAGGAAAATATCCACCTGCCCGAGAAGTGAAGATAATTGGCAACAACCCAAAACACATCAATTCTTACTAAGTTCTTACTTAGCTCTTACAAAGGAATAAAAAGTCAACTTTCCCAAGCCATTTTCTCAGGTCTAACATACCTACTCTGTTAGAAATTTGGGTCTAGGAGTAGTCAATGATTTTACTTAAATCACTATCTTTAAAAACTTGCTTTTAGCATTCAAAATGAAAAAGAAAAAAGAAAGAAAAGAAAAAGGAAAAAAAGAGAAACCATAGTATTATTAGAATAAAAATCAAGTCTATATTTATAGGATTTTGAATATAGAAAAGCACATGAATAGGAAGATATCATTCAAAAACAGTTGAATTTAACCTCATAAATATACTTCTGTACTTAAAATATAAATAATACTGAAAGAAAAGTGATAGAAAAAACACAGGACAAAAGGTTCAAATCATAATTATTTTAAAAATTACAAACCAATAAAAAACGGTTGTCCTACAGTTAAAGAATGAGATTAGAAGATGTATAAATCATAAAAAGTAAATATCAGATAACTCAATCTTCACTGTTCTCAAAGAAATACAAATGTAATCAACAAATGCATTTTATCTACACAGTAATAGAATACTTCTTTGGAGGATCAGGTTGTTTACTTTGTTTTAATAAATATATAAAGCTCGTAGGTGTAGAAGAAAATGGATACATACAGTTGGAATAATGAAAAAATATATAAACTTTACAAAAATGTTATCCAAAAGACAATATTCTAGAATATTTTCTAAGAAATTTCAGCAAAACACTAAAATTTAATTATATAATGTTAGTGTGTTGTTGGTATACAAGTAAAAATAATGTTGTGAATACAATGTAAGTTTGATTAAAAAACATTATGACAATCTATGCAGTGGAATTCTATTGAACCATTAAATGCAATTACGTAAAAATAATTTAATTCCCTGCCAAGTGTGATTGTGATGTGAAATAACAGCTTTAGACTTAAATTCTAAAATCCAAACTCTACTCATGCTTGTATGATACACCATACAGTAGTAGAGTAGCACATGAAAAGGCTAGCATTTTGCTGAGGTTTCAGTGATAAAATACATGTAAAAGACATAAGATAGCAACCAATAAGAATTGTTTCTAAAAATGTTTAAAGAAGTAGTAGCTGCATAAAATTGGTGGGGAAAACAGCCTGATCCCATCATGGGCTTCTAGATAATTAAGGAAGATGATTCAAGAAAATGATTAGGAGCTGCAGCAGGTCTGTAATATACCAAGGACCGGGTTGTGCTGTGGAAACTGTTGCCTTGTAGAACTGTTTTACTTTAAAATAACTTTGCATATGCTTTCATTGTTTTGATTTTCTCCTAACATCCCCTTTTCTCTGAAACTTTGATCTTATCAACTTCTCTCATCCCTCCACTTTTATACTTCTAAGTTAAAAAAGCAGAGAGAGAAAAAACAAACAAAAAAAACCCCAAGTGTTATATAATGTAATCCAAATGGGTGAAATTCTGTCTGTGTTGCCTCCTACTAGAAAAGACTCAGCTGGCATGTGGGGTTCAATGCTTAGTTCCACTGTGTTTTTCAGTCTTTGCCATCAGCACCTCCAAGAACTCCGTGTGTGGTAGCTGATTCACCCAAGAGTATCTCTGCTGAGATGTTATGCTACCTGAGGTTGTTATTTTCGTTATAACCATTAATTACATGCACTGAGGATTTGTTTGTTTCATTGTAAATATATTATGGTTTGAATGTTAGAATTATTTTAATGGAAACTTCTTTTTAATAGACAATTTTTTTCAGCTTTATTGAAGCATAATCAATACACAATAAACTGATCTTATTTAAAATATACAATGTGAAGAGTTTGCTATATGAAGAACATTTTTAGTACATTCCATTTGCATAGATCATAGTGATCTATCCAAGGTCTGTTCTGAGAGACAACTTTGATTCTTATTTGATATTTTAACCTTACTATTCTTTTAGTTGAGGGAGCCCAACTTGTAGTCTAGACCTTCACCTAGGGTCTACTCTTACAGTCCTTGGCATTTTTAAGAAAAAATAATGAAAAGAAAATATTAGATTAAAAATGTTTTTGATGAATTATCTTTTTTAAAAAAAGACTATTTTTAGAGCAGTTTTTGGTTCACAGCAAAATTGAATCAAAAGTACAGAGACTTTTCACATACCTCTGCCCCAACACACCCATTGTCTCTCCCATTGTCAGCATCCCCCACCAGAGTGGTAGATCTGTTACAACAGATAATTGTACATTGACGCACCACCCAGAAGTCCATAGTATAAACCCTAGTTTATACTAGGGTTCACTCTTGGTGTTTTATATTTTATGGGTCTTAACAAATATATAACGTCACATATCCACCATTACAATATCATACATATGTCTATGGAACAAATAAAGAAGATGTAGTACAGATATACAATGGAATATTACTCAGCCATAAAGATAAAATCTTGCCATTTGTGACAACACAGGTGAGTGCAGAAGGTATTATGCTATGTGAAAAAAGTCAGACAGAGAAAGACAAATACACATGATCTTACTTATATGTGTAATCTAAAAAGCAAAACAAACAAACCAAAATGAAAACAGACTCAATAGTTACAGAGAACAAACAGGTGGTTGCCCGAAAGGAGAGTGAGGGATGAAATGGTGAAAGGGATTAAGAGGTAAAAACCTCCAGTTATATAACAAATAACTCATGCAAATGTACTATACAGCATAAGGCATATGGTCAATAATATTGTAATAACTTTTTATGAGGACAGATGGCTACTAGACTTATTGTGGTGATCATTTCATAATGTATGCAAATGTCCAATCATTATGGAGTACACCTGAAACTAATATAATATTGTTCATTAAAAAAATGAAAAAATAAAAATACACCTATAGAGAAGTAGTGAAAGTCAGGTCTTAATTATAGGATTAACCCAGAGATCATACGTAGAATCTCAAGTCCCATAAGAGGGATGTTTACCAAGAATTTTTGGTTAAAGTTGCAATCCATTTATCTCCCTAGACATTCTATCTTTTAATTTTGGTTTAAACCATATCAACAAATGGGAGTGAATAAAATTTACTGGTGAGAAACACTTTTCTGAAGAAACTAATTCCTCCTCAAATTATTCCTTGACCTTATCTTCCTATTCTGTCTGTATTTTCCCATCACCCTGAAATATCTGTATATTTTTTCAATTTTATTTTGATTTATGTACAATGCTAAGGCACCTCAAATATTTGTGGAAAAAAAGGAAATGCACATATGTAATTAAATTAAAATACACATTTTTTATGTTTATGCTTCCTAGAATCTTACACACCAATAAATAATAACAATCTCTGTAACAACCATGATTTCAGCACAGCTATGACATTGACCAGTTAGTAACCTAACATCTGAGATTTAGTTTTAGCATTTATAACTTGTTAATATTAATCTCATTGTGGATAATTTATAGCATAACTAATACCAAGTGTTGCTCACTTTATTTCACACATTAGGTATTAATCATCATTTGTCTAATTTTCCCCCACTAAATACCATCTTTTTCCCTTTAATCTTCCTTCTCTAAGAACCACTATTTCCTGGGTGCAGGAGCATCTCTAAAATCAAGTCCTTGAAGCTTTGAGCCCCTCTCATCATTCATATCACACTTTCTGGCTGTTTCCCTATAATCTGTAAACAATTTCTAACCATTTACACAGTTCCTTCTTCCATCCTGCAATTCTACTACTAGATGTAATAAGTCAGAAATTAATTGGAAATTGCCAAAGTTTTAATATGATTTTTTTTTTTAATTTCTCAAGTATAAAATTAGCTTGGTGCTAAAATCAATTAAAGCAGGACTATGGTACTATAGATGAAATGCCAGGCATTTCATCACCCTACACAGTTCACATACTGGACAAGATAATATGTCCAAGATTTAAGTCCTGCATATAGTTGGACAAAAAAAATGTTGAACTGATCTGGGCACATCCCTATTTATTTACTCCATATGTTGAGGACTCAATTACGGTGGCATAAAGATTAATGATTAATCATTTTTAAAGATGGCTATTGTAAATGGCTTCCTATTATTTGGAGATTTTCATGCCACAAAACGTCATAAACACAAAAAAGTACATATATTTTATGGTCTTACCAATAATAATAATATTTGCTAAAAGCATACGTGTACCTACCACTCACTTCCACAATTTAAACATAACAACTACCTTTGAGATCCCTTGTATGTCCCTTTCCAATCAGACTGACATGACTCTCTGAAGAGTTAATCATTCAATATTCTAAATTTTGATATTTAATTTTTTAATAATTATAGGTAACATGTACGTTCCCTAAATAAAACACTGTTTAGTTTTGTATGTTTTACCACTATATAAATGGATTCATTTTGTCTATTCTTTTGTGATTTTTTACCCTAAAATATTATGTTTGAATTTGATCTACGTTTTTGTACTCATTTTCCAGGATGTATATATCTCAATATATGAATATATATATATTCGCTATTCCATGCTTTTTTTGCCTGTTTGCTAGTTTACTTTTATTGTTCTATAAATATTGTGTGTGTTAATATACACATATATATTCTTATATATATAATTTTTTTTCAGACAAAAATGTGTCAATCAGTTTGAGCTGCTGTAACAGAATATCAGAGACTGCATGGCTTAAAACAACAAACATTTATTTCTCATGGTTCTGGAGGCCAGGAATTCTATGATCAACGTCCTAGCAGATCTAGTGCCTGGTGAGGTGCATGGTTTGCAGACAACAATCTTCTCCTTCAATCATCACAAGGCTGAGAGAGAGATCATCTCTCTGTAGTTTCTTCTTATAAGGACACAAATTCCATTGAGGAGGGCTCTTCTTTCATTACCTCCCAAAGTCTCCACCTCCTAATACCATCACACTAGAGGGTAGGATTTCAACTTACGAGTTTTGGGAGAACACAAACATTTAGTCCCTTATAAGATCTACTGTCAGTTACAGATAGTAAATATCTCTTGTCAGTAACATGTATGAGGCGAATATTTTCTCTCTGGTTCTGCTTTGATTTGGCACTTCCTTTATTCTATTAGAAAAAACAGAAGTTCTTAATTTTAGTGTAATAGAATTTTAGCTTTTTCCTTTAGCTTATTATGTTTGCATTTTGTTGACAAAATTCATACCTACCCTGATGTTAAAGATATTCTCATATTTTCTTCAAAATCCTTAAAAGTATTGCCTTATATAATTCTGTCCTTTATTTATTTGAATTTATTTTGTAGGGATCAATTTTTTCCCCCACATAAGTGACTTATTTTCCTTGTATCATTTTCCTCACTCATTGTTTTTAAATTTTATATCTTAAAATGTCTGTTAACTGATTAAGTCACCACACATTGTTTCATTTTCTTGCTTTTCATTTCTTTAATTGCAAGTTTATTTGGCTTTCTTTGAATTTTTGTTCTTACACATAATTTTCAAAGTTATCTTCAACATATTAAAACAAACTATTGGGATGTTATTAGAATTAGAATAAATATCAATTTGCGGATGACAGAAATGTTTATGATAATGATTGTATAGCATTTTGATGTCACTGTTATTTGCGAAGATAATTTCGTTGTATATTTAATTCTGTGTTGCCTGGCATCCTCAGTATCCTGAAGATACTATTTCACAATATCTTAGTTTTATTATTGCCATTAAGAAGCCGCTTATTAGTTTAGTTTCCCTCGCTATGTAGGTAAGCTGTCTCTTACCCTGAGCAGCTCTCACAAATTGCTCTTTGGTGTTTTGCAGTTTCATGTATTTAGATGTTGACATTTGTTTATTTACCCTGCCTTGGGATTTTCAAGATTCATTTATCCTACTTTTGGGTTTTAATTCTTTTTAATTCTGAAAAATTCTAGATATTATCTCTATTGGTTATTCCTATTCTAATTTTTGTTTTGGACTTCAATTAGATGAAGGTATAAATGTTAAAACTTATCACTTTACATGTCTCCTAAGCTGTCTTCATAGTTTTATCTCTTATCTTTCTGTGATTTCTGGATATGTCTCTTCTGATTTTTTTTTTATTGCATCCCATTTTTGGTTTAATGTGACTTTGTGTTTCATATATTTTTCTAGAAATGCTAAAATTTTTTTTTAGTTCCATTAGATCATCTTGAAAGTCTTCTCAGTCATAATCTGATACATTTTTCATTTAAACATATTTAGCATACTTATTTAATATTCTATGATGATAATTTCAATAGCAGTAGGTGGTAAATATCTCATTCTGTAGTTTGTGTTTTTGTTGGCTCTAACAGTCTTACTTCTCTCCTCATGTGTCTTATGAATTTTTTGTTTCTGTTTTTGAGAATCAGTTTTCCTGGAAGTTTATTGTGGGATCATCTTGAAGCTTATGTTCAATGTGTTTTTTTCTCCAGATAAGATCTGCATATGCTTCTACCAAGCACCTGAGGGTCAACTGAAAATAAACTTTCTGGTTGTGGGTTTCAGGACCAATTAGTGTTATTTCTAATCCCTACCCAGGAAGGAAGGTTATGAATTCTTGGAGAGATATGTTTGTTTGTCTGTTGTTTTGTTCTTCTCTGAAGCCACTGAGAGGCAAAGATTTCTTGATATTTCACTCCAAAAGAAAGGTTTGTTTTCTTATTTCAGCCACAGAGGGTGTCACTGGTTCAGGGCTCTGGGTTAATTCTGAACCTCTCGGCCACCTCTCCACTATACATACAGTAAGTCCCCTACGTACAAAGGAGTTCCGTTCCGAGAGCGCATTCGTTAGTGCCATTTGTTCGTAAGTCCAACAAAGTTAGCCTAGGCACCCAGCTAACACAATCGGCTATATAGTACTGTACTGTAATAGGTCTATAATACTTTTCACACAAAAAATACATAAAAAACAAACACAAAAACTAAAACATTCTTAATCTTACAGTACAGTACCTTGAAAAATACAGTAGTGCAGTACAACAGCTGGCATATAGAGGCTGGCATCGAGTGAACAGGCAAGAAGAGTTACTGACTGGAGAAGGGAAACGAGGTGGGAGGGAGATGGTAGAAGCTGAAGGATCGTCAGCAATAGCAGACGGAGGGCAAGCTGCAATTTCACTCATGCCTGACGTTGATGACACAGGTTCTGGTTCCTTGCTGGATTCAATTCTATCTACCCTCTTGAAAAAAACGATCCAGTGATGCACGTTTGCATCTTTGAAAGTTCACAACTTGAAGGTCCATATGTAGGGGACTTACTGTATCCTAATATTTGTCGTTCACTTATGGCCCTTAAAACTGAAGCTCTGGGGCAGGAGTCAATTGGCAGAGACCCTAAGCCAATATCCATCTTCAATACTTGCTGATTTTTCTATATTTAAGCTTTCTGATTATAGCTTCCGAGGATTTCCTTACTCTCTTGCTACTGAAAGATTAATTTTAAATATTTTTATTTTAGGTGGCTTTGTACCAGGAAGGCTGGGGGAATATCACATGTCTTTTGTGCTTTAAGTAATCATTTAACTCGCAAACTCAAAGTCCTTAGTACGGGACACATAAGGCTGATCTGAAGTATGAGTGATGTATCTCCTAAGACTGCATTCATACCACAGGGTATCTTTCTGTGTGCCCCATTTCTAAGACACAGTCCCAATTTAGGCACCAAGGCTTATGCACGAATACTGGATCTTAGGTACCATTTGATTCCACTCTGTCTGGTCTCCCCGCAACGCAATACTGAGCATTGTATCTGGTAGCAGGCATGTTAGGAAGGCCCAACTGTCTCAGCAATGGAGGCAGTTTGGTTGTCTATCATTGTTAATCCAACCATTTGAGCAAATCAAATTAAGTAGGCATGACAGAGCCATGAGAAGCATATTTATTTGAGTTGAATGATAAAGATGGAAGCAAATGAAATAATCTTGACTCCAGAGCTCATGCTCTAATCACTGCACTATAATTCTCCAAAATTGCTGCTTCAGAAATGGAACTTGATTCCTAATTGGTGCATTCATAGGAATATGAACACCTACTCGTTAAGAGCAGAAGCTCATATTTAACTGATAAAACCGTATAAGTAAAGCTGACTCTTAAAGTAACTCTAATACATAATTTTTGAGATTACCATCTGCTAATAAGCACAAGCTTATCTCTAATATATACTTTCAGAAGTATATGATAATCCAAAATGTATTTAGAATCTATACCTAAATGTATTTGCCACATTCTCCTCTTGAGAAAGGCAAATCTAATTTTTCAGAAATCCTTCATAAAATGACCAAAAAAATCGTCAAGCCAAAACCTAGGAGAAAGAAGGGCCTGTGAGTGCTGGTGAATTTGGACATTGATCTAGAACTATCTAAAAATTTTATTCACCCTTTCTTCATACTTTAAGGTTTATATATATTTTCAATTGAACACTTTAAGGAACACTGCAAAATCTGGCGCATCCCAAGGACATGACAAGGAGAGTGACTGACTATGCTGTAAATACAAAGATGAAAGAAATATGTTTTGTTACATTATCCTGATGGCAATCTTCAAAGTGCTGACCTAGTGACCATAAAATTAAAGTGAGAAGCAGCTAGATTCTGGAATAACATAAATATCATTTTTAAAAGTTTTTCAATCCCAAAATGAAATGGATTTTCTTAAGCAATACTAAGCTTCACTCCCCTAGAAGTAGCCACAAAGAAAACTGGTTGTGTGTCTAAGATGCTATCCCAGGTGACCCACGGCCATAAGTCTGGTTGTCTTTCATAGAATCCACTAAGTCTGCCTCCTTCCTGGTCACAGCTCTTCTCACTGATGTTTACAGGTTTGAATGCACAGTTTTCATTCACAGAGTCTCTGCCCTAAAAAAATGCCTTTGTTCCAACAAGCATTTTGGGCAAAAATATAGCTTTTAACCATTCAGACATGGCCTGTGGGAGTCAGTGGATCAAGCAGGAGATGACAGATGCAATTGCTTTGTAGACATTTTCAAATCTTAAGAGAAAGATCTCCTAGAAAAAGTGGCACGTCTACTGCCGCCGTTAAAGTGACAGAGCAATAGATCTTGGGCTGCCTGGGGTGCTGCCTGAAAAATCAAGAAACTCTCTATAAAGACCCATTGATGTCTCATGAAAGGTATCCAAAAACATTCTATTTAGAATATCCATCTTATTTCCTTCTGAACAATGTAACTCCCCTGCGGCTGAGGAATTGAGAAAAACGTGATTTGTCAGTTTTAAAGGATATCTGTTTTAATAGAGCACACTGAGAGGTAATCTGGAAATTCTCTCTTTGAAAGGGAGTCCTCAACTATGCTTAAATAGAAAGTGTGTCCATTAGGGAAACATTTATTTAATAAAAATAATTTGGAGTTATTCAATGACTCTCAGTAATATCTTCTAAAAAGTTGGTATATGAAAAGCCTTAATCATTACTTTTACTGTTATTAATTCAAAAAACTAAAATTTATAACTCTTGCTTCTTTATAATAAGACATTAGAGCGTATCACTGCTAAGTAATTGTATGTTAGTTGATTGTCACCCAATCCTTGAATATATAAACTGAGGTTCCCAATTTACTGTCTGTTGCTAAGTCCTTCCCATTAGAAAATGTGAATGCTAATACCTTCCTCATAAAGTTACTGTTAGCATTAAATTCTTGGTACGTTGATGTCAATATCATTTTTTTTACTTGCTGAAGTATGAGTATACTATTTATAACTTTTATTGAGTGTTTATTATGTTCTTTGAATATGACCCTGAAATATCAAGTCAAATGGCTTAATATAATTTCCTATAAACTATATGAATCTACAAGTTTCACAATCTTTATTCTTGGCATCATTTTGAAATTTATTCACAAAACTTATTTGAGCTGTCTTCAGAGAATCTGAAACTGCTTACCCATGGTGAGGTTTGTGATACTGGTAGTGGAGAATCAGTAATTTTTTATATAAAACATAAGTTTATGCATAATAAAAAGCCAAAGAAATATAGAGAAAATAGACAAGTAATTTAACAAGAATAGAGATAAAAACATGAACAATTTAGAGATGAGGGAGGATGACCAGGCTGTCAAGATCTAAAATTCATGTATTAATGCTTAGAAAGCATTTTACCACATGGAGGAAGCTTTTATTACACAGAGCATTAGAGTGTAAACGAGGGATCTGAAAAGAATGTAGGGCACGTGGGTGTGTGTACATGTGGTGTTTCCTTTAATTACCCCCAACAGCAGCAACAAAAAAGCAAGCCCTGTGAACACATCCCTTTCATAGAAAGCATTAATCTTTTTTTTTTAAGTTCTCACGGTTTCCTTCCCTGGCAGGTACAGTATCAACAAAGTTTGCCTACATTTTGTGGTTGGTGGTGAAATTGTGTTAGTATATTTTATTTGTTTGGTAGAGTGTTTGGGGGAAACATTGAATTAACATGCCTTCAAGCAATTTGTACACCTTCTAGTACCCAAAGCCCTCATCATTCAGAAGATTTGCAAACTTATATCCTTGGTTTCAGAACTCATTTCACTTTGGTCTCTTCTTTAGTGCTTTAAGTAGATGTACTATTCTACCAAATATTCCTAAATCCCTGAAAATAGTTCATGCATACAGAAAATAACTAAGCTTAATAACTTTCACTTTCTTGGGTCTCTGTTTGCTTGTTCTGGCTATGTTTTGGGAATCAGCTTTTATGTGGAGATTGGTTTATATATATTCCTGAAAGCTGTTTAATTCTCTGGGCTTAGTAATAGTAATATGAAAAGTTAGAGGTACCACTATACACCTTTTAGAATGGCCAAAATTCTGAACACTAACACCACCAAATGTTGACAAGAATATGGAGCAACAGAAACTCTTATTCATTACCGGGAGGAATGCCAAATGGTACAACCACTTTGCAAGAGAGTTTGGTAAGCATACTCTTACCATATGATACAGAAATTACACTCTGTAGAATTTACACAAAGGCGTTGAAAACCTATGTCCACAGAAAACCTGCACAGGGATGTTTATAGCAGCTTTATTCATAACTGCCAAAACATGGAAGCAACCAAGATGTCCTTCAGCACATGAATGGATAAACTTTGGTACATCCAGACAATGGAATATTATTCAGCACCGAAAATAACTGAGCTATCAATTATTATGAAAAGACATGGAGGAACCTTAGGTGCATATTATTAAGTGAAAGAAACCAATCTGAAAAGGCTACATACTGGATAAGTCCAACTATTCATATATGACATTCTGGAAAAGGCAAAATTTTGGAGATAATTAAAAAGTCAGCTGTTGCCAGGGGTTAGGGAGGAGGGAAGAATGAACAGACAGAGCATAGAGGATTTTTACGGCAGTGAAACTATTCTGTATGATACTGTAGTGGTGGGTATGTGTTACTATATATTTGTTAAAACCCATAAAATGTAAAACACCAAGCGTGTACCCTAGTATAAACTACAGACTTTGGGTGATAATGACGCATCAGTGCAGAATCTTCAATTGTAACAAATCTACCACTTTGGTGGGAGATGCTGATAATGGGGGAAGTAGTGCGTGTGTTGGGGCAGGTGGTATATGGGACGTCTCTGTACGTTCCATTCAATTTTGCTGTGAACGAAAAACTGTTGTAAAACATAAAGTCTATTTAAAAAATAAATAAGTAACAAATGGCACTGAATACATTTTGGCATGAAAATTTGTGATGTTAGTGTTAGTAAATCTAAGGCAGAAATTCTTAAATATATGTGAAGTCTTGAGAAGATATTAAATCCTTCTGGAAAACCGCTGTATGTCAGATTTAACACATCTCCCGTCTGATTCTTCTCTCCATCATTAGAAAAGTTAAAAAATACCAGTCTCTGCAATTCCCGAGATTTTATCACCATTTTCCCCTCTGCCGTCTGCCCTTCTCTAAGTCAAAATTACATCTTATTTGTTTCAAATAAAGAAACTCTTATACTTCCCTAGAAAATGTGACATGGATCCATGATGAATATTTAAGATTTATAGATAATGAAGAGTGGAATGGTGTTCCATTAAAGTAAACTTCTTTTTACCTGCTGAGTTAAAGAAAAGAGCTTCTGATTTAATAGTCTCATTACTATAGGCTACCCACCCACATTTGCATGGGTTGATTTGAAAAGAGAAAAAGAAAGAGAAACAGAGGAAGGAGAGAGAGAGAGAAGAAGGAGGAGCAGGGGTGGAGGAGGAAGAGAGGGGGAGGGGGAGTACAGCAAGGAGGAGAGGAGGGGGGAGGAGGAGGGAGGGAGAGGAGGGGGAAGGGGAGGGGTGAAGAAAACTAAAAAAAAAAAAAAATCAGTAAAGTACATTTTATTCTACCTCCATAATAAATATGCTTTAATCATTGACAACTCACATTGCCCTTAGATTCCTGGAGCTCCCGAGTACCATAATTTTGAATGTGCTATTGAACTGTAGATGTTCAGAAGTGTTGGCTAATGTAATAGACAAAATTTCAATCAGGCCAGATTTGACTCTACTAAACTTGGTCTATTTCTCAATCACTGGCTAACATTGTGAAACATATCCTATTGATAATGACACCAGACTACCAATGGGAATCCTTTTAATATTTATCTTGAAAAAGACGTTAAGTACAAATAGAGTTATTCCCCCAAGATGTAAAAACTCACTGACTTAAAAGAAGAAACAAATTTATAAAGGATTATTTGGACAGTCAAAATTATAAATTCTTTGCTATTGCAAGTAATGCTGCAATGGAATGGGGTTACATACATCTTTTTAAGTTAGTATTTTTGTTTTCTTTGGCATTATATTGACCCATTCTCTATCTAAAACACATAATCAGCTAAAAGTAATCATTGGGTACTCACTGAAGGACAACTAGGACTTCATGCGCTTAGCTGTTGTTGTTAAAGGGGAATACTTCCAAAGTACTGCAGTGACATCTTTTCTTCATAACATTACTTGGTTTGTCCTAACTTTAAGGATATTTTTAATATTTAGCAAAAATGTCCCTGCTGGAATATACCCAATTTTTGAATAAAGTTAATGGGAAATAATTTTTATATAATGTGAATCCTATATGAATCTTTAAGTATGTCTATACTATACTAAACTTAGCAATAATTGTAATAAAATAGAACCTTAAATCAAATAAACAGAATCTGCTGTAGTTTTATATGCCAGTACAGGATCATTATTTCATTGAAAAAAATCCTTCATTAAATTATTTAAACAACAAAAAAGGTATAAAATAAAATATGATAAATTTTCCAAAGAAATTATGCTTAGTGTGCTAATTCTGAGGAATAATCACTGTCCTAAACCCTCTAATACAATTTATGCCCTAAAGTACAATTAGCAAAGAAATAATTGGCCATCATACATTTCTTTAATCTGATTTAACTTCCTTCAGTACCTTGGAGAAATAAGAATTCCAAATATGAATTACACCCTAAGCATAGACATGATGTTCATACAAATGACATTTCTGAAAATATAAAAGAGCAACTAAAAACTCACATTTTAATAGCTGTGTGTTCGTTTTTTTTTCATTTTGATTTGCTTAGGATGGTAATAGCAGAAATATCTTCCCTTCATCTGGGAACTGTTTCTCTACCCTACCCATGAGTTTGCCCCCAAGAGTACCATGATTTTTTAGTTCTCTTCCCCTCTTACTACTACTGATATATCAAGGAGTATGGCTAATCAGAGCTCTTCTCTGTTCTTTTCTTTTTTTTTTTTTTCTTTTTTTTTTGCGTTACGCGGGCCTCTCACTGTTGTGGCCTCTCCCGTTGCGGAGCACAGGCTCCGGACGTGCAGGCTCAGCGGCCATGGCTCACGGGCCCAGCCGCTCCATGGCATGTGGGATCTTCCCGGACCCGGGCACGAACCCACGTCCCCTGCATCGGCAGGTGGACTCTCAAGCACTGCACCACCAGGGAAGCCCTGTTCTATTCTTTTTAATTTTAGGAACTGGAAACACCACACACACACTTACTAGTAAGTTCCTCTAATTTGGTACTAGGATTTGCAAAAATTGAAACATGGGGGCTGATGACAATCATATTCTTTGGCAGGTAGAAAAGGACACTGTACCTGCATCAAGAAAACATGACCAACACACAGATAAGAGAAAGCATAGATGTGGAGTTGGAGAGAATGTGTGTGAGAGAGAAGGAGACAGGGAGAGGGGTAGGGAGAGGGAAAGGCAGGAGACAGAGAATGAATGAGAAACCAATTTTGTAGAGGAATCCAGCTGAATCTTGGCTCTCCACATGATTTTACCCCTCCTGGTATAAAGTGAGGCACCTGAGTATCCATCCCATAATTTCCCCATTCTGCCAAGTAGACACAGAACTGAATTTCTGGTACTTTTAACCAAGAGCCCTAATGAATAGAGTTATCATCTTTTTAGTTTTTTAGATTGTCAATAATCATTACCACTTTGCATTATGTATGGTTTTAAATGTGACTGAAACACAATTAATTAACATGTGAATGTTTCACCTCTTTATTTTCTCATTCTTCTTTGTCACTCAATCTAGTTAGTTATGATGGGAAATTGGAATTATATAGAGACAGAAAGAAGGTAGTGGATTGAACCAGAGATGTTGGCTAAATCTACCTATTTTTTTTCCAGAGAAGACATACAGATGGCCAAAAAGCACATGAAAAGATGCTCAACATCATCAATTATCAGAGAAATGCAAATCAAAACTACAATGAGGGGTTCCCTGGTGGTGTAGTGGTTGAGAGTCTGCCTGCCGACGCAGGGGACGTGGGTTCGTGCCCCGGTCCGGGAAGATCCCACATGCCACGGAGCGGCGGGGCCTGTGAGCCATGGCCGCTGAGCCTGTGTGTCCGGAGCCTGTGCTCTGCAACGGGAGAGGCCACAACAGTGAGAGGCCCGCGTACCGCAAAAAAAAAAAAAAAAACTACAATGAGGTATCACCTCACACCAGTCAGAATGGCCATCGTGAAAAAGGCTACAAACAATAATGCTGCAGAGGGTGTGGAGAAAAGGGAACCCTATTACACTGTTGGTGGGAATGTAAATTGGTACAACCATTATGGAAAACAGTATGGACGGTCCTTAAACAATGAAAAGTAGAACTACCGTATGATCCAGCAATCCTACTCTGGGCATACATCCAGAGAAAACCATAATTTGAAATGATACACGTACCCCAGTGTTCACTGCAGCACTATTTACAATAGCGAAGACATGGAAGCAACCTAAATGTCCATCGACAGAGAAATGCATAAAGAAGATGTCGTACATATATACAATGGAATATTACTCAGCCATAAAAAAGAATGAAATAATGCTACTTTCAGCAACATGGATGGACATAGAGATTACCATACTAAGTGAAGTAAGTCAGAGAAAAACAAATATCATATGATATCACTCATATGTGAAATCTAATTTTTAAAAATGATACAAATAAACTTATTTATAAAACAGAAACAGACTTACAGATATCAAAAACAAACTTATGGTTACCAAAAGGGGAATGTGGGGTGGAGGGATAAATCAGGAGCTTGGGATTAACATACGCACGCTAATATATATAAAATAGATAACCAACAAGGACCTACTGTATAGCACAGGGAACTCTACTCAATATTCTGTGGTAACCTGTAAGAGGAAAGAATCTGAAAAAGAAGGAGTATATGTATATGTATAACTGAATCACTTTGCTGTACACTGGAAACTAACACAACACTGGTAAATCAACTATGCGCCAATAAAATTTTTTAAAACAATAAAATAAAATTGGATATTTTAAAGTTTAAATAAATTGGTTGATGCTCAAAAAAAAAATTTGAGTCCTATTCACTATCCCTATTCAATGTTGAAAACCAGTAAGAATTCAAGTCGTGTTAATTTTACCACAAGCTCAAAGAAGTAAAGCCTGTAGACAATATAAAATCAATCAATCAATCAATCTACCTATTAACAGGCTATGAGTGGGGACAGAGCCAAAGAGCACAAAGGTACTGTTTGCTGGAATTTGGGGAAAGACTAGGCTTTGATAAGCAAGAGGTTTGTGAGCAGCTGAAAGGGGAGAAATACTCAGGAGTAAAGAAAACAGATTAGTAAAGTTATGCTGAAGGTTATGAAATTATTCCCATTTTTAAATTAGTTACGAGTATCATAACTCAGAGATCTATAAGCTAAAGCTTAGGATTATAGACACTCACATTTGAAACACACACACACACACACACACCCAATTGTAGAATATTACTTAATGAGGTATTGCTCACAGTTTGATATTTAACTTTGCTTTTTTTTTTCATTTCAAATTGTTTGTTTTCATTTACCTGTTCTTGAAGACAATATGAGGAAAAGCATATCAACATTTCACAATGTCTACTTTCCCCACCTCAAGTGGAGAAAAAATTCTGTGCTGGTATATATTATAGAGTGGGCTTATTTTTGTCTTAACCTCTTGTTAGAATTTTATGAGATTCTAGACAAGCCATTTGGAACCTCAACTGTCACTGGGATTACACAGGAGGTATTTTAAATTTCTACTTCCATTTTACAGTAATATTAAATGTAATTGTACATGGCTTATGCTTTTACTCTCTTATATGCCTTTATGGTGTCCTAAGTGGTTTCACATATTTTGTCCAACTGGATAATAACATCTTGTGAGGTATACTGACACTGTTCATTGTTATTACCATTTTAGAAAAATAAGAACCTAGAAATTCAGAGAGTCTGAAGGATTACTCAAGGTCCGTTGCTGGAAGATGGAAAGCTAATAACAGAATTCAGTTTTTCTCACTCTAAATTCAATGTTCTTTTGGTGTTCTTCAGTGTTCATATTACGCTGACCTTGTTCTACTGTTTCCATCATACCAGGGACATCTGCGCAAAAGAAGTTAAGTTTTGCTTCAGTGTTTATACCTGTTTTAAGGTCAAAAAATTCTCTCTGAGCTGGACTCACAACTAAGTCCAGTGCTAATACTTTATGCCCAAGCCGTAGTATAAGAAATATTTCTTATAGAAAAATAAATGTTTTTCTACAAGAGCTAAATTATACATAATCTGTTTTACAAAAATACCCTAGCCTCTGAATATCTCATGATGAGTAATCCCCAGAATCAATTTCAGTCCCTTTTCACTAGAGAATTCTCCATAGCCTGCTCCCTCAGTCAGCTGTGCTGCTCCCTGCCAAAGTGACTTCTGCTGGAATTCATTGATTTTATTAAACAATTATAAGTGAACATCTATTTCTGGTTAAGCTTACAAATACAGAGAAGCTCTTAGGATTATGACAAGCTCACAAAATATCATGAAAGCCGTAAAGAAGGGTCTTGGCATATCATAGAAGACTAAGAAGTAATGGATGAACAGTAAGTGGCTGAAGACAGGGAAGGCGTGGCTCTTCCTGGAAAACAGAGCAACGTGTATAATTCCCTGAGGCAAGAGAGCTGATGGCATACTCATGGGTCTAGAAGTGCTCTGAGAGTAAGTGGGTGAGAGTGTAAGGAATGAAGTTTAAAAGTGAAAAGGGGAGAAATTAAGAAAAGGTCTTATATGACATGCTAAGAATTTAGACTGCATCTCAACTGTCAATGAAGGGTTTTAAAGAGTAGATTGATAGGATCAAATTTGCATTTTGAACAGACTACTAAAATGGCAATGTTAGGAATATTCTGGAAAGGGGAAACCGTAGGACAGGACAATATACCAGACAGGAATCTTTTAAATGCTTCAAACAAAAGATAATGATGTCAGGTTTGCGTGATGAAAAGGTGCAGGTACAATATGGAAGTGGTGGCCGAGGAGAAGTGGAGGTGAGGGCAAAGTCATTTTTAAAGGCAAAGAAATGTGAGAGTAAGCAGTGGTATATGTCTTTAACATGGACATTATGGTAACTTTGATGTGGGAAAATACTGTGTGTCCAATCCCCAAATTCTCAGTTAATGGCAGGGAGTGGTCTGCAAGAAAGCAGAGAACAAGAAAGAGAGGTGAAGGGTGTCCTTCCTTGTGCCATTAAATTTTGATTAAGGTATAAATTTTAGTTCTGTTTCAACTGAGGACATATAGTTTTACAGTTAATAAGATAAAATACTGAGATGAGGTTGACGTATAAAATACTGTAAGTGGTATGATTTATCATTAATCAAACACCAAAGAGAAATTACTTATTTCTGGATGATGTGACAGTGAAGCTAGGGCAGGAGACAATTCTACTGAAAAGTGACACCATGCTTAATAGAGTGACCTACTGCATAGAATACTGAGATAACGGCAGAATTTTTTGTAATTGTTCAATGTTCCGAATCTCAGTCACCCTTTTAAACTATTGTTAACATATCTTTCCAAATGTTGTGTTAACATATCCTTCTATGTCTATCCTTCATATCTTGACCAAAGATATGACTTGAATAAAGTTTGAGAAACACTGTAGTAGTTGAAAGTACAAACAGAAATCTGAACAAAACACAGATCTCAGCAACAACAACAACAGCAAAAACAGATGGCAAATTGTCTTAAATTATATGATAGATTACTTGGAAAGTTGGTCTAATTGACAACCTAGATTATCATGCTTACTCATTATGGTAGTCATTAGTGCTATCTGCTATTATCACCAGTTCTTTTAACTTCTGGGCACAAAGAAGTACCATGCTTCCTGGTCTCCTTGAGGCTGGATGAGATTATAGGAGTAATGATCAATGACTTTGGAAAAACAATGACATGTACCTTAAAGGTGGACACCTTTGAGGGACATCGGGGATCTTTTCTCTTTTGTATGTCAAATACAATTAGCAGTGGTGGATGTTCTGAGGGTCTGTGATGACCTGACCAGTTGACCAGCAATAGACATGTAACATGAGCAAGAAACAAATTTTGCTGCATGAAGCCACTCAGATTCCAAGGTTGTTTGTTACTGCAGCATGACCTAGTCTTTTCTGACTGATACCCTAATTAATACATAGACTTATGACAAAAAGTTGCTGCTGAAAGTGCTATATCTCAATAAAATACCTGAGGCTGGTACAAAATGTATGGTGACACTGAAACTTTTTCCCTTCCTCTGACCAGTTCTAAGGCTCTCCAGGCCAAAAATAAGCTGACATGGTGGATACGGAAGACAAAGTCTTCAGGTTCCTATTAGAAAATCTTATATACTATCTTTATGGATAAACTAAACAATGTAAATCTAGCTGAGATTTTTTACAACCTAAACAATATAGGGTAAAAATTATTTAAGGATTAATTATTTTTAAAATTAACCAATTACTTTAAAAACAAAAGGGAATATCCTATCAACACATTTTTTAATTTTGTGAAATTATGTGAAATTTACATAACCAAATTAACTACTGTACAGTATACCATTCAGTGGCCCTTAGTATATTCACAATTTTGTGCCACTGGCACCTCTATCCACTTTCAAAAAAATTTTCATGACGCCAGGAGAAAACTCCATACCCATTTAGCAGTCACCCTCTGGCCCTTCCTTTCCCCAGCTTCTGGCCCCCATCAATCTGCCTTCAGTTTCTATGGATTTACCAATTCTGGATATTTATATTTCATATAAACAGAATCATACACATGTTACATTTGAATCTGACTTCTTTCACTTAACAATGTTTTCAAGGCTCATCTACCTTGTAGCATGTATCAGTACTTTATTCCTCTTAATGGCTAAATAATATTCCATTTTATGGATATACCACATTTTGTTTATTCATGTATTGATGGACATTTGAGTTTTCACCTTTTGGCTTCCTGTCAATATTATCTTGTAAATAATTCTCATGATGTATTTTCCCAGGGATTACATAATTTATGGCATATACAATTTGGCAATATGGGAAATCAAGAGAAAGTCAAATTAAGCCACATACTGAAACTAAAACCTGAAAGTTATTTAGTTGGATCATCAGACTTATCCTAGACCAAAAAAAAAAAAAAAAGCAAAAAACAGACAAAAACTTTATTTATTGTACTAACACAGCAATGATTATGTTTATTTAAACCATATAATTTACACACACTCACACACACACACACACACACACACACACACACACACGGCTTCTAAAGAGGAGGGCGACTGTTTGGTTAGCCTTATAGAAGATGCTATTAGGAACTGAGAAGGATGCCATGCCTGAGGCATGAGAGAATAACCTTCGCTCACTTGAAAGGGCTACCAGAGCCAAGTGCCCATCAATAATGACCAGGTTTCACTCAAAACTGGAGGAAAGCTCTAGGTGGTGCTCTCTCCTGAAGCTCTCTGCTGCCCTGTGTTGAGTACATCCATCATCTCTTGGTGCTTGGTGACCCTCAATCGATAAGCTACTGATCCCTCTGTCTCTGGAAGTTATATCAGGGATTGTACCAGGCAAAGTCACCACTATGTGGCTTCTTTACTAACAGCAGACACTATTAATGAGGGGCCCCAAAGTGCAAGAGCAGGGGAGGGTTGTTGGTGCCTGCAGGTGAGAAAATCACAGACGTCTCAGAAATACCTGGACTAGAATTGAATTGATGGAGTAAAAGAAGGCAATGAGATTCTGAAGTATGCAGCATACGTCAAAGGGAGTAAGTCAAAGCAGCATAACTCTGTATCGTTAATATGAACTTATTTGTACTATAGACTGTGGAGACTTGGGGGAATTTGGATTCTAAGGTTACACTACAATTTTGTGAATGTGTATAAATAATATTGCGATGAATAAAAAAATTATTTAAAAATGTTATTGAATTCATCCATAACAGTCTATAAGGATAATCAAATTTCTGTCATATTAACAAAGTGTCCTTCACACTTTAAAAGGCTGAGCACCGTCATGCTCTATTCTCAACCACATGAGACGAATTTCTCTGGACTTCTGGAGATCTGCGGATAAGGCTGAGTTTCTCTACTGCTCCGGCCAACAACTGAACTTTCCAAGGAGATTCCACGGCTCTAGCTGTTAGATACATTACCAGATTTACCTAACTTTTAAGACGTATGCTTCTCTCCATATAAACGTAACCCCTGCTTTCTATATAAATTGCTCAAGACTGACTCCTTCTCCTTGGAAAATAATTTCACATGTACATTACCGAAACCTACTAGCACTCAATATTTTTCCCCAGAAGACAATCTTCAAATATCCCCAGATGTCCTTCCAGTTTCTCCAAAAGTGACATGGAGAACCCTCCTAAAAGATAATATTCTGATGTTTTCTAGAAGCTGGACAGGCAGTCAAATTTCATCCAAATTTGTCATTCGACACTAGAGAGGAATATTAAACTCCTGTATAAATTTTAGGAAAAATGTTAGTTTTAGGTTTGTATTCAAGGTGCAGATATGTCCCTGACAGTTTCTAAAGGATGCATTCCCTGAGGAGGTACCTTTAGTTCTTATAAATTGGCATTTAAAGGAGAAAGTGGACAGAGTTCTGAAACTTCCTGCCAGCTAAGGAGAAATGCAGAATGCTATCTGCTAGACTCAGATATGGAAGAGAAAACTGTTGGGCATTTCTCAGTCCAAAAATACATATTTCCACAAAACATATTTCCAACTACTGCTTTCATCCATTCTTGAGTAATAAAAGACAGTCACTATTGAAATCTAAAGCTTAAATGAGTCTGAGGTAAGAAAACATAGCACACATTCAGAGTATCATTTATACAGGAGAAATTCTTCAGGAGAAACCCATAAAAGTCAAAGATATTAAATAGATGTACTGCCTCTGGCTTGAAACCAAAGGGAGACTTATCTGCTATGCACTGTGCCCAGATGCTTTATAAAGAACATCTGTGTTGCTTGGATAACCCCACTCAGTCAACTCAAAATTCATGATCAGATTCCCTCTGTAGTTGATTCTTATCTAGGTTCGCCTCACTGAAAGAGAGATAGAAGAGGGAAGAGGGCCACTGGTGTATAATACAGAGCAATACTAGAAAGCTTTCCCCTGCATCACCCTGACAGGTTCCTAATAGCCATACAATGTTGGGAAGAATGACATGTCACAAATGTGTCATGAACTGCAGCTCTCCCAAACTAATGTAAAGTAATGGTGTTAGTGGCATCACTGAACTTGAAAGTCTGGGGGTTTTGAGAAAGTGCCCTATTTTCTAACATTTTTCTGGTTATCTGCTTATGTGGAAAATATGTCTATCACCCCATATTTCCATAAATCCTTAAATAAGGTGGAGGGCAAAGTGCCAGGAGGGGTTCGTGTTTTCATGAGATACTTCACATTCTTTGTAGTGAGGCATCTCTTTCTTGCAGAGGCTTGTCTTTCTCTCCTCTGTCAATTCTATGTTTCAAATGATAGGAAATTTAAATTCAGTAAGGTAAACTCCAAAGACTGAAAAAGGCAAATTTTCCTATTTTGGGAAGTCATTGATCATTTTAGTTCTAGATGTCATCAGGGTTAACACCACATCTCAGGGTTGGCTCCACGGGCGCCCCGTAGCCTGTGAGGAAACACAACTGCATTTGCAAATTCCCTGGAGGCTAATGGTTTTCTTGGTCACTTTCAGCTACCGATTTGTATCGCTAATGAATTACTTTTTTCCACTTGAAGTCTTTATAGCTGTTTCTCTTTGTCTCTACTTAGACACTAAAAGATGGCGTGCTTTGTGAAGGTGTTTTACTGGCAAGTGAGGAACATGCACAAGGTCAGGTAGACCCTCAGCGACGGGTTTCCAGGGAGGAGAAGTGTGGTAGACCTTTTAAAGACAAAAGACTGACTGCTATCTTTGTCCCATATTAGGTAAGTCTCAGAATCTGAGTGCTGCCGAAAGGCTGGTGAAAATCTGACTTGTAGCCACATAAACCATGGGGCTGGCTGGAGGTCATGGTCTGCAAAGGTCCCAAACAGAATTATGGCTTCCAGGTGCCTCTGCATCATACAGGATGTGCCTCGGTCAGGATTATGTCACCCAGTTACATCTGCACTGGGGACAGCAAGCTAGGGGCCAGGTGAGATTGTCCAGTATCCCCAGACAAACCAACCACATAGCAATAACAAAAACAACAAAATCATACTTACACTTTGTTGAGAGATTTTATACAGAAGAAATTAAAATGTGAAACAGTTCTTAAGTCCATCCTATTCACAAAAGGGTAAAAGTACCTTCCAAAGGGTTGAATACCATCTACTTTTAAAGAACTGAGTCATAATGCTTTTCTTAGATATCTTGGGAATCCTTATTTGACCCATCTGTGACCTTCTGAGAACAGGTAAAGCACAAGACATAATGTTATTTTACCTGGAACCTCAGAGGAAGATCACTGTCTAAAGAAGCTGAAAATACAATGAAGAAGCTAAATAAATCTCAAAATGCATGTTCATTCAATCAAGGGCCCTCTAACACTGCAACTATTTTAAAGTATGTTTCTCAGCAAATTTTAATAATTCCACCTCCAAAAGATGTTTTATATCCCTTTTTGATCAAATATAATACATGAAAATCTAAATGCATAGGTTTGTACAGAGAAGTAACTCCTTCCTTTATTGTAAAATTATTTTACAAAGATTTAGCACATGGGCACAAACACACATGCACACCCTAGTGGACTTTGCTAGTGCATTTATTAATTTCCACTTATTGTACTCTCTATGAACACAGCAACTGCATGAACCTCAGAATTCCCTAGGGCCATGTCCTTTGAACACTTAGAAAGAAAGGCCTTCTGTGGTCTATGGTATAAGTGTTATTATTTTACACATGCCATTAAAATACAAAAAGAGTAGCATGGTCGCCGTGCAGGAGTCTTTCTTTTGTATTCTCTCTCTTCTGAATTTACTTACAGGGTGACATACCTAAACTATGGATATCCATTACTGGGTGGAATGCCCTGAAAACCTGTCTTACTTTGAAAGTAAATCATGTAAAGAATGTAACACACTGGACTTCACTGAAAGCCTCTGGCAACAATTCCTTTAACAAGGTGTGTTATAATACTAGTATATTGCATCTTGATGATAATGCCAATTGTTTACATCCCCACTGTGTCATTCAAGCTTGCAAATTTACATAAGAGAAGAATGTCCTAGAAAGGCAGATAGAAGTCTTGTATTGCCAAGATTTAAGCCAAGAAATGTATTTTATATCTATTACCAGTCTGTATTTTTTTTGCAGGAAGTTTAATATCAAATTCTTTTCTATATTCTAAGGTATCTGGTTTGTTTACTCTTGCATGAATTTTTAGCTTGTACATTTTCCTTCTTTTCTAAAACAGTTCTGTAAAAGTTTACAAAGTCCTAACGGGATTTGAAGACATAATCAAAATACTTTTCACTATAAATGTACTCTGAAACACCGGAAAGTTTCAGTCTCACCTCCCCCTGTCTGGAATCCATCATATAGTATGGGTTGCTTTTATACTTGTTTACTGATCAAATCCAGAACAGTACCATGGAACACAGAAGCAGCAGATCTGATTGAGCTACATTCCTCTTTTATTCAATAATGTTTACATATCAGGCACCACACTGTCTATATATAAAACACACTCTTCTCTTTGGAAAAAAACACTGTCTAGTAGGCATGCCTTTCCATGTGCTGTATTATAGTCTGAGATTTAGTAAAAATAGTAATATCTATATGCACTCCAAATAATTCTAAGACAACATGTCTGTAAGCGGACTGTCCTAGGAGTAGCCAAAAAGATATATTTTATTGCATTTATAACACAGTTATAAAAATCAAGTCTAAAAATATTTTATCTATTTGTATGAAAAAATACTTTAAACAAAGGTATTTCATATATATATATCTTTTTATGTATTGCATTAGTAGAAGTAGAAGAAGTGAACAGAATGAGATGCTAGCTTCATCTATAATGAATTCATGGAGTTATTCTCAGTGTAATATATTGCCACTGAAATAAATGGGCTAATTAATTTCATTGAGCCTTTTATGGGCATTAGGTTTGGAAAATAAGCTACTTGACCTGCAAATGGATAGCATGCAGTGACTTTAGGTTTACCAGTAAGGAAGGTTATTCAAAATTTGATTTTTTTCCTCTTTAATCCCCTAATTATCTCATTTTTACATTTAAGATGTTATGTTGCAACAAAAAATATCATGTTTTGGTTTATAGATTTTAGGTAGTATTCACTGTCTCTCTTTATTTGCATTTTTTTCTCCTAACTTTGTAATAGAGTTAATTTTCTTTATTAGGAAAATTAGAAAATTAAGCATAGTTCATAAACTAATCTAATAATAAATATGTAATGTACAGCTTCCTTTTTAAATAAGTATTATTAGATACATTATACCCCTTCATATGACTAAAACTATGCTAAATACAACTTAATCTTTCTAAAATACTTCAGGATTTATTTAAGGTTATTATTATTAATATTTGATTATGGATATATGAAAATGCCAATTACAACTTTACTAACTAGAATAATGGTGGGGAGAAGGCCATGGATAAGTTAAAATCCAAATTAAAATAAACTAATCACAATGTTGTACAGTGATTTTAATGTAAGTTTATTAAACTAGTACTCAATACTTAGGATGTAGTAATCAGTACATTTATCAGTCAACAGATTTTTCCATGTAATTGTGGGTTTCTGATATTATTAATAAAGTGATTGTTTACTATGGCAATATGTAATGATTCTTGGGTGAGAGCACTCAGGAATAGTGAAATTCTGCCTTCACAAAGTCACCACATTCCCCATGAGATCCCTACAAAAGGCGGTGATCATTTTATTATCGACTGGGTTAGAATCCTGTTCACAGTTTTCTGGAAAACAATGTGAATACAAAGCTTGACCTGGGACTTTCCCAAACATGAAGCCAGCTCCTTCCCCAGCCTTACCTAGTTCCTCAACCCCCCAAATGAGCAAGCATGTGAAAGAAAGAAAAGTGAGAGTGAACATGAAGCCCAGCTTGAACAGATACAAGTAGGAAAGAAGTTAGAGAGACAAGAAGAAAGGTGGCCATGGCCCAGCCCTAGTACAATACCACTCCAGTCTCATGAACGGAAAAACCTGACAAAGAGAATCCACCATGTCCAGCCCTGCCCCAGACTCAATATGGACCAATTCATGCCGGACAGTCAGGCTCAACCAGATTAATTTTCTCTCTTAGAAGAGATGCAAAGGAAAAGAAGGAACTAAAGGGGTAGAGAGATTTGTTTTTTCTCACTTAATTGAATACAAAAATAAAGTTAAAACTGTATGTGGAATACAAATATAATGCTTTAAATCACTTGATCAATGATGACCAATATGTTGCCATCTGCAAGTCTCTTTGTGTATGCTTGGTCTGCTGCTATTCTACCTCTCCACACTCAAAGCAGGCAGAGCCCCCTGGTGTGGAAGTTCCCACGAGTCACCTATAAATACCTGCTTATCTCTGGAATTTAGTTCAACACACTTTCCTTAAGTTCAGGACTTTGATTCATAGAAAAGTATGATTTTTATTTCATCCATTTCCTTTTGTTATTGTTACCATAGAAACAAAAGTCTGTCACATTCTTTCTACATTCTAACTTGAAGTGAGATTCCTCCCATTTCTCTTTGAAACTAGTAATACCAAAACAGGGGCAAAATACATCTTAGTGGCAAATATTAGGGAAGGGTGACATTATAACCTCCCAAACCTTAAGGAGTCCCTTCTAAGATTTTAAATGTGTGATGTGTCATTTTGATGTTTCAAATGTTTTTGTAGCTCTTCAAGTGTAAGAAATCATTTCCTTGAAAAATAAGTAGAATAAAATCCCAACATATATACAAGATTTCTGTCATGTGAAGAAGAAATGGCTGAAATATGAGTATAAAAGAGTAGAGCTATGAGTGGAGATGGTGGAAACACATATATATTGTAACAATGCTTCCTTCCTCAGGCACCCTGAGTGATGCGTCCATGGCAGTTCTTCCTGCTGGTGACAGTACTCTGTAGAATGCCTAACAAGCCTCAGAAAATTACTGACTAGTACAACAAATATGGAAAATAAAATCTGACAGGGATGTACATTTTTCTTCTATTTGATTTTATCACAATATTGATTTACTAGCATGATATTAGGCCAGACAAATGAAAAATGCCAGAATAAAGACCAAATATAATCCGTCTGCATTAGTAAAGTTTATATTCAAATGTATACAGCAAAGTTAAAACAAACAAGCAACCCCCCCAAACCGTGGCTTAAACAAGTTAAAAGTTGCATGCAAGAACTTGTTTAACTGCTCTATCGTATCATCAAGGAACAGGCTTGTATCTTTCTGCTCTATGACCCCAGTGAAGGACCTCATGATTCAAGATAACTACTCTAGCTCCAGCCATCACATCAAGTTGCACACCAGTAGGCAAAGGAAAGGCAGACAGGTATAAAAAAAGTTATGTCCCTTTCAGTTAGTTTAGTTCCCTTTAAGCAACATTCTGTCTTATACATGCATTGGCCAGAATTTACTTACATAGTCATTCTAATGAAAAGGAGAGTGAGAACTAGAAACTTTTTATTCTAGAAAACAATGTTCCCACCTACGAAAACAGAGTTCTCTCAATAAGAAAGAAATTAGAATGACTACTACAACAGGCAACAGTGTCTTTGTCAGACTCCTCTCTCAAGAGACCTGGGGAAAGACTGAACAGTAATAAATGAGGGTAAAATGTACACATTATAAATATCTGTGCATTTTGCCACATACAGCAGTGCAGAGAATGTTAATCTACTTTGAACCACATGAATCATTCTTAGGCTAATAAGGCCTGTATCAGTCAGGATCCTTCCAGGAGGCAGAAAACACACAGTGATTTGAACAGGAAAGTTTAACATAAAGAATCATTAACAAGAGAAAGACAAATACTGTATGCTAACACATATATATGGAATTTAAGAAAAAAAAAAAAGGTCATGAAGAACCTAGGCGTAAGACAGGAATAAAGACACAGACCTACTAGAGAATGGACTTGAGGATATGGGGAGGGAGAAGGATAAGCTGGGACAAAGCGAGAGAGTGGCGTGGACATATATACACAACCAAACGTAAAATAGATAGCTGGTGGGAAGCAGCCGCATAGCACAGGGAGATCAGCTCAGTGCTTTGTGACCGCCTGGAGGGGTGGGATAGGGAGGGTGGGAGGGAGGGAGACGCAAGAGGGAAGAGATATGGGAACATATGTATATGTATAACTGATTCACTTTATTATAAAGCAGAAACTAACACACCATTGTAAAGCAATTATACTCCAATAAAGATGTAAAAAATAAAAAAAAAGAATCATTAACTATAAAAGCAGATTGGAGTAACAAAGCATTGGCTGTTAAAAGTAAAAACTCTAAAGAATATTGAAGTAGCAAATATAAGAAGCAGCCACCACCTGTAGGGCTGAGATAGAGCACCAGATGGAGAGAGCATCACCCTCCTCCTAGCACTGAAATTCAGATTTTGTTGGAGTGTAAATGGCTGTGGTTCTCTGGATGTGATATTTGGCCAATAAAGTTTGCTGGAAATTGTCCTCTGGAGTTTCAGGGAAAGCCATCCACAAGGAGATGCCACAGCCCAGAATGCACTATAAAACTGCCCAAGGAGAGCCTCACTGCAGCACTGCACTCTGAGGCCACCAGAGGGCGTAACTGGAAGGGTTTTTTTTGTTAGCTGCTGTGTGCTGCCAGCCACCAGCGGTTCACTGAAGGAACCAGACCAGATGTTCTCTGCAGGAACCAGACCAGATGTTCACTGCAGGAACCAGACCATCTGTTCACTGTAGGAACCAGAAGCTGGTGAAGCCAGAGATTCAGGAGGCTGTGAGAAGAGTACTCTGAACCCAGAAAGAAAGCACCTTCCTTCACTCTAGCATCCTCTAGTGACAAAATTGGAAGTTGTTCTAGCTGACAAATGAGAAATAGAGGGGTACACTCCATTTTCACAGAGAAGCAATGCAAAATAAATTCGGAGCTGAGCGGCAACAAATCAATAACTGAAACAAGGCCTAAATCTCAGAGAAAGCATACAATTGACACTTTCTGTCTTTTTCACGCATTTTCACCCCTATCTGAATTTTAGCGTATAGCGCTATACGCTGAAAAGACTGATCCAACATACACCTGCATCAGAAAAAGTAGGAGAGAAAGAGATACACAAGAAAAACATTTCCCTCTAATGTTTACTCATAAACTTGCAAAGGGTGCTAATTCCATTAGACATTAAATAACAGCCAACACACACGTGTGCTGAACTCTTCATGTACAAAGACACCTTAATCTGGAAACGACGTAGTTAAATGAATGCCCTAGAATCTAACCAACAAAGTTAGCACACCTCCTTTGAGACGGTGTGATAAAACAGAAGAAACACTTCCCAATAAAACCAGCTTCTTCCAAAAATGCCTCACTGCAATTGCCTTCTTCCTTTTTTACTTCAGTTTATCTATGAATTAAAAAATAAAATGACAGTGACACTAAATTTTTACATTTCTATTTTATCTGGGTTCAAAATATTTAGATAAGCTCATAGGCAATTTCTACTCCCTAAAATGTAAAAGTATAAACTTCCACCTGTAAGGAAAAAATGAAATATTTTCTCCAGATATGAAAGTATTTCTTAGTTCAAAACTAAAAGGAACATTCTTCAGAATCAGATCAAATGGCTTTCTATAATACAGACTCAGAGAAATAAAGAAAAAAAACACATTAGAAGATAAAATTTATTTTTTCCTCTTTAGGCAGTATTAACTAATTGTGGGACAAAGGTAGTGCTCAATAGGAAAATATAACAATTTTTACCTCTATTTCTTTGTAACCACAGTTAACATTTTAAAGATGTGCACGCAAGAGGGAAGAGACATGGGAACATATGTATATGTATAACTGATTCACTTTGTTATAAAGCAGAAACTAGCACACCATTGTAAAGCAATTATACTCCAATAAAGATGTAAAAAAATAAATAAAATAAATAAAGATGTGCAATATTTTCCATGTGCATGTTCATAAATATATAGATTTTCAAAGAAATTCATACTTTGTGTCCAGTTTTATACTCTTTAACCTACCAATCTATCATAAATAGTCTCTAATATAATTATGGCTTAAGAGAATTTATCATTCATTTTTCTATACCACACAAACAGAACACTGCACCAAGGATAGCAATATTAATATCAATCTTGCTATAATCTTGACCTTTTAGCTAAGAACAAATGTAATATCAGAGAAATTAAGAAAGCATTTATTTTTAAAGAAAAATAGCATCACAAGGCCAAAATGTTTTCTGGATTGATAAATATTTCAATTCATAAGAAAGAATACTGCTGTACTAAAATAATATGAGCGCTTTCCAAAAAGTGACAGCCAGCCCTGGGGGCTCCCCTGAGACAAGTAATCACAGATACCTGGGCCAGCCTGTCATCCAGCACAAGGAGCTCAGTGTTCTCAGAAGACAGAGGAGTCTCTACTGCTCCGGGTTCCACTCATGCTCCCACTGAAGCAGTGGAGAAGGGCATTTGCGAGCACAGATCCAGAGCGTAAAGACCTACGTTCTGGTCTAACTCCCCACTCATTAGTGCCATGTAGTGATCTCTCTTAATGTCTCTGAGAGACTGTTTCCTTCTCTGTAAAAGATGTGTAATAATACCAATACCTACCAACCACAAGAATTGTGAGAAAAATAATTGCTGTAAAGCACTTAGTACAGAGTCTGAAATACAATAAACTTTTAACAAATGATATAATCTGACTGTGTGCCCAGAGCTCTGGGCAGGATTCCAGTGACCTCATTAACTTTCAAACACTAACAAATGTTGAATTTCTTTATGTTCAAATAGTATTAACCTGGAAAAATATCCTTTAAACAATTAAACATCATAAAAAATAATTGAAAGTCTTTCCAAAAGGTCTTACTATGTAATTTCACAAAGCAAGTGGTATGAATAATAGGATAAAGCAATAAAAAGAGAAATCTCAGTCTATTACCAACTATCTTGCCAAATTCTGAACAACAGGTTCTGGGGATTTCTTCAGATACTTGCATTTTATATACTGTTTTTTTCTTCAGGTATGTATGAGTTTTATTACAAAACTAAACTTACATCATTTAAAAAAAAAAAACTTTTAAATATATGTTATTCTTTTCAACTGAGACCTCTCAGTGATTCTTAACACAGTCCCCAAGTTAAACTAGAATTGACATTGATGTTGAACCTTGTCTTATTCTTCAACTATGCAACCCTGAATCCAATATTTTTTTATAAATAGTTCTACTCTTCTATCAAATAAAAATATTTTAGTATGAATTTTATATACTATTGATTTATTATTGATATTTTATTGTTATAAATTTATATCACTGTTTTGTTTCCATTGCATTTATTTTTACTGTTAACATTCTATATGAGAGAGTGATGCCAGGTTATTATACGGTTATGACAGTGAAACATAATTCCCTTTTTAAATATATGTATTTTTATTTGCACAGTGAGTTGTTTTAAAGAAAACTAGTCATTAATTGTATAATGGTATAATCACAACAGTATAAAATTAAGTAATAGTATAAGTAACACTGATTATATTAATATATTATACTAACATAAGTAATAATATAAGGATAATATTTGACAGTACAAAGTAATTGAAAACCTGGAAACAATTCTTTCTATAAACCACTCCCTGCCTTCTATTAGCCAATGCTTGCGCTAATGTGACAGATACGTCACCTTGGGACTGACATTTCATGTCCACTGCATCAGCGTTTCACTTAGTTGTAGGATCACTTTTAAGGATTCAATATGAGGAAAAAATGCTATATTATTGGAAATGACCAACAGGAAAGTGTCATGTTTGACCATAAATATGAAAAATCTTATATTGTCAATAGGTCTATGTTTAGACATTCAGAAACCTAAGTTAAAAATAAAAACAGAAAAAGATGTTTTGGAAAATAAAAGCAAAGAGACCACTAATTACCTTGGCAAACTGCATTTTAAGAGTGCTCTCAAGTTTAGACATCAGTAGAATCAATGTGATTCAGATGGTTCTCTTTATAGTAATTAGTGTGGCTTAAAAATGTAAAACTCTTCAAAATATGTTGAAACAATGTTTTTGGTGAGACTTAGCTTAAATTATTTTAGTATTCAGATAACACTTTACTTTCTCATGAAAGATAAATTTAGTTAAGAATATCAATTGATTAAGAAGGCTGTAAAATACCTAACAGTTCTCAAGTGCATGTAATTTTGGTTTTGGTTTTATGTGCTTCTGTTGAACTATTCTCCCTCTACATATGGTTTCTCAGCTATAAAATGATAGGGTTTAGCTATCTGGTCAGCCTATGACGTAATGTCTCTCATACAGACTCAATTAACTGATTTAACATCACTAAAAAATTAACACTAGAACGTAAAGAATCTTTTTCTAGAAACTTATATTTTAAGATTTGACTGCCTAACTAAACCTAAAATGCCATTACATAATGTACTATTTAGGACATATTCATCAAATAAAGATTCACTGAGTAATTATGTGCAATTATGTGCAATGCATTGGCCTCAAAACAATACGAACCAAGAACAGGGCTCAGTCTCCACATGAAACTTTCCATGGCCTTTTCTCTCAGTTTCTATCAAGTATTTGCTGTTGCTTCCTCTTGTTTGGCCATGCTGAAGTGGACCCACATTGTGAGAAAACAATTAATTGCTGAGGCAGCATTTTGATCAAACTATTAATATACTGCTTACATAATTTCCCTGGTGAAATGAAGTTTCTTTTACAATAATTATTAAAGGTAAACCTGAGATTTAAAGAAATGAGATTATTCTGCTCCCTAGAAGAACTGCATTTTAAAAACTGTTCTGGTAATTAGTATTCAGTAAAAACTCTTTTGTAAAAGACACTATCACCTTCTCAAATTGATTAAATTCTGGGTAAAACGGCCTAGCAAAGAAAAACCAGTATTTTTACAAAAATCTCTCTTAAAAGTAGACTGCTTGCTCAAATGAGGTTGCTTGTGTGTAACATTTAAAAGGTTAAAAAAGAAACAAAACTGAAATGATTAGAAGCAACTAAACTTGGTATTTATAGTTTGAGTTATAGCTGAAAAACTACCCAATCTTCTTTTGTAGTAAATAAATCATTGTTATGCCAAAAAGAACAAAATAGACTCTTCCTCATTTCAGATAACTGTTTGATACAAACCCCTTTTATATAGAATTAGTTTGAAATTTCATTTATATACATTATTACTTAATTCATCGTTAAATATCTATTGAAGGCCTACCATGTTCTCATCACTATTACAGAGACAGGGGATATGGCAGTGATTGAATAAATTCACCATTATCATGAAGCATTCATTCTACATGGTAAAAGAGACTGTAAGCAAAAAATACAGGTAATAGATCAGTTGATGGTAAGCATACAAAAAATAAATAAAGCAGGTAAGGAGAGACAGTATGGAGGTACTTTATCAGAAAGGGTGGGAGGCATTCCCTCACAGGGAATTTCAACAAAAACTTGACTGAAATGAGAGATTAGTCTATTAAAATATTTAGGGAGAGCATTATAGGCAAAGGCAAAAAGCCAAGGCAAAGGCTCGTAATACAAAGCCCCTTTATGTTGAAAGCCCCCATTGTAAGAATTTAATTGGTAAAATGGTTTACAGTTTGGGGGAGAATTGTTTAATTAAATATCTGCAGAAGTAGATATAAAGCAAACCCTGACTCTCTTTACCTGCTAAAATGTTTCTTTTGATAAGATAATTAACAATAGCCTTTCATGTATAATTTTAATGTTAACTGATGATATACATCTTTTATACAATCATGTTTGCACTAGAACATAAGCTTTGTGAGGGCAAAGATTCTGTTACTGACAAGGATTCTAGTGTTTCAAATGCTGTTACATTGTAGATGATCAATAAATATGTGAATTAAGAAACTGTGCATTATTATTCACAAAATATTTTCATATAAATACTAGAGGTCAATATAGTTCTTCCTAATTTCTTTTAATAGCATTCACTACCATAATACACTATTCAACTGCCTAGTCAACTTATTGGTAAGTGTAGATATATTCTCTGTATCAAAAGATGCATTCGACTGAATCAACTGATAAAATGTTAATGTCTGAGATTTTGTATCCCAGTGGAAGTTCAGAGATCAAAAAATTCAATAACTATTGATAAAATGTGATTCTTTTTGGATATCCAACAAACTGCCAAGTTGAAAAAAATTTTTGTCCTCGGTTTCTCACTCTACAAGTCACAAGGACACCCAAATTACCATGCAATTTCGAGGAAAAGAACTGGTACAAAAAGACAAAGCAGCAGAAATAGTGGAGTCAAGGGAGCATTAAGATCCATTTGTAATTAGGCACTCACAAATTATATTTAATTCTGACAGACATGTACTTTCACACATATTTGATAGATGAGCCAGATCACCCCTCTTCATCTCAACTTTAACTACCTGACTGTAAATACATATTTCTCAGCAGAATCGGAGCTATTTATTTCCTCAGAAGGACTTATAATGATAACAGTAAACTAACAAAGTTTTTGGTTCCTAGATTCCAGACATGACCACAGCACAGGTGTGGACTACCAAGTAATAATATTAGTAATGATAATTATAATTCCTGCTTTATTTTCCCTTTTAAAGTGGAACTTCTTATTAAGTACGATCAGGTATAAACTGAATTGCTTCTGGAACGTACGGAGTCAATTTTGTTTCTGAGGAATGGCTCTAATCATTGGCCCTAATCAAGGCTTTAAAAAAACCCATGTCTGTTGTAGGCAGACTGAAAAATTCTCAGCACCTGAGAAGCAGTCACTTTCAAGAACTGCCACATACAGGATAGGCTGGTATTCCAAAGAGATAGCGCAAGGTCTTTTTCCCATTTAAGCACTGTGTGAAGTCAAAATGAGTAAAGGAAATAGAAGCAGCTGGAAATAGCAATCACAGTGATAGGAACCATTTTAGCGATGTATGTTTTATATACTGTTTTAAATACTTTACATATATAACTTTATTTTACCTTCACAATAACTCTACATGGTAGATGTTATTATTATCCCTATTTTATGGAGGTCGAAAGTGAAGCACAGAGAGATGAGGTAGCTTGTTCAGGCTGTCCAGAAAGAGAGAGAGGAAATCAAAAACGTGAAGATAAAGCACATTACTCACAGATCCATTGTAATGGAAAGGTCACTGAGCTACGGATTCTCAGTGGATTATAGAGTACAATGCAACAGGCGCAAAAGAGTTGAACATTTTTAAAAATTTAAAAATACAACTTTAATGGGACTTCCTTGGTGAGAAAATATAAAGAGAGTTTAGTTCCATCTAAAGTAAGTTAACTAAATAAAACATTACCGACCATTTACTGAACACCAGGTTGCAAGCACTATCTAAAATAATGGGTTTATAAAGATTATGACATTTAAATCACGAATACACATTCACATTATTGAAGAGTTTAAAATCCAGTGGGAAAGAAGCATATGAGGAAACAATTATAACAACATGAAAATTGCTCTGATGATTGAATACAAAAAGCACGAGAGGAGCAGAGAGAAAAATGAACCAATATGCCTCTCCCATGAAGGAAAAACATTTAGAGCTATTGGCTTAAGCATGAACTTTGCATGTGAGCAATGGCAGAAGGGGCTGCAAGCAGAAAGAACATTGTGTGGATGGGCAACAGGGAGTGAAAAGGCATATTCAAAGAATTAGATGTATTTTAGTATCATTCAAGATTTACCCTAAAGTAGGGAAATTGTGGAAGATGTTGCTGGACAGATAAACAAAGCACAAAGCAATTTAAAAGTTACAGAGAGACATTAATAAATTATGTACCTGACAGTTCGGAGGCAGAAAATAATGAGCCCATATTATTTAATATAGAAACTGCAATCTCTATAGTCTTTTATTCAATCTGGCTAATCAAATGATGGATAAAGTCAGAAAGTGCAAAATTTTAATTAGAATCTGTTAATGAACAATGTTTCAAGAGGAAAAAAATTAATGACACAGGTGTGGTGTGGAGCGAAGCCTCCGAAATATGTAAGCAATTACAGCCTGAATTCCTACATTCGATTTGGAGATGCCAGAAAGCTCAATCCCAACTCAGATTAGAGTGAACACTTTTAAACATATATGTATTTTATCAAACCTACACACATACAGGTATACATATACTTTGTTTACTGTGGCTCAAATTACCAAAGCTTGCAAGTGAGGAGTATAGTGTATACCGTGCATGGGTACATTTCTGAGACCTCTAATATTCTGCCCCCTCTGTCCAGATCTGTTGCCTCTGGAAATATTGACAAAAGTAATAAGCTGGATTGAATCCATAAAAAAATCATTTAACCTAGTCATCAATACTTGTACATTATTCATTAAATCAGCAAATATTAGTTGACCACCTACAATGTTCAACTGCACATTCCAAACACTGAATACTTAATAAAGTATACGCCACCTATTACCACGTCACTTTAGAAAATGATACGAAATCTGTATGTTAATAAAACATACACACAAAAAAACATTAAATATAAGGCAAGTTCAAACTATAATGAGTGTCATAAGACTCAATGTTCTATGAAAACTGAACAAGCAAGTGATCACATCCTATGGGGCAGACAATTATGAGAGATACTTGAACTTACTGAGAAGTGTAGTATTTGACTAAGCATTCAAGCATTTGAAATGAGCACAATTTTGAGAAATGGATGTGAATAGGACAGACGTGAATAGGACAAGCTGACATGGATCAACTGAAGTGATGTTAACAGTTAAAGATTAAATTGAAATGGACACTCTAAATGTAACACCATTTAACGTATTATTTTTTCATCTCAATGTAAACATTTCATTGTTGTATTTTATTATTCTATTTTTGGCACAGAGGATCGAATTGTGCATATATTGAGTCCCCCTTGACTGTCTTCTATATCTACTTTTCTTCTCAACTTCTTTAAATAACACCTTTATTAATTTTTTTCTATCATTTATTTCTGTTACTGATTTTATACGAGATCTATTCTCCTTTGTGCTTCTTGTATTTAGTCTTCATTCCTCAAATGATTTTGTCTTTTTATATTCATTTCCTGAGCTCTGCATGTTTCTGTTTACCATCCTACAATTTGGCCATATTGAGAATTTCTGTATATGTGTTTTCTGGTCTTCCTTCATAGAAGTAATTGTTTCAATTTTTTAAAATTCATTTTGGAATGTCTCTACTTTGTGGCAACATCTTTTTAATGAGTTTTGCTAATCTGTAAAAAAGAAGAAACTTGTACTGCTATCTTTTCATATGTTCTACAATATCTTTGTATGAATCTTATATATTTTCATCTTGTTGGTTCTATTTGAATTGGGGCATTTTCTTAAACAACTCTTCATAAGCTTTTTCTCTGGATTGGATGAGTGGGCCAGGGTCATTTTTCAGACTTTCCTGATCATGATTCCCTTTTATGTTGCTACAAGTAGACTGTAACCATGACTTTTCTACCTTCCCTCAACCAACCTGCCTCAAGGGGGATTTTGATATCGGCTGTGAGTTTCAAGTTTCTTCACAAGCTGTTGGCTGGCATGGAACACAGCCTGGGCTTCATAGTGATTTCCTTAATGATTAGAATAGACAGTTTTGCTTTGACTTTCTGAGCTTCTGTTTCTGGGTCACTCTGATCTTCCTGTATCACCTCTCTATTCGTTTAACAGGCGTTCACTCCCTGTGTATTGTCTTGCTCATGGCAGACTAAGTGCGAGAATGTCCTTAAGGTAATGATGAATTCCTGGGGATTTCTGAGACCTTCTAATATTATGCCCCCATCTGCCCAGATCTGTTACCTCTGGAAGTATTGACAATATTAGATTGTGGGGTTTTCTCAGTCTTCCAGTTTTGCTGAAAATATTTTTTGGTGCTTTTACGGTTGTTGCTTTGTCACTCTATCTACTTATAAAAAACTTTGAAGCATAAATTCTTTTGCTTACCAATAATTGTACCTTTGTAATGGGTCCTAAGTAAGGATACCATGACCTACTCTGTTCCTGTGAATACTTCCTGTATTTTATTCAAATTGATCACTTTTTTCCCCAAGAAAACCATCTACACCTTCAAACTTTCAGATGTATGTTTTCTCAGTATAGAACCTCCTCATTCTCCAGCCATTTGTAAAACTTCTTCATAAGTCATGTTAAATTACACTTCCTCATGGAGTTTTTCTTGATTTCACTGACTTGGTTTCCAAGCCCTCTTCTAAACTCTCACAACAATATGTTTTACAGCTCTTTATGGATGGTTTCTTCTAACTCCTGCTTGGTTTCTGTGTGAATACGTGTATGTGTGAATGTGTTGTATGCTTCTGTCTTATCCTCCTTATTCAATATACGTTCTTTGAAGGTAAGTATTAATTTATTTCACTAATATTTATGTCACCTGTAAGCTATTCAATAGATTTTCAATATATATTTCTAAATTGTTGAAGAAAAAATCAGTAAGTGTTTTTGACTCTCTACTACATATGCAGCTGTACACAAGTCCTTGAGGATACAAAGACATAAAAATCACAAGACAGAAAATTACAAAGACATAAAACTCACAAAATTGTTACAACTATTAGTAAAATTGGAATAATAAGGATAGATAATGCATGGGATCTATGGAACGGTAACCATATTTGTAAAATTCTGTTTTTTAAACAAAATACTAAACACTATAACATTTATCCTGGAAAAAAAATTTTACTTGGTGAAATCTGAAAACGCTGCTTGCTTTTTGTAGCTTCTAACTGCACTTATATATTTTCTTTTCCCTTTCTTTTTTAATATGGCATAATGTGATGGTCTTACAGAGAGACATCACATATAAATGTCACTACTATGTAAGTCTGCAGGTTAAGACAATAGAATAGACTGAATAACAACATTTAACAACATTATGTTATGACAATGAGTTCAGGTCTTATTATACTTGCTATATTACTGGACATTTCTGAAGCACTGCTTTGAGAGATTGACAGGGAAATTAATGTCCTTAATACAATCCACCTGAATGTTTGCTAGTGAAATGCCACAAGAGCGTCAAGCTTCAGTGTATCTCAAAGCTAAGGTACCACTCTGAAGAGGAAGTTGTAGTGTCAGGTAAGTGGTTAATTGGATATCCACTTTCTTCAACAGATTGTTTATGATAGAAATGAAAGAATACCACTGAGTGAAATTTGGACAGCTTCAAAAGTACAAAAAAGAAAAATGAACCATTTAAAGTTTCAAACTCTTTTGGCGTTAAAGCTAAAAGAAAGGACAAGGTCTTCTTATCATGGACTAATGTATAACTATTCAATTAGAGATGCAAGAAAGCTATGATTATAGGATTCATCTCTGAAATACATACTAGCATTCAGCTGAAAGTGAACTAACCTGCAGGTAGACTTCATGGTCTCAGAACTTGCTTCACACCAGTCTGGTACCATCTTGTATCATCCATGAAATCCTCAAGAGGATACCATTAAAAGAGTATATGATATTAATACTCTATACTCTTATATTTCCTTTTATCACTACTGTATGTACTGAACTACACACTCAAATTTCACTCTCAAGTAGAAGTATTACCAGCTGGTTTAGAAATTTTGATTGATAAAACAAAACTTTATGAAATGTGTTGAATCTCATTTGATGGGTCTGCTGATGACAGTGATATAACTTATTTCTCAAAATAATCTAGATGTAACAGATACATATGTTTTGAATTTTAAAAATTTCATGGTTTAAAGGTCTCTATTTTCTGTCCATCTCTTCCTTCTCTCCCTTCCTTCCTTCCTTCCTCAGAAACTGAAAGTCTACTTTAATTACTAGATTATGATTATTCAAGTAACAGATCTATGGCAAAATGGAAAGGACATAGAAACATGTTCTGGTTTCAGTTTCCCAGTTTACTGCCTAGATAACCTTAGACCTTGCAAGGAATACCAGAACACTACCTGTGCAATGCAGGGAAAAGGATATCTTTCAAGATACTACAAAACCTTGCTGTTACTTTTTTTTTAAATGTGCTATTTTCAATCAACTAATTAAAATTTAAAAATTTTAAACTAAAAATCAGGGATAAGACAAACCAATAAAGAAATATTAGAAAATAAAAATGTTAGAGAGAAATGTTTACAAGTTACACACAGAATTAATTTTTTAAAGACACAGTGTGCTTTTTACAAATTGATAAGAAAATGGCCACCCACATAAGAGTAAAACAATGAGCAAAATATACAACTCAGCAATTCATAGAAGGGCCAATTCAAATGACCAACAGTCATATGAAATCGTGCTTAAACTCAATAACAGGAAATGCAAATTATTAAAAACAACTGATAACTTTTTACCAGATGGGAAACATTTAAAAAGAACCAATTTTGAAGTTATGTAGGAAAATGTACTTTTATATTGTATAGATTTCTGGCAGAAGTGTAATTTGTTACATTTTAAAACAAAATCTGCCAATATCTATGAAAATTTAAAAAACACTTATCTGTAGAACCAGTAAACCCACTGTGAGAACCTATCACATAAAGTAAAACTATATATACTGGTTTCTCTTCTGACATGATGGAGTAACAGGGACTGGATTTAACTTCTTTTTCTCACCACTATACACACACACACACACACACACACACACACATCCAGCAGGGGGGAAAAAAACATATGAAACAACCTTCTTCAAAGCATTGGTCATGATACAATAAAGGACAGTGATCCCTGAGAGAAAAGAAAACAAGATAAACCCAATTATTTTCACAGCTTATTTCCTTGAGAAAATGCCCAAGACACAGTGCAAGGAGCTATAATCCAGTCACACTCCCTTATGGAGATGGAGCTGAGTATCCATGGAGACCAAGGCAGGACAAAGCACGGGAGAGGGAAGATACACAGAGAACCCCAGATATCTGCAGAGATTTTAATTATTCAGTAGATTTCTGATCAGCACAAGTATTAAGGAAACTACCCGAGACCAGGGAAAGAATCATCCAAAAGGATTACAGGGGAAAGTACTTGACACTTATATAGGACATGAAGTAGTACCTGTTATACAATTTCATAATTCACAGAACATGGGGTACAGTACTCAGAAAGGTCTTGTTTAGAAGACCTTAAAAAGCAAAAAAAAAAAAAAAAAAAAAAAAAAACAAACTGTTTTAAGTTACACAACTCTGTCCCAAAACAAAGCACCGACCAAGATAAAATTATATCATCTGGCATTCAATAAAAATTACCAGTCATACAAAAAGGCATGAAAATATGATCCATAATAAGGAGAAAAATAAATTGATCAAAACTAACCAAGGACTGATACAATGTTTGAATTAGCAGAAAAGTACACTAAAACAGTAATCACAGCTGTAATCCATATATTCTAAATGTCAGAGACATTGAAAATATAGAAAAGACTGAATGAAACTTCTAGAGATAAAAATTACATAGTCTGAGAAGAAAATATACTTAGAGGGATTAATGGCACATTAGAAATTGAAAAAGAGAAGATTAGTGAACTTGAATCCATAGCAGTAGAAACTGCATAAAATAAAACATAGGAAAAAAAGAATTAAAAAAAATTAAAACGGTATCAGTGAGTTGTGGCACAACTCAGTTGGCCAATATACATTTAATTGGATTTCCCATTTAAAGTGATAGAGACAGAAAATATAATTGAAGAAAAAATACCTGAAAATTTACAAATATGATGAAAACTGTGAGCTCACAGATCCAAAACATTCAAGTCTCTCCAAATACAAGTAACATGAAAAAAGAAAAAAAAAGCTACACTTAGGCACACCAAAACTAATGATAAAGGGAAAAATCTTAAAAACAAACAGAAAAAGACATATTGTACCCAAAAGAAGAGAATAATGATAATGGATTTCTCATCAGCAACAATGTAAGTGATCAGAGAGTGGAATATAATCTCTATAAAGTGCTGAAAGAAAAACTGTCAACCTAGAATTCTACACCTAGTGAAATATCTCACAAAACCAAAAGCTAAACTGTAACTTTTTCAGACATACAAGAGCTGAAAGATTTCATCACCAGCAGATGCACACTATAAGAAATGATAAAATAACTCCTTCAGGCAGGAGAAAATGATATCAGATGGAAATACATATCAACAGAAAGAAATGCAGAGAAGTGGAAGTGGATTTACATAGAATTACATAGTTTTGCAGAGAAGTAGTACATACATGGATAAACAGCCCATATTTTTCATATTGTATAATTTTTCTTATTTAAATCTCTTCATTTAACCTCTAGACTTCCTTTCTAACTGCATCTCTCACATTCTTCTTGCCTCTCTTATCACCCATTTGCTTCTTTTTCCTTTTCCTAGCGTCTTGGGAAGTTGATTCTGTTACTAATATTCCAGTTTACTATTTGTGTTGTTTCTTCCATCCCTATCAGTTCAATATTTTTTCCTGAAAGCTGCTTTCCAATTATTTGTGGTAAGGAGAGGAAGGGTTCTGAAATATAAATACTTAGCTCCTTTATTAGTTGTTATTAGAATTGGTGGTCACGAGGGATGTAAAAAATAATATTCCTACAGATCTCTGTAATTTTTAAATTACCTACATATTTCTATGACACTCCTGTCATTTCTCTTTGAAGTTAAAATCAGATGCAAGGCACTTAGGATACATTTAGGAATATGAAAATAATCATATTGAATGGAAGGTGGCCTTTCCTGTGAGAAAAACAAAACAAGTTTTCCTTACAACTCCTTGATTAGAGTAAAAAGTATTCTACAAAAAGACATACAGGCCACTGTGGAGAACAGTATGGAGGTTCCTTAAAAAGCTACAAATAGAACTACCATATGACCCAGCAATCCCACTACTGGGCATATACCCTGAGAAAACCATAATTCAAAAAGAGTCATGTACCAAAATGTTCATTGCAGCTCTATTTACAATAGCCCAGAGATGGAAACAACCTAAGTGTCCATCATCGGATGAATGGATAAAGAAGATGTGGCACAAATATACAATGGAATATTACTCAGCCATAAAAAGAGACGAAATTGAGCTATTTGTAATGAGGTGGATAGACCTAGAGTCTGTCATACAGAGTGAAGTAAGTCAGAAAGAGAGAGACAAATACCGTATGCTAACACATATATATGGAATTTAAGAAAAAAAAAAATGTCATGAAAAACCTAGGGGTGAAACAGGAATAAAGACACAGACTTACTAGAGAATGGACTTGAGGCTATGGGGAGGGGGAAGGGTAAACGGTGACAAAGCGATAAAGAGGCATGGACATATATACACTACCAAACGTAAGGTAGATAGCTAGTGGGAAGCAGCCGCATAGCACAGGGAGATCAGCTCGGTGCTTTGTGACCGCCTGGAGGGGTGGGATAGGGAGGGTGGGAGGGAGGGAGACGCAAGCGGGAAGAGATATGGGAACATATGTATATATATAACTGATTCATTTTGTTGTGAAGCTGAAACTAACATACCATTGTAAAGCAATTATACTCCAATAAAGATGTTTAAACAAACAAACAAAAAAAAGACATACAGGAGTTCTTATTTACAGATGAGCACTGTCAAGTTTAGATGTCCCTTATGAAGGTATATGCTACGGTTTATATTACAAGAATTAAGGCAACTACAATGAAGGCACTGACAGAAGTATCTTATAAATCCTCCAAGTTTCAGAAAAATTAGTCCAAAGGATAAGATGATCACAAAAAGAAAAGATTCATTTGTGTGTGTGTGTGCATATGTGTGTAAGTTACACTGTTAATGAATAAAGTCAAGGGTTTTTTTAAATCATGAAAATAAGCTTCACACTATTAAGAGAACAACTTAAAAATATGAAGGTCTGTACTTCCAATGACCAACATGATGAAGCACATGAAAAGAAAGCATAGGTAAAATGCATTTTTGCTCAATATTCCAATATTAATTGCTAAGTAATATTCAGGGTAAAATTCAGTGAGACTTTCCAAACACAAATAATCATCGCTGAAAATTTAAAGTGATGAAATGGTTCATTATTGTCTTCAGTGTAAGTAGTCTGAAGAATCTTGATTTATATACTTACTTGAACTTCATGGCTATTAAAAGGTTTGGAATTTTAATTGTAGTCTCTACTAATTCCCCTTTTCCTTTGTTCTTTTCTGTACCCCAATTCCATAATTCTAACCGATAATTAGGTTTTATGTTTTTAATTGAATATAGGAAATAGTCTGTTTAGTCAGAAGTGCATTTAGGCTCGGGCACATTTCTTTTTCACTCTTTCTGATCTCATTCACTTTTTGAAAATAGGTATTGATTTTTAGAATAAACAGATATGCAGTGCAATCAATCCAGAAGAATATTTTAAGAGTACATCATAATATCATGTCCCCCTACACCCCATAAAAGAAAATCATATGAAGAGATAGCTGAGAATATTAGCAATGGGAAATGGCAAGTCACTGTATCCAAGCAAGAAACAGAAAAGCCGTGTGCTTTGTATAGAAACTGGAACTACACAAATCAGGTAAGTGATTTCATATTTTGACCTCCCATGCACTGGCATTCATCTATTCCCATTCCATAACACCAAATAACATAAATGACAATAGTAACTTAAACAAGAACTTAGATCTGCTTTACCTGTTTTTTCTCCTTATGAAGTGATCACATAAACTTTTTAAAAAGAAGAAAAGGTAATATGTAGCTACAACTTAGAGAACTTGTTCTAAGACTTACTTAGCTAAAAGAGCCCAATACGAAATCATTTTTCTCAAAGTCAATGAGGCACTTAGCCCTTAGTTTACTGAGATTCCACAAATGCCCTGGTGCAAAAGAATGCCTGCAAGCCAAGTAAAGCAATCTGCTTTCTATCATCAAAAGGACCCCTCCCAAACCTTTCCCTTCTACTTTATTTTTTTTAATCTCGTCTATCTGTGCATCCCTTACCTTTTCTCAAGGATGAGATTATCAAGGCAATTTTTTTCTATTATAAAACCATTCATTATATAGGGGAGGTCTAATGAGTTAGGACCCATATAAATACTCCATAAGAATCTGGAATATAGGGCTTCCCTGGTGGCACAGTGGTTGAGAGTCCGCCTGCCGATGCAGGGGACACGGGTTCGTGCCCCGGTCCGGGAGGATCCCACATGCCGCGGAGTGGCTGGGCCCGTGAGCCATAGCCGCTGAGCCTGCGCGTCCGGAGCCTGTGCTCTGCAACGGGAGAGGCCACAACAGTGAGAGGCCCGCATACCAAAAAAAAACGGTAAAAAAAAAAAAAAAAAAAGAAAAGAATCTGGAATATATAATTTAGAATATGGAAAATATATCAATAGCTTAAAGGAGATATTCTCTAATCCTGCATAACAAAACTACCCATGACCTACCTATCCATCACCTTCCCATCACCTTCCCTATCACCCCCAGGAGGCAGCTGTTACTCATTTGTACTTGGAATTAAGTCATCACTTTACACTGAAGGTCTGAATGAGAAACAGCCTACACCTTGTTGCAAGCATTAATTATGAGAATATTGTTTCGGTCTTTAATTAATAGACTTTTTAGAGCGGTTTTGGGTTCACAGCAAAACTGGGTAAAAAGTACAGAGTATCAACATCCTCCCTGTCCCCCCCCACCCCCCGATCGCACACACAACCCCACTAGCAACATGCCCATCAGAGCGGTGCATTTGTTACAACGGACGAACCTACTATGACACATCTGGGATCTTTTTTAAAGATTATTTTCTCTAAAAGGATGCACAGGATACACTTCTACAGTTTCAGAACAAAGAAGAAGTGTGCTTCTCTGAAGCGGTGGATTGGTTTGACATAATATATCACTAAGCATTTGTTTTTGCGTGTCTGTTTTAACTAATAAGATGACTGAAGCCAGTTTGTCTGGTCTGAAAATTCTCTCAGCATGTGTTCTGTAAATTAATCTTAAACCTACTACATCTTATTCCTCTCCACCTTTATTTTCCCTTAACCCTGAGATACTCACTTAGATATCCTTTAAATCGTTGCAATTCTGGCATTTTTTTAAGTCACATTAACTTCTTAGAACAAAGGGGGATAAAAACAAATTAATTCAATATTATTTAAATTTACTTAGTGGCTTTTCAATTATTACTTTCATTTGGGGGACAGATAAAACTATCAAATGATATAACTTATGGGTATCAACAACTTTCAGAAGAATCTCCCTACCAGCAGAAGATACAAAATTTGAAATGCTCATTACAAAAGACATTTCATTTGCATAAATGAAAATAATCAGGAGGCAACACTGACACAGATATTGGGGACAATACACAAACATATTCCCTAAATTACGCACAGTATGTTTACTTAGTGGAGCTTTGTACAACAAGTACACATGGGCACGGTGATTATATTGCTGACCTGTATAATTAAGAACGTGATTTGCTTAACAAGTAATTTCTAATAAAATGCCTAAGCAGTAATCATAAGCACAAGCCATATGTTTTTAAATATGACCCAAACATTTGCACAGTGTTTATGTACAATGAATTAAGGCAAAATGAAGAATCTGCTGACAAGAAATGAGTAGCAATAAGGGCAGAGCGATGTATTAAAGCCTTCATTCTGGATCATTTAGGTAATGTTCCATTCATTTTAGATTCATGAGAAGCCTTTACAGATTGGGCATGCATACCATAAATCTGGAGTTATCCATTATTAGGTGGCATTTTGCTGTTTGCAGTTGCACATGTTTACTTTGTGCATAATTAACTGCATAATAGCTGTCTGTGGTTTGCACAGAATTTACACTCAGGCTCTCATCAAAACAAATGACTCCAGAAAGTAGGGCACTTCCATTAAGTTCCCTGCAATCAGCATTTCCTAATCCAGGTTTACAGGAATAGTTCTGATTGTGACTCTCAGTATATTAATGTTTTCGGCAGCTAATGTGCATGTTGGAGTTTAATTTATTAAACCCCTAAGATGCATAAAGAGTATGGATGGGTAGAGGCAGGAGGAAGCAGAGCACACCTAGGAATAGCCAAGAAAGAAATTTCCGTGAAAATAACAAGCAGCACAGAATCAAGTTGGACAGGCAACTGACCACTGTGCAGCGTAATACAATGGATCAAACACGCATCCCAGCAGTTCTTTGGCGTGTACAATCGTGATGACAAAACCAACCACCTGAGAGGGGGCCGGGTCTCTGAAAATGGGCTTTCAGAAGAAGAATCAAGATACACTCCAGACACCTGCTTCGTTTACAGCCATATAAACTCAGAAGGAAAAATTACCAAATTAAATTAACCACAAAGAAATGGTGGAATTAAATACCAAAGAATAAGAGAAGTAAAGGGGATGAAATAAAAGATAAGAGCATAGAGATTGGAGTTTATTGATTATGACTACTGGTTGACACAGAAGTTGATAAATTTTTTAAAATCATGATAAATGAGGCTGTATATCCTCTACTGAAAGCAGCCTCCTTGTGTTCTTAACAGTTGAATAAAACAGGGAAAAGAACATTTTCTTTCTTTCAAGAAATGGTCGTTTTAGGAGAAAGTAAAGAGGGAGAAATACAATAGCTTAACCAGTTCTCAAAGCAAAAATAGTAAAGTTGTATTAATAAGGTTAATATTATTGTTTTCATCACAAAAAGCGAATTTTCTAAAATTGGAGCTTGAAACAAAGACGCATGAAATACTAGTGAATTTTCTCCCTTTCAGAATCCAAAACATCACTTAAGGAAGTAAATATAAATAATATTATATGTCATATGTATAACACATGGCCCTCAGAAATAGTCATCATCAAAATTATAATTCCACATTATCTGCTTCTACGTTAAATATTTACTCGGCTTTATAAAAAAGTATTTCATGCATTTAATCCTATTTTCTTGTGTTAACTATTAGCCTAAGTCTCTAATGATGCAATTCTCTGCATGTTATTTCTTAAAACTTTTAGGCTTCACACAATGTATCCAAGTAATTACTTTTCAAAACACTCTGAAGCAATATTTCGGTTATATAACTACGTATTTTAAAGAACCAGCTCAGATAATAAAAATCAAGAATGAATTCACTGGGATGATGGAGTAATTCAAACAGAACTTCGATGACCACACCCTACCACTGCTTCACTTGAAATACAGTGATTTCACACACACATATATAGTGATATTATAATATATACTATAAATATATAATGTAGATAACGTATAAATAAATAAATGTATAATATATATCAAGCATCCCTGATAGAAAAATAATTCTATGGACAAGAATTGGATCAGAAATCCATATGATTAAATACACAGAAACATAAACTATGCTCATAGACAGGATGCTTCGGTATCACAAAGACGCCAAAACTAATTTATATTTTCAATGTTACTCGGATAAAAGAAAATAGTCAATATGGTTTTTCCCGGAAACAGGCAAAGCGGTACTCAATTAATATAGAAGACAGAACCCAAAATACGTAAGACAATTTTTAAGAAAAACATAAGGTGAAAGATATTATAAAGCTCCTAGTAATAAGTCTCGTGGTGTTGCCCACGACACAGTACCTTCTGTCTTCGTGGGCACGGCTAGCCCTGCTGGCCTGTGCAACCGAGGGGGACAGCTTGTGCGGCTTGTGCTGGGCCTCAGCCTGGTGAGCATTCGGGGGTTCTCCCTGGCTGAGGAGGCTCCACCTCAACCCTGGCTGTCACGAAGATATCTGCAAGTCTGTCCCTCCTTCCGAGGGAGTATTCACCGCGGCAGCCTCTGCGGTGGCCGACACGGAAAGCCCACTAGCTCTGCACTCGGTTACCTCGGAGGCTTTTCTGCGGGGAATCAAAGAACTCCTAAGTCTCTCAACGCCAAATGAGGTCCTCGAAGCTTCAGGAAAACTAAACTTAAGACAGCCAACACCTGAGATATTTGGTGTTAGGTTGGAATGCGTAGGGGAGGCATCTGCTGAAGGAGGAGCTCAGCTCAAGTGTTGAGAATTAACCATTTTAACTACTAACGCGGTACACCTTTGCTGTCAGCCTGCAAGGTTACTTCGATAGGGTGTATCCCAGATGGGAGCAGGGAATGAAAGGAGCCTTGGGAGTCAAAGTCTCGATATTATTCCTGGGTTTAATGTTTTTAGCTTCAGCCTGCTTCTTGAGGTATCTACCCCCTCACCTTCTCTGAGACGTGTAAGTTTCACTCTATGCCTGTTTCGTCCTCACCCACCCCCACTTCCCACCAAAATTTCCCCAGGAAGAAAACTGTGAGTTTCATTTCTCATTCCTGTGCAAGTTAAGTCTTATTGTAACTGATAACTTTGTCTCTCCTCACTCCAGCTTGGTGGCAAAGATGTGATGGAACATAGGATTCAGAAGAGCAGAATATCAGAAAATTAGAAGCTCAATTAGAAAGTATATAAAATGTATTGCATTTGTCACTTACATTAATTGCCAAATGTTCTCCAATGAACTTAACTACTCTAAATATATTATATTTTTACAATGCTTTAGCTACATATGTTCATATATATTAAGAAAAGGAACTGAGGTGTCTAGTTCAGTTTGCAATTAGTGAACTGTTGATGTGAAGTAAGTACATTTAAAAGGTAAACAGAAAACTGAGGAAACATTTAATGTGTATGATGGGGAAAACGGCAACCTTAACTATGTCAAATGCTACTACAAACTAATAATGAAATATGACCCTCAGGACACAAAAGTGTTAGTGGGCATAAGAGTGTACTGTTCAGAATGTGTACTTTAAAACAGAATCCACTCTAGCTGGAATAAGTGAAATTGAATTTATTAGAGTATTAGTAAATTTATATAATTTCTAGCTTTGATGCAATTTCACCAGAAATGATACAGCCAGGAGTAATGCCCAGTCACAGCAAGAGACTATTCCAATAGAAATAATGCTCTTGCTGCCACCTGCCAATACCATCAGACACCCAGAAAGCCAAGGATCTGACAATCCAGCTCCCAAATACTGTTGCAGCAGGGGAAACAAATAAAACCTAAGTACATGGCAGTGTTTGAGAGAGGGGCTGCGTGGACTCCTGCTGGTGAATTTGGGAAATAGATATTAGTTTGCCAGGCTTTAGCCTACTGAAGGTAGACGAAAAGAGAGAAATGAGATAATGTTGAGTGAGCCAATTTTTTTTTGTCACAGCAGACAATTACAGAACAAATAGAAATGGCCAAAACACATCAATTTACCTTGATCAGTAATCAAAAAATGTATATGTCAACAAAACACCATTCTTCTTTATGAAATTGTCACAAGTGTCATAATACAGAGGGTTTGCCAGAATAGGTAGGAATATGTCCATATACTATTTCTGAAAATAGAAATGTGTAAGATAGTTTTGAAAGAATATTAATCATTTATGTCAAGATCTAGCCAAATAATTATTCCTTTAACTAAATAATTTTACTTCAGAGAATCTATACTAAGGGTATAAGAAGACTGTAAGAATATGCCTATAAAGATTTTCCTATAAATGCACTCCTTATTGCTGATTCTGTAATAGTACAGAAGTTTTATCAAACTATATATCCAACTTTAGTGAACTGTTTAAATCAACTGTTCTACACAATGGGATGATCTACAGGCTACAGAATACATGATGCACACCTGGTTTGTTGACAGAGACATTATGGTATACCATTAGGTAAAAAAAATTCAATTTATATAACAGGATGTATAACATGATTCCATTTGTCATGCTAAATTTATATGTATACATATACTTATGTGTAATTAGAAAATACATAAAAATGTTAATAAGGACCACTGGATATTTAATAATTCAGGCAATTGTTTTCTTTTTGCTTATATTTATTTTCCTAATTTTTCTAAGTGAACGTGTACTCATTTTTTTAATTTAATTTTTTTATACAGCAGGTTCTTATTAGTCAACAATTTTATACACATCAGTGTATTCATTTTTAAGGGGGAAAAAAAGAGGGAAGCAAAAAGTACATAGAGTAATGTAGCTACTATCCATTTCCTACACATCTTTACCATGGCATTATTACCTGCCCCTCTCCACTACTACTTCCATTCTAACTAGGATTTCCAGATAAAATACAAATTTCCAGTTAAATTTAAATTACATATAAACAATGATTGATATTTTAGTATGTTTCCAAATATTGCGTGGCATCTGTATTAATTGCTAAATATGACAGCCCTACTTCTAGCATCTCATATTTTATGTATTCTGGAAAATAGGCGTCCAGGGACATTTGCCAAAGTGATAACAAGAGTAAAAGTGTATCTGTTTATAAAGCTTAGAACTCACAAGGCATGTTACATACACTTTCAGTTTTCTTACTAACACTGTGAGATACGGAGGGAACTGAAGCTCAGGGATGGGAAGTGATCTGGTACTTAGTAAGGAGAGCTCAGAGGAAAATCCAGGGTTTTCACTTCAACTCTTGTTCTGTCGTATTAAAACGTGGAGTTCTACCGAGGACTCCAGTTCTACCACTGTCATTTTCGCCATTTTATCACAGTCATTCTAAGAATTTTGCCTCTTTTATATATTTACAGATCCTCCTATACTTCCATAGGATAGTAGCCATCAGCCTGTTTTGTCGTAACCAGTTGGCTAATCTTTATTCTCCTCTAGACTGCGAGTTTTCTGACAGCACGTTTTATCTCCTAATTACTATATCCTTAAAAATCTGAATCCATCAATAAATAAGTTAATCTACTATCTATCTGTCCATCCATCTATGAATCAATCAATCAATAAGGAAGGAAATGTAAGGGTCATATGTAGAGCTCTTTGCTTGTCTGACTTAATTGAGGAATATATTTTAGAGTGTCTAGCGTGACAACAGCTAATAGATTCTTTGCTCATATGCCAAATGTAATTGGTGTTACTTAACTGATTTTCTATATTGAGACGAATTTATCCAGGTTTACCAAGAGAAAATAAAATGATCATTTAAGATATCAAGGGGGATTGTTAACATAAAGCTACGTATTTTATATTTTTTATTTTTAAATTTTATTCTTTTCAGTTTTACTGAGGTACCACTGACATTTAACATTGTATAAGTTTAAGGTGTACAACATAATGATTTGATACATGTATGTATTACGAAATGATTAACACAAGTTTAATTAACATCCATCACCTCACACAGTAACAATTTTCTTTTTTTGTGTGTGATGAGAACTTCTAAGATGTACTCTCTTAGCAACTTCTAGATATACAATACGGTTAGCAGACATTTGGTCCTGTACAAAATGTCCATAAGACATTGCTCCGTAAGACGGTGGGTCCACACCAAAAGGTCCTTGATATTTGCAGGTCCATTTGGTTGTATCCAAAATGTCCTTCAGGCATTTCGTTCATGTCAAAAGGTCCAAAACCATTTGGCATGAACCAAATACACTCCTGGACTTTGGGGATACGTATATATGTACTTATCTGTGTGTGTGTGTGTGTGTGTGTGTGTGTGTGTGTGTATGTATGCATTACTGTCGTGCTCACCAAGGGCTCAGATTACCCTTCAAGTGACCTGCTGCAGACAGCATAGTTGGCTGACTGCCTCCGGCTGTCACATGTTTTGCCAGGCCACGCTTCCTCTGGGTCGCTCGCAACCAATGACCTAGCATGAAAGAGCTTTTAGAGCCAGACTATTCCTGCCCAATGTGGGCCTCCCGTACCAGTAAATTTCTCTTGGAACTTCTCTTCAGGCTGGCTGAGTCTCTCTGAGAACGGCACGGCTAACTGAAGCTGTTCCTACCCAATCGCCCTTCCTTCACTCTGCCCTTTCACAGGGCTCAGTCCTCTACCATGGCCTGAAGGCATTCCTTGCTTTCTAATACTCCTCCTCCCTTTATCATTCATCAAGCTCTGAAGAGTGGTGGATATCTTCCCCTTTTATGCCTTTTCCTCTCCTTTTAGACTCCAACAAATACCATTAAAAAGAATGGTAATAAATGTGGATGATTAATGTGACTCCATGATGACTGTAAAAATACTACAAAGCTATTATATGTCACTACTGGATCTGAATAAGCATTTTCATATGGAAAAGCTCATTTCAACATTTAATTCTTGCCTACTACCTCATAATATCCATAAACACCAGAAATCTGAAACAATTCTGGAAAGTTAAAGCAACTTCAAAATGTTTAGTTTAGCTAATCATGTTTCTTTTCCAAAGCTGATGGTGCTAAACCAGTGTTCAGTCTAAATCTCTACAGAATGAGTTTCCAAGGATTGAAATTCATATCTTAAACATTTTGCTTTTAATGTGGACACTGTTTTCTTAAAAGCAGAAATGGACAACACTGATGACATTTAACAGGAAAGTACTGTTGATTAAAAGGAAAGTACTGTTACCGTTGAACTGGGTGTGCTGGTACAAGGAGGGATTTTAAGTTCTGGACTCCATATACATAAGGAAGAGGCTGATGTTGCCAAAGATTCTGGCTTGCCTCAGGTATGAATTTAAAAGCAGCAATGCTCAGCTTTTGCAGTAAGTTCTTTTTCATAGTAGGGCCAACGTAATAGGTAATAATGTGAACAAGGAGCTGACAATTTGAAAAGCACCAGACCTAAAAAGTACCAAGGCATAGATTTAAAAGATAAAGGAAAAAATAATGATGCTTTGGGGCTTCCCTGGTGGCGCAGTGGTTGAGAGTCCGCCTGCTGATGCGGGGGACACGGGTTCGTGACCTGGTCCGGGAAGATCCCACATGCGCGGAGCTGCTGGGCCCGTGAGCCATGGCCACTGAGCCTGCGCGTCCGGAGCCTGTGCTCCGCAATGGGAGAAGCCACAACAGTCAGAGGGCCGCGTACCGCAAAACAAATAATAATAATAATGATGTTTTGAAGAAAGCATGCCATGACAGAAATGCAATGTATACAATTTCCTAGAAATTTTTGTTAGCTGATGCTTATGTAAACAGACCATAATAATCAGCAGTTACTACATTCTTACCATGTGATAAACAATTTCCTAAATGGTTTATATTCATTTTTCCATTAAACTTTTATGGAATCTCTATAGCCAAGATACTATGTACCCAATTTGCAGATGAGGGAACTGATTATTTAATAGGTATTTCCCCAAAGGCATAACAACATTAACTGGCGGATCTTGGATGTAAACCCAGTTTTGAATGACCCTACAGCCCAAGCCTTTAGTCACAATCCTGTACTTTCAAATGTTCTGACCATCTCTTTTGGATGTCTCAAAAACAATCCCATTATTCTCTTTCTCATTTGGAAATTCTTTTCTGGAGACCACTAGTCATTTAAAAAATAACTACCTATCAAGATATGTGTCTGTGGACCTCAAGCTCTCCACTGTATAAGAAATGATACTAAAAAAAAAAAAAAAAAGAAAAGAAATGATACTACAATCAAACATTTTATTGCTTCAAATCAAAGAGTTAAAACAAGTAACAAATAGACAATTAAAAAGAAAAGGGGAATTAAGAATAAAGTTCTTGAAAAATAATATGCAAAAAAAAGAAAAATAATAATATGCTTATTTTATATACACACACACATACTCTAAATTCCCAAAATGACAGTATAAAATTAGAGGACACTGTGTCCTAATTCTACAAGTTACCTCAACCATCTCCAGTAAATTTTATGATCTTTGAGCATACAGAGGTTTAAATCACCTCTATCCCCAGAGCAAGTAATACATATTTATTGATATAAATTTCAAATAAATGCTTCTCTTTTATAAGATTCAAAGAAACATCAATAGTATATTTTTTCAAGCAAAAATGACTATTACTGCTTAGCCAATTATTATAGCTGCTACCAAGATAATTTTTCCTTTGTTTAATTTGTAGCCATGGTACCTATTTCACCAATTTATAAATCAGCTTCAAATACATAATGACAGTTAAATAAATTGCACATATTCTATTTAAACAGGTATAGCAGTCAAATATTATATTTGTATTGCATTCAACAATTCCAAAGCTTCACTCCTTTTGCCTTTACTTTATTATTAAGATGGCTTTCTTCCATTTTATTGTTCTTAAAACTGCTCCTTGATCATTTTTTGCTTTGTGTTCCTAAAAGTTGTTCAGTAGCCTAATTAGATATTCATTTTGACATTCTGGTCCCAGAAGAAATAATAATAACTTCATACTTATCCATCTGCTTATCAGTTATAGCTTGTGAATTGCTGCTTATAATTTTCCAGGGACATGTGGGCGCCCTTCCAGTTAGGCTATTAAAATTCCTTACACTCTAACAACATGCTAATTAATATCACGTTTAAAACATCTCACGTTTGTGGATGCACAGCAAAAACACTGCCATGTAGAGGAAATTTCATGTTGAAATTTCAATTTTGAAATGCAGATATTTTAGATTAAAAATTAAGCCAGCAATTCTTTATATACCTACATCTTTCTAAGGAACCAAAACCTTTTATCTCCAGTTTTATGAAAATGTTTAATTCACACATCATCTTAAAATTTAATATCCATCATTCTAAAAAGTCTGCACAGTGAAGAAGTATCTTTTCACCCACATTCAGAGAAGGGTGTTTCCTAGCAACCCCATACAATCAGAATCAATCCTTGTCTGAATTATGACTCAAAGTGCCATTAGAAATAATCATTTGCATGAGAAAGAGACCAATGTCTGTTCTGATTAGGAACAACAGCTCTTTCCTACTGTTGGTCAGCTGCAGTCCAAAATCAGGCAGCTGTTTAGAGATGTCTTTGTTTTCATGAAATTTTGCCTGATGAACGCAAACATCACATCCCCACACGGGCCACTAAAACTTTAGAATTTAATCCAGATAAATATAATCAGGGATTCCACATCTCTACTGCATTAAAATGAGTTACTTTATCTTATTTAAATTTCTTAACTTCTATTTCCTTTCAACTTGTAAGTATTCACGACTGTTTATTATAAGGATTAAACATTAGGTAATAATCTTAGAACAGTTATCACTTCATTCAATTTGGATCCTTTTTATAAATAGGTATTTGCACAGTATTTTTTTTTATTAAGTGGCTACTGTTGTCCCTACACATAGATTTTACATTTGTTTCAAATTAATTCAATCTTAGTCAACACTTTCACATAGTAACAGTATTAACTCAAAGTGCTTTGATTATTCATTTCTCTTTTAGAAAGTAATGTTGCATCTTTTCAGAATAACAATAAATACAAAACTTCAATGGATTAACTTCCTGCTTACTTAATTTTTATCCTTACTGTGGAAATTAGCTACTGTTGATTTGTTTTTTTCCATTGTCCTTACAGAGCCACATCACTAAGGAGAAAACAGACCAGCTGTCAAATGGGTCATATAATGTACATTTGGGACTATCTAAAAAACACAGGATCTGTCAGAAGCAAATAAACTATTAAGACCGCTACTATTGAGACCTCAAAGACCACAGGCTAGGAGGGACAGCCTGACGACCTCTGCATTCCATATTTAGAAACCATGTCTGTTCCTGGAGCTAAGTGAACCCATTTATTGCAAAGCCTTTCTTTATAACAAATTTATCCCAGAAGGATACAAACAAGGTAAGGAAGAGGACAATAAATACCAAAATCATTAGATTGTTCTGAAAATATTTCTTGGAATTTATAAAATAATAAATTACCTAATACACAAGTGAAGGATTCATGGTACCAGAAAGGAATGAACAAGCTTGTAGGTACTCGGGCTATTTATTACAGTATAAACACAGATCCTCTTCTCTGAGAGTACACAATTACTAGGACACACCCAAAAAAAAAAAAAAAAATGTGTACATTAAATTTCTTTAATTTTTAAAAGGATTTATTAAAGGACCATTTTTAATCAAAATTATTTTAGGAAATTGAAAAAAATTGATCTTGATCTTTCACTGATCTTGAAATCTTTTAGATGCCTTTCCTTTTCTTTTCTCAGTATAAGTCATATAATTAATAAACTCCTAAAACTCTAGCGATATGATTATCTATTTCACACAGTTTTAGGGAAAGAAAACTAAAAACAAAATCTCCTCCCAACCTAAAGAACCTCTCCACAAAGGTAGAAGAGAAAGAAAACAATTTTACTCTTCAATAAGCATTAAACCAGAATGTGATACACATCACAATCTCAATCTGCTAAGAAATTTGCAAAGACAGAAAAAAACTTACCCTTTTATAGAGCCAAGCAAATACTACCCATTACGTACATATTTTCAAGATAAACAACTAGTCCTCAAGTAAGAGGACATGAAGCACAATTTGTCACACGTAGTTCATTCTAAATTCAATTGGTAGTTGAGGTGACCATCTGTGTTAGCTAACTAGCTTTCTCCGGAGGGAAAATAAATTACTCATCTCTTTGTGATAGGGGAGGTAGTCTTGGAAGGTGAGCAAGGCACCCACTAAAGTTAGCTCCTGCCCACCCAAAGAAACTGGGAGATTGCGGCTTTATCCTCCTTGGTGATAACATTTCAAAGAGATTGTTCCCAGGTCCTTGAGAAAGGCATTCCTGGATCTTAAAGTTTTCGAGAGGTTTATTTAGCTTTTAAAAAGATTTACATACAGGGCTTACCTGGTGGCGCAGTGGTTGAGAGTCCACCTGGCAATGCAGGGGACACGGGGTTCGTGCCCCAATCCGGGAAGATCCCACATGCCGCGGAGCGGCTGGGCCCGTGAGCCATGGCCGCTGAGCCTGCGCGTCCGGAGCCTGTGCTCCGCAAGGGGACAGGCCACAACAGTGAGAGGCCCGCATACCGCAAGATTTATACATTTCAAAGAGACACGGAAAGTATTTACAATTACAAGTATTCTAAAGTAAATACTGGAAGACAAGGCAAGGCAGAACTTGTTTCTTCCCTTACAGAGAGAATTAAGCCTCTTATTCTTAATTTGTATTTGCCCTTAGAATACACCTGATTCCATCCTAAATGTAGCAAACGCTCAAAACCTTAACAACTCTTCATTTACTTTAACATCTCTAGCTGTTCACATTTCTGATTTTCCACCACATGAATTTTCTATTCATTTTCGTCCTTAACTACCAAGTGGTTTCTTAAAGTATGCTCTGAGTAAACCAAGAGAACAATAGAGGTAAGAACTAAAGAAAACCAGAGGTAAGAATTCCACTCCTTGTTTAAGGAATATAGAATAAATCTTGCTAGATACATAGTTAAACGTCAAGAAGCTAATATCTAATATGTCTATTAATAAGATGGCTTTTGATGATTTTTTTCTAATTTTTTTCAATAAAGTGGCTTATATTTCTGATTATATAAACCATACATACACATTATAAAACTGCAAATAGTGTACATAAGTATTAGGAAGAAAGTATGATTCACCTAATACCTCATATTTGCACTGAGTTAAATACCATTATTTTTTGTTGCCCATATTTTACAAATTGCATTTGATTGTGTGCTCTAGATTTTTCCTTTTAGTAGGTAATGTGAAGTGTGAGGAACACATAGCAAATATGTGATATTTAATGTTCCAAGAATGATTCAGTATGCAATTTCTATAGATGATTTAATCTTTTGGACTCTAAACCAAATCTTTTTTTTTTTTTTTTTTTGCGGTACGCGGGCCTCTCACTGTTGTGGCCTCTCCCGTTGCGGAGCACAGGCTCCGGATGCGCAGGCTCAGCGGCCATGGCTCACGGGCCCAGCCGCTCCGCGGCATGTGGGATCCTCCCGGACCGGGGCACGAACCTGTATCCCCTACATCAGCAGGCGGACTCTTAACCACTGTGCCACCAGGGACGCCCTAAACCAAGTCTTCATTGGACATGATAAACAGAGGCACCTATTTTGTCTTGTGTTATACAAAACAGGTTCTTGTCGACAAACAACACAACACAAAATGGTGTGGAGGAGAACAATAATTTTTTCTCTGCCCTTCTAGGATTTTTGCTGAGTCCTCTCCCCCAACGCCCCAGTAATAGAAGACAGATTAAAAGTAGAAAAACATAAGTTTAATAATGTAAGGCCAACTGGCCCGAGGCAGGTGAACACAATCAGATTCACAGGTTGCATCAGACCGAAATTCTCCAGACCACCCAGTTCCAGAAACTGACCTGGAGACTTTCCGGACCACCCAGTTCCGGGAACTGACCTGGGGACTTTGAACCCAGCCCAGCCTTCCCGCCTTTCGAGGGGCGGGACCAACGGTCCCCCAGGATACCCGAAAAGACCCCCAAATAAGGAATACCCTGCGCCCTCCCAGATTCACCACATCCCTTTCCCTTCTTCCCCTATAAAATCTTGCCCAACCCTCGCCCGGGTGCGACTTCTCTGGCCCCTTTCTCTCGGACCAGTGAACCTCGCCCGGGAGCGCTCCCTAATAAAGCTCACTTGAAGCTTTCCTCTGTTTCGCGGTGCCGTTTGTTAAGATCAGACCTTTACATTTGGTGCCGAAACCCGGTTTTTTGGTATTTGCGCTCCCGCCCCTCCCTTTGCATCAATTGTTCTACCTCTCAAACCCTCCTTGCCAAACAAACATCTCCTCCATCCAAAACCTCAATCCCCTTGGATTCCTCCCCACTAACCTACCCTCCCGAATCTCTTACCACTCCCCCCTTCAGAACTCCTCTCCAACCTCCACCCTACCCTGAAGCGGTCCCTACTCCTCCGGAACCGCTCCGAACCCGCTCCGGCCCCTCCAACCGTTCCCCTCGACGGTTTCTCCTCCACGCCTCTTGCTTCGCCAATTAGTGCACATACACGCTCTCCCGACTCCCAAGATTCAAATCTCCTCTGCCCTCTGAGGGAGGTAGCAGGAGCGGAAGGATTAGAGTTCATGTTCCCTTTTCTCTCCAAGATCTCTCTCAAATAAGAAAAGCGATTAGGCTCCTTTTCTGCCGACTCTTCCCGCTACATCAAAGAATTTCGCGCTCTCTCTCAAGCTTACGATCTAACCTGGCACCTGGCACGATATCTTTGTGATCCTATCTTCTACTCTGACCCCTGACGAGAGGGAAAGAATTCAGACTGCTGCCCGAAACCATGCAGATCAGGTTCACCTAACCGACAACTCCATGCCTGTCGGAGCGACTGCCGTACCTGGCACCTATCCAGGCTGGACTTATCAGGATGGCCAAGATGGCCGTCGTAAACGCGACCTCATGATCCAATGTCTCCTGGCTGGCATGCAGGCTGCCGCTCATAAGGTAGTCAATTTTGAAAAACTAAAAGAGATAACCCAAGAACCTAACGAAAATCCAGCTATCTTTCTCAATCGCCTTACAGAGGCCTTAACTCTCTACACCTGGCTGGATCCCGACACCCCGGCGGGGGCAGCGGTCCTAGCCACCCATTTTATCACCCAATCAGCCCCGGACATCCGAAAGAAATTAAAACGGGCAGAAGACGGCCCTCAAACCCCTATTCGAGATCTGGTAAAGATGGCCTTTAAAGTCTATAATGGCCGTGAGGACTTGGCAGAATCAGCCGACAGGCTCGGAGGCACCAGAAGGTGGCCCTCCAAACCCAAGCTCTTGTAGCCGCCCTAAGGCTGCCCATCTCCCATGGATCACAGCATCCACGGGGTCCGCAAAAGGCAACCCCGCCGGGGGCCTGCTTCAAATGCGGAAAAGAAGGCCACTGGGCTCGCCAATGTCCCAATCCCCGACCTCCTTCTAAGCCCTGTCCCAGCTGCGGGCTAACGGGCCACTGGAAGAGTGACTGCCCTACGACTGGCCCTCCCTCAGCGTCTCCACGCGGGGGGCAGGCCGACCCAACGGCATTACCACTCGAACTGCTGGGATTGGCTGACAACAGATGGCGCCCGGACTCGAAGACCCCCATCACCCTCGCCGAGCCCAGGGTAACGGGGACTACCTATTCGGTCCTGCCTACTTATTCTGGGCCAGTTTCTCCTTCCCAGATCTCGGTCATGGGTATTGATGGCAAACCATCCTTCCCACTCCAGACCGGTCCACTCCCATGTCGTATCGAAGGACTCCCTTTTACTCATTCTTTCTTAGTCATACTATCCTGCCCAGTTCCCTTGCTAGGCCGAGATGTCCTTTTCCACTTAGGGGCCTCCCTTCAGCTGGTTTGACTTGACCCTAAGGTCCCCTCCTCCCAACTCCTGCTTCCTCTTCTCGGCCTGTCTGTAGAACCCTCCCCCTCCTATCCCCCTCTTCCAATCACACCGAACCCAATCAATCCCCAAGTCTGGAATACTTCTAAGCCCATAATAGCAACACACCATTCCCCCGTCCTCATCCGCCTAAAGGACCCCTCCAAATTTCCATCAATGCCCCAATTTCCCATCTCTGAGACTCACCTTAGGGGCCTACAACCTATTATCACCAGACTCCTAAACCAGGGACTCCTTATCCCCACTGACTCTCCCTGCAACACCCCCATCCTGCCTGTCCGCAAGGCCTCTGGGGATTATCGCCTGGTCCAGGACCTCCGAATAATCAATGAGGCCATAATTCCTCTCCACCCAGTAGTACCAAACCCATACACCTTGCTCTCCCATATCCCCCCAACCACAACCTTTACGGTTCTGGATCTCAAAGATGCCTTTTTCACTATCCCCCTACATCCCGACTCCTATTTCCTCTTCACCTTTACCTGGACGGATCCGGATATTCATACTTCCAGTCAGCTCACCTGGACAGTTCTTCCCCAGGGCTTCCGCGACAGTCCTCACCTCTTCGGTTAGGTGCTGGCACGGGACCTCACTTCCTGCTCCCTTACCCCCAGCACACTCCTTCAATATGTAGATGACCTCCTCCTTTGTAGCCCATCTCTCAGCCTCTCAAGACAACATACTGCAGATCTCCTCAATTACCTTGGCTCTCGCGGTTATCGGGTCTCCCCAGCCAAGGCTCAGTTATCTGTATCTTCTGTAACCTACCTGGGGCTCCACCTTACCCCTACCACAAAAGGTCTAACAGCTGATCGCACCCGGATTATCCGTGAACTCCAGCCTCCGGAAACAGCGGAACAAATTCTCTTCTTTTTGGGCCTTATAGGATTTTTCCGACACTGGATCCCTAACTTTGCTCTCCTCACTAAACACTTATATCTAGCCGCTAAAGAAACCCCTCAAGGACCCCTCACCTCTCCTTCCGCCGTTCGACAGGCCTTTCTCACCCTCCGTAACGCTCTGATATCTTCTCCTTCCCTTTCTCTGCCCAACCCAAACCGACCTTTTCACCTTTTTGTGGATGAACGGGCCGGAATGGCCACCGGACTCCTTGCCCAGCCTGTAGGGCCTTCCTACCGCCCCGTGGCTTACCTCTCCAAACAGCTAGACCCAACCATTCGGGGATGGCAACCATGCCTTCGGGCCCTAGCAGCGGCAGCCGAACTGACCAAACAAACACTCAAACTGACTCTGGCCCACCCACTAAGCGTGCTTTCCTCCCACCGGCTGGTCGACCTCCTAGGCCACAAGTCTCTCTCCCTCCTGGGCCCCTCCCGCATCCAGGAGTTCCACCTACTGTTTATTGAAAACCCAGCTATTTCTCTTGATCTCACCCCTCGCCTGAAGCCGGCTTCCCTCCTGCCTCCTTGATTCAAAAAATCTCACCATCTGTTACGGCAGCCGCCCAAATCTAGCTGATACTGGGTATTCTTTGCAACTCATCCCTCACGGTAAACACATCAGTTGAAGCACCACTAGGCATGTTTTTGTGGTGCAGTGGTTCCCTCACAAAAGAGATCAATTCTTCCTCCCCCTTCCCATGTATCCCCGTTACTCTCGTCCCACAACTCACACTGTATAGCCAAGCCGAATTTTCCTCGCTAATCACGCTGCCCTTTACCCGACGAAAAAGAGCTATCTTTCTTCCTCTGGTCGCAGGCATCTCTCTCGCCTCCTCCCTGGTCGCTGCAGGCCTCGGTGGGGGGGAGCTCTAACACATAGTGTTTCAACATCCCGCGACTTAGAACATAAACTCCAGCTAGCCATTGAAGCCTCCGCCGGCTCTATCTCCTCTCTCCAGCGCCAAATCACCTCCATAGCCCGAGTCGCTCTCCAGAATCGACGAGCCCTGGGTCTCCTGACGGCCGACAAAGGTGGTACCTGCCTCTTCCTACAGGAGGAATGCTGCTATTACATCAATGAAACAGGACTCGTCGAAGACAACGTAAAAGCCCTCCATCGCTTAAGAGAAGAACTCCAACGCAAACACCAACAGTCCGCCTCCCCAATTCCCGATTGGTGGCGATCCACCCTCTATACCTGGCTAACACCAATCTTAGGCCCCTTAATTCTCATCTGTATCTTGCTCACGTTTGCTCCCTGTTTTCTCAGGTTCCTTCGCAGGCGCATGGAGGAAGTCTCTCGGGTGCCCACAAACCAAATGCTCCTCGGTCCTTACACCTTGCTTCCTACAGAACCTCCCACTGGCCTCCCCTAAGCCTCGGACCTCTGGTCGCCCGACTCCCCTTTCGACGCCCCCATTCAGCATGAAGTAGCCAGAGATCAGAACGCCGCCCCATTACACCAAAGATGTCAGGATGTAAGGCCAACTGGCCCGAGGCAGGGGAACACAATCAGATTCACAGGTTGCATCAGACCGAAATTCTCCAGACCACCCAGTTGCAGAAACTGACCTGGAGACTTTCCGGACCACCCAGTTCCAGGAACTGACCTGGGGACTTTGAACCCAGCCCAGACTTCCCGCCTTTCGAGGGGCGGGACTAACGGTCCCCCAGGATACCCGAAAAGACCACCAAATAAGGAATACCCTGCGCCCTCCCAGATTCACCACACCCCTTTCCCTTCTTCCCCTATAAAATCTTGCCCAACCCTCGCCCGGGTGCGACTTCTCTGGCCCCTTTCTCTCGGACCAGTGATCCTCGCCCAGGAGCGCTCCCTAATAAAGCTCACTTGAAGCTTTCCTCTGTTTCGCGGTGCCGTTTGTTAAGATCCGACCTTACAAATAACATTTACACCCAGGAAAACTGAGTAACTCCCTGAAATGGCCCAGCCATCACCTTAAATACCATCTCTAGCTAAAAGAAAAAACAAAAAAAAGTTGGGTGAGAGAGAGACAGGTTTTCAGGAAAAGCACAGTAAACAAGGGTATGATAGTTATGCAGGTTTAAGTCCAGGCCCTCCCCATTGATAAGAGTGTCTACAGGTTTAGTCAGCCTCCTCTTCCTGGTACAGAGAGGGAGACACCCTTACAAATGGAGATTTCCCTTACAAATGTAAATTGCTCTTACAAAAGGGTAACTTCTACTTGATTTTCAGAGCTTCTCTCCTGTATGTTGTTTTTTAAAAATAATCAGCATAAAATAACCCTTATGCCAAAGAGGCATATTTTGGGAGGGACAAATGTTGCTCCCCTTCAATGGCTAATTTATGCAAAAAGGAATTTATTGGAAGAATATTTGGGGCACAGGGGTGGCAGGGAAGAGATACTAAATTGACAGAAAACTGGAAGGATCAGATTAGGAACTAAACAGAAACAATGGAAGCTCCTGAAACAAAAGGCCTCGTTGCCAGAGAGCCTAGTCACAGGGGCGGGGACACCCAAACATTCATTCTCAGACTTGCATCAATTGCTGGAGATTCAAAATCCTGGGAGAGCGCTTCTGATTAATCTTCCATGATAGAAGACTGCCTGTGGAATTGCCATCCTAGAAAGTCTACATATAGTCAGGAAGAATTATTTGCCCACTAGGAAATGAAGTACCGTCAGGAAGGGATAATGGACTCTGTGCGTCTAAAAAATGTCAAATTACCTTAACAGTGCTTAATAAGTACCTGTTCCCTGTATCTCTTTTTGTTAACTCATAAGAAATCACTTATTTAATAATTTTAATAACACTGAATTTTAACATAAATGGTATGACGCTCAAGAAAATAAAAATTCCAAGGTACTGTTGACCTGAAACAAATAGACTACCAGATATTTCTCCAGCAAAAACAGGATTATTCAAGATAATCAAAGAATTGCAATATCGGGTCTGCAACCATGTTGAGTTATTTGCAAGTCCCAGCAAAGCAGCAGAAGGTCAGGGCTTGTATTGGAAGGAAAAGGAAGGTGGGAGTGCTATAGTAAACAAGGAGTCTGTGGCTTCTCATTGGCTGAGTCCTTGCCAGGAAAAGAAGAGTCTTTCTTCTGCCTGGCTCTGTGATCATCCCAGGGTGTGAGAGCGCCCCCTTCTGGTCTCCCAACCCTATTTGAAGATTTTGTTTATTTCTTACGTACAAAATGTAAACCATTTCATGAAAATCAAAGTGTAAGTGTGTGAAGACTGACTTTATTTCATATAAGGAACTAGCTCAAAGTTTCTCAATTCTTGGCTACCCTATTTCTGCTTTCTTGGTCAACTATCCTCTACTTGATTCTGTTACCAGCTACTTACTAACTCTTTAACCCTCTTATCAGTTTTGAGCATTTTCCTTTCCATATTTCATTTGGAATTTTTTTCAGTAAAGGCCTTACTTCACTGATGTTTTTAAAAATTTATTTATTTTTGGCTGCATTGGGTCTTCGTTACAGTGCGCGGGCTTCTCACTGCGGTGGCTTCTCTTGTTGCAGAGCATGGGCTCTAGGCTCACTGGCTTCAGTAGTTGTGGCACGCAGGCTCAGTAGGTGTGGCTCGCAGGCTCTAGAGCACAAGCTCAGTAGTTGTGGCGCACAGGCTTAGTTGCTCCTCAGCACGTGGGATCTTCCCAGACCAGGGCTCGAACCCGTGTCCCCTACATTGGCAGGCAGGATTCTTAACCACTGCACCACCAGGAAAGCCCCACTGATTGTTTTGAGCTTTTAGTTTCTGTGTGTCTCCTAATGTTCAAGACAAAAAAAAAAAGTACCTGAATAAAACAATAACAACAAAAACTGGTTTGGAAAATAACTGAAGACTATCTTTGACAAGTTTCCAAAACAAACATGAATCCTACTTTAAAAAAAAAAAAAGGGTTCTATTGTACAATTTCAATACCCCTGGGGTATGACTCATTTTCTCTCTAAAGCCTTTACTCTCATTGCTTCTTTGAAAGATGGAGTTGGCCATAGAAAGCTCCCCCCACCCCCCCCATCCAAATGTCTATTCCAAATAAGTTCCTCTCTGCAAAAAAATAAAAGGAAATGCACTTTCCCTTTGTTCCACAAAATATCTGTATTTTTCCAAAGCACTTGCTCTCCTTGACCTTCAGCATTCAGGCACATATTACACCAGTGCCCAGCAAATACTTATATACAAAAATCTTATCACTGCTCTTCTGCTTTTCTTCTATTTTAGATTCTCCAAATCTGTGCCACCAGCACATCCTGGGACTCATGACTTAGTGACTTCACATGCCTCCTCTTGCAAATTCTCTCAGAATCTCTCTCTTGGTGGACTCTTTCACTCCTTAAGGGAATTGCAAAATGTTGTCGAAGTTTATTTCTCTCTTCTGATTCAAGCAGAGACAGACGTTGACCACATCATGGCTGGCCTCAGAAGCGGCTAGCAAAAATCTTAACTCATGTGTAGGTACCTTTATGGAAAAACTAAACAATTTGTTGGGTAGAGATGATGGGATAGAAGTTTAATAGTGATACTGTCTGTGGAGAAGAGAGGATTTGGAAATGCGTCTCCGACAGCGTCATTGTATCTGTTAAGCCTTGCTAGGGTTTAAAACGACACAGATATACACACACACACACACACACACACACACACACACACACACACACACACACACAGAGTGTCAACTCTATTAGGACTAGACCTAGGAGTCAAACCTATGAAGATCAAAATAGCATCTGTATTATTTATAAATTGAGTTGGAGAACACTGTTTGAAACTGGCCCCCAAACAGACTTATTAACATGCTCTCTATAAATCTAGACCTCAGGACATCATATCCAAGAGTGTTCAAAAGACAGACACATCAGACACATTTGCAAAGTTATTCACTGCTTCAAACCCACTAGCTCTGATGTTCTGACCTTCCTACTGAATGATGCCTGTGGTTCAGCAGCCTGGGCATCACCTGGGAGCTTGCTGGGAATGCAGGATTCAGGCCCCTACAAAGACCTGCTAAATCCGAGCCTGCAAGTTAGCAAGATTTCTGGGGACTAGATACACATTGAAGTTTGAGAGTTGCTGTTCCAGACTGTGAGAGGAAGACTTTCAGTGTTTCTCATATTTCTCTAGGATTCTCCTTTGAACATTCTGAAGCCACAGGATGGATCTTGGGAATCTACATTTAAAAAAAACTCACCCCGTATAATTCTTATTATCTTGGAAGTTTGGGAAAAGGTAAATCAGTGCTTTTGAAATATTAATGGCATATTAACCACCTAAGGGTTTGGTTAAAAAGTAGGTTCTGATTCAGTGCGTCTAGGGTAAGGCTCAAGATTCTGATTTTTTTTTTTTTTTTTTTTTTTTTTTGAGGTACAAGGGCCTCTCACTGTTGCGGCCTCTCCTGTTACGGAGCACAGGCTCCGGACGCGCAGGCTCAGCGGCCATGGCTCATGGGCCCAGCCGCTCCGCGGCATGTGGGATCTTCCCAGATCGGGACACGAACCCATGTCCCCTGCATCGGCAGGCGGACTCTCAACCACTGCGCCACCAGGGAAGCCCAAGATTCTGATTTTTAAGAAGCTTCCAGGTAATGATGCTGCTGCTGGCTCTAGAACTTAGAGTTGCTAGCTCCCTAGCAGCAGGAGCCCAGCAAACCTTCTATTGCCTGTGAGCAGGCAGAGCTCAGGTGAGCTGGGAGGAGGTAGAGCCACACAAACTTAGCAAAATACCATCTATCAGGCAAGCGCCTCATCCTCCTTTGTGGACAGGTAGATAAGGAGGGCTTGGAAGATGGCAGATGGTATCTTCCCGACACTGTTACCACTGGAGAAGTAGAACAGCCATTTCATTTTGGAAATATGAGGTCTAGGACAACAAGGTTCTCTCAACCCACGTGCCCAACAGTCCATGGACATTGCTGGTTCTCAGGGGAGGAGGCCATCAGGGAGGAGAAAATTCCCCCTCGCCACCCCCTGCCCCCCCGTTCCTGAGTTCTTGTGGCTGGACTAAGAAAATTGACCCAAAACAGATTAACCGGAAATAAAGTAAACAAATTACAATTCATGCACATGGAAATCCCACAGAAATGGGACCTAAGAATTGGCCAAAGATTCAGACTTTATACTTCTTAGACAAAGAAACAATACATTTGTGAGGAACTGACATGACAAAAGCAGCTTAGGTTTTGGGTGCCTAATGAGTGAAGGATCTAAACAGAGTTTGGGCTTCCGGTAGTAAATTAAAGAAGTAACAAGGTTTGTTTATATGGACTTCCTGGCCCCAAATTACCCATCTTTGTGGATAAGGGTGTCCTTGTACCACTAGTTCCATGAGAAATTTATTTCCTGCTTGCAGGGAGACAGAGAGTCAGAGTGTCCCTCTTGTGTTGGACATTCCTTAAGTAACTTTAATTCAAGATAATATGGCATTGAGGCAAATTTTGGGGCAGCCTACCCTGGGCCCCAACAAGGCTGACAGTGAGACATGCAGCCTGCCGCCACCCTGAGGCTGCCACTCCAGAACCAACCTCTGCTCTTTTATGTAACCTGGGACTGCCGTTGAGCATTGGCTTTTGCCTCAACACGGCTCTGGAATGGACCAGAAAAATACACGGGTTAAATCAACCCAACCGTGCCTGAGGGTAAGAGCCTACTCCCCAGTCTATATATTCCCATCTTTAATTTTCAAACACAACTTCACCCAAGATAATTTATCAAGTTCATATATCATATAGATACAATGACAACAATATTTGAGAAGTACAATAACGATAATAGCAAAATTCCCAACTCTCAATGCCCCCACACTTTAATTTTCAGGGAGAAATTGAAATCCACACATTATCTCACCTTGCATTCATAAACTTGAGCTCAAAGTAAATTCAGAATTATAAAGTTAATGTTAAAACCAAAATCACGTCCCAGCAAATCCTGGAGTCCCACTCTAGACCCACTAAATCAGAACCTCTGGGGACAAAGCCAGAAAATTTGCATTTCGAACAAGTTCCCAGATGATGTTGATGCTCTTGGTTTGGGAACCACACTCTGAGAAACACGGCATTAGAAAAAGCCAACATGGTTTCACCCCCCAAAAAAATTTAAGAGCTTTTTTTTTTTTTTTTAATAGAAGCTGTGCCTTTACGGAGCCAAGTCATTCTTAGAACTAAGAGCTTTTCTTTTCTTGGTGATCGGATTTCTTTCTCAGCCATGCTCCTTATGTCAAAAATCAGCAGCAAAGTCTTGTTCCTGGCATGCAGGCCTGTGCCAATTGAAAAATAAATCTGTCACCACTGAACAACGGATGGCTTCCACCTCTGCAACTGGAAAAACCTGACATAAATCTAATAAGTTAAGCTTGTAAATTTGTTTCCAAAATGGATGTTTGGGTCCACTTCAATAGGTTTTCTAGCTCATGTACCTTGTTTTGGGGTTTATTGGGGCTAACAAATCAAACCTCTATTCAGATATGATTTAAGATCAAAGGGGAAAAATAGGTTTAATACTGACAAAGCTGAAATAGAAAATGCAACCCAGACCTATGGGAAAATAGGATTTCTAACATACACTTCTTTCCAAATCTACTCAAGGGGGGATCTGCTTCATATCTGTTGAGCTCAAAGAGCAGGACAAAAAAACACATTCCTACCCTGTCTCTTAGATGGCCCTGGACCACTGCACTAGGGTCACGCTTACAGGACAGGAGCAAAAAGAGAAGGCCACTGCCCTGTGCACCCTTAGACACAAGAGAGAACCGTCCTTCCTCAGGATCATCGATCAAATTAGCAAGAAGAAGACTTAGCAAGAGAAGACTGAGTGAAGGGGTCAGATTACCTTCCCAACAGTTCCTCTCCTATGGATCACAGTGAACATGTCTTTATGGAAATGGCAGAGAAGGGTAGAAGAGTCCTAACACTTTTTAAGGGCCAAGAGGGAGTTGAAGGAATGTGGGGATTTTTAAACCCAAGCAACAGTTAGTCCTATTGATTGGATTCAGTTTTTGTGACTTATATGTTTTGCTGATTGCTTTAACACTAAAGAAAGACATAAGACTTATTTATCCAGATTTAAAAAATAATACTTCATAGCATAATGATAAGCAAACAGTATTTTATCCATACCTCCCAAAAGCTCAGTTTGCAGTAGGAGTCTCTCTCTCCTAGCAATTCCACATGTTAAAGTGGGAGCAGGAATCCCTGAACCAAACAGGACCCACCCATTCTTCACTCCTGGACATAACTGGCCCAGGGGTTGTCATCTTGTTCAAGCTGGTCCAAGCTTGCTCCCTAATTTAATTTTGAAATTAAAACTTAATGATGCCAGCCTTAATCTGGTTACTTCTTGAATGAGAGGTGCTAGTTGCCAGATTACAACCAAGAAAACTGATCTGCAGTAAGAAAAAAGAATAAAGTAGAAACACAAAGATGAGTAGAGGTGACCGAAGCAGAAGGCATTCCACATCCTTTCTAATTTTTTCGGAGACCAGGGCAGATCCTTACTCTTGGTTTCTATGAGACACCTCTAAGTTCTACCTTAAACAAGCAAGTTACATTTACTTGAAATAAGATACCCAACTAATGTACCTACTTTCTCATGTTTCCTCTTTCACTCCATCCTAAGGTTCCCCAACCATGTGCGCAAGGCCCACTTGATATCATGATATGATTATGATTCTCTCAATGTCTTTTACTTGCTCCTGGTTAGTGGTTTATTCTCTTTTCAAAATGAGATAAAGTCTATAATAATTTATTTATTAAAGGATTTATTTTTCCCATCATTATCCTTTTTGAGGTAACGAATAACGTGGAATATTAGACAAAAACATGCAATGTTTTATTCTATTTAATTCAGACAGCTTCTAATGATCACATACCACATGACACGTAGAATTTGTGTTAGGAAATGAGAAGATAAAGAGGAACTACATAAAATTCATGCTCTTAAAGAAATTGTAAGGACACGTGGAATCGAGTAGGCAAGCTAACATGCTTGTTACAATAAAAGGACATCAATAAACTTGGAACAACGTGCTGTCACGAAGGAGAAGAAGGAATGCTAAGTTTTACTTTGAGAATTTGAGGAAGACATCACACAAGAGGTTAAATTTAAATTAGGGCTTGAAGGAGAGGTCACTGCATAAATACAGGTACAAATCACAAAAAGCGCATACTCATTAAAGAAAGGCCAGCCGCACTTAAGGCTGAACAGTTGGACTTAAGCCAACTTGTTAAGGTCCCTGCTAAGGGGAGGGGTCAACATCCCGGAGCAAGGAGGAGACTTCAAAGGTTTTCAAAGTGTAATAATGCCACCAGATGTATGTTTTAGAAAAATAACTCTCAGAGGAATGTGAAATGTGATTACATAGGTGTGCTACTACTCAAAGCAGGGAATTTATTAAAAAGGCTACTGCAGTCATCTTGGTGAACGGTAATACATTTCACCTAAGTTTAGAGGGATGAAGGTAGAAGATGGAATCTAGAAATACTTTGGAAGTAGAATGTGAGATTTAATTATAAGACTCACTGCCCAGAAAGACATTGGTGTCTAGAAAAAGGGAGGACTCAAAAATACACTGTGGTCTCATCAGAACAAACAAGACCATATTCCTCCCTGTGAAGGCAAAACATTACCAGATCTTCCACTCTTAGCAAAAAAGGTGGTCAGATATAGATGTATATGTAGACAGAGACAGAGAGATAGAGAATGATGTATCTACAGATGTGGATATAAGCACAGACATAGAGAAAGATACGAGATGCCTACTACTGCATAACTGCTCTTATAAAGCACCAAATACTTCTGAAAATGGCTCAGGACCAAACATTTTTCACCAACTGCAGAACCGTCTATCTAAACCTAAGCAATTCACTCCTACAGCCAGACTTATATGTACCCGCTTGGAAGCTTAGCTATAAAATAAGGTGGTAAGTAAAATAAGAAAAAATATATACATACATATGTGGCAAGTATCTTGTCAGCAATCTAATAGAAGTACTAGCTTGTAATGCTTGGCTATCAAGAAATAATCCTACAAAAATAAAAGTAAGGAAGCTTTGACTTCTCTCATGAGCAACTTAATAGGCACCCACTGGTTCTAGTCACCTGTGATTACTGAAATGTTATTTCTGAAATTTCCATGAAAATAAGTTATATCTTTGCTTAATATGTTTAAAGTAAGTGTAAAAATATAGACAAATATATGGAAAATATGTGGTAAAATAAATACACTATTCATCAGAGCAAATTTACAGACCAGTGTTAATCTGTGGAATTTATGCCGACTTCCCCTTCATTAAAATTAATGGAGCAAACTCTCTCTTCTGCATGAGAAACAGACACAAAATAAGTCATATTTTCTGACCTTGAACGTGCCAAACAAGTTTGGTAAGTCTCTTAGGAATGTAAGAACAGACCACATGCTTTTCTGCTGCAGAATTAATTGTGTCAGGTGATCACCTCAAAGTAACATTATAAAAAGGAAAAGTTGCATTTTCATCTTTCTGGCTCACAGAGACAGAAGGCAAAAAATTCTTATATCTCCAATAATAAAAAATATGTTTCTTCTTGGGGTATGTTTAAATGATAAAAAAAAATCTAACTTGTAACTAATACAGTTATAAAGTATTATGAAACCTTACATTGTATTTTGTTATTCAAAAGAACTGAAGATAGACTACTGTGTATTCTAGTTGGTTGTTAAAAATGTCTATCGACATCGACTATAACTCAGGGATAATAATGCTTTCTAAGGGTTGCTGTGAATATTAAATAAAGGAAGCATGTGAAAGTCCTACTTAAACCAAAAACACTTTATACTGTAATTCAGAGACTATCTGTCTTATAGAAAAGTAAATGCACAAGTCTTGCATGATGCATGGACCACCCAGGGCCGTTAGCCCCAGTGATAACTGCATATGCAAACTTCAAGTTTGGAAACACTTGCTGTGAAGTATGAGAATATAGAAAGATATTTTCTCATGGGAATAATACTTAAGAACTTTTAAGTACTATGAATAGAGGAATATATAAAGTACAAAGATAACCGTGGTTCTGGGTTCATGTATAATCTTTAAAAATAATGAATGTAGGAAAGTTAGTGTTTTAAAAATGGAAATGTTCACCTAATACAGAGCTAACTCCAAAATCAAGTAATAATGAGGCACTATAGTTTTGCCCATTAAGAGCAAAGTCACTGAAGTTGGTCAACCTGAGTCCAGATCTCGGGTTCCAAGATCTCAACTTCATAAATGCACGATGTTGGACAAATGACATAATCTTGTTGATATATTCAACTCTATTTATTGAATGCCTGCTGTGCGCTAGCCATTGTGCTGGGCTAGAGGACACAGTGAGGTATCACAGAGCTTACTACTGCTGAGGTAGACAGCCAGTTGGAGAATCAGTTATACTGAAGCTCAATAAATAACAGTATAAAATAAATAGTGGGTGCTATAGGAGGACCCCTAACCATTGCTGGCAAAGTTAAAGTCAGAAAATGTTCCTTAGAGCTGAACATATGGGGTGTAGAAGTTAACTAATTGGAGAAGAGACAGAAGGAACAATGACCCTGGCAGATGCAACAGCTCTTCCAAAAGCCAGGAGGTAAGGGCGGGGGGACACGATAGAGGAACTAGAAAAAAAAAAGGTATCATTTTGGGACTGACATTAGTACCATGGCGGCATGAAATGCTCCCTTTGTCTCTCCCTTCAATCTACAACTAGTAAAACAAAGGCTCCTCTGCCCAGCACACCAGGATACCAGAGAGCTGCAAACATCTCTACAACTGAAAGTAGGTGGAGTGAAACACATAGAGAAAGAACCTGGTGAGCAGCATTGGTGGTGCCCACTGTCCCGGCCTCACTGCCTACAGCCCCAGAGAACCCAGTAGCAGTAGTAGAGGCAGGGTCACAGGCCCCCCTCCTATGGCAGCAGTGCTCACAAACCCAGCAGCCCCAGATGTGGCAGAGGCACTCATCACCCTGGTGTACCCAGAGGCAGTGCCAGTGACGGCAGCGACACCAGCAAGGCACCGGTGGCCCCAAAGGCACAAGCAGCAATGATGAGCGCACCAGCAACACCTTTGGCAGAGGTGGTGGAAGGCAGAAAGGGCAGATTCTCAAAGATAGCCAGAGGCAGCCCAGGTTAAAAAAACAAACACTTATGCTATAGTACCACCTACTGAAAAACAAAAGAAAGTCCTCTAATTACCCACCTGTTGAATCGTTAGAATTAAAGTAAATAAAGGTTTACTAAAATAAGCAAGGTGTTCACTACTTCAAATGAGCTGGAAGAGGAACAGCTCATCGAGCACCATGAGAAACCATGGTAATACAGTATCACATACACACAAAAATACCAGTTCTCCAGAAAACAAACTTAAGGTCATGGGAGACTGTGTTCTAACTAATAGAGAATTGGCAATAGCTGTCATGAAGAAACACAGCAAGCTACAAGAAAACTTAGAAAGACAGTTCAGTGAGCTCAGGAATAAAATTAATGAACAGAAGGAATATATTACCAAAGAGATTGAAACTCTAAAAAAGAACCGAACAAATTCTGAAGCTAAAGAATTCAATAAATGAGATAAGGAGTGCATGAGAAAGCCTTGGAAATGAGCAAACCTTATGGAAGACGGAATTAGCAATCTCACATATGGAAAACTAGAAATGATTCAGGGAGAAGAGGAGAGAGAAATAATTTGTTTAAAAATTAAGATACTCTGCAAGAACTATCTGACTCCATTAGAAAAGACAACAAAAAGGACAGTGAGTATCCCAGGAGAAGAGAGGGAGAAGGGAGCACAGAGATGACTTAAAGAAATAATCACTGAGAAATTTCTAGGATATAAGGCCAGAACCTGTACAGGCAAATGAATATAATATGCTATCAGCAGAAAAAACACTGTTTTATCTATGAGACATTTTATACACACCTCATGGTAACCACAAAATAAAAATCTAGAGCAGGGACACAAAACATAAAAAAAAGAGAGAAAACTGACAAAAACATCACAGAAATCACCAAACTAAAATGGCAGACAGAAACACAAGGAAAAAGAAACAGAGGAGATATAGACCAACAAGAAAAAAAAAAAAAATTAACTGGCAGTAGTAAGTCCTCACCTATCAATGACCACCCTGAATGTAAATGGATTGAATTCACCAACCAAAAAACACAGAGTGGATTAAAAAGCAAGACCCAACTACATGCTGCCTACAGGAGACTCCTCCAGCTCTAAAGACAAACGTAGACTCAAAATGAAGGGATGGAAGAAGGTACAAACTTCCAGCTACAAGATAAATAAGTACTAGGGATATAAAAGGTACGTAATAAATATAATTAATACTGCTGCATGTTATATATGAAAATTGTTAAGAGAGTAATCCTAAGAATTCTGACCACCAGGAAAAAAATTTTCTATTTCTTTAAATTTGTATCTACAGGAGATGATGGATGTTCACTAAACTTACTATGGTAATCATTTCATGATGTATGTGTCAATGGAAATAATCAATAAACAATCTGTAATATAAATAGAAAGGAGTTTTATTTAAGCCAAGCTGAGGACTATAGCCCTGGAGACACAGATTCAAGAAGCACCTGAATTGTATTCTGCCAGACTACAAAATGGGGGAGGCTTATAAAGGTAAAACCCAAAAATTACGCAAGTAATTACATAAGAATTATAACTGGAGCTGGCAAGAAGTAAGGGTGCTTGTTAAGCAGGAATTGGTTAGGGTCCAAAATGGTTGCACGGTTACAAGGGGAGACCTTGAAACCACAAAGTTGCAGCTGGCAGCTGCTAGCAGATATTATTTTGAGAATGGCTGGCAGCGTTCTTGAGTCTGATACAGTTAAGAAAATTCAAGTTCTTGGTGGTGCAGGATGTGTCTGAAACCACATCCACAGTGGCCACCCAGCTCCATTTTGGATGCCTGAACCACAGTTACTCCATTTTGATTTTTTAATTTATTTCCTTCTTTAACAGTTAAAGCAGATGTAAAAATGCATGTTTCATAGGCCACAAAACAGGCTGTTCTGGTTAGCCTCAAGTTCAAGTTAAATTATGTGTAAGCCAGAATGACTTTCCCATACCTTAATATGTGAAAATTCCTTCCATTGTATATGTCAAATCATTATGTTGTACACCTTTAACTTATATAGTGCTGTTTTATATTTTAATATATATATCTTAATAAAACTAGAAGGAAAAAAAAGAAATCATTTGATCTCCCCACAGAAGCCTTTTTTCCCCCTTCCATTTCCCCTATTAAGTTAGGTATATAAACACCTATCATTATTAAGCTAGCTACTTCAATTGTGCACTGCCATATGCATATGAATAAACTATGTCTTTTCTCCTGTTTAAAAGTAAAGGAATGGAAGATGATAGTCCAAGCAAACAGCAGTCGGGGGGGACGAAAAATGGGTGCAGCCACATTCATATCAGACAAAACAGACTTCAAGCCAAAAAAGGTAACAGGAGTCAAAGATGGACATTATATAATGATAAAGTAGACAATCCATCAAAAAGACATAACATTTATAAATATACAAGCACATGACACAGGAACAGCAAAATATATAAAGCAATTATTAACAGACCAAAGGGAGCAACACATTAACAGTAGGGGACTTCACTAACCCACTTATATCAATGCAGACAGAAAGTCAACAAGGAAACATCAGCCATAAATAAAACACTGGACTAGATAGATTTAATAGATATACACTGAACATTCCACCCCAAAGCAGCAGAATACACATTCTTCTCATGTGTGCATGGAACATTCTCAAGGATGGACCATATGTTGGGACACAAAACAAGACCCAATAAATTTAAGAAGACTGAAATCATAACAAGCATCTTTTCTGACCACAATAGTATGAAACTAGAAACCAACTACAAAAAAAAAAAAAGCTGGAAAAATCACAAATATGTGGAGACTGAACAACATGCTACTGAACAATTATTGGGTCAATCAAAATATCAAAGTAGAAATCAAAAAGTACCTGAAGACAAATGAAAATAAAAATATGGCAAAAATCTATGAGATGCAGCAAAAACAATATTAAGAGGGAAGTTTATAGCAATATAGGTCTACCTCAAGAAACAAGAAAAGTCTGAAACAATCTAATCTTACACATAAGGGAACAAGAAAAAGAACAAATAAGGCCAAAATCAGTAAAAGGAAGGAAATAATAGTGATCAGAGTGGAAATGAGTAAAAGAGAAACTAAAAAGCTATAGAAAAGATCAATGAAACTAAGATCTGTTGCTTTAAAAAGATGAACGAAATTGACAGACCTTTAGCTAGACTCAGAAAAAAAAATAGAAGCTCAAATAAATAGAAAACAAAAGAGGACAAGTTACAATGGAATCACAGAAATACAAAGGATTATGAGAGACTATTATGAACAGCTCTCCATCAACAAATTGGACAACCTAGAAGAAATGGATACATTCTTAGAATACAGCCTCTCAAGACTGAATCATGAAGAAACAGAAAATACGAATAGACCCATCACTAGTAAAAAGATTGAAACAGTAATCAAAAACTTCTCAAAAAACAAAAGTCTAGGACCAGCACTCCACTGCTACACTGGTGAATTCAACCAAACTCTCAAAGAAGATTTAATACATATCCTTCTCAAACTCTTTCAAAAATTTGAAGAGGAGGAAATGTTTCCTAACTCATTGTTTGAGGCCAACATTACCCTGATAACAGGTTGTTGAAATGATAGGCTATATTGGATCTGAATGAAGTACATGAAGACAGAAGGCAAATACTGGGAGAAAATGGAAGATTTAAGGCTGGAGAATTTGATGGGGTAAAAGATAAGTGTACAGAGTAACAATGAGGGAAGCAATGGAATGTAGAGGAAGTTGTCTTCAGAGAGTAGTTCCATGAAAACTACACTTTGGTGATGTTATTTCCTGTAGTTAGAGGCTCTGGGTTAGAGCCCATGGGAGCAAATAGTTGAAGAGGAGTTGAGGTAATCATAATAAAGTTGCCTGCAATTATTGGAGCATCATGTTATTTCTCATGGACTATTTTCCCCATGCAGGTGTTCTAGTTTTGTTTTTTTTGTTTTTGTTTTTGTTTTCTTTTGCAGTACGTGGGTTTCTCACTGTTGTGGCCTCTCCTGTTGCGGAGCATAGGCTCTGGACGCACAGGCTCAGCGGCCATGGCTCACGGGCCCAGCCGCTCCGCGGCATGTGGGATCCTCCCGGACCGGGGCACGAACCCGTGTTCCCTGCATCGGCAGGTGGACTCTCAACCACTATGCCACCAGAGAAGCCCTAGTTTTGTTTTTTGTTGGTTGGTTAGGTTTTAGTTCTTTATCATGGTAAGCTCTCAAATTCAGATCTGTATATAAAAGGGAGAAAGCACTTAGCCACATACCCTAATCAAAATAAGCTTTTCTGGTGGTCTTTCCCACTTATTGGAGTTCTACACAGTAATCTGAGGTCAGAACCCTAGTTAACAGTAAAGCGTTATTGTTCCTGTATTATGTTTTTTCCTTGCGAATTGTAGGAGGAAGAGATATATGTTCCTGCAGAAAGCAGAATCAGGATATTCCTGGGTCCCCTTCCTCATGTCACCATTTCATTTTAAAAGCTTCCTATTTCTATAACAGTAAACAAAGGACAAAAACCAAACATTTGCAAATCAAGTGTTTTTCAGATAACAAAAGCAGTCAGTGGACCCAGGGAGTGAAGGCATTAGGAACAAGGAAAGGTTCTCTTGAATTAGAATTTGAGATCATGCTAACATCTCAGTTGTTTTGTTCTCTATTTTATATAGGTAGTGTAATATAGCTAACAGGTAAATTTCTCATTGACTCAACCCAAATGTATCTTATATTGCTATATAGAAAAGGCATGTTTAAAATCCAAAACAAAAAGCTGGCTTTATTCTTTTTCCCTTTTCAAGAGAAACATATCTAAATGGTCAGTACTAATGACTTCACAAATTAGGAGGTTGGGATTAACATATACACATTACTATATATAAAATAATAAACAAGGACTTCCTGTATAGCACAGGGAACTCTACTCGATACTGTGTAATAACCTATATGGGAAAAGAATCTGAAAAAGAATAGATATATGTATGTGTATAACTGAATCACTTTACTGTACACCTGAAACTAACACAGTATTGTAAATCAACTATACTCCCATATAAAATAAAAATGTAGATATATATATATTAAATAAAATGGTATAAAGACCATAAAAGTCAAGGTTATCCAAATTTATAAAGATTAAATATAATTATTAGAGAAAGTCCTGAGTTAATTAGGGAATGTTACAAATTAAGGAAAATCTGGAACTTCTGCTAGAAAAAGGCAAAGAGCAAAAGTGACTGCAGTATATAAATTCTAGTCAAAATGACTACCCTATAGCTTTGCTCCTTGATGTGTAACTGTATTTTGGTGTGGAATATCTCAAAGAGTATACAGGTCAGAAAGTTATCTTATTTCTTCAGGGGAACAAGTGATCTATGCTACGTGTTGGCCTTAAAAGGTCATATTTTTGTTACATATATTTCTCCTTTATAAAGAAATTTTCATCTAATCAATAAATATTTTAGATGATATGCAGTGTGGCAGGTTCTGTTCTAGAAACTGGCCATGGGTAAAGGATGTGAATGGTGGTAAACTTAGCACTGGCACGACTCTAACTGCAATTCCAGATGAGAAAACCAATATATTTGAGTGTTTGTCTCAGAGAAAAACCAACACTGGTCACGATACCTAAATTGCTCCTAGCCTCCTAGGAGGCTAAGCAAGCAGATGCACAAAATTTAAAACAATTTAGGCAAAATCCCAAGTGCTGCACCCAGCATGCATCTGGGCATACAGCAGTGGTTATCGACATTTAACTAAAAACTCTACTCATCAGGATGAATCAAAGTCAATGGAAAATTGTCAACCTTAACTCTCTCCTAAATTTAGAAGGTCATGGCTGTTTACTCTAGAATTAGAGAGGTATCATTAATCATAACATCTTCTGTTGTTTTTCTCCCTAACCAGACTATTCAAGAAATCAGGCAGAGAGGAGTAAATAACGATCTTGACACTCCCTGAGAAGTCTGGTCACACAAGGGAAACCAGCGCAATACCTTTGTGTTCTCAGCCCCCTGGTGGGGGATTGAATAAAAACACTTTATTTAAGCAAGCTGCTCACGCAAGGCAGTATCCAGGCCGTGAACAGATTATTGTTAAGTCCCTGTTGCCTGACTAGCTCCATAAGGCCTTACATAAACTCCAGCTGGTGAAGGACAAAGCTGCCAGATTCCTCCAGAAAAGGGCAAAATTAATCAAAATATATTTCTCCCTACCTGAAATCCCTATGTTAGCTATTGGTTAAAACATAATGTCCTGATTTTTAAATTGCTCTCTTAATTCTGGGGGTAATATCTGGCTCAACTCCAATGGGCTTTAACACTCTCTTAGCAATTTATGTTTCCTGGCCAGCTTCTAAAACAAATCTGCTTCATGTCCCAAGACCATTTCAGGATTTTATGAAACAAGGGCATTTCTAAAATCTTTACCATGTAGAATTCTGCTTTGATTACAATGTATTAGCTTTGGAATATATTAACTTACATAAACTTTGTAGCAGGTATTCTTCAGAATAATATAATGTAATTTTATTTCTCATTACCCAAAAGTAATTAGACATTTCATTTACAGTTTGGGACTTAGAGCTGAAATTAAGGACTCAGAGCTGAAATTAAGGACTCAGAATGTATAGATAATATATATATTTTTAAAAGGTATTAGCTAGCATGCATGCACATACACACAGGCACATGTACACCCACAAATTATTCATATTGCTAAGTTTTAAATGGAACGTAGATTATATATAGGGACCTTTACAATAGAGTATGATCCCTTGTTAAGTAGCCAAATTAATCTTATTTTATTGACTAAAAGCAAAGCAAACTAAAAATGGCATAAATCTTTTGGGTACACAAACAATACAACCAGGTATGTGATGTTTATTAATCAAAGCTGAGGACTCAAGTTAAACACCCAGAAATATGAAAGGTCAATAAAAAGCTTCCTTTATCTGCACTGAGAATTCTAGTAAAGTTCAAAGAATATGCTAGAACTAGAGGTCTGCTGAGATTCTTCAGTGGGACGATTTCAGTCCAATATTCTCTCCAGGAGGCCATCACTCCAGAAGAAATGTAAATAGACTTTCCCTAATATTCAGTCATCCCTTTATATTCCAATGTCAGTAGATCCAACAATATTTTTTGTCTTGGATTTATGAAACAAAATGAATAAGTAGTGACTTTCTTGGCATCAACTTAGAGCCAAAGATAAGGATCTACCACCTGGTGAACACCTATTTTATGTCTGGGATTCTGCTAAGCACTCTGTATACATTATCTTATTTATGCTTTATAGCAACCTTACAAGGTACATATTATTATTCTGCTACTCTATTTTCCTGCTTTACTAAATTAAATACAATATATGAAAAAAATCTACTTAGATATTTTCTGTAATACATAAAAATTAATCATGTATTTTTAATATAATTAGCTAAGATACCAATCTTGAATACAGCAGGCAGATTTTGGCAACGAGTGAAAACTTGGAGGAAGTGATCAGCAAAGTGTTTTAAGTTTTTGCTTTGCTCTGAGCACGGCAACAGTTGCAGGGTTGGGCAGGGTGGCTAAAACCTCATTAGAAGATCAGCCATCTCTCTGGGTAAACAAAGTTGGGGAAAAAGCCTGCAGCACCTAGGGCTGCCAGAGAATGGAGTAGGAGATGGGGGAATCTCAGAAAGGAGTAAGCCAATGAAGGGAAACACCATATTCTATGTATAAAACTTGATTCATGTCTTTGGCTGACCCCTTAACTACACATTCAAAGGTCAGACTGCACAGAGTCCGAAGTGAGAATTTAACTGCCATCCATCCCAAATTGAGGAAAAGTTTACAATTTGTGTCTAACCAAGTTAATTGTCTGCTAAACCAAAAATATCAGTACTCCTCAATACTGTAACAGAATCTACAGTTTTCACAGCAAAATATTCACCATGTATAAGATAAAATCCAAAATTACTCAACCCACGAAGAACTAGAAAAAATGACACATTCTCAAGAGAAAGCAAATTAACAGAGGCTAATCCCAAGATGACAGTAGATATTGAAGTTTTCAGAGAAAAATTTTGTGCTATTATAATCATGCTAATTAGGTAAAGAAAACTACACTAATAATGAATGATGAGTGAGTAAATTTCAGCAGAGAAACAGAAAATATTAAAAAGAACCAATGTAAATTTGGACCTGAAAAATACATTCCTTCTCAAAAACAAACAAGCAAACAAAACCAAAAACCCAAAACACTGGATGGGCTTAATAGCAGAATAATGGAAGGACAACGACAGAGAAAAGATAAATGAACTTGATGACAGATAAGTGGAATTCATCCACCTGAATGAGACAGAAAAAAATTGGGGGGAAATGGACAGAGCCTTAGGTAACTGTGGCACAAAATCAAAAAACATAACATCTGTGTAATTGGAACTTCCATAAGAAGAGGAGAAAGAGAGAATGGAAGAGAAAAAATATTTGAAGAGCTAATAAAGGATTATTATCCACAATACACAAGGAACTCTTAAAAATCAGTAATAAAAAAAAACAATTAGATTTAAAAATGTGCCAAAGACCTTAACAGATACCTCACCAAAGATGATAAAAATGGAACGGAAAAACGAAAAACAGAAAAGAGATTTTAAACACCTCTCTTACCAGTTGATAATGAATAACAACAACACAACAAAAATTAGCAAGGATATAACAATCTAAACAACATCAACAAATATTCTGACTTGATTTATATCCATGAAAGACTACACCAAATAAGTGAAGAATATAAGAAGAATTTTTTCATAAGCATATGGTATATTCACCAAGATAGATAATATGTTGACCATAAAAAAGTCTTAGTAAATTTTAAAGGATTAAAATATTTTTTAATCACAAGATAATTAAATTAAAAATTAATAACCATGAAATAACTAAGTAAATCAGTATTATAAAATTTTAAAACACAGTCTCAATTATCAACATGTCAACAAAGAATTCAACACCAAAAAAAAGAATTGTCAACATGTCAACAAAAAAATATAATTTCAAGAGAAATTATAAAATATTTAGAACGAAAGGATAATACAAATACAACAGTTTAAACGTTTTGAGGTAAAGGTAAAACAGTTCTTGAAGACAAAATTATATCTATAGGTATTAAACTTAATGACCTAAGGTTTCATCTCAACAACCGAAAAGGAATAAAAAAATATAATAACAATATTAGCAAGAGGTTGAAGACAAGGAGGGGAGCCAGGGAGAACAGAGGAAATAAGAAACAAAAGAGCTGAAATCAATATAATACAAAACAAAGAGCAGAGAGAGCTGGTGCCTTGAGATTATTTATAAATCAATTAAGTTCTAGACTAATCAAGATAAAAATTGAGAGCATGAATAACCATATGGAATTAGAGACATTAAAATAATAATAAGAATTTTATGGACAGTTTTATGCCAAGAAATTTGACCACCTAAATGAAGTGGAAAAAAGTACTGAAACATACAATTTACTAAAATTGACCCAAGATGAAACAAAAACATAAATAATACTATCTCTATTAAAAACACTAAATCCAACATATAAAAATGTCAACCAGAAAAATCCAGACCCACGTGGGTTCGCTGGTGAATTCTACTAAAATTAAAAGAAATAACATGAAACTTATAAAATTCCTTCAGATTATAGAGAAGGTGGAGATACTCCAACTCTTTTTATGAGGCCAGTATTACATTTAGTTCAAACTCAAACACAAGCATCACAAGAAAAGACAACTTTAGATTAATATAGACATAAGAATCTTACTGTATATACCACTACTAGTCACAAAAATCTTAATAAAATCTAGCAAATCAAAACCAACAAGATAAAACGATGGCAATAAATCATGAGGGGGGTGTTTTCTAGGATGAAAGATTGGTTCAGTGTCAGAAAACCACCCAGTATAATTGACCATATGTATTAATTTTCTATTGCTCCATAAACAATTGTAACAAATTTAGCACCTTTAAATAACATCCATTGTTAGTTCACAGTTCTGCATGTCAGCAGCCCAAGAATGGCCTAGCTGGGTTTTCCTTCCTTTTTTTTTTTTTTTTAAACTCCTAGGTTTCTCACTTGGACAACAAAGTGGCCAGCACTACCACAGTTCCTAGCATATATTAAGCCTTCAGTTTATTTACTGAATAAATGCATAAGAGGTTGTACCACAACTAAGGTAAAGACCGCAGAGAGTATGTTTATTAATGTATTATATGTAGAATGATCCCAAGGAGATTTTAACAAATATTAGTGGAGTTGGGGGTGTTTCCAGTCCTTTTTTTACCCCACCTTTTTGGACTGTTTATTATAGAAAAAAATTTAAATACACATAAAAATAGAGACACTGGTATAATGAACACCATTGTACTTGTCAACTGGACAACTGAATTTAACAAAGGTTAGCAGTGTTGCCACATTAACTTCATCACTGTATATTATATATATATAAAATCATCAAATTAATATATTTTTTCAGAAATATTCTAAAGTAAATTCTAAACATCATGAAGAGAATTCACCTATAAGTACTTCAAAGTGCACCTCTAGAAGATAACAGCATTTCCTACCTTAAATTATAACCCTAAAACCATTATCAAATCTAACAGATCAAAAATAATTCCTTATAAATAATTTCTTCCTCAGTTTTACCCAATATATTTTTCATATATGGTTTGTTCAAATGAGGAACTATCTTATTATGGTTTTGAGTTACATTTGCCTAATGACATTGAGCATCCTTTCTTATATTTGTTGGTCATTTGAATATCTTCACTGGATAAATATCTATTCAAATAATTTGACCATTTTTAAATTAGGTTTTCTTTTTATTATTGACTTGTAAAAGTTCTGTATATGTTCTGGATACAAATCCCTTATCAGAGACATGATTTGCAAATCTTTTTCCCCATTCTGTGGACTGTCCTTTCACAGTATTTTTTTTTTTTTTTTGTCATCTTCATTTTATTTGACTTTAAGAAACAGAGACATGCTGTAAAGATGCTGACTGGTACTGTCTTTTGTAATCCCAACTTGACCAGGCATCTCCTGCTATGGAATAGTTTTTCTTCAAATATATCCCAAATTTTTCATATTTATTTCATTAAAGAAGACATGAAAAACACTTTAGTTTCACTTAATATATGAAAGCAGAAAGTTTTGACATCTTACCTGAAAACATGCTATCCTTAGTAATTGGATAGTTTATTCCAGATAGAGTTGTATTCATCTCTTCCTTAAAGGTTAGATAAAACTCTGCTGTGAATTCATGAATGATAAATCTCTAATTCCCCCTTTTACTCTCTTACTTGGTAATTCCTCTGTTCCAATTTTGTTTCTTTTTATTTAGCTATGGCCATATCCAATATAACTGACATATAACATTACGATTGACCCTTGAACAACACAGGTTTGGACTATGCAGGTCCACTAATATGCAAATTTTTTACAATAAACATAGAGTTGGCCCTTTGTATCCACAGATGCAGAAAACACAGATACTGAAGGCTGACTATGGGATTTGGGCATCCATGGATATCGGCAGTTGCAGCAGGTCCTGGAACCAATCCCGCACGAGACCAAAGGACAAATGTATATTAGTTTAAGATGTACAACATAATGATTCAGTATGTATATATTTTGAAATTATCACCACAGTAATTCCAGTTAGTTAACATGCATCACCGTACATAGTTACATTTTTTTTCTTGTGATGAGAATTTTTAAGATCTAGCTACTCTCTTAACAATGTTCAAAAATACGATACTGAGCAGAGGATCTGAATAGACATTTTTTCGAGGAAAACATACAGATGGCCAACAGGTACATGAAAAGTTGCTCAGCATCACTAACCATTGGGAAATGCAAATCAAAACCACAATGAGATGCCAATCACCTCACACCTGTTAGAAGGGCTATTATCAACAAGACAAGAGAGAATAAGTGCTGGGGAGAATGTAGAAAAAAGGGAACCCTCAGTGCCCTGTAGTTGGGGATGTAAATTGGTGCAGCCACTATGGAAATCAGCACAGTATGGAGATTTGGCAAAAAATTAGAAACATAACTACCTACCATACGATGCAGCAATTCCACTTCTGGGTATTTATCCAAAGGACACAAAATCACTATCCCAAAGAGATATCTGCACCACCATGGTCACTGCAGTGTTATTTACGATAACCAAGACATGTAATCAATCTAGGCGTCCATCAACGGATGAATAGTGTACAAAAGAGGAGGAGAACATTACCTGATGGAAGGCGTTGAGCGAAGGAGCCAGTTCCCCCATTGCAGTGCTGGCAGCTGGGCTCGCTCAGAAAGCGCGCAACGACCTGAGGCTGATCTTCAGTTGAAAGGCTTAAGGAAAAGGCTGCAATAGTCTCCTGGGATGAATTCTAGAGATGTCACAACTGCCATGTGAAACAACTGGCCCCGAGGATAAACCGATATGTTCCGGACTTTGGCAGAGGTAGGACTCAGGACCCAGGATTCCAAACCAGAGGCTCAAGTTGCTGCTCCGGAGCCCCCGCTTCCCGGAAGGCTGTACTTAATTGCCGAGATTTGTGCCTGCGCACGCGTAGTTTACTTCCCTTGTCTGGTCTCAGGCGGTTCCAGCTGCAAGTCTTTGCGCCAGAGCCTGATACGAGGTGCCTCCTCACAGTGACTCTTGAGTTTGGGATGAGGGACCTCTGGCACCCAGGGAACTCAGGTGTTTCTCATCCCAGGACTCCCCTGCTGGCTCTTATAGACTTCTTTAGATCCTCCCGAGTTTGGACTTCCGCTGGAAGGAGTGGGCGCAGCAGCGGCACTTCGGACCTGAATTCTGCAATTCTCTGAACTACCTCTCAGTGCATCCCAGCCCATTTCCACCCTGCCCCTCCGTCAGGACCAGCACTTCCTGCCAGCCCCTCCCCCCACCCCCGCCCCACACGCAAAGCCTCATAGCAATAAAAAAGTAAATAAATAAATACTTAAATTTCAGAAGGATGTTAATTGAGACCTTTTATAGATGCAACCTATTTCCTAGAAGTCAATTGGTCACACATATGCACAGCCGGAGACTTGTGAAAATAGGTCCAGCTGAAGGATATCTCAGGTCCCCAGTGAGATAAAGTTATTCTGCGTCTGTGCGTTTAAAATTATCAGCATCCACAGTGGAACAGATGTATCGCTCCTTGCTAAGGAAATCCACAGCTTGCTTGCTTGAAGCTACAGTCATGCGTTGGAGCTGGTTCTTGAGATCCTCAAAGTTCAATCCTTCAGGTCTCGAGCAAGCCTTAACCAAATGCAGCACCTGGTTTGGGGCCACAGTGAGGCCATTTGCTGGCATGAAGCTATTTCCTACCAAAGTTCTCTGCTTCACCCACTTCTGGATTGCTGATGAAGGGGCAGTGGAGTTCTTTTCAGAGCCTCAAAATCTGACATCAAGGGCTTGGCCAAACTGAATTCTTATTTGGAGGCTCTGGGGAAGAACTGGCTTGCAAGCTCATTAAGGTTGTTGGCAGCACTAACGCAATTCCTTTTGGTTATAAGACTGAGGTCCCCTTTCCTTTCTGGCTTGCAGCCATAGCTGCTCTCAGTCCCCATGTTCCTTACTGCATGCTCCCACACCAGCACTCAAAATTTCTCTTGTCAAATCCCATTCACACTTTGATTTGCTCTGACTTCGCTCTGACTTTGAGACCCAGATTTAAAGGGCTCATTTGATCAGGTCAGGCTCACCCAAATAATCTCCCTGTTTTAAGGTCAGTTGATTAGGAGCCTTACTTACATCTGCAGAAGCCCCTCATGACAACACCTACATTAGTGTTTAATTGAATAATTGGTGGAAGGTGTGTACACACCAAGGACCAGGAAATGTGGAGGCCATCTTAGAATTCTATCTAACAAACTATATTAATAGAATAAAGTAGGCCATTTCAGTAAATGCAGAAAAGTATTTCAATTAAACACCAATTCACAATTAAAATATGTTAAAATAGGAATTCAATTTCAATTCAAAATCCACTCACAATTAAAACCTCTTAACACATGACAGAATAAAAGGAAACTTCCTCTATCTGTTAAAGTGCATCTATAAAAAACCAACAGCTAATGCTCTACTTAATTGTGAAAAACCGACCATGTTCCTCCTAAAATCAAGGACAAGGGAAGGATATCTAATCTCATCATTTCTATTAATGTTACATTAGAGGGTCTAATGATTACAGGAAGGAAGGAAGGGAGGGAGGAAGGGAGGAAAGAAGAAAGAAGTAAAACTATCTCCATTTTTAGGTGACATGATTATGATTATTTATTTAAAAAAAAGAAAAAAAGGAGTTTACCAAACAATTACTAACAGCAAGTTCACAAATTGCAAATGTAATACATATAAAATTTATTCTTATAAATAGTAGCAAATAATTGGAAAATGTAATTTTAAGAGAGCCAATTTATAATAGCATGAAAGAAACAAAATATATTAGTGTCTCATTGCACATATTAGATCCCTAGAAAATCAGGAAGAAGAATATTCTTATCCTCAGGATCTCAGGAGTATAAGAATCTTTGAAAATTCATTTCACCTGGACTCTATTATTCCAATTTTCCAAGTACTAATAAATGCTGATATCTTGTTAGAGACTATTTTCCTAGGGTCTTAGAGGAAGACACGCATCTGTCTTAGTTTCTTTACATCTTGGTTTCCATTTACTCGCGTTAAGCATCTTCAGCATAGTATGACCACGAAAAAATGTGTAGATCAGTAACAATGAGTAAACTAGTAACAAGAAATTTAGGAGGGACAGGGGACAAATTTAAATCTAGACAGACCATGACTTCCCATTCCCAATTTTTCTCTCCAGACTGAATTCTGCTGACACTAGTCTCTGGGCACCAGGAGAGGGTTATAGGCCATGACAGTACTTAACTTCATGAAACTTTACAGACCAGAAGTTTGCAACCTGAATTACCACGCTTAGGCAGACAAAAGATAATGCCTGAGTCCACTGATAGCAGACATTTAGCCTCTGAGGTGGCCAACCATGAATTCTACAAGGTAAGAATGGAAATAGGCTAACAGCTTAACCCTGGCTTCTGTGGTCTTGAACATCTTGTAGGTGTGGCGTCATGAATTATCATCAGCTGATACTTGTAGAAATAGCTGTTTTTCTGATATTTCCTTAAGTATTATTCAAGTCATGACAAGAAGAGCCATGGGGAAAAATTAGTCTAATGCTGTAAAAAATTACAAAGCCTTTCATAATGATATCAGCCCTGCCAAGGCTCTGGGGGGGTGTGTGTGTTCATTCAATATCCTGATGACTGGGAATCTATTTCCTCCCTAGCATGTATATTAAAGTTGACATGACCTTCAAAGTAAGAATTTTTCCAATATACTAGTGGCCTTTGAAGTGCTCCCAAGATTAAAAAAATACAGAGAGACCTGGCCCTAAGCCTGCACTTCAAATTGCTTTTGGTTTTGTTTTTTATTGTTTGTTTGCTTTCCACTTACAGAATCAATGTCCTTTTATGCTTAAATGAATAATTGTATTATGGAAATAATTAAAATCAGGGGGAAATTGCCATCCACTATACAGAATTTTACACTGAAGAAAAAATTTCAGGGATGCCACACTTTGAATATTGACACATAACAGACAATCTGTAAAGATTGGGCTAATGTGCATGAAGATTACAAGTTGATAATATTGTATATGGCAAGATTATCCTAAACTGAGGATAGGAAAAATAAGTTAATTAAACTTTATTAAGCACCTACTGAGTTCCAGGAATTGTGCTAAAGTTTTCCATTATATTTTAATAAGGTGTTTTACCTTTAATTGCAACGTATCTATAAATGTGGTAAATGTACGTTATTAACAAATCTAAATGTTTTGTTCAATGTGATGAATTTCTTGAACGTCTAGTTGTGTCCCATAGTTGCATCCCAACATCTTTAGGGAAAAAGACTCTGATGCATGTTGAGAAAAGTATATCATCATCAGAGAAAAAGATACAGGACAACCTTCTGGGTAGCGGGGGGTGCTGAGATTTTGAGAGAAGGAGAGAAGACTTAAATCTCTTTTTCTTTTTGGTGAATAATGCATTTTTTCAAGAAATGTTTACTGAGCAGTTACTATGCACTCAGCTCCATTTTAGGGCTGCAGGTACAGCAGTGAATAAGACAATGTGTAAGATTTCAGCTGGTCCTAACCCCTTAAGAACATAGAAGGATCTGGAGTAGAAAACCTAACTAGAGTTAAAAAAAAGTGCTCATTTAGCTAAAATATGACCTGTCACATATATCCGGAACCTGCCATTAATTCAGTGGTAATTTCATTTGACCAAGGAGGATGAGAGAACAGATGGGATTAGCTAGTGCAGAAAGAAAGAATCCTAAACACGAATTCTCATATGCACTGAGTTCTATGCCTTTGAATAAGTCATTTCATTTTGCTAAATTTCTTTTCCATGTGTAATGTGGGAAAAATACTATTAACTCATTTACCTTCTTAATTAGAGCACCTTGAGACTTAGTACACAGTTCTGGATTCAGTGGAATAAAATAAAAATGATGATTGGAAAGGTTATGAGACCCAAAGGCCAGAGTTACTCACAAAACAGCTGTATTTAGCCAAGTTTCATAATTGCATATTCCCCAAATATAAACATTTAAGATCCCATGACTTTATATAACAATAAATGGAAACTTGTGATATAAAAAGTTGTTTGAGAACTGCTATTATTTATTTACATGTAGAAATTATTTTAAATATATTTCAAAGAAAATTTGTGATGATGATTTTAAAAATCTGTGTCATTTCCATGTAAGCAAGATGAAGTGTAAATGTGCATAATTAAACAGTGATTTTAATCATTATATTTCTTTAAAAATATGACTTTCGGGGGGGTGCCTTCAAGATGGCAGAGAAGTAATACGTGGAGATCACCTTCCTCCCCACAAATATATCAAATCTACATGTGGAACAACTCCTACAGAACACCTACTGAACGCTGGCAGAAGACCTCTGACTCCCAAAATACACCCTCAGGTGACCTACACGCAGGGACAGGGCCAAATCCAAAGCTAAACCCAAGGAGCTGTGCAAACAAAGAAGAGAGAGGGAAATTTCTCCCAGCAGCCTCAGGAGCAGCTAATTAAATCTCCACAATCAACTTGATGTACCCTGCATCTGTGGAATACCTGAAGAGACAATGAATCAACCCAAAATTGAGGCAGTGGACTTTGGGAGCAACTGTAGCCTTGGGGTTTGCTTTCTACATCTAATTTTTTTCTGGTTTTATGCTTATCTTAGTTTAGTATTTAGAGCTTATTATCATTGGTAGATTTGTTTATTGATTTAGTGGCTCTCTTCCTTTTTTTATTTTATATATATATATATTTTTTTGTTTTTTCCTTTTTCTCTTTTTGTGAGTGTGTATGTGTGTGCTTCTTTATGTGATTTTGTCTAGCTTTGTATAGCTTTGTATACAGATTATATATATACAGATTATTATATATATACAGATTATATATATATATACAGATATATAGATTTTGTATAGCTATGCTTTTGCCTTTTGTCCTAGGGTAGTGACTGTCTCTTTAGTTTAGTTTTGTGGGGGTTTTTTTACTATAGTTTTTAGCGCTTGTTATCATTGGTGGATTTCTTTTTTGTTTGGTTACTCTCTTCTTTCTTTCTCTCTTATTATTTTTATTTTTTATTTCTAATATTTTTTTCTATTTTAATAACTTTATGTTATTTATTTATTTTTTCTTTCTTTCTTTCTTTTTCTCCCTTTTCTTCTGAGCCGTGCAGATGACAGGGTCTGGGTGCTCTGGTTGGGTGTCAGGCCTGAGTCTTTGAGGTGGGAGAGCTGAATTAATGACATTGGTCCACCAGAGACCTCTCAGCCCCACATAATATCAGACGGCAAAAGCTCTCCCAGAGATCTCCAACTCAACACCACGACCCAGCTCCACTCAAAGATCAGCAAGCTACAGGGTTGGACACCCTATGCCAAAAAACTAGCAAGACAGGAACACAAACCCAACCATTAACAGAGAGGTTGCCTAAAATCATGACAAGTTCACAGACACCCCAAAACAAACCACCGGATGTGGTCCTGCCCACCAGAAAGATAAGATCCAGCCTCATCCACCAGAACACAGGCACCAGTCCCCTCCACCAGGAAGCCTACACAACCCACTGAACCAACTTTACCCACTGGGAGCAAACACCAAAAACAATGGGAACTACGAAACTCCAATCGGCGAAAAGGAGACCCCTAAAACATTAAGTTAAGCAAAATGAGAAGACAGAGAAACACATACCAGATGAAGGAGCAAGGTAAAAACCCACCAGACCAAACACATGAGGAGGAAATAAGCAGTCTACCTGAAAAAGAATTCAGAATAATGATAGTAAAGACGATCCAAAATCTTGGAAATAGAATGGAGAAAATACAAGAAATGTTTAACAAGGACCTAGAAGAACTAAAGAGCAAACAAACAATGATGAACAACCCAGTAAATGAAATTAAAAATTCTCTAGAACGATTCAATAGCAGAATAACTGAGGCAGAAGAATGGATAAATGACCTGGAAGATAAAATAGTGGAAAAAACTACTGCAGAGCAGAATAAAGAAAAAAAGAATGAAAAGACTTGAGAACAATCTGGGAGAACAGTGAATGCACCAACGTTCAAATTGTAGTGGTCCGAGAAGAAGAAGAGAAAAAAAATGGACTGAGAAAATATTTGAAGAGATTATAGTTGAAAACTTCCCTAATGTGGGTAAGGAAATAATCAATCAAGTCCAGGAAATGCAGAGTCCTATACAGGATAAATCCAAGGAGAAACATGTCAAGACACATATTAATCAAACTATCAATAATTAAATACAAAGAAAAAATAGTAAAAGCAGCAAGGGACAAGCAACAACTAACATACAAGGGAATCCCCATAAGGTTAAGAGCTAATCTTTCAGTAGAAACTCTGCAAGCCAGAAGGGAGCGACTGGACATATTTAAAGTGATGAAAGGGAAAAACCTATGACCAAGATTACTCTACGTGACAAGGATCTTATGCAGATTCCATGGAGATATTAAAACCTTTACAGACAAGCAAAAGCTAAGAGAATTCAGCTCCACCAAATGAGCTCTACAACAAATGCTAAACGAACTTCTCTAGGCAGGAATCACAAGAGTAGGAAAAGACTTACAATAATAAACCCAAAGCAATTAAGAAAATGGTAATAGGAACATACATATTGATAACTACCTTAAATGTAAATGGAATAAATGCTCCCACCAAAAGACATAGACTGGCTGAATGGATACAAAAACAAGACCTGTACATATGCTGTCTACAAGAGACCCACTTCAGACCTAGGGACACATACTGACTAAAAGTAGGGAATGGAAAAAGATATTCCATGCAAATGGAAATCAAAAGACAGGTAGAGTAACAATTCTCATATCAGACAAAATAGACTTTAAAATAAAGACTAGTACAAGAGACAAAGAAGGACACTATATAATGATCAAGGGATCAATCCAAGAAGAAGATATAACAATTGTAAATATTTATGTACCCAACATAGGAGCACCTCAATACATAGGCGAATGCTAACAGCCATAAAAGGGGAAATCGACAGTAACACAATAATACTAGGGGATGTTAACACCCAACTTTCACCAATGGAAAGATCATCCAAAATGAAAATAAGTAAGGAAACACAAGCTTTAAATGATACATTAAACAAGAGGGACTTAATTGATATTTATAGGACATTCCAACCAAAACCAACAGAATACACTTTCTTCTCAAGTGCTCATGGAACATTCTCCAGGATAGATCATATCTTGGGTCACAAATCAAGCCCTGGTAAATTTAAGAAAATTGAAATCATATGAAGTAGCTTTTCTGATCACAACGCTATGAGACTAGATATCAATTACAGGAAAAAATCTGTAAAAAATACAAACACATGGAGGCTAATCAGTACACTACTCAATAACCAAGAGATCACTGACAAAATCAAAAAATACCTAGAAGGCTTCCGTGGTGGCGCAGTGGTTGAGAGTCCACCTGCCAATGCAGGGGACACAGGTTCGTGCCCCAGTCTGGGAAGATCCCACATGCTGCGGAGTGGCTGGGCCTGTGAGCCATGGCTGCTGAGCCTGAACATCCGGAGCCTGTGCTCGCAACAGGAGAGGCCACAACAGTGAGAGACCCACGTACCAAAAAAAAAAAAAAAAAAACCTAGAAACAAATGACAATGAAAACACGATGACCCAAAACCTACGGGATGCAGCAAAAGCAGTTCTAAGAGGGAATTTTATAGCAAAATAATCCTACCTCAAGAAATAAGAAACATCTCAAATGAACACCTAACCTTACACCTAAAGCAATAAGGGAAAGAAGAACAAAAAACCCCAAAGTTAGCAGAAGGAAAGAAATCATAAAGATCAGATCAGAAATAAATAAAAAAAGAAATGAAGAAAACCATAGAAAAGATTAATATAACTAAAGGCTGGTTCTTTGAGAAGATAAACAAAATTGTTAAGCCATTAGCCAGACTCATCAAGAAAAAAAGGGAGAAGACTCAGATCAATAGAATTAGAAATCAAAAAGGAGAAGTAACAACTGACACTGCAGAAATACAAAGGATCGTGAGAGATTACTACAAGCAACTATATGCCAATAAAATGGACAACCTGGAAGAAAGGACAAATTCATAGAAAAGCACAAACTTCCAAGACTGAACCAGGAAGAAACAGAAAATATAAACAGACCAATCCAAGCCCTGAAATTGAAAATGTGATTAAAAATCTTCCAACAAACAAAAGCCCCAGACCAGATGGCTTCACAGGCGAATTCTATCAAACATTTAGAGAAGAGCTAACACACGTCCTTCTCAAACTTTACCAAAATATAGCAGAGGGAGGAAAACTCCCCAACTCATTCTACGAGGCCACTACACCCTGTTACCAAAACCAAAGATGCCACAAAAAAAGAAAACTACAGGCCAATATCACTGATGAACATAGATGCAATAATCCTCAACAAAATACTAGCAAACAGAATCCAGCAGCACATTTAAAGGATCATATACCATTATCAAGTGGGGTTTATCCGAGGAATGCAATGATTCTTCAATATACGCAAATCAATCAAAGTGGCAAACCATATTAACAAATTGAAGGAGAAAAACCATATGATCATCTCAATAGATGCAGAGAAAGCTTTTGACAAAATTCAACACCTATTTATAATAAAAACCCTCCAGAAAGTACACATAGAGGGAGCTTAACTCAACATAATAAAGGCAATATATGACAAACCCACAGCCAACATCGTTCTCAATGGTGAAAAACTGAAACCATTTCTGCTAAGATAAGGAACAAGGCAAGGCTGCCCACTCTCACCACTATTATTAAACACAGTTTTGGAAGTTTTAGCCACAACAATTAGAGAAGAAAAAGATATAAAAAGAATCCAGATCAGAAAAGAGGAAGTAAAACCGTCACTGTTTGCAGACATGATACTATACACAGAGAATCCGAAAGGTGCTACCAGAAAATTACTAGAGCTAATCATTGAATTTGGTAAAGTAGCAGGATACAAAAGTAATGCACAGAAATCTCTTGCATTCCTATACACTAATGGTGAAAAATCTGAAAGAGAAATTAAGGAAACACTCCCATTTACCATTGCAACAAAAAGAATAAAACATCTAGGAATAAACCTACCTATGGAGACAAAAGACCTGTATGCAGAAAACTATAAGACACTGATGAATGAAATTAAAGATGATACAAACAGATGGAGAGATATACCATGTCCTTGGATTGGAAGAATCAACATTGTGAAAATGACTCTACTACCCAAAGCAATCTACAGATTCAGTGTAATCCCTATCAAACAACCAATGGCATTTTTCACAGAACTAGAACAAAAACTTGCACAATTTGTATGGAAACACAGAAGACCCTGAATAACCAAAGCAATCTTGAAAAAGAAAAACAGAGATGGAGGAATCAGGCTCCTGGGCTTCAGACTATACTACAAAGCTACAGCAACCAAGACAGTATGGTACTGGCACAAAAACAGAAATATAGATCAATGGAACAGGATAGAAAGCCCAGAGATAAACCCACACACATATGGTCACCTTATCTTTGACAAGGAGGCAAGAATATACAATGGAGAAAAGGCAGCCTCTTCAATAAGTGGTGCTGGGAAAACTGGACAGCTGCATGTAAAAGAATGAAATTAGAACACTCCCTAACAACATACACAAAAATAAACTCAAAATGGATTAAAGACCTTAATGTAAGGCCAGACACTATAAAACTCCTAGAGGAAAACATAGGAAGAACACTCCATGTCATGAATCACGGTAAGATCCTTTTTGACCCACTTCCTAGAGAAATGGAAATAAAAACAATGGGACCTACTGAAACTTAAAAGTTTTGCACAGCAAAGGAAACCATAAACAATACGAAATGACAACACTCAGAATGCAAGAAAACATTTTCAAATGAAGCAACTGACAAAGGATTAATCTCCAAAATATACAAGCAGCTCATGTAGCTCAATATCAAAAAAACAAACAACCCAATCCAAAAATGGGCAGAAGACCTAAATAGACATTTCTCCAAAGAAGATATACAGATTCCAACAAACACATCAAAGGATGCTCAACATCACTGATCACTAGGGAAATGCAAATCAAAACTACAATGAGGTATCACCTCACACTGGTCAGAATGGCCATCATCAAAAACTCTCCAAACAATAAATGCTGGAGAGGGTGTGGAGAAAAGAGAACCCTCTTGCACTGTTGGTGGGAATGTAAAGTGATACAGCCACCATGGAGAACTGTATGGAGGTTCCTCAAGAATCTAAAAATAGAACTACCATATGACCCAGCAATCCCACTACTGGGCATATACCCTGAGAAAACCATAATTCAAGAAGAGTCATGGACCACAATATTCATTGCAGCTCTATTTACAATAGCCAGAACATGGAAGCAACCTAAGTGCCCATCAACAGATGAATGGATAAAGAAGATGTGGCACACATATACAACGGAATATTACTCAGCCATAAAAATAAATGAAATTGAGTTATTTGTAGTGAGGTGGATGGACCTAGATACTCTCATACAGAGTGAAGTGAATCAGAAAGAGAAAAACAAATACTGTATGCTATCACATATATATGGATTCTAAAAAAAAAAAAAAAAAATGGTTCTGAAGAACCTAGGGGTAGGACAGGAATAGAGATGCAGACATAGAGAATGGACTTGAGGACACATGGAGAGGGAAGGGTAAGCTGGTACGAAGTGAGCGAGTGGCATGGACATATGTATACTACCAAATGTAAAATAGATAGCTAGTGGGAAGCAGCCACATAGCACTAGGGAGGTCAGCTCGGTGCTTTGTGACCACTTAGAGGGATGGATAGGGAGAGTTGGAGGGAGACGCAAGAGGGCGGAGATATGGGGATGTATGTATATGTATAGCTGATTCACTTTGTTATATAGCAGAATCTTACACACCATTGTAAAGCAATTATACTCCAATAAAGATGTTTAAAAAAATTAAAAACAAACAAAAATATGATTTCCTCTAGAGGACAGTGGAATTATCTAGAGATTTAAATAAAGATATATTATGCTATTCAACCTGATTAATGTCATACCATGGGACCTTCTTTTTGCTTTGTGTTCTCTTTGTCTTTAAACACAAGTATCAAAATATTAGCTATTTACATAATATTGCCTTGAAATTATTCTCTAGAATTACTTCATTTAACAAATGTGTCTTGAGTACTGATCTCAAAGGGTTGTTACCAGGATCAAATGACAAAATACCTATGAAAATGCCCTATGAACACTAATAATCTGTTCTGAAAGCTAGTGGTTAAATGATTATCACTTCCAAGACCTCTGCTAGGTGCTTGGGCAAAAGTTTCAAGATATCCTCTCAATCATTAGGATTATACATGCTCTGTATTTTCAGAGAGGTTGAAGATAATGTATATACCCTTTGTAGCTTCTTTATTCTTCTACCTACCTCCTTATACTTACTAAAATATGGCCCACATTGTTGTCAGCAAAAGTATAGTAAAATAATTAATTAATAAATAATTTTATAAAATTATTGGAGCATAATTGTGTTCTGTTCTGTAAAGTACTATATATTTGAAACATTGTATGTCATATATAGCATTGAAAGAGCTTTCCAGAACGTTGTTATGTTTAGGTACAGAATTAGGCTTAGTTTTATTCACCAGTAAGTGAAATAGGTAATTCTGCAGCTTTACTTGAGGACTGTTCTTATGAGTCTCATGGTGATACAAGTTGCATGACTATAGGTGGAGTATGAATTACAATAAAACCCATCATTTATCATATTTTACATTTAATCCATTTATCATTAAAAACAAAACATGAATTGTTAGAAATCTGTACAGGGATTTTATATTATATGGTGAAATGGAAAATGTTGAATTCATCTGTAAGGTTAATTATCTAGTCAAATCACCATTCTTTGACTGTGAAGAAATAATCTATTGTAAATGCTTACAAAAGGACTTTGAATAATTATTAATAAAGAACAGAGAACAAAAGAGCAATCAAAATTTCTAGAAGAAATCATATAAGGAAATCTTTATAACTCTGGATATGCAAAGATATTTTTAAAAATTTGATAAAATGGACTTCATTAAAAATAAGAAGTTCTGCTCTTCGTAAGTCATCGTGGAGAAAAAGCAAGGAGGTAATACTCCCATAATCTGACAGAGGAACTGTTTGCAAAATGTACTTTTAAATCTTTTAATAATTAGAAGACAACTCAATTTAAAAATGGACAAAATATTTTAATGGACACTTCATGATAAAAAAAATACATGTATAGTCAATAGGCACATAAAAAGGTGCGCAGCATGGTTGGTCATCAATAAAATACAAATTAAAACTACAAAAAGATGCCACTACTTAGTCACTAGCATGACTAAAATTAAAACTGGCAAATACCAAGTGGCAAATGTGCAGAACAACTAGAACTCTTATAGATTTTTAGTTAAACAGTTAGGCAGTTTCTTAAAATATTAACCATATGCCTGCTTTTGACTTTGCAATTCCACTCCTAGATATTACCAAATAGAAATGAAAACATATGTCCCCACAAAGACTTGCACATGTCACTATGGAGCTGGTCCAGCCTGACCTTAATTTTCCTGAGAATGGGCTCGATGATCCTGCATATATAGCTCCTTGTCTCTCTGGTTTCCATCTCTGCACCTTTGCTCATACCTCCCTCTACAAGCACCCTTCTCTGACACTGCACACTTGCTCTAGGCCTTTAGTTCTTGAGTTGAGGTTGGAAGAATGCATCGACAGAAACCAGAAGGGACACAAATTAAAAAATCAAGAAAATTAAGTTAAATACTGTATGATATCACTTGTATGTGAAACCTAAAAAAGACGAATGCATAGAAACAGAGACTTAGAATAGCAGTTGCCAGGGGCTGGAGAGTGGGGGAAAAGGAGAGATGTTGGTTAAAGGGTACAAGCTTACAGTTAGAAGAAAGTAAGTTCTGGGGATTTAATGTACAGCATACTGATTATAGCTAATAATACTCTATTATATAATTGAAAGTTGATCTTAAATGTTCTCACCCCAAAAAAGAAATGGTAATTATGTGACATGATGCAGGAGTTAGCTAACGCTATGATGGTAATCATTCTGCAATATATGAGTATATCAAATCAACACTTTGTATCTCTTATACTTACATCACATTATATGTCAATTATATCTCAATAAAGCTGGAAAAAAATTGTCAATTTTACCAAAGTAAAAAAGAAAAAAAGACTTGTCATGAACACTAACAGCAAGATACCTTGGCAAGTAAACAACCATGTGATATAACAACACAAAGTAATATTATTCAAGAATAAAAAACAGTGCAACATCATAGATAAACCTCAAGAATAGTTTTCTGTGCAAAAGAAGACAGACACAAAAGACAATGTACTGTATGATTTTATATGTATGAAATAAAAAAAACAGGCAAAAGTAATGTATAGTCACAGAAAGTAGATACTTTTGCATTTAGCTGATTGTGGGTGGGCTTACTGTGAAGAGAAATGAGAGAACTTTTGGGGATAATGAATATTCTATATCTTGATTTGTGTGATGGATATGACGGTGTATATGTTTGCCAAACTAATAGAACTGTACTCTTTAAATAGGCACATTTTATTGTATATAAATTATCTTTCAATAACATTGATTTTATAAAACCAATAGCAAAACATAAAGTCAATCAAATGCCATAAAGTTACGGAAGAAAATATCCTGGCCAGAAAATGAAACATCAAAATTTTCTCTCAAAATGTTTTGGTATGTTCTACTGATTATCCACTGAAATGTTAGAGTTTAGCCTAGGTTTAGAGACTAGAATTATTTCTTGTTTTTCATGTATGATTTAGAAGAGCTGTTGAACCCCCTGCCTTTCATAACCAAAGTAAGGAAATACCTTTTGTCACTTGTTAGTTATCTGAGAAGAGATTGGGATTTCAAAAAAATTACTAGAAAACCAAGTGATATCAAAAGATATGTTTTTTTGTTTATTTTCTTACTTAGGCATCTGTTCAGACTTCCTTGTCCTTGGGATCCTGCAGAAATAAGTGAAGCAGTAACATAGAGTCAAAGGTCAAGTCAAGATCATTCTCAATGGCATGAAAAGTCCAGAGAGACCTGGGGCTAAATGCTTCTCTAGGAAAGCTTATTCATTCCTTCCCATCGTCAAAGAACTACAACTGCTCATTCTAGCAAACAAGAGTAAGGGGGAAAAGATATAGTCTGAGTGTAGGCTTGAATCCCTTCCAAGAGCTGAGAAAAAATACTTTATCTGAGTGTTTATGACCCTCCCTCTTCCAGCTGTATAATTGACTGGTGCTGGTGGTCTTAAGCAGAGGTTTTCACTAGGGCCCTAGCAGCTACCTTGAATGATGGGAACAAGATGAACAAAACAAAAAAAATCTAAAAATTACCTAACATATTATATTATTCTATTATAGTATTCTATTCTGCATAAAAATTACCACATTTATTGGCTTAAAACAACATACACGCTTATTATCTCACAGTTTCTTGGCACGGTTTAGGTGGGTCCTCTGCAAGTCTTCCATCAAGGAACCTGCCTGGCTGTGTTCTCGTATAGAGGCTCATCTAGGGGAAAGCCCACTGCAAAGCTCACTCGTGTTGTTGGTAGGATTCATTTCCTTATAAAATTGAGGACCACAGCTTCTTGCCGGCTGTCGGCTAGAGACTTGCCCACAGCTTCTTACCACATGGGTCTGCTAACATCGCAGTTTACTTGTCCAAAGCCAGCAAAGGAGAAAGTCTTTAGAACAAGTCAAGTTTACTGGCAATATGGAATCCTACATAATGTAATGTAATCAAAGGAGTCCTATCCCATCACCATTGCCATATTCTGGTGGTAGGAAGTCACAGTTCCTACCCACACCCTAGGGCTGGGGATTAAATAAGGAGGTGAGAATCACAGAAGTGACTTTCTTATTATTTATGTTGGCTAGGGCAATGGTAAACTCAATAAGAAATAGTTATTACATATAAATGCATCATATTTATATCTACCTTATGTATGATATATATTATCTTTATCTATATATCATATATATATTAACATATAACAGGGATTATAATGCTTTATCACAAAGTGATACGTGGTATGTGGCATGCTGGTGTATGTTTAAGTGGCATTCTAGGAGGGAAAAGTCTCGATTTACAGCACTACCAATTTCCATGGTATAAGTATTTTCACCATGCCCAAATCCAAGATTCAACAGTGTTATCACTAACTATGGTGTTGGGAAAGGTGTACAAAATCTGCCCTCACAAAAAGATATAAGCTGGTTCCTGCACACCACTGGAATTATTGTAAGGAATAAAGGAGATATCGATTGCATTTAATGAGGTACCTGTCATATAATAAGCATTTAATAAATGGTCTTTTCCCTCTTCCTTATGATGAGCACAATGATTCCTAATGAGGATATGATTAGAATGGTGACGATAATGAGAGTGATGGTGATGAGGTGACTTGAAACTTACTGACAAGTGGGGAAAAAACAAAAAGAATGTGAAAGACTGTAAGAAATTTCACCCACAAAGCAAATACAAAACAATCCCCAAAAAAGCATGCATCAATGTTATAAGCCCACAACCTCTATTTTATTTATTTATTTATTTTTGGCGGTACACGGGCCTCTCACTGTTGTGGCCTCTCCCATTGCAGAGCACAGGCTCCGGACGCGCAGGCTCAGCGGCCATGGCTCACCGGCCCAGCCGCTCCGCGGCATGTGGGATCTTCCCGGACCGAGGCACGAACCCGTGTCCCCTGCATTGGCAGGCAGACTCTCAACCACTGCGCCACCAGGGAAGCCCCACAACCTGTATTTTAAAGGTTTGTGAGTAACACCATAAAAGGCATAATTCAAGAAAGCATATCTTTTTGGGTCAATTACTCTCCCTCACTTTTCTTATTTCCTGTCTACTCTTGCTGTGCATGTTCAGAAATGGCCCCTGCACAGGGTCAGAAAGCAGATGCAGTCCTGTGTGCTTGGCATTTCTCAGTGTGGACAAGAGTGTGGATTCGGGATCTGTCATAACAGGGAAAAGATGGCAGCTGAGAACCAAATACTCAAAGAGTGTTTGGCTAATTACATTTGATCTCTCTCCTCTCTCCTCTCCATTTTCTAACATTCTTAAACTCTTTAAAATAATTTGGTTTCTGGTAATTTAAATGTGATAAGATAATTTAGACTGAAAATTTGTCTAAATAAATATCTGTGCCACTAAACTGAGGGCTATATATATGTAACTAGGTAGTAAAATCTTAGGAGAATCACATCTAATTTTAAAAATTACCTTAAGGTATGCACAGAGCCAGGAAATACAGAAAATCTAAATAATTTGGTTAGAAATAATCTTCTTTCCTTCTAAAATAGAAGCATTTGGGACTTGGGAAACATGGCCTCAAACCTATCTCTTAATATTTTGTACAATTTAGTTTTATGTTTTAATTTTTCAAGAACTAATGGCATCACAGATGAGCAAATTTTAATGTTGATATTTTCCATTATATTATAAAAATTGATCAAGAATAAGACTGAATAATTCAGACCCTGAGAAAGTTAAGAGCATCATCTTTTTTTATAGTGGCTCTAGGGATTGGTGGGTAGGAATTGGGGTTTTGGCCCAAAGATTATAAATATTTCCAGCTTTTTTTCTTTCTACATAAGATAATGTCCTCGAGGTTTTTAAAATCTTTTATTTAATTTTTTATTGAAGTATAGTTGATTTACAAAGTTGTGTTAGTTTCTGGTGTATAGCAAAGTGATTCAGTTTTATATATATAATATATATTGCATATGTATATAATATATATTAAAATTATATATAATATATATATAATATTCCCACTTTTCATTTAAGGAAGAGATTAATCAGAGTCAAAAAATTAGGTGGTCTTTGGACTCCCCTGGAGAAAACAGAGTGATGTTGGTAGCTATGTAGTGGAAATCCAGGAGCATAAATAATGCAGGGATGAGGCTTCCATCATCATTATCAACATCACCACTCCATCATCATTTATTGAGCAATTACTACTTGCTAAGCATTTTATGTGGATTAAACAAATCCTCATGGCAACTCTGGAAAAACATGCGATTGTTATCTCTATTTTGAGAAGCTTACATAATTTCCCCAAAGTCCCTGAACCCTGTAAGTGGTTGAGCTAGGATTTAAACTCCAGTCTTTCAACTCCAGTGGCTATGCCATTAGTCTTAGCCTATGGTCATGGGCTGTGGTTATACATCTCAACAACCCTCCACTCCAGATCCCCGAATACATCTGTATTCTTATTCCTCCTGTGAGCAGAGCCAGGACCAATCCTTATGCCAGTAGCTCCTCCAGGAAGCACTAATGGGTCATTAGCAGAAGTCAGATGACCACTGGCCAGCAAAGGAGCTCTCCAACAATAGAAGCAGCAGAGTTGTGGCAAGATGAAATAACCACGCTGGAGGATATAAGATTTTTGTCCTATAACACATGTGGGGCAGTATCATTAGAAAGCCAGGAGTTTTCTAATCAGGGTGAGCCTCATTTCCAGCAAATAGGCCATTGGGGAAAAGAGCTCTATTCAACCATTAGATATATGAGCAAAATATAATCTTAGACTGTGAAAGATAAGCATATTTTTGTCCACATAATACACACTTTTAATCAGGCCTTATGTTATCAAATGTTTTCAGGAAACAATATTATGGCATGTAATATTTTCAATTAGGCACATAAATGTAAATATATAATCTTAATACCACAATTATGCATATACATAAGTATATGCACAAATTATTTTTTGATTTTTACTTTTTAAAAAAAAATTTAAATATCATTTTGAGATTGGTTCAAGATGGCGGAATAGAAGGACATGCTCTCACTCCCTCTTGTGAGAACACCAGAATCACAACTAACTGCTGAATAATCACTGACAGGAAGACACTGGAACTCACCAAAAAAGATACCCCACATCCAAAGACAAAGGAGAAGCTGCAATAAGACGGTAGGAGGGGCTCAATCACAATAAAATCAAATCCCATAACTGCTGCGTGGGTGACTCACAGACTGGAGAACACTTATACCACAGAAGTCCACCCACTGGAGTGAAGGTTCTGAGCCCCACGTCAGGCATCCCAACCTGGGGGTCTGGCAACGGGAGGAGGAATTCCTAGAGAATCAGACTTTGAAGGCTAGCAGGATTTGACTGCAGGACTTTGACGAGACTGGGGGAAACAGACTCCACTCTTGGAGGGCACACACAAAGCAGTGTGCATATCAGGACCCAGGGGGAAGGAGAGTGACCCCATAGGAGACTGAACCAGACCTACCTTCTGGTGTTGTAGGGTCTCCTGCAGAAGCGGGGTGTGGCTGTGTCTCACCGTGAGGACAAGGACACTGCTTGGCATGAGCCCTCCCAGAGTCTGCCATTAGCCCCACTAAAGAGCCCAGGTAGGCTCCAGTGTTGGGTCACCTCAGGCCAAACAACCAACAGGGAGGGAACCCAGCCCCACTCATCAGCAGACAAACAGATTAAAGTTTTACTGAGCTCTACCCACCAGAGCAACAGCCAGCTCTGCCCACCACCAGTCCCTCCCATCAGGAAACTTGCACAAGCCTCTTAGATAGCCTCATCCACCAGAGGGCAGACAGCAGAACAAGAAGAACTACAATCCAGGAGCCTGTGGAACAAAAACCACATTCACAGAAAGATAGACAAGATGAAAAGGCAGAGGGCTATGTACCAGATGAAGGAACAAGATACAATCCCAGAAAAACAACTAAATGAAGTGGAGATAGGCAACCTTCCAGAAAAAGAATTCAGAATAATGATAGTGAAGATGATCCAGGACCTCAGAAAAACAATGGAGGCAAAGATCAAGAAGATGCAAGCAATATTTAACAAAGACCTAGAAGAATTAAAGAACAAACAAACAGAGATGAACAATACAATAACTGAAATGAAAACTACACTTGAAGGAATCAATAGCAGGATAACTGAGGCAGAAGAACGGATAAGTGACCTGGAAGACAGAATGGTGGAATTCACTGCTGTGGAACAGAATAAAGAAAAAAGAAGGAAAAGAAATGAAGACAGCCTAAGAGACCTCTGGGACAACATTAAACACAACAACATTCACATTATAGGGGTCCCAGAAGGAGAAGAGAGAGAGAAAGGACCAGAGAAAATATTTGAAGAGATTATAATCAAAAACTTCCCTAACATGAGAAAGGAAATAGCCACCCAAGTCCAAGAAGTGCAGAGAGTCCCAGGTAGGATAAACCCAAGGAGAAACACGCTGAGACACATAGTAATTAAATTGGCAAAAATGAAAGACAAAGAAAAATTATTAAAAGCAGCAAGGGAAAAATGACAAATAACATACAAGGGAACTCCCATAATGTTAACAGCTGATTTCTCAGCAGAAACTCTACAAGCCAGAAGGGAGTGGCATGATATAAAGTGATGAAAGGGAAGAATCTACAACCAAGATTACTCTACCCAGCAAGGATCTCATTCAGATTCCATGGAGAAATCAAAAGCTTTACAGACAAGCAAAAGTTAACTGAATTCAGCACCACCAAACCAGCTCTACAACAAATGCTAAAGGAACTTCTCTAAGTGGGAAACACAAGAGAAGAAAAGGACCTACAAAAAAACCCCAAACAATTAAGACAATGGTAATAGGAACATACATATCGATAATTACCTTAAACGTGAATAGATTAAATGCTACAACCAAAAGACACGGGCTTGCTGAATGGACACAAAAACAAGACCCATATATATGCTGTCTACAAAAGATCCACTTCAGACCTAGGGACACATTCAGACTGAAAGTGAAAGGATGGAAAAAGATACATGCAAGATCTTTTTTTAACCACCTCCTAGAGTAATGGAAATAAAAACAAAAATAAACAAATGGGACCTAATGAAACTTAAAAGCTTTTGCACAGCAAAGGAAACTACAAACAAGATGAAAAGACAACCTTCAGAATGGGAGAAGATATATGCAAATGAATCAACAGAAAAAGGATTAATCTCCAAAATATGTAAACAGCTCATGCAGCTCAATATCAAAAAAACAAACCACCCAATCGAAAAATGGGCAGAAGACCTAAATAGACATTTCTCCAAAGAGGACATACAGATGGTCAAGAAGCACATGAAAAGCTGCTCAACATCACTAATTATTAGAGAAATGCAGATCAAAACTACAGTGAGGTATCACCTCACACCAGTTAGAATGGGCATCATCAGAAAATCTACAGACAACAAATGCTGGAGAGGGGTGGATAAAAGGGAACTCTCTTGCACTGTTGGTGGGAATGTAAATTGATACAGCCACTATGCAGAACAGTATGGAGGTTCCTTAAAAAACTAAAAATAGAATTACCATATGACCCAGCAACCCCACTACTGGGCATATACCCAGAGAAAAGCATAATTCAAAAAGGCACATGCACCCCAATGTTCTTTGCAGCACTATTTACAATAGCCAGGTCATGGAAGCAACCTAAATGCCCATCAACAAACAAATGCATAAAGAAGATGTGGTACATATATACAATGGAGTATTACTCAGCCATAAAAAGGAATGAAATTGGGTCATTTGTAGAGACGTGGATGAATCTAGAGACTGTCATACAGAGTGAAGTAAGTCGGAAAGAGAAAAACAAATATCATATATTAACGCATATATGTGGAACCTAGAAAAATGGTACAGATGAACTGTTGTGCAGGGCAGAAATTGAGACACGGATGTAGAGAACAAACGTATAGACACCAAGGAGGAAAAGTAGTGGAAGGTGGGGGTGGCAGTGGGATGAATTGGGAGATCGGGATGGACATGTATACACTGATGTGTATAAAATAGATGACTAATAAGGACCTGCTGTATAAAAAAATAAAATAAAATTCAAAAACAAAACTTTAAAAATTGTTTGGATACATTTTTAAAAATTTAAATTTCCAGTTATATTCTCAGTTAAATTCTCATTTATAAATGTCAGTATACAAAATTCCAAAATATATATAAAAGTAACTCCCAGAAATCTTATACAGGAAACTGAAATTCACTTCACAGTGATTTTTTTAAATTCTACTAATCAGTGCCACAAAATACATATGAAATAGATGCTATTATTGGCCCCATTTTGCAGATAAGGAGCTTGAGGCAGAATAAAGGTCCAAGTTTGCACATCTAATATGAAACTCCATTAGGATCTGAACTTCAAATCTGTGCTCTTACTATGCCCTGTTCATACTTCATATTGTACCCTGATAAAAAGGAACCAAATGTACTTACCTAATATTTAAATTCCTCCATTTCTACTGTTCAGCCCCAGAATCATGGTTGCAGACTTGTGGCATTAGATCAAGGATTCTGACTTTGCCTTACTAAGAGACTGTCATCAGCCGAACTAGAGAAAAACAAAGCCAGACTTCTGCATTTTCATTCCCTAGTGCTTCTCCTCAACATCCAGAAACCTTGCTAAATCTGCAATTGATTTGGAAAATTCTACAAAGTAAAACAAAAAAAATTTTTTTTTGTAACCCAAAGAAGCTTGTAGAATTAGAAAGAGTGAAGAATTACAAGTGAAACTGTAAAGATTCACGTGTGAATTTTACGTGTGAAAATATAGAGATTGAGCGTTACCATAAAAAAAAAAAAGAGAGAGAGAAAAAGAAAGGAGGGGAGGAAGGAGAACTGGAGAGAAGGAACATAGGGAGGGAAGGAGGTAAGAATGAAAGAAAGTTTCATGAAAAATTCATTCATTAATACACTTAATTAGATACAGTCCTTATCGATTCAGGAATAGCTGAATAATTATCAGATATTTAATTTTACCTTATTAAGTATTTTTGTTTTGACACATTTTTTTTCCATGAAGAATAAAGTAATTACTAAGAAAGTACTCTGGGCCCGTCCCCTAGTGTGTAGTAACTTCACAAGATAGTATAGTATAATATTTAGACCTTCCACTCTCACAACTTCCTTGAAATATTTAACAGGAGACTTTCACAGCTAAATTAATGTGAAGGTACAAAGTAGTTAAGCAAATAATGTTCTCATGTTAGAAATTCAGGTTAAAAAGATACACTTATACATTTTCCACAAAGGAAAAAATTAGTTTTGCCTTGTCTCTGACAGAATGACTTAGGTGGGTAAAAAAATGTAGTTCTATTTTGAAGATAATAAACAAATCCCCAAACTAATTTTGCACATTAATACACACATATGGATATATGGCAATCAAATTACATGTTGCCAATACATAATTATTAGACTTAATCTAAAATCTTAATTTATCCCCTGTATGTAAGCCAATCCACAATGTGTAAATTATTTATTATGTAATTAAAAGAAGTTTTCATATCAAATTCATTTTAATTTTTACAAATCTTATTTTAATAACTACAGATAAAATGCTTATATATAAAGTTTATTAATATTATTACAAGTTGTACAAATTGGAATATAAATATGTATGTGCATATGTATAATTTATTATACAATAAAGAACATATGAATGACAGTCCCAAATGTTTCAATAGCTTGGCCTCCTTACATTTTTATTTAAAATAGAAATATGGAGAATTTTGTTTGCAATGAAAAAATAATTTAGTTGTGTGTGTTTGGTGTGTGTGAGAGAAAGTGTATGCATACTTTAAATCGATTTTTCCCTTATCTACTAATATAGATATGTCAGTCATAGTTATACATATTTCTAGTTATAAATTGAAGAACACATTAACAGTGATTATTATGTCCTCTATATCTAGCAATCCTTCACCATCTCTTATCTCCTACCAGTAAATTTCTTACCTGCCAAGAGGAGAAAATTTTGAAACTTTTTAGTCTACCAAAACTGTTCAAATATAAATACTGTAGGTCCTCCTTGACTTATGATGGGGTCATGTCTTGATAAACTCATCGTAAGTTGGAAATATCGGAAGTCAAAAATGCATTTAATATACCTAACCCACCAAACACCATAGCTTAGCCCAGACTATGTTAAATGTGCTCAGTGCACTTACACTAGCTTACAGTTAGGCAAAATCATCTAACACAAAGTCAGTTTTATGATAAAGTGTTGAATATGTCATGTAATTATTGACTACTACACTGAAAGTGAAAAACAGAATGGTTGTATGGGGACAGAAGGGTTGTAAATGTGTCCATTGCTTACCCTCGTGATCACGTGGCTTACTGGGAGCTGTGGCTCACTGCCTCTGCCCAGCATGGGGAGAAAGCATCATACCACACATCGCTAGTCCAGGAAAAGATCAAAATTCAAAATACAGTTTTTTCTACCTAAAGCATATCACTTTTGAAACATCATAAAGTTAAAAAATCATAAGTCGAACCATCCTAAGTTGGGGACCATCTGTAATAGGATGAACTACTTTCCAATGGTAGAATTCACATCACGTATTTACTTTGATAATTTACAAGCACACTGGACAGTCTGTTCAAGTAATTATTAGTAAAAAAGTAACACTGCCCCTTGGGATGTTATGCAGGACAAAGTAAAAGAGCTTTTTCCAGATTGAAGAAGATGCAACTTTTACCTCCTTCTTCCTATTTGTACGCTTTGATAGAAAATAGAACGTAGGGAAATTAAAACTTGATGAATGGAAAACAAAACATATAGGTCATTATATATTTTATAAAAATAAGTGTAAGTTTCAAATAATGAATAATCCTGCATTATGACAACTGATTCAAGACAAGGGAAATGAGCAAATAATAACTGAAAAGGGCATATACACTTCCTCTTATCAAGTACTACCTAAACTTCACTTCAAAGAGTATGTTTCCATGAATTGTGATATAAACATAAAATTCACAAGACTAGGTTTTTCTTAAAACTCACTTGTTTTTAAACACAAACTTTTTTTTTAACTATTTTTCCTTTTGAATAAGAAACCTGACTCTAGATTTCCAAAAAATGTTATGCTTCAGGTGATACATCTTACATTTCATTTACCACTGAACTATACAGTGATGTTCTCAGAGGAAGTTTCTACAACTGAAGAAAAGCAGAGTAAAAAACTTACAGAATTTTCATGCCCTAAAATTTATAAAGAAGGGCAATACAACCATATTCTATCTTATAGAAGATAACATTTTATAAAAATTAGAAATTAAATATATTCAAGCATTATAGCTTGTAAACCACTTTAATTTCTATTGTACTTGGAATGGGTAAATTATAGCCCATGGGTTAAATTTGGCCCACTTTTCATTTTTGTAAATGAAGTTTTTTTGTAAGATAGCCACACTCTTCATTTCTGCATTGTCTATAGCTGCTTTTGCCCTACAACAGCACAGCTGAGTAGTTGTGATGGAGACCATATGGCCCACAAAGCCTAAAATTTACTATTGGACAGTCTACAGAAAAACGATTTGCTAACTCCTGTTTTAGACACTTATCACTGGAATTTTATGTTGTTGAACTCAAATGGATTACAAAGAAAATACAAACAAATGTTGGTAGAACATTTTTTAAAGAAGTTTGGATTTATATTTGGCTGGTGTTCTGCAATTTTCTCTAGTTTTCCTAATATTTTCAAACAAATTCAAAATATTGATTCTACTAAACTCAAAATTACTTAGGTCCTGTGTGTGTGTATGTATATATATATGTGTATATAAGTATGTATGTGTGTGAATGCATATGTGTGTTTGTGCATATATATAGTTCACCTCCATCTCTGTGCAATATGCTTTTAATTTAATCAAAAAGGCAGTTAACTTCTTCAACATTTGAATCTAAGTATCAACAAATATCTAAGTTAGCTCCTTCCAATGGCAGGTGTTGATTGGGAAAGTTTCCTCTCCTCCCATAATACAGCTATGCTTTATTGATATTTGGATCTTAATCTAAAGCTCATCATTCTGCTTTGGCATTCCCCTGAAAGGTGTTCTCGGTGTATCTCTGCAGGGATTTTACTTCCAGGATTAAATCTGAGTCCTGAATGGAGTGTGTGTGATATAAAAACAGGGTTGTTTAAACATATTACAGTTTTAAATATGAAATAATCAGCTATTAATATAAATTTAATCAGTATATTTATAAATAATATTAACGTATAAATTTAAAAGAAATGCAAGTTAAAAATTAGAAGGTTTTTTTGTTTTGTTTTTAAAATCCACTTTTTGGGTGGGCCTAAGTTTCTTAGGCCATCAGTAGGCTTTGAAAATTTTCTCTCCAATCTGTGGAAAGCAGAGATGAAAAGGAAAGTCCCTACCAGTTTATGAGAATGTACTTCTCTGATGATATAATTAGGGCAAATCTTTAGACTCTTTCCCTTAATCTTTAAGAGATTTTTAGATAGATGTGAAAATACACCTGGGAGAACATGGCCTAAGGAAAAAGGATTTAGTACTCAAAACAACATACAAAGTACCACCTGAGAATACTGTTGCAAAAGTTCATCTAGCTTTAAGGATGTCCATAAATAAAACCAGAGTGGTAACACATAAGAATAATTTTCATGACTTTCAGAGCTAACAGTCATGTACTCAAGTCATTCATTCGTCATTTCTCGTGTGTCTACCATCAGTTCAACACTCTCTGAGGAAGAAGTAATAAGCAATATTTCTTCTGTTCAAGGGCTTTGCCTCCTAATTAAGAGATAAAGCTAAATGAGCATTTGTACAAAACCCCAAAGCATTAGCAAGAAAATATTTAAATAACCTTTTAGAGAAATATATCATGGCAATGGTTTTCAAATATTGTCTTACTATAGGTATGTTTTATTTTATAACTAAGTATGCACACACAGACACACAAATTGCTCAAGTAAAACATCAAGAAACAATATTAACTTTCAGTTCTAGTAATATAATCTATTCTGTTCCATTTGATGTCATTTTTGGTAGAATTGTCAAACATTAAGTTGATAACATGAGTTGCCAATGGGTCATAATCAGCTGTTTGAAGAACACTGCACTAAGAGATATTATTAAGGACCTAAAGATTTTCAGATAAAGAATTGGGCAATGGGGTATACAAGAAATATAACTGAGTTTGAAGTCAAAAGATCTTGATTAGCATTGCAGTTCTACTGTACTGACTTTATGAGCTATTCTAAGTCAATCAACTTTGGAACTTTAGTTTCTCATCTATAAAAACAGAAAATAAAATTTTGTTTAGCCCACTGAATATGGCATTTATGAAAATAAACAGTGATAATGGATATGGAAGCATTTTGTAAACTGTAATGTAAAAAAAATTACAATTTATTTTAATGTTTAAATAGCTAGGAATAAACCAGACCACAATACTAAGTTTTTAGAAACTCGTGGGTATTTTTACAGGAATTTTAATTTTTCAATTTTTATCTTTATAATAAAGAAGAAATTCTGCAGCAACTAGGGGAAAACGGTGGTTCCTTAAGTGAACGCCCATGAGAGTATAGATGTCTGGAACAGAAGGCAGGGGCCATGCTGTCCTCAGGAGATGCAGTAAAATTTTCCCATCTCTATTATTCTGTTAGGGCTGCCATAACAAAGTTCTAAAGACTGGGAAGATTAAACAGCAGAATTTTTCATTTTGAAAAATCTTTAAAAAATTTTTTACAGTTCTGGCACCTAGAAGTCTGAGATCAAGGTGTTGGCAGGGTTGGTTTCTTCCAAGGCCTTTCTCATTGGCTTGTAAATGGCTGTCTTCACATGGCCTTCTCCTGTGTGTCTGTGTCCTAATATTCCTTCTTATAAAGACACTAGTAATACTGGATTAGGACCCACCCTAATGACCTCATTTTAACTTAATTACTTCTAAAGACCCTATTTCCAAATACAGTAAAATTCTGGGGGTTTAACTGGGGGTTTAACTGGGGGTTAGGACTTCAATATATGAATTTAGGAGAACACAACTCAGCCTGTAACACCACCTAATTTCTTTCTTTTTTTTTTTTTGTTAGTTATGCTTTGTCACTACTAAGCAAAACATGCTATTTATTTCTGCATAATGTTTTGAGTATAACTGAAAATCCCACTCACTTTTTTCAATGATTCAAATTTGAATTATTTCTGTATTACCAAAATGGCCATATCTTATTTATAATTTATTAAATTATACTAATGTTTAATAAAATCAATTATTATTCAACAAAAATCATTCTTTAATGCTTCCTCTTAACTAAGAGGAAACCATATATGTTTAAAAAGGCACAGCGACTTGATTAATTTCCAAAGTTGAATATGGAGGCAGTATTTGCTTCTTTGGTGATAGAGATTTTTAAACAGAAATTAACATATTCAAAAAGTAAAATCAGGATGCTGAGATAAAATATTAATATATTCACATATTTAGAAGTAAATGAAAGATTTTAATTGCTACTAAATTTTGTTTCAAGTTGCTTAGGTCCCCACCAAAGTAAGTAGAAATATTTGTTTTCTTTTGGCAGCAGCCTAAGACTAATAAAAATTCATTTTAATTAGCAAGAGTACATTACTGCATTTTCAGCTACAGACACAAATACATTCCCACAGTTTGAGGCTGTATAAAAATTTTATACTCTTATTTATATTTTACATACTTATACAAAACTCCTTTCTTCATAGTGAATATCACTACATCCGTATAATAATATTGAGCAGATGGGATTTCCATCAACCATTCTGGAAACAGTGAAAAACCAAATCTCTTTATATTAAGAAGTAGGAAATACCAGGGAAAAGGTGATGCAGATATTGGGGATTTTTAAAAGATTCTCAGCCAGATGATAGGTTCCATTTTCTTGGAGAAAGGGAAGATCGCTGAGATTAAACTAGGGTCATTTAAAGAACACTGCCATCTTCTGACTATCCAAGTAGGTCTTAGTACAGAGATGTCCAGACCACCTTTGTCCAGAAATCCATGGAAGGAGGTAGAGGAGGAGCCATTAAGCAAAAATCTGGATGCTACTCTTGTCAGGCCAGTCAGTTCAGAAACCTACATCCAATTCTCTGTTAAGGATGAAAGAAAATCTCTAATATTAAGCTATGAATGTTAGAGAAAAGTATTTTGTCATTGTGGATAATATATAATAATGAGAATTTCACTATGTCCAGATGTGAAATCATTTAACAAATACTTATATGCTCACTCATTCAACTTTTTGGGTTATACTGTCTCTTGCATGCAGTATGCTTGGAGTGGAGATGCAACATGAACAGAGCAGACTTGACTCTGTTCCCATGCAGTCTTTCATTCTACTAGGGAGAGAGAGGCACACAGTAAATAACATAAATGCACAAAATAAATGCAAATTCCAGAGCTTCTCATATAAATAATGGATGATCTGATAGTGTCCTAGTTTACATAGAATGGTCAGAGAAGTTTTTATTTTTTTGAATAGGGTAACCTGTAATTTTGACTAGTAATTTATCATCCCAACCATGTCACATTTCAAAGTGACAGGTATCACATCAGTAATTATACCAGGACCACAGATAGAAATCAGGTTTGTCCCAGGTAGACCAGAATGTCACACTATCTTTGAGCCTGATTTCATGTAAGCGGAGATCAAAAAGAAGAAAAGAAGTCAAGAATACAGAAAAGCAGGGACAAGAATATTCTATGTGGTGGAACAGCACCTGAAGTGAGGAGGAGCTTTACCTGATCAGGAAACTGAAAAATGAAAAATGGCTAGTGTGGCCAATGCATAACCACTTAGAGCAAGGTTGGCAAACGATGGCCCTCAGGCCAAATCTCATTTATGCTTTTTAGATAGCTTTATTCCACACACACACACATTTGTTTACTACTATCTATGGCTCTTTGACGTTGCAAAGCAGAGTGAAAACAGTGGTAGAAAAGACTACCAGACCTGCATCTGTCTGCAGACCTTAGCTGTTGCTGCCATCATCATCTACCACATCCCACCAAGAGACCATCACCACAGTGGATCTGGACTCACTTAGGAGGTACGCGAAAGGGCCATAGTCCCTGGACAATTATTTAGACAGCTTGCCACCACTCCCAAGGGGCCAGCCTTTCACCTTCTGTGAAGCCCATTCCCTCCCCACTCTCAGAGACATTTTCTACTCCTGCCAGATGGCTGCCAGGGCCCAGGGGTGCCTTGCAGCCAAATCAAATCATCTCACCTTCGAATTAGTTAGTTTTGCCCAGATGCCAGATCTCTTCTGAATTTGGAGCACTTTCTCAGTCATGTGTCTGTTGGTCAATAAAATAACCCCTGTACTTGGCTTCAACACTACCTGGACAAATTCTACTTCATATTTTCAATAAGTGTCAGACCCCATTAAAAAAGGCTACTTGACTAGTTGCAACAGAGACTACATGGCCCACAAAACCTAAAATATTAGCTATCTGGCCATTTACAGAAGTTTGCTAATTCCTGATCTAGGGAAGGATTAGCAAGAAATGCAGTCGGAGAGGTAGGCGCTTTGCTATTATGATAGAAATACCTCAGAGTGCTCAAAGCAATCATTATCGCACTGTTCTGATTTGAATATCCATAATTATAGAATGATAGAAGCAAAAGGTACCTCACGAGACAAATCTGCCATCATTATATAAATGGATTACGCAGGTTGATAGGACATTTTCCACATCATTCACCATTTACTTTTTCCATTAGTAATTTCCTTGGATGAAGTAGAACTTGTCTCTCAAATAGACGCAATAGACACATAGTTATTTCAGCTAAACAATAAGGTACATTTTGATAGCTTACAATGCCACTCAGCTGTGGAATATGTAAAAGAAAAACAATACGTGAATGATATCTACCCATTTATAATCTGTCTGTAGGGTGGGAAAAATAAACAGTGATACATGAAAAGAAAAAAAAAAGAGGAATATAAAGGCCCCATATAATCATGTGCCAATATAATACACATCTTATGAAGAATGAAGCATAATTTATAAATCATGACTCTGAGCTACCGAAGTCATGGGACTGTTTAATGGGGTTGCATAGGAAATGACATAACGCAATACAATCAGAAACATTTACCTTTGAGGGCTTTTTTTTTTCTTTATTTTTCTTCCTTGACCCCAAACAGGGAAGGAGGGAGTCATGTAACACAAAGGAAGAAAATACATACAGTAAATATTAGAGACAGATGGCTTTACCTGAAAGCTATTTCTACTGTGGAGAGCCAAGTGGGGAAAAGTAAGGTCAGATACCCAATTCTGGCTGTAAACTTGAAAAGTTTTAGCTGCAAACATTAAACACTTTCTGCAGCTACTAATTAGGGAACTAATCACTGAAGGATACCACAATTGTGGTGCATCAGTATGAAATAAGGACCACATGGAACTCACAGCCAAAAATGAGTAAAGCACAAGACGATATTCCAGGCCAGAACTGAGCAATTTACCTTTGAGCCCTACTAAGCCAAAGTTCTGATGAAGTGAGTTTTAAGCCTACTATAGGCCTTAGGTAAAAAAGATGTGTTCACAGATGATACCTAGATTTAAGTATTTTCTGGTTTTTTTGAGACAGGAGGAATTACCCTTCACCTTCCTAAAGACCATATGTACTTCTGCTATTTCTTTTGCTTAACAATTTTCTCAACCTCCTATATTGCATAGGCTCTGAGATGAATCTCTAGGAGTGGGGCAATTTTGGACATTCCTGGAAAGATTTAGACTGTGAAATAGGGTCCATACGTCCCAAACTGGTAAAATAAACTCATCAAAATTCTTAAATATATTTCAGTCTCATTGAACTAAAAGAGGCTGCAAAGAGAGAAAATGCACCCTCCATTAAGTGGAGTCCTCAAAAAAAACTATCAGATTATTTAGTTGTAGTTTTGCTGGGGTCATTAGAATGAGCTAGAATCCGTCACACCTTTTCTAAATGCCTTATAATAGTGAACTTTACGTCAAAAAGAACAAGATTTTTTTTTTAAAGGTATACAATTTGACTAAATTTCATACTAGAGCTTGATATATTTTTAGTATTGTATTAATTTTACTAAGAAAAATAAACAACACAACTTAAATACATGGTATATTTTACTGGCAGACTTCACATTCACAGACTCTAAAATATATAAAAATGAGTGAAATTTCTGTCAAAAGGATAAATAAGGCGTTGATTTTAAATGTTATGTTTGTGCAAATATACCTCACCCAATTTTTTTCCCATAACAGTATATTTGTATATTCAACCAATTAATCAATATCTATGAAGAGCCAAGTAAGTAGTAAGACCTACGGGGAAAAGGGCTTTATTTCTGCTCTTAAAAAGCTTACAATATTTTTTGGGAAATAAACAATTAAGAAAAAACAACTAATACATAGTGATAAAAATAAGTTTCAAGTGAGCTGGAGTTAAGTCAGTGAAAATTTTGGTTACAAACTATAGGTATTTCCTTAGGGTATAGTATCATTTAAATTTTTATTAAAAGCCCATTTAGACTTTCGGGTTTTGATGATTACACTGGCTAGACTGTTTATATATATAAATAGGAAAATTTTATAGAACTTTCGAGAAAACCTACCGATTCTACCCTGCTGGGAGTTGAATACAAGAGACCCTATGTGATCAAGGCCCGTGTAGAAGCACTGTTTCTTTACCAGGTCTGACTTCAATTCCCAGGAAGCTGTGGGGTAGTTTGTTAATGCATACATTTTGTAAATAGAATTTTCAAAGAATGTTCATGGTTGGGCCTCCTGTTGTTTTCTATTGGTTCGAAAGGGGGCCTTCACAGCTGCGGAAAGCAGCCTGTAATTATCAAATTGGCTTTTCTCTACAGGTGAGGTAATACTAACACATGCAATTTCTGGCGTTTTCACAGGAACAACAAGCCAATCATTTGCATTTTCACATTAGGTGTGAAAGTTTCCTCTCTGGGTCTAATATCAAACCACTGAACCTGAACCAGATCAAGGGCATCAGAATTAAACTGCCAGTGGGTAGGTTTGTTCTTCCCTGCCCACTGTTTTTCACTTATCAAATATCCCTCTATCAAAAGTATCAAAGGAACTGGAATGCTGCCAAATCCAGATATACTAAGGAAGATACACTTGACTAAATCCAAACAGGAAATAGAGGATTTTGTAGGATCTTACAATAAAATTATACCTAAATAGCACCACTTAAGACCATCATGATTAACATTATGACAGTGAATATGAAATGACTAGAGTAACTGAGCATCGATTTCTAGATACAACTCAGTATTTGAAAGCCATTATATTGACAGATTTTTTAAAAAGTTAGCATAAGGAAAAACAGTACAAATGACTGATCTCATACTTTGTATTGTCACAAAGTAATGACACACTATGGGGGCTCAAATTGAGTCTTAATCACAACATACAAACCACCACGATGGAAATAAATTTGAAAGCTGATCAAAATCTATTAAATGACAACACGGCAAAGTAGATGTTTATGTTTTAATTACAATTACTAGAGTGTGTCAAATGGGTGGTTCTTATAGCTTATGAAGATTGGGTCCTTATAGAAATGAGACGGCTTGAACCGTTTGATAAGAAGGCTATTTCTGCTGGACACACATCATTAACTTGATTTTATCTCTTCTGTAAGATATTTATTAAGTTACAACTAAATATATTTATTAAGCTTCAAGTAAAGCATGCATTTTAGTAATTTTCAAAATGGAAAGTGGAAAAAGGAAAGCTGGCATTTATCTTGTAAGATGTTAATATCTTGAGCTAGGGCCCATATTTAAACATTAGTTAATTCTAGCCTAAAACCCAATAATCATTATGCTTTGCCATCAGTTATCGTACAGTAGGTCTTTGTTCTTTACAAATTTAATATTTACTATTTCAAGGATATGCTACTGGTGGTGATTATTCGTGACACAGATTATTCTATTATTTTTTTCAACTGTAAATTTGAATCATGTGTGCCAGAAAGCTGACCATTTAAGGAAGCCTCTGAAGTAGGACATGCACTCACTCCCCACACATTTACATCTAGCATCGTACACACAATAATTCTATTGTAATGATAAAAAGAACTTTCTTAGGTTAAATAGGCATTGGGTTACCTTTTGTTTGATATCTATATGAAATATATGACTTTCATCCCAAACATGACTAAAAGGAAACCATTTGCCTATACTAATATGTCTGTTGTCATAAATTTAAGGATTGGATAGAATATCCAGAAGCTATGCAGACATAGATCATGAGTCTACTGTATATTCTAAATAGAACAGAATAGATGTTTGACGTTTGTTAATATTACACATGATCTTTGAAAGCTGCTAAATTTATGCATGGCACTGGAATATATGATTTCCAACATTACAAAGAAATCCACCCCACCCTTGTAAGAGCAGTAAATCACATATGTGAAAAACAGTGGAGAATTGGTTGATGCAAATATTGAGAGATTCAGCTAGGCTCACACACTAGCTAAGAGTGGGTTTGGTTCAATATACAAGTCAGACAAGTTTAACACTAAGATTCCAATTGAAAATTATTGAACGTGTGTTGCAATGAATTGCTTACAGTTGGTACTGTACACTCTAAGGCTATGAATGTCAAAAAACTATTTTAGTAAAAGACAATATTGAACATATGCTTTTTTTTTTTTTGGCGTACGCGGGCCTCTCACTGCTGTGGCCTCTCCCATTGCAGAGCACAGGCTCTCGATGCGCAGGCTCAGCGGCCATGGCTCACGGGCCCAGCCGCTCCGCGGCATGTGGGATCTTCCCGGACCGGGGCACGAACCCGTGTCCCCTGCATCGGCAGGCGGACTCTCAACCACTGTGCCACCAGGGAAGCCCTGAACATATGCTATTTAAACCCCAGGACAGGTTCTGAATCAACTTAGGATATGTAAATCCACAAGAGAACATCACTTCTACCCTAACAACAACAATAACAAAAAGTAAAATAAAAACTACAGAATCATAACATTTCAAGCCCATAAGAATAAAGTAGGAGAAAGTAAAAGAAAACAACAGAAACATTAATGTGTCCTTAAAGATCAGGAGATGACCAGGGTGAAAGTTTAGAATACCTGGGACAAGGTGACTCTGTAATCACCCTTTGGTTTTTCACTACAAGTCTCCATCACGTGTTCATGGAGGCAGTGCAGGAGGCCAACACAGCTCCCGTCATGGTGCACAGGCATGAATTCATACTTGCTCCTCTTACTTTTTCTTATGTGAAGCAAAAGCTGTAAGCCAATGGGTAAGGGACAGGAAAACTGGCTTCTACTTCCAGCAAAGGTAAATGGGAGAAGCAAAAACTGTCTGACCCTGACAAAGGGTCAGGAAACCTCCCCTTCACCTACCACAAGCCTTGCCTCAAAGAACAAGCTCCAGGACTCTCCTGGAACAAAGGGACAAAATCCTCTGCCACCAGTCCCAGACCAGGGCACACTTTTTCTGATGGAAGTACAGAAGCAAATTTGTTTGCCCAGTGAAAAAGGTCAGCTTCTGTTGCCGGAGGGGCAGGAAAATCTATCCAAAGCAGGAATCTCACAGATACAAGACAGAGTGTGACTGTCATGGGGGAGAACAAGGATGATGAGAAAGACTCATTAATATGAGTTGAGAGGACTCACCTAAAGCTGAGGCTGGATCATAAAATCTTAGAGATATCCCTTGTTTTTACCATATGCCTCATACCTAGTAACAAGCAAATAGTAAATGCCACTGGGAAATAACATGGAAAAGATTCCCTCTACAGTGCAATTGTGCAGTCTGCTGAAAGCTTAGCATGGAACAGGAATGCAAAGAAAATCACCCCAACACACTCAATAAAAGGTAGCAGCAGCCCACTGCTGGGGAATTTGTAACCTGTGATGCACTAAATGTATAGCAAAATCAAACTCAGATCAACACCTGTCTAGTTTGACTCAACTCTCCATTTATAGTAGCCTAACAAAAGAAGAGGCAGGCACCTTTCTAGCCAGAGATACTATTTGCCTCAGTCTCTACTGTTCTTTTATACATAATTCTAGAATTCAGTAAAAAATGATCATAAACACACATACACAAATATAGCAGGGGAATAAAATGAATATTTGTCAAGTGGTAAAGCAGACAACAGAACCAGACACTGAGATGACTTAGATATTGGAACTAGCAAAGACTTTGACTGCCAATAATACATTAAAGTACATAGTGGAAAAGGACAACATGCAAGAATAGTCATCACAGAATTTCAGCAGAAAGATGGAAACTATAGAAGGTAGTAAAATTGAGTTGAATAATTCTTTATCACTACGTAGGACACAGCAGAAGACAGAATTGGTGAACTTAAAAACAGGTCAATAGAAAATTTCCAAATTGAAATAAACAGAAGAAATAATGAGTGGAAACAAAACCAAAATAGAAGTGTGTATCCAAGAGCTGTGGGGTAATATCAAAGGATCTAAACCCTGGGCAGAGATTGCTAGTTTTCTTTGAGTATCTCTTCTTTCCTTCTGACATGAGTGTGGAAAGTATAGTGAGACATATGGATACATGGATAGAGACTGTATTACCAGCTACTTTGAATCTAGGAGTAGTCATGCTGCCAAATGAGGGTCAGCAGGATTTGAGAAGATATATCTGTGATTTTTAGGTCATGCTCTAAAGAAAGAGGAAAGCTCTTCTCTTTTCTTTACCCTATTTACTGGCTGAATGGAGGCATCACACTAAGGATCATAAAAGAAACAATTTATAAAAACCTGGGTCCTTGGTACCAGCAACTTATCATCTCAGCTCTGGACTAATTATACTCAGCCTATTACCTGAGAGATTAAAAAAACATGTATTTTTCAAGACATTGTTATTTGTGGTGGTGTTATTGTGGCCAATCATATGTATTCTAATGAATATAAGCACTCAGCTAGTAAAAATTTAGAGAGAAATTTAAATTACTTTATAGTTTCTGGATATAAAGCTAACACAATTAGTGTCACCTCTCACAGGTAATCATCAGAAAATACTGAAAGAATGGCAGGACATGTTATTAATCATGAGAAAATCTTTTCAAATTTAGACAAATACAGGCTAACTAGATAACATAAAATATTTAACAGCAAAATTTTTATTTCTAAACTCCATTCAGAGAGAGATCAGAAACTAATTACATAGCAGAAATACATATTGGCTCCTCAGAATGCATAATTAAGTTAGGGGAAAGGTCACTTTTCAGAATTATATAATTCTAAAGCCAACATTTGAATACTATGATAAATGTCATGATTAGAAACAAAAATGATGCATCTAAAAAACACAGGACACAAACAGCTAGAGAAAAGACTAATGTAACCAAATATGTAGTTTGGTAGCAAATTCCATTAAAAAGTTGGTTCTCTGAAGTAATGAATAACTCTAAAGTAATTTCAGTCTGGGCAAATAAATAGTGTCTAAAATTATGTAAAGCCACTGTGAAACACAAATCTATTAAATGTTCCAAATATCATCCCTTGTAATATTCTTAAGTTTATTCTCAATATAAACTATTATAACAAACTGCCAATAAAACTAGTAATCTAATTTATAATTTAATCCTATTTTCTTCGTCCAGTTGTCCACTCACTGAAAAACATAATTATTGACTATTTATGATATGCAAAACTCTATATTGTTCAAGACACAACATATTGTATTTCAAAATGTTTCAGATGATTGTGTTGATTTAAATATGAGTAAGGAATATATTAAAGTTGGTATATAACAGAAATAAAAAATAAAAGCTTTTTCTTTTTTTTAAGAAATCAGTAACATTTCATCTCTGACTAGATTCCATGAGCAAAGGTATTAGCACTGGGCAAAACTGCATTTTTATAGAACCTAAGAATTGAAAAGAATCTGGAATGGAAAGGTCGAACCATGAAACCCTAGAATGTGATAGTAGTTTTGTAAGAGAAACAAGTATGTTGTGAGACATAGAAAGAGCACTTATTTGGGTGCTGGAAAACCTGAGTTCTATTTCTTGGTTTTGCACTAATTCTTTATGATCTTAGAAAAACCACTGTGCCTTAGATTTCTCATTTACAAGAGGAAGGTAAATTCTAATGATTTCTGAGTTTTCTTCCACTTCTTTCGTAACATAAAGTTACGTTATGTGTACATATGCATCACACACATGGTTACATCCCTGCTCTAAACCTTTATTCTGAGGGTCCTCATCCACCCTCTATTTTCACCAGATAAATTGTGACTATCAGTAAACTGCTCTTTGAGTTTTTATGCCATTGGAGGTGTTGAAAATGGGCTCCTCTTGAACACAAATAATGAGGATTCAAGAGGCAGCCGGCCAAGGTTAAGAGCAACCTAAAAACACTATGCAGAGTAAACCTAGTGGGACTACAGTCTGCACATTTGCCACGCTCTAATAAACTGGCCTAACCAGACTCAGATCCCATGAGTCGTTACTCACACAGATGCTCTAGTTAACTTTAAAGAGCTATGGTTATAGAAAGTCACAATCACAATGTCCATTGATTGAATTATGAATATCTTAACTTTTTCCTGGTGCATTCTCAGAATATTTACAGGTGCCACCCCAGGGACACTCAAGTTAGTAAACTGAGGAGGCAAATAATATGAAGTGGGATTAACAGTCAGTGCTGTTCTTTGAGACACAAAGGATTTTGTTTCAAGATTCTTAAACCTTTTACATATAAAGGCACACTCCTCAAGCGGAAGGGAGTTAGCATATTTTACTACTCCATTTTCAGACACAGAGCAACACAGGTGCAGAGGGATTTGGCAACCTGTCAAAAACAGGCCAGCATCAGAGTTACGAATAAAAAGAATCCAAATCCTATTATAGAGATGTTGTACTATTCCAAAATAAAGTTGCGCAAAGAAATGTCAATCTGACTTTAAAATTCCAGTGTGAAGACATTTATTTTTGAGAAACTTTAAACCTGGAAAATGTTGAAAAATTCCTTTGTGGAACGTACATTCCTTGGAAATCATAAGAACAATATGGATGACTTGAATATTTCAAAAGAGGTATTAATCTCTTTATTTATTCTACATGTGAATTTACACCCCACTTCATTCCATAAAGGATTTGAGGTATCATACAGAACTAAAATCATATAATAAAAAGGGATGGGAGGAGAGGAAAGCACAAATAAATAACACTAAAAGATAAATGGTAGTCAAATAGTAAAATAAAATAGAAGAAAGTTAGTATATGGTAATAGATGTTACAATGCCCCTTTTGTGTTGAAAAAGCAAGAAGGAAATCATGACAATTACAAAATTACTTCTCCCACAATATAAACATATAATATTTGTTTAAAAGAAGCGTGAGTTTACCTAACATTGCGAGTTGAAAATTTTTTCCCTGGTTTCATATACAGCCTATTCATTGATTGATGAAGTGGAAGAAATTATTAGACAAAACACAATATCTAGTACCTTATGATGGGCCATAACATCAGAACTGACTTTAGAAAATTATTACAAGCCCTACAATGGGACAGTGTAAAGGCTATGATGGGAAGTGTTAGTGGTACATAAATGATGTCCTCAGAATACATAGCTCTAAAGCTCTATGATGGTTTTAGTTTCACACAAAAATTAATTTTTCTATTTATCTAGGAGTTCTTATTTCGAGGCCCCAAGATAGCCTTCAGAGGGCGGTACAGGAATTCTAAAATTGAATGCACATTTGGCGTGTTTGCACATTCCCTTGGAAGGAGAATTCATAACTTCCATTATATTTTCAAGGATCCTCGGCCCCAAAAGGTCAGTTGTCACTGAAGTTGAAAAGAAAGTTGGTAAACTATTTATCTTGCAGTTAAAATTTCATTTGGATTATTTTTTATTTTTATTTATTCTTATTATGTAAGTTTCAGGTGTACAGCATTATAATTTGACATTCATGTATACTACATAGTGATCAGCACAAGTCTAGTTACCATCCATCACCCACAGTTGACCCTACTCTCTTTTAAACATATTTAAACTCAGGTTATGATGCATTGGGGGCAGCAAATTAATGACTAAGTGATCAGTGTTACGTATATTTGCAGCGGTCTGAAGTATAGGTTTGTGTTGCTAATTACATGCATAATTTGGGACTTTTGAACTTTCTGAAGAAAAATAAAAACCTTCTGAGTAGATTGAAAGACATGAAGCAGAATAGTTAGGAAAACTAAGGGAACTAAGTCAAACTAAGATAGAGCCAAGTTCTTAAATTACTTTTGCCTGAGAATACAGTTAAATGGGGAAACTAATACACCTATCTCATGGGTTGTTTTGAGAATTAAATAGCTATTATATATAAAGTGCTAAATTGTGGTTTTTCAATTATTATTATTATTATCTGTACTGCTACTACTATTACTATTATGAGGTCTGCATCTGTGTGGAAAAAGTGAATAACTACAGGGAATTCTGAGATATTCCCTTTAAAATAGCTTTATTTACCTTTCAACAAGTGAATAAAATAATTTTAAAATAATGTTTAAAAAATAATAATAAACATCATATGGCACACCTGCTGTATATATTTGGTCTAGAATATGATTTGTATCAGGAGATTTTTCTGCATACTAAATCATTCCAACTTTAGTGGTTTAAAACAATAGACATTTATATTGCCACCAAGTCTTCAAGTTGGTCAGGTGGTCCTTCCAACCTGGGCCAGGCTTGGCTGATCTGGGCTGAACTTGCTCATGTGTCTGAGGTCAGCAGTAAGTTAGCTGAGGCTGGCTTATCTAAGAGCTGTACTCACATGTCTACTGGTTGCCTAGCTGTTGACTGGGCCAGGGTTAACTGCACCATATGTAGTCCACCACCCAAATAATTAGTTTTTTCATATGTGGCTCAGGAAGTTTTTAAAAGGGAGAACAGAAATATGCAAGCCTTCTTGAGGTCTAAGCTTGAAATGGGTGCAATGCCACTCACACATGTTTAATGGGGCAAACCAAATCACAAGCCTACACCAAATTCAAAGAGCAAAGAAATAAACCACACCTCTTAATGAGAGGAGCTTCAAAGTCACCTTGCAAAAGGAATGGGAACACATAGAAGTGTGGGAATCTCTCACCCTTTTTGTAATGCACTGCATTATTAAGTAAAAAATTTTAAACTCTCCACAATGTCCATGGAAAAATTTGAATAAACCCCCTAAGAAAAATCTAAATTAAAGTGGTATGATGACACATTTAAGATGTAAAATGTGTTAGTGGTACATAAATGATGTCCTCTTACATGTTAGATGTAAAATGTTCTCCTATGTGAATAAATAAAATAAATAGAACTAATCTGCTATTTAGGGTTAGCAAAAATGTTTTGGTGATAGTATAAGGAATACCTTTCATCTTGGGGAGATGAATGTGGTTTCTGGTACCAGGACCAAACATCTGTTCACACTGTGACCACAGCATATAAAAGGATATTTACTGAGTTTTGCTATTGGAGAGCATAATCCATATAGCTAATCCTATAGGGCCTCTGGGGAGCTAATATCATGTAGACATTAAGAGAAGACTGAAATCAGACTGTTTAAACTCAAATCCCGTTACCTCTTACTAGCTGTGTGACTTTTAGCAGGTTACATAATCTTTCTGAAACTCTTTCTTTACGGGTAAAGTGGGGATGACAGAAATACCTATCTCGTAGAAATTTTACATAAAATGAGTTAAACAACCAACTAACTAAAGTTGGACAACCAACCTAAACTTCTTGTGCATAACACAAATCACACAGTAGATCATTCAAGAAATGTTGCTTAAGGCTAACAGACATAGAGAACACACTTGCAGTTGCCAAGGGGGAAAGGGGGTGAGGGAGGGATGGATTGGGAGTTTGGCATGAGCAGATGCAAACTAGTATATAACATATAGAATGGATAAACAACAAGGTCCTACAGTATAGCACAGGAAACTATTTTCAATATCCTGTGATAAACCATAATGGAAAAGAATATGAAAAAGAATGTATATATAACTGAACCACTTTGCTGTACAGCAGAAATTAATACAAAATTGTAAATCAACTATGCTTCAATAAAATAAGTTACAAAAAAAGAAACATTGGTTATTTTTATTGTAAATATTAAAATCCAATGTAAAATTAAAAGGCCCAAAATATATTGTGAAATATTATTTGAAATCCACTGTTATCATAGAAAATTCCTATTGACCTCAACTTTAAAGTAGTATTAAAATTTATATTCTAAAGGAGCTGAGGACCCAGCTGTTGAAGGAAGTCATCAAGATGTGATTGCCAGTTGACCTGTGAGCTGGACTGGGGCAAATGAAGGCTTCTCACCCCCTGCACTGTCCTTGGAATGTGTGTTCTGCTCGCCTTCCCTGTCCCAGAAGCTGCTCTAAGGATAGTCTTGAGATAAAAATATGGTGTTGTGACTGAACCCAGTTAAGGTCTTCGATGCATGTGACTAAACCCAGTTAGGCCTCTATATAAATTTTTAAGGTTCTGGCAGGCAGATGCAGGTATCTACTCATCTTGTGGCCACCCACGACAAGCCTTATAATTAAGTTCCCTTTCTTATTAAACCTGCCACCTGCCCACCTAGAGTGGTCTGCCTCTTTTTCCAATCTCCCCTTGCCCTCCATATATGGGGGCCAATTTCATATTTCACCTGGGAAGTTCCTGAGGTTGTGAACCAATACTATCTTATGATGTGATTAGCCAGTAACAAACTCCTATTTACAAAGACATAGAATAAGAAACAATAAATAAAATTATGTCACCCAAAATGATAAAAACTATAGTAGTGAAAACAGACTTCCTGTAAAGAGCTTAGAAATCTTCACTCCCATTTTTACAGCAAGAAAGTGCTGGAAAACCTGAAAATCAATGACTTTTCTTGGACCCGTCAGAGACTTGAGTTCAGGGCAAACTACCATGCCAACATCTGGAGAGACAAACAAATACAGAGAGTCATAGCAGAGATGTGTTTACCTGGAGCAGAGGCTGCTTATGCCATAAAATGATAGAAAAGTTAAAAGGTAACTTTGATAAATTTCTGGGAACTGAGTTGGGCTAGTGTGAGAATGAGAAACATCTAAGGGCTACAGTCTTAGGTGGGGTCTCATACATTCACAGGATTTACCTCCAGAAATTTCACCAGGTTTGTATAGTGAAGATCCTAGAAAGATTACCAGATGACTCTGACAGAAGGACTAAATAAATAAACCTTGTGAAATAGTCCCAGAACATTCTCCATACAGAGGTCTACTTTCACTTAGAAAGAGCATTTTGCCAGAGATTTATCCAACCTGGGGGAAGGGAATTCTCCCAATCCAGCCCCCTTTCTATCTCACTTAAGGCCAGTAGGAGTGGAGAAATTTGTAGAGTGAAGGTCCCAGTCCATAGACATAGGCCCAGTTAAAGACTGAGATTTAACTGGAAGATAATAGAACTCTCCCATCTCCTCATGCTTTACCACTACACCAACAGGGCTCCAAAAGGCAATAGTGGATCACTGTCAAATCATGTACAAAACACAACTGTCTCTGAGGAAGAGGCTTAGAAAGCCCCAGGTGAGGACAAGAAACAAAAACAAGGACATCTGAGGCACAGGAAGCCTGTGGTACCTATAGTTATAGAAAACGTTAAACAAAGCCCAACTTATAGCCAGATTAACATAAATTCTCAGAGAAAGACAAATATCATATGATATCACTCATATGTGGAATCTAATTTGTTTTAAATGACACAAATGAACTTATTTACAAAACAGAAACAGACTTACAGATATCAAAAACAAACTTACGGTTACCAAAGGGGAAATGCCTGGTGGGGGGGATAAATCAGGAGCTTGGGATTAACATACACACACTACAATATATAAGATAGATAACCAACAAGGCCCTACTGTAGAGTACAGGGAACTCTACTTAATATTCTGTGATAACCTACATGAGAAAACAATCTGAAAAATTATTAATCAACACATATATGTAACTGAATCACTTTGTTGTATACCTGAAACTAATACAACACTGTAAATCAACTACATTCCAATAAAATTTTTTAAAAATCTTGATCTTGATGACATGAAAAAGAAAACATAAATTCCCACAGAAGAGGCCTATTTATCTGTAGTGTATCCTATCTTGTCCATATTTCAACAAAAAAAGTATAAGATACATTAAAGACAAGAAAAATTATCTAGAAAGACAAAGTAATCATCAGAATCTGATTCAGATAGATACAAATGTTAGAAGTAACAGATAGAATTTAAAATAACTAATATGTTAAGGGCTCTAATGGAAAACTTGGACAACCTGCAAAGACAGGTGGCTATGTAAGCAGAGAGATGGATATTATAAGAAAGAATCAAAATAAAACACTGGAAATAAAAACACTGTAACAGAAAGAATGTATGTAATTGGCTCCTTAGTAGACTCAATAAAGTTGAGGAAAGAATCAGTGAGCTTGAAGATGAGTTAATAGAAAGCTTCCAAACTGAAAGTCAAAGAAAAAAAATGGAAAAACAACACAGCACCTGTGAGAAAATTTCAAAAGTGTAACATATGGTTAACTGGACTAACAGGAGATGAGAAAGAGAACAGAGCAGAGGAAATCTAAGGAAAAAACTAAATTACTTAAAGAAATATAATTAATAAACTAAGAGAGAAGATAACATGGAGACACATAAAATACTCAACTAAAACCAAAGAAAACAGTAAAAGAAGCACTGGTAACAAATAGTAAACAGTTTCAAATACAGTAGATGTTAAACCAAATATATCAATAATCCCTTTAAATGTGAATGGTCTAAATATAAAATTAAAGGACAGAGACTGTCAGAGTGAATAAAACAAACAGAAAAAGACTCCACTATATGTTAGCTATAAGAAACTCACTTTAAACATAAAGACTCAGATATGTTAAAAATAAAGGAGTGGAGAAAGTTATACCATATAACATTAATCAAAATAAATATAGAGTTGTTATGTTAGTTTTAGACAAGAAGACTTCAAAACAAAGGAAACTATCAGACATAAAGTCAGGCACCACATAATAGTGACTGGGTCAATTCTCTAAGAAGCCATAACAATCCTAAACATGTATGTACCTAAAAGCAGAGGGTCAAAGTATAAGAGGCAAAGACTGATACAACAGAGAGGAGAAATAGACAAATACACTATAATAATTGAAGGATTCAAAACCTCTCTATCAGTAACTGAAGAACAAGCAGGCAGAAAATCAACAAGTGTATAGTTCATCAAAATAGCACCATCAATCAACTCGATTTAATTGAGATTTATAGACTATTCCATCCAACAGCAGATTATGCATTCCTCTCAAACTTGTATTGAACTTTCACCATGATAACCCACATTCTGCTCCATAAATCATACTTTAACAAATTTAAAAGAATATAAATCATACAAAGTATGTTCTGACACTATATGGAATTAAACTAGAAACCAATTAAATTAAACTAAACTCAAAACTAATGAAACAATAGCTTAAAAAAATTAGAAATAACACACTTCTAAATATCACATTGGCCAAAGACAAATCTCAAGAAATATATTTCAAAATATATTTTGAAATAAAAATGAAAATATAACTCTTCAGAATTTGTGGGATGCTTCTCTTTTAAGCAGTGTTTAGAGATAAATTTATAACATTAAATGTATATATTGATATTAGAAAAGAAGAAAGAGCTAAAATCAGATCTTAAGAAGAGCAATTTAAGCCTAAAGGAATCAGAATAAAAGATGTAATAAAAATTAGGGCAGAAATCAATGAAATTATAAGCAAGAAAATATTAGAAAAAAATCAACAAAACCAAAACCTTTTATTTTAAAGATCAGTAAAACTGATAAATCTCTAGTCAGGCTAACCAAGAATAAAAAAAAGATAAAAGACACAAATTTCAAACATCAGAAATGAGAGAGAGGTCCATGGACATTTAAAGGGCAAGAGTAAACTACTATGAACAACTCTATTCCTACAAATTTAATAATTTAATTAAATGAACCAATTTCTTGAAAGACACAAAACACTGAAACCCAATTAAGGAGAAATAGGTAACCTGAATAGTCCCATATCTATTGAAGAATTTGAGTCCACAATTAATAACCTTCCAAAAAAGAAACCATTAGGCCCAAATGGTTTAAGCAGTGAATTCTACAAATTTTAATGGAAATATTTTAAAAAGCAAAAATAAATGAACTATCAAGCCACAAAAATACATGGATGAATCTTAAATGCATATTATTAAGTGAAAGAAGCTGGTGTGAAAAGCATATGTATTGTATCATTCCAATTACATGGCATTGTAGAAAAGGCAGAACTAAGGAGATAGTAGAAAAGATCAGTGGTTGCTAAGGGACAGAGGGGGAGTGGAGGAAGTTTTAAATATGTAAGGTACAGATGATATTTTTAGAGGGGTGAAACTATTTGATATAATGCTGTAATTAAGAATATAAGACACTATAAAAATGTCAAAAGCCATTGAACTTTACAGCACAAATAGTAAATCTTAATGCACATTAAAAAGAAAAAAAGCACTTCCCTGGTGGCGCAGTGGTTCAGAGTCCGCCTGCCGATGCAGGGAACACGGGTTTGTGCCCTGGTCTGGGCGGATCCCACATGCCGCAGAGCGGCTGGGCCCGTGAGCCATGGCCACTGAGCCTGCGTGTCCGGAGCCTGTGCTCCGCAACGTGAGAGGCCACAACGGTGAGAGGCCTGCATACCGCAAAAAGAAATAAGAAAAAAATATCTAAGAGGTCAGAGGAATCCCGGGATGGGATGAAGAATATGACCAAACATCTTACTGTATTACAAACACATGACAGAACTTCACTGAACCCCTTCAATGAATTTGGGTGCTGGAAGGGAGCCACTGAGTTACATAACTGGAAATGAGTAGATTCTGTAAAATTAACGACAAAAGAAAGTATACATAAGAACTGTACTCTAGCTGATAAAGTTGCTTCTCATTAGGGTAAGGGTACAGGTTAACAATTTTGATACTATTATACATGTATACTGGATTTTAAGACTTAAGTAAATGTTTGTTGGATGGTGGAAGTTAGGTTTCTCACGGCTAGAATGGGATTTTACAGGTCAGAAAGGAGAGGAGGCTAAAATGGTCCATGTGATACTACAATAGAGTTGAACACAACAGTATGAACTCATGTTTAGCTTAACATAGATAGGGATGGTTACATATATAAATATTTATAGACATATGTACAAATATGGGTTAGTATTTATATATACAATTTTTTCCTGTCGGCTGAGAGGGCCTGGAAGCAATAAGACTCAGTAACAATGAGCACACCTAGCATCCAGATCTTGGTTTCTAATACCATTCTCCAATAAAAGGAACCAGAGTTCCTTGGAAAACTAGATTATCCTAGGAGTGAGTGTATCTTATTTCCCCAGAGCAAGAAATACACAAAATGAGCCTAGAGCACCTTGTAGTACAAGAGGGTAAGGAAGTGTTCAGAACACACACACACACACACACACACACACACACACACAATAATAATGCGGGGGGGCGTAGATAATTAAGAGACACAGAAGCCAGCTGAAAGGGCTTCCAGTGGCAAAAAATAGAACAATTTGAGCAACAAAATTAAGTATCAGATGATAACTCAAAGTATAAAATAAATATCCATGCCTCCCTATTGATATAAATAAACTATTGAATCATTAAATAAATTGGGGAGAAGAGAGAAATCTATTCAAAGGAATTCCAAGTAAATTATTTAACTACTCCCTACTAAATGAAGGAAATATAAATCCCCACTCCTTCAATATGAGCTATGCATAGTTGACTTTCTTCCAAAGAGTATAATATGAAGAGGGATAAAAATGTGTCACTTTACATTAGACAAACCTGAAAAAAATCCAGGTAATCAAAGTCAACATCAACAGTCACAAATCATGTTGATAGTGTATACCCTTGATATGATATGGTGAAAATAGCGCTTTACCTCTGTGTTCTTCCTCCCCAAAACCCATAACACCAGGCTCATCATGAGAAAAACATCAGAGAAATTCCAGTAGAGGAGGATCCTACAATATACCTGACCAGTAAACCCCCAAACTGGTCATGAGAAACAAAGAAAGTCTGGGACATTATCACAGGGATAAGAGAAGCCTAAAGAGACATAAAAATGAAATCTAATGTGATATTCTGGATGGATTCTTAAGAAAAAAATTGAAAAATAGGTAAAAACTAAGAAAATCTGAATAAAGTATGTTCTTTAGTTAAAATAATGTATCAATATGTACTATACTAAGTTATCAATAATAGGAAAACAGGTGTGGGGTATCTGAGAATCTATGTGCCATCTTTGCTATAATTTTGTAAATCTAAAATGTTCTAAAACAAAATGCTTATATTAAAAAGATAGCTATAGTATTGACCAACTTAGATCAACCTTACTTAAACTTGCTTGCTTCTCAGGTAGAATATTAGACTGCTGGGTCTATTTTATGCAAATTGCCCTTTAGAAAAATCAGATAAAGTGTATTATGCAGCTATGCAATTGATATCAAACTTCTATTGTGTTAGTTCTTCCAGTGTGCTTAGAATAGAGTGAGCAAGGGAGAGAGCAGTAGGAGTTGAGGACCAAGGGAAATAAAACTCAGCGCAAGATTGTGTAAGGCCTTATGGAGTTGCATTAATTTTTTTGAAATGTAGTTATTATGAAATACAGAGCCATTAGAAGAGGAGTGACTTAAGAATTCTCATTTGAATTAAAATGAAAAAAATGGATACTCCAGATTCTCTATTAAGAATATATAAAAGAGGCCAAGGACAGGTGTAAAAAGGCCATTTACAAAAACAAAGACATTTTAATGACTGGACCACTAAAAGTGGATAAAGGTAGTCAGATTCAGGTGATATTTTCAAGATAGAGCCAATAGGATTAACAACTAGAAAGACTGAATTGGCATTAACTAACTTGATGGACACTATAACTTCACACGATGGAATACAATACAGCCATAAGAAGAAATAAAGTACTGATACAACATGGATGAACCTTGAAAACATTCTGCTAAATGAAAGAAGCCAGAAATAGAAGGCCACATACTATGTAATCACATGTATGTGAAATGTCCAGAAGAGGCAAATCCACAGACACAAGTAGACTAGTGTTGCCAGGGGTCAAAAGGTTAGTTTTGGATATAAGCTTGATATGTGGATTATAAATAAGGGAGTTGAGGATGTAAACTGAGATGTCAAGAAGGTAATCAAATATGATTCTTAAAGTTAGGGTTTGGCCTGAACTGAAGATACAATTTTAGGCGTGATCCGTGTATACATGGTATTTAGAATCTTGACACTAGATGAAATCAACAATGGAGTAAATGGAAACAGAAAAGAGAAGTGGTCCAGTGGGCTCTTGGACATGTTAGAAGGTCAGGAAGAGGAAGCAGAACTAGCAAAAGAGAATAAGAAAAAGTACTAGTGAAGTGTCCTAGACACCAAGGGAAGATAGAATGATCACCCAGGTCAAATACCGCCGATGCTTCACGTAAGATGAGATCTGAGAATTCAGAAATAGATATCAGGACTTTGGTGAGCATGATTAGAATAGTTTCAGTGAAGATGTGAGAAAATATTCGAGTTGCAGTGGTTCAGGCAACAATGCTAGAAGAGGAATTAGAGAAGATTTCTGGGAGACTCTTTAAAGGAATTGGTATCTTAAAAGAAAAAGAAATATGGAGGAAAAACATTCAAGAAAGATTTGTATTTTATTTTGCTAATGTTGCTGTAGACTGCAGAAATACACAGCATTTGTATAGTGATGGAGACATCCAACAGAAAGGAAAAAAAGAAAGCTGCAGGATAGAAAAAACAAAAATACTACAGCAGTATCTTAGGTTACACTGGAGAGGATGGAGCACCGCCATGAACAAGTGAGGAGCTGACCTTAGGGAGGAACACGAAGAGTTCACCCACAGTGATGGGAGGGAGGGCAGAGTCGGTGGGCATAGGTGGGTAAATGTGGTGAGAGTGGATGAAAGTTATCTTCTGTCTCTATTTTTTCCATAACATAGAGACAAATTTCATCAGCTTAAAGTAAGGATGATGGAGTGGTTTAAGAGGTCTGTGCAAGAGAAGAAAGTTAGAAATCATCTTATTTAAGAGTGGGTGATTGGGCTTCCCTGGTGGCACAGTGGTTAAGAATCTGCCTGCCAATGCAGGGGACACAGGTTCATGCCCTGGTCCAAGAAGATCCCACATGCCGCAGAGCAACTAAGCTCATGCACCACAACTACTGAGCCTGCGCTCTAGAGCCCACGAGCCACAACTACTGAGCCTGCGTGCCACAACTACTGAAGCCCGCGCGCCTAGAGCCCGTGCTCCGCAATAAGAGAAGCCACAACAATGAGAAGCCGCGTGCCACAATGAAGAGTAGCCCCTGCTCGCTGCAACTAGAGAAAGCCTGTGCACAGCAACGAAGACCCAAAGCAGCCAAAAATAAATAAATAAATTAAATTTAAAAAAAAAAAGAATCCACCTGCCAATGCAAGGGACACGGGTTCACACAGGTTCAAGCCCTGGGCTGGGAATATCCCACGTGCTGCGGAGCAACTAAGCCCATGTGCCACAACTACTGAACCTGCGTTCTAGAGCCCACGAGCCACAACTACTGAAGCCCACATGCCACAACTACTGAAGTCTGTGCACCTAGAGCCCGTGCTCTGCAACAAGAGAAGCCACCACAATAAGCCACCACAATGAGAAGCCTGCGCACACACCGCAACGAAGAGTAGCCCCCACTCACTGCAACTAGAGGAAGCCTGCACACAGCAACGAAGACCCAACGCAGCCAAAAATTAATTAATTAATTAATTTTTAACAAAAGAGTGGGAGACTAATTGTACTAGGGAAATACAGCATAATAGCTAGACCTCACACTGATTGTGAAGCTAAAATGAAACCAATCAGCATGTATTTGTGCATACGTCTTGTTTTTTTTGTTTGTTTTTTGGCTTTTTTTTTCCAGCCTTGTTCAACTGCAGGGGTGCATGCGCAGGAGAGGAGAAGATTTTATATTAACTGAAGTTGGTGGTTAGTGAAGAAAAGAGCATGAAGTAAGGCTGTTGAGGCTGCTGGCAAGGAATGAATTGTAATAATTGTAAGTCATGGAGTTTATGCTGAGTAAATGAGCAAAAGAGGAGTACCTACTTTGGGGGCTACGAGAGGTAATGAACTGGAAAGACAGAACATGGTGGTCAGTGAATGGGATACTTGGTAATGGGATTATAGAAGGGGTTCAGTTATTGTTAATGGAAACATTTAGAATGTGGCATGAAAGTGAGTTGCTGAGCAAGTGGGTATGGCAAGATCATAGAAGCAGAGAATATCGAGGAACAGGTGGCTAGGGGTGTGGGAAGGACCATCTACATTGATTTTGATATTTTCAAGAATGATGACCTAGGTAGTGTTAGCAAGAGTCATACTCAGTCATGGGCCAAAGTCTTTAAGAAATGAAAAAAAAGTGACTAAAAATGGGGAGCAAGACAGGTAAGGGTAAGTAGATGATTTGTAACAAGGCAGGACAGTAGGAAAGTTTGATGACATGAGCTTCACGCAAATGACTTTTAGAGAGAAAGGAGGGAGAATCCTTGGACATTACAGAGGAACAAGGGAACCCCCCCCCCGCCACTTCCAAGCCCAGAGGTGCAAGACAGCTAGAGAAAAACATCCACCAGAGTGATGCAGGAAAGCAGTGTCCTCAGAGGAGAGACTGAGGAGGTTTCAAGAGAGCACAGCAAGAAAGCATAGGAAATTTCACAGACGAGAGAGATATAGAGAATAACTTCCACAGGCAGAGTAAGAGTGTTTCAAGAAATTACACAGCAGGGATTAGAGTCTGTTGGACGAGGGATAATACTGTGACCTACACAAGTAAGAATAATGGGCATGGACAGGACTTGGAAGCAACCTAAGTGTCCATCGACAGATGAATGGGTAAAGAAGATGTGGCACATATATACAATGGAATACTACTCAGCTATAAAAAGAAGCAAAACTGAGTTATTTGTAGTGACGTGGATGGACCTATAGTCTGTCATACAGAGTGAAGTAAGTCAGAAAGAGAAAAACAAATTCCATAGGCTAACACATATATATGGAATCTAAAAATATGGTTATGATGAACCTAGGGGCAGGACAGGAATAAAGATGCAGACGTAGAGAATGAACTAGAGGACACGGGGAGGGCGAAGGGGAAGATGGGATGAAGTGAGACAGTGGCATGGACATATATACACTACCAAATGTAAAATAGCTAGCTAGTGGGAAGCAGCCGCATAGCACAGGGAGATCAGCTCAGTGCTTTGTGTCCCCGTAGAGGGGTGGGATAGGGAGGGTGGGAGGGAGACGCAAGAGGGAGGAGATATGGGGATATATGTATACATATAGCTGATTCACTTTGTTGTACAGCAGAAACTAACACAACACTGTAAAGCAATTATACTCCAATAAAGATGTTAAAAAAATGAAAAAATTAAAAAAAAAAAAACTTGCCACTGACCTAAAAAATAATGATAATAATGGGCATGGTAAGACTGGTCCTGAAAATTCTAAGGCAGAGAGTGAAACCAAGCAGGACCCTGTGGGGCTCCTGGGCACAAAAGCCTTTTTATGATCCCGCATCTCTTGATTACAGGAAATAGGCCTCATTCAGCCTCAGTGACCTCCCCTGAGTTCTAACGGGCAGGTTCAAATAGTTGCTAATTAGGGAAGAGGGAATGCGCAAGACAAGGGAGGGGCAGTCAAGAAAGAGCCTTGGGGCAGGGTTCTGGTTCCCCCTCAAGGGATACACATAACATATCTTTGAGCTGTTCTGCAGATGCTGAAACCCCCACCAGGTGGGAGAAGCTAACTGTATGCTCCCCACAGGCACGTACACCCCAGACCGGTTGGAACAGAAGGTCGATGATGCTGACTCCCACTTACCTCCCCACCAACCAATCAGAAGATTATCCGCGAGCTGATCACGTCCTCTTTGAACCATTACTATACAACTCCTCACAACGCCCCCCAGGCCGGGACACACAGTTGTAAGGGCATTAGCTTGCTGTGGCCCCCCTTGCCTGGCAAAACAGTAAAGCTGTTCTTCTCTACTTCACCCAAAACTCTGTCTCCGAGATTTAATTCAGTGTTCGGGTACAGGTGCCGGATTCGACTTCAAGAGTAGGCCTGAGCCGTGAGGGTGCAGGCACTGGGGAGTCACGGTCTCACCTGTGTTTTGGAACTCCTGTTTTATTGTTTTCTTCAAACTGACCTTCTAATCATCCGTACAATATAAAGAATATTATTGGGGTCTGGGCTCAACAGAATTTAGCCAAAATTGTTCCAGGATTAAAAATCTGGAAATTTAAACCGCCTATTAATGAGGATCCAGGCTTCTGTGATCTCATTCAGCAGAGTCCTACCACAGCCTATAACATTCTAGAATCTGCATGAAAAAATAAATTGTATTTTTAGTGCTATCATCTCTCCATTAAAAAGGTTGAGATCAAAAAGAGGAAAAATATTTATATTCAGATCAGACACCCACTGCTTCCAATTTAGATTTTGGGTAAACTATGGGAAGCGAAAACAGCAGCGTGAAATAAACTGCATCCCATCCTCCCTCATTAATAGCAGTCAGTTCAGAACAAGCTTATTCGGGGTCTCCTTTTCCTCATTGAGCTGACCAGGGGATACCTTAAAGGCAAAATGTGTGAGCCCTGTTAAAGAAAACCTTTAACAACAGATAAGCACTGAAGTCTTTGAAGAAAGAGTGAACACCCTCTGGGGAGAAAATTAGACTTGTGAACTTAAAAAATGGCACACAAACATTTTAACACAGAACCGAAGAGAGAGGTCAACAGGGATGTCTCCAACTGAAGATTGCCTGTTGAGGAAGAAATTAGTTTTGAACATCAAACGTAAATGAACAAAGGGAGCAGAAAACAACATTAAATGACAGTTCCTTCCTCAAGAAAAAATCCCCTCAACCCTCCCCACACACAAACACACTAATCAAGCTTTATTACTGAAACAGAAAATCTCTTTCCAAATAAGAAAAATCTAACTCAAGGAAACCAGTCTTAAAAAGAGTTGTCTTTATAAGCACCTTTTTTTCTTGCTACTTCAGTAAAGTAACTGATTTTGACTGCCCTCTTGTTCTTAAAATGATTAGCTTTATTTTTATATTTATCTGCAATTTATCTTATACTATTAATTTATCATTCTTTCATTCTAGTTTTAGCTTTAAATATAAATGTAAAAGTCTTCAGACTAAGCACAATTTATGCCATTTATTTTGGGTCTTCTTCAGCCACAGAACTCTAAGGGATGTATGTAGAGGTGATATTCAGATCAACTGCTCCCTTTTTATTACTTAAGCTTTCTCCAAACCCCATGCAAGTTTCTTCTGTGTTGGTTGCTCTGTAAATCAGGAAAATCATCTTTGTCTAGATCGTAGGGATGGTCTCCAGATGTTCTTGCTTAAAGACCCCTTTAAAGAAGTTTGAAAAACACGTAACGTCTCTCCTTCCCACATTTTTAAGGTGAGGTATAGTTTGTCTCCTTTCTAGTGTACTTTAAATACTGACATTTTATATTTATAAAATGCTTTGTATGAAACTGTTAATATAACTCTTTTAAACATATGAAATAAAATATGTGATAATATAATCACTCATTAAAAAAATACATGAACAATCTCTCCTTTAAAAGAAATGTTTCATTCCTCCTTTTTCTTTTTGAAACTATACTATTATTTTACTTAGGAAATTTTGTCCACATACATATGTATAATAGATTCATATAATATGAATATATATATAAATTCTTCCCTTAAATAATTTTGCCCAAATATATCTATATCTATGTATATATATAAATATCTAGATATTCCTTTAATGAGATGGATAAGGGTAATTTTATTGTGCTTTTATTAAAGGAGGCTTCTCTGGCATCAGCATTTTAATTTTTTCTTTGTTTAGCATTCACAAGATTGCAAGTAGGGAGAAAGGTATACCATTCTTTTATAAAATGGAAGAAAGGGGAGGTAGAGAAGAAGTGTCAGCATGATGCCTCCACCCAGGAGGCATATCCATCCACCCAGGAGGCATCCAGCCTCCACCCAGTACTTTATCAGGTAGCTGCGTTGTAAGAAAGAACACATGGGCATTGAGGATTTGGAAACTGACATGCTGGAACCCATCTGTGCGGAGCCTCCTCCTAGAAAGTTTTCTTGTGCCACCAAGCACGTGCTTACTCCACTATAATATTAGCAAAAGCCATAAGTGACTGCCTTTCTACATGACTTTCTGTGTGGAACCCACCCTGGTCTTTGCTGGCTTCTTGAGGGCAAACTTGGGACCTTAGGAGAGGATTGCCCATAAGGTGGGGGAGGTCTGTTCACAAGAGCATGGCCGTGGGGCACACATAGCTCTATCAGTCATGTGCTGCTTCCAGTGAGAGCGACGCAAAACCAGCACTGTGGAATAAGTCATAGGAGAAGAGGGTGGAGACAAGGCCCATCAAGAGGGCAGAGAATAAGGGCTTTACTATTTTCTCCTGCCATGCCCAATTCCTGGGATGGGCTTCTTTGCCCTTGTCCCCTTCCCTGAGAGAATGAGTGACAGAACAAGTGAAGGAAACCTTAAGTTGTCTTAAAGTCTGGAGTCCGCCATCAGTAAATTAGCATACTGCTGGACCAAACCGGTCCTGGGTTGTATTGCTACCAGCAAAAAGCTCTGTCATCTACATCAAGTTTTTGATCCTCTCCATCAGAACGATGTGCATAGCCATAGTACTTATCTCAGGATTTCTTGGTGAGGCTTAAATAATTAGAATTCAGGGGAGGAGCTTTAAGATGGCGGAAGAGTAAGACTTGGAGATCACCTTCCTCCCCACAGATACATGAGAAATACATCTGCACGTGGAACAACTCCTACAGAACACCTACTGAACGCTGGCAGAAGACTTCAGACCTCCCAAAAGGCAAGAAACTCCCCACATACCTGGGTAGGGCAAAAGAAAAAAGAATAAACAGAGACAAAAGAGTAGGGACGGGACCTGCACCAGTGGGAGGGAGCTGTGAAGGAGGAGAGGTTTCCACACACTAGGAAGCCCCTTTGTGGGCAGAGACTACGGGTGGCGGAGTGGGGAAGCTTCGGAGCCTTGGAGGAGAGCACAGCAACAGGGGTGTGGAGGCCAAAGCGGAGAGGTTCCCGCACAGAGGATCGGTGCCGACCAGCACTCACCAGCCCAAGAGGCTTGTCTGCTCACCCGCTGGGACTGGCGGGGCCTCGGAGCTGAGGCTCAGGCTTCGGTCGGAGCGCAGGGGGAGGACTGGGGTTGGCGGCGTGAACACAGCCTGCAGGGGGTTACTGCGCCACGGCTAGCCGGGAGGGAGTCCGGGGAAAAGTCTGGACCTGCCGAAGAGGCAAGAGACTTTTTCTTCCCTCTTTCTTTCCTGGTGCGCGAGGAGAGGGGATTAAGAGAGCTGCTTAAAGGAGCTCCAGAGATGGGCGCGAGCCGTGGCTAAAAACGCGGACCCCAGAGACGGGCATGAGATGCTAAGGCTGCTGCCGCCGCCACCAAGAAGCCTGTGTGCGAGCACAGGTCACTCTCTACACCTCCCCTCCCGTGAGTCTGTGCAGCCCGCCACTGCCAGGGTCCCGTGATCCAGGGACAACTTCCCCGGGAGAGCACACGGCGGGTCTCAGGCTGCTGCAATGTCATGCCGGTCTCTGCCGCCGCAGGCTCACCCCACATCCGTACCCCTCCCTTCCCCCGGCCTGAGTGAGCCAGAGCCCCCATAGCAGCTGCTCCTTTAACCCCGTCCTGTCTGAGTGAAGAACAGACGCCCTGAGGCGACCTACATGCAGAGGCGGGTCCAGATCCAAAGCTGAACCCCAGGAACTGTGCGAACAAAGAAGAGAAGGGAAATCTCTCCCAGCAGCCTCAGGAGCAGCGCAATAAAGCTCCACAATCAACTTGATGTACCCTGCATCTGTGGAATACCTGAATAGACAACGACTCATCCCAAACTGAGGAGGTGGACTTCGGGATCAACGATATACATATGTTTTTCCCTTTTTCTCTTTCCGTGAGTGTGTATGTGTATGCTCCTGTGTGGGATTTTGTCTGTATAACTTTGCTTTTACCATTTCTCCTAGGGTTCTGTCTGTCCATTTTGTTTGTTTGTTTGTTTGTATAGTTTTTAGCACTTGTTATCATTGGTGGATTTGTTTTTTGGTTTGGTTGCTCTCTTTTTTCATTCTTTCTTTTTTTCATTACTTAAAAAATTTTTTTTAATAATTATTTTTTACTTTTTATTTTAATAACTTTACTTTATTTTATTTTATCTTCTTCTTTCTTTCTTCTTTCTCTCCCTTTTATTCTGAGCCATGTGGATGACAGGCTCTTGGTGCTCCAGCCAGGTGTCAGGGCTGTGCCTCTGTGGTGGGAGAGCCAAGTTCAGGACACTGGTCCACAAGAGACATCCCAGCTCCACGTAATAACAATGGGCAAAAATCTCCAAGAGACCTCCATCTCAATGCCAAGACCCAGCTCCACTAAACGACCAGCAAGCTACAGTGCTGGACACCCTATGCCAAACAACTAGCAAGACAGGAACACAACCCCACCCATTAGCAGAGAGGCTGCCTAAAATCATAATAAGGCCACAGACACCCCAAAACACACCACCAGACATGGACCTGCCCACCAGAAAGACAAGATCCAGTCTCATCCACCAGAACACAGGCACCAGTCCCCTCCACCAGGAAGCACACACAACCCACTGAACCAATGTTAGCCACTGGGGACAGACACCAAAAACAATGGGGACTACAAACCTGCAGCCTGTGAAAAGGAGACCCCCAAAACAGTAAGTGAAGCAAAATGAGAAGACAGAGAAACACACAGCAGATGACAGAGCAAGGCAAAAACCCACCACACCTAACAAATGAAGAGGAAATAGGCAGTCTACCTGAAAAGAATTCAAAATAATGATAGTAAAGATGATCCAAAACCTTGGAAATAGAATGGAGAAAATACAAGAAACGTTTAACAAGGACCTAGAAACACTAAAGAGCAAACAAACAGTGATTAAAAACACAATAAATGAAATTAAAAATTCTCTAGAACGATTCAATAGCAGAATAAATGAGGCAGAAGAAAGGATAAGTGACCTGGAAGATAAAATAGTGGAAATAACTACCACAGAGCACAATAAAGAAAAAAGAATGAAAAGAACTGAGGACAGTCTCAGAGACTTCTGGGACAACATTAAAAGCACCAACATTTGAATTATAGGGGTCCCAGAAGAAGAAGAGAAAAAGAAAGGGACTGAGAAAATACTTGAAGAAATCATAGTTGAAAACGTCCCTAATATGAGAAACGAAATAGTTAATCAAGTCCAGGAAGCACAGAGAGTCCCATACAGGACAAACCAAGGAGAAACACACCAAGACACATATTAATCAAACTATCAAAAATTAAATACAGAGAAAAAATATTAAAAGCAGCAAGGGAAAAACAACAAATAATATACAAGATAATCTCCATAAGGTTAAAAGCTGATCTTTCAGCAGAAACTCTGCAAGCTAGAAGGGAGTGGCAAGACATATTTTAAGTCATGAAGCAGAAAAAGCTACAACCAAGATTACTCTGCCCAGCAAGGATCTCATTCAGATTTGATGGAGAAGTTAAAAGCTTTACAGACAAGCAAAAGCTAAGAGAATTCAGCACCACCAAACCAGCTTTACAACAAATGCTAAAGGAACTTCTCTAGGCAGGAAACACAAGACAAGGAAAAGACCTACAATAACAAACCCAAAACAATTAAGAAAATGGTAATAGGAACATACATATCGATAATTACGTGAAATATAAATGTATTAAATGCTCCCACCAAAAGACACAGACTGGCTGAATGGATACAAAAACAAGACCCATATATATACTGTCTACAAGAGACCCACTTCAGACCTAGGGACACATGCAGACTGAAAGTGAGGGGATGGAAAAAGATATTCCATGCAAATGGAAATCAAAAGAAAGCTGGAGTAGCAATTCTCATATCAGACAAAATAGACTTTAGTACAAAGACTATTACAAGAGACAAAGAAGGACACTACATAATGATCAAGGGATCAATCCAAGAAGAAGATATAACAATTGTAAATATTTATGTACCCAACATATGAGCACCTCAATACATAAGGCAAATGCTAACATTCATAAAAGGGGAAATCAACAGTAACACAAACATAGTAGGGGACTTTAACACCCCGCTTTCACCAATGGACAGATCATCCAAAATGAAACAAGTTTTAAATGATACATTAAACAAGATGGACTTAATTGATATTTATAGGACATTCCATCCAAATATAACAGAATACACTTTCTTCTCAAGTACTCATGGAACATTCCCCAGGACATAGCGTATCTTGGGTGACAAATCAAGCCTTGGTAAATTCAAGAAAATTGAAATCGTGTCAAGTATATTTTCTGATCAAAACGCTATGAGACTAGACATCAATTACAGGAAAAAATCTGTAAAAAATACAAACATATGGAGGCCAAACATTACACTACTTAATAACCAAGAGATTGCTAAGGAAATCAAAAAATACCTAGAAACAAATGACAATGAATACACGACGACCCAAAACCTATGGGATGCAGCAAAAGCAGTTCTAAGAGGGAAGTTTATAGCTATACAAGCCTATCTCAAGAAAAAACTCAAATAAACAACTTAAACTTACACCTAAAGCAATTAGAGAAAGAAGAACAAAAAACCCCCAAAGGTAGCAGAAGGAAAGAAATCATAAAGATCAGATCAGAAATAAATAAAAAATAAATGAAGTAAATGATAGCTAAGATCAATAAGACTAAAAGCTGGTTCTTTGAGGAGATAAATAAAATTGATAAACTATTAGCCAGATACATCAAGAATAAAAGGGAGAAGACTCAAATCAATAGAATTAGAAATGAAAAAGGAGAATTAATAACTGACACTGCAGAAATACAAAGGATCATGAGAGATTATTACAAGCAACTCTATGCCAATAAAATGGACAACCTGGAAGAGGTGGACAAATTCTTAAAAATACACAACGTTCTGAGAGTGAGCCAGGAAGAAATAGAAAATAAGAACAGACCAATCACAAGTACTGATATTGAAACTGTGATTAAAAATCTTCCAACAAACAAAAGCCCAGGACCAGGTGGCTTCACAGGCAAATTCTATCAAACATTTAGAGAAGAGCTGACACCTATCCTTCTCAAACTCTTCCAAAATATAACAGAAGGAGGAACACTCCCAAACTCATTCTATGAGGCCACAATCACCCTGATACTAAAACCAGACAAAGATGTCACAAAGAAAGAAAACTATAGGCCAATATCACTGATGAAGATAAAAGCAAACATCCTCAACAAAATACTAGCAAACAGAATCCAACAGCACACTAAAAGAATCATACACCATGATCAAGTGGGTTTTATCCCAGGAATGCAAGGATTCTTCAATATACACAAATCAATCAACGTGATACACCATATTAACAAATTGAAGGAGAAAATCCATATGATCATCTCAACAGATGCAGAGAAAGCTTTCGAAAAAATTCAACACCCATTTATGATAAGAACCCTCCAGAAGGTAGGCATAGAGGGAACTTTCCTCAACATAATAAAGGCCATATACGACAAATCCACAGCCAACATCGTCGTCAGTGGTGAAAACTGAAACCATTTCCACTAAGATCAGGAACAAGACAAGGTTTCCTACTCTCACCACTATTATTCAACATAGTCTTGGAAGTTTTAGCCACAGCAAACAGAGAAGAAAAAGAAATAAAAGGAATCCAAATCGGAAAAGAAGTAAAGCTGTCACTGTTTGAAGATGACATGATACTATCCATAGAGAATCCTAAAGATGCTACCAGAAAACTACAAGAGCTAATCAATGAATTTGGCAAAGTAGCAGGATACAAAATTAATGCACAGAAATCTCTCGCATTCCTATACACTAATGATGAAAAATCTGAAAGTGAAATTAATAAAACACTCCTATTTACCACTGCAACACAAAGAATAAAGTATCTAGGAATAAACCTACCTAAGGACAGAAAAGACCTGTATGCAGAAAATTATAAGACACTGATGAAAGAAATTAAAGATGATACAAATAGATGGAGAGATATACCGTGTTGTTGGATTGGAAGAATCAACATTTTGAAAATGACTCTATTACCCAAAGCAATCTACAGATTCAATGCAATCCCTATCAAACTACCACTGGCATTTTTCACAGAACTAGAACAAAAAATTTCATAATTTGAATGGAAACATGAAAGACCCCGAATAGCCAAAGCAATCTTGAGAAAGAAAAACGGAGCTGGAGGAATCAGGCTCCCTGACTTCAGACTATACTACAAAACTACAGTAATCAAGACAGTTTGGTACTGGCACAAAAACAGAAATATAGATCAATGGAACAGGATAGAAAGCCCAGAGATAAAACCCACACACATATGGTCACCTTACCTTTGATCAAGGAGGCAAGGATATACAGTGGAGAAAAAACAGCCTCTTCAATAAGTGATGCTGGGAAAACTGGACAGGTAGATGTAAAAGAAGGAAATTGTAACACTCCCTAACACCATACACAAAAATTAACTCAAAATGGATTAAAGACCTAAATGTAAGGCCAGACACTATCAAACTCTTAGAGGAAAACATAGGCAGAACACTCTATGACATAACTCACAGCAAGATCCTTTTTGACCCACCTCCTAGAGAAATGGAAATAAAAATAAACAAATGGAACCTAATGAAACTTAAAAGCTTTTGCACAGCAAAGGAAACCATAATCAAGACAAAAAGACAACCCTGAGAATGGGAGAAAATATTTGCAAATGAGGCAACTGAAAAAGGATTAATCTCCAAAATTTACATGCAGCTCAATATCAAATAAACAAACAACCCAATCCAAAAATGGGCAGAAGACCTAAATAGACATTTCTCCAAGAAGATATACATATTGCCAACAAACACATGAAAGGATGCTCAACATCACTAATCATTAGAGAAATGCAAATCAAAACTACAATGAGGTATCACCTCATACCAGTCAGAACGACCATCATCAAAAAATCTACAAACAACAAATGCTGGAGAGGGTGTGGAAAAAAGGGAACCCTCTTGCATTGTTGGTGGGAATGTAAACTGATACAGCCACTATGGAGAACAGTATGGAGGTTCCTTAAAAAACTAAAAATACAACTAACATACGACCCAGTAATCCCACTACTGGGCATATACCCTGAGAAAACCATAATTCAAAAAGAGTCATGTACCAAAATGTTCATTGCAGCTCTATTTACAATAGCCAGGACATGGAAGCAACCTAAGTGTCCATCAACAGATGAATGGATAAAGAAGATGTGACACATATATAGAATGGAATATTACTCAGCCATAAAAAAAAACCGAAATTGTGTTGTTTGTAGTGAGGTGGATGGACCTAGAATCTGTCATACAAAGTGAAGTAAGTCAGAAAGAGAAAAACAAGTACAGTATGCTAACACACATATATGGAATATAAAAACAAACAAACAAACAAAAAAAACGTGGTACCTAGGAGCAAGATGAGAATAAAGACACAGACCTACTAGAGAATGGACTTGAGGATACGGGGAGGGGGAAGGGTAAGCTGGGGTAAAGTGAGCGAGTGGAATGGACATATATACACTACCAAACGTAAAATAGATAGCTAGTGGGAAGCAGCCGCATAGCACAGGGAGATCACCTCGGTGCTTTGTGACCACCTAGAGGGGTGGGATAGGGAGGGTGGGGGGGAGGGAGACGCAAGAGGGAGGAGATATGGGGATATGTGTATATGTATAGCTGATTCACTTTATTATAAAGCAGAAACTAACACACCATTGTAAAGCAATTATACTCCAATAAAGATGTTAAAAATAAAAATTAGAATTCACATCTGCTCTGCACAATGCCTGGCACGGTGTAGATGATCAGTAAATCCCAGCGCTAGTTACATCGCTCATATCTACCTATTGAAATTCAGCCTATGATTCAAGTCCCAACAAAGGACAGGTTTTCTTTAGGACTTTTCTCATTCTCCCCCTTTCCCTCTAGGTGTGAGCTAATCAGTTCAATTTGTATCAGTCAGGAGTGCTTTATTTATATCTCTGTCATAGCAGTGACTCCCAAACCTTGTTTATTCTCATAATGACGAGGGAATTGTGTTGTAAAATACAAATTTTAATTCTTACGCACGTATGTTTTGATACAGCAGATCCAAGCTGGTATTGAAGAATACACATTTTTAAAACTCAACAGCTGTTTCTGATAACTGGTCAAATTTGTAAGCCCCTGAAAAGATAACCTTCGATATCCTATTCAATCCTAAATCATATAAAATTAATTTTCTCGTGTTTTAAATGCCTCTTTTTGTTCCCAGTTTACTGTTGTATGTGTGTGGGGGGGGCGGCGGGAGGGAGCAGGAGAGTGAATAGGTCGAGCCAGTAGGAGTTTCAGTTTGAGGGATTTTTTGTTTGTTTGTGGGGACAAGGAGTGAGTTTTTCTTTGCACACAAAATTATCTTTATTTAAAATCGCCTAAATCAGTTGGTTATCAACTGAAACTTACAGGCAGATTGCAGTTCATCTTTGAAAAAGAAAGTCCATAATTTTCATTGTTTGGCCTATAAACAATCCTTAATTAATGTCAAAAGATATAACCTTACTAAGAGAGATTTATTTGAACTGAAAGTTTGAAACTGAAACTGAAACTGAAAGTTGAAACTGAAAGTTTCAACAAAAGTATTTTTGAAAATATATTTTCAAAACTTCTTCATTCCCCTTACACAGTGAATAAAGGTAGGAAGAGGAGGAAAATAGATGGAACAAAAAGAACAGAAGGAAATACGTATTTTTCAGAATGCCTGACAACATAATTTGTTAAATTTTTAGATGAATTTTTCGATTAGGTAAATATTTTCAATCTCATTATACCCTTCTCTCTGGGAATTTACTTAGAGCATGAGATTCTTCAATGACTACTGATGCTTTGATAGCAAGACCATTTGCAAATTCAAAATACCACATATAAACAATTCAGAGAGTGTCATTTCACAAGTGATGTTAAATTTAATAAAACAAGGCAAAAAGGAGTCAGCAGCATTTATGTCATGTGGCATATATTAGTTATTTTTCCAGATGCTCTTTTTGAGTCATTTAGATACCCTGAGTAAATGAAGTTAGATGCAACTGTAGGAAACAAAAATGAAATTTTAAAGTGCAATGTAAAGCCAAATGTTCTCTACATGCTTTTACTTAATCTCACTTCCTATTATCCAGCAAGTTTAGCCCTTAGGGTAAATTTTAAATGATGTGAATTTTTAAAAATGTAGAAATTTTACTTAAAAGAAAAGCATTCCACATGGACCTAAGAGATACATGGCATATGGCCATATTTATGTCTGTTCAAAAAAAGAAAAACTTATCTGGCCTTTTTTTGCCCCCAGCATCTCTTAAAGATCTTCATACAAAGATCAAGTGGACAAAAATAAGCTAAAGTTATTTAATGATAAATTTTACCTGGAGCATTTACTAGAAATTAAGATGCTAGGACTTTTCTCTTGCTCTTGAAAATTATCTTAAAATTAAATATGGATTTAAAACACAAATATAACAAATTTCCTCCTAGAGAAGGCCAAAAGGTAATTTTCAATTCTGATCCTCTTCCTTGCTCATTTTTATTTCGATGACCGATGCTCTAAGCTTATTTTTGATTATGCTGCCTTCTATATCATATTTCAAAAGTTTCTTTTTATGACCTCCTGAAATACTGCAGGGCAGATTCAAACATGTCCCAAGCAGGCACTAAAATTTTAATGCATTTTTATGGGAACTGGTCTCAGCCCCTTCAACACAACATTTATTTGTCCAGAAGGATGTTGCTCTGTAAGCAAATTGTTCCCATACTCCAAGCATGTAGAATTATTTGCATTTTTCAATTTAATTCATTAGTTTATCAATGTTATATAAGTACTGTGAAATGCATGTTATGCATCTGCATAAGTCCATCATATTAACTAACCTAACAACACAATGATGTCCAAGTGGACCCTTGTAATTAGTGTCTTTTCTGAAGTTCAAAATAATGCTGTTATTGCCACTTCCATTAAAGTCTATCTTGACACAGCTCAAATAAAAATTTCTGCCACCATTGTTGTTTATCATTCTAATCCCACTGCTTAGAATAGCACACAGCACAAAGCAGACATAAATACATGTTGAATCAGTATTTTGCAATTTTTTTTCTTTTTTTTAAAGGCTAGTTGCAATGAAGCTCTGATACTATTCATTTTTTAGGTATACAGGCAAATGAAGTAATTAATTTTTAATATGTACAAAGTGAAATGGGGGAGTAATGGTAAAAACTCCACGGCCCAGTTTCTCCAGATCGATGCCATAAAGTGAGATTTACATGAGCAAACCAAATAATTAACTTAGCCACCTGACTTTATATAGGTAGGTAATTTTAGAGTTAGGGCCATGTGTATTGATTCTTGCTTCACTTGATAGAGGACGTAATTGTTCTTGTCATTTCTTACAAAAAACTCACTCATACGATTGGGTGTTTCATCCTATTTTGCTTCTTTTCAATGCAATTTCCATTTATTTCAGATACTTGATGTTTAATATTCTAAATTCAAATACTTGAGATTGTTCCCTAGAGTTAAATAGAGGAGTGAAACTGTTGTAGAGGTTCTAATTAGGAGGATTCCATTCTATATTTAATCAAACTCTCATTTGATTTCATCGTGTAGAATAGGGGTCAGCAACTACTGCCCATGGCCAAATCTGGCTGCGGCTGTTTTTTGTATGGCCCACAAACTAAGACTGTTTTTTACATTTTAAAATGGTTGAAAAAAAATCAAAGGACATGACGAGTGAAAATCATGGAAGATTCAGATTTTGTGTCCATAAATAAAGTTTGACAGGAACACAGGCTCACTCATTTGTTCATGTGCTGTCTGGAGCTGTCTTCACACTACAATGACAAGAGGTGAGCAGTTGCTACAGAGACCACATGGCCTACAAAGCCCAAACTATTTACTATTTAGCTCTTCACAGAAAAGATTTACCCACTCCTGGCTCAGAGCATTTGTCCCTACTTTCTCTCTGACAGCTTTATATATTATCGATGGCTCTTTAGTATTTGCTTTTTTCCAAACTGATGTATTTTGGGGTGTGGTCAGCAAGATGAGAATTTCGGTTGTACTGCTGTGATTACAATGACTCTCCTATGTTTGCATCTCAGCATTTAAAAAAAAATTTCTGAACAATTTTCTCAGCAAACATTACTTTGTGTGTGTGTGTGTGTGTGTGGCCAATTTCAATACCACCAAATATGGGGCCTATTTCTAGCTGAATGATCTTCCCAGTAGCAGTCTGCCAAGTGTTTAAGGACATTATGTCATAATTGATTTAAATATTTTTGACAAGTACAATGATAGGTAATCAAGAGCCTATCACTGAAATATCATCCACAAAAGCAATTACTATTCTCATAAACCATATATATGTAACTAAGGAATTTTCGGTGGACTGGGTAGGTGAACTACATTGTTCCAAATTGTAAAAGAGAGCATAAGTCCAGTATGGGAAACATCATGGTTGAAAAGAGGAAAATCCTGAACCAATATTTATTTTTCTGACTGAACACCATGTGATGCTTTTTACTTTCTCCCTCAAATGTCAGTAAAAGGTAAAACAACTCATGGAATAGTTGAGCCAGTCTTGTACAACCTCATTCCATTTCTAAATTTTTCATAAACTGTGTTTGAAAATATTTTAACTTTTTTTCAAAAAATACTTTTGTTAGTTTTCTACTTCAAGAAAATAATAAGGCAGCTTAACTGGTGTTAGAAGACAGAATATATGAAAAGAAAATGAATAAGAGACTGAAAAACACAAAGACTTAGAGAGAAGCAGAAAGAAAAAATTTCCAGTTGTCTCTTGCTACTGCTAGTGGTATTATTTTGCCTTTTCCTTCTTTTTCAGATTCCTTGTGGGCATGAAAGGTACTTCCTGGGTAGAAATTAATCAACTCAAAGAGAGAGTTCACTGGCCTATGTGTCTTTCAGCTACAGGGCTTCTTACTTTCAGCAAAAACTTGGAATTAAAGTTAAGAGGCCTCACCCTTCTCCCAGAATCTTCTAAGCTCTGAATCTGGTAGAGACCCCTAATATAGTTAATGGTTTTATTTAAAGATGACATTCACTAGATTGAACCATATAAAACTGCCATTTTTAAGGATAAATCTATTTTTGACTATTAAGAATTTCATATGGTTGATTCTAATACACTCATGTGGGAGGCTGGTCAAAATTTCTCTAGGGGTGTATGAAAATAAGAGCCTCAGATATAATGAACACGATCTCATTTATTCCATGTTTTATATATTTTAAGGAAAAGCTTAAGATTTATGAATAGTGACTCTATCCACACTCTGTTTAAAAATAAGATATTGGAAAAGTCTAAAAGCCCGACAATAATATAATGGTTAGATAAATGATGGAATATCTTTATAGTAGAAGTCTATGTAGCCTATTAAATCAGCGAAAGAAAATTTGATGATACCAGAACACTGGGAGGTACTAGGAGGACATTAAGAGATATCTTTGTTTTTCTATTCCTCAATAATCTGACCTCCACTTTCTCTCTTTCTAGTTACCCCTGCTCTAACACCATCTTGCTCCGCCTTGTGGGATGCTATTTCATATCGCTTCTATTTGTCCAGAGGTAAGAAAAGAATGGAAGCTGGTAATAGCAAGGTTGTCAACTCCAACTGGTTCACACAGATCAGGCAGCGGGGCAACTTCATCACTGAAGAGCTGAAGAGGAAAGGAGACACTATGATGTGAAGAGTGTCTGGTGATGGTTGGACTTACAATCTTGGATAGAGGAAAAGTAGTCAGAAAGGACCACAGGTAATTGGTGCCTGTTAGAGTTTGACCCCTACCCTCCCACAAAGAGTGGGAGACAGGCACACTTTCTTTCTTGATTACAGTTCATGGGGATGGCCTCCAGGTCCTTGAGAAAACATTCCTGGGTTTTAGAAGATAGACATCTCAAAGGAGCAGAGAAAGAATTTATAAATTGCAATAAATTTTCTAAAGGAAATGCTCTAAGAAAAGGTAGGTCAAGAGCCTATAGTCAGGAAGAAATCTGTCTAAAATTAGTAGAGCTAAAGTGAATGTTCAGGTGTTCTTGGTTAGCTAGTTGCCTTATGTGATCTACCATCAATCAATCAATCAATCAATGCTCAGCATGTTAATTCACTGAGATAGAGAAATTATCCAGTAGAAGACAGGCAACCTAGCCTAGAGGTGACATACACTGGCACAGTACACTGATGCATAACTTATTCTGAAGGCTTCTCTACATTTTCTAAGAAGAAAAATCAGGGGTCAAATTGAACCTCAGTCTATACAAAAAACCAATAATGGATGACGACACTGTTTAGTGTTCAGAGGCAGGAAATCAAGACTGTGTGATGCCTCTAGTCTCACGCTCACCATCAGTACACATTTTGTTTTGTTTTTCTAACTCACTGGCTCAAAGCAGGGACATTAGAAGCCAAGTTATTACTCTTTTTAGTTTTTCTGATTCACCATAGAGAACCCTTAAAACAATTTTACTTATTTGAATTTTGACTTCCAATGCTTTTAATGACTTTAATAAACAGTCATGGGTCTTCCCTGGTGGCGCAGCGGTTGAGAGGCTGCCTGCCGATGCAGGGGATACGGGTTCGTGCCCCGGTCCAGGAAGATCCCACATGCCGCGGAGTGGCTGGGCCTGTGAGCCATGGCCATTGAGCCTGTGCGTCCGGAGCCTGTGCTCCACAATGGGAGAGGCCACAACAGTGAGAGGCCCGCGTATCGCAAAAAAAAAAAAAAAAAAAGTCATGAAATATTTTCTGCACTCAATATAAACTGCTAATAAGAACTTCGTCCACATGTTCATCAAAGGTCCCACTTAATAAATGTATGAGTACTTATCACCAAGAAAAATTGTCCCCTGAGGAATTAGTTGATTTTCTGTCTTCTGATAAGGAGAATTTTTCATATAGAGACAACTTGTTTAAATAGTCAATCCTGTAGTAGCTGGAGCTGGATTCATGAGTCAGAATTCCAGTGTCAACACATAGCTGTGTATCCTAGAGCAAGTTACTTCACCATTCTGTTTCCTCCTATTTAAAATAAGGTTACTAATAGAACTCACCCAGCAGGGCTATTGGGACAATACATGTGTTACTGCATGTGAATCTTGGTACATGGTAAGCTGGTACGTGGTAGGCTATGAGAAATGATAGCATCATTTTGTTCTCTTTCATTCTCCCTCTTTTTCTCTCTCTCCCTTGTTTCACCCTTCCCCCTCCCTCTTTCCTTCTCTCTTCCTTTTTTTTTAAAATTAATTAATTAATTAATTTTTGGCTGTGTTGGGTCTTCGTTGCTGCGTGGGCTTTTTCTAGTTGTGGCGAGGGGGGGCTACTCTTCATTGTGGTGCGCAGGCCTCTCATTGCAGTGGCCTCTCCTGTTGCAGAGCATGGGCTCTAGGCATGTGGGCTTCAGCAGTTGTGGCACGTGGGCTCAGTAGTTGTGGCTCACGGGCTCCAGAGCACAGGCTCTGCAGTTGTGGCACATGGGCCTAGTTGCTCCGTGGCATGTGGGATCCTCTCGGACAAGGGATCGAACTCATGTCCCCTGCGTTGGCAGGCAGATTCTCAATCACTGTGTCACCAGCGAAGTCCCTCTCTTCCTTTTTAATTAGGCTATAAGAAAATCCTGTGCTTAACACAGCAACTATGAAAGTCTCTTACATAAACAACTTAGAACAGTAAACGCTAAGTGAGTGTTTTTGTCAACATTATTTTTTTCATTCCTAGAACTCATGTTTCCTTTCTGGACTTGAGTTTTATTGCTCCTATTTGATGTGTCCTTTATTGTGGGTTGTTCAAGCATTTTATGAGTTCAAAGTAAAATAAATGTAAAATAAACTATAACAAAGAAAATAATCTTCCATGGGTTAGAAGCCACAAATATCTATACAAGGTACTATAAGAGGACATAAAACTCAGAGGCCTTGCTCTTTTGAAGTTCATACATTAAGAAGATAACTTGATAAAAGTTAACACAGTGCCATGCCCCAAACATACACATGCTGAGGTTCTAGAATATTTTGAAGAAATAAATTTCAGTAGTAAAATAATTTGCAAAGAGTTTATTGTGACTCTTTTATGGTAGAATATATGTCCACATGCTCAATTTTCTATAACTTATTTTGAATAAAATAAATGGATGAGAGTAGTAAGAAAACATGAAAAAATTATGATAGAACAATGGTATAAGTATACTAAAAAAAAAAAACAGAGAAGACACAGATTCTAATTATAGCCCTCCCAAAAAATAATTTGTTATGAATTCTCAGGCAAGACAATTTTTCTCTTTGTATCTTATTTTTGTGATAAAAACACCTGTTCTGCTTACCCATAGGGACCTTGTGAAGATCAAGTGTGGCAATGAATTTGAAAACTTTGCTAAAAATTCCTACAAACATATGCAGTATACTAACATAACTAGTAGTATAATTAAAAGATTGCATTTTCAAAATGTTAGAAATCAGTTGCGGTTTCTCAAAAGTCTACAACTTTAAAGCAAACAGATGGATAAGAATAGCTCTTAAATGCCAAATTTATCGTGCCGTGTTTTCTTGTAGGTATACCTGAAAGTTATATCTAAAAAGCAATTGCAGAAATAAAGTATCAAGCACTCAAATAGTAAATGTATACCAAAAGGCTGGTTTATTGTCAAACAAAAAAAGAAGAAAGAAGGAAGTAAAGAGAGGAGGGAGGAAGGGAAAGAAAGATAAAGGAAGCAAGAAAATTCATGAAATTAATTATTAATTTATGGGTTACTACAACTATAAGCAGTTCAAAGATAGCATTTACTACAGGGTTAAAAAAATCTTTGGGTCTACTGCTTGATATTATCAATGCAATTAACCTTAACCATTTCTGTCTTCTACATACTGATCCTTAATCACTTCCATAAATGTGTTTCTTCCTTATTGCTGTAATGGCCTTTCCATTTTTAGTTGATGAGAAAACTAAGTGATTTGGCTTCTACTCTCAGATGGAAAGATCTCTTACCTAATCGGCTGTTTTTTGAGTAGCTCTTAATTAGAACTGTTTCTGGCATGTAATATCCATTCCACGTTTCCCTTTTCTCAAATGCTCCCTATTTATGTTCTATAGACTTTATTAACTTACAATCATTTGTATGAGACTGAATTCTTATTATTTTTTCATGATGTTTTTAGAATTGGAGGCACTGGATCTTCTGGGTGATGAACTACTAGTATTATGAACATCACTGAAATTTTAAATAGTATGAAATTGTTATAAAAATTATTGCTACAACACAAAAAATGCCAGTAAATTGTAAGGTGTATGTGGCATAATTCTAAAGTCAAGAGGAACATGAAAAGGGTGTCTGCTCACCCTGTATATTTAAGCATCAGAAAGGAGCATGGCCAACAAAAAGCAGAGACTTGCCATTTTACAAAAATTATAAAATCAGAGTTTTTATAAATATTTAAGTATTGGGGGAATTATGGGTGGAAGAAAAGATGGAACCAAGACAATAGGGAACATTTTTGAAATATAAAGGGTGCTGAGCAGACCAGGTTAGAGAAAACTGCTAGAGTTTTGCATGTTCTAACACAGGATAAGCAAATGTTATAACCCATGTGCTAAACGAGAAGTCCCAGAAAAGACTGATGGCATAGGTGGAACTTTTCAATCTATGGTTAAACAGAAATAAAGATGTTAATAAACATTATGAATTTTTTCATCAGTCACAGTCATGTTGCCTCCTGTCTCTGTGCCATGAGTTCGTTATGAGATCAAAGTTAACACATATAAGTAAAAATTATACAAGCCATGTACTGCAAATTTGGCCAAGACAACATGACAGCAAGAAATAAGCCAAAATCAGAATTTTTTTCTGACAAATCAGGTGCGTGATGCATGCACCCAGGGCGATGAGGATACAAGCAATGTGGGCAGTAAGACTTGAAAGATGACTAGTTGCTCCACTTCCTTTCAAACTAACCCTGCCCTGAGACCCCTTCCTTACACAGAAAATATAAATGAAGGTGACAATTATTTCATAAAACTTAAGTAAGATTTTGCTCACACATTTTCCCCATTAGAAAAACTTCAAAAAAAGATTGGGAGAAGGGGGCAACACATAGTTAGTGAGAGAGTAAAGAATTCAGGTTGACTTTGTAACCTGTACGTACCATGTGGGTAATGACAATGGAGGAACTGATGAAATAGCTGTTACTCATGAGTAGAAGCTGGGCGCTTACTATATGCAGGGCCCTTGCAAGATGTGCTATTCTACCAGCTTTATGGAAGTGTTGAGTACAACATGCAGCATATATTTTAAGTTAGGCCAGCCTAACACCTCCGATTTGGGTGAAATCCATTTGAATATATATGTTTGATGCAATGATAGGCAAATGGACAGAACTGTCATTTTATTCATATTCATAGTTTTAAAAAACAGCTAAAGTTAAGTTCTAAAAAATACTAAATAAATGCTTATTGCTTCTCTATCATTTTAACTTTCAGTAAGCCAGGAACTTAGTTGTAACTCCACAAGTGAGGTATATTATCTCTCTTAGGTCACATGGGGCCCATTTTTTTGCATTCCAATCTAATGGACTTTTAGTGGACTCCCTAAACATCTAACTAAAGAAAAAGTGAATTAGGCAATAGAGAAAACCCGGCTCATTAGGATCCAATGTGCTGTACTCAGAATTAAATTAAAGAGTCTCACCTCGTCAAACACAGGAATCCGCCATAACACAGACACTGACGGACAAAGCCCATTGTTTCACAACAGAAGATGGCTCTATCTTTTGGATTCTGAATGTGCACAATAGAACATCTTATTTCAATGTTTCTAGTCAATTCACAAGGTCGTCAGTGTTTTCCAAAGGTTACATTCCAGAGTTTCACATGGGTGTCCTGGGATTGGGCTGGTCGATGTATTTAAACTTATTTATTACCACATTTCATCCAAATGTTTCTCCCAGTGTATCTTTGTGCTCAGACTGTAGAACACAAGCAAAACAGGGCCTAAGGAAACTGTAGAAGTGAATTAGGGCATAGATGTTAAATTAGAGTTTGCCTGATGCTCCATTTATTTATGAAATAAATTGATTCCATTAAAATTCTAGAAGATGCTTTTTAATTTTTATTTTGTAGCCATTAGCACAAAAGTGATAATTAAGGCCACTGAATATAATCAACGTACTTAAGAAGAAAAATAACTAGCTGAAGTTTTCCAATCGTTTGTTAAAACAAAATGCTCTCGAACCATAGCAAGAGAGAATTCAAGAAGTAGAACAAATTTCATAAGAAATAAAAATGACCTGGAAGAAACCAAAGACACTCTGCATGGAGTACTTTTTGAATGAGGGATTAAGTTTACTTTTTTAGATGTCACAAGCAAAGCTAGAACAATTTGCAAACAATTACAGCATCATTTCCCAAATATTTAGCCATTGGATTTTTTTGTTTTTTGTTTTTAGCAGACAATCTATTCTAATGGGATAATGTTCTACAGAAAATGCTTTTAGAAACATTGTTTTTGAAAGATACTTGTGGCTTGTTCATTTAAGCACCAAAATAGCCTTTTATTTTAACCTCTGTAAGTGTTACAATATTTCCTGTTTTGAAATTACTATTTTCATTGTTTGCTGAACCACATCAACACTTTGCTGGTGTCTCAGGTTCAGTGGGAGGCATACGAATAAAAACCCCATGTTGTGTGGATGGACCTGGAGATTATGATATTAAGTGAAGTAAGTCAGACAGAGAAAGACACATACCATATGATATCACTTATACGTGGAATCTAAAATATGACACACATGAACTTATCTACAAAACAGAAACAGGCTCACAGACATTGAAAACAGACTTGCAGTTGCCAAGGGAGATAGTGGGGGACGGATGGATTGGGAATTTGGAATTAGCAGATGCAAACTAGTATATATAGACTGAATAAACAACAAGGTCCTACTGTATAGCACAGGGAACTATATTCAATGTCCTGTAATAATCCACAATGGAAAAGAATATTAAAAAGAATGTATATATATATAACTGAATCACTTTGCTGTACAGCAGAAATTAACACAACATTGTAAATCAACTATACTTCAATTAAAAAAAAGAAGTGTTATTTGCAATGGTACTTTCAGAACACTTCCAGGTATGTCAACATGCTTGCCCCTATACTCAAAGTCTATAAACTACATGTTTTGATTTATGTGTTGTTGGTTTTTTAAATTAAATTCAGGGTCTGCTTTTTTTCCTGCATTTCAATTTAGTACTTGTTCTATATCATCTATAGTGAGCAAACCAAGTACAAAACTTGTTAGAACACAATAACCTGAGGAACTCTTCTATCAGTAAAATAAACATGTAAGCTTGAGAATGCCTTGAACTCACACTTTGTAGTTAACACAGGCGTAAACATATATAGCAGACTGTGAAGTCTATGTAGGGTAATTCTGACAGAAATTTCCAATTTATAATTTAAGACTGGTGAAAACCTGAGCCAAATATATTGTCTGTGATTCTGATTTTATCTTGTTTTTGTTTTGTCCTGATTATATTTCTCTATGTGTTTTATGCTAAGTTTTTCTTTGCTAGAATAATGATTATTTACATCTGGGTCCTTTCTTTTATTATTATTTGAGAAAATATTAAATCTTGGCTCATGAATCTGAATGAAGTGTATTTTAAATACATTTTGTTAATCAACTGCATTCAAGAGAAGAAACTTTTTATATCTTTTCTATGCTAGAAGCCACTGGTTACCTATTACCAGGAAATTGATTCTCTTTGTAGTTTGGTGGCCTATGGCTTTCTTTTTCCTTTTTACTCCATATCCTATATGTTCTCTGACCAGTTGCCTCAGTGTTCTAATCACTTTGTGCCAATGGGAGGCGTACTTTTTTTTTACTTTTTAGAGGGATTAAAAAAAAACATTATGAAATTGTATTAATGCTAAAAGTACTAGGTAGAAAAATGGATGCTACACTATACACTGTCCACAATAGTGCAAATATTTTACTCCTTAACTATTCACAACCAATATTTACTTGGGTTGCAAATGGACTTTGGAGTCCATTTGTAGTCGCTGAAGGTCTTTTAAAATTATTTCCTGGTGTTCAGGTTTATTTCAGTAGGGCACCTTTTAAAATATCTGAGTTTATACTAGGGAGACATTGCTATGCCAATAATGTAGTTCTTATAACTTAGGAGAAAATGAAAGAAAATGATGTAGCAACAAAAGATTGGGAATAAAAGAAAATTAATTTCTGTAGGTAAATTTTTAGTATAGCTTGTTAATTAGGAGAGACAAGGTCACCAAGGAGATGTGGTGAATGCTTGATACTTTTCAATTCAATCACATTTATTAAGCATCTACTATGTGTCAGGGACCATAGTTAGGTACTGTGCATAGGATGCAAAATACCACTGTTCTTAGGGGTGATACAAGAGGTGAGAGATGGATAGAGAGGATAATCATTCTATAATTACAATGATAAACATACACATAAGAAGTCAGTTCTCGACAGAGAAGAGACAATGATATTGAGGGTGTCACCAGAACTGTGTGTTCAAGGATGAACAGGAGTTTTCTGAGTATATAAAGGTAAAGATAGACAATCCAGGGAGAGAGACAAGCATGTATTGTATAAAGGGTTAGAGGTGTCAAAAAGTAAGGTCTGTCCTGGTAATTTCTAGTATCCTTCAATGGCTTGACTTTATCACCTGTGATTAGAGGTGAGGGTCAAAAAGAGATAGAAACCAAATCGTAAAGTACCATGAGACAAAAAGGGCCATAGGATGGAAAGGATAGTCATCTGACTCTTATCTGATACGAGATGGGATTCTGCTGAAGGCTTTACAGATTGTCAGATTGGGAAAGTAAAAGGTAAGGAGAGAAAGTAGATTGGAAGTTGGAAAAGACATAACAAATAGGATGGTGAAGCACATGTGTGGCGAGAAAGTACTCTCACCTTCTCTGTCACTGGAAGGTTAACTGAGTTGTCTGTCAAAATCCGAGACATAACAATGAACTAAACTTTGATTAGCCAGTATCTCCTCTTTTCGTGTTACAGCGATTGTCAGATCATTCTGATATTCTGCACTGACTGTTGTTTTCCATAACTGGAAAATGAATAGAAGGTTTAAAGACTCTAGGTGTAAATCCTGGTACATACCTACTAGACTGTGATTTTGTTAAAAACTTTCAACAGAAAGTAGCATACTTTGACAAAAGAGAATCTCTTTGAAGTTTTAACAAGAACAAACAGGCTCACATGCTACTGATGTCTTTCCAGACACCAGTATGCTGGTATTCCGGAATTATCTAGGTCATCCATCTTTTTATGACCAGACCAAGCATCTCATTCCAAGCAAAGACTGTTCCCAACAAACACGCTTTATGTTGGCCATGGGAATGAAAGCTTAGATAGAACTCCAAGAAAATGACAATTTTTTTCTTCATTTCTCCTTTATTGAACACCACAAAGATACTGTAAGTAGTCACTAAGATCTAGGCTGTTACAGCACTTCCACTACAAAAACAAAATAGTTCTCAATACTGTCCTCTTCAGAGTAAACAAACACACCTTATTCTGATTGCTGAGGTTTGACCCATAGCTTGTCACTTCTGTGTCGAAAAAATACCCCTTTTATAGCACGATATAATCGAGAGCTAAACAGACACTATATTATGTTTTCCATTGTGTAGAATAATCCAGAGAGAGTTATGCAGTAAATCAAATGTTTTACTACTGTGTTGCACACAGTGACCAATGAATTTTTTTTCTTTTTTTCTTCTTGTTCAGCAATATATCCCAATTGAAATGAATTCTTTTCTGACATAGCTCCAAAATCATACACTAAGGTTTCATTTATGCAATAGCAAAATCTGAGTAAATGGCAAATTTTCAGTTGTAGGCAAAAAATGAAGTTAAAATGCAGTTAAATTTTAATTCTCTTTGTGATAATAAAGATACGCCTCATGGAATAATATGAAATTAATGAAGTCAATTCGCTGTTTTACTTTTAAGCTATTTCAGGAAATGTTTCAATTTTTAGAAAAGAAAAAGTGTTTTCCATGTACAGGTAGAAATGAAAATAGACTATGTTTACTTATTACAGGCTAGGTGATAAGAACATTTTTTTCCTGTATTGCTATTTTCAATTCTGAAAATCTACCACAGCTAAAGGAAAGAGGAAATTTATTTCTTTAATTGAGATTCTTAGCTTTACTCTGGAGAACTAGTTAATAGATACTTCCTCAGCAGTCTCCTGAGGCACTGCATACTTAATCTCTTAATACAGAGCAATTTTAGAGTCTTGTGGATATTTCTATGTGTGTGTGCATTTCTTAGCATTGTGCACCTTTCTAAGCTACTATTAAGTCATCTTTTCAACATATTTTTACCAAACATTTACTGTATGTAATCCATTCTGGTTGCTTATATAAAGTCAGTGCTACACACAGAATATCTAGCAAAGATTGTCTGTATTAGGAAACAACACGAACAAAACTAGCACATGGAACAGTTTCATTCTCACATTGTCTAGGTCCTAAGTATTTCTGGTACTGAATTATGTAATGTTTCTTTAGAGCTTCATAGCAATCACGATTATACAGAAAACAAGTTACTATTGTTATCCAACAAATTCTAACCGCATTAAAGTAGTTCAGTAGGGAGGGTTATTTCCCTTCTATCTAAACAGTGTTAGATGCCATGGGGGATGAAAAAGTGAACTCACAGGAACTCTGCTCTTAACAGCATGCAGTGTTGTTGGAATGCAAGCCCAAAAGAATAAGCAATTGCAAAATGTTGTGTTATTTTTTTCATTTACAAGCAATAGATTACAGAAACACAGAGGGGCAGGTCTTCTCTTGAAAAAAGATGGTTGACAAGAAAGTTCTATGTAAGTGGGCCTTGAAACATGGATATCACCTGAAAAAGCCAGAGGGGAAGACCATTTTAGACAGAATGAATGAAGTTAGTAAAGGCATGGCGATAAGACAACAGAGACTGTAAAGTATAATCATAATAATACTAGATGCTGTGCCGAAGTGGAGAAAGCCACAAGAGTTATTCAGAATTCCACTGAATATAATTTAAAATATGTAATAGCTATATGGTGCCATGAGGCAGAAAGTAAAAAACAAAATGCAGAATTCTTTAATTAGGGAGTCACTGATATAGCAACTGTATACAGGACTCAATATATCCCATCAGCACTGAATACAACAATTCAATCCCAAAGCAGCTAAAACTTTTGGTCATTTAGTAAACCACTGAGAAGGCAAACTCAAAAATTTGGCATGAAGAGTAGATTAGTTATCTATTGCTGCATAAAAAATTACTCCAAAATTTTGCATTTTGTTATTTCCCCCAGGTTGTTAGGGGCAGGAAACTGGGAATCACTTAGCTGGCTGGCTGTGGTTAAGAGTCTTCCATGAGATGCAGCCAAAGCTGTTGGCTAGGACTTAGTCATCTGGAGGCCTACCTGGTGCTGGAAAACCAGCTTTCATGCTCACTCATTTGGTTGCTGGCAGAACTCACTTCCTTGTTGGCTCCTGGCTGGAGGTCCCAGTCCCCCACCATATGGACCTCTCCACACAGGGCTAAATTTCCTCTTCACAGAAGAGCCAGCTTCCCCAGAGTGATCCAAGGAGGGGGAAAAAGATCAAGGTGGAGCCTGCTGTATCTTTTATAACCTAATCATGAAGGTGACACATCATCACTTCTTCTATCACTTCTTCTGTAATCTGTTGATCACAAAGATCAACCTTGGTACAATGTAGAAGAAGATTATAAATCTTAGAGACAAATTTATGACAGAAAGTCCCCTCAAAAACTGTTCCTGAAGACATGTATTATTTTCTTTGTAGGTACTCATTTTTAATCTAGAAAGATTAGGAATTAAGTGCAGAATTACTAAAATAATCAAACCATAGTATTTATAATTTTGTGTTTTGTGTAGATTTTAACTTTTATTATTGTTTAGGTGATTTTAGCTAAGTAATGTAAGTTATCCTTGTAGCTCTAATTAAAATACAAAATTAAAAAAATAAAATGTGTAATTGACTAATTGCTGCAGAGTTGTGATTTTATGTAGAAATTGCAACAAGTGTATATGATATACTGGATCATTTAAAAATAAATATATGAATAAATTTTATTAAACTAATGAAGAATGTTTCATTCTTAATCAATATTTTAAAAAAGAGATTACCTATGACAATTTGTAAATACAGTTTAAAATATTTGAAGTTGTGATTTGTAAATAGGACTAAGTATTGCTCAAAGTCCACTAAAAGTGGTTGCTAAAATTTATTAGAGTTATAAATAGAATATTTAAAGTTTTAACCTGAATTTAGAAGCTTACAGCAAAGTAATTTGCCCACAGTTGAGAACTTAGATTTTTAATGTGTAAAGAACTCCCATGGACTCTTTATGCAGATTCCACAAGTTTTGACATGTTCCATATTTACCTTATGCCAACATCATTCTGTTTCTCCCTCCCTCTTTCTCTTCCTCTCCCCCTCTTTCTCTCCCTCTCATTTTTGTCAGTATAGACTCAGATATTCCTATTTTACACAATAAGTTATAATACATTATTACCAAATTTTTCCAGATTTAGCCAGTAGAAGCCTCTTTAATCTTGTATTGTTTGGACATGTCCCCATTATTCTCTGAGTGCTTCTCAACTTTTTGGTGTCAAGGAGGGAGAACAAGTTCCTCTATCATTCTAGGTTCTTCTGGCTGGTGTAAGAATTACGTTGACATGAGTCAGATTAACAGGAGAAAGTCAAATTTAATTTTGTATGTATGGTTCCCATTAAACTGAATATATCAAATTATTTGCTCAGTACTCAGTATATAATCAATAATCTAACCAGGCTGGCCAATGCCTCTGTCCTAAACTTTCTGCAGAATTTGTCTGTGCTGAAAAGTCCCCTCTGATAAACCCCTGCCTGATCCTGTCATCTCAATGAGGTTTTTCAGGCCATCTAAGTCCTGCCCCCACTACAAATGATATATTGATAGCTATTATTATATAATAGCTTGAAGACCTCATGAATTAAAATTTTCAAATGCATTCTTTTATCCAAATAAGAAGTGCTCAGTATATAAACATTATACATGCCTCATCCAAGAAACTGGTCAACATAATTACTTTCTGCTATGAAACATGCCTTAGACCCAGAATGGAATTAAAATTCCCTGACCACAACATTTAATTACATAGAAAACTATAATTAATCAGGAAATAGATCAAATACTTACTCTAGTAGTAAGTTTTTGCTTACTCTATACTTACAAGAGACATTAGTCTCTTGGGCTCAGCTTAGTCTGAATCTGTAAATTGGGGAAGGTTATTTTGAAACTGATTCCTGAATCCCAGGAGTTTGTGCAGCAGGGAATAAGGGCTTCCCATGGTGAAGTAGAAGGAGAAGTACACATCAAGTTATTCTGAAGTCCACTAACCCTGCTTCAACTAAAGCAGCACTCACCAGTGTCTTTTTATATATTAGACTTTATTTCACTAGAGTGTCCCTCTCCTAGAGTTAAATGTTTGAAAATGACCTGCCTGGTGTTACATTCTTTGCATATTAGACAGTTTTGCTTAAAGCCTTCCCTTCATTCATTAAATCTTCTCTACAGTACCTAACAATGAGGTTTAGCTCTGGAAAAAGCATGGATTAACCTGGGACTGTTACATATAGAAGAATACCTACTCTACAGCATAATCGTGAGGACTTAAATAAGATGATGTATGTTGCATCCAGCACAAGGGGGCTTAAAGTAGGCAATCAATAAATGTAATTATTTCCTTCTTTTTCTAGCACACCAGCCAGCAGCTGGTTTTCTTAATGGGTATTTGTTAAGATTAATTACAGCTCAGCATTTTACCATTTAATACTAACCTGTCTTGATTTTAGACAGCTTTTGTTGAAGGTTTACAACCAATTCATTTTGACCAATATTTCCAAACAAGTTAGTTGGTTTTCAATTTGCTTCTCACAGGTGGTTCTTTGTGGTAGCAGGAGTAGGGAAGGAGGAAAAGTTATTCAGAAAATTTGAAGTTAAAGTTATCCATTGAAAATTTGATTAAATTAGGGGAAGTGAACATGTAATAAATGAGATTCATCATCTGTTAAAAAAAAAAAAATCCATTTTAAATGGTATTAGTAGCTAAGATGTATTGAATACTTTCTCTGGGCCAGGTATTTTGCCAAGCTCTTTATAAACAATACTGTGAAGTGGATACAAGTATTAGTCTTATTTTATAGATGAGAAAAGTGAGGCTTAGGACAGTGAAGTAATTTTCCCAAGGTCGAATAACTAGAAATAACTGGATTCAAACCTTGGTAATCTGATTTCAATCTGCACAGTTAACTAATTGATCTACAATACCATAATCTGTGAATGGAAGTTTGATTGCTTTTTTTAAAAGAGAATAATTTTTAAAGGGCATTAAATATTAGCTAATTTGGTGTGCCAGGTACTGTGATAAGTGCTAGGGATAAAGTAGTGGATTATACATGTTTCTTCTTCTCTACTAGGATAAGACTGGACACATACATACAAATAATAAAATTCTTATGATGAACATGAGGATATTGACATATTTAATTGGCAGACTCATCAGTTACACAATACTCAGTCTGAATAAAGATCTTAATAAAAGCAGAGTGATATGTAAGAAAACTAAAAAAGACACTTAGGAGTAATACTTTCCATTGGTCATAATCCTTGTCTAGGGGAGGGGATGACATAAGCAACCAGGTGTCCTGGGCAACCATCTCTGAAATGGAAATGGATGGCATAGTCTATCAGACCTCAGTGATACTAACCATCAAGAGTACACAGAATAGGGCTTCCCTGGTGGCACAATGGTTGAGGGTCCGCCTGCCGATGCAGGGGATGCGGGTTCGTGCCCCAGTCTGGGAAGATCCCACGTGCCGCGGAGTGGCTGGGCCCGTGAGCCATGACCGCTGAGCCTGCGCGTCCGGAGCCTATGCTCCACAATGGGAGAGGCCACAACAGTGAGAGGCCCGCGTACCGCCAAAAAAAAAAAAAAAAAAAAAGAAAAGAAAAGAAAAAGAAGAGTACATAGAATAGGCCTGCTGTAATTTCATGCTGTTCCTCTTAAGTTACATTTTCTAGCTGTAAATGATTAGATGAGCACAGTAATTCATGTATTATGTAGACTATTAAGAGTTTGCAGCTTGATTGAACAAATCCCACATAGCTTAGTCAATTGTCAGTGAATTAAACAACAAATAAGCTTTTTTATTATGCAAAGACAGAAAACAGACTCTGAAATAAGGTAAACCCACAGTGTCTACCACGCTCAGGCCCTTTCTGGGTAACTGGTAGCTTCTGGAGATGCCTGTTTTCTCTTAGTGTAGTGTTTCTCTTCTGCTTTATTACTTTCCCTTCTTTAAATTGTTAGGGGCATCTTTCTCTTGGGTAGCAGCAATAGAAGAAGTCATTCCAGCTGTTCTTACTAATTCCTGGTACTTTAACTTTTCATCAGCACTTTTATTAAGTACTTCACAAACACACGTGCTTACGCACTCATGCACACACACCTCTGCTTGACTCTTGCTTTCCTATTAATGATACCACCCATTAGGCAATCTTGGGTTGTAGTCTAGACTCCTAACCAAATTCACTTTTATGATAAATTAATTAGGCAACTTATATTAGAGTTTTATCACAAATATCCTTGCTTTTAGAAAGGAGGAAAAACCCAACTTTGCAAAATCCACTCTGTAACCTTTTCTCTTTGGCTAATACCTTCAAGGCATTCAATAAGACCAGCACTATTCACTCAGAACTACTCATGCCTTGCTACTGGGCTAAGCTTTTTATTTTTTCAAACCATGGATAGAACATACTAATAGCATCAGACAGACCCACTGATTTGCCTTGGGAGAATATAATCCAATTTAATATCAACAAAATAAATGCCACTGTTGCAACAGTGCTTGAACTTAATATTTACTCTGAGTATATAATCCAGCATTCTCTCTTATAAAATATGGTTACTCTCTACAAATTTTTGAAATGTTAAGTTCTGGCCCAATTCTATTTATACTAATTTCCATATTGTTGTATATTTAATCTCTTCAGAGCACTGTACTCAACTTTGTAAAGAAATGCCCTTATAACCTGTCCAATTTTCATTAATGGATTATCCAGGTAAGAAAACTGCTCAGGGAACACAGGGATGGTTTTTGTGTTACCCCTTGGGAAGCAACTTTATACTAAAGAAAACAGAGAGGAAGAAAGTTGTGTAATCTCCTATATATAATTTACTTATTATTGGAGTCTCAGTAATAATATATTTAACAAACAGTTTTTCTGTGCTTGCTTCATAGACTACATATGCGTACTTCTAATTCAAAGAAGGGGGTGATGTGAGTGTTCAAATGAATTAATACCCTTATTAACAAGCTTCCACACAGGTTCTTAAGGAGAAAATATACTTTCAATCAGATTAAATTTTATTCTTTAAGTATTAATAAATATTAATCAAAGTGTATAAAATATAATTAACCCTTCTCACCCTAGTATTGGCACTCATACCCATTTGGATGAGAATTGGCGTTACTCCATACACAAAAATAAACTCAAAATGGTTGAAAGGCCTAAATATAAGACCGAATACTATAATACTTTTAGAGGAAAACATAGGCAGAACACTCTCTGATGTAAATTGCAGCAAAATCTTGCTTTTTGATCCACCTCCTAGAGTAATGAAAATAAAAAAAATGGGACCTAATTAAACTTAAAAGCTTTTGCACAGCAAAGGAAACCATAAACAAAACGAAAAGACAACTCACAGAATGGGAGAAAGTATTTGCAAATGAAGCAACTGACAAGGGATTAATCTCCAAAATCTACAAATAGCTCATGCAGCTCAATATCAAAATAACAAACAACCCAATCAAAAAATGGGTAGAAGATCTAAGTAGACATTTCTCCAAGGAAGACATACAGATGGCCAAAAAGCACATGAAAAGATGCTCAACATCACTAATTACTAGAGCAATGTAAATCAAAACTACAATGAGGTATCACTTCACACTGGTTAGAATGGCCATCATCAAAAAATCTACAAAAAATAAATGCTGGAGAGGGGTGGAGAAAAGGTAACCCTCCTACACTGTTGGTGGGAATGTAAATTGGTATAGCCACTACGGAGAACAGTATGGGGGTTCCTTAAAAAACTGAAAATAGAGCAATCATATGATCCAGCAATACCACTCCTGGGCATATATCCGGAGAAAACCATCATTTGAAAAGATGCATGTACCCCAATGTTTATTGCAGCACTATTTACAATAGCCAGGACATGGAAGCAACCTAAGTGTCCATTGATGGAGGAATGGATAAAGAAGATGTGGTACATATATACAACGGAATATTACTCAACCATAAAAAAGAATGCAATAATGCCATTTGCAGCAACATGGATGGACCTGGAGATTGTCATACTGAGTGAAGTAAGTCAGACGGAGAAAGACAAATATCATACAATAGCTCTTATATGTGAAATCTAAAAAAATGGTATAAATGAGCCTATTTACAAAACAGAAATAGAGTCTCAGATGTAGAAAACAAACTTATGGTTACTAAGGGGGAAAGGGGGGGAGGGATAAATTAGGAGATTGGGATTGACATATACACACTACTATAGATAAAATAGATAACCTACTGTATAGTACATGGAACTCTACGTAATACTCTGTAATGACCTATATGGGAATAGAATCTAAAAAAGAGTGGATATATGTATATGTACAACTGATTCACTTTGCTGTACAGCAGAAACTAACACAACATTGTAAATCAACTATACTCCAATAAAAATTAGTTTAAAAAAAGAATTGGTGGGCTTCCCTGGTGGTGCAGTGGTTGAGAGTCCGCCTGCCGATGCAGGGGACACGGGTTCGTGCCCCGGTCCGGGAAGATCCCACATGCCATGGAGCGGCTGGGCCCGTGAGCCATGGCCGCTGAGCCTGCGTGTCCGGAGCCTGCGCTCCGCAACGGGAGAGGCCACAACAGTGAGAGGCCCACGTATCGCAAAAAAAAAAAAGAATTGGTGTTACTACTGATAGTCAGAGATAATTAACTGATTTTCCTGAAGTTAAAGCAGCAATGTAATTCAGTCGTGGACAGAATCATGTATTATATGACACCTGGCCCATGGTATCAAAAAGTGAAAAGAAACGTGGCATGGAAAACAAACCTTCCAAAAAATAAAAACCACCATAACTACAAGGGTGCTGATATACTTATTTTTTCAGATGAAAAAAAATTGCCTTAAGAAAAAAAATGTTCTCATTTTAACACTTCTGAAAATAGAACTGTTGTTCTTGATGCAAAGCTAATTTTGAATTGTCCAGAGTAATCACTAAAGTGAATTAAAAAACAATATCTCTGCGGTTATAACTAATTTTGTTGTTTGATAGAGGCTCCCAAATGTAGGTTGGTAACCAGACACATCTGTTGAAAACACAAATTCCTGAGCCCCATCTCTTAAAACAGACCCCACAGTACTTTTTAAAAAGTTTCACAGGTAATTGTTATGCTCACCTAATTTTGAGCACCATTGAGCAAATTTACTCAAGAGAAGAATCATTAATAATTTTTTCAGAGACAATAGAAATAAATCAAGAGAGATTAAAAATAATGTTAATGATCATAATTGCAATGCTGAACAAAAGCCCAGCTCCCTACGTCCACTTTGGCATGGGCATTGCAGGTGGGCAGGATGTCAGAAAGACCTGGTAAACATGGGATTAGTCTTACTGTGGGTCTAGGAAAGAGATTTCATTTTAAAAAGCATACATGTCTCCTGGTTACTGCCAGTGGAAATGAGAGCTGAAGAAAGGAGCCAGCAGGAAACACGTGGAAGATTTTGAGAGGAAAGAGACATGAAGGGAAAAAGCTGTTTCCTTCCAATAGAGAAATGCTAATGCAGTATTCTTTTTCTCTGAAAGAAGCTATTAAAACATGGAATCACAAGTATTAGGGAGCAAGGGTGTGCAAATTTGCATAATGAATCCAAAAGACAGTTGTGAACTCAAGATTATCATAAGAGGAATGATGAGAAAAAATATTCTTCCCAGAGGCAGTATGGGAGTCCAAGGCATTTAACTGAAGCAGTCAGAAACACGGGTCACCATATTTCATAAACCGAGCTAGGGAATGGAACACAGTGTTTAAATTAGTTCCCTTTCCAATTAACGTGGATTTCTGTATTCCACATTGTCGTATTAACTCCAACCAAGCTCTACACTATACACTGTGTCAGCGAAAATACCAGCCCTTCTCTTGGATTAGGTTGATAGTTTGTCATCACACTCTGAGGCTTCCTGCGCGTGAAGTTCCCTTTGATGTCAGCCAACACATTGAGTCTTCTAATTAATATGCTCCAATATTAAGAGACTCAGAAAAATTGAGGGGAAGGGACACAACAACATTATTGCTCCTCTAGAAATGCCCTTAAGGGTAGATGCCGAAGGAAATACTGCCCTTTTTCTACATCGCCCCAGAAAGTACAGAGAATGTAGCTTTAGGGAAGAGTCATAGGTGAGAGCGGGAAAAAATAAGAATGTCTTCTCTCTGCTCTTTTTGCAGAAAATAATTTCTAGCACACAGAAGGAAAATCCTAGCCCATCAATTTGTAGCGGGTGAAAGCTTCCATTAAATGATGAATTCTTTGAAAAGCACCAGATTTTGCTTCCTTTATAAATCAGCAATAGTGTCCTTGTGTCTGTACTTTTTCTCCCATTGCTAGCTAATATGCTGCCATTTGATAACTCATGCTGGAGATGCACTCCTTGTAAGCATCCACTTTTCATGAGAAATCATTAGAGCTGCAATGTAAAAATCTACCTTGATTACAAGCAGGCACGTTCCTTGCTGCTAATATAAAGTAAATGTCATACATTTTACCAGTTTTTCTTGCCCAAAGAGTTGATATTAAGGAGGCATTAGGAAAACCAAAATCATGGGTCATTATTCATTCAACAGTCAAAACAAAGTACCTACGTGTTAGATACTATTATCACATGCTCAATGCCAGTTATAAGGATCCCATTAAATCAGATATGATGAATAGTTCATGAAGTCTCACTTTATGTTATTTCTGAAACTTCTGTTTATATATATTCTTTCTGGAAATAATGGTCCAAGGCCTGATCTGCCTGAGGGCTTTGCTGCTTTTTTCCACACGGTTTCTTTGATTCTTGCTCCAGGGAGATATAGTTTTCTATTCAGGCACTGAAGACAGAAAAGGTCATCTCACAAACACATTTAAGAGGCCATTGTTTCTTTGCCTTCTTAAAGCAGAGGTTGAAAATGAACAAGAAATCTTTTTGAGACAGAAAAGAGCTGACCTAAAAGCCTTTCAGGGTCCCTTCCATACCTCATTCATTATGTTCGCTGTTCTGGTAGCAAACATTTCTTGTTCTATTCTCGTTGTAATCACTGCATCTCCAGTACTTTGTGTGGAGGATGCAGCCACTGTGGAGTATCAAAAGGAGTCAACTGAGATGACTTTTTAAAGCTACTTCATGAAGCAGGAGCTCTTTGTTTAGTGCTGTCAGCCCAATAACAAATGAAGATTAAATAGTGGCTCATCTGGGCAGGGTGCTGGTGAAACCTAGAACTCTTTAGTTAAGGCACAGGCTTTCCACGGGGCCAGCTTGTCAAGGATTGCTGCAAAGGACAACAGAACCCCGGAAGCCCTAATAAAGAGAAACTATGCTTCTGGACAAAAGGAGAAAAGTTGATACATTTCTAACACGCTAATGGGGGGGGGGCTGGTCAAGAGAGTATTTGCCATTACTTTGATGTGTGTACTGAGGGACTCCTAAAAAAAGTGAATGAAGCTAAAGAAGCTATGGTGCTTGGAAAGAAACTGAAACCCTAATCAAAAGGAAGTAAAGACACCAGTGTGAATTTCCAAGGAACTGTGCATATAAGAAACGTGCAAGCAGTCTTTTGGTAGGTAACAAACTAATGCGGGATGGAAAGACTCCAGGAGAAAAGAAAAAGGGGAAACAGGAAATACTGTAAGGAAAGATAAAATAGGTGTAAAACAAAGAATGTTGCTCACCAACTGGTTCTGCAAGGATTAAGTCATTAGCCACTGCAGTCAGTGACCTACAGCGCAGCTGAGAGGAATTCAGGATGAAAAACAGGATGAGGCACTCTGCGCTTTGGAAAAACAGGCCCCTTAGACAGTTAGATGTACATCTCAGGAAGAATTTTATGAACCCAGATTCCTGCATCTTCCCATACCTGGAAAAGCACTAAAATCATTAACTTGAGATATCTGTTCTTTGTGACTAGCAGTGATCTTTTACCAAGATGTGTACTGGACTGCACATACTCTCTCTCCAAAAAGCATAGATATACTGGATTCTCCCCTACCCTTTCAGAAGAGTTTTCTCAGAGCTACTGAGAGGCAGTCTCTTGGGCTATAGTCCTCAGTGAGAACCCTGAATAAAACTTAAGCTCACAACTCTTATGTTGTGTGTTTTAAGTCAACATAGGCAATAAAGAATATTTGGGAGAAGATTTAATCATAAGCAAGTTTCAAAATGCAAAACTACCCCTCCTATATTTGCTGTCTGGTGCACACACAGAGAAACATCACCTGTATAATCCTTGATATAAATTAGGGAATAAAATTGTTAGTACACGAAGGTAGTATGTATTGATACAAGAGTAATAATGAATCAATACATTTCATATAATGTATTAATGAATGAAATGAGAGAAGTTAATTGAGTCAAGCTTTCCTACTCCATGAAGAAAATCAGGATGAGAAAATCATAGACTCTGGGCTAAAAGGAAATTCTGAGTCATCAGAAGACAAAAGTCAAGACAAAAAAGTCAAGATGACAAAAGTCATCTTGTTCAGCTCCCTAGGCTTAAACTGCAGGTGTCACAATCACCAATTGCTGACAAGACGCTTACGAATGAAAGAATTCTTGTAATAGCTTTGCCCAAAATTGTAATTAGAAAGTTGACTTTTGTTAGTTAGATTAAAGTCCCTCAGATATGCAATCCCTACCCAACCCTTGAGGGGGAAATATAATTAAAAATAAGAACTTCTCCCAGCCCAGAAATCCTCTCCACAAAGGTAGTTGAGAGAGAAAACACTTTTATTATTGAATAAGCATTAAACCAGAATGTGATGTGCATCACAGGCAATTTGCTAAGAGACTGAAAAGATGGAAAGAAATCTTGACCTTCTATATAGCCAAGCAGATGCAACTTGAAGGGGAGCAGAATGTGCCCCCAAAATATGTCTCTTTGGCATAAAGATTATTTTAGGCTGATTATTTTTAAGAAACAGCAGATGCAGGAAAAGCTCTGAAAGCCAAGTAGAAGTCACCCTTTTCTCAGAGACATTTACATTTATAAGGGAAATCTTCATTTGTAATGGTGTCTCCCTCTCTGTCCCAGGAATAGAAGGATGTGTAAACCCCTAGAAACTCTTGTCAATGGAGAAGGCATGGACTTAAATCTGCATTAAAAACCATACCCTTAATCAACTGTACTTCAATAAATTAAAAAAAATACTTACACTTGATTACTATATTCTACCTGGTAACACCTCAGAAGTGGCCTCCCCTTTCCCCCAACATTTTCATTTCTCTTTCGCTAGAGATGGTATTTAAGATTGTGGCTTTGGCCATTTTGGGGGGTTTCTCAATTTTTCTGGGTATCTCCCATGTATACAGGACATAGGCATGTTAATAAACTTCTGTTTGTTATTTTCCCTGTTAATCTGTCTTTGATTAGAGGGGGGTGTCTCGGCCAATCTAGAAAGGTAGAGGGAAATTTATCTTTCCTCCCCTACAAACCCATTGTATACAAGTTTTCAAGATAGACAATCACTAGCCTCAAGTAAGTTGTACTTTACAACACCATTTGTCATGCACAGTCTTTCCTAAGTTTACCTGGCAGTTGCGGTGACCATCTGTGTTAGCTAACTAGCATTCTCCAGAGGAAAAACAAACTTCTCATACCTTTATAAAAGGAGATAATTTTGCAAGGTAAGCAAAGTGCCCCCCTCCCACAGAAACTGGGAGATTTGGGGGGCTTCTCCTTGATGTTCACATTTCAAAGACATGGTTCCCACCTCGCAGAGAAAGACATTCCTGATGAAAAGACATTCCAGACTTCCTGGCAAAAGGCCCATCAGGTCTTCAAAAGGATTTATATACATTTCAAAGAGAGGAGAAAGTACTTACAAGTTTTCTAAAGGAAATGCTCTGAGAAAAAGGAAGGGAAGGAAATCTCTCCTTATTTTCAACAGGGAGAATTAAGCTTCTTCTTTTTAATTTGTATCTGCCCTTACGCCCTCTGGTCACCTTACTTTTCGTATGCTACCACCCTGAATTAGCCCAGCCGTCCACCTGCTGATCTCCTCTCTCTAGTCCTTGAATGGCTTCAGAGGACCCATGAACCCCATGAAATTGTTTTTGAATGTGCTTTTTTAATGGGTAAAAGAGTCATAGCTTTCAGTATTTCCATATTTTGCGTTGTCAAGAAATCCTTCTTCATGTTTAGCCAACTGCTAGAACTCTGTCCATTTCCTAACATATTTCTGATAATATCACTTTCCTAAGCCTTCTACAGGGAAGAGCCTCATTTTCCTACACTCCATGTATCTAGTCCAACATTCTCCTGGATCCGTTGCCACTCCAGCCCATTCTTCTGCAAATCTCCTTTAATCATTTATCTTTTGGTCTGTGAAATCCAGTTGTCTATGCTACCCTTTTTCAACTATTTTGCTCACAATCCACTGAGACCCAGTCATACATGCCATAACAGTAGGTAACAAAAAATAGGTTCAGTGATGAGCTCTTCCCCAGCTGGACTCAATAATTCCTTAACTTATTCTGCATCAGGGGCTTTCAATTCCATTCATTCCTGTAGCTGTTCAGATGGCCACAATCTGGATCTTCCTTTTACCTCTACATAATTTAACATTTATATTTCACTCTCTTATCATATCCTTTTATATGACATCCTTGTTATCCTTCTGTGCTCTTGAGTTCACTCTCTAGAATGTTCTCGCAAATACTGACTGAGCTTTGTACCTTTAGTTTTCTACTCTACTGGCTGCTGCTGCTTCTTAACCCAAACAAGCTCAAGTGTTACCTGTCACCCCCTTACAACAAGAAACCAAACGAACAAAATTTTCCTTTAATCTTATTTCTGTCTATTCTCCTGTTCAGAATAACTTTGCTGAGTCCCCATTTTATGCAAGATAAATTTAAAGTTGTTTAAAAACATGACCTTTTGCATTTGAGCTCTGATTACCTTTTCTAACTTCATTTCTACCCACTTCCCCGTACTCTATTTATAAAATAATCAGAATCCTTATCTGAATATACCAATCACTTTGATTCTCCCATGCCATTATTTATTATATTGTTTTGTGAACATAACATCCCTTTCTCTTTTAAACCTGTTTTACATGTTTGTTTTTTTTTTCTATTTTTAAAATTCCCTCTGCCATTGGCCTGGTCACGTCAGTGGCACTTAATGTGTATCTGGATTATCACATTTTCCATCTGTTTTCTTCTTCTCTATTTTCTTCCCATTCCAAACTAATCTTCCAAATACCTACTTGGAATACATTAAACATTGTTTAAAATTTATTTTCTTCATTTTATGAATAATATAATCCTCTACAATCTAATGCCAACCTATTTTCCCAACAATATCCATTTTACTTATATAAAATTTTCAAATTAGTTTATTCTCTGTTCCAAATGTAACCCTCCACTCCTACTTTGTTCATAATTCCTTACTCTATATGCTTCATATTTCTAAATTCAGAAGTAATTCAGGGACTTCCCTGGTAGCTCAGTGGTTAAGAATCCACCTGCCAATGCAGGGGCAAGGGTTCAATCCCTGGTCCAGGAAGATCCCACATGTGGCGGAGCAGCTAAGCCTGTGCACCACAACTACTGAGCCTGCGCTCTAGAACCAGCGAGCCACAACTACTGAAGCCCACACACCTAGAGCCTGTGCTCCGCAACAAGAGAAGCCACCACAATGAGAAGCCTGCGCGCCGCAACGAAGAGTAGGCCCCGCTCACCACAACTAGAGAAAGTCCACGTGCAGCAATGAAGACCCAACACAGCCATAAATAAATAAATAAATAAATAAATAAATAAATAAATAAATAAATAAATAAATAAATAAATAAATAAGAGTGTGTGTGAGACGGAGAAAAAAGACCAAAAAGAAACAACCCAAAATGTTAGATCAGTTTAATTTAAAAAAAAAAAAAAGTAATCCAAAGGTCAATTCATCTCACATCCCCCTTTTAACCTTCCCTGACCACCATAACTTAATGTGACTTATCCTTTCTGTGATTTACAATTCAGTAAGTCTTACCTCCCATACTTCGTTCTTGTGCTATTCTGTATATGTAATTACCATTTAGTAATGAATAAAGCTCACATTTTTTGAAAAGTATAGTTCATTATAGGTGTTTAAATTGGTCATTATTTGTCTACTTAATCTACTGTTATATAGTTAACTAAGAGAAGTAAAGATGTGCATGGCTCATATGGAGAGACACTTTAGAAAACACTTCCATCTGGTAAGCTTCAGAACTGACAGGCTGTAAGCAAAGAGCTTCTGAAAGAAGCTGCAGAGAAATGACAGTTTTAACTAGTGCTCTGAAAACAATGTGTTACTCTGCAAAGTAGAACTAAATTTGACCTGAACATACCAGTTTTAATTTATAGGTAACATAACACAACTTTACTTATGGAATATTCATTGAGTAAATAGGGCCTATTGGACCTTAATCATTGCTTTAGAAAGTCATGGAACTTGATGGTTGATATCACTATATAATCGTGCTATTTTTTCTCATCTGGTTTTCTGATTTTTCTCAGAAATTCATATGCTCAGGTCATTACTCCAGAATCATTTTACATTTTTAGATTCATCTCCAAAGCACCCCAGTTTCTTGATTTACACCCACATGACTCCCTCTGTCTGACTTCCCTCCTGTCTTAAAGGAAGAATAGTTCCTCTCCTTCCCTAAATTAGCTTGTACTTTGATTCCAATTCTTATCGGTCTCTTCCCAAACCCGGAGTCATCAGCAGATGAAACTACTCTCATTTACCATCATGTTCTCCTACTTCTATATTAGGTCAAACATGCAAACCAACAAAATTATTTAAGTACTACTCTCTCAATTTCTCAATCCTTCTCACCAAAACTCTAAGAAAAAAGTTGACACTATACCTATTACTTGAAACAGGGTATGTACCTCAGCACAGCTGCTGACTGTCTGTCTGTGTGACTTTTCTTTTTCCTTTCTCTTTTTTTTTTTTTTTTGGCTGCAACTTGGCTTGTGGGATCTTAGTTCCCCAACCAGGGATTGAACCTGGGGCTTCGGCAGTGAAAGCGTGGAGTCCTGACCACTGGACCACCAGGGAATTCCCAATGTGTGACTTTGAACAGGCCATGTAACCTACCCAAGTTTCAGTTTCTTCATTTAAAAAAGAAAGTATTCTGGCTTCCCTGGTGGCACAGTGGTTGAGAGTCCGCCTGCCGATGCAGGGGACACGGGTTCGTGCCCCGGTCTGGGAAGATCCCACATGCCGCGGAGCGGCTGGGCCCGTGAGCCATGGCTGCTGAGCCTGCGCATCCGGAGCCTGTGCTCCGCAACGGGAGAGGCCACAACAGTGAGAGGCCCGTGTACCGCAAAAAAAAAAAAAGAAAGTATTCTTACCTCACAGAATATTGCAAACTAGAAAGAAAGAATACCCGATTCAACATTTATCTCTTTGCAAATGAATCTAAAATATTTCTAGGCAAAATCTCTTTAATCTAGTCTTGCATGTTCAACAATCTGCTTGTCAAACTGCAGAATTTCCTGCTTCCCCTATTTCATTCAGAGGTCCACTCTTCTTAAGACCATTTCAGCATCATGTTTTCTTTTCCCTACTCTCTGTTATGCAATTAGTCACTAGGTCTAAATGAATCCCCCTTTCTCTTTTCAGACCTGGTTTGACTCTTGCCAAAATGATAACAATAGTTTCTAAAAGCTTTTTTGTCACTCTTCTAATCAGCTCCTCTTCCAGTTCATCTCTATTTCTGAGCTGTCTTTTCGTGAACTGCATAAATTCTTTTCTCACAATCTTTCAATTCATTCCCAGTAACAACAAAAGTAAACTAAAATTGATCATTCTTTCAATATGATCTGACATTCAGGCTCATACTGTTCTATTAATTTTTTTTAGTCCAGTCAAATTGAGCTATTTACCCCTCCTTTGGATATAGCCCTTGCCTTTTAGCCACTGGGTCTTTGCTCCAGCCTTACCTCCCTCTGGAATTTTTCCTTGTCCATCCAACTGTGGAAACACAACTCCATCCTGATTTTAACTTCCTCTTCTCTGTAGCCAGAAACAAACTACTTCTTTTCTGAATGCGTTGATATTGCATTTTATCTTTTTGGTGGCCTACCTTCTCAGACAATGAGTAAAATATGAGATATCCACCCCTCCACCTACAACCCACATACCCATGAAAGGATTAGAGGAAGGGATAATTCTATTCATTTAGTATCTTTTGGTGTAGAGAGTAAATACTTTCCAATGGATAAATGTTGAAAATAAGCACAAAATCTACTGCTCAGTGGTAGTAGTTATAGATATAGATATAAATATAGATATACAGATATTGTAAAACAAAGAATGTTTTCCACCATCCGATTCTATAAGGATCCAGTCATTAGCCACTGCATTCATTGACCTACAGCACACCCTGAAAAGAATTCAGGATGAAGAACAGGATGAGACACTCTGTGCTTTGGGAAAACAGGCAAAACAGTCTTTTAGATAGTTAGATATATTTCACGAAAAATTTTTATATACCCAGATTTTTGCATCTTCCCATACATAGAAAAACGCTAAAATCATTAACTGAGATATCTATTCCTCGTGACTAGCAATAATCTTCTATCTGGATGTATGCTTGACTGCACGTATTTCTTGGTCAAAATCGTATATATACTGGCCAGTTTGAAACAGCTCCCGAGAGCTACTGAGAGGCTGCCTCCCGGGCTCTAGTGCTCAGTAAGGTCTCCGAATAAAACTGAAACTCACAGCTCTCATGTTGCGCGTTTTTCCTTCTGTCGACAATGTAGACATAGACCCAAAGGCGGATATAAATTTGCCAGTTAACTAATATTAATCTATATAGACACATTCTCTTAAATGCAAGGCCTTACGATGATCTGCCTGAGAGCCCAGTTGTCAGAGATGTCCTGGTCAGGGTGTATATTATAAATTATTTAAGTGGAAAGATACGTTACAAATATTATCCAATTCATGCATTTTATAGATGAAGAAACAGATGCCCAGAAGTATTAAGGATTTCTGAGTCTGTTTCTATATATTTCTGCTCAGTTAAGCAGTTCTATTTATTCTGTGCCTAAACCTTTTTTTTTGGACAGGACCTGTTAATTAGGTAATTAGGGCTTATTCCTCAACTTAGAATGTTCTTCTCTAATCTGTCAGATAAACAGAAAATTGTTTCCTCTTTACTTTTTAGCTATCACTAAACAAATATTTTCCCCCTGCTTCTCTTCCTGCTTTTCTCATAGCCAATCAGGAAACTTTGAGTTAATTAAATAAATAGGACAAATCACAAAGTCCTCCCTTCCCTTCAGCTATCAGTAAGTTAGTTCAGGAATATTATAGCTTTTTTTCTTGAAATGATTCCTTGATCTACACATTAACTTTTTAACTGATAATAAATATGTAATTCCCTAGAAATGTCCATAACTGGCTCAGTCTTATCTAAGGGAAAAGAATTATGTGGAAGCAGACTAGAATTTTTGTGATATAGGGGAACAAAACTTGCCACCCCCAAATCTCTTTGGCATGCAAACTATTTCGTGGTGAAAACAATCAAGGCCCAAAAGATTCAGGAAAAACCTTAGACCTCCCCACTAACTGCCTAAAAGAAATTACACAGAGAGCCTGTTCGCAGAATAGAGATATCACCAGAGATACCTGCAAAGATTAAGGGCCAGGTATGGCGAGGGAAGCTCTAGGCAGGTCCTAAAGATCAGGGTCCACTCTGCATCCCATTGTCTCTGCATGGCCCAGCAAACATTTGTTTACCAAACATGTGCTTTTCCATCTCTATGTCAATTGCCTTCCTTCCCTAAAGTCCCAAAGCACTATCCCCAACATCCTCTTCTGTTTTTAGATGAAAATGGTATTTAAGGTGAGGGCTTCAGCCATTTTGGTGAGTTACTCAATTTACCTGGGTCTCCCCTGTGTATATTTGTTATTAAACTTTTGTGTGATTTTCTCCTATTAATATGTCTCATGTCAGTTTAGTTCTTCATCCAGCCAAAAGAACCTAGGAGGGTAGAGGAAAATTTCTTCCCCCCAACAGTGGGGAAATATAAGGCAAAATGTAGAGTTGGCCCACAGTGATAGGGACAAAGTAGGTGATTAAATAGTTAATCCCAATAGAGCATTGTAAGTAAAAAAAAAAAAGTATGGGAGACCCCTGTAAATTAATGATCACTCAAGAAAGCAGGTTTACTTAACCACAAAACCAAGCAGGCTTGCTTAGCAACAAAACCACACAAAAGAAGCATGAGACGTGTCCCAAAACAATAAGACAATGGTGGCGTGAGACCCACATCCTGCCCAATGAGTTAAGTAAGTTAATGACCCCTAGGACATGCTCTCTGCACACACAAAAAACAATACTTTGTGGAAAGGTGACATTTCAAAGTAAAAGATGCTCATTGTACTGAGACCTGAAATAATTTTTCCATCGTGCCGTAACAGTCCCACCTTGACCATGTACGGATAAGAAAACTCCCCTGCCCAACATGGAGGAGGAACTGATGAAGGAAGCGTGACATCTACTCAAGAATGAGGAAGAAGGTGGTCTTTTCCCCCTCCGCACTTTTCCTTTGCTTATAAAACTGTAGCCCACTAAGTTCTTGGGATGCAGCACCCTCTCGCCCGCCTGCTTGTAAGTCTCACAAGCTTCCTATCCTAATAAATCACTTCTTATCTATCACTTTGCCTCTTGCTGAATTCTTTCTGTGCTGAGACATAAAGGACCAGAACTCCTGGAGCCCCCTGAAAACGCCACCTGGCGGTTTCAACAAGACTGTCTTCTAGGTGGCAACAGTACTCAACATAAAGGTTTCCCAAATATTTAGGAAGGGAAGAATCTTTCAAGATGAGGTAAAGGGTTTGAGAAGCTCCTTAATTGAATGGAACAGATAGGAACAAGAAGAAAGTCAGAACTCAAGTGGACCAAAGCTGGGAAGAGGAGGTGGGGTTCTTCATGCACCACAGGAAACTGGCTTCAATATCCATGTTATAAGAACCTGGTGGGGTTTGGTAAAGTCATCGACCAGAAACTGCAGGATGAGAATATTAAATATTAGTCACTCAATAAATATTTTTGATTAATTAAATTCTAAATTTTGTCTTATCTTATTAGAATATTTGGCTTACTTGGGGCTTGGGGATCAGAAAGACATAAGTTTGAGTCCCAGATGCACTACTTACCATCTATTTGGCACTGGAGATATTAGCTAATTTTTCTAAGACTCTTTTCTCCTCTGCAAATGAAATTTACTGACTTACATCATTCGATTGTTTTGAGGATTTAATAATGTAAAATATGTCATTGTTAACTTACTCTCTGACATGGAACTTCTGAACACTGAGGTGAAGAGGTTAAATGAAGAAAACAGAGAGGTATATTTCATCATCCAAAGCAACAGCTTCTAAAAACATTTACTAAACATGTATTAGATTGTGATGCTGTATAGTGCAGTAGCACTGAGAAAACCTTGACTGCTTTTTACTTTTTGGGTGGTAATTTTCTTTAAAACCTTTTCTGAGTTCAAAAACAAATGGGCTTTTCTGACCAGTCACCCTCATCAAGGGAAAAGATTGAATGTCTCATCAGGCAGTGTACCCCTGACTGTTTTAAGTACAAGTCCTCCTGGAAAACTCTTAGTTTTGCTCACTGAACCATAAAATTAAAGTACCATAGAAGAAATCCAGAATTGCTACAATGCCAAAATATGTATCACACAATACTGAAAGGCTTCAAAATTACTGTATTTACAAAAGGGTTTAACAGATTAAATAAATGCAAGTTTTATGGTCTAAGAAAGGAAACGCAATTTTAGTTAACTAGCACTTTTCTACTGTTCTAAACCTTTTAATGGGTGCAGAGGGAATTTGCACTTACTGAAGTAGATCAGTGAAATGATAATTTGTCTTTGAATAGAGTACTTTTATTACATTAATTTCTGCCATTATGGTGGGAGATAAGATGTAAGCCAGAGTAACTGAAAATTAAAGTCCAAAAAAGAGGAAAAGAAACAAAAGAATAGCTATGTCACATTACAAAATATGTATGACAAATGAATTTTATATAGCCATTTATTATAATCATTCAATGCCAATTATATGCACTTACTCGTGCTTGACTTGTCTTTACAGTTATTACAAACCATTCCCTTTAAAAGGTACATTTTATTTTTTATTGTTAAAGAACAGAAGAAGTGATCCAGAGCAGATACAATAGAGAAGAAACAAATAGGTTAAAAGACTAAAAGAATAAGGTAACTTTAAGATCTTGAACTGGTTTTTTATTTCTTAAAATTATAACATTTTCTCTCATACATTTTCTAGATTTGGTGTTAACAAAATCGATGCCCTTTGAAAGTCAATGATAACAAGGAGAAAATACTGAGAATACTAATTTGGGTAAATGACATTTTAAAATTCAAAAAATATCTGCTGAAGGTAAATTAGTAACGAGTGACTTACTAGTCAGGGAGATTGTTAGGTAAATTTTTTAAATGTTATTATAAAACATTCAGATATATAAAAAGAATATATTTTTATATATATCAGATATATAAAAAGACTAATACAAGTTCATACATATGCACTACCCATCTTAAAGGAAACATAACCAGTACGGTGAAACTGTATATACCTTGCCAAAATATTTTTCGTCTCTTCTACACACAGGTAACCAACACCATTAATTTGGTATTTATCATTCTCATGAATCTTTTTATAATTTATACACACACATGCACACACATAGTCCTTCTCACTTTGCCTCATTCTGTCTTCTTTTCTAAGTTCAAAATGTAGATGCTTGGCTCATTAATTTTCAGCCTTTATTCTTTCCTTATAAATATTTTTTAAAGCAATACATTCTTCTCTAGTTACTATTTTAGATGGACCTCTGAAGTTGCATTATCTAATTCCTTTTTGGTCATTCAATCCCAAATATGTTCCCTTTCCCATTCTGATTTATTTGATCAGTATGTTATTTAGAAGACATTTTTTTAAGTTATCTTTTAAAATTGATTCCTAACTTTGTTAACCCTAACACTATGCCTGTATGAAACCGAATCTTTGAAATTTTGTTGCGACTTCATTTATGGCCTAGTACATGGTCAATTTTTGTAAATGTCCCATGAATGCATGTGGAAAATGCGGCCACTGACATTTTAACATTATAACAGGTGTGTAGGGTATTTCATTGTGGATTTAATTTGCATTACCTCGATAACTAATGATGTTGAGTACTTTTATCAAGTATTTATTTGCCATCTATATATCTTCTTTTGAAGTATCCATAAAATATTTCACCTACACTTAATTGGTTTTTTTGTTCTTTATAAATCTTATAAGCAGAATTTTATCACATATGTGATTTGTAAATGTGGCCTGTTTTCATTCTTTAACAATGTCCCAATGAGCAGAGGTTCTAAATTTTGCTGAAAACTAATTTCAACATTTTCATTTGTATACCATGTGTTTTCATTTGTGTATCAAGTTTCTAAGAAACCTTATTTAAAATGGGTAACTATGTATGATGATACATGGTACTACATATTATAAAACTTGCAAAGTGGCAAAAATGACTTATGAGACCATGAATTGCTTTAAAATGGGGAACAAATGAAAAAAATCAGATGTTTTCAAATGGATTAGTATTAAGTTACAGTTCAGAATCTCCTACCTGTTAATTTTTACAAGACAAATATTCTTTGTCGGAAATGTAATAAATTAACTTTCTGGAGTCAGGGATCTAATTAGATAATCCTATCCTATCCCACAGGCTCTGTGATTCTTGGAAGACCAGAGGGTACACCCCCTTTCCAACTGCAGTCAGCACTTGTCAAAGTATTAGGACACTGTGTTTAGTCACACCCAACTTGTGAAATCATTGTATCTTCAAGATTAAATTTTATTAAGATTCATATTTAAGAAAAATCTGATTGTTTATTTGGATTTGGACATCTATAGATCGCAAATCTAATGTGATGGGTTGGTAAGAAATAGAGTTCAAATACCAAGAGAGATAAAGATTGTTTTGATCCTAATTAGTGCTGCCAGATTGAAAGCTTACCCCCGGGTGATTCCTGTTAGGCTCCAGGCTCATTAATCACTTACATTTAGTAAGACTCTCCTGTGAGATGCTGCCATGTGTTAAATAAATATTATGTAAAATTTTTAAAGTAATAATTTTCTCTAAAACTGAGCTCAATTCATCCTTCGGGGACATGTGCACAACCCACAGGTGTGATCAGAATTCCCAGGATTAAGTAGAAGCAGCTCTACTACATTCTGGGCGAGCTATGAAGGAATTTCCCTCCATGTTTCTCTGGGATTTGCTGCCATCTTTATTGTCTGGAAGGAGAATCAGATATATTCTGATATCTGTAGCCTTTTCATGAGTCAGTCATTTACAGTAATTATGGTCTCGCCATCCACTCCTAAAATACAGATGAACCTGAGAAACAGATAAAATTAAGCTCCTCCGGTCTTAAAAGATATATTCTTAGACTGGAATTTATAGCCCCTGCACCCCCCCAGGAGCCCCGTAAAAGCCATCAAGTCCCTGAAAAATGTCAAATGCTGTGTTCAGGAGAGAGTGTTTATACCATCAGATATATAGTAAGTCCCTAAGTAAGGAAAAGTTAAGAAGCACCAACTTGGGAGGGCTAGTTCTATTAAATGGCTTTCTGTGTGAGTGGCTGAGTCATTTAGGGCTATCTCAAGGATATTTCATGTCTTCTTTTCATTGTGCTCATTATCTAACGTAAATGGCAGCATAATATTGCATAGTATTGTTGTCTCATAATTTTCCTAACACCTTCATTACCATTAAGTATCTTTTGTTATTTCCGTATTGCAAATACTTTTTATTATATGTATTTCATGTCTGTATTTTGGTACAATCCCCCAAAGTTGATTAACTCTAAATGAACATTTTCTGCAGCTCAGTGATAATTAAATTGCTTTTAAATAAAATCTTTACTGTGATAAAAGGAGAACTATCTTACACAGGGTACATGTCTGACCCTCCTTCCAGAATCCATTCTGGTGAAACAGCTTTGCTGATGACCTATCTAGACATCATTCCGGCTGTTCCCCCTGGGCTTCAGGCACACTGCCAAGTGAGGAACTTACCTGACTTTAGAGGGCCAGCTTGGCCAATTTAACTCTATTTTAGGAAAAGCAGACACTAAAGTCCACGATCAATGGAAGGGAGTGCTGCTATAGTGCTTCTGAGTCCATTGTGCTCCTGGGAAAGGATGGCAGCAGCTGCCTGGAGAGAAGACAGGATATTGCCTTCATTACCCCTGCTTCTGCTGGGCAAAAGGAAGTTTCAGTCGAGGACTTGGTGAGACTGAGAGAAGTCAGGATCAAACTCTGACTTGTGTACCTGAAGCAAGGCTTCCAATGACCCTATAGATATGAAAAGTCATAGCAGGTACAGATCAAGATCATGTGACCAATCAGGACCCAATACATAGGGAAATATGATAACACACAGCAAGTGCTAAGTGCTCTGCAATATACCTGAGCTATACATATGAGCAAAACGTGACTTCTGTGTACTAGAGGTACATCATTTAGTGGAAAAGAAAGGAAAGTAAAAAACACCATAGGAAGACTGCTCTCATCTCAAGTGCACTAGATGAAGAACTTTACACAAATTTACAAAAAGTCCAAATGTAAATAAATTTTAAATAGTATAAAATTATTCGATATCATTATAATAGAGTTTGAATTTATTGGTTGCTGGGCAGCAGGAATAGTCTGACCTTCTCCCTAACAGGAACCTCAGTTACACAGCACCACCAGAAATGGCATCAGGACATGGATATTGAAAGCGACACTTTGCAGCCATCCAAACACATAGTGTACCAATTGTGTATGCCAACTTTTCTCTCTTCTTCACTTTCCTTTGGGGTATCTAGGAACATAAAGTAGATCCTTCTTGGTAGAAATCTAAGGATCCCTGTTAGACTAAACATACTAAGATGTCTATTCTTACTAGATCCTGTTCCTTGGAGCAGAATCGTTGTATATTACATCACCCACTCTAGTAACTGATGTTACTGTCCAGTGAATAGTTTATGAATGAATGAATGCATACATGCCTTTATTTCTTCCCCAGAGTAATAATGTTGCAGAGAGCAGCCAGATGTTTAATTAAATGGTGTAACAGGGTGGTTTCCGTGTGTGTGCCTGCATGTGTATATAGCATGGGTGTATTTTATTGTATTGACAGAACTTAGGGCTAAACTATACATGAGAGTTGATTTCACCTAAAAGTTTCATGCAAGATCTGACAAGTGTGTGCCGCCAGAAGTTCTCCTGCTCTGTTAAAACCTCCATATAAATAAAACAGTTCACTAAATGATAGTGATTTCTGTTTACTTGGAATTTAAACAATGGGAATACTCTTAAGAACTTAAACCATATCATAAACACAACGACAAATATGTGAAAATAAATGAACTTGGATGTTACTTTTTTAGTACAAAAATGTTCCAGTCTTAGGCGAAAAGAGCTGGGTAGAGATTTGGACAGCTGCTTGGCACTTAGGCTATACCACAATTTGCTATGTTCAAGATTCAAACTGGAAAATATCCATAGGGTATTAATCAAAATAAGTTACTCTGTTACTATAGTTAACGTTCTCCCTTGGATAATGTCATGTTTTGCGTTTCAATGTAGCAAACTTAATTTTTACGAAAATAAGCAAATATTTGGAAATTACATTTTGTTGGAGAGTCTAAATATATTGTTAAGCAATATGTGTTTCAACTTATATATCACTGTTATTAAGCAAGACGGTATTCTTAAATTTGAGGATCATGTTAACTATTAGCCTAGAGCAAAATTTATTTTAATGGAAATTTTGATAGATACTTAACCAAAGAAGTGATATTATACCTCTAACTTAATGCTTATTAAAAGAGCATATAAATTATAGTGAACAATAGGGAGGTGAAATGATCATTCTTAGAGAGTTGACTGAGAATCAGCTTGTCTTCTCAATGCTTTAGTATTCAAGTGTCCATTTGTTCTAGGAAACATGGGGTTTAGACCTCTGATGCATTTAAAATAGTACTAAGATGTGCCACATTTTATTGCATTAATTTCTTCAGTAATTTGATTTTCAAAAAAGGGGAAGGAAAGTAGGCTGCTGCCTATCTGTATGGTTGAGCTTGTGTTTTAACAAACTCTTCTTTGCTGCGTTCGACTCCATGAATACACAGTACAAAGACATGATATTGTTTCAAACAATGCAGAGATTCATGACCTCTTTCATAAAAAGGGTCATTTGATTTCTGAAATTAAGCCATTACCTGGTTCCCTCTAGCAGTGACTTTTCTGGAGCAACTCTCTCTCTTCACCTCACCTCCTTACCACCTGCAATGGCCAGTGGGTAGCCTACATTTCCTGTTCCTACTTTGGGAGAAAAATTGGGAGATTTAGTGCTGTGTTATCCTCAGAATCTCTGAATGGTTGCCTGCCTGCATACTGGGAATCGAATCCCTCACTCTGTAGAACTGGTCAATTCTTATAGATGAGTATTTTTTAACTTCCTTGCTTAATTTTCCACATTTCTTTCCTGGTTTTCAGACATCTGGTGTTTCTCCACTAAAAAAATGTTCTAAAATGTGACATGCGACTGTTACAATACAAAAGAAGGGTTTTTTTCTCCCAAATGTGATGTGAAAGTAAAACCCTAGGATACCAAATAATTTTCAGTAAATGCTTCACTGTAGTGTATGTTAACAGTTGGATATCACATCCATATGCCGCCAGCTTCTAGATGCTGAGGTAGAACAAGGAAGGAGGTACTGAGGTTTTAGGAGAACGCTCATCAGTGGGTTCAGCATCCTGCTAAGCTAGCCACTGGGTCAAGTGCTCATGGGTACAGCTGGTGGCAAGTCCCTGCAATCAGAAGTCATCACTAGCAGGCAGACTCTACAGTCATTTTAATCATTCTTTGGCAAAGCTCACAGTAAATGTACTAACTGGATATATTTTCCTGGAAACTGTCACTGTGGCTTTAGTATCCTGCTTGAATTGAGGCAGTGTGACATAATGCAGAATCACTGATGATAAAATCAAATATTCTACTGGTCCTGAGCCTATAGAACCTGAGCCTATAGAACTTTATTCTATAAAGTTACTCTAAGTTTTTTTTTTTTTTTTTTTTTGCAGTACGCAGGCCTCTCATTGTTGTGGCCTCTCCCGTTGCGGAGCACAGACTCCGGACGCGCAGGCTCAGCGGCCGTGGCTCACGGGCCCAGCCGCTCCGCGGCACGTGGGATCTTCCCGGACTGGGGCACGAACCCGTGTCCTCTGCATCGGCAGGCGGACTCTCAACCACTGCGCCACCAGGGAAGCCCTATAAAGTTACTCTAAGTCTTGATCTAGGGAACAGCATTATTGTTTACAAGGCAGAAGGTGTGTACAGTATGTCTAAGATATTATTTAAGTGGACCCTAGAATATTTACACAATGGTGAAGAGTTGAGAAATATGGAATTTTATGTTTAATCAAAATGTGCAGGGCTTCCTCCATCCACCTTTATTTTTAATTTAAAAAAATTTTTTTTTTATTTTTGGCTGCTTTAAGTCTTTGTTGCTGCACGAGGGCTTTTCTCTGGTTGCAGAGAGTGGGGGCTACTCTCCGCTGCAGTGTGTGGGCTTCTCATTGCGGTGGCTTCTCTTGTTGTGGAGTACTGGCTCTAAGCATGTGGGCCTCAGTAGTTGCAGCACACGGGCTCAGAAGTTGTGGCATGTGAGCCCCAGAACAAATGGGCTTCAGTAGTTGTGGTGCGTGGGCTCAGTAGTTGTGGCTTGTGGGTTCTAGTAGAGTGCAGGCTCAGCAGTTGTGGCGCATGGGCCCAGCTGCTCTGTAGCATGTGGGATCTTCCTGGACCAGGGATTGAACCCATGTCCCCTTCACTGGTAGGTGGATTACTTAACCACTGTGCCACCAGGGAAGTTCCTCCTCCATCCACCTTTAAATGAGATTATGTTGTAGTTAAAGCAGTGTTCAGTGTTTACATTATTATTACTATTTAAACATTACTCACAAATGAGGCATGAAGTTTTCTAGAAGTACATCTCCTATCTTGTATGTTGTCCTGTTCCCCTGGAGTTCATAAATGCCTCCATTTCTCCACTGTCTGATTTTTTCCATCTAAGTATCACTAATTTCCCTCCAAAAATGCAAATCTTCTCTCAATTCATTTTTAAAAGAAGCAAAGTAATCTCCCAGATTTTTCAATTTGGGAATTTATTTCCTGCTCTTGTAGAAAATTTATGAAACATACAAAAATAAATAAAAGGAATAATTCTATGAGTACTAAAGTACTCACTGCTCAGTTTAATAAAGGTTTACGTGAAATATAAAAGTCCTCATCTACCTTCCCCTGATATATCCCTAGTGACTCATGTAATCTCTGTTCCAAATTTAATGTTGATGACTCATTCACAGTTATACACTTTTTCCATGTATATATACATAACAAAGCAAATGTATTATAGTTCAGGATACTATAAAATATTTTAGAAATGCTACCATACTGTTGTTAAAATATAATACAAAAGAGAGACCGAACTTGTAAATTCCCTGGGCAGACAAAACTATTTAAACCATGTGAGAAGAACTAAGTCTAGCTTATTTCATGAACAAAACAAAATGGTTATTTCTTGTAAATGTCTCTGATAATTATCAAAGAAATTTAAGTCATCTTCTGAAGATGGTATAAGATGACCACTTTTAGCTAACCCCTTGCTGTCCAGAAATCCCATTGTATTAACCAATCATTGTAAAGTTTAAAGAACTTCCTCATTTTCACTTTATAATCCATCCTGTAACATCATGCCTCTGAGCTTCATACCAGTTTGGGGTTTGAAAGCTCCCCAGTTTGATAACTGTTCATTTCTGTGGCTACACATAATTCTGATTCACTGACTTGCACTGCTCTGTGGCTTAACCATTATATTGAACATGCATAAGCAGTGGAAGTAAGCACAAAGCTACTCTATTTTTGTCTTTCCATGTCACTTTAAATCCTCTGAGTGATTCTACTACTTGCAAAGACAGAAAATGAAAAATTCTGTTAGATCCCATGACTTAATGGAAACTGTGAGAGCTGTAAGTCACAAAACAGTCTCAATTCACTGTGTAAAAAAGTCCAGTCATGTGTTACTACCAAAGTCAAAATTTGATTTAAAGTTTCAGCATCTCCTCTGGCTCAGCTTGTCTCTGTATAAGAAAGAAGCTTGCAGTTAGCCAGAAAGAAGGACCTGGCATTTTCTTAACCTTTGACTCCTCCTCTCTCAACTCCCTGGAGTTGGGGATGCTATCTTTCACACATAAGGAAAGTCAAGGAGAATTGCAAAGATGCTCACCCCAACAGTTTTGAACAACTGAGCTAAAGCGAACAATTGCAACTTCTAGATTTTTAATATGATTTTAATAACCTGGTTTGTTTCAGCCACATTTGTGTCATTTAATGTTACTTGCAGCCAAGTTCCTTTCAAAACAATATGCTCTTTCAATGGTATTAGAGTGAATTATCTGTGTCTTCTGTGATAATGTGTTTTTTTTTTCTTTTTTCCACTTTAATCTGTTACTATGGTGAAGAACAAAGGTTTTTTAATGATAAAAGACTTTTGCATGTCTGATATAAACCCAATTTTTGTGTTTATAGATATAGATACTACAGATAGATATTCTGTATTCTTACACGATTTTTCCTCCTAAAACTCTAAATAGTTGTGTATTGAATGTTCTCATTTCATCTTCTTATCTTTCATAATTTCTACCTCTCTTTCACTCTGTGATTTAAATTATTAAATATTTTGTGTATAATATTATTATGTCTACTAGTTTACTAATTCTCTTTCTACCCATGTTATGTACTATTAATCTAGCATATTGAATTTCTAGTAAATTCTCAAAATTCTCTTTGGCTCTTTTGAAAATATACCTTTTCAATTTTTACAGCATCTTGTTTTTACTTATTAATATACTCCTTCATTTCTTTAAATATATTAAACATTGTTCTATATTCCCTGACTAAAATTTCAGGATCTTCAGATGTTGCTGAGATATTTCTTAAGTGACTCTTATCTTGTCATCTTTTTCTTTATGTGATAAGTGATTTTTGATAATGAGTTTTTATTCCTTAGAACTTTACCGTAAGAAATTATTTAAAGTTTGTTTTTCCAGAGATGTGATCCCTGAACCTTGAACTAATCTGTGTCCAACAACCAATGTCCAACAACAAATTGGGGTTTGAATAGTAGATCTTATTTTCAGATTTAACATTTCAAGGATAAAACTTCTCATTTTCATGTTATGGTCTCTAGATTGAAATTTACATCATTACTATTATTTTTTTTGTATCCTCATTTCTCATATGGTTGTTATTCCTGATAACTCAAAGTTTCAAAACCTCAAAGTAGTAGGAAATGATTTTGCTATGAAAGAATCATCTGATTCTACATTTCAAGCTGTGTCAGGAAGATAACTGATACACTTTCTAATAGCTTTCATGTATTGATATTGAAAGTAATTATATGTAACAGCTCTGTAATTTTGAAAACTTCCTGTTTCTTTGGTATCTTACAGAATTTTGTCTTAATTTCCTGCATCTATTGTTTTTGTGAAAGTTTCAACTCAAATGTGGAAGAACTAAGCTGTATTTATGGGTGTCAAAGAAGGAGCTGAATAATCAACATATGTCATATTAAAACACTAATTAAAAATCAAATTCTAAAAGTGATGACAGTAATGGGTAATGCTGATGAAAAACAGAGATTGGCCAGAGATGAAAACAATTTGAAAAATAGTATCTGTCATTTTTTTCTATTTCCATGTGGCTACAATTGCACAGTTTTGTGCTGCTTCGCGAATCAAATACAAAACCTGTTTTTTCATTTAAAACCCTTTTCCTAATGCACACAAGAAAGTTTATGTGGAACACAACTTAACCCAGTTGTAAATTTTGTTAAATCATCTAGAGCAACCCACCAATGTTGTCCTCCTCATGTTAGAAGTGCTACAGCTGTCAGCTCATTGCATTTGCTACAGAGAATGTACCCTTTTTCAAAGGGCATTCCCATTTAATACCTCGTTTTATTCTTATAACTTCCCTACGTGGTTATATCACAAATGAGAATACTAACGCACCAAGTGGCTGAGAGATTTGACTAAAATCACAAGGCCCCAGGGTGCAGATGTGTAGGGGGAAAAAGAGAACCAGGAGACCTGGACTCTGCTCGTGACTCCGCCTCTCATGAGCTTGCCTTTGTGTGTACAAAACTGCCTGCTCTGCCTAAAAGCCTCACAGTATCATTCTGAGAAACAAGGGCAATATTATGTGAAATGTGAAAGTACGTTCAAACCCACACAGTGATAGACCAATACAAGATGATATTATGTGACATGAAAATCATGTTATGAAGAGCAGGCTGAATCTAGCTCTAGCTTCTGTGTAAAAGAAGAAAGATGATATTTCTATACCACTCAGAAAGACATGTGCCAGAACAATCTATTATGACAGAAACATTGTTTTAAATTTCCTAAGGAAAGGGAAGTGTTGTTATTTCCTACTGGGAGAGAAAAGAAGTCTTAGAAGAAAATGTGGCAAGAGTCACGAACTTTAAATCAGGATATTTGGCTTTAGATCCTGGTCTTTTTCGGCTCTGACACACTCTATTGCTATAATTCTGCTTTCTAAGTGGAGGGCCTCTGTGAAATTGCTAAATATTGATACAGTAATACCTCAATGCTCTTAATAATGGAATTCTTCAGTTAATTGGGTGTTACCTCAGTTTCTTATCTTTTCATATTCCTTCTCTCACTACTGTTTTGTTTTTACTAACTCTCCCTCACAGATTTTTCTCACACAATAGTCTCTGATATCCCCTTCCCCTAGCCCTCCCTCATTTTTTTAAGTTCCACACTACCCTCCTGCATCTCTGGCTATAGAGTGTAAGGACTATCCTTGTTTTGCAATCCAAACAATCCCAACACCTTCAGGGCTCCACATTTTTAGAGCAAAAGATAAACAATATCACAACTTTACTGGAGAGTCTGTGATAAGCAGAATAATGGCGCCACCAAAGACATCCACATCCTAATGTGGACATGTTGTTACCCTACATGGGAAGAGGGATTTTCCAGATGTGATTAGACTAATGGTTTTGGGCTAGGGAGATTATCCTGGTTATTCAGGTGGATCCAACATAATCACAGGGGTCCTTACGAGGAAAAGAAGGGAGCAGGAGAGTCAGAGTCAGAAAGAGAGATATGACTATAGAAGCAGACGTCAGAAAAGAAGTTTGCAGATGCTACGCAGTTGGCTCTGAAGTTGGTACCAGGGGTCACAAGGCTAGAAACGCAGGCAGCTTCTAGAAGCTGGAAAAGGCAAAGAAATGGATTCACCCTAGAGTCTCCAGAAAGAACTCATACCTGCTGAGCTCAGTCATACCCATTTCAAACTTCTGACCTCCAGAACTTTAAGATAAATTCCTGGGTTTTTAAAGCCTCCACGTGTGTGGTGATTTGTTGCCAACAGGAAACCAATAGAAAGCTGTCTGCTCTTCTCAGCAGTTTGACTCATCTCTAAGCTGGACTTTGGCATAACTGTAAAAGTTATGTTCCATTTAGTTCCTGGAAGACCTTAAGAAGCTATGTATATTTTGAAATTTTCCAGAAATGCTCCAATCCCCAAGTTAGTCACATAAAAATAATTTTGAGAATATTTTTCATCGTAATGCAATTTGCATTCCATTTATATTCTCCTTAACCTAATGCTGGCATAATTGATGTTCTCAGGTAATCACAATGAGCTAGCTTACAAGAGGTTTCTAGATAATGTTTAAAGTTGTTTGCAACCCTGAGCTTATGTGATTATATTGTAAAAAAACAAATTAGAAATCACCCAAACCTATCAACTCCTTTCCTGAAGTGTACTCTGTGTGACTCTGATTACAGCATATATCATCTTAAATTTCATTATCTAATATATGTCTAAGTTTCTCTGAATTACTAATTATTGATATCTGGATATTTCTATGGGTGGGGCTATCTACTTTTAAAATCCTTTCTGCCTTAGCTAGTCATGCAGAATTCGGGGAGCAGCCCTCTCACCATCCAAACATACTCTACGGAATAATACTCCTATTCCACTGTGGAAACACACTGTTTCTGAATTTCTTTATTGTGTAAGAATGGGAAGTTACACAATGGGAAAGTAATAGTTATTCACTGATGACCATGGAAGGATACATGGAGGGAAACTTAATTCAGTAGATTTCCTTGAAGATGGAATAAGACACAGAAGAAAAGAATTAGCCAGTCTGGGAAACAGGGAGGGGAAAAAATACTAACTTCAAAAACAGGAAGTATACACAAAGAAAAATCCCAAGATGTTTTTGTAGTATCATGGTATATTGAAGATATTATGCACAGCTAAATATTTCAGAGACATGGGATTTAGGTCACATGGACTTAGGAGATGAGGCTGGAGAAGTAAAGGGGGACAAATCAAAAAGGCTCTGCTCAATAAATGCTAAGGAATTTGATCTTTAACCTATAGGACACAAGAAGCCAAGTGAGCACTTTAAATAGAGAGATAACATAGCTAGTGTTGTATTTTAAACATCTGGGACCCTGTATGGATGATAGATTTGAGGGAGATGGTTATATGGGCAAGAATCCAAGTTCAGAGGCTGTTGTAACACTTTGATCGCAAACGATAAGAGTCAATGGTGACAGGTATGGAGGGGGGAACCATTTATTAATTGGCGTGCAAGCAAAGGGATAATGATTGTCCTTCCCCACTGCCACTATCACCAACACCAAGTTTCACAATTTAGTAGTCAGGAGAACCACCAAATAAGAGGGATAAAGGATGATAAATTTCATTTTAAATATATGTCTCTGAAAAACAAAGAATAAGAGGAGAGGCCAAATAGGTGGTTGACAAAGCTTGGTTGAATATGTATTTGGAGTATTATCAGTACACAGATGGATAAGAGCATTTGCCTTTTGAAGACTTGACTCCCCAGTTTCACTAAAGACCTGGAACTAGAAACACTACTTAGTCTCCATGAGCCCCATTTTTCTCATCTGTAAAATGTATATTATAATCCCAAAACTCATAAAGTTTTGTATAGTTCTTATACATATAAAGTCCTTAGCATAATACTTATCCACAGAAAAGGCTTAATAAAACATAGTGAGTTTAGATGAAGTCATGATAGTAATTGCTACAATGATACTATATAGGATGACATAAGAGGATGAAAAGAACAAAGCCATGGGGTCACATTCATACTTAAATTGTGGGCAAAGAAAAAAATCAATGAGAATATTAAAATGAAAGTGGGAGAGAGAGATAGAGGTAAGAGAATCAGTAGACTATCATGCTATGGAAATTGTAGAGAATATTGTTTATAGCTTTGCTGTTCACCATGGCCCAGTGAAGGATAAGATCTGTGACATAGGATAGACCAATTGGATTTCCTCTCCCAAGTCTTTGACTCTTAGCACTATGATTCAAAAACAGGAAAAATTATATCACCCTTATTCAATCTGTAAGTGGTGACCTGACACAACTGTTTGGTAGCCCCAATATCTGTCCATTTCTGAGTTTACTTCCCAACTCTCCCAATTCATTTCGTAATATCTTTCCCTTAGAGTTAGTATGTGTTGCTTGCAAGTGAAAAACTCTAATTTATACTGAACGAAGAGAATAGTTACCCTCATTTAGGCATAAAATAAGAACTAGTACATCTCCATTGGATTTGCCAGTCAGAAGCTGAAACCTGTTTGCAGTGGATTATGAACAGTGGGAGAGGGAAAGTAGTGGAGATAGTGAGTTTGGGATTCTCTTTGGGGATGAAACATGTGAGAAGAATATGACAAAAAAATCACGTGAGGCTACAAAATGATTGTCCTCACTTTGTTTGGACTGTTTGGATAGTTTCTTTCCTTAGATGTGAGAAACATAAGCATGTTTATAGTACAGGAGAAGCCAACAGAGAGGGAGATTTTTTAAGATACAGGAGGGAGAGGGCTGATGAAAGGAACAAGACAGAGAAAAGGCAAATGAAAAGGAAATAAAATGTCTATGTGGATGGGGTTACTATTGGACAGGCAGAAATACACCATATCTCAGAGACTGGATACACTTGAAGATGGTGTGACTAGGGATGCTAAGAAAAATCATCTGTTGACCTCAGTTTTCTCCTTAAAATAGGCACCAATATCATCAACTGAGAATGAATATACCTGGGTTAAAAGGTGGTTTCAAACTCTTAGAGAGAAAGTCTGGAATAACTTTTAAGGAATATAAGAGATAAACATGAAAAAGGACAAATGAAAGAATTAACAGAATGGACTGAAACTGACAGTAAAATTGAGACCACGAATATTGGTGATTTTTCAGCTGCCCAGATGAAGGAGCAAAAATATGCAGATATTTGACCTAGAAGCTGGGACTTGTGATTAGACTGTTGTGGTCAAAAGAAGGTACAAAAAAGAATCTCTGAATTGAGGCCGGTGGAGCTTCAAGGTCAGAGAGAAGGAAAGGAGGGAAAGAAGTGTAATAGGGAAAGATTGGGTAGGGTGGCTGCTGCTAGTTATCTGAGAGAAAATCAAGGGTGGGCAACATTCATTAACATGAGAGTTAGCTTTGAGGTTGAATAGCATATAAAGTGGAATGAGAACCTGAGTAATCTGGAAACAAAAATGGCTACAGAAGAGGGGACTGTGATTTGGAGTCAAAATTGGAGAGGTTCCTGATGGGGATTAGATTCTCACTGAGACACTGGGAATAGCAGAGACAAAGGACATTGGATTTAAGTAGAGCCAAGAAGGTGAAGGCTAAACTGTTGATGGATTGCCATCTCTTAAGATTATAGGAGCAGGTTTAGAGAAGGGGAAGGGACAACAAATTCCATCAATGGGAGAGTGGGAATAAATAATTGAGAGGTTGGTTGACAGAAGAGGCAAACATTAGTACAGCTAGATGAGAGGAACCAGAGGAGAAAACATATTTTTCGTAAGAATGGATTAATAAAGGGGTAGAAAGCAGCAAAGAAAGCTAAGAGAATATAGACTCACCCCCCTGAATCTATTGAGAATAAGGGGATAAAGTCAAAGAAATAAAGAAAAAATAGACATATTTCTACATTTGATTAGATGAAAATTAGATGCAAATTAAGTAGGTTACATCATCACACAACCCAATATAGCTGTTAGTCATCTGTGATATTTTGGCTTTGGTTTTTTTTTTTTTTTTGGTGTGTGTGATTATTCAAGATATAAAAATGATCATTCTTAGCAAAGTTCCTCATTCTTCCCAAGATTTCTCTCATGGGCAAGAATTTAGCAGGAATCTTATAATATTGATGCCTCTGGCTTCAGAGGCGGTCAATTTTCTTATATATTGCCTGTCTTTATCAGATAAGAATGATCAGAGTGTCTTGGACCTTAGCATTCTTTTTTGGTAACTACATTTTGGTTGGTGAATAGCAGCTGGTTTTAAGATTTGTTTATGCCTGAATCTTTTACTCTCAAAATACAACTACTGTACAAAATATACCAAAAAATTACACAATATTTGGAGCTACAGCTTAAGACAAATAATTAATTGCTTAATAACTATGATTCATGTATGATGATTAAAACATATAATCTAATGAAAATAACAGTAAAAACTTCAGGTTTTTAAAAATGTGGCAAACATATACAATTTTCGGTAAAAACGTGAGATATTACTTTCAAAAGTTATTTTTAATTCTTATATAAAGTGTTGGCTCAAAATTGGGACAGAATTAGTTAAAACAGAAGCAGTTTTACACAATAAACCCACCCAACTGTTCCAAGAAGATGTGAACTTATTTTTAAAAAATGATATAGAAAAAGAAACACTAACTCTGTTATTTGAAATTCAAGAAAATTATACATATTGCCAAAAGATGTTTAGCTGCTCAGAGTACCAATATAAAACACTCCATATTACAACGTTGTTTAAAAATAATGTTGTTCTTAATAAACAACTATTCCAAAAAAAAGTGTTACAAATCATATTCTAATCTCCGAACAGCATTTACTGAGTATTAAATTCAACCAGACCCCAAAGGATTCAGTTTATTCAGCGAAGTGAGCTATTTTGTCCAACGTTTCCTTTTGGCAAAATTTCAGAAAAATTACTGCTCAGGAAATTAAATACCACTTTACGACAAATAAAATGGAGCAAAGCTAACTCTTTGCTTCTTACAGACATGTTTAAACATCTTGACTCTCTTCTTTGACCCATATTTTTATGGTTCTGTTTACATGTAGCCCTAATATTAGTCCTACCAGTGCTTTTAACAACTTTATAGTGGCCTCTTAACTCATCTCTCAGCATCATTTCTGGCCATAACCATAGCTCTGCAGGCTTTATCCCTCCCTTTTTCTCTGATTTTACCTCAAGTCACTCTGCCTATCTCTCCATTATAATATTTCCTCCACCCACAGGGATTTTACATAAGATATTCCTTCTTCATGAATTACCCTGTGTCCTCTCCCTCACTCACTACCTTGTTTACCTATTTAACCATTTCTATTTATCATTTAGGACTCAGCTCTCAGCTGATTGCCTTAGGGAAGTTTGGTCTGACATCCCATGCTCCATCAAACTTACCTCTTCTAATGCTGTGCTTTGCTAGTACTTAGAACAGCTTCATTAAAGACTGGCTCCCCTCAAGACTGTGAGCTCCCTGAAACCAGGGACCATGTTTATACTGCCCATATCGACCCATTTTTCAAATTCCTTTCAGCATTCCTGACTGCCCATATATATCTATTCTTCAGTTGCTCCTTCAAACCAGATGTGACATTTTATAGGTTCTCTAATTAATTAGTGAATTAAATATCTTTGACATGTGTATATATATTTGTATGGTAGCCACTATTTTACCATTTTGAAAATTATCTTTGAACAGCTGTTTTATGATATTTAAATACAAGTACAGGGACTTCTCTGGTGGCACAGTGGCTAAGAATCTGCCTGCCAATGCAGGGGACACTGGTTTGAGCCCTGGTCCGGGAAGATCCCACATGCCACGGAACAACTAAGCCTGTGCACCACAGCTACTGAGCCTGTGCTCTAGAGCCCATGAGCCACAACTACTGAGCCCTCGTACCACAACTACTGAAGCCCGTGCGCGTAGAGCCCATGCTCTGCAACAAAAGAAGCCACCGCAATGAGAAGCCCACGCACCGCAACAGAGTAGCCCCCACTCGCCGCAACTAGAGAAAGCTCATATGCAGCAACAAAGACTCAGCGCAGCCAAAAATAAATAACTAAATAAATAAATTAAAAAAAAATACAATTACAAAATTGTAATTGTAAAATACAAGTACAGAAAAATACAATTTTTGGTCCCTCAAAATATTAAAAATAGAACTACCATATAATTTAGCAATTCCACTTCTGAATATTTTTCCAAAGAAAACAAAATCACTAATTAGAAAATATAAATGCATTCCTATGTTCACTGCAGCATTAGTCACAATAGCCAAGATGTGGAAGAAACCTACGTGTCCACTGATAGATGAATGGATAAAGAAGTGATACATATATACAATGGAATATAATTCAACCATAAGAAAGGATGAAACCCTGCCATTTGCAACAACATGGATGGACCTGGAGAATATTATGCTGAGTGAAATAAGTCAAACATAGAAAGACAAACACCGCATGATTTCACTTGTATGTGGAATCTAAAAAACAAAAGAACAAGCATAATAAAACAGAAACAAAGTCATAGATACAGAGAACAAACAGGTGGTTGCCAGTGGGGTGAGGAGTAGGGAGATGAGTGAAATAGGTGAGGGAGACTAAGAGGTACAAACTTCCAGTCACAAAATAAATGAGTCACAGGAATGAAATGTACAGACAGCATGGGGAAGACAGTCAATAACAATGTAATACCTTTGTATGGTGACAGATGGTAACTAGACTTAATATGGTGATCATTTCGTAGTGTATAGAAATATCTAATCATTGTGTTCTGCACCAGGGACTAACATAGTGTTGTAGGTCAATTATACTTCACACAAATAAACTCATAGAAAAAGAGATCAGATTTGTGGTTACGAGAAGCAGGAATGAAGACAGTCAAAAGGTACAAACTTCCAGTTAAAAAATAAATAAGTACTAGGGGTGTAGTGTATAATATGATCAATATAATTAACACTGCTGTATATTATATATGAAAGTCGTTAAGAGAGTACATTCTAAGAGTTCTTATCACAAGGAGAAAATTTTTTTCTTTTTCTTTTACTCTGTATCTATACGAGATGATAGATGTTCAATAAACTTACTGTGGTAATCACTTCATTATGTATGTAAGTCAAATCATGCTGTACACCTTAAATGTATACAGTGCTACATGTATACAGTGCTACATGTATACAGTGCTACATGTCAATTATATAGAACCAGAACTGTAATAAAAATATAAATAAATAAATAAAATATATCATTGTCACTAATGTCAAGCCTTACCCTAACTGTGTATTGGTCAATAATATACTCAGCAAGATATTTAGTAGAAATATTATTTGCATCTTTATTTTATCTTTTAAAGACATCTTTTGTGTGTTTTGTGTGTTTCATAATATTGATATTATTAGAACAACAACAGAAATGCATATACCAAAACCAATCTTCTCACTGATATACATTCATTGAAGTATATTAATAACTGCATATTGATTGATTGCTTTGTTGGAAGCAAATTTAACATACCAATGTGAAGGCCACTTTACTATATATATATATACATATACATACCCCATACATACCACATGTGTATATACACACCACTGTACATACACATACTTGCATGTGTATCTATACTACTCTACATGTACATACATACATATATGTGCACACATACACATGTGTACATGCTACCGTGTGTTCATGTGTATGCATATATGTTCTGTAATTGGGCTGTGAACTCAAACTATTCCTCAGAAGAAAAGAGGAGCTTAGAAGAAATTGCCATGGAAGTAGAAGAGTTTTTAAAAGCAACAAAATCATTTTTAATCAGAAACATCCATAAACAGAGCATAAACTAGTTGGAATAACTAAGAAGATGGTGCCCAACCTAGGATCAGCGTGCCTCTATAGTAAGCACAATAATGACCTCTCAGAAACGCCCATGCCCTGATCCCCAGAACCTGTGAATATTTCACATTATATGGCAAATGGGACTTTGCAGAAGGAATTAAATTTCTGAATCTTCAAATAAGGAGAGTATCCTGGATTATTCAGGTGATCACATGAGCCCTTAAAAGCAGAGAACTTTAGCTGGAGGCAGAGGAGATATGGGAGAAGGAGAAATTAAAGAGATTCAAAGCATGAGAAGGACTTGGAATGTTCTTGATGGGTTGAAGATGAAGAGGCAACATGACAAGAAACCCAGGTGGCCTTAAGAAACTGAGAGAGACTCGGGCTGACAGCCAGATAAGAAAAAAGAACCTTGGCCCCGCAACCTCAAGAAACTGAATTTTGCCAACAACCTGAATGAACTTGTAAGCAGGTCCATCTTCACTGTCTCCAGGGAGGAATATAGCCTATGGACACTTTGACTTCAACTTGTGAAACTAAGCAGAGGACCCAACTGAGCAAGGCTGTACCAAGACTTCTGACTCACAGAACTGTGAGATAATACATTTGCCTTGTTTTAAGCTGCTAAGTTTGTAGTAATTTGTTACAGCAGTAATAGGAAGTTAGTACAGTCCTTAAAGTAGCAGAAATCCAAATTTAGTCTAGAACAATCAAGACAAGCTTACTTGTTTCTGATGAGGCCAAATATTAATCACAGATCGATTAATGAGCTAAATGTAAAGAACAAAAATATCACAGAATGAGAATTCAATAAAAAGAAATGATTTATATACATATGCCAGAAGGTATCTTTTTAACAGTAGACAAAATGTAAAAGCCCTAATTGAAACATTGAAAAATGTGATTATAGTAAGATGTAAAGGCGTTTGCATATCAAAATTGCCATAAAGAAAGTTAAAAGACAAGCCACAGACTGGACTTATCTTTTACCTGCAAAACATGTAAAAATAATCTTTCAAATTAAAAGGAAAAACATAAACCTACTAATAAAAAAATAGAACAAAGGCAATACAGAAGAAAAATGTCACTGAATTATGAATATTAAAACAATGTGATACAATTTTTCATCCACAAGACGGGCAAGTATTGTTGGAATTTGAAGAAACACATACTCTATTGACTGCTGAGAGGAGCTGGCAATTAATTAAACCTTTTCAAGTGCAATACGGCAGTGTATCTTAATTTTATACATGCCACTTCTTTGATCAGGAAATTCCACCCTAGAAATATAGAGAAGATGCTAATTTTCTTAATGATTATAACAGATTAATATTGATAACCATATGTTGATCTTAGAAAGAAATGAGTATATGAATAATAGTACATCTAAACCAAAAATTCTATGCATCAATAAAAAAGAATGCATCAAGTCAATATACAAGGACATTGAAAGATCTCCCAGATACTTAAGTGCAAAAAAAGTTTGGGAATGATATAGGTGGTATATGATTTCACTAACTTAAAAAGCCCACAAAAAATGAGTTTACAGTTGTAGATGTCCATGTACACATACACATATGTAGATACATAGGAAATATTCTGGACAGTGTTCATCAACTAATGATAGTTGTGTTTGAGAAAGAACTCAGGCTAGAGCAGCAGGCATGTGGCACTCAAGAATAATCAAATAATCGGTATTATTTGAGTAAAAAAAACTGACATTGAATTTATATAGAACTTATAGATTTAAAAGTTTTTCAAAACAGAAATAAAAAAGAAACTAAGATAGACAAATTACACTGAAGGAATAAACTAGTCTTATAGTGACTAGTTTCAGCACCAGCGAGTGGGGGCAGCTCTAGGAACTGACACTGGCACTGGAACCAAAGAAGGGATTCTTGGGCCAGATAAGAAAATGTTCTTTATTAAGAAAAAACTAGGAAGGTATTTTACACAAACACTCACCACCACCCCTCTTCCAAATGTGAATAAGGATGCCACAGATAGACTGAAAATGCAGTGCGTCTCTTCCAAATCTCCCTTGAGCAAGAATCTGAGCTTTAAGAGGTACTTCTAGAACCACCTCTAAGGAGTGGCATCTCAATACCTCCTAACACCTAAGAAAGAAACTGGGAAATGGAGAAAACCAGCCAGTCTTAAGGGAGCCATATTTACCAAGATATTGAGTTGCTAAGATTAGCTTCATAAAGGAAAGGCAAGCAAGATACCTAGGGTTCACTGGTAGGTACAGTGGGAGAATACTGATTCCCCAAAGATGCCACATTCTAATCCCCAGAAACTGAATATATTACCTTATGTGGCAAAGGTAAGACTAAAGATCTTAAAATTGTAAAAAATTATCCCGGATTATCCAGGTGGGTCCAATGTTATTATGACAGTCTTCCTAAGAGTGAAGCAGGCTGTCAGAGAGAGAGAGAGGAGGTTTGAAGATGTTATACTCCTGGCTTAGAAGATGGAGGACGGTGCCAGGAGCTGGAGCATCACATAGCCCCTACTGACACCTGAATTTTTAGCCCTGTGAGGCCCATCTTGACATCCAGAACTGTAAGATTAATTTGTGCTATTTTAAGCCACTAATTTTTTTGGCAATTTGTTGCAACATCAATAGGAAACTGATACAACTGGGAAATGACTTTGAGGCCTAAACCACTGAAAAGATGTGTCCTATTCAAATATATATACACAAGATGTATATGGTTCTTCCCAAGGAAGAACTGTTAGAAAACACCTTCAAAATGCTTTGAATAAAAGTCCCTGACTGAATACCTATTCGTTACTTTTAACGCCCTATTGGTACTAAGGAGCTTTAGAAAAAATTCTTGCCAAACCCCTTCATATCATAGATAAGAAAACTGAGACCTAAAGAGGTGAGGTGATCTGACACTCATCTATTAGTGCAAGAATTAGAACTAAGATGTCCTAATATCTCCAAATAGTATAAAATATGGAGGAGAAAAAGAAAGTGTGGCATCTTCCATTTTTCTCCAGCTACATAGAGCTGGAAAAATTTTTAATTAAATAATATTGGGTACAGGTTAAGATCAGTCTACTCTCTATGCATGACAAAAGGAATATATTAATGAAAGCTGGAGACCGTTCAATACAGAGTCAAATTGTCAAGAGAAGATGTTTGCAGAGCCAGATTTAAAAAAAAAAAAAAAAGAGAGAGACATTTATTTTCTAGTTTCTTCTAATTTTCTTGGAGTTACTTTAAAAAGGTGCATTAATGAAAGATAAGAGCACAAAGATAGGTTCCTTTGCATGCTAATGGAACTAACCAAAGACTAATAAAGATTCAGTGATCATGCTGATTCGATTATTGTGGATTGCTTTTCTCTCTGCAGGCAGTACCCACACCCAACTTCTGTTACAAATTATGCAGCTAAATGTAGCTTTGGAAATTGTATTTGCATCTATCACAGAGTGCCTATTTGTTGTAATGGTGCTGAAGGATAATACCTTGGAAGTTCTAAGGATCAAGATAATCACCTGAGACCTTTTATATAAGCTTTTCTTTGTATCGACAACACACAAAAAGGATAAGAGAACAAAAATCATTACATGAATTAATTTAGTAAAAGTTAAGATATTCTCAATTACAAAGCTTTTGAAATGACCAGCACTTAATATCAACTTGCTTGGAAATACTCTAAGCCAATACACTACAATACTTTTATTTCCACCATTAAATCCTGACAATTGGACAACACGGAAAAAATATGTATTATGCCAAATAGGGCTATAAAATAAAAATATTGAAAGTCTGTAATGATTTGGATCCTTTTTAAGTATACTGGAATATCTTCAAATTAATGTTTCTTAATCTATAAGTGGATAGCTCCCAGCTGGTGTGTTTCCCACCTAATTGAAGATTGAGTCAACACAACAAGTTTATTTGTAATTAAATTTTGGATTTAGGTTAAATCCACTTGAATCATAAAAGCTCATGGACAAATCTCTTCTCAGCAATAATGCAAATATTCACATATTATGAAATGCTAATTTTTGGACACTAGCAACAAATAATACACACAGAAAAATACTTAAGACTGTTATCATGAAAAACACTCTTCCAAACCGACATTTACTTTGAGATGAGTTAGTTCTGCAATTTCTCACCCTAAAACATCATTTGTATCATCTAATATAATTCAAAATCCTTCACCAGCCTGTAAGGCTGGGAATAAATTCACATCCTCATTACTTCTTAGGCATTTTTTGAGTATTTTTATCTTTTCTAATGTAGCTTTACAGGTGAACTTAAACGTAATGTGGATATTTACAATAAGCAGAGAATAAAAAAGAAAGAATGTATCATTTAGTTAGAACTGATACTTTGGGAGCTTCCTAAAAAGCTGAAATTAAAATGTAAAGCTTTTCATAGCTGTACATGGGCCTTGATGCCCCAGCCATGAACTGGGAGGGGTTATTGTGAAGGTTTAGCCTTAGGTTTTAATATCAATTGTAAAGGGACCATCAGGGAAAACAGACTATCCTGAGAGAACTTTCAATAAGATTGTTCAGCCATAACATTTTTTAAGAGCTCCCAGCATCTTTCAGACAACCTCTCTGAGGGCAAAAAAAGGAAAAAAAACCAAAAAACTGATCACACATGTTTCAAGTAGAAAAAGTCTGAAATGCACAATTGTCTGTTTGCCTTTTTTTTTTAACCCTTAAACTAAATAAGTAGCTGCAAATCAGTTCAATTTCCTCCCGCTTCCTTATTTTAAAATAACATTTTTTTCTTAACTGGTAAGTTACAATCAATTATAACAGCATATTGTATGCTTATCTGATGCAGGTTTGTTTCTTCCTAACCAGGTACACATCAGGTAATTAATCATTCAAGTACTGCTGCCTACGCTTGGTTTGGTGGCTTTATAGTGGCAATCACCCAGGATCCTTCTAATTTACAGCTCTTTCCCAGACTGCTGCCTATCACACTACACCCCCAGCATGGCTCCAAATTGCTCTCCACCATATCTGCACTCCTAATCATTAAGAAAATAACCCAGGAGTCATAAGCATCAATTCTCTTTATATTCCAGTAAACAAAGTTTAGTCACATGGCCACACATAAATACATTGTAAACTGGAAATTAGAGTCCTTATTCTAGTTGTCTTAAACCCAGCTAAGTATCAAGAGTGTGGTTACTTTAGAAGAAGAGAGAAAATAGATATTGAGGGAAAAAATAGCCAGTATTGGCCATATCATCCTAGTCAAATTTTGAATAAATCAAAATTATTTTAATGGTTTTTCTTTTTCATTTAATCCTTTGACCTCAGTTCTGCTTCTAGAAATTGTTTCTTCAGGCAGTGACTCAGGCTCTCATCCTTGTATCTGTCCTCTGCCCTGCTGTCTGCTAGCCAATCAGCGGTTTCTTTTTCTGAATCAAGATAGAATTATTTTAGATTTTTAACAAAATGGACACAAAATATAAAATAAATATACAGGATTCCATAATTATATAAAAATGATTAAATAAATAAATAGGGAGAATAGACAGATCTTCCACGCAGAAGGATTCCAAATAACTTACATACATTCTTTGCCCTCAGTGAGGCGGAGAGTAACTCCACACTCTTTTAAGGATGGGTTGTGCATTGTGACATCATCCCAAAGAGCAGAGATAAAAAGGAGACAAAAAAGAATTACCCGACAGTAGAGAATCCTGACAAATGCTACCTCAGTCAGGTGACTAACAGTTATAAGTCATATTGATAGCATGTACCCTTGAGATGATGTGATGAGAAACGGCACTTTACCTCTGCTGTCTTTCTCCCAAAGACCCAGAAGGCCAGACTAATCATGAGAAAAACATCAAACAAATCCCAGTTGAGGGAAATTCTACAAATTACCTCACCAGCACTCTTAATAACTTTCAATATCATCAAAAATAAGGGAAGTCTGAGAAACTCACAGCTAAGAAGAGTCTGAGGAGACACTACAACCGTCTTGGTCTGTTCAGGCAGCTATAACAAAATATCTCAGACTGGGTGGCTTATAAAAAGTAGAAATTTATTTCTCATAGTTCTGGAAGCTAGCATTCTGAGATCAGGGTGCCAGTATGGCTGGGTGAGGGCCCTCTTCTGGGTCTCAGACATCTTGTATCCTCACACGTGGAAGAGGCCAGAGGTCTCTCTGGGATGTCTTTTATGAGGGCGCCAATCCCACTCATGAGGGCTCCACTCTTATGAACTAAACACCTCCCAAAGGCTACATATCTATGGCATTGGGTATTAGGATTTCAACACATGAATTGTGTGGGGTCCACACAAACTTTCAGACCATAGCAACACCAAAATGTAATATCGTGTTCTAGGTGGGATCCTGGAACAGAAACAGGAACTCTGTTTCTCTAGTTTCTCCTTAGAAAAACTAAGGAACTCTGAATAAAGTATGAATATTAGTTCATAATAATGTATCAGGATTGTTTTATTATTTGTGACAAATGTATAATACTAATGTAACTGTACATTTCATGTAATGTAAGATGTTAATAATTAGGGACACTGTGTTGGGAGATTTGGAAACTCTATACAATCCTTGCATTATCTATAAATCTAAAACTGCTCCAAAATTTTTTTATTGTGAAAATGGGAGGTTCCAAACAAAAATGCCACATCACTGCCTAAAACTTGCAAAATATAGCTAAACTAGGAAAAATGAGGAGATGATTTCCTGTGCGTTGTAAAAAACTTGGGAATTTTCTTAGGAAAACCCTAAGCAAGTTTCATTATTATAGGATTATTCACTGTTATAAGATGATTAGTTCAAAATCTCTTCTAGGGATTTTCCAAGAACTATATCAGAAAAGGCAATATTTTTTAAAAAAAGAAATTAAAATTTTGTTTATTTACAATTATTGTTTTGAAAGAAATTCACATATTATTGGAATAAAAATGAGAATCTAAAGAAATGATAACTCAAACATTTATATTGGGGCAATTAGTTAATCACTCTGGGGAAAAAAAAGAGTTAGATCCAAATTTTATTTATTATATTAAGATAAATTTCAGCTGGATTAAACACTTAAATAACAACAATAAATATATCTGAGATTTAAATAGCAACACTAACACCATTCTGTAAAAACATGTAAGAAGTTTTGTAAATTATCTTGGATTGGGAAAAGTTTTCTAAGCATAAGAAAAACCGAGAATCATAACACAAAATTAGATAAATCTGAATACCTAAAACTTTAATACTTCTACTTGATTAAAGAAACAGCATAAACAGAAGCAACTTAAAAACTGCAAAATAATTTCAGCATTTATGGAACATTTGAAGTTAATTTTCTTAATAGATAAATCTTTCACAAATGGTGTCAGAAAAGAACACCAAAATAGAAAAACTGTGCATATGCATATGTGTGTATGTGTAAATGATATGTATTTATCTGTAATTGTCATATTTCTAGAAATTTTTATATATAATTGCTTATGTAGTAATAATTTCTGGAAGGTTAAACAAGGAGCTCTTAAAAGACTTTTGCCTCTGGAAAACAGTTTAGACTTTTACAATAGAAAAATTTAGCATTGTAGTCCCATTTTATGCCATTATTTGAAGCTCTTACATGTACGTATTTTTCTTTTAAGTTTAAAATACTTGGTTTAAGATTAAAACCTCACATAAGTATAGTTCCTTTACTCTCTGAGTCCTTAAAGGAGCTTCAGAAACATTGAAAATGGTCACTATAAGGGAAAAGTAAAAAAAAAAGGAAAATCCAGGAATTTTTACGGAAAAGTCATTTTGTGGAAAGTCACTATCTCTAATAACAGCCACTGATGTTTGGTTTCCATATGGGTTTTTAAAAAATTTAATCTTGAATTTGTCTTCAAGTCTCATTCTCATCCATTTTTCTCCAAATTGAAATACAGACTTTCATAAAGATCCCAAGCTTGGATATTAAAAATATTTAAACGTATTTTGCACTCTTATATAAGCAGTTTTTCTTCCCATTCAAATATTTTAAATAGTTTCTTTTAACTTTCAAAAAAGAAAATGATTCTCTGGTTTCAGAAAAGCAAAGTATATTTATCCAAGACTCAATTATCTTAGGAAGTTTTAAGTGTATGAAAGTGAGGGTATACTCTCAAAGTACTTTATCAACTATAAAAAAGATTATTATCACCTCCTACAATGCCTTAGTATTACTTGTTTGAAAAACAAGATATGCCATTAGTATAATTGCTGCAAAGTAGTCTTTGGTGAAATAATTTAAGTAGGCAGTAAGGTGTGATTTCATATGCTCTTACGCATCATAAAGTATAGGGGGAAAAATTTTTTAACAGGGATCCTTCAGTGTCGGTAATTTATTCTCTTTCCTAAATTCCTATTACCTAATCAAATACTATAAATTGTCCAACCCATAATAAAAGCTTCAAACAGGGAATCTTTTGAAAGATGAAAGAATGAGACATCATCTGAATATTTCCTGAAATAGGAATAATCTCGATTTTGTGATGTAGCAGGAATACTTATGTAGTAATTCATTTAATTCTAGAACAAAAAGTATGTAGTGGGACATCTACTGGACAGGAGTAGAACCTTTATGGCACCTCTGATTTATTGCATGATTCAAAGAAAAATAGCCTTACTTTTCTCACTTATAAATAAAAGGCCTAAGTAGAGACCAAATGGTGAGCACTTCTGAATTTGAGTCAGAGAATATGAGTCTGAGCCTCTCTACTGCTGTTTCTCAATTTTGTGTAGTAACTATTTACCACCAATCCACAGAGCAATGAGACAGGTAACAGCTTCCATCAGTCTTGCCTATTCTACGCTGGAAGACACTATACTAGCTCTTTCAGAAAGACTTAGATTTTGTGAATCACCATTCCCTAAAATCTCACATGTGTAGGCCTGTGCAGGGATCCTTGTCTCTACATTCCCTCTAACCTTTGAACCTGGAGCCATGTCATCCCTTCCTGTGTATTTAGACCCCTCTGAGATACAGACATATGATGTCCTTAAATACATTATAATAGTAAAGTGCTCCTCAAATTCACCTGCCCTAGTTGCTAAAACAGATATTCAAGGCTTGAGCCATGCTAACTCAGTCTAGCGTATTTGAAGCCCCAAATTAGTAGGAGCCAGAATATAAAATTCCTTTGCTGCCTCCAGCCTTGAATGGGTCTAGTAAGGCCTTGGACACACCTGTCCAGTGAGTGGTATCTCTTATCTACTCCTCTCATTCTATTTGTACTAATTTAGTATAATTGCACTCTTACCCCATTTCCCTGACCACAGCCTAGTTTGATTGGGACCATGAAACTCAGCCCAAACATCTTTAGTCTCACCTCTGAAGGAGTTAAACATTATAGTTACACTGCCAACCACTACTTGGGGTTTCACTTCAATCCAGGTGTCAATCTCCTTGAAAAAACCAAACTCTGCATAAGAATAAAACAATTGCCCAAGGTCTCTGCTGCCTACACACTATCCCTCTTGCTTATGCCAATGGGCTAAAATAAGCATAGGTATATTAGGTCTCCTTGGACATTGTGATTTGGCTTCCTGGCCACCATCCTTGGGGATTACCACTAAACTTACCAGTCCAAATTAAGCTCAAAACATTCCCAGTGCTACCATTAACCATTTGTGAAGATCCAGGATGCTTTACACTTAAATCTACATAAATTATGATACTTAAATCTGATATTGATACCCTCTTTTATATTTAATTGGGTTCCTGCCATCTTCTAGAATTAGATATTGACCTTATATATTGAAAAGGCCTTTCTCTGTGTACAAATCTTAGTCTTTATGACATGGCTAGATAAAATAGTGGGGGAAAAAACCTAATTTATTCCAAAGCCATTCAATATTCTAAATAAGTTATGTTACTTTAGATATTCTCCTTCTTACCTAAATTTTTACAATTTAAATTTGACTATTATTCATATGGTCCAGATAATGGGGCTTGTGTGTACTTACAAAGAACACATATTTAGAACAACAAAGGCTATTTCTGAATTTTCACATTTTCTAGGTAATGCAATACCTCTAAAGAAAAATGAAAAGTGAATTGTTTTTCAGCAATTAATATACATATTTTGTAAAACTGATACAAAAATATATATTTAATAGAATATCATTATCTATGCATTAACTGTTATTTTTTCAAAAACAAATTTTCCCTGCTAAGGCAATTCATTTATGTTTAACAATGGATATATTATATACTTTTCAATATTAATTTTGTTCACCTTATATTTTCTTTTATTGTACTTACTAATAGTTTAACAATCATATTAAAATCATTGGAAGTGTAATATATTTCATGACTAAAATCACACTAATTCTGTTATTTCCAAAATTAATCTCCTTGATTTTATTCCAGCTACCTTCTCAGAAAATTCTTAATCAAAATAATGAATATCTTCATAAAGGTAATATCTTCATAACAGTAAACTATAATTAAGTATATAAAAAATATAAATCTGGGGAGTGATCATGGCAGCATGATTCTTTTTTCTCTCCCTATTCATTTACAACTAATCAGACATCCATAAATGACAATAAAGAAGTGCCTCTGCACAGCATACCAGCACACTTGGGAGGTCCATTCATCTGTGCACCCAAAAGTGGGTGGATTGGACTGCAAAGGAGGTGATGAAGCAAGGGAAGTGACAGCAGCAGAGGTGGTAATGGCAGAGAAGGCAGCAGCCAGCATGACCTTTCTAGCAGAGGAGGTGAAGGGTGAAGGTGGGGAGTAGGGGTTGCCCACTTCAAAGCCATAGTAATGAAAGCAGTATGCTACTGGCCCCCCAAAAGACACACTGACCAATGGAACAGAACAGAGAGCCAAGAATTAAACCTCAGCACATACGGTTAATTAATATTCAACAAGGGAGCCAAGAATATCCAATGGTGAAAGGATAGTCTCTTCAACAAATGGTGCTGGGAAAACTGAAGAGACACATGCAGAACAAAGCAACTGGACTCCTATCTCACACCACTAACAAAAATTAACTTGAACTGGATCAAAGACTTAAACATAAGACCTGATACCATAAAACTCATAGAAAAACATAGGGAAGAAGCTCATCGATATCGGTCTTGGCAATAATTTGGGGGCATGATACCAAAAGCACAAACAATAAAAGAAAAAAGTCAACAAATGTGACTCCATCAAACTCAAAACCTCTGCACAGCAAAAGAAACAATACGAAAAGACAATCTACAGAATGGGAGAAAATTTTTGCAAACAATATATTGAATACAGGCTAATATCCAAAATATATAAAGAACTCAGTCAACTCAATAACAAAACAGCAAACAATTCTATTTAAAATGGCAGAGGAACCGAATAGACATTTCTCCAAAGAGGACATCAAAATGGCCAACAGACACTTGAAGAGATGCTCAACATTACTAATCATCAGGGAAAAGAAATCAAAACCACAATGAGATATCACCTCACACCTGTCAGAATAGCTAGCACAAGGAAGACAAGAGACAACAGGTGATGTGAGGCTGTGGTAAAAGGGAACACTTATACACTGCTGATGAGAATATAAATTGGTATGACCACTATGGAAAAAAATATGGAGGTTCCTCAAAAAATTAAAAATAGATCTACTATACGATCCGGCAATTCCACTTTGGGTATATATCCCCAAAAAACAAAAAAAGGATTTTGATGATGTATTTGCACTCCCATGTCCATTGCAGCATTATTCATAATAGCCAAGATATGGAAAAAACCCAAATGCCCATCAATGGATGAATGGACAAGAAAGATGTGGTATATATACACAATGGAATATTATTCAACTCTGAGAAAGGAGGATATCCTTCTATCTGTGACAGCAGGGATGGACCTTGAGTGCATTATGCGAAGCAAGATAAGCCAGCCAGAGAAAGACCAGTACTGTATAAGATCACTAATATATGTAATCTAAAAAGTTAAACCTGCAAAAAAATGAAAGTAAAATGAAATCAATTCACAGTTCCAACGCACTCCTATCACTCCAGTCCAGGCACACAGTTTCTCATCTCACCAGGACACCTCATCTTTCTGCTTCTACTTTAATTCCTACCCCATTCTCATACCCCTATCCCCACTTGACACTCAGACATGTGGATTTATTGTAGAAAGTAATTCTCAGAGAAAGTAACCTTTTTAGTACATAAACTGGATTATGTCTATACAACCTCTTGCTGAAAAGCCTTTAGTAATTCCCCTTTTTATTTCAAATAAAATCCAAACTCTATCTGGAGGAGTTCTTACCATCCCAACCTCATTTCTTGTCACCCTCCCACTCCTGACTTTCCCTGTTCCTTTTATTTTCATTAATACTCCAAGTTCTTTACGATTTTGCAGCTGTTTCCTCTATCTGGGTAAGGTCTTTTCCAGAATTTCATGGGTTTAGCTCTTTCTCATCCATGAGGATTAGAAGTCACAGCTATTCCCAAAAAGAGCCTTCACTGACTGTCCTAAAGATCTCTCACAGAGCACTCTATTTTCTTTGTTGCACAAACCTCGGTTTTGTAAAGTTTTATTGAAGTAAAATCGACAATAAATGACAGGTATTTAAGTGATAAGTTTTGACCTATATATACACCCATAAGGCATCCACAAAGCTATTACCTGTCACCTCTAAAATTTTCCTCATGTCCCTTTGTAATCCGTCTGTCACATACCTCTCTGCCCACCCTCTCCTGTGTTTCCCCCCACCCCCATCCCTAGGTAACTATGATCTATTTTCTGTCACTATATTTTGCATTTTCTAGAATTTTATGTAAATGGATCCAATTCAAGCACTTTAAGCTGGAATTCCAAATATGTGCAAAACATGCTGTGTGGAGGTAGAAATATTAAGAAAATATTTTTCTATAACCCTAAGAAGCTAAAAAGGGACAAATGCAAAAGTCACATATGTAATTATAATTAAAATGAAAAAATAGGTTGTAAGAGATATTAATACTTATGTATAGGTTTAGGAGAGGCAAAGACCTCGTCTTACTGGTGTTATCAAGAAATGCTTTGTGAAAGAGATAACATTCTGAACTCTGCCTTGAACAGAGGATTTAATTTTTGATAGGCGGAATTGGAAAGAGCTATTCCAAGCTAGTTAGGAACTACATCAGTCAAAAGAATGAGACCAATGGGATGAAAGAGGAAAAATGTGACATTTGTGTGGGGACAACTGGATGATCTATTTTGAGCAGAAGATTCTGAGAGTGTCAGAAAGACTATGGAGACATATTAGGACTGGTGCTTGAAGGGCCTTTTAAGTGAGGGAAAGGAATTGGCCCTAATACAGTAGGTACCAGTTCCTTGGGGACCCGGTTCAAATAAGATTTGTTGTCAATTATCCCAAGAAGGAAGATGTTCTGAAGTATATTCTCTCCAACTCTTGTTCCGGAATCTTGGAGAACATGTTGACTGAAACCTTGGGAGGATGAATGACAAAGCTCAGCACTTACGTCTTTTTAATTGTTCTTTACAAGGAAATGCAATCCAGCAGCCCAGAGGTCTATTATTATTCCCCCAATCCTCAGGTTTATATTGTGCTTCTTGGCGATACTGGCTCACTTTTATAAAACTAACAAATGAGGAGAACAATCTTTGGAAAAGAAAAGAATTCTAGGCATGGTATATTTAAGTACTTAAAAGTCATACACATTTAAATACTTAAAACATATGAGTTTTAAGTATTTAAATATATGAGGAAAAAACGTTCCTTTGAGGAAAAAAAATCAATGATTCAACAATAGAACAGAGGAGTTGAGGAAGATGGAGGAAGAGTAGGACGCAGAGATCACCTTCCTCCCCACAGATACATCAGAAATACATCTACACGTAGAACTGCTCCTATATAACGCCCACTGAACGCTGGCAGAAGACCTCATACCTCCCAAAAGGCAAGAAACTCCACACGTGCCTGGGTAGGGCAAAAGAAAAAAGAAAAAAAAAAGACAAAAGAATAGAGACGGGACCTGCACCAGTGGGAGGGGGCTGTGAAGGAGGAAACGTTTCCACACACTAGGAAGCCCGTTCGCGGGCGAAGACTGCGGGAGGCGGAGGGGGGAGCTTCGAAGCCGCGGAGGAGTGCATAGCAACGGGTACGGAGGGCAAAGCGGGGAGATTCCTGCACAGAGGATCGGTGCCAACCGGCACTCACCAGCCCGAGAGGCTTGTCTGCTCACCCGCCGGGGGGAGGGGTGGGGGGTGGGGGCTGGGAGCTGAGGCTCCGGCTTCGGTCGGAGCTCAGGGAGAGGACTGGGCTTGGCGGCGTGAACACAGCCTGAAGGGGTTAGTGCGCCACGACTAGCCGGAGGGAGTCCGGGGAAAAGTCTGGACCTGCCGAAGAGGAAAGAGACTTTTTCTTCCCTCTGCTTCCTGGTGCTCGAGGAGAGGGGATTAAGAGCGCTGCTTAAAGGAGCTCCAGAGACTGGCGCGAGCCGCGGCTATCAGCGCGGACCCCAGAGACGGGCATGAGACGCTAAGGCTGCTGCTAACGACACCAAGAAGCCTGTGTGCGAGCACAGGTCACATCTACACCTCCCCTCCCGGGAGCCTGTGCAGCCCGCCACTGCCAGGGTCCCGTGAACCAGGGACAACTTCCTCGGGAGAACGCACGGCACGCCTCAGGCTGGTGCAACGTCACGCCGGCCTCTGCCGCCGCAGGCCCGCCCCGCACACAGTGCCCCCCCCCCCCCCCCCCCCCCCGCCTGAATGAGGCAAAGCCCCCGAATCAGCGGCTCCTTTAACCCCGTCCTGTCTGAGCGAAGAACAGACGCCCTCCAGTGACCTCTGCTGCCGCAGGCTCTCCCCGCACTCCGTGCCCCTCCCTCCCCCCCGGGCCTGAGTGAGCCAGAGCCCCCGAAGCAGCTGTTCCTTTAACCCCGTCCTGTCTGAGCAAAAAAGAGACGCCCTCAGGTGACCTACAGGCAGAGGCGGGGCCAAATCCAAAGCTGAGCCCCTAGGACCTGTGAGAACAAAGAAGAGAAAGGGAAATCTCTCCCAGCAGCCTCAGGAGCAGCGGATTAAAGCTCCACAATCAACTTGATGTACCCTGCATCTGTAGAATACATGAATAGAAAAGGAATCAGGGCTTCCCTGGTGGCGTGGTGGTTGAAAGTCCGCCTGCCGATGCAGGGGACACGGGTTCGTGCCCCGGTCCGGGAGGATCCCACATGCCACGGAGCGGCTGGTCCCGTGAGCCATGGCCGGTGGGCCTGCGCGTCCCCGCAACGGGAGAGGCCACAGCAGTGTGTATGTGTATGCTTTCCTGTGTGATTTTGTCTGTATAGCTTTGCTTTCACTATTTGTCCTAGGGTTCTGTCCGTCCGTTTTTTTTTTGTTGTTGTTGTTTTCTGTTTCTTTTTTTTTACTTAAAAATTTTTTCTTAATAATTATATTTTATTTTAATAGCCTTATTTTATTTTATCTTACTTTATTTTATTTTATCCTCTTTCTTTCCTTCTACTTTTTTCCCCTTTTATTCTGAGCCGTGTGGATGAAAGGCTCTTGGTGCTGCAGCCACGAGTCAGTGCTGTGCCTCTGAGGTGGGAAAGCCAAGTTCAGGACACTGGTCCACAAGAGACCTCCCAGCTCCACGTAATATCAAACAGTGGAAATCTCCCAGAGATCTCCATCTCAACACCAGCACCCAGCTCCACTCAACGACCAGCAAGCTACAGTGCTGGACAACCTATGCCAAACAACTAGCAAAACAGGAACACAAACCCACACATTAGCAGAGAGGCTGCCTAAAATAATAAGGCCACAGACACCCCAAAACACACCACCAGACGTGGACCTGCCCACCAGAAAGACAAGATCCAGCCTCATCCACCAGAACACAGGCACTAGTCCCCTCCACCAGGAAGCCTACACAACTCACTGAACCAAATTTAGCCACTGGGGACAGACACCAAAAACAACGGGAACTACGAACCTGCAGCCTGCAAAAAGGAGACCCCAAACACAGTAAGATAAGCAAAATGAGAAGACAGCAAAACACACAGCAGATGAAGGAGCAAGATAAAAACCCACCAGACCTAACAAATGAAGAGGAAATAGGCAGTCTACCTGAAAAACAATTCAGAATAATGATAGTAAAGATGATCCAAAATCTTGGAAATAGAATAGAGAAAATGCAAGAAACATTTAACAAGGACCTAGAAGAACTAAAGAGGAAACAAGCAATGACGAACAACACAATAAATGAAATTAAAAATACTCTAGAAGGGATCACTAGCATAATAACTGAGGCAGAAGAACGGATAAGTGACCTGGAAGATAAAATAGTGGAAATAACTACTGCAGAGCAGAATAAAGAAAAAAGAATGAAAAGAACTGAGGACAGTCTTAGAGACCTCTGGGACAACATTAAATGCACCAACATTCAAATTATAGGGGTCCAAGAAGAAGAAGAGAAAAAGAAAGGGACTGAGAAAATATTTGAAGAGATTATAGTAGAAAACTTCCCTAATATGGGAAAGGAAATAGTTAATCAAGTCCAGGAAGCACAGAGAGTCCCATACAGGATAAATCCAAGGAGTAACACACTAAGACACATATTAATCAAACTATCAAAAATTAAATACAAAGAAAACATATTAAGGGCAGCAAGGGAAAACAACAAATAACACACAAGGGAATCCCCATAAGGTTAACAGTTGAACTTTCAGCAGAAACTCTGCAAGCCAGAAGGGAGTGGGAGGACATATTTAAAGTGATGAAGGAGAAAAACCTACAACCAACATTACTCTGCCCAGCAAGGATCTCATTCAGATTTGATGGAGAAATTAAAACCTTTACAGACAAGCAAAAGCTGACAGAGTTCAGCACCACCACACCAGCTTTACAACAAATACCAAAGGAAGTTCCCTAGGCAAGAAACACAAGAGAAGGAAAAGACCTACAATAACGAACACAAAACAGTTAAGAAAATGGTAATAGGAACATACATATCAATAATTACCTGAAATGTAAATGTATTAAATGCTCCCACCAAAAGACACAGACTGCCTGAATGGATACAAAAACAAGACCCATATATATGCTGTCTACAAGAAACCCACTTCAGACCTAGGGACACATACAGACTGAAAGTGAGGGGATGGAAAAAGATATTCCATGCAAATGGAAGTCAAAAGAAAGCTGGAGTAGCAATTCTCATATCAGACAAAATAGACTTTAAAATAAAGACTATTACAAGAGACAAAGAAGGACACTACATAATATTCAAGGGATCGATCCAAGAAGAAGATACAACAATTGTAAATATTTATGCACCCAACATAGGAGCACCTCAATACATAAGGCAAATACTAACAGCCATAAAAGGTGAAATCGACAGTAACACAATCATAGTAGGGGATTTTAACACCCCACTTTCACCAGTGGACAGATCATCCAAAATGAAAATAAATAAGGAAACACAAGTTTTAAATGATACATTAAACAAGATGGACTTAATTGATATTTATAGGACATTCCATCCAAAAACAACAGAATACACATTTTTCTCAAGTGCTCATGGAACATTCTCCAGGATAGATCACATCTTGGGTCACAAATCAAGCCTTGGTACATTTAAGAAAACTGAAATTGTATCAAGTATCTTTTCCAACCACAACTAGATATCAATTACAGGAAAAGATCTGTTAAAAATACAAACACATGGAGACTATACAATACACTACTTAATAACGAAGTGATCACTGAAGAAATCAAAGAGGAAATCAAAAAATACCTAGAAACAAATGACAATGGAGACACGACGACCCAAAACCTATGGGATCCAGCAAAAGCAGTTCTAAGAGGGACGTTTATAGCAATAAAATCCTACCTTAAGAAACAGGAGACGTCTTGAATAAACAACCTAATCTTGCACCTAAAGCAATTAGAGAAAGAAGAACAAAAAAACTCCAAAGTTAGCAGAAGGAAAGAAATCATAAAGATCAGATCAGAAATAAATAAAAAATAAATGAAGTAAATGATAGCAAAGATCAATAAACTAAAAGCTGGCTCTTTGAGAAGATAAAGAAAATTGATAAACCATTAGCCAGACTCATCAAGAAAAACAGGGAGAAGACTCAGATCAATAGAATTAGAAATCAAAAGGAGAAGTAAAAACTGACACTGCAGAAATACAAAGGATCATGAGCGATTACTACAAGCAATTCTATGCCGATAAAATGGACAACCTGGAAGAAATGGACAAATTCTTAGAAATGCACAACCTGCTGAGACTGAACCAGGAAGAAATAGAAAATATGAACTGACCAGCCACAAGCACTGAAATTGAAACTGTGATTAAAAATCTTCCAACAAATAAAAGCCTAGGACCAGATGGCTTCACAGGCGAATTCTATCAAACATTTAGAGAAGAGCTAACACCTATCCTCTCAAACTCTTCCAAAATATAGCAGAAGGAGGAACACTCCCAAACTCATTCTACAAAGCCACCATCACCCTGATACCAAAACCAGACAAAGATGTCACAAAGGAAGAAAACTACAGGCCAATATCACTGATGAACATAGATGCAAAAATCCTCAACAAAATACTAGCAAACAGAATCCAACAGCACATTAAAATGATCATACACCACAATCAAGTGGGGTTTATTCCAGGAATGCAAGGATTCTTCAATATATGCAAATCAATCAATTTGATAAACCATATTAACAAACTGAAGGAGAAAAACCATATGACCATCTCAATAGATGCAGAGAAAGCTTTTGACAAAATTCAACACCAATTTATGATAAAAACCCTCCAGAAAGCAGGCAGAGAGGTAAATTTCCTCAACATAATAAAGGCCATATATGACAAACCCACAGCCAACATTGTCCTCAATGGTGAAAAACTGAAACCATTTCCACTAAGATCAGGAACAAGACAAGGTTGCCCACTCTCACCACTCTTATTCAACATAGTTTTGGAAGTTTTAGCCACAGCAATCTGAGAAGAAAAAGAAATAAAAGGAATCCAAATCCAAAAAGAAGTAAACATGTCACTGTTTGCAGATGACATGATAACTGTACATAGAGAATCCTAAAGATGCTATCAGAAAACTCCTAGAGCTAATCAATGAATTGGGTAAAGTAGCAGGATACAAAATTAATGCACAGAAATCTCTGGCATTCTTATACACTGATGATGAAAAATCTGAAAGTGAAATTAAGCAAACACTCCCATTTACCACTGCAACAAAAAGAATAAAATATCTAGTAAGAAACCTACCTAAGGAGACAAAAGACCTGTATGCAGAAAATTATAAGACACTGATGAAAGATACTAAAGATGATACAAATAGATGGAGAGATATACCATGTTCTTGGATTGGAAGAATCAACATTGTGAAATTGACTATATTATCCAAAGCAATCTACATATTCAATGCAATCCCTTTCAAACTACCACTGCATTTTTCACAGAATTACAACAACAAATTTCATAATTTGTATGGAAACAAAGAAGAACCTGAATAGACAAAGCAATCTTGAGGAAGAAAAATGGAGCTGGAGGATTCAGGCTCCTGGATTTCAGACTATACTACAAAGCTACAGTAATCAAGACAGTATGGTACTGGCACAAAAACAGAAATATAAACCAATGGAACAGGATAGAAATCCCAGAGATAAACCCACCACATATGGTCACCTTATCTTTGATAAAGGAGGCAAGAATATACAGTGGAGAAAAGATAGCCTCTTCAATAAGTGGTGCTGTGAAAACTGAACAGGTACATGTAAAAGTATGATATTAGAACACTCCCTGACACCATACAGGAAAATAAACTCAAAATGGATTAAAGACCTAAATGTAAGTCTAGACACTATCAAACTTTTAGAGGAAAACATAGGCAGAACGCTCTATGACATAAATCACAGCAAGATCCTTTTTGACCCACCTCCTAGAGAAATGGAAATAAAAATAAACAAATGGGACCTAATGAAACTTAAAAGCTTTTGCACAGCAAAGGAAACTGTAAACAAGACCAAAGGATAGCACTGAGAATGGGAGAAAATATTTGCAGATGAGGCAACTGACAAAGGATTAATCTCCAAAATTTACAAGGAGCTCATGCAGCTCAATAACAAAAAAACAAAAAACCCAATCCAAAAATGGGCAGAAGTCCTAAATAGACATTTCTCCAAAGAAGATATACAGATTGCCAAGAAACACATGAAAGAATGCTCAACATCATTAATCATTAGAGAAATGCAAATCAAAACTACAATGAGGTATCATTTCACACTGGTCAGAATGGCCATCATCAAAAAATCTAGAAACAATAAATGCTGTAGAGGGCGTGGAGAAGAGGGAACACTCTTGCACTGTTGGTGGGAATGTAAATTGATAGAGCCACTTTGGAGAACAGTAGGGTGGTTCCTTAAAAAACTAAAATTAGAACTACCATATGACCCAGGAATACCACTACTGGGCATATACCCTGAGAAAACCATAATTCAAAAAGAGTCATGTACCACAGTATTCATTGCAGCTCTATTTACAATAGCCAGGACATCGACATCTGTCCATCGACAGATGAATGGATAAAGAAGATGTGGCACATATATACAATGAAATATTATTCAGCCATAAAAAGAAAAGAAATTGAGTTATTTGTAGTGATGTGGATGGATCTAGAGTGAAGTAAGTGAGAAAGAGAAAAACAAATACCGTATGCTAACACATATATATGGAATCTAAGAAGAAGAAGAAAAAAAAAGGTCATGAAATACCTAGGGGTAAGACGGGAATAAATACACAGACCTACTAGAGAATGGACTTGAGGATATGGGGAGGGGGAAGGGTAAGCTGTGAGAAAGTGAGAGAGTGGCATGGACATATATACACTACCAAACGTAAAATAGATAGCTAGTGGGAAGCAGCCGCATAGCACAGGGAGATCAGCTCGGTGCTTTGTGACCACCTAGAGGGGTGGGATAAGGAAGGTGGGAGGGAGGGAGATGCAAGAGGGAAGAGATATGGGAACATATATATATGTATAACTGATTCACTTTGTTATAAAGCAGAAACTAACACACCATTGTAAAGCAATTATACTCCAATAAAGATGTTTAAAAAAAATAGAATAATTTAAAATATCTGTATTTTAAAAACAAAACTGAAAGAAAACAGCAAGCTAGGGAAGATATCTACAACGTACGATGGAATGGCTTATTATGCAGTGTTACTTATGCAAGATAAGAGATAAGTTCTCACCAAAAATTTTTATGTGAGAAATAACAATTTAAATTGCTGGGTGAGAATCCACCTGTCATCTCCCTCAATGAGCAGAGAACTTATGCCTGTGAGTTCTGGAAAATGTCTAATATGACATTTGAAGAAAGGCAGGGTGACTTCCACTTGTGGTCATTTTGCTACCTTAAACTGAAATATGCAAAACACACCAATTTCCTGGAATCCACAAAATAAGTAAGTGCATCCTAGCCTATCATTTTAGTAAAAATTGGGAAAATATATTTTAACATTAAAATAAATTCTTCTCTATTCTGGAATATGAAACAAAATTGTTATAAATTTGAAAATCTAAAAGCTATGACGTTAAAGTTCATTGGCTGATTCCTATTTGACCCTTGGGCCTAGTACATTTGTATTATCCTTTGCTTTGAGGATATTTAGTTGTAAAATTTTAAGAATAGCTACATCGAAATATTTTTCTTTACTGACACACTTGGAGACTGCTTAGTTTCATAAAAGTCCATCTTCTTCTCCCTTGAATGAGTGTCATGGTTTGATATAGTATATTGCTAAAAATATGAAAGTGAAATATTGCATACTTCTTCAGTACCATGTTTACAAAAGGATGAGACAGTCTTAACTTCCTGGAAACTAAATGGAATGACAAATATATTTCCACTTCTTTTCCATTGAAGTTTGAAAGATTGGAGAAAATAGCAGTATCTTGGAAAACTAAATCTACAACTTCAAGTTTTTTATAAAATTTGGAGCTCTAGAAATAGTTTCCCATGTTATTGTGTGGCATATAACTTTGTATTCTATTAACTGATAGAGGGATAGTTTACTGTTGTCCCAAAAAAGTCAATGGATTTCTTGGCAAAATAGCTTAATTCTCCTTTCCTGGTCAAATTTATCTTCAGGTAACTATATTTTACCTGTCCTAAATCTGAGACACTATGCTTTCAGTTAGATTTGATGTTTCTCCTGGGTGATGAAATCTTTCTGGTGCCATGTCGTTCATTGTAGAGCAGATGCTACACTTCACCCTGGAGTATAACATAGTGGAAGGTGTAGTGATTACTACGTATCCACTTAACAACACTTATGCAATCATTTGAAATAAAAGATACCATTCAAACAAAGAATGTTTAGTCAAATGAAATAAATGGTACGTCAAAAAAAGTCAATGATAACAATGTGAAGTTTAATTAGTTCTTTTTTCATACCATCACCTTTAGTCATTTATTTACTTATTGAACACCTATTATGTGCAGCACATTGGCATTAAATTAAAAATAAAATTGTGCATAATCATCTTCCCAAATTTATAATCTAATAAGAAAAAGCAACATATTCAACATAATTATAAAGCAAAATAAGATATAAGGTAAGTAAATTTCTATTCTATAAGAGAATGTAAGCTTTTAAGTGAAGAGAAAAAAGGACAATCCACTTTCACACAGAACAGTATTACCTAACATTCTTTGACTGCTGTGTGAATTTCCTGATCTCTCCCTATCGATTTTGTAGTCTCTAGTTTCAATTTTTTTGCATGTTATATGATAAAGTAGGGGTTTAAATAAATATTTAAAATTTGCATGTCAAAAATATTCACAATATAGAAAAAAATCCTTGTTAGGGGTTGAATTGTGTTCCCCCGAAATTCATATGCTAAAGTCCAGTACCTCAGAAATAGGGTCATTGAAGATGTAATGAGTTAAGATGAGGCCACACTGGAATAGGGTGGGGCCCTAATCAAATTACTGGGTTTTTTTTTAATAAAAAGTGGAAATTTGGAAACACAGAAACACACAGTAAACATGACATGTAAATATGAAGGCAGAGATCAAGGTGATGAACCTACCAGATAAGGAACACCAAAGACTGACAGCAAACCATCAGAAGCTGGGACAGAGGCGCAGAACAGATTCTCCTTTACAGCTTTCAGAAGGAACCAACCCTAGGGAAACATTGATCTCAGACTTCTAGCCGCCAGAACTGTGAGAACATAAATTTCTGTTATGCTACCCACCTTGTGTACTTTGTTAAGGCAGCCCTAAAAAACTTTTATAATTCCTAAAATATTTATGATATAAGAATACAAATTTTGATATGTTGCATTTATAAATGATGTAGTGAAACATTATTTTAATTATAAAACAAAAGAAATTATTTGCTGATATATAAATGTCAACATAGGATATTTTATATATATTTTATCATGTTTGTTATTAGAAGTTAAAATGTATATGAAGTGTATATTAAAATTTAGGTTGAGGGCTTCCCTGGTGGTACAATGGTTGAGAGTCCGCCTGCCGATGTAGGGGTCACGGGTTCGTGCCCCAGTCCGGGAAGATCCCACATGTAGCAGAGCGGCTAGGCCCGTGAGCCATGGCCGCTGCCGCTGAGCCTGTGTGTCCGGAGCCTGTGCTCCGCAACAGGAGAGGCCACAACAGTGAGAGGCCCGTGTACCGAAAAAAAAAAAAAGTATTTATATATATATATATATATATGTGTATATATATATATATATATATAGTAATTAAGATTTTGTGGTATTGACATAGAATGGATAAATAGGTTGATGGGACAAAGTGAAAATTATTGTCTCAGATTTTTAATTTTACCAGACACCTATAAGACCCTTTCAATATATCGCTATAGGTCTTCTATTTATTTTTCTGGAAAGTTTTTTTTTTTGTATTATAGTATTAAATATTAATTGGGTTCCATTGCTTTATCTTTTTCAGACTCAGGTTGTTAGATATTTATTTTGTCTGTCTTCTTTTCAATTACTTTCTGTCTTATTTTAACTCATTCCCATTTGCTTAGTTATTTTCTTGCTTTTCTTCAATGCACCTTACTAAATTATTATTTTAATCCATATCCCCTTTGAACATTTTGTAATTTAGTCTTTATTTTTGAAAAGGGTTTTATCTTTTTATTTCTGAATTCAATCAACTCTCTTTTTTTTTTCCTTTTGTCCATTTCCATTCTTATGGTTTTTATTTCTGATTAAATATTTTTCCATTCGTTTGTTTTATGTATCCCCAAATGTTGGTTTGAAGAGATTTGATTCAGTTTGGAGTGTTTGGTAGAGGTTTCTTTTTTCATATTTAATTTTATAGGAAATGAAAAGTTTTTATTTTCTGTTTTTTTCTTGGTAGAAACTTGGTATAGATAAATGTTGCCTGTGTCTATGCATTTCATGAATAGGATTAAAATTTGGGGATGAAAGAAAAGCATTCTAATTTGGGACCTCTTCTGTGAATGCAATTAAATGCAGTTTTTTTAATGAATAACTTTTCGGGAGTTTGCTAGGGAAATAACTTGGTTTCTTTTACTTTTCAAGATCTTAAATTTTTTTTCTCTTGCTTCCTTTTCCTTTTACCATTCAATCTCCAAATGCACTTCTGTCTTCCTTTTTACCATTTTTTCTCCATGAAATGTTGCTTTACTTACATTGCTCCCCCAAGTCCCCTATTTTAAGTCCTTTCCAATAGTCAGCACTTTGATCTACAAAATTCTTTATCACCCCTTTCATACTTGTGGTGGACTTCTTCTTGAAGGGGGTGATTTTAGCTTAATCCTCCCTTGCCTTTCCTATGCAAAGGCTTCAGCAGCAGATCAAGAAAAAGCTTGGCTAGAAATTATTTATATTCATAGTTAAAGAGAATATTCTCTGTCTTCTACTCATGATGGAGGTATGGGAAGGTATGAATTTATTTTTTTCTTATTGATTTCTAGGGTTTAGAGGAAGATTAGTGAAAGATTCAGATTTAGTCAGCCACCATTCACTATTACCTTGACTACCAATGTTGATTTTTTACAAGTAAGCAATATTCCTAATTGGAGAATGCATCACTTATGAGTTGTATTTGGTTGCTAACAACAGAAACTAAGAATAATAGTCGCTTTAAGAAGATAGGAGTTTATTTTTGCGCTTAGGGAAGTCTGAAGACAAGCAGTTCACTCTGACTATTGTATAATGTCACTGTTACCCCCCAGCATCCTTCACTTTTTTCTGCATATCCATTGTTAGCGCATATGGCTTCTGTTCTCAAGGATGCTTCAATGTTGCAAGATACTGAAGACTCAGCTATCACTTCTGTGTTCCAAACAGAAACAAGGAGAAAGAATGAAAGGGAAAATGAGGGCATTCTCTCCCTTTAAATGAGTGCTCTCAAAATCTGCCCAGTTACTCCTGTTTATGTCTCATTAGTCACCCCTACCTGCAGGAGACATAAGAAAATGTAGTGCTTCGTTAAGCACCCTTCTAACCCCAATAAAATCACTGTTCTCTCAAAAAGAAAAAGGGAAAATGGGTACCTGATAGGTGCTTAAAGTTGCTGCTACAGGAAACAAAGTCTTTGGATAATATGGGTGGCTTGGTTTTTCTCCATGCCTAATATATTTCTATTTCTAGGCATCCATTACCTTAAATGATTATATATTTGAAATGAATAATAGGATATATTTAGTTCAGCTCATTTTAAATCTGTACATGCATTAACCATATTTTATACTAATATGTGTTAGCTCAACTTTATAATCTAAATGTATTAATTTATAAAATGTGGCAAGTTAAAAAAAAACATAAATTTGAACAATTGCTTTAGCCAGAGAAGTCAAATCATTGTAAATTTTTCTGTTATGCATGCATTTGGATACTCTTCTATATTAAATAACTATATTTTAAATCTAATTGCTCTATTAATAGTTTTAATATATGTTTTTCTACTTGAATCATTCAGTATTTTACCACTGACTAAAATTTCTGGTTAGCAGTATAACTGTCGTTCAGTTGCTAGCTACAGAGTTAGAAATTTATTTATTTGATTAAAACTGAACTTTTACTACTCTGAAGAGCTTATGGCAGTGAATAGCTAATTCGAACCTTGAAATATTTAGTATTACAAAGGCAAAAAGTGGTGAGGCAATAAATAGAGTGTAGAAATGGGAGTAGAACGCAGACAGTGACAACCTCAAGTCCAGGTAACACTCTAGGCAGTGTTCTTTTTCTAAGAGTGATGTGTTAGGGAAAGAAAAATGTTTCCTCATGTTCCCCCTTAATGGCTGCATTAGTAATTTACCAGGGGTAAAATTACCTCTTCCCAGAGTTTATTTTTCAGATTCCCAAATTATTTCATATATCTTCCAAGCTTTCTCTCACCCTATCTCACAAAAACACATATCTGTGCATTTATACAAAAGGAGCATATAATTTTAGATGGATCTTGAAGCTTATCCCAAAGTCCCAAAGTTGAGAACCAGTGACTTAAAAAAGTTGAGTTTGTCAACCAGATAGAAGGGGGAGGGAGAATATTATTCCAGGCAGATAAGCAATAGTTTCAAGTTGCCATAGCTTCAAGTTGCAGTATTTGGACACTGCCAATAATTCTATATTTATTTCAAAATAACAGGTCTTGTAGGAGGATTGTGAGGATAAAAGAGGGGATAAAAGATTGTTGACAGATGATGAACCCATGCTGCATTTTGAACTTCATATAGTTATTTATTTTAGCAATGGATAGAGTTGCTGATGAATTTCCAAAGTGCTGTACTATAATACACTTACTTTATTGTCCTACTATCAGCTAGTTTACCATCCTTTCTGTGCCTTACTTCTGCCTGTGATCAGGAAGTTCTTCTGTCTGGGATCTCTTTTCTATGAGTTAACTCTTTCAATACCCTTTATTCCTGGACATTCACACAATCTATGTTTCTTATTGGCTACCCGTGATGCAGATAGACACTGGAGGCAAGTACCAAACAACACAAGCCCAGTCCTAACCCTCATGCAGGCTACCTTCCCTTAAGGAGAGGAAGTCATAAAATGGCTGATTTAATAATTTATTATTTACAGTCATAATGAAGGCCATAAAGAGAAAGGACAAGTCTGCATTAGTCCACTCAAGCAGCCATAACAAAACACCATAGATTAGGTGGCTTAAACAACAGAAGTTTATTTTCTCACAGTTCGGGAGGCTAGAAGTCCCAGATCAAGTTTTAACAGTGTGGGTTTCTGGTAAGAACTCTTCTTCTGGCTTGCAGATGGCCACCTTCTCACTAGGGCCTCTCATGGCCTTTCCCCGGTACATTATTAAGGAAAGAGAGAGAGGGGGGTCATCAGGGGAGAGAGAGAGGACATGTGAGCTCTCTCTTTGGTGTCTCTTATATGGATTCATCCTATGGGATCAAGGCCCCATTCTATGACCTCAGTAAACCTTAAATTACTTCCTTAGAGGTTCCATCTCCAAATACAGCTACATTGTGGGGTAGGGCTTCAACATATGAATTTTGGGGAGACAGACATTCAGTCCATAACAAGGTCTAATTAGAGCATTTAACTAGGCACCTGACTGAATCTGGATTATTAGGGATTGTTGCAAGAAAATAACAGTTGAGCTCTGAAAATTAATTTATTAAAAAGTAAGAGAAGGGAAATCATATAGACAAAGAGATCAGCAGATATGAAAGGCCCTGAAGAAGGAAGTAGCATGCCATATGCAGGGAAATGAAGCAAAGGCAGTGTTACAGGGATGAGTGTGATAAAGCATGGTAGGAGATAAAGCTGGAGAGGTAGGCAAGGGCCAGAATTTATGTGGCCTTGTAGGCCAAGTTAACAAGTGGGCAGACATTAAACAATTTTTTAAGCATAGAATGGCGTGATTAGATAAGCTTTTTACAAGGGAAATTGCTCTGACTGCAGTACAGAGAACCAGTTAAAGAGAATCAAGAACATTAGTCATGAGGGTGTGGCACTATTCCAGGTGAGATATCATGGTCGCTCAGGATAAAGTAGTAACTCTGGAAATGGAGAGAGGTAGATTGAATTGGATATATTTTAGTTGTGGAATTGAAATAACCTGCTGATTCATTAGCTAAGGAAGGCAATAAAGAGGAAGGAGCCAAAGCTGACTCAGGTTTCTGGTGGAATTTGGACCCATTCACTACCGTGGAGAAAAATAAACATTTTTGGTGGAGAGAGAATCATGTTTCTATTTAAGACATGTGAAACCTTAGGTGGCTATGATACATCCAGTTAGATAAATGTACCACAGGTCATTTTAGAAAGCTCTGAGATATCGATTTTAAATTTGAGAATTATCAGCCATAAGGGATAAATGAAGCCATTAGTTCTAGCTGAGCTCTCTAAGGGAAAGAATATAGAAAAAAAGAATAAAAGCTTAACACAGAGCCTTGAAAAAAGCCAAGATTTAAAGTTCAGTGGAAGCTAAGGACACTTAGAAGGAGTTGTCAGAGAGAGATGAGGAAAAGCCAAGGGACATGTGTATTTCAAAGGAGGAGGAAGTAATGGGGACAACTGCTAAGAATCAAAAAAGATTAGATCCAAAATCTGACAAACACATTTAGCCAAACAGAGTGAATGAGAGCCATTTCAGTGAAACACAAGTGGCTGGAGCCAAACTGGAGTGGGTGGAATTCTTCACGATTTTAGGTGGGACACAACAGATCACGGACAGAACAGTAACATGAGGGACCTCCCGACACTAACTTGGATGCATACCTGGAAGCTCTTACAGCTGTTTAAATAAATAAATAAATAAGAAAGGACGATTTGAAACTGAGAACACCAAAATTTAATTAATTAGTAATTAAAAAACAACACTGATTTCCATTTTTTCCTGGTGCTGTACACATTTATGGGCCTATTTCAAGGTTTATGCATTGTTTGTTTGCCTATCTAAACAAAACATCTGAAATTAAAATGTTATGTACTTAACAGGGGCATGCAAGCACAATTCCAAATGACTTTTATTCTCCCAAGAATGAAACTCAATTTGGCCAGAGAAAAAGAAAACTTGTATTGAAAACAAATAGATAAAACTCTTTAAAAACATTTTTTTTAAACCACTGTGTATTGTGGTACTAAAAGAGTAACTAGAAATAAATATAAATTGCTTTACAATAAATATATATTATTTTATGGATCTTCACAGAGTATTTTTAAAATAAGATTTTGGTGGTAATAGAACATGTAATAATTTGAGTCTTCTTAGCACGTATGTGCTGAGGTCTGTAACAGACAGATGAAGAGAATTTCTGGGAAATAAGCGTCCTAGAGATTTGGATGGAAGTATCCAGGAAATAAAATGCCCACCACTAGAAGAGGAGGTAATTAATACAGAGCAAATTCAAAGGATTTTAGTAAGGTGACATGTTCTAATAGAATTCTGGAAGACTAGTTTACTAGAACAGTCCACTGTGATGTATGAGAGCAGTTTTGAACACCAAGGTCGATCCACAACACTTCATTATTCAATTTTCCCCAAACTCATATTAGCCTGTGAAACAGTATTTTGTGGCAGGACACAAACAGTTGTTCAATTTCCACTGAGAAAAATACAAAAGGAAATAAATAGGTACAAGAAAACGTATAGTCAGAATTCTCTGTTAAATGAATCACTGTATATGTCCCACAACGTCTGTGAGTAAATCAAGCCCTAGTCATAAGAAAGAGATAATAAGAATCATTGTGGGATCCATTTCTTTGAAGATTTGAAGGAAAAGGGAAAACATATTCTATGAGAAGAATGAAATATAGTCTTACAGACAAGAAGTTACTTGTGTGATTTTGACTCACACTGAGTTTCACTACGTTAAGGCACAGGAGAAAATGGGAGGAAGAAAAATAGCTTTGCCGAAGAACACTGAGAGAAATAGTTATGCTCTAGTGGAAAATTTTCTGAATAATGTCTCATGTATCCAGACTCTCTGCACAATTCTCAATGTTTACATGCTCGGTGCCAATGGACAACTTTCACAATGTCTATAAACAACTCTTATTCCAGATCCAAACATCCCCCTGCTGTGGGATAACGAGTAAGCAAATAATACAAGCTGTCAAATAGCACCTTTAAGCCAGATTCCATACACAGAGTAGCATGCGTCTGCATGCTGATGGATCCATGTGCACAGCACCCTATTTTCCAATAGTCGGACTTCAATTTAAAAAGGAGGATTGGGGAAATAAAATCTGTTTGGCGTAAATAAAATACAACTTTTCTCAAGCTGCCTTGTTCTTCTCTCTCTTAAATGTCATGAGGAAAACTCAAGTGCCAATTAATTATCGATGGAAGAGGAAACCTGAAGTAAAGATACCATGTATGTTAAGTATATTTGTCCCTTGGGTAGCCGGAGGACAGGGAAGGAGCACAGGTTCAGTAGGGAAGACAATGACAAATAAAGCTCCATTCCACAGACATTTATTTAAATACATAGTTTTTGGAAATGTAGGCATGCAACAAAAAACAAAGATGTAAGCGAAATACAGAACAGTGTCACCCATAATGCTGACACAGAATGGCAGCAGGGAGAAAAAAATAATTGAAATACTTTCTTCTGAGAGGTTTTGAACTCAGTCATTGTATATCATTTGACCATATCACATTCTTAAAGGATAAACAAATAAAAAACATTGGCATATTTCAAGAGTGGGACCTGGTGTGTCTCTTAACTCTGGATGTGCAATTCTGAATTCTACATTAATAGGAAATATGTCTCACCAGATCTTAAAAATACCTTAGAAATGTATCAACAAATGATATAAGTTCATCACTACGTTGACATCACTAAAACAGTATCTGCCAAACCTGAGGATGCCTTCCTGCTTTGCTGATAACTGTTCTTAGATTCTTTGAATTGAATGTCAGTGGGAATGTCAGGATAACACTCCCAGACATAGGGCAATAGGTGTCACTAGCCACTAGTCCGTGCACTGTCCCAACAGTATCCAGCCTGCTTTAGTCCTGTCGCTTAAGGTGGGGAATGACCCTTAGCAAGAAATGTCTTGAGCCTCAAAGCAGCCTGGCCTACACATATGAGTCAATAACATGGAGGTTACCCACAGCTGCCCAACAGGGTATTTATCAGCTAGACCAGAAAACACCAATGAAAGGGAGGAGGACTGGGACAGTTTTTATTCCTCATGCTGGTCAGAAGTGATACATTTGATGAAGTAGAATGAATCTTTCTTTTCCTTTATTTAGGATAAAAAGGACCAATCTCTCCCTAATCTATTTATCTTTACCTATATATCTAAACATATAAAGAGCAAGTAAGCAGGATTATTTTAATCACAGATTAGAGGGCATTTCTCATACCCCTCAGAGTAGCCATGGAGCCTACATTTCAGGAAAAAATCCAGGGGGGTGGGGGAAAGGGCAGAGAGACTGTGGTTGGTGTTGCATTTTTGCGATTTGTATTCTTTTTTTTTTATAAGAAGGAAAAACAGTTAAATATCTTGTCCTGAAATTCTCAGCACTCATTTGAAGAATGATCCAGAATAACATCTCTGGCCTCAGAGAAGCTGTAAACTATGATTGTCCACTTTCAAGGCACTTAGAAGCAATAATAGACAAGATTAACACAAGAAATATACTAATAAAAGAGAACATCTTAGAAAGGCTTTAGCATATTGCATTATATGCTAAACATGCCATGCGAGAGGGAATTTAAATGAGGAGATAATCACTAGCATCTGCCCCCATTCTTTCCTATGTCCCTCCTGCTGAGATGAAAGCCATCTTTTCTCCTTACTGTGGAGAGGATAATTCTATCTTCCAATCAATAATAAAAATGGCTCCAGACTCTCCCATTTAAAAAATACCTCTCCAATTTGAAAACCCCTTCAATCCCTCCTTAATAAAACTTCTTGAAAAAAAATGTTTACACTCAGTTTCCACTTTCTTATAAACTGTTTACTTCTCAAGCCACAGACATGAAACTAGTGGTTGAAAAATGAATTATATGTGGTTAGTTAAAGTGTAAAGTGTAGACATCTCATCTCTCTGATAGTTGAACATCCCTTAGGGTCTGCTCTGTTGATCTCTTCCCTGGGTGGGCTACTCCATGGCTTCTGTGATCACTGTCAGGCTGATGACTTCAAGATTTGGATCATCAGTACGTTTTTCTCTCTTGAGCTTTGTATACACATTTGAAGACTGAACTGTTCTCTTTCTAACTATATCTTTGAATTTCCCATTCGTGCATAAAATTGAATATATTAAAAACTAAAATTATCTTATCATTCTCCCTTACCACCATAAACCTTATACCCTATCAGTCAACAAACTCCATTCACTTCCTTTCTATTTCTCTTCAACATATAGGTATTATTCTAGGTTATTATTTAGATATACCAAGTTTATTGCAACACTCTCCTTATTTATCTTTTTAAAGCCATTCTTATTCCCTCCAATTTCCAACATACAAGATAATCTTTTTGAAAAATTAAAAATGAATAATAAATCTACTTGTTTCTAAATATTTCAAGGACTCCTCATTATCCACAGGATAAAATATGATTTTCTTAACAGGGCCGACATGGTCCTTTGTGCTATGACCTCTGATTAATTCTCCCACTTCATTTCTTGATACTTTCTTCTCCCATACAATTCAGTCAGATTCATCTTCCTTCAATCCTCTAAAGGCACTGGACTTTGGCACAGACCATCTGTTCCCTCCAGCTTAGTAGACTCTTTCCCTTCTTCACCTGTCATCAATCATGTAACTCATACAGTTTCTCTGAAGATACCCTTTCATGTTAGAAGTCTTCCTTTGAATTCATACCACTGAGAATTCCTCCCCCAAGAGGCCCTCCCATGCTCTATTAGACTCTTGATTACCTTTGTCTTAGCTCTCATTAGCTGTATCTCCCATTAAGCTTAATGGGGTCAGAGATGATGTCTACCTTAAAACACTTAGTCTCTCCATGGTCAAGTACAATGCCTGACATACAGTAGGTGCTTAATAAATGTGATCAGATATCCATCTAACAAAAAGCTCTTGACAAGAATTTCAGTGCAGGTGGACATTTCAGGAAATAATGTGTATGAAAGAGTTCTCTATCTAACCCTTTAAAGACTGGCCAAATTTAGCAATCCAATTATATCGATTGTATGGCAAGGCAAAAATATGATGAAACCTTACCAACTGAGGCCAAATAAGAAAAGATCAATCAGAACTGAGTGGGGGAAAAAATGTGGCATGATGTTAAATGGATGTAATTTTATTAATTTTAAGTAAGATATTCAAACTAGACTAATAAACTCCTACAGAGGTGCTAAGGAACTCAGTCTAAAAAATAGAAATGCTTTTCAAGCTAGCATGTAAATTGTAAGCATGTGGGTGTTTCTGAAAGTGTCTCAAAATCACCCATTTACTTAAGTATTTTAAGCACTCCTCCTGCAATTTAGCTCCAGCTGCAATTTAGAATAATTTAAGGGAAAGATTTGCTAAGTAAAAATAATTTTCAATCAGCCCCCTTTTCCAAATTATTATAAACTTAAATTGATAATATTAGCTGTCCTAACTAATGAGATTTCAATGCCTTTGAAATTGGAAAATAAAGTCCTCAGTCCTGGGTCATGTATAGTCCTAAAAGGTAAACACACAATTTTTAAAAAGTATTATCCCACAGCTATGGGGAAAAAGAAAATGTCCTTAACACAGGCAAAGGATAGCTTTTTAAAAGCTGCCGGAGACACATAACTTGTGAGTCATCCCCTTAATCCAGCTGCTTGAATCAAGAGACAGCGCTAGTCATGGACCACAGCTGGACCAACTCTGAGAACAGTCACGAGCCCCTAGCTAAGGATGTCACTGAGCAGTGATTCCCAAGGCAAAGCATGTATGCAGAGAAAAGAGAGGGAACAGGCAGGCTGGCCCCCTACAGGGAACATTTTCGAACAGCATAAATCAAAGTTTACTCAGTTTATTTTGACAATGAGGTGCCTTCTTTATATTTGAGGGGTGGGTTCTGATTTTTGCAAGGTCAAGTTATATCACATAATACAGCATGAGGTTTCCCTAGAGAAGTTTTTTTTAATATAGTTTCACCATTTTAATTTTCACATTGCATTTCTAAGACAAATGGACACAGATGCATGCAAATATTCTGCATCAAAAGATAAAGCATTAAAAATATGATATATTTTGCTATATTTATTCTTATACTTATCACAACCATTTCACAGAGAAAACTGATCCTGACTCCATTTTTAGGTTTAAGGATTCAGGAAATTGTATCATTTTCATCCCTACATCTTTTATAGAATTATGTCTAAAAAACACCAAACTGATGAGGAAACATTTTGTGTTTAAAGATCTTCAGAAAAAGAGATCCACAAACCTCTTTCAATAAGGCAGTCCTGAAAAAATACCTAAAAACTTTTGCCCGAGGAAACTATTTTCTATAATAACATGAATTCCTCAGATGGCAGCAAAAGCCCATTTCCTGCTGTTAGCTCTCAATAGGAAGGAGATGAATAATTTTTCTTCATATCTCTGAACAATGTTTAAATTATTCCCCAATCTCTGTTTCACACTAAATAATTCCTCACTCTGAGCGCTTCTTCATGGGTATTACTTGAAATTATCATTGTTGATCTCTTTTGCACTCACTTCAGAGTCTCTTTATGAGTTATAGAAACCTAGACTCCAAAATTTAATAAGAGTAAAACGCAGATTTCGCATTTTTCATAGTCTTATTTGTAGATTCCAATCTTCTAGTTTAAAAAAAAAAAGGAAAGAAAGAAAGAAAGCAAGAAGATAGCAATGATACATCCTGGAGCATATATTTTAAGGCTTCCCGTTTGTTGTTGCCTTCATCTGCGCCCGTCACCCTTCGCCACCTCCGCCCTTCCTTTCCTTCATTTCCAGAAAAGGGCAATGTTTTAGACACTGGAATCTCTAAGCTCTATGAATATCACTATGGAATAGGGCCCCATGAGACTATTTAAATAAAATGAGAGCACCAAAGTCCTTTGTTAAGTTAGAACAGGATTCTGTTGTAAAGAACAATACTGATTTCTCTAGTGGACAGAGGGGAACAGTTTTAATTGGATTAGTAATGTGACCCTCGGGTCCCATAGAGATTTATAATGCTTAGTTAGATAAAGGTTTACCTAACTCAAAGGATTTGCTAAAGAGATGTGATTTCTTTTTTACATTCCCTAGAATAAAATGGGTAGTTAGAGCAGTGTATCTTAGCCACATTGTAGGCTATGGGACTTGTATTTTACTGTTTGATCAGGAGCCCCTTCAGACCTGCAGAAAATGAGCTATGCGTTTTCAGTGTGAACTTATTAATAGTTAGACTCAAATAATCACCCAAGAGCCTTGTTACTTGCTGGATTTGATAACAATGTTATGTCAGTTAGTATAGTGTATTTCTTCTAACATTGAAAACACTATTCTCCTTAGTGGCAGACACTATATTGCATGAATGAGTGTACTGCATGGAGACCTCTGGAAAGAGATGGCCTAGGTTGGAATCTTGTGTCCTCCGTGCACTAGCTCTGTATCTTTGGACTAGCTAAGCTCATATGTCTCACTTTCTCATATGTAAAGTGGAGATATATTATCAATACTTTTTCAAATGGTTGCTGACAAAGATTAGATGAATTAATAATCATTTGGCTAGTTCCTAGAACATAGTAAGTACTCACTAAATTATAAATACTATCATCATCATTTAAATTTGTGACTTTTTTTCCTTTATGCCAAACCTGACCCTTGCTCTTACCCTACCCTAGTAGTGATAATCATTTTAAGTATGGTTAAAAGCTCAGTTACATGCAAAAAAGTGAAGAAAGCACTCAAAACCAGGTAGTTAGAGAAAATATGACTATCAAATCCAAAAACATTTGAGAACATAATTTCCTCTAAAAATGTTAAACAGACAAAATCTTCATTTGAAAAATAACTTTATGAAAACTTTAGACCCAAATTTGAGACTAGGCACTAAAATCTCTTAGAGGGAGAAGGATGAATGGAGAGATGTAGGAATGAACAGGGACAAATCTCCTCTGTCTGGTGCCTGTGTTCCCTTCTCAACTCCTAGAGAAAATACTAGGTCTGCATTTTTTTTTTTTTTTTTATAAATTTGAAATCCAGGGTGAGGAGCTCACACAGGTGCATGTAGTCTTGAAAGTGGACACAGGAAATAAAGAAGTAACACAGACCCAGATTACTCTGTTTTTCACCATCTAGACAGGTTAGGAGTTAGTGCAATAGTTTTTCACATGCAAATACTCCTGAGGGTAAAGCTTATCATTCTTTCCTGTGTTATTTTGACTGACTTTATTCATATAGCAATTTGGCATTTAGCTGAATATGTATGAAAGGTAATTTTAATACGAGGGAGGAGAGGAGTTAATATGTTTTTATTGAGCTCATACTGTAAGGGATGCATTAGCTAGACAGTGCAAAGGATAATAGATGAGTACATTTCCACCATCAAGGAATAAGTACTACTTTAAATAAGACAGAAAAATTGAGTATGTATAAAAACATATAAAATGCAAAGAAAAAGTATAATGTGTTATAGGAGACATACAGACTGCTTTGGGTGGCCAGCGGAGGGGCAGTAATGGCATACAAGGTAGGATCAATAAAAGCTTTACTTCCTGGTTGGAGGGGAAACACAAAAAGAAAAAAGATTTATGGTTCATTCTGGCTTCATATCAGAAATCGCAACTGATCACCCACAGATACACTTATTTGGCTAGCACGGTATTTTAAATTTTTAAGATATGTTGCAATACGTTTTAAACTGTGAATTCTCATATAAAATTCCTGTATCTAGATTCTCTTTAAAATTTGGAAGATCGGGAAAGACTGGCCTTCAAAATCTAGAGTGTCTGCCGATGGGAGGCTGCTGAGAGCCCAGGGCATGTGCTCTGCAGATCGTGTAAGTCCAGATCCTGCCACCCACCACATGCACTGAGGAGACCTGCCTGAATCCTCTGAGTCTTTAAAGTCAAGGTTTTTGTTGCACACGGTATTTAATATCCCTCTTTTCCCTACACCTAATTTTATAAACTAGGGGCAACCTGTGTTAAATATGTTTTAAGGGAAGGCAAGACTATTGCATATGAAACTATTAGAGAATAAGAAAATACACAGTAGAAAACTATAAAAGTTGAAACGTTTCAAGGAGAAAATATTATTTAAATGTTATTCAAGGTGAACTTAGAAGAAATAGGTACATTTACTGACTGGGAAAGTGATGAGAGTGAAGCATTGAAGGTGTAAGTAAAGGAATGAAACACAAATATTTGGGTCAATTTTAAGCAACACATGTTGTTCTCCTTAAGTACACTTGGGATCTATTTGAGGGAATAGTAGGAACCTTGGATTCCATGTGGCTCTCTACTCCCAGCTCCAGTGCCATGTGATTATCCACCATAGCTCTTTGCCAGAGGAGTTGCAGGGGCCAGAAAATGGGACCCACATGATGGATCAAGGACATAAAGTCTATTGTAATCTGGGTGAAGAGTGAAATCAGGCTCAAGACTTTCATCCTCTGGTCCTGAGGAGGAAATGGAGACCAGCACCCAAGAGTCCATGGGCAAAAATTATAAACATGAAGATACTGGAGAAATTATTCCTTAGAGACAGACCCTCAAGAAGAAGGGCCAAACGTGCTTTGCAGATCTAACTGGGAGCACCTCAAGGTCTCTGGAGGCCCACAGAGAGCCACATGGGGGTTGGTGCTGTGACTGTGGGCTAAGCATTCTCTACGTCTAAAGCTGGAAGCCTGCCTATCACTGCAGCTAAGAAGGCCAGGGTATAGAGCACCTTCCTTTGGGGCTTCTGTACAGCCAGTCCTCAGAATGGGGGTCTGCTCACCCTCTCCACTCTCAAGATTGTCATCACTAAGAGAACCAGACTGTTCTTGAGCCACAAAGTAAGTAATGAATGGGGAAAAATACACACACAACAAACAAACAAACAAATAAAAAAACATGTTGGGAAACCCATCAAGCCAGAGAGAAAAAAGAATACCAGATCAAGCTCTAATTAATGAAAAACAATTACTGAAAGGGTGGTTGGCGATTTGGATAAAACACTAATGAACATTTACAAAATTTTCATTATAGCACACACAAACAATAGTCAAAAGAAAAATGCTGTTTGGAGGAAGTAAAAATGATTATCAAATTTAAAAATATACCAGTTGATACAAGGAGATGACAATTACCCTTGAGGATCTAACTAGTGGCCTATAAGACCCATAGCATGAAAACCTCACAGCACAGCAAAAATACAAAAAGGTGGAAACCAGGTGAAGACAAGAGAGTTGAAAGGCTGGGCTGGGAGACACTACATGCAGATAATAAGAATTCTAAAAGGAGAAGAACAGAATTAGAGAGAGACAAGAATTGAAAAACAAATTATTAAAAATCCCATTCACTGAAAAAATACTTGAGTCTATAGCTTGAAACACAATACCCAGAGAAATCATGTTAAAATCTCATCTATTATCTATTTCTCTAATTTAAATAATGCAGAAATTCTCTATGTATAACTGACTTTATTAACTGTTACTAAAGATATCTGTACTTCTTTTCTTTACTGTTATAAGCAATCTGCTTCTGAAAGTATGTATTAAACTTACCCACTTTTATAAGTTTATTTTTAGATCTTTTTGTGCTTCTGATCATCTTTGCTCTATATACTTAGTTGCTATGTTGTTGGTGAGAAGTTTAAGGTTATTGATTTTTCTTCATAACATTGCATGCTGCTCATTTTTTTTCCTCTTTGGTACTTTCCTCCTTAAGTTAACATTAACTGATTACAATACTGTCATTCCTATTGTTTCCTTCACTTCCGTCTTCCTTCCTTATTCCTTTCTTTCTTTCTCTTTTTTCTTTTCTCCCACTTTCTGGCACATCATTGTCAATATCCTTTTAATAGTGTGACGTGTATGTATAATTTCTTACATATAGATAGAGGTGTGCAAGTTAAATTTACATCATTTACAGAATACTTTTATTCAATTATATATACCAAATTATCTTAAGCTAGGAGCTATCTGGGCTTTTTGGTGTACTCTATATTATATTTGTGTCTATTATTTGCTAATATACCATACCATTCGGAGTGCTCTGGCCTCATAATACATTCTAGTTGTTGTTAAATCAAATTCTCCCTAAATACTTTTCTCTTTAAACTTCTTTCTTATAATTTTAAGGTATTTTCTGTTATATGAGATTTAAGATAATTTAATGCTTCTTAAAATTCCATTAAATTTACTTACAAATTTGGGAAGAATTGATATTTTTATATTAGCCTATTCACCCAGGACCAATTTTTTTAAATGTGGTTTTGTGCAATTTAATACATTTTTCCTCCCAATTTTTTTGTTGTGGTAAAATATACATAAAATTGATCATCTTAACATTTCTAAGTGTACAGTAGCATCAAACACATTCCCAATATTGTGCAGCCATCACCACCATCCATATCCATAACTCTTTTCAACATACAAAACTGAAATTCTATAGCCACTAACAATAATTTCTCATCCACCCCTACCCCTAGCCTGCGGCAATGACCATTCTGCTTTTTTGTTGAAGCATAATTCACCTATAACACTATATTTGTTTCAGGTGTGCAACATTTCTATACATTACAAAATGATTTCCACAATAAACCTGTAACCATAAAAAGTTATTATAATATTACTATGTTCCCCCTGCTGTACATTTTATCACCGGACACATTTATTTATTAACTGGAAGTTTGTACCTCTTAATCTTCCCCACCTACTTCATTCACCCCCCTGCCCCAACCCCCTGCTCTCCTCTGACAATGACGTTTGTTCTCGGTATCTGTGTCTGTTTCTGTTTTTTTTTAATGTTTGTTCATTTGTTTTGTATTTCAGATTACACATATAAGTGAAATCCTACAGTATCATAGAGTATATCTGACTTATTTTTCTTAGCATAATACTCTCTAGGTCCATCCATGTTGTTGCAAATGGCAAGATTTAATTCTTTTTTATGGCTAATATTCCACTATATGTATGTGTGTGTGTGTATACATCACATCTTCTTAGCTATTCATCTATCGATGGACACTGAGGTTGCTTCCATATCTTAGCTATTATAAATAATGTTGCAATGAACATAAAGGTGCATATATCTTTTCCAATTAGTGTTATTGTTTTCCTTGGAAAAATACCCCAAAGTGGAATTACTGGATCATATGGCAGTTCTATTTTTAATTTTTTGAGGGAACTCAATAATATTTTCCATAATGGCTGCCTCAATTTACATTTCTACCAGTAGTGCACAAGGGTTCCCTTCTCTCCACACCCTCACCAACACTTGTTATTTGACGTCTTTTTTATAATAACCATTCTGACAGGTGTGAGGTGATATCTCATTGTGGTTATGATTTGCATCTCCCTGATGACTAGTGATGTTGAGCATCTTTTCATGTGCCTGTTGGCCATCTGTATGTCCTCTTTGGAAAAAGGTCTATTCAAATCCTCTGTCCACTTTTTAATTGGATTTTTTTGTTTTTTCTATTGAGTTGTATGAGCTCTTTATATATTTGGGATATTAATCCCTTATTGTATATTTTTTGTATATATTTTCTCTCATTCAGTTCGTGGCCTTTTCATTTTGTTGGTGGTTTCTTTCATTGTGCAGGAGTTTTTTAGTTTCATGTAGTCCCATTTGTTTATTTTTGCCTTTATATCTCTTGCCTGAGGAGAGGGACCCAAAAAATTATTGCTAAGACCAAAGTCAAAGAGGATACTGTAAATGTTTTCTTCTAGAAATTTTTATGGTTTCAGGTCTTACATTTAAGTCTTTAATCCATTTTGAGTTTATTTTTGTTTATGGTGTGAGAAAGTGGTCCATTTTGATTATTTTACATGTAGCTGTTCTGTTTTCAAACAGCATTTATTAAAGAGGCTGTCTTTTCCCCCACTGTATATTCTTACCTCCTGTATTATAGATTAATTGACCAAGTAAGTGTGCATTTATTTCTGGGCCTCTTTATTCCGTTCCATTGATCTATGTGTCTGTTTTTAGGCCAGTACTGTACTGTTTTCATTACTGTCGCTTTGTAGTATAATTTGAAATAATTTGTAGTACAATTTGTAGTATAATTTGAAATCAGGGAGCAGAATACCTCCAGCTTTTTTCTTCTTTCTCAAGATTGCTTTGGCTATTTGGGGTCTTTTGCAGTTCCATACAAAATTTAGGATTATTTGTTTTAGTTCTGTGAAAAATGTCATTGGTATTTTCTATTTACAATGTATTTTAAAATAGAAATGAAAGAATTTCACAATATATTTAACAATGTGTTAAGACTGTCAATTCTCCCCAGTTAATCTTTACATTGAAAGCAATCCATATCAAAACTGCAGCATGCTTTTTTTTAATGGAAATTAATATTCTGATTTTAAAATTCACATGAAAAGGACTTAAAATATCCAACACAACTTTGAAAAAGAAGAGATGTGGAGACATACCTGACTTCAAAATGATAAAAAATATCGTAATCAAGACAGCATGGTTTGGGCATCAAGATAGGCAAATAAATAATAGAACAGAATGCAGAGTCCAGTAATAGTGCAATAGTACCAATACATATATGGCCAATTGACTTTCAACAAAGATACAAAAATATCAATAATTCAGTGGAAAACAAGATGTATACATGTGTACTTTCAAAAAGTGGATAGAAAGTGCTAGAAAAATTGGATATTCAAATACAAAAAAAAAAGCACTTTGTTTCATAGGTTCCACCCCATAAGAAAGGTAATTCAAATTGATCACAGAATTAAATATAATACCTAAAAATATAAAACTTCTAGAAGAAAATATAGGAGAAAATATTTGTGGACTTCAGTGCAGCAAATATTTCTTAAATACCAAAAAGATGATACATAAAGTAAAAACTTGATAAATTTTGGACCTCATCAAAGAACCATTCTCTGGGGGGAAAAGTGCTTTAAAATTTACAAACAGAAATTTTGAGAAAATATTTGCATCCTACATATCTGGTAAAGGACTTTTATCCAGGATAAAGAAAAAGTTCTCAAAACTAAGAAATAAGAAAACAAACAACCCAATAAAATGTGGACAAAAGATTTGAATAGGTGTCACTGAAGAAGATATATGGATGGCAAATAAGCACTTGAAAAGATGTTCAGCATCACTGGTCAATAGGAAAATACAGACTAAAACCACAATAAGATAGGGCACACCCATCAGAATAGCTAAAATAAAAAGCTGACCTTAACAAGTGTTTGTGAAACTGTGGAAGAACGGAACTGAAACCCTCATACACTGGAAATGTAAAATTGTTTAAACATTTTGGAAAAACTTTTGGAAATTTTCTTTAAAAATTAAGCATATACCCACCATATGACCCAGTCATTCCACCCCTAGATTTTTAAATTTTTCTAATTGTACACTTTAAATATGTGTAGTTTTTTGTATGTCAATTATACTGCAATAAAGATATTTAACAGTATATATAATAAATGTATGATATGAATACTTAGCATAAAATATTGTATAAGTATGTGCATAAGAATATACACACATAAAAAAATCAAGAAAGGTAAAGAGTGGGGCTTCCCTGGTGGCACAGTGGTTGAGAGTCCGCCTGCCGATGCAGGGTATGCGGGTTCGTGCCCCGGTCTGGGAGGATCCCGCATGCCGCGGAGCGGCTGGGCCCGTGAGCCATGGCTGCTGGGCCTGCGCGTCCGGAGCCTGTGCTCCGCAGCGGGAGAGGCCACAACAGTGAGAGGCCCGCGTACAGCAAAAAAAGAAAAAAAAAAAAAAAAAAAGAAAGGTAAAGAGTGAATGGTGATTGTCTTAGGCAGCTGGGATTTCAGATAATTTTTATTATCTTCCTCAGATTTTTAATGTGTAGTTCTTAATTTTTACAGTAAGTATACACTATTTATATAATCTCAAAAATAAATCCAGTTTCATTGTAAAGAAGAGAGAGTTCTGAATGTTGAAATTGTTAAGTTGATTTTTTAAAACTATGCTTTATTATGCATCTGTTATGGGGCAGGCATTGAGGATATGCTATTTAATGTAATTGAAACTAACCTTTACATTCATTAGATAAAGTAAGAATTATTAACCCAACTTTTCTGGTGAAAAACTAGGCATCTTGCCTAACATGACAAAATTAGTACATTTTGGATCTAGAATTTAAACATACATCTGAGTGATTCTGAAGACTTGTGCTCTTTTCATTGTTCGTTATTTCATTTCTTTAGGAAAGTTGCCACCGCATAACAACAATAACATTATTATTATCAATAATAGCAAATATCACATGCCAGATATTTTTCTAAATGTTTAAATGTGTTAACCCATCTAATCCTCACAACAACCCTATAATAAGTGCTAAAATTTCACTGTAGAGATGAGGAAACCAAGAAAGAGAGAGTAATTTTTTTTCCCCCGCCAAATCTTCAACTAATGAATCGTGGAGCAAAACTGAATGGCAGAAGCAGCTATTTTGTTAGATATCAGGGAGGTTGGAAAGATTTCAGAGCAGGAATGATCATGATTCAAGCTTCACAATAGGAATATTAATCTTATGCTGATAACAGATGGTACAGAGGGAGGAAAGACAGGAGGGGAGGTATCATCATCGAGAAAACCTCAGGTCCTTGTCTCTTATGCTCACAACTTGCGAAGAATTCTATTTTCCTTCCTACTGCTGAGACAAATTCTATGAAATACTGTTAACTCCACTCACAGGAGAAGCCATTTAGTGGGTGGTGCTCTCCATAAGCTGAAAGACTCAGGGGTTCCCCTTGCTGCAGAAAGCAGAATGGCAAGGCCTACCGTCTTCTCAGAGGAAGCCTTGAGGCCTGATAATTGCAGGTCTCAAGGAAATGCCTCAGCCAAGCTCTGAGGTGAGCCTAAGAAGACCCAGCACTCCGCCTCCCTGGGTTGGCTGGGCGGGGCATTTATTTCCCAACTGCTCCACGAAGTGAAACTTCGATGGCGTAGAAAGATCTGGGTAAGCTTCTTGCTTGAGTCCAATGCAGAGAAGGAGACACAGGTAGTTCGTACAGCCACAAAACTCATTTACTCTCTAAAATCTTGTGAGTCCTGCTGTTTCCATTTTGGCGAAAGAAACATATTCAAAAATGGCAGTGTTGATGGTCACACTCGATATGGCCCCAAATCAGGATTTGAAGCCAGTTGTTCTGGTTTATGGTCCAAAAATCATTTTCTCATAACATACATATGAGAAAAAGACCATCAAATCAATTTTATGAAGAATCTGACTATAACCCTGGTGGCACAGTGGTTGAGAGTCCGCCTGCCGATGCAGGGGACACGGGTTCATGCCCCGGTCCGGGAAGATCCCACATGCCATGGAGCGGCTGGGCCCGTGAGCCATGGCCGCTGAGCCTGCGCGTCCGGAGCCTGTGCTCCGCAACGGGAGAGGCCACAACAGTGAGAGGCCCGCGTACCGCAAAAAAAAAAAAAAAAAAAAAAAAAGAAGAAGAAGAATCTGACTAAAAGTTGCCCATTCTTTAAAAGACTTTTTTCTATTAAAAAAAGGAAGAGAATCCCTACCGGCTTTCTATCTACTCTGATTGGAATTAAAATGAAATTTAGCTCAGGAATAATTTCCATTTGCCTGCAGGTGAGGAAATGAGGAATTAAAAAGGAAAGAAAAGCTTTAAGCCTGTATAAGTAAGGGAGCAGTAGGCATTCTGGACAGAGGAAACATTAATAAAGGTGTTGGCTCCCTCTGTTTATGAGGGGACAGGGGTTCCTTCAGACCACATGGTGATTTGTACAGAAAACACTTATTGGACAGTTCTTATGTGCCAGGCATTTTTCTGGGTAGAGAGGTTGCAGCAGCCAGTGGACAGGATGTAGTCTGCCCCCATCAAAGAGTTTATGTTCCAATGAGAACTTTGGTAAACCAAAAAATAAGTAAAAAGGTAATTAAAAAAAATGATAGTCAATGAACAAAAAAGTATAATAGGCTAGAGAGACACTGAGGCGGCCCTTATGGCCAGTGGATACTGCAAGAAGCAATGCCATGGAGCAGCTGGACAGTGATGGAGTCAAGAACTTGGTACAGACCACGTTTCGTCCCCCTCAAGGGATATTTGACTAACAATGTGTTTGGGCCGAACAGTTTTGTTCCCTTTTACTTGCAGATTCAATGGTCTGTGAGTTCAAGCCCAGGGCGTGACAATGCAGTGATCCTAGGGGTATCAGTGTCAAGAACCAGTGGGCTGTGACATTGGTCTGATACCTTTAGGCACCCTCACAGCAAGTTCAAATCTTGATCTCTTGGACAAGTTACCTCTTGGGCAGTCTTTTCCAGTCCTCCGGCTTTCAATACTATCTATATGGTGATGATTACACATTTTATCTCCAACTTGACCTCGCCAATCATTATTAATTGACCTATCAAACTTATTGCATCCAAAATTGAAATGCTAATATTCATCTCTACCCCACACCCACCCCCACCCCACCCCCTCACCCCGTAAACCAGTTCTTTATTTCTTGGCTCTAAGTAAATGGAAACTCCATTTTTTTGGTCCCTCAAGCAAAAAACAAACAAGCAGCAACAACACAACAACAAAAGCTGAGCCTCATCTTGACTTCTTCCTTGTATCCAATCATTCAACCACTATTTTTCACTCAACTATCAAAATATAAACCAGGATCTGACAGCTGCACCTTTTTACCCACTCCACTGTTGTCACCTTGGCCATATCTTGCATAGATCACTCCCTTAGTCCTGCCTGGTTTTCAAGCATCAGTTCCTGCTCCTTCTACAGTTTTTCCTAACACAGCAACTAGAAAGTCCCTGTTGACACAGGGGCCAGGGCTTATCACTGCTCTACTCAGAACCCTCCGATGCCAAGTTCCCAGCTCACTATGAATAAAAGGCAAACTCCGTACCATGCTGTCACCTTACAAAAGCCTAAGCAAGCCTTCCCTCCTCCTCTTTCTACCTCACTTCCTTTCTAACTTCATCTCCCACTAGTCTGTCCTATTTGCTAGGCTGCTCCAAAATGCTCCTTCCACACACCAGGCATCGTCTGCCTCAAGGTCTTTCCCTCAGGGTTTCCCCGGGCTGTGCTTCCCTAAATATGCACGTGGATTATCCCCTTTTCCTTTGGGTCTCTAATCAGTAATCAGCTTCCCAGTGAGGCCTTCCTTGGCCACTTATCTAAAATTTCAGTTTCCCCCAATATTTCATATCTCTCTTGGCTGCTTTATTTTTTTCTCATTATTTATAACAATTTAATATGATTTATGCTTTGCTTTTAACCCATCTACTCCAACAAAATGAAAACTCCATAGAACAGAAGTGTTCCTCTCTTTGGTTCACTGCTGTTCACAAAGTTCTTAAAATGGCATCAGGTATACAACAGTTGCTTAATAAGTACTTGTTAAATGGATGAAAAATTGAATGAATGTATGGACATAACTAAAAAATATAATTGAAAAAAAACCTCGACCAATAAGTCTGATTATTCGGTTTCTATTTGATATTTATTACCCCTAGAGATACAATCTTGAATAAAAAAATATAATTGCTTCACCCTGCATTACTAGTATTTCATCCACTTGGACTCAAGGGCTGGTCTCTATACAGGTCTCATATCCACCAAGCACCTTATTATGTGTTTCCATTAATGGAAAGACTATAGCTAGGATTTTATCTTACACAAAGGTGAGAAAATTCAAAGTGATAGTTGCCATACCAACTACAGCTTGGCCCCTGAGCTCATATGAATTTTTGCTATTACTTATATCTGCTCTTAACTTTTATGCCTTAAAACGTATAAAGGCAATTTGTCCACTTTACTACTGCTGCAGGATTTGTCTATAATTTATGCTTCAGCGCTCACCACAGGACTGTGACATAACAGAACACACAACACTCCTCTCTCTTCTTTGGCCTTGATGCATTTGTTTTACTACTGAAGTCCACCCACAAAGGAGACAATTCACTTTTTAAACTTGCTACTCCGCATTTGGAGTGGGGGGACAAAGACGAGAATACGTTTACCCTCTGCATCAGCCTGAGTTCTCCCTAAAGCCTAGACCTTAATAAAGTGCCTTCTCCTGACATATGTGATGCCCATTTTTATCCACCTTACAGACTCCAAGCACAAAGCCTCCTCCTTAATCTTGCAATTCATATGAAAATTAGAGCCATACAGATTCGTCTGTCTCAGTGAGATTACTTCTTGTCTAGAGCTGTCTCTGAGAAGAAATAATGGAATTAAAGTAGCTGAGATGTCACTTTTTAGGACCTTCACAGAATGAATATTTGATGCCAACAATGTTTCATAACATTAATTTGTTCCTGACAACCCTGTAGAAACTAATAAGTTTCTAAATGCAGCTTCTGAGACTTTGTGTGCTGCTATTGTATCAAATGTGTGTAGGTTGTGTCTATAAGATTATATCCTAATTAGACTAAAGTAAAAGATATGCTAGTCAGACTCACCAAGGTCTATGGCAGCCAGACAAATAAGGGGACGCCAAGAAAAACACTCTGCCATTTAGCAAACACTGGGCTCAGCAAACGGGGTCAGCAGTTTCACTTGGATGAGTTATAACATGGAAGGAATCGTTTTCTTGATTTTAAATTAATATTAAATCTGTTTGAAAAAAATATGTGTTTACATGGTTCCAAAACAAGAAAATATGAAAAAGTCTACATGACAAGCTTCCTTCCCATCCTGGTTACGTTTGTGCCCAGTTCTGCCTCTAGCCTCCCACCAAAGGCCAGGAATAGGGAACGACTCTTCTTACTTTGTCATACACCCTCCCAGAGTGACATTACACACGTACAGGTAAATATGGGAAGTGCATCTTGTTTCTCCCTTTTGAAATCAGAATAAGACAAGATAAAAACTGCAAATAGATTTTAAATGCAGGTACAATCTGCTTAACTTTCCTTAAGATAATTGATTATGCCTCACCAACCTCCTTCTTCCCTTTTCTCCTTCTAAATGGATTATGACATAACTTTTTCTTAAATTGTAGCAATTAGGTATTACTGTTAAGTACATTTTTATTCTGAAGCGTAAAAGCTATTTAAGATTACCTTAAACCAACAGAAAATACCTTTACTGATATCTCCTTTTTATAACCATAGCAAAAATTAAGAATTATAGCAAAAAGTCTATTAAGAGCTGTGGTGCAGATTAGCTAAAATATATAAATAGCTTGCATATATTCAATGGCTTATTATATTGTGGTTTAGCTGATTAGTAAGAAATATAATTATCTTCAATTTATAATTTATAAATTACAAGCATATTGTTATATAATATAAAATGAAGTTAATTCTATAGGAATTAAGTTCATCTTTCATGTATAATGATATATATAGAAACCTCATGGTTAATTCTAAGTTATAATGTCTTACCTATTTTATTTTTTTAATACAGAATTCAAATTCCAGACCAAAAATAATATGCCCTTGTTAGCTTGCCCATTTTAAGGGGCATGTGCACTTTGAGATATTCCTCTCAGTGATAATTTTAAAGTATATATCAACTCTGTAAAGCAGACTGTTGCAGTGGTAGAATGATTGAATTTGAAGGGAGGAAATATTATTTCATATCTAGTTCTGCCACTTCCTAATAGAGTGTGACTTTAACCAACTTACTTGATCTTCTGTTATTTTGGAAGAGTTTGGTCGCTTCTAAAACTTTAATTCCTCTATGGGAATTAGACATGAAAGAAAAATGATAGAGAAAAAAAAGAAATTATAACAAAGTGACTAAAACTAAAAAGAAAAATAGTGAAATGAGACAGGTCAGAAGTACAGAAAATATAGCTGATGAGAAGAAATATTTAGAGTGAATCTTTCAGACTTAATGTTTGTCTGTTCCCTCTGCTCCTCCTACAAAAATAAACCACAAGAAAATTCTCCAGGTTTCATTTTCAGAGGACTGAGGTAGTAGTTGGTTGTGCTAGAGGGATAAGGTTAAGGGAAGAAATTTATATGGCCATGCCCTAACCCCCAAGGTGATGGTATTTGGAGACTGGGGCCCTTGGGCAGTAATTAGGGCTTTAGATGAAGTCATGAGGGTGGGGCCTTCCAGATGAGATTAGTGCCCTAGTAAGAATAGACACCAGAGAACTTGCTCACACATATGTTTTCTCTCTCTCTCTTTCTTCAGGTGTGCACAAAGAAGAGATCATATGAGCACACAGTGAGAAGGTGGCCTTCTGCAACCCAAGAGGAAACCTTTCACCAGAAACTGACTATGCTGGCACCTTGATCTCCAACTTCCCATTTCCAGAACTGTGAGAAAAAAAATTTATGTTGTTTAACCCACCTTGTCTATGGTATTTTGTTATGGTAGCCTAAGCTAACTAATACACTTGAATTTTTATAGCACTCTTAGAGTATATTTTTAAATATATTCATCATCACATTAAAATCTCACAAAAATCCTATGAAACAGATATTTTACCCCTTCCTAGGTGTGAAGAAACTAAGATGCACCATATCTGGCCACACAGAAACTGACCTAATGTCAAGGCAATTTAATACCACATAAATGATTAAAATGGAGTTCATGTAAGCACTATTTTGAAGAAATTACCTTAGTATTCCGAGTTACACTTTCCTTATATCCACATAATCTTAGTGTCAATCAAAATAAGCCAAAATTCCATTTATCTTTAACAGAAGCATAATCTTCTCCACCTTCCTGACTGTGGACATCTGTTGTCATTAGTGATAAGCAACACTCCTACATTCTCTTATCTATTATGTTAACAGTTTGACAGGTCAAGTTCTAGTCTTTGTAAAGTATCTGAGATGCTGATCACATAATGAATTCCCAGATTTATTAAACACAGGACCAACTCACAAACTATAGGAGAAAGGAGCAAAGTCCAGAAGTTTTTCCAAGTTTTTAGTAAAAGCAAAAGAACGAGACAGTGAAATACATTCTCCATTCAAACTCTGAGTCATTGTTAAAAAAGGGATAAATATGAGTTTGCAACCTCAAAGATGTTATTCCCCAATCCTATAAATGATTTTACTTTTCAATTTCATAGTCTATAGAACTAGAATGTATAGTGCCATGGCTTTTAATGGATAGAGCAAATTTGTAGATTAAATTGACTTTTTAATCAAGCTTTAAAAAAAATAATTATAATTTTGTCTAAAAAAACATAAACTTCAATATAAAAATTGGCAAAGGTCATAAAAGCACAGGACAGTAATTAATATCTCCCAAAATTTCAACCCAGAGATGAATGCTGTTAACATTTTAGGTGTAATGTTCACATCTTCTATATAATACACATATATTTTTATATATTTATATACATACACACATATATAAATATACAAACAAGTTTCATATACACTGTCACCCCAGCTACCTCTGTCCTTCCTGCAGCTTATGTAAGAAGATAGGAGAAGAAAAGGAGAGAGAAGTAGAGAGAGTCATCAAGAGTGTACATTCCAATGGAAGCTGTTTGGGATGATGACAAGGGGACACTACCATTCACCGTGTCAGTTAGACTTATGCTCAGTCTGAGCATCTGTCCTTCTGCCCTAGGCATTTTTTGACAGTGAAAAAGGGACTTGCTAAGAGGCCTACTGAAGTAGCCTGCATGCCCACCATTTGGTCTAACAAGAATATGTAAACTTCTCCTGAGCAAGTGGTAAAATGTGGAAAATTACTGGGTTGAGCAATCTTACTAGAATGCCATCTGAGACAGCTACCCCGCAGCTGAGGGAAATCCAGCAGCAAGTGGCTATGGAGAATACAACTAACAGATGAACTTGGGAGCAGGTTGTAGAATAGGAGGCCAAGCCAGATGTCCCAGAAAAGGGTGGAGTGAAGAGAGAGAGGCTGACTCAGGACTTCCCAAAAACCCACAGGTGTGTCCTTCAAGAAAGCCAGCAGGTGATCCCAAATGTTACTGGTCATCCCAAGTCAGTGTTCACTAGTAAAACAACAACAAGTGACTAGAAGGAATTCAGATCATCGCCAGCTAATAAGGAGACATTTTTCTTGTTCCTCTATCCTGCTTACCTGTCTCCTACCCTAGAACCAGAAATGGTCAAGAAGGGGACACCCCAAGTCTAGCCTAAGATACTTCTTCCTCTCCAGGATGATGCAATAGGAACAAAAATGAAAAGAGAGGCACATCTTTTTCCCAATTTTGGTCTGAGGACATGCTCTGCAAAATCTGATGTTTTTGAAATCACTGAGATTTATTTTATGGTCCAGTATATAGTCTAACTTGGTAATCTCCCATGTGATCTTCAAAGTATATTCTGCAATTATTGGGTATAATGTTCTAAAAATGGCAATTAAGTCATTTGATGATGTTTTAAATTTTTCTATATCCTTATATGTTAAAGAAATATCCAATTACAATGTGGATTTGATAATTTTTCTCGTTAATGATTTCAGATTTACCATCATGCATTTTGAATCTCTATTATTAGGAGCATACATGTTGGAGATTGTTATATCTTGTTGATTGAGGTTTTTTTGGTTTTTAATTTATTTATTTTATTTATTTTTATTTTTGGTTGCATTGGGTCTTCGTTGCTGTGCGCAGGCTTTCTCTGGTTGTGGCGAGCGGGGCTACTCTTCGTTGAGGTGCGCGGACTTCTCATTGCAGTGACTTCTCTTATTGTGGAGCACAGGCTCTAGGTGTGCAGGCTTCAGCGGTTATGGTGCATGGGCTATAGAGCGCAGTCTCAGTAGTTGTGGCGCACAGGCTCATTTGCTCCACGGCATGTGGGATCTTCCTGGGCCAGGGCTCAAACCCATGTCCCCTGCATTGGCAGGTGCATTCTTAACCACTGTGCCACCAGGGAAACCTTGATTGAGGTTTTTATTATTATAAAAGTCCCTCTTGATATTTGGTAATATTCTTTACCTTTAAGTTCCTTTTGTCTGACATTACTATTTGTTTGATATATCTTTTCATTATTTTACTCTCTACCTACTTGTGTCTTTAAAGTACACCATCTACGTATAGTTGGATCTTGATTTGTTCCTTATTTATGAATTGTTCAGTCAATTTACATTTGATTATTCATGTGGCTAGATTTAAGTGTACAATTTTTAAATTTATTTTCTATTTGTCCCGTCATTATTTTACCCATATTTTTAAGGATATTTTTGCTAGGTATATAATTCTGCATTTTAACCCACTCACTGCCTCAGCAATTTAAAGATATTCTCCAGTGTCTTCTGAATTCAATTATTTCTTATAATGAGTTCATTGTCCTTTTTATGGTATTTACCCTGTGTGTAATGTGCCTTTTGGTCTAGTTGCTCATAAGGTTTGTCTTTTAATCTTGGTTATTTACCATTCACTATTATGTTCTTAGGTGTGGTTTTCTTTGTATTAATAGTTATCCTACTTGAGACAACTGAACTTAAAGGAAATAGTTGAATTTTTACTTCAGATTTAGAAATTTTTTAGCAATTATGTCTTCAAATGTTTTTATACCCACTGTCATCCTCTTATTCTTCTGAAACTCCTCTCCTTCTGAGAGTCCAACTATAAATATGTTAGATGGTTGATGTTGTTCTACAGGTTACTAACTGTATGTGCATTTATTTTCAGTCATTTTTTTCTCTGATTCTCAGACTGGATAATTTCTACTGACTTGTTTTCCAGTTTACTATTTCTTCCACAGTCTCCAATCTGCAAAGCCCATTAAATGAATTTACTATCTCAGATACTGTACTTTTCCATTATAGAATTTTCATATGATTCTTTTTTATAATTTCCATTTCTCTACTAATATTGCTCATCATCTCACTTCTAATGTTCCTACTCTTAAGTCATTGAACATATTTAAAATAGTCACTTTAAATTAATTGTCTTCTAATGCCAATAATTATGTCCCCTTGGAATCTGTTAATCTTAACTGTTTTCATTTTCATCATAAATTCTATTTTTCGGCTTTTGTGTATATCTAGTAATTATTGATTATATGTTAAACATTGTGATGATATGTTGTTCATAGGATTATGTTTTGTTTTGTTGGGCAATTATATTGCTGGTAGATCCTGTAGGCTTTTCTTTTTATTTGTAAGTGCTTATTTATGTTTGTTTTTGCCTTAGTCCAAGGATGCAGCCTTACTTTATAACATTACTCTGCAAGGTATCTCCTCTCTGACTGGGCTAGACCTACCTCTCTCAGTTTTGAATGACTTGGTGTTATCTGCATTCAGTGCTCAGCTTAACAGCAGGTGCTCTCTTTTGGACCTAATGGACTCTTACTCTAAATCCAGCCCTTAACCAGGGACTTATAGTAAATCCCTCATATATTTCTGGGTCTTTCTCCCTGCACTTCTCCTTTATCTCCAGAGCCTTGTTCCAAATATACCAACTGGTTCAGAAATGCTGAAATCTTATCTCTGTTTTCTCAATCCATGAAGAACACTGACTTCTGCTAAGCCTCCACCTCCATGTGTGATGATCAGTAACTTCCTTCAGGCAGAAATCCAGATGGAAAATGAGTGTTTCTTCTTATGTGCTTCTGTTTTCTCAAGAATCACAGTCCTGCACTGCCTGTTGTCCAATACCTAAAAAACTTGCCTCATTCATTTTGACTTGTATTATGGCTGTCGACAAGTTTGATACTAGGTCCTCCATCATGGTGTGAACCCAGGCCCAGCCACTGAAATTTAAAATTTAATGCATGGGCTTAAACACCAGATAGTATAATTGGAGAGGACTAGTTAACTGTCAGATATATGTATAAAATAAAAATAAAATTTAAAACTTCTAGGAATACAAGGAGATAAATAAATATGAAAAAAGAACTTGACAAACATAGAATGTAGAATTAGAAAATCTGAGCTATCTAAATAGATTTCTAAAGGAAGTGAATAGATGGATAATTCTGATTTTTTTTAGCATTAATGAAAGACATACGTCATCAAGTTCAGCAGTCACCCTGAACCCCAAGCAGAGTAGGGTGAAAAATTCATACTTATATTCAAGGTAATGGAACTTTAAAATGACATATATGAGGAAATTTTTAAAAAATACTTCTAATAACTAAGTTTAAAAATCATAGCAATCCTTAGAAAATACTTAAATGATAATGAAAACAGGACATATATAACCATATGCAACTTTACTGAAATAGTAAATAGAACAATTAAAACCATAAATTTTTTTAAAATAAAGGAGACCAATAATTAATCATCCAGACATCCATGTCAGATTCAATCAGTGCCCTATATATAAGTGTTTCCTCAGCATTCATCATCCCCATGTGTACTGAGTTTCTTACTGTATGTAGCTATCACTCTTCTTTCTCCCTAAAGACTTTTATGGGATGCTTGGAACATGTATGGAACAGGCTGGATGTACTGGAGAGTTGATATTCTCAGGAGTAGCCCTCAGTCAGTGGTTTTACATATATATACTCCTTTGTATATATAATCTCCCAGCTCTTTGGGAGGCACATTTCTGAGGCATGTTCACTACCATCTACGAATGGAGATTGATGACCATTTGTCCATAGCAGTGAAATTCTTGTCAATGCACCTACTATTGGTTTCTACTCTCTCTACTAGAGCCTCCTGGAATCACCTCCCAAATAAGCTACTTTCACTCTACTACTCTCAGAGTATGATTCTGTGGAAAACCAAATTCAGATAGTATCTATTTAAGAAGTTATCAAAAGAATTATATAATAAACTCAAAAGAGAGTAGAAAGGTCTTGAAATAAATGTATAAAAATAAATTTGAAATCTTAGACAAATGGAAAATTTTCAAGAACGATTCAAAATACCAAAACTCAATATTAAGAAATGAAAATATCTGACCAGATATAGACTCATAAACTTAAAAATCAGTTAAAATATAGTTCCCTCTTCCACCCATACGTAAAAATCTAGATATTCTTACAGGTTTTATATTTAAGAACTAGTAATTCCATTCTTATATATACTTTTTAAAAGATGAGATTAAAAGAATATAATTCTAAATCATTCCATAAGTCTAGTATAACAAATGAAGAACACTGGGAGTAAAAAGAATTTCAGTCAAATCATACTATCATAGATTTTAAAATTCTAAACAAAATATTGATAACCAAGCTAGGCCTTCCTTAGAAATGCAAGTTTAGTTTAATATTAGAAAATGTATTTATTTAATACATAACAGATTCGTGAATAAGACTAATACTAATGGATGCAGAAAAGATTTTTAAAAATTCAACATCTATTTGTACTAATAAAGAAAAACCTTAGTATAAGAGAACTTCTATAACCTGATAAACTGATAAACCTGATATAACCTGATAAACATAATGCTGGGCAAGTAAAGCAAGCTGCTCAATGAAATATTCACTGTCTTTCTTCCAAAATATCTTGGCTATTGATCAGATTATTAATATATATAACTACCTAATCATCCATTGCCATGGCAACATATGAATAAAACGAATAATTTCAACTCTCAACCGAAAGATACCTTAAAAAACAAAACAGCAAAATAATAAGACTGCTCTGATATGACACCTAAAGCACAAGCAACAAAATAAACGTATGGAAAATAATGCTTTACATTTAGTATTTAGCAAAAATATAGCTACTCATTTGAAAAATAAACCCCTAGATCATAATGTTCATTTTCTATGGTGAAAATGGAAGTTATTGGAAACAGAGAGAAATGTTTTAAAAAGCATTTGTGATAGCAAGGTGATAGATACATTGATGTTTATTTTATTATTTTTAATGTTTATAACATTAGCATCATGAAAACACTGCATAATTAAAGGTAAATGTTATCTTTATTTCTTTGATTTTGTGGGTGTTTAATTTTTTTAGACTGATTTTGCTCCGTTAATAATAAGAGCCTTTTAAAAGTTATTACCATCAACATTTTGTCTGTTTTTTCCAAATTTTTTTTCCACTGGTGACTGCCTGCCTATTAATTTTGAATACAGTTTTTGATGTTTTAATTTTGGCAGAGACAAGTTTGTTTGTTTTTTTCTAATCTTAAGTCTTTCTTATCTCCCTTAAGACTTTCTTTTATTTTTATTGCAGTAGGTAAAAGTTATCTGCCTAGATTGCAAGATCCTATTTACCTATCTGCTGTATCCATCCTCCAGCTACTGTAAGTTTTAGCTGTCCATGGCTCACAACTGCCCCTCTTCTTAGGAGAACTGCTCTTAGCTGACTGGGAGCTGTTTTACCTGGGAGGTCACAACCCTCTGGAGTGGGGGCTGTAGGACACAATCAATAATTGACTCACAGAGGAATACAAAAGCTGGTCACTTGGCTTCAAGGTGGAATAAAGCTCTCCACTGTATTGAATTGGAGCTGGATGGACTCCAGCTGAAAATACATTCCTTACCTCTTCTTATGTCCCATCCTCCACCTTCTCACACTCATTCTTTCATGATAGCACGTTCTCAATAAATTGCATGCAAATACCTATCTAAGGCTCTACTTCTAGGGAATCTGACTAAAACAACCATTATGGCTTCCACATCTCATATTACAAATTCACCTATATTTTCTTTCAGGTATTTTTTTACTTTATATTGTACAATACATTATTGTATCTGTTACTGATAGTCTCTCATGTTCTTTCTTCCAAAATATCTTGGCCATTGATCAGATTATTAATCTATATATAACTACCTAATCGTCCATTGCCATGGCAACATATAAATAATACGAATAATTTCAACTCTCAACCGAAAGATACCTTAAAAAACAAAACAGCAAAATAATAAGACTGCTGTGATATGACACCTAAAGCACAAGCAACAAAATAAAAAATAAGTGGGACAACACCAAACTAAAAAGCTTCTGCACAGGTAAAGAAATGGTCAACAAAATAAAAAGGCAACTTATGGAATGGGAGAATATTTGCAAACCACATGTATGATAAGGGGTTAATTTCCAAACTATATAAGGAACTTATACAACTCATTAGACAAAAAATCCAAACAACCCAATTAAAAAATAGGAAAATTGAATAGACATTTTTCCAAAGAAGTTACTCAAATGACCTATAGGTACATGAAAAAGTGGTTAACATAAGCAATTATCAGGGAAAGGCAAATGAAAAGCACAATGAGATAGCACCTCAGACCTTTAGGAATGGCTGTCATCAAAAAGACAATAGATAACAAATGCTGGAGAGGGTATGGAGGAAAGGGAACCCCTGTACACTGTTGGTGGGAATGTAACTTGGTGCAGCCGCTATAGAAAACAGTATACTGTCTTCTTTAAAAATAGGGCTTCCCTGGTGGCACAGTGGTTGAGAGTCCGCCTGCCGATGCAGGGGACACAGGTTCGTGCCCCGGTCCGGGAGGATCCCACATGCCGCGGAGCGGCTGGGCCTGTGAGCCATGGCCGCTGAGCCTGCGTGTCCGGAGCCTGTGCTCCGCAACGGAAGAGGCCACAACAGTGAGAGGCCCACGTACCGCAAAAAAGAAAAAATTAAAAATGGAACTACTATATGATCTAGCAATTCCACTTCTGTGTATATATCCAAAGGAAATGAAATCATCATCCTGAAGAGATATCTGCACACCCCTCTGTTCATTACATCATTTTTCACAGTAGCCATGACAGGGAAACAACCAGTGGACGAATGAATAAAGAAAACTTGGTATATATCTATATCAATTAGCTTAAAAAATTTAGGAAATTTTGGGCATGGAACTTGAGGGCATTAAAGCTAAGTGAAATAAGTCAGACAGAGAAAGACAAATACTGTATGATCTTACTTATATATGGAATCTAAAAAGAAAAAAAAATAAACTCATAGAAACAGAGAACAGATTGGTAGTCACCAGAGGCAGGGGGCAAGGAGTAGGGGAACTGGTGAAGGTGGTCAAAAAGTACAAACATCCAGTTATAAGATAAATAAGTTCTGGGGATGTAATGTACAGCATGACAACTATAATTAACAATACTGCACTGCATATTTTAAAGTTGCTAAGATACTAAATCTTAAAAATTCTCATCACGAGAAAAAAATGTAATTATGTGAGTTGATGGGTGTTAACATAAATTATTGTGGTGATCATTTCTCAAAATATAGATTTATATTTGATATATATAAATATGTAAAATCATTAAGTGGTACACCTCAAACTTATACAGCATTATATGTCAGTCATATGTCAATAAAGTGAAAAAACTGAAAGCACCATATAGGTACTGAGATTTTATCAAGTCTCTAAAATGTAGATGACAAAAAAAAAACCCACTAAGTTAGCTTAGATAAAATAGAAATTGCTTGGCCAATAAAATCCAAGAAAGGACTAAACATCCAAATTACACAAAAGATGGATCAGGTATCTGCCTCTGAACCATCAAATATGTCCAGAAATGCTCATTTGTATGGTTTTACAGGTGCAAGAATGGCTGGGGAGGGGAGCGAGAGAGATGTATGTTCTGGCTAGAGAGTGACATAGATATCAAATGTATTCTTGCTTGAGGGTTCTTTCTCATAATAAGTAATTTCTCTACAGCCTTCATCTTTATCTTGTGCGGAGCTGACCACAGCATCTCTGAAATCCCTAATTCATTTACTCATGGTTTGAACCTGATGTTTTTTGTAGGAGCTATCCAGAAGCAATAATATGGCAGTGGAAACCATAACTGATAACCCAGTGTCCCATGGTCTAACAGAAGAAGGAATGTACCAATTATAAATATTGATCACTATCTGTATCTTTATCTTCTATAACAGTCTTCTTCTTAACATGATAAAAAATAAACAAAACTACATATCTTTGGCTTTCTTGACATTTAGTCAATTGTCCAATGTTAAAAAATACAGTCAGAATGCAATTATTTTGACACATTCTTCACACTGTCCCCTTATATTTGAGTCCCAGGCAAAGGTACTATTCGTTAAATTTTGCTGTATCTAGACTTCCAGAAAGTTCTTTAATTCCTGAAATCCTGGGGTTGAAAAGGTACAGGATACAAAGTAAAAATTTGTTGAAATGTCTTCATTAAGGTTAAACTAAACATAAGAAACTGTTGATTAGATGTAAAGAAAACCTAAATGAGCTAAGTCTATGAGACTGTGAAATAGACTCCCTAAGGGCAGCCTCTGAAAGGAGTCTTTCAAAATTACCCAAGCAAAATTCTTTCAGGCAGAGACTGTAGGATTTGGGGTTTTTTTTTTAACCTAACATTGTTGGAAAAGCAGAGCATGTGAATCAGAAATGAATTTTTCAAACCTATAAGGCATTATGATCCTGAGTTTCCATTCTCACCTGAGTATCTGTGTATTTTTTTTTTTTTTTTTTTTTTTTTTTGCGATATGCGGGCCTCTCACTGTTGTGGCCTCTCCCGTTGTGGAGCACAGGCTCCGGACACGCAGGCTCAGTGGCCATGGCTCACGGGCCCAGCTGCTCCGCGGCATGTGGGATCTTCCCGGACCAGGGCACGAACCCATGTCCCCTGCATCGGCAGGCAGACTCTCAACCACTGCGCCACCAGGGAAGCCCCCTATCTGTGTATTTTTTAATCCTTGATGTAAAATGTCTTTGTAACCTTGGCTATGTTGCCACTTCTGGACTAGCTTTTGCCACGCTTAGCAAGCATGTGAAGAACCAAGACTTGGCTGGAAAATGCTCCCAAAACAAATGTCCAGTGGTTTAAAATTATGCTACATTTAGAATTCTAGATAAATTGCATTACCTTCTCACAACTGCTTAAAAGGTAAAGCTGTTTGCTGCCTTTCTAGAACAATAGATACCTATTGGCTTTCTGATCTTTTAGCAACAGTTTGTAGAATCTTTATCCCTAGATTTTCCTTTGACCATGGTTTCTCACAATTTTCTGAACACTTAAAATCGTTTATACACTCTGGATACAGAGGTCTACTGACCTCTATTTTCTGGCTTAGACTGTTCAGACTTAAGGTTCCTATGTTTCTCTGCCACTGGGTGATAAAATACACTTTATTCATTATCTGTCCTTGATCACAAACCTTTGACTCTTGTGAATTTCCTGCCTCATTTACTAGATTTGCTGTAGCATCCCGCTTATCTTGATTTCTGAGTTCACATACGTGTTTGTGGATTCTCCCGTCTACCCCCATGACCTCTGCCTCGTTCTCACTCTTCGTTTCAGAGTTATGTTAATCACATCTTCATGTAGATTATATAATGGGCCAACTGGAAAAACTGTATAAGGTGGCTAGATGGAAGAATTAACAGCTATTGACTGATAACTTACGTATCTCTGCATTTCACCACAAAACTGGTACATATTTCAGATGACACAGCATGAAGAAACTGTTGAAGGCCCTGGGGCTAAGAATGCTGCAATGATAGAGTTGTTTTGCTGGTATGAAGGAAGTAAGTTATTAGCAGAAAGCTGGTGACCACAGAAAATAACCAACAATTTCCGTAGGTAGTTTCTGATGAATTTTCTTGAAAGAAAAGTACTAATAGAGGACCAAATTATATCATCTGTAAATACTTTAGGTTGTAACATAGGAAGTTCGTTTTAACAGACATATATTTAAACTGGGCTAAGGGGGAGATCCTAGCAGAGAGTAGAAAATGAGACTATTTCCAAATTTATGCCTGGGAGTTTAATTTTGCCCTTCTAGACATAAAATGAAAAATAGATTCCTTGAGAAAAACTATTTACATAATTTTTAATTCCAGGAAGCACATTCTCACACCATCTCATACCTGAGCTAACCTCTAAAACAGAAGAAACAACTAAAGCAAACAGTTCCAGTTAGCCAACAACATAAAACTACCTTTGTCTCTCGTATAAAATAACGTCAAAAATCAGGTTCTAAATACAATGAGCTATTTCTCCTGTCCAGCAAACTTCTGTACCACTATATAGAGGGTTTTAAAAATATTAGCTGTAAAAGTAATATTGTCATTTATTTATAAAGTAGTTGAATTTTATAGATAGAGTTCAAGTAATTACTCTTACTTTTAAAATTTTAAATAAGATCTTTCTTACTATAAAAGCTGTCTATATTCACTGTGGAAAATTCTGAAACACAAAAAAATTAATTAAAAATATTAATTTTATTTCTTAAATGTAACTATCATTATATCATTAAATCAATTTGTTGATTTAAATATATTACTATATCACCAAATTAACTTATATATGAATGTTTACTTTAACCCTTTTGTCCATTTATACATAAATTAATTTGGTGACACAGTGATCTAAATTTTCTTTTTACATTACATATGAAATAATATTTTCCAATTTAATTAATGTTCTCTAAAATACAAGGATGAGAATTATAGAATATGTATTCATAGAAATGTAATAATTTATTTTATTTATCCCCAGTTATTGGGCATTTAGGATATTTCCAGTTTTATAATATAAATTCCATGGTGATTAACATTTGGAAATTAAATACTCATACATATTCGACTTTTTTCTCAGGATAATTTCTAGAAGTTTAATTTAGTCAAAAGATATAAATATTTTAGCAATTTTGCTTAATTGTCAAGTTTCCATCCAGAAAAAAACTGTACTGATATACTCTCCCAGCAGCTGTGGTAAAGGTTGCCATTTTCCAATTTCTGCACACCTTCAATGATAAGTTATTGTAATTTTTAGATGCCTTTTTTTAATGAAAAAGGATATTATATTGTTTAAATTTGTATTGCTTTATTAGAGTTTTCTGGAATTTGGTCAATAAAATTAAAACACGTAGCAATAAATAAGGCTACTGATTTCAATCTGTTACTTAAGGCTATGTCTCATAATGTTATGTCATACTATTCTCACTTGCCATTGTATACCTATGAAAACCTGATCTTAATTATAACACATTTATGGTCATATCCTGAATATGGAATTACAATAATGAAACATTATTAAAAGCATCTCAATTAAACTCTTAAATTACATATTTATGGTATTTAGAAATACAAAAAGATATTTCTGGAAAGATAGTTTTTGCTAAGCAAGGAAGATTTATTTTGAATGGAGATATTGTACCTAAAACTTCACAAATATATATATACTGGGAATCATATAATGTCCAATAAAATATACTACATACAGAACCATAGAGTAGGTCCTGATGTAACATAATTAATCATAAAACACATGTTATACCTGCCCCCTTACATTAATCATTACAAAAGAGCTTCACTGCTATTGGCAGTAACTTGATTTATTACTAATAATGTACTCTGACACAACCCAAAACGTGGATATTGGACATAATTTCATAGAAAGCATCTAAATAGACTGTGCAATGATATTGGAAAGATAAACAAAACCACGATTCTACCCAACCATGGTACTACACCATCACAGAGCAATTTCTCCCTGGATTGCACACCTGCTTTCTGGCCCATTAAGTCCTGCTGTCTTTACAAGGAACTGAGGTTGTAATGTCTTTCCCAAATGCATATTTTTATAGGACCATGCATAACAAGTACACATGAATCTACATGTTGCCAACCTCATTTTTAATATGTTCAGTCTGGCTGGAACAGGAAAATAGTCACTGTAGAAGATAAATCTCTTAATTGCTTAAAGCTCCTCAGCAGTCATTTCCTGACAAGCATTGCAAGAATTCCCTGTAGCTGTGAATTACTATTCTGTTCACTTATACATTCCTAGAAACAGGATCTGATATCATTTTTCATAAAGAAGTGGTATTTAGGAATAATAAATTGCACATCAAATTTGATTTTATTTTTGCACATCAAATTCTACTGCTTCAAACCCTTGCAGTCACCTATCATTACAGTAAATTCTGGTTGGCTATTTCTCCCCTTTCACTGATGTGCACGGACCACTTCCCAATGATATTTTCACCGTGTGCAGAACACATCAAGAGTTAGCTAAAGGGTTTCCCTGGTGGCGCAGTGGTCGAGAGTCCGCCTGCCGATGCAGGGGACACGGGTTCGTGCCCCGGTCCGGGAAGATCCCACGTGCCGCGGAGCGGCGAGTCCAGTGAGGCATGGCCGCTGAGCCTGCGCATCCGGAGCCTGTGCTCCGCAACAGGAGAGGCCACAACAGTAAAAGGCCCGAGTACCACAAAAAAAAAAAAAAAAAAAAAAAAAAGAGTTAGCTAAAAAATCATTTCAACAGTAGACTTCCAGTGGGAATGTCAATGAGCTGACGGTATCTTGGACACATTATCTGCATTCCTGAGCTTTATTTTATTTGCAAGATTAAAAATGTTTGAGGTGAAAGAAGTGATCTGTACCTGATGGAACAACAGTCTTTCATCAGAGATGTGTGTGTGTTGAAAGACAAGGCAGCTGCTATGAGGAGATTATAAAATTGGGTTCTAGGGCTCTTTGACATATAATCTGGAACCCAAATTTGCACATTTCTTTTACCTTAAAATATGTGATACAAAGTTTTATCAGTTATTATCATACTTCCTTTACTTTGAATATATATATGCAATTTTCTTTTTACTATCTTGATTCATTGTCAGCTAAAATTAAAGGTTAAAATTGTCTTGGTGGGCTAATAAAGGTCAGAATGGTCAACTAATTTCCCCTGTGGAAATATAATAATCATTTAAATTTGCAATTATTAAATGACAATATTTCTTAAGATAGCATATGTAAAACTATTTTCCTCCAATGTTTAGAAAATATTGAAAAGGGATAAAATATACACTAGAGGCTTATTCTTCGAATTCCTAGGAAAGAATGGTATTAGAAGAGGGAATAAATAATATTCTAACTTCTGATTTAACTTGAAAGAAAACATTTTAAATATTAGTATTTTTAGTTTTTGTTTAATGATGCTAATTTTAAAGAAATAACCAGAGATATCTCAGGAAATATAGATGCCACAATGACCAGAAAATAATCTGAACATCAATTTTTTTTAGTTTTGCTATGTATTTTATTCAGTTTATTCCTTTCTTGTGTTTTCTAACAATATGTTCTCTCCATATTTTATGAACTTGAGATTGTTATTACGAAGAGGCAAGGATAAAAGAAAGCAAGTGCTTCTCGACGACAGAGTCAAAGTACCAAAGGGGAAATCAACAGAGAAATCACCAGAATCTTTTCTGCTCCCTACAAAAATGTAAAAATATGTTTTCTCAGCAAAGGAGACAAAAAAATAGTTCTTAGAAAAACTAAATAACAAGTTCAACTTCAATACCCAGTTGTATTATTTTATTTACATTTCACTTTATTTCAGTCTAGTATTGACTTAATTAAGTATACCAAGTCTTTCACGTCTCTTCATTACAACCAACGTGTGTAAAAGATAACTGGGGAGAAGTTTCCAGTGAATAGAAAAGGAATTGTATGCACTACTCAATAAAAGTGAAATGAGTAACAAGGATAACAACATTTAAAGCATGTATCACATAACCCTAGTGAGATTTTAACCTACATAATTACTTGGTCAGCACACTGACTCACGGTATTTCCACGTTGTATCAAAATGCTTTGTGAGTTAACTTTGGGGAAGTATCTCAGGTATATATCAAGAGTTATGTTCCTGTGTACAGAATCAGGTCTTCTGAAAACTGCTTGATAATATGTTGTTTCTAAATAATATCAAACTACTTGAAAAGTGAAGACTCTTAACCATTTAGTTAATTTCCTGATCTAGATGACACTAAAACATTCATTTCTTTCTTTAACTGAATCTATCAAACACATACTGTTTTTGCAAACCGATCATTTCCAAACATAATCTTGTAATGTTCATAGATACCCATCTAAAATAATAAAAAAATTGTTTTATTGCATTGTATTTGTTTTATTTTAATTTATTTATTTGTTTTTGGCTGCATTGGGTCTTCATTGCTGCATGTGGGCTTTCTCTAGTTGCGGTGAGAGGGGGTTACTCTTCATTTCACTGCGCAGGCGTCTCATTGCAGTGGCTTCTCTTGTTGCGGAGCACGGGCTCCAGGTGTGTGGGTTTCAGTAGATGTGGCATGTGGGCTCAGAAGTCGTGGCTTGCGGGCTCTAGAGCGCAGGCTGAGTAGTTGTGGCACACGGGCTTAGTTGCTCCATGGCATGTGGGATCTTCGTAGACCAGGGCTCGAACCCCTTTGTCCTGCATTGGCAGGCGGATTCTCAACCACTGCGCCACCAGGGAAGTCCCTATTGCACTGTATTTAAAATATAACATATACTACTTTTGCAGGGAATAGCAGCGTGAAATTATTCAAACATTTGTTGGGAGGTAGAGGAGGAATTGCTAATAGACATAAACAGCTGCAAAAAAGATTGCATATTTATCTTATTTAATCTTCTTGACAATCCTTTGAAATACTATTATTAAACTGTGCATTTTCTTAGATGAGGTACTTAACATTCAGAGAAATTAAATAGTTTACCCACTATTCCATAGCTCCAACTTGAAGCCAGATCATTTTGAATTGCACATCTGCACCGCTGGTGAGCATTAATGGATATGGGCAACTTCATGTGGTGAGGAAATGAAAATGATTCTTAGACTGGGTTACATAGAAACCTTTGATCACTTAAGTAACAATTCTGATATCCATGTAGTTTCTACTTTATGTCAATTATATTAACTGAAAAAACTAACCAAGTAGCTGCTCATCACTTAGCCGATAGGCATTCATATTCTCCTTTCCCTCAGAGGAAGACTCAAGTTCTCTGGTCCTGGAAGCAGTGTAATGATGAAGGACGTGAGTCAGCAGGCCTGGACACCAGTCCAGGCCCCAAACTTACCAGTTGTGTTAAGCTGGCTTGCTTTTAACATCTCTCAGTGACAATTCCCTCATCTAAAAGTGAGAATAATAATCAGATGCAGAGAATGTGACAATTAGAAGAAATAGATGGACCATATTTCTGGTTAAGAATAAATTCAGTTTTGCATCTCTGAACAGAGATGCAAAAATGTAAACTCACAATTGGTTCAGCCACTATGGAGAACAGTATGGAGGTTCCTTAAAAAACTACAAATAGAACTACCATATGACCCAGCAATCCCACTACTGGGCATATACCCTGAGAAAACCAAAATTCAAAAAGAGTCATATACCAAAATGTTCATTGCAGCTCTATTTACAATAGCCCGGAGATGGAAACAACCTAAGAGCCCATCATCGGCTGAATGGATAAAGAAGATGTGGCACATATATACAATGGAATATTACTCAGCCATAAAAAGAAACGAAATTGAGCTATTTGTAATGAGGTGGATAGACCTAGAGTCTGTCATACAGAGTGAAGTAAGTCAGAAAGAAAAAGACAAATACCGTATGCTAACACATATATATGGAATTTAAGAAAAAAAATGTCATGAAGAACCTAGGGGTAAGACAGGAATAAAGACAAAGACCTACTGGAGAACGGACTTGAGGATATAGGGAGGGGGAAGGGTGAGCTGTGACAAAGCGAGAGAGAGGCATGGACATAAATACACTACCAAACGTAGGTAGATAGCTAGTGGGAAGCAGCCGCATAGCACAGGGAGATCAGCTCGGTGCTTTGTAACCATCTGGAGGGGTGGAATAGGGAGGGTGGGAGGGAGGGAGACGCAAGAGGGAAGACATATGGGAACATATGTTTATGTATGACTGATTCACTTTGTTATAAAGCAGAAACTAACACACCATTGTAAAGCAATTATACCCCAATAAAGATGTTAAAAAAAAAAAAATGTAAACTCACATGGAAGAGATATCTATATAGTTTCATCTAGTTTTTTTTTTTTTTAAGAAGTTGTTGGGGGTAGGAGTTTATTAATTAATTTATTTATTTTTGTTGTGTTGGGTCTTCGTTTCTGTGCGAGGGCTTTCTCTAGTTGTGGCGAGCGGGGGCCACTCTTCATCGCGGTTCGCGGGCCTCTCACTGTCACAGCCTCTCTTGCTGCGGAGCACAGGCTCCAGACACACAGGCTCAGTAGTTGTGGCTCACGGGCCTAGTTGCTCCGCGGCATGTGGGATCCTCCCAGACCAGGGCTCGAACCCATGTCCCCTGCATTAGCAGGCAGATTCTCAACCACTGCGCCACCAGGGAAGCCCATCTAGTTTTCATTGTATATATTAATTACTAATACGATTAGAAAACAGCACTGAGCAAAAAAATGAAAGTGTCTTCTAATGTGATGTCCATGGTTTATGGTTGTACAGCTTTTTTTTTAAAAAAAAGAATCACTATTAACTGGGGAGATATTATTAGAAACACAATAGAAAACTCCAGGTAATTTCTGATTTTCCTTTTGATTTACAGGGTAGCCCAGCTTCTTGACTGTTCTTCTTAGTATGCACAACCTGTTTAGAGTTAAAATTGTCTCATGGTATATGTGGTGAGCGCGATTTGCCAAGAGAATTCCACATAGCTCTGCAATAGCAGAGCCACGGGAAAACTAGCTCCTGATCATCATGAACCCGTGAGGTACATGGTCAACCACAACGTTAACCAATTCTGTTCCAAGTGCTATAATAACAATGTATTATGTATTGTTACATTAATTATGTGGATTTTATACTTAAAACTTCTCAGAAGTGAGTACTTCACTTCCACATTATTAAAATTTGAAATTGTTGTATTCAGATGTCATATTAAAATAAACTAATTAAAGATTACAATCTGGGGGCTTCCCTGGTGGCACAGTGGTTGAGAGTCCGCCTGCCGATTCAGGGGACACGGGTTCGTGCCCCGGTCCGGGAGGATCCCACATGCTGCGGAGCTGCTGGGCCCATGGGCCATGGCCGCTGAGCCTGCGCGTCCGGAGCCTGTGCTCCGCAACGGGAGAGGCCACAACAGTGAGAGGCCCGCGTACGGCAAAAAAATAAATAAATAAATAAATAAAGATTACAATCTGCAAAAGGCAGAACTATGAACACAGTAAAAAGATCAGTGGTTGTCAGGGGTTGGAAGGAGGAGGATGAACAGATGAAACAGAAGATTTTTAAGGCAGTGAAACTACTCCGTATGATACTATAATAGTGGATACATGCCATTACATATTTGTCAAAATCCACAGAACGTACAACACCAAGAGTGAAACCTAACGCAAACTATGGACTTCGGGTGATAATGATGTGCCAGTGTAGGTTTACTGATGATAACAAATGTACCACTCTGGTGCAGCGTGTTGATGGTGGGGAGGCTGGGGGGGCGGCGTGGGCAGGGGGCTTATGGGGGCACAATTTTCTGCTCAATTTGGCTGTGAACGTAAAACTGCTTTTTAAAAAAGCCTATTTAAAAGAAAAAACTAATCAGAGAAATGTTGTAGTCTTATTTAATGTAGGAATCGTAGCTCTGTGCATTAGGTGTATTTATAGCTAATAATTTGTCTTTATATTTAATGTGTATGAAATTTTAATTAAAAACATAAATGGCCAATGAAAATCCAAATATGCTCATTTGTTAGTCATCTGGAAATAAAAGTTAATTTACAATGAGATGTGTCTAAAGATTGAAATAAAAAATAAATAGGTAACAAACTTGGGAAGGGTGTGAAATAAAAATTGTCATATACTGTTCATGGGAGCATCAGTGGTACAACTACTCTGGAAAACCATTTAGCAGAAGCTACTAAAGCTAAATATATAGATGCCCCTTGACCCAAAAAACATGAATGATTGTGGCCATAGCAGCATTATTTTAATAGTCAAAATATTGAAACAACCCAAATGTTCATCAACAGTAGAATAAATGGTGATATATTCACACAACAGAAACTATGCAGCAATACATTAAACAAACTTCAATGACACGCAAGAGTAGGAATGAATATCACATATATAACTTTAAGAAAAAGAGTCCAGATTTTATTATTCCAGATTTATTATGCACAAAAAAGAATTTTATAGTTTAAAGTCAGGCTAGATGTTTCTCTTGGTAGGTGTAGTGAGTAGAAGGAGGTCGAGGGGAGCCTTGAGTGGCAGGCAATTTTCTGTTTCTTCATTTCTTCACGTGCTCTTTCATGATGTATACAATATAGGAAAATTTCTTGAGCCGAATGTTAATGACACACCTATTTTCCCATATTAGTTGAACATGACAAAGGAGGAGCACAGAAGCTGAGGTGAAGTCCATTTCAAACTAGAAATGATGGTAGTTTTGCAAAAATTCTTGTGCTTCCACAGGTTACAGTATTAAATATTGTGAAATAATGATTTTTACATAACACATTACATTAATTCCAAAGTTGTCAGTTTATCTAAAGAATTACGAGAAGACAGTGATGGTCATAATGGAGACTTTCTTTTACCAAGATAGCAAAAGATGTAAGTACAAGATCCTTCTCTGAATATTATTTTTCCCCACCAAATATTTTCCCACATATAAGAATGTATTTAAAATAAAGTGTTTTAAGAATTTTTAAGAGGCACTAAAAAGGGGAAAGAGAGCCCTTGAGAAAATTTGACTTCTCAACTGAAAGACTATACAGAAATGAGTGCTATGTGATTAAGTGGTTTTCCCTATGCTAAGATTAACAGTTTTAACTAATATTTTTGGAGCTCTGTCAGTTTTCCATGGTCAGTGGTCATTGATTCAATGTTATTAATTTTATATTTACTACAAATGACCCCTAAAACTATTGGTAGGTGTCTTAGATTGCTTGTCCAGGAAGAAGAGAAAGATCCATGAAAATATAATTTATTAGGAAAAAATCAGTAGGACAGTGGGTAAGTGGAGCCAGGAAGAAATGTAGCCAGACAAGTCTAAGATATCAAGCAACATCCCACAGTGCTTAACTGTGGCTCAATCTGTCAGGGAGCTCTGGATACACTGTAGGGAACACCTCAGAGTAGCCGGGATCAAAGGCAGGGACTTGGAGTATTTAAGCTCCCAGGTCTAAAATCTTTGGCTAAGGGCTGGCTTCAAAGGAACATAACTTTTTAAGCATTTCTGGCTCCGTGTGTGCATAGGCAAAGTAATGGCAGCCTGAGACAGTCCCCTGACAAAGATTCACAGGTGCTGGCTCAGGAGTGAAAGTCCAATAAGAGCAGCTGTGCATGGTAAAGGGATCTACAGGGATTCGGACAGAGGACCTATGGCATCTGCTACAGTAGGTTTGCTTTCTTTTAACATAAAAGACAAAATAGAATGATTGTTCGCTTAATAAAATGTCCCTTTACAAAACTGTTTTGTCCATGAGGAGTTTCTTTAAACAATGAGGACGAATTCATACATTCATTCAATGAGTGTTTTAGGCATGTATTCATCACCAAACTTCATGGTAAAAAGATTTAGAAAAGGATAAAAAGAGTTAACAGAGCATTGTCCCTTGTCATCAGATGAAAATATAGCAGATGAGGCAAGAACAAATAAGCTGCAGAAATACAGGAGAGGTACATTACATGGTGCCATGTGAGAAGCACCTGTCTATACTCAGTGGTCAGGCTTCACAGAAGAAGCAACTTCAGGCTGTATTGATACAGTGTTGAGGATTTTCATACATAAATAAAGGAGAAAGATAATTTACTGAGGGCTCTGGCAAGAGAGTAGTGGATGTGATTGTTTGAATGCATACTCTAAACTGGTAGAAGATAACTGATAGACTGAAATAAGAGGCAAGTTTAACACAGAAATTTCTATGAGAAAATTGTAAAGATCACCGTAAGAGCAAAGGCATGAGACAGTAGTAAGAATATCAAAGCATTGAAAATAGGAATGCAGTAATGAAGGGGTTGTCTTAGTCTGTTTATGTTGCTGTAATAGAACACAATAGACTGGGTAGTTTGTAAACAACAGAAATATGTTTCTCATAGTTCTGAAGACTAAGAAGTCAAAGATCAAAGCATGAGATCTGGTGTCTGGTAAGAGCCTATTTCTGGTTCTTAGACACTTGTTTTCTTGCTGTGTCCTCACAGGACAAAAGGGGCAAAGGAACCCTCTGGGGTCTCTTTTATAAGGGCACTGATCCCATTTAGGAAGGATCCACTCTCATGAACTAATCAACTCCCAAAGGCCCCACCTCCAAATATTATAACATTAGGGATTAGGTTTCAACATATGAATTTTTCAGGGACACAAACATTCAGTCTATAGCAGAGGTAGAAGAGTTCAAAACAATAATGGAAACATCTGATTACAGGTTATAAATTGAGTTTGGATTTAGAGTCAATCAAAATAAAATCAAGGAACTAAAGGGTTAAAATTTTGAATGATTTGAGTCAGAAGTAAAGATTAGAATAAGCTTTCATAGTCTTGGATGAAGTAAAGAATTTACCTGGAGGTTAGAAAAGAAAGAAAAAAAATCCTCGAGTGGTACAATTAATCAAAAGAAAAATCAAAAAATACATTGAGAAAAATGAAAATGGAAGTACAATATATCAAAACTTATGAGAGGCAGCAAAAGCAGTTCATAGTGTTAAATACCGACATCAAGACAAATGTCAAATAACCTAACTTTATACCTCATGGAACTAGAAAAAGAAGAACAAATGAAGCCCAAAGTTAGTGGAAGGAGAAAACAAAGATCAGAGTGGATAAATGAAATAGAAACTAAAAATACAATAGAAAAGATCAATGAAACAAACACCAGTTTTTTGAAAGAATAAACAAAATTGACAAATCTTTAGACTCACAAAGTAAAAAAGAGAAAGGACTCAAATAAAATCAGAAATGAAAGAGAAGACTTTACAACTGATAGCACAGAAATAAAGGGTAATAAGCGACTGCTACAATTATACACCAACAAACTGGACAACCTAGAAGACATGAATAAATTCCTAGAAACATAAAATCTTCCAAGACTGAATCAGGAAGAAATAGAAAAGTTGAACAGACTGACAACCAATAATGAAATTGAATCAGTAATCAAAAACCTCCCCAAAAAAGTTAGGACCAAATGGCTTCACTGACGAATTCTACCAAACATTCAAAGAAGAATTAATACCAATTGTTCTCAAACTCTTCTGAAAACGGAATAAAAGAGAACATTTCCAAAATAATTTTACAAGACCAGTGCCAGGTTAGAATACCACAAAAAAAGAAAACTACAGGCCAATATACTTTATGAATACAGATGCAAAAATCCTCAACAAAATATTAGCAAACCAAATTCAACAATACATTAAAAGGATCATAAAACACAATCAAGTGGCATTTATCCCAGGGATGCAAGGATGTTTCATCATCTGCAAATCAATAACAAACACCACCTTAACAAAATAAAGTATAAAAAGTATATGATCAACTCAATAGATGCAGAGAAAGCCCTTGACAAAACCTGTCATCCATATATGATAAAAACTCTCAAAAAAGTGGGTATAGAGGGATCATACCTCAACATAATAAAGGCCATATATGACAAACCCACAGCTAACATCATACTCAATTATGAAAAGCTGAAAGCATTTCCTCTAAGATCAGAAACAAGACAGGAATGTCTACTCTTACCACTTTCACTCAACATATTATTGGAAGTCCTAGCAAGAGTGATTAGGCAAGAAATAAAAAGCACCCAAAACAGAAAGGAAGAAGTAAAACTGTCATTATTTGCAGACGACAGGATATTATATATAGAAAATACTAAAGACTCCACCAAAAAACTGTTAGTACTGATACATGAATTATAGGATACAAAATCAATATACAAAAATCAGTTTCACCTATATACACTGACAACAAGCGATCAGGAAGACAAATGAAAGAAACAATCCAATTTACAAATACACCCAAAAGAATAAAATACCTAGGAATAAATTTAACCAAGGAGGTGAAACTTCTACACAGAAAATGACAAGACATTGATGAAAGAAATTGAAGATGACAAAAATAAATGGAAAGGAGGAGACCTTCAAGGTGGCAGAGGAGTAAGACATGGAGATCACCTTCCTCCCCACAAATACATCAGAAATATATCTACATGTGGAACAACTCCTACAGAACACCTACTGAACGCTGGCAGAAGACCTCAGACCTCCCAAAAGGCAAGAAACTCCCCACGTAGCTGGGTAGGGCAAAAGAAAAAAGAATAAACAGAGACAAAAGAATAGGGACGGGACCTGCACCTCTGGGAGGGAGCTGTAAAGGAGGAAATGTTTCCACACATTAGGAAACCCTTCCCTGGCGGAGACTGCGGGTGGCGGAGGGGGTAAGCTTTGGAGCCACAGAGGAGAGCGAAGCAACAGGGGTGCAGAGGGCAAAGCGGAGAGATTCTCGCACAGAGGATCAGGGCCGACTGGCACTCACCAGCCCGAGAGGCCTGTCTGCTCACCGGCCGGGGCGGGCGGGGGCTGGGAGCGGAGGCTTGGGCTTCGGAGGGCGGATCCCAGGGAGAGGACTGGGGTTGGCTGCGTGAACACAGCCTGAAGCGGGCTAGTGCGCCACAGCTAGACGAGAGGCAGCCTGGGAAAAAGTCTGGAGCTGCTGAAGAGGCAAGAGACCATTGTTTCGGGGTGCATGAGGAGAGGGGATTCAGACCACCGCCTAAACGAGCTCCAGAGACAAGCGTGAGTCGCGGCTATCAGCGCGGACCCCAGAGACGGGCATGAGACGCTGCTGCTACCGCCACCAAGAAGCCTGTGTGCGAGCACAGGTCACTCTCCACACCTCCCCTCCTGGGAGCCTGTGCAGCTTGCCACTTCCAGGGTCCCGTGATCCAGGGACAACTTCCCCGGGAGAATGTACGGCGCGCCTCAGGCTGCTGCAACGTCATACTGGCCTCCGCCACCGCAGGCTCGCCCCGAATCCGTGCCCCTCCCCCCTGCCAGCCTGAGTGAGCCAGAGCCCCCAAATCAGCTGCTCCTTTAACCCCATCCTGTCTGAGTGACGAACAGACACCCTCAGGCGACCTACATGCAGAGGCGGGTCCAAATCAAAATCTGAACCCCAGGAGCTGTGAGAACAAAGAAGAGAAAGGGAAATCTCTCCCAGCAGCCTCAGGAGCAGCGGATTAAATCAACTTGATGTACCCTGCATCTGTGGAATACATGAATAGACAACGAATCATCCCAAATTGAGGAGGTGGACTTAGGGAACAACTGTAGACATGGGGTCTGCTCTCTACATCTAATTTGTTTCTGGTCTTATGTTTATCTTAGTTTAGTATTTAGAGATTATTATCACTGGTAGATTTGTTATTGATTTGGTTACTGTCTTCCCTGTTTTTCATATATATATAGATATATACATATTTTTCCTTCTCTTTTTGTGAGTGTGTATGTGTATGCTTCCTCATGTGACTTAGTCTGTAAAACTTTACTTCTACCATTTGTCCTAGGTCTCTGTCAGCCCTTTTTTTTTATATATACTTTTTATGCTTGTTATCACTGGTGGATTTGTTTTTTGGTTTGGTTGCTCCCTTCTTTCTTTCTTTTTTTTTTCTTTATCTTTACTAACATAAAATTTTTTTCTTTTTAACAATTTAAAAAATTTTTTTATTTTAATAACTATTTTATGTTTTTCTTTCTTCCTTTCTTTTTTTCTCCCTTTTCTTCTGAGCCGTGTGGCAGACAGGGTTCTTCTTGCTCCAGCCAGCTGTCAGGCCTGTGCCTCTGAAGTAGGAGAGGACACTTCAGGACACTGGTCAACCAGAGACCTCCCGGCTCCACATAATATCAAAAGGCGAAAGCTCTCCCAGAGAACTCCATCTGAACACTAAGACCCAGCTCCACTCAACAACCAGCAAACTCCAGTGCTGGACATGCTATGCCAAACAACAAGAAAAACAGGAACACAACCCCAAACAATAGCAGAGAGGCTGCCTAAAATCATAGTAAGGTCACAGACACCCCAAAACACACCACCGGATGTGATCTTACCCACCAGAAAGACAAGATCCAGCCTCAACCATCAGAACACAGGCACCAGTCGCCTCCACCAGGAAGCCTACACAACATATTGAACCAACCTTACCCACTGAGGACAGACACCAAAAACAACGGGAACTATGAACCTGCAACCTCTGAAAAGGAGACCCCAAACACAGTAAGTTAAGCAAAATGAGAAGACAAAGAAACACACAGCAGATGAAGGAGCAAGGTAAAAACCCACCAGACCTAAAAAATAAAGAGGAAATAGGCAGTCTACCTGAAAAAGAATTCAGAGTATTGATAGTAAAGATGATCCAAAATCTTGGAAATAGAATGCAGAAACTACAAGAAACGATTAACAAGGACCTAGAAGAACTAAAGAGCAAACAAACAATGATGAACAACACAATAAACGAAATTAAAAATTCTCTAGAAGGATTCAATAGCAGAATAACTGAGGCAGGAGAATGGATAAGTGACCTTGAAGATAAAATATTAGAAATAACTACCACAGAGCAGAATAAAGAAAAAAGAATGAAACGAACTGGGGACAGTCTCAGAGACATCTGGGACATTAAACACACCAACGTTTGAATTATAGGGGTCCCAGAGGAAGAAAAGAAAAATAAAGAGACTGAGAAAATATTTGAAGAGATTATAGTTGAAAACTTCCGTAAGATGGGAAAGGAAATAATCAATCAAGTCCAGGAAGAACAGAGAGTCCCATACAGGATAAATCCAAGGAGAAACATGCTAAGACATATATTAATCAAACTATCAAAAGTTAAATACAAAGAAAAATATTAAAAGCAGCAAGGGAAAAATCAATAAATAACATACAAGGGAATCCCCATAACGTTAACAACTGATCTTTCACCAGAAACTCTGCAAGCCAGACGGGAGTGGCAGGACATATTTAAAGTGATGAAAGGGAAAAACCTACAACCAAAATTATTCTAGTCAGCAAGGATCTCAGTCAGATTCGACAGAGAAATTAAAAGCTTTGCAGACAAGCAAAAGCTAAGAGAATTCAGGACTACTAAACCAGCTTTACACAAATGCTAAAGGAACTTCTCTAGGCAGGAAACACAAGAGAAGGAAAACACCTACAATAACAAACCAAAAACAATTAAGAAAATGGTAATAGGAACATATATATCAATAATTACCTTAAATGAAAATGGATTAAATGCTCCAACCACAAGACAAAGACTGGCTGAATGGATACAAACAAAAGACCCATGTATATGCTGTCTACAAGAGACCCACATCAGACCTAGGGACACATACAGACTGAAAGTGAGGGGATGGAAAAAGATATTCCATGCAAATGGAAATTAAAAGAAAGCTGGAGTAGCAATTCTCATATCAGACAAAATGACCTTAAAATAAAGACTATTACAAGAGACAAAGAAGGACACTACATAATGATCAAGGGATCAATCCACGAAAAAGATATAACAATTGTAAATATTTGTGCACCCAACATAGGAGCACCTCAATACATAAGACAAATGTTAACAGCCATAAAAGGTGAAATTGACAGTAACACAATCATAGTAGGGGATTTTAACACCCCACTTTCACCAGTGGACAGATCAACCAAAATGAAAATAAATAAGGAAACACAAGCTTTAAATGGTACATTACCCAAGATGGACTTAATTGATATTTATAGGACATTCCATCCAAAAACAACAGAATACACTTTCTTCTCAAGTGCTCATGGAACATTCTCCAGGATAGAACATATCTTCAGTCACAAATCAAGACTTGGTAAATTTAAGAACATTGAAATCATATCAAGTATCTTTTCTGACAAAAACCCTATGAGACTAGATATCAACTACAGGAAAAAATCTGTAAAAAATACAAATACATGGAGGCTAAACAATACACTACCAAATAACCAAGAGATCACTGAAGAAATCAAAGAGGAAATTAAAAAATACCTAGTATCAAATGACAGTGAAAACACAGTGACCCAAAGCCTATGGGAGGCAGAAAAAACAGTTCTAAGAGGGAAGTTGATAGCAATACAATCCTACCTCAAGAAACAAATATCTCAAATAAACAACCTAACCTTACACCTAAAGCAATTAGAGAAAGAAGAACCAAAAAACCCCCAAAGTTAGTGGAAGGAAAGAAATCATGAAGATCAGATCAGAAATAAAGGGGAAAAAATGAAGGAAACAATAGCAAAGATCAATAAAACTAAAAGCTGGTTCTTTGAGAAGATAAATAAAATTGATAAGCCATTGGCCAGACTCATCAAGAAAAAAAGGGAGAAGACTCAAATCAATAGAATTAGAAATGAAAAAGGAGAAAAACTGAGAGTGCAGAAATACAAAGGATCATGAGAGATTACTACAAGCAACTATATGCCAATAAAACAGACAACCTGGAGGAAATGGACACATTCTTAGAAAAGCACAATCTTCCGAGACTGAACCAGGCAGAAATAGAATATATAAACAGACCAATCACAATAAATGAAATTGAAACTGTGATTAAAAATCTTCCAACAAACAAAAGCTCAGGAACAGATGGCTTCACAGGTGAATTCTACCAAACATTTAAAGAAGAGCTACCATCTAACTTTCTCAAACTCTTCCAAAATATAGCAGAGGGAGGAACACTCCCAAACTCATTCTACGACGCCACCATCACCCTGATACCAAAACCAGACAGAGATGTCACAAAGAAAGAAAACTACAGGCCAATATCACTGATGAACATAGATGCAAAAATCCTCAACAAAATACTAGCAAACAGAATCCAACACTACATTAAAAGGATCATACACAATGATCAAGTGGGGTTTATCCCAGGAATGCAAGGATTCTTTAATATATGCAAATCAATGTGATAAAACATACTAAGAAACTGAAGGAAAAAAACCATATGATCACCTCAATAGATGCAGAAAAAGCTTTTGACAAAATTCAAAATTCATTTATCATACACATTTATGGTAAAAACCCTCCAGTAAGTAGGCTTAGAGGGCACTTACCTCAACATAATAAAGGTCATATATGACAAACCCACAGCCAACATTGTTCTCAATGGTGAAAACTGAAACCTTTTCCACGAAGATCAGGAACAAGACAAGGTTGTCCACTCTTACCACTATTATTTAACATAGTTTTAGAAGTTTTAGCCACAGCAATCAGAGAAGAAAAACAAATAAAATGAATCCAAATCAGAAAAGAAGCTGTCACTGCTTGCAGATGACATGATACTACACGTAGAGAATCCTAAAGAGGCTACCAGAAAACTACTAGAGCTAATAAATGAATTGGGTAAAGTAGCAGGATACAAAATTAATGCACAGAAGTCTCTTGCATTCCTATACACTAATGATGAAAAATCTGAAAGAGATATTAAGGAAACACTACCACTTACCACTGCAACAAAAAGAATAAAATACCTATGAAAAAGCCTACCTAAGGAGACAAAAGACCTGCATGCAGAAAACTATAAGACACTGATGAAAGAAATTAAAGACATTACAAACAGAGGGAGACATATACCATGTTCTTGGATTGGAAGAATCAACATTGTGAAAATGACTATATTACCCAAAGCAATCTACAGATTCAATGCAATCCCTATCAAACTACCACTGGCATTTTTCACAGAACTACAACAAAAAATTTCACAATTTGTATGGAAACAATGAAGACCCTGAATAGACAAAGCAATATTGAGAAATAAAAATGGAGCTGGAGGAGTCAGGCTCCTGGATTTCAGACTATACCACAAAGATACAGTAATAAAGACAGTATGGTACTGGCACAAAAACAGAAATATAGATCAATGGAACATGATAGAAAGCCCAGAGATAAACCCACACACATATGGTCACCTTATTTTTGTTAAAGGAGGCAAGAATATACAATGGAGAAAAGACAGCCTCTTCAATAAGCGGGTTGGGATAACTGGACAGCTACATGTAAAAGAATGAAATTAGAACACTGCCTAACACCACACCCAAAAATAAACTCAAAATGGATTAAAGATCTAAATGTAAGGCCAGACACTCTAAAACTCTCAGAGGAAAACATAGGTAGAACACTCTAAGACATCAATCACAGCAAAATCCTTTTTGACCCACCTCCTATAGAAATGGAAATAAAAACAAAAACAAACAAATGGGACCTAATGAAACTTAAAAGCTTTTGCACGCAAAGGAAACCATAAACAAGACAAAAAGACAACCCTCAGAATGGGAGAAAATAATTGCAAATGAAGCAACTGACAAAGGATTAATCTCCAAAATTTACAAGCAGCTCATGAAGTTCAATATCAAAAAAAACAAACAACCCAAACCAAAAATGGGCAGAAGACCTAAATAGACATTTCTCTAAAGAAGATATACAGATTGCCAACAAACACATGAAAGGATGCTCAACATCAGTAATCATTAGAGAAATGCAAATCAAAGCTACAATGAGAAATGTACAAAGCTACAATTACACCAGTCAGAATGGCCATCATAAAAAAATCTCCAAGTAATAAATGCTGGAGAGGGTGTGGAGAAAAGGGAGAACCCTCTTGCAATGTTGGTGGGAATGTAAATTGATACAGTCACTATGGAGAACAGTATGGTGGTTCCTTAGAAAACTAAAAATAGAACTACCATATGACCCAGCGATCCCACTACTGGGCATATACCCTGAGAAAACCATAATTCAAAAAGAGTCATGTACCACAATTTTCAATGCAGCACTATTTACAATAGCAAGGACATGGAAGCAACCTAAGTGTCCATCCACAGATGAATGGATAAAGAAGATGTGGCACATATATACAATGGAATATTACTCAGCCATAAAAAGAAATGAAATTGAGTTATTTGTAGTGAGGTGGATGGACCTAGAGTCTGTCATACAGAGTAAAGTAAGTCAGAAAGAGAAAATCAAATACCCATGCTAACACATATACATGGAATCTTGAAAAAAAAAAAAAGGTTCTGAAGAACCTAGGGGCAGGATAGGAATAAAAACGCAGATGTAGAGAATGGACTTGAGGACACGGGGAGGGGGAAGGGTAAGCTGGGACGAAGTGGGAGAGTGACATGGACATATATACACTACCAAATGTGAAATAGACAGCTAGTGGGAAGCAGCTGCATAGCACAGGGAGATCAGCTCGGTGCTTTGTGACCTCCTAGAGGGGTGGGATAGGGAGGGTGGGAGGTAGACGCAGGAGGGAGGAGATATGGGGATATATGTATATGTATAGCTGATTCACTTTGTTATAAAGCAGAAACTAACACACCATCGTAAAGCAATTATACTCCAATAAAAATGTTAAAAAAAAAAAAGGGAAGACTGAGAGAAATTTAGGGACTTATTTGGGATCAGAAACCTAATTTTAAAAAAATGTGAAAATATATAAATAAATGGAAAGATACTCTCTGCTCATGGATTATAAGAATATTGTTAAAATGCTCATACTACCCAAAGCAATCTACAGATTCCATGCAATCTCTGTCAAAATACCAGTGGCATTTTTAACAGAAATAGAACAAATAATCCTAAAATTTGTATGGAACCACAACAGAGACTTATCAGCTAAAGCAAATTTGAGGAAGAAGAACAAAGCCAGAGGCACGATGCCTCTTGATTTCAAACTGTATTATAAAGCTAGAGTAATCAAAAGAGTGTGTTAGCATAAAAACAGACACATAGGTCAATGCAATAGAATAGAGAGCCCAGAAATAAACCCACATGATATTGTGAGAGCTGGACAGACACATGCAAAAGAATGAAACTGGACCACTATTTTATACCATACACAAAAATTAACTCGAAATGGATTGAAGACTTGAATATACACCTGGAACCATAAAATTCCTAGCAGAAAATATAGGCAGTAAGCATCTTGACATTGGTCTTGGCAATGTTTTTTTTGGATCTAACTCCAAAAGCAAAGGCAACAAAAGCAAAAATAAACAAGTGGGACTACTTCAAACTAAAAGGCTTCTGAACAGCGAAGGAAGCCATCAACAGACGCAAGAGGGAAGAGATATGGGAACATATGTATATGTATAACTCATTCACTTTGCTATAAAGCAGAAACTAATACACCATTGTAAAGCAATTATACTCCAATAAAGATGTAAAAAAAAAAAGGAAGCCATCAACGAAATGAAAAGGCAACCTACAAAATGAGAGAAAATATTTGCAAATGATATGACTGATAAGGGGTTAATATCCAAAATATATTAAAAAAAAACTGATACAACCCATAGAAAAAAACAATTCAATTAAAAATGGACAGATCTGAATATTTTTCAAAGAAGACATACAGATGGCTAACAGACACACAAAAAGATGCTAAACATCACTAATTATCAGGGAAATGCAAATGGAAACCACAAGGTGATATCACCTCACACCTGTCAGAATGGCTATTATCAAAAAATGTCAAATAACAGGTGCTGTAGAGGATGTGGAGAAATGGGAACCCTTGCACACTATTGGTGGGAATGTAAATTAGTGCAGCCACAATGGAAAGCAATATAAAGTTGTCTTGAAAAAGTAAAAATAGAACTACCATATGATCCAGCAATTTCACTTCTGGGTATTTATCTGAAGCAAATGAAAACATGAACTTGCAAAGATGTATCCACTCACATGTTCACTGCAGTATTATTTACAATAACAAAGATATGCAAACAAGTGTTCCTTAACAGATGAATGGATAAAGAAGATGCAGTTTATATATACAATGGAATATTATTGAGGCATAAAAAGAAGGGAATCCTGCCACTTGCAACAACATGGATGGACCCAGAGGGCATATGGTAAGTGACAAAAGTCAAACGGAGAAAGATGAAAACCATATGACCTCACTTTTACGTGGAATCTTAAAAACAAAATAAAGCAAAACCCTTGAGCTTATAGATAGAACAGATTGGTGGTTTCCAGAGGTAAAGGATAGGGGATGAGCTAAATGGATGAAAGGGTCAAAAAGAATAAACTTCTAGTTATAAGAAATAACTCATGGGGATGTAATGCACAACTTGCTAACTATAGTTAATAATGCTCTATTTTATATTTGAAAGTTGCTAAGAGAGTGAATCTTAAAAGTTCTCATTATGAGGAAGAAACTTTGTAAGTATGTATGGTGACGGATGTTAACTGAACTTAAATGTAATCATTCTGCAACACATACAAATATCAAATCATCATGTTGTAATCTGAAACTAATATGTCAATTATACCTCAATAGAAATTTTTTAAAAAGAGTGGTACAACGAGATGCTTTGAACCTCTCAGAAATAAGGGGCTTTGCACTAGCGTAGCTGTGAAGATCCAGGAGAATGCCAATATCATTTTCCAGACCTTTGATCAGACTCTACCTATGCGATCTACAGGGTAAGGAGAGCACCTGAGAAGTATAACGTTTTAGTGAGGGTATGAAAGTGTAGGGAATGATGCATGGGAGCTTATTACTCTACAAAGAGAATTCCTGGGGCACCATGAGAATGTTGTGGAGGGAGTAGGGCTAGATAAGAACGAGCCTTGGGGAGAATACACAGAGTAGGTAAGGAACAAGAATCTGAGAGAGTCTGGGTGAAAAAAGGCTTACATTTGCGACGAAGCCTGAGATGAGCGGCATGATTGGAAGGGACAGTCGCTGGGGCTTTAAATAAGATTCTCGTGTAGTAGCCTAGTTTGTATGTGAGGGTGGTGGTAGCCAGGCTGTGAGAGGCAGATTGGGGTTGAAGAGTGAAGGGGAGGCATGGAAAAAGAAGGAGTCATGTCATAATATTACCCTCACGTTCAGATCATAGCACAGAAATCAAGGTTGAAAGGGCGCTTGATTATTAGTTTCCATAAATTAAAATATTAAAAATAGCTTTAACTTGTGTTTTAGAGTTTACGTAACTAATCTCCTTTATAGCGATATGTTTTGTCAAATGTGGGGAGGTTACAGATTTTTTGTAATGGCTGAGAAAAGGAGAATTCGGGGGCTCTAAATTCTGAAATGGAGAAGGACCTACGAGACAGCAGGAGGGGAAGAGGCCACACTTGGTAATATGTTACAGCTTGGAAAAAAAGTTGCTATGATGCGAGATAGAATTTTGGTGAAAGCTGGTTAATGTTTCTCCTCAGGTTGGAATTTGAAAATTGTTTGGAAAAGGCTTCCTTTTCTTTTTGATTGATCTGAAGTGCACTTGACAGTAAGGCAAACATTTAAGATATGCTTTAAGATTTAAAAACTAAATGAATAAAATTAAACTAAAAACAACAATAATGGTACAAAATTGGTTAGTGAAATCAATCAAAACACCAAACAGATCTTAGATTATGCAGCCTGAAGCTTACCCTAATAGTGTATTATTTACTGGTAGCAACTGCAAATGGCATGTTCAGCATATTTATAACAATCTATTTTTATTAAAGTACTTTTTTCCTCAAAACTGAGTGTTTTTTCTCATTCAGTACTACAAAAAATACTTACTGAGTCCTTGTCATGTGCCAGGACCAGATTAGGCAATAGGTCTACAAATATAAAACACATACAGTCCCTACATTCCCATCTCATACGGTTCAATCTGGTTGGTGCCAGAGATGTAGGCACCAAATATGGAAAATCACATAATTGGATAAATGGGTGAAAAAGTTTCCAAGGATGATTAAAGTATTAAAAAAGCCAAAATGTGGGCTTCCCTGGTGGTGCAGTGGTTGAGAGTCTGCCTGCCGATGCAGGGGACACGGGTTCGTGCCCGGTCTGGAAAGATCCCTCATGCCGCGGAGCGGCTGCGCCCGTGAGCCATGGCCGCTGAGCCTGCGCGTCCGGAGCCTGTGCTCCACAACGGGAGAGGCCACAACAGTGAGAGGCCCGCGTACCGCAAAAAAAAAAAAAAAAGCCAAAATGTTTATTTTTCTCATTAGCACAGTAAGTCCCCTACAAACGAATGAGTTCTGTTCCGAGAGTGTGTTCGTAAGTCCAATTTGTTCATGAGTCCAACAAAGTTAGCTTACACACACACACACAATCAGCTATATAGTACTGCACTATAATAGGTTTATAATACTTTTCACACAAATACATAAAAAACAAACAAACACACACAAAAAAACATTTTAAATCTTACAGTACAGTACCTTGAAAAGTACAGTAGTACAGTACAACAGCTGGCATACAGGGGCAGGTTCACATCTTTGAAAGTTCACAACTTGAAGGTTTGTATGTAGGGCACGTGCTTCAAATGGGTGCACATGTTATTATGTATAGACTTTAAAAATTCATAACACATACTTGAAAGTTTAATAGTCATATTCCATCTCAAATTCCTAATAATTTTAACATTAAACTCATATCAAAGATATTTTCTCTTCATGTCAATGCTAGCATAAATTTTCTCTCTATCTCTAGATGGTGCTCACACTTTACTATGTAACCATATTTTATTCCCTTATGTTTTATTTCTATGGCTTCCTCACAGTCATGAATCAATAAAAATGATTGCATAAAAGTTCCTATTTCCTGACAGATGTGATTTTTATACTGGATAGACAAGAGATAAACAATATATACCAGGGGTATAATTGCCAAAGTCAATTTAAAGGGGATGGGAGCTTTGGTCTCCACTCTTGTTATCACATTCAAAACATGGTAGCTAACAAAAAGTATACTGATGTCAAACAAGCAAATCACTCCCAGGGCGTTCCATTCTTTTTTATTTGCAACTGCTATCATTGTATCCTATATGAAATCGGCCCTGCTCATATAACTGGATTTCAGCAATTTTTAAATACGAATTCTGGCTTTGTAAAAATTGTCATGAAATGCCTAATGCGAAACATACTAAAGAATATTTTTAGGAGTGATGGGACGCATATCTTATCCTATATTTGCAGATTTTTTGAACTAAGTTTGAAAGGTTCAAAGGATATACTAATAACATCACATTTATAGTCTGTGTTCATATGTTAAACTAATCCATTGTAAGCTCACAAGAACTCAAAAAACAAAAAAACCTTGCTTGAACCCACGAGCCTGTGTGGAGCAAATGTGTTTTGTAGCTTGACTTTATTGTTACTATACCTCATTTTACATTTCTAGCTCTTTAAAAAACACAGTTGATTAAATAATTAATGAATTTATGTATAATAAATGAGCATTTTAGTATTTCATTTGAAAATGCCATACGTCTACATTTTGATACTATTTCCCAAAGGTCACTCCGATAATATTTTCCATTCATAGTGCCACCAGTACTTGTGAGATGAACTCATTTACCAGAAGACTGAATTTTCTGATGAGAAATTTGTATTGATAAGTAACTATTAGGAACATTCATTTCTCTTGAGTCTGTTGTCAGCTCTAATTCTACAAAAGCAATAAGCTTAAATTATAATGTTCAACAAAGTGAATTAAACAAATAAAAGGCAGCCCCCAATGAATGAAGCACAGTGTATTTTCTATTTTCTTGAAGATCTGTTTAAAAATCTATTATTTAACTGATTCATGACTACCGCTGTCTCTGACTGATGTCAAAAGTAATTGTCAATCTAGTCATTTTTTAAAAGTCAAACCAGTACAGCAATTGGAAAAAACAGGCTCCCTTTATTCTATTAAAAACTGCCTTTCTGAGGCAGATAGCACTCATGGTGCAATATTTCCAGTTTTATGATAGCAAGAAACCATTAATTTGATTTTTCATTTTTGAGATGTTTCTATTGTTGGTTCATGTCTTACATAGAGATTTATACTACATGGTTATTTGATATGCATATTCACACATTTGTGAACTTATTATATAGGAGACTGGATGGATTCAGAGTCCTTATTTCAAACTCAGCATGGTGTAGGCTCTCTCAGAGTATACATAAATTTAATCTCCAAGCTGGATTTCCACATAGAGAAGTAAAGAATGATTAAATAATAGACTTCATAAGTATATAACATGGCCATTATGAGCTCAAATATCATTGGCTAATTCCAATTACATATACATATATATATATATACACACACACACACACACACACTTTCTAAGCCCATCTATATATATAATTAAATAATAAGCATGGGTTTTTTCAATATTCCCATATATCACATATATAACATATAATAATATATGATTATATTAAAAATATAAAATATCCCCACCCTAAAAGAAAGTTTATATTTTAGTTGTAGAAAAAAGAGTAAAATATGTGAAACAAATAGAGAGCCATCGGGAGCTGAACTGTAGGAAACTAATAAGTCATTCTCAGGAGTGAAGCTCTTCTAACTTCTGTAGTAGTTGATGAAGAATGTCAGGGCTACTGAGACTTGCCAGACTATGAAGAAAAGATGTGGATTTTAACGAACAGAGAGCAACGGACAGAGGTGTCCAAGAGATGGGGAAAGCATGAGCAAAGACAGAGATGCCAGGATAGAGACAAATTTGACCAAAGTTAAAGTTTAATGTGGGAGAAGGGTGGCAAGAAAGTCTAGGTCAATTCACACTAGGGAAAAGAAAGACAGAGATGCACTTGACATGGTAGGAAATAACAGCCATGGCTGGATTTTGAACAGAGATGTTACAAGATCAAACTGGTATTTTGCTAATTTTAAAATATCAATATTGTATAGAATTGGTTGACCATCAGATGATTGAGAAACAGGGACAATAGATATGCCATCTCTGAAATAATCTAGATACATGAAGCACTGAAGGAGAACAGGTAAATCAGACAAATTGAAAGAATAATAGATATCTTTACACATTTAACATAGTACACAAGGGAGAATGAAGAAGTTAACGTAGGAAGCTGCAGTCAACTTAAAGAATGTCATTACTAAGTATATTAATTTCTTACTGCTGCTGTAACAAATATCACAAACTTAATGGCTTAAAATGCAAATTTACCTTTCCTTTTGTAAGGATCCTTATGATTATATTAGGCCTATTCAAATAATCTAGGATAATGTTTCTATAGCAAGATCCTTAACTCAATCACATTATAAAAATCCCTTTTGCCATGTAAGGTAACAGAATAACAGATTCCAAGGATTAGAATATGGGCATCTTTGGGTCACCATTATTCTGGTTACCACATCAAGAAATGAATGAGAATACATTTAATATTACTGAGGTCTTACTATGCCAGATACACAATCTCACATACCCAATCTCCTTTCTCTCCCAAAACTGACGAGAATGGGGAGGGGAAATGTCCCCTTCAATCCTATAGCTAATAAGATGCAGAACAGAGTTTGAACTCAGGTCTGTTTGACTTCAGACACCATTTTCTTAATAGAAAAGTTGGGGATTATGTCTTTGGGTTATTTGAGGGGAGTAGGTTCTGAATTCTGTTTTAAACATACTCCTTTTGAAGTAAATATTACAGACAGTTGGAAATAAAAACACAAGTGAAGTATTAGGGATGCAGATTAAAAATTAGAAATAATCAACTGAGAAATAACAATTGAAATTATTAGAACAGATAATTAGATAATTTCTAAAAACAATCATTGATCTCAAGTGAGTTAGAGAGAGGGGAAGGAAGAGCAAAGAGGTAGAAAGAGAACCAGGAGAGTAAAATATTATGGAAGGTAAAAAAAAGAACATGATAATGAGACAAAGATCTAGAATACGAATGCTACCAAGAAGGAGAGGAGAAGTGAGGAAGGCCTTGGCTGTTAGGAGACAATAATCTTTTGGACCATTAGTGTCTTTTGATTCAAATTATTTAAATAATAAGTTACTTGAAGAAAAGAGCTGCCTATATTTTAAGTTTATGTTGCTGCCCTATGACTCTTTTATCATTAAATAATTGTAGGAAAAGATGTTTTGGTATTGTTCGCTGTTTTCCTGAAAAATTAGAACATAATGTTCTGTTTATATAATGCTCTATTTTTTAAGAAAACAGCAAACAATACCAAATCTTCTTAAACAATTGAAAAAAATAATTACCAACTTGTGCTCTAAGTTCCCTAAGACCCTTCAGGTAGTGTGACTGGACTCTCCCCTCTTGCCTGTTCCCTTTACACTCACTGGACTACCATGTCCTTCTCATTTCTCAGCGTCAGTGATATGAGTACTTCTAATCTGTATAAAATCTCTCACCTGGAGTTCAGCTCTCCAGGGCAAAATTATCTTCATATTTCTTTCTTCAGAAAGAATTTTATCTTCTACAACACTGTTCTTCTGCTATCACCACAATGTATTTGTATTTTCTGCTAACAGGAGAAATGCTCATAGATCCAAGTGATTCTGTTCTCATTTTGATGGAATTATTAATACTTGGGCCCTAAATTTCATCTGTGAAATGCTAAGAATCCTTCCAAGATTTGGAGTCACAAGTAATTTTATCTTGTTATAAAACCTGAAATGATGTTCTCAAATTACAAAACTTAAATTAAAATAATTAAAAATTTTAAATAAAAAGTTACTATATATAAGTATAAATGATTGCATGGTATCTTTGAGTATGAGTAGAAAGATATTATTTTTTTAAAGTTTTGCATGTTGCCACACATATACCCACATATAGTTTATAACTATAAATTATATATACATATCTTATAACTGTATCTTAATATATGTAAAATATAATTATATGTAACAGCCATAAGACCATATATACACTCATGTATTTATATAAATATATATGTATAAATATATATATATACTCCTCAGTAACTGTTGGCTCAAGACTTGGAAGACAGCTCTCAAAACATGTCAGTTAAATATTAGACAATTTATAAGATTAAGTAAACTTTAATCCAGCTAATTTTATGTTGGTACATTCTGCTATCATAGAAAAAACAGAAAGAAGTTTGCAAGTATTTGCCACAACAGAAAATGAGATTTGACGTTCAGAAAAACAAAACAAAAACCACCTAAACATTTAAATATACGTTAGTTGAATTTTTAAAATACATATAACTATAAAAAAGGAAACCAACAAAAATGATATATAATCCAGGATTAGTAATTTCATTCAGAAATGACTAATAATCCCAAGCTCCTAATTTATCCCTCCCACCCCCCTTTCCCCTTTGGTATCCATAAATTTGTTTTCTATGGCTGTAAGTCTACTTCTGTTTTGTAACTAAGTTCATTTGTATCATCCTTTTAGATTCCACATATAAATGATAGCATATGATATTTGTCTTTCTCTGTCTGACTTACTTCACTTAGTATGATAATCTCTAGGTCCATCCATGTTGCTGCAGATGGTATTATTGAACATGCACACACTACTATATATAAAATAGGTAATCAACAAGGACCTACTGTAGAGCACAGGGAACTCTACTCAATATTCTGTAATAACCTATATAGGAAAAAATCTGAAAAAGAATGGATATAGGTATAACTGAATCACTTCCCTGTACACCTGAAAGTAACACAACATTGTAAATCAACTATACCGCAATATAAAATAAAAATTAATTAAAAAAAAGAAATGACTAATAAAACCTACTATGTACAGAAGAAATGTATGTGCAGGTGCATATACAGTGAACATAGTTATACAAAACACTAGTCTTTATACTTTGTCTCCCCCAACCCCCTTAAGAGATCTCTCCATATCATCCCATACAAGGTTGTCTTCTGAGATGCTCTTCATAGTAACAACTGGTACCTGCAGAGGTGCTGGTCAATCAGCACAGATGCTGATCTAGGGATGAGTGTTGTCCTGCTATGCCAGCCCCTAATACTTTAACTGATAGATCTTGGGGCCACTCTAGGTCCTCACAAGAAGCAACTTTGGTGACTAGAATGGAGGACTAGTACTACAGGAACTTGGGTTATCAGCTGTTTACTAATCATTGCAAAACTACTTTAAAATTTTAATAATCAGTATAGCTGTTGAGGTTAGAGTGGCTGAATTTGACCTCTATGTTTGCCTAGAAGTTTGTACACTGGTTGAGTAAATTACTAAGTCCTGAAAAGTTTGATTAAAAAAGGACCAAAGTAGGAGCTTAGAGTTACATAGAAGGCAGAGAAAAAAGAAAAAACAAAACAAAACAAAACCAGGAGACTGTAGTGATTTCCTAGGCAGAAGACCTGACTTTGTCTTTTGGGGATTTTTTCATCTATATATATTTTGGAAAACCCACAAGAAAGCACCAGAGCAATGAAGAAGAGGACACCTGGGTAGCTGATTGCCATCAACAAAATCAACCATAATAACCACAACCAGATGGTGGAAAAAGGTTAAAATGTAAAGCAGGCTAATCTGTGCACATTAGTTAGTTATACAGGGAAGTGACCATATGCCCTGCTTTGCTTAGTATGGACCTAATTTGCACATGCCACAGATCAGTGTGTGTGTGTGTGTGTGTGTGTCTGTGTGTGTGTGTGTGTGTGTGTGTGTAAGAGATAGTGCTCAAGAGACAGAGGAGGCAGAGACAGAGACATATGCAGACATCATGAGGCTTTGTCCCTAAAAATACTCCAGTGTGTGTCTCCTAACAACAAACAGGTTAACCTACATAATCATAACATGATTACTGCATCAGGAAATTTTACACTGATGCAAATCTTCTAACATACAGTCCACATTCAAATTTCCACAATATCCTTTATGGCTTTTTATTTTCTTTATAGATCTTTTTTTTTCTATCCAGGATACAATGAAGGATCACGGTAACACTTTGTCTCCATTGCCTTCTTTAATCTAGATAAGTTCCAGGACATTTTTGTCTTTTATGACATTGATATTTTGAAGAACCATTACTATAATTATACAGTGTCCCTTTAATTCTTAAAACTTTTTTTTTGTTTCTTTTATCTCTGTTTTGTGTGATATCACTATGGTTACACCAACTTTTTGGGGTTATATTTTTTCCTATTCTTTCACTATCAACAGTTCTGTGAATTCATATTGCAAATATTTCTTTGTGGCAGAAACTGAAAGTTGTTTCCACTGACTATACTTTTTTTTCCTTCCTTAAAAATAAAACCCTTGAATTTTAGTTCAGCATATGGTTGCCAAGTATAGAAAAACAAATATTCCTGCCTCTTACAGTTAAGTGTGACTAAATTGTGGCCAATGGGTCAAATAGAAATAGTATGTAAGTGGAAATGGTATGTGTGGTTTCCAGGAGGAATTCTTAAAGAGATTTATTACTTTCTTCAAACCTCCCTCTTTGCTGACTGGAATGCAGACATAATGGCTGGAGCTTGAGCAGCCATCTTTGACCATGCTATGGAACAATAAAATGAGCAAGATGGAAGAACCTAGTTCCATGATCATGGTGGAGCCAGTATCTTTTCCTGACTGACTGGACTAATCACCTCTAAACTCTTCTATAAAGAGAAAATAATCTTCTACATTATTTAAGTAGCTATTATTTTGTTGTTGCTAGTACTCACAAATAAATCATGAGGAATACCATATTATAAGCAACCTAGCACAAGGTAATTTTCCATCCAACAATATTTATATGTACAAAGCAAGTTTAGTTCGTTTGTTTTTTAAATAATTTTTACATTTATTTATAAAAAAGAATTCCTTCCTGAATAGTAATCCCTTGTAACACTACATACAAAATTTTAATCTATTTTTTTTATTGATATTCATTTAGGTTGCATCTAGGTTTTGGCTACTACGGTCAATAGAGCTACTATAAACAGTTTTGTACCAGTCCTTTTAGGTCACATGTTTTCATTCCTCTTAGGTAAAAACCTAGGAGTAGAATTGTTACTATATGTTTATCTTTATACAAAACTGCTTAAATACTCTTTAAAATGCTTTTAATATTTTATATTCCTATCAACAATGTACGGTTGTCTCAATTGCTATAATCCTCTCCATCATTTGATGTCAGTCATTTTAATTTTAACCATTTTAGAGAATGTGAAGTCATATTTCTTTGTGGTTTATTTTCATTTTCCTTAAGACTAATTATTAGCAACTTATCTTGTACTAGCTGGTGAGAAAGAGGGAGATTTGTGAAGTGTCTTGTCAAGTATTTTGCCCATTTTTAAATTTTTTCCATTGGTTCATTTATCTTTTTATTATTCATCTGTAAGTATTCTTTATACATTTTGGATGCAACTTCTTCATCCAGTGTGTGTATTGCAAACATTTTCTCCCAGTCTCTGCATTTGAAATGTCTTAAAGAGGATTCTGAATAAACAAAAATTCTTAATTTTCATAAAATCCTAATTATCAATTTCTTTTATTAATGGTTGATGATTTTTTGTTATATCAAGGTTTTTTATGTTATATCATATTTTTTATGTTATATTTTTGTCTACAATTAAGGCTGAAGAGATATTCAACATTTTTTTTCTAGAAATTGTATTGTTAGTATTTACATTTAGGTCTATAAACCTCCAATTAAGGATTTCTATAGTGGAGTTAAGAGCTGAACATCACTTTTTCTCCAGACAATTATCCGGTTGCTCTAGCACCACTTGCTAAAAATATCCATTAATTTTTTATTTTTTAACACACGATTCATTTGTAGTAGTATTGTTTGGTTTTTCCTCAATTATTCCTGGTATATTATTTCTCCATTCTAATTTTGCTTATATCCTTATTACTTTAAAATACTTAAAACATACTCATTCTATGTTATATGACACATAATCTTATGGTTTGATTTTTGGGTGTCTAATTCTGGTCTTTTTAGACTTCTCTATCTCTCACTCCTAAGGGCAAGTGTAAGAAATTATACTCTAATCCCTTTGCCTTCCTGCTTCCTTACCCAGCTCTTTTGAGAGTGACAGCAGGAGGATAGCCTGAGGACACATCTGAGAGTCAGGCTCTCCAGCAGTCTCTGGAGGAGAGGACAGCATGAGAATCTGTTGTTTGGTCTGTTTAGCAGCTTTCAAGAGACAAGGGTGCAGAGGCCTGGGGAGAGGACCTGGGTGCTTCCCGAGGAAGCATGGCACAAGATGGAAAGGAACAGACTGACTGGAAGCCTGAATGGGAATTCTGTCTCAAAATACAGACTGAAGAGATAAGCATGATGAGAGATTAGAGACTTCAAGTAAAGAGCTAAGAAACAGCTTTGAAATAGTAGGAGCTGAAGAAAGAAACAAATGGAAGAAGGTATGTGTTTTAAAATAACACAGGTAACGTACCCTAGCCTGAAGAAATACTTGATTCTGCATATTGAATGGCTTAATGAGGCCTTGTATAGATTAATTCTATAAGCTCACAAGGAGGAATATTCCTTCATTCCAAAATGAAACAGGAAAATCTAAGGGTCCAGTCAGAATGACCAGGATCCCTGTCATCGCCTCCCCTACCCTCAAAGGAAATCCAATCAGCATCAGATTCACCAGCAGTGCTTCAAAATGTAAGGTAGAGTCAGGTGAGAAAACCTGCCATTCCTAGGCCTTAACTTGCACAGCCTAACCCTCCCGCACTAATTTATATCCCAGAATATAGCCACTAGCAGAAACTAAAATAATACGGCCTTCACCTGCCACACCATTGTTTTACATTTTTCATAGCACTGGTGGGAAATAAAAGTGTTATCTAATAGGCACCATTGAAAACCAAATAAAAATTTTAAATGAATTGTTATGCTTTACTAAATCTTTTAGAATAGATTGTTTTAGAGAGAAGTTAGATAGTACAGAGAGCTCCGTTTTACCTCAAACCCAGTTTCTTCTATTATTGTTTTCTTTTCCCCCAGCTTTACTGAGATAAAATTGACAATACTGTGTAAGTTTAAGGTTACAACTTGATGATTTGACGTACACGTATGTTGCATATGATTATCACAATAAGGTTAGTTAACATATTCATCAGCTCACATAATTACCTCTCTTTTTGTGGTGAGACATTTTGCAATTTACTCTCTAAGCAACTCTCAAGAAACAATAATAAAGTTTTGTTAAATGTGGTCACCATGTTGTCCATTACACCCCCAGAACGTCTTCATCTTATGACTGGAATTTTATACCCACTGACCACCTTCGCCCATTTTCCCCACCCTACTCCACCCCACACCCCCGGCTACCAACAATCTACTCTGTTTCCGTGAGTTTGTTTGGTTGTTTTTAGATTCCACAAATAAAAACGATTATTCATTATTTGTGTTTTTCAGTCTGACTGCTTTCACTTAGCCTAATGCCCTCAAGATGCACCCAGGTTGTCTCAGAGACTAACCTGTGAATACGAACTTACCTATTCATGTTTTATCCGCATTCATCTGTGCCTAGAAAAGCTGAACAGGATGCCATACTGATGTCTCCAACTCTGTAACTACATGGGTCATCCTGGCCTCCTGCTCTTGCTGATCTGTATTCTGCCACTACAACAGTGAGAAACCTGGCTCCCACGGTCTACCACTAACTTACTGCATTATTGACTTCCAGAAAACCTGTATGTGGGTTCATAATTGTTCATCTATACCCCCAGTTTTACCCACTGGCTTTTGGACCATAGCTTTTACCTTTAGCCCCACAGACCATACTCATTTCTTAGGTCAGCACATTTTTTTCATACACCCTCTTCGGTGAAGTCAAGTGACGGTTTGACTTATGATTTTTCAACTTTACAATGGTGTGAAAGTGATATGCATTCAGTAAAAACTCTACTTTGAATTTTGAATATTGATTTTTTTCCAGGGCTAGTGATAGGTGGTACAAGACTCTCTCATGATGGTGGGCAGCAACAGCTGCAGGTCCCAGTCAGCCACGTGATCAGAAGAGTAGACCACCCATACACTTACAAGCATTCTGTACCCAGACAACTACTCTGTTTTTCACTTTCAGTACGGTACTCAATAAATTACATGATATTCAGCTCATTATAAAATAGGTTTTGTGTTTGATGATTTTGCCCAAGTATAGGCCAATGCAAGTGTTCTGAGAACATTTTAGGTAGACTAGGCTAGGCTCTAATGTTCGGTAGGTTAGGTGTGCTAAACGCGTTTTCGACATATTTTCAACTTTGGATGGGTTTATCAGGATGTAACCCATTGTGAATTGAGGAAGATGTGTGAATTATTCTGTCACAAATGAATGCAAATTCTTATGCATTCCATTCTGGTTTCCACAATATCCTAGGTGGTTTCTTTCCCCCATACGTTGTTTCATTCTTTGTTTTATAAAATTCTATGAGTTCTGACAATTGCAGAGGGCCATATATCCACCATTACAATAACATACAAAATAATTTCACTGTTCTAAAAATATCCTCTCGCCATCACTGAATTCCTGGCAACCACTGATCTATTAACCCTCTTTACCATTCTTTCTAAACAGTCATATACATGGATGAAGTATTCTATAAATGTCAATTAGATCAAGTTGAGTGATACTGCTGTCCAGGTCACAGATGACTGATTTCCTGTCTGCGTGATTTATCAATTACTGACAGAGGAGTGTTGAAATCTTCAGCTTTAACAATGGATTTATCTATTTCTCTTTTCAGTTCTAACAGATTTTGTCTCAAGTCTTTTTTTTTTTTTTTTTTTTTACAGTATGCGGGCCTCTCCCATTGCAGAGCACAGGCTCCAGACGCACAGGCTCAGCGGCCATGGCTCACGGGCCCAGCCGCTCCACGGCATGTGGGATCTTCCCAGACCGGGGCACGAACCCGTGTCCCCTGCATTAGCAGGCGGATTCTCAACCACTGCGCCACCAGGGAAGCCCTGCCTCAAGTCTTTTGATGCTCTGTTGTTAAGTTCATACACATTTAGGATTGTTATGGGTTCTTAGAGAATTGATCCCTTTGTCATTATTTCCTCTTTATCGCTAAAAATATTTCTAGGATATAAGATCTAAATTTAAGGCCCAATATTACATGTCCCGCTGACATCTAGTATAATTGGGAGGGCCTCAAATGACCTAAACACAAGTTCCCCTCCCCATTCTGCTCCCTCAGATGGGAACCTCCTGGCCAAACAACCCTTACCTTGGGGCCCAGGCACAGCTTATCCCTGAATAGTAGGTTTCAGTTCGTGCGGTCAGTGGAATGACTCAAGCTAATTGCACCGTCCTGCAGGAGCCGGGGACACCCCTTCCCTTTGATGCTGCAAAGCCTGCCCCCACAGGCCCAGGCTGTTCACTCTGTTCCCAAGCGCAGCTCCCAGGTTGTCCTGCCCGGGGTCCACGTCCTCCTCCCCTGGGCTGTGAGGATACGCGACTAATAAACCGCTATGACTTCATCTGTTCAGTGCTGGGTGTTGTATGGTCAGCCACTGCTATAACCCCAGGGTGAGAATCCCTCCCTCACCAATGAGGTGAATAAAATGTGACTAAGACATTTCCTTGTTCTGAGCCTGCTTTGTTTGAAATTAATAGAGCTACTCCAACTTTCTTTGGATTAGTGTTAGCATGATATACCTTTTACCATCTCTTACTTTTAACGTATCTGTAGGCAATATATAGTTGGATCTGTAGACAATGTATAGCTGGATCTGAAACATTTTATCCATTCTGACAATTTCCAACTTTTAATTGGTATATTTAGATCATTCTCATTTTACATGATTAGAGATACAGTTGGATTAATAGCTACCATATTTATAATTGCTTTCTGTTCATTGCATTTCTTCATTTTTCTTTTCCTTTTATTTTCTGTCTTTTGATTTTAATTGAGCATTTTATACATCATTTTTATCTCATCTCTCATCACCCAATTCTGTATTACTACTATTACTTTAAACAAAATTTTAAAAATAAGTGTGAATACCCAATTCTGTATTACTACTATTGCTTTAAACAAAATTTTTAAAATAAGTGTGAATAACAGGGCTAACTTCAGACAATGTGAATGTAAGACTCAAGGCATTAGATGCAAGTGAGGGTCATTTTATTCCTATAAGAAGTATACTGTAAACTTAAATATTTAGAAAATTTTATGTGCAACATAGCATAAAATGTAAATAAGTAATAATTATATAATTAGAATGTCAGGAAGGAATTAAAGTTTTTGTGGTTGACATTAACATATTTCTCAGCCTTTAAATCAGGAAGGAAATAAAATTAGGCCATAGAATTCTTATTATGATAAAATCATTAAATGACTTACGAACAGAGTATAGATTTCTTTTAAGCACTTACGAAACATTTATAAAATTAATCATATATTAGGCCACAAATATTTATAGTATTTAGTGTCTTACCTGAATGTTCTCTAATTTCAAATTACTAATAAAAGTTTAAACAAAATACCTGGTGATCAAGGCATTTTAATTTAAATAACTACTGGGTGAAAGGTGTAAGCGAAATATAGCATATTTAGAAAATGATGAACATTGCCACAAAACTAATCAACAGATTACATGAACAGCCAAAGCAGTGCTGAGACCCAAAGTCATTTTAATCACCTTATACAATTTCACTATTTAATTAAATATTTGACTCAGATTTTTTAAAAATCTAAGAAGTGTAATTCATTCAGTTAACCAATATACATTGCCATCTACTAGGTGCCAGGTATATTATAGACACTGGGGATTCATCGCTGCACAATGGACACCATCCCTACCCTCATGAAGCTTACATATACTAAAATTAAAAGCAGAAATTATTTAAGAGTAAATAAGAAACAGAATTGATAAATACATGTAAAAGATAATTATTAAATATTAAATTATTGCAAAATATAACAGTTTTAAAATAAAGCAAATATACTTTAAAATGTATTTTAAAAAATAAATTTAATTGTAACAATGAAGCATAGCCATAAGTTCTTGGATTAAATAAACAGAATAAAACATTATATAGAATATATTTGGAAATATTTGTGAAATTTTTGATTTTCTCAGAAAATATAAATAGCCAAACTTGGCTCATGAAGAAGTTCATAAGCTTTTTCATTATATTTCACAGAAGAAAAGGAGAGAAGGGAGAAGCACAGATGCTATTAGAATAAATCTGATATCTGAAGAAATTGTCCTCCTGATCATACTGCGTGGGACTTAAGAAGAAAACTCTAATAACATAATAAAAACCATCTACTTTAAAACCAACATATTCAGAAGTAAGACTACAGTAACATTCACATTAAAGTTGGCAACAGGAACAGGATACCTGCAACCAGCTTCTGGAGGCCATCGGCAGCCCTGAGCAAATGGCACCCTCCATTGTCAAAGCTAGCAACAGAGCACAGAATCCTTCATTTGCTTTCAACCTCTTTGATTTCTTCCTCTGCCAAAGAAAACTCTGTTCTTAAAATGACTCGTGTGATTAGAATAGGATAATGTTTCTATCTTAAGGTCAACTGTGTCATATACATAACAAAGTCCCGGGGATGACATCTCATGTCTTCAACAGATTCCAACAATTTGGGCAGGGAGGCTTGGAGGGCCACTTTTAGAATTCTGTTTGCTATACCTGCATTATTTTTAATAGTGAAAAATTAGAAAACGAGTTGGTTAATAACAGCATAAGGCTTAAATATATTAATGTATCTCAATTTTAGAATATGAGGCAGCCAACAAAATTCATGCCTTCAAATAATAATTATTATCTGGAGAAAATGCTTAAAGTATAATGTTAAACTGAAAAGAAGAAAAAACAATTCTGAAAACATATGAAGCTAATATGCTATAACCAGAGACATAGCTGTGCCTTTTCTTGACTTACGGGCTGTTTTAGAATCTAATAAGAATTATAACTCTTTTTCCCAAGAGAAGATATATGCATACATAAAATGTTGAATACAATGTAGCTTGTCCACACATCCCTTAGAGATCCCAGATTAAGAACCCCTAAGTAATTATATACATATTTATAAAGATAATACTAAAGGCAATATGTTCTCCAACCTTCACTGCAATAATCAACTACTGTAGACAGCACCCATTCTATGTTCGTGCAGGCAGTGTTTACAATGTTCTTATCACTCAGTATTTCTGAGAATCCCTAGGGAAGGCTTACATATTCCACAAATCTAGTCTCATCATCCAGTTCTACCTCTTGTTCTAGAACACTGCTCCTGGATTCCTGGTGCCTGGTAACCAATTCTTTGTGCAGTTGCGGCCATCTTCAGGTCTAATGAGTCACAAATGTGAAAACAGTCTCCTCGAGTTCCCACAAAGCTCAGTTAACACAGGCCAGAGAGTTTAACCAAACTTTATAAAAGGCTAGATAACATAAATATGCTACTGAGCAGAAAGGAAAAGCCCAAGGTCAGATGTGCCCCTCTCCACAAGCCAGTGGCCATGGTACCTATTCAGGCCATCTCCAACATGGCATCTCATGGGCCACCTTGCTCTTGAGACTTGCCTGCAAACATGTCCAAAGGGCCCTCTCATTTCTCCGAAAATATGTCTAGTCATGCCCTCTTTCTTCTAGGATCTGGTATGCTACTTGGCCCTCCCAAAGAGGTAGAATGTCACCTTCAAAATGCAAGGCAGTTCAAATTGAATCCTTCAATCAAACTTTGCTTCAATTTCGCCCCAACTAAATCCTTGACATCTCTCTGTATCTCTGCATAATGTTACCACCCTGCCTAGGAATGAAGGCTTCTCCACCCACCACCCTCAACCATTTTTAAACAGTGCAGCCTCAACTAGATATATTTCCCTCTGGTCTCACAAGATCGAGTTTCCCCGTAATGCAAGTAACTGTCATTGGAAGGTGTCCACATTAGTGGGCTAACATAGCAATAGGAACTCTTCAATGCAATCAAATCTTTTTTCACTTAGTATCACTTAAAATGGAATTATACCCTGAAGAAATGAACTAAAAGAAAGCTTTGTGGGCTAGGGGAATAGGAATCAGTGGAGGGCAATAGGAAAACACTGAAGATTCAATAACATCCCAATATCATGTTTCAAATATTTTTTAAAATGCTTTAAAGTATCATTTATTTGAGTAAAAGACATGCTTAATCTATAATAAATCTATATTTATTAAATAAATTATATATATATCAATAAACTCTAGAGTAGACATTGACATAGATTTATAAATCTAAAAGGTAAAAATCCGAAGATTGTTCTAATAAGGGGGTTTCACCCTGAGTACAGATGCTATTTAACAGTGGGATTTGGAGGGTAATAAACTTGGAACTGAAATCTCAGAATATTTACTAAAGGAAGATTAATACTATTTTTCACCACGTTCACATTTTTGTAACCAAAAAGTATAAAAAATCCTAAATATTCTCATTCAATTTAATGTAAACACTATTCTTTTTCACAAGAGCTCTATTTTTTATGACCTCTTTGCCAGTCAACCTGTGAACTTGGAAGGTATCAGGAAGATGAGGAAATGATCTAAGGATACTGATGCCACAAACAGTCAGCTAGTAAATTGCATCAGCAGAACAAACAGTGCATTGATAACCGTCTTCCTGTTCTTTTTTAAGATGGAAGATAATGCTGTTTAAATGTTGACGACTGAAATTCCTTTGAGAGGAAACAGTTAAAGAAGAATAAGGCAATAGGTCCTAGGTGAGAAATTGGAACCAAAGTCCTAGAACACGTAGAAGGACCAGCCTTAGATAAGAGGTGGCAAAGTTAGGCAAGATGCAATAATACTGCAGGGGAAGATGTTCAGGCATATCTGGCTGTTTCTGTGTTCTGTGCAAAAGGATATGAGGTCCCTAAAGAGTCTGGCTGCTGGTTAAAAACCTATGTGTGATTTTTCAGACCTGACCACAGGCAGTTACAAAGGCTTTGCCTGGCCTTCCTTTGGGGGAAGGCTGTCCTCCCCACACCAGACTTGGTGCACAACCAATGCACTGTGGTCTCTGAAGAGAGCTGCTGCCGTGGACTCAGGTGCCCCTGGCTGGTCATGATCTTCACACGTCTACCTTCCTAGGTCTCTTTTATTTGAGACCTTGGGCAGAGGTCTTGAAGAGACTTTGTCCTACTCTTGAGTACCCAGTACTTTTATCCTCCAAGCTCTCCCGCCTCAAGTTCCCCTGGATATAAAACTGCCGGAACCTTTTGTTCTGTGCTCTGTCAACAATGAGACGACCCTCACACTGTGCTGATCCACCTAACCCTGGATGGGTGCATAGGTGCGGTGTGCTGTTCCGTGGGGGAAGATGGAACGGGGCCATTGGCATTTTCTCCAGTTTTAGCCTCTTGCTTAGACCATAGCAGGAAGTGATTCAACGCTCAACTCTTCCAGTTTTTTGCTTGTTGCTTTAATGACTCTTCTTACCCTGAACAGCTCAGCGCTCTTCTCCAGCTGGTTGAGCCCCTAGCAGTCCCTTCTTCCGGTTTTTTGCTTGTTGCTTTAATGACTCTTCTTACCCTGAACAGCTCAGCGCTCTTCTCCAGCTGGTTGAGCCCCTAGCAGTCCCTTCTGAGAGGGGCATAAAGACTCCTGTATTCAGAGTCTAGTTTCTTCTTTCCTAGCTGTGTGATCCTAAGCAAGTTGCTCAATCTGTGTAAATCACAGTTTCTCTCCTATAAAATATAGAAATAACAACTCATTTTTAAAGGGATACTGTGAGGATTACCTAAAATGAGGCATGTAGAATACTTAGGACTGGAGAATTTTGAATATCAAGACAAGTGGTTTGTACACTGACAAGCAAATATAGTCGATTTTATTTTTAGTTTGAATAGGTAATATATGAACATGGTAAAACAAATTTTGCAATGGAAAAATATGTATATAACCTGAAGGTAATCCTTGCCTCCTGGCTCCTACTCTCCACTAATAATAATATGTGGTATAATCTTGCAAACTTCTGTGTTATTAGCAGGTAGACAGAATGCTTAATTTCCCCAAAATGTAGATTTAAAGATTTAAATTTAATATGCTATAGTTAATGTGTATTCTTTTTTAGCTTCTGATTTTTTATCTTCACCAATTTTGTAATTAAAGGAAAATACTATAATTCTAGAGTCTAAATATACTTTTCTGTGTATTATACCTTGCCAGTAAGTTATATTAACCGTCTTGTGAAACAAATACCAGGCTTTCCTTTGAAATATGTTAATCTCTTCTATTTACCTAGAGCAGTCTTTCATGCCCTTAGACAGGGAAAGCTTTTCTCTTTAAACAGAAAGAGTAGTAAAGTTTATCGATTAATATGTTTTGAGAAAAGTCTTTGGTTTTAATTCTTAAGGTGACAGGGATTCCTCATTAGCCATTATTATTAGGAATTATCTGTTTGGTGTACATGAATACTTCTTGTTTTTAAGTATCCAGTAATATTCTTTGAAATCAAAAGAAAAGAGATTCATAATAAAAATTAAAGAAATTCATTACTTTTTAATTAGTTTATCTTCCATTCCTAAGCAGAACTGCTAGAACAAACAGTATATACATTTAACATTCCTGCCTCTGTCTTGAGAAATCAGTAAGGAGCTCATATGCCTGAAGTAGGTCTGCTCCAAGTCCGGCCCCCCTGCTGGAGCCACGTGGAAGTTCTAGGGTCGGCATACTCCTGGCAAGACACCAAGCCACTTCTCCTCCTCAATACTCATTTCACTTATCTCATTATACCCTTTTCGCCTGTTTACGCCAATCTCCACAAGAAACTCAAGTGGCCCTCTTCACATCTCATCCCACGCTGTTCTGCATATCTCCTCCTCAATCTGCCATCACTTCTCAACTCCCAAAACCCTTCCACTGGGTCATCTGAAATTCAGGGCTAATTGTTAGCAAAATCCCTAAAATCCTCACAGCACCTCTAATGTTTCTTTCATCTCCTTGGTCTAACTGAAATCTCACTTTCCCCTGAGAAAACTGCTTCTCCCGATGACAGATACTCAAATAACAGCATCTCTTCCATAGCCCTCCTAACAGCAACAAGAACGATAGATAAACGGAGATGGTAACTAAACGCAACACAAGATCCCAGATTGTATCCTGGGCCAGGAAAAGAATAGTGGATCAGACAATATTATATCAATATTTTTTTAACTTTATTGCAGTATAACTGTTTACAATGGTGTGTTAGTTTCTGCTATATAACAAAGTGAATCAGCTATATGTATACATATATCCCCATATCCCCTCCCTCTTGCGTCTCCCTCCCACCTTCCCTATCCCACCCCTCTAGGTGGTCACAAAGCACCGAGCTGATCTCCCTGTGCTATGCGGCTGCTTCCCACTAGCTATCTATTTTACGTTTGGTAGTGTATATATGTCCATGCCACTCTCTCACTTCGTCCCAGCTTACCCTCCCCCCACCACCGTGCCCTCAAGTCCATTCTCTACATCTGCGCCTTTATTCCTGTCCTGCCCCTAGGTTCATCAGAACCATTTTTTTTTTTAGATTCCATATATATGTGTTGCATACAGTATTTGTTTTTCTCTTTCTGACTTACTTCACTCTGTATGACAGACTCTAGGTCCATCCACCTCACTACAAATAACTCAATTTAATTTCTTTTTATGGCTAATATTCCATTGTATATATGTTCCAAAACTTCTTTATCCATTCCTCTGTCAATGGACACTTAGGTTCCTTCCACGTCCTGGCTATTGTAAACAGTGCTGCAATGAACATTGTGATACATGACTCTTTTTGAATTATGGTTTTCTCAGGGTATATGCCCAGTAATGGGATTGCTGGGTCGTATGGTAGTTCTATTTGTAGTTTTTTAAGGAACCTCCATACTGTTCTCCATAGTGGCTGTATCAATTTACATTCCCCCCTGCAGAGCAAGAGGGTTCCCTTTTCTCCACACCCTCTCCAGCATTTATTGTTTGGAGATTTTTTGATGATGGCCATTCTGACTGGTGTGAGGTGATACCTCATTGTGGTTTTGATTTGCATTTCTTCAATGATTAGTGATGTTGAGCATCTTTTCATGTGTTTGTTGGCAATCTGTATATTTTATTTGGAGAATTGTCTCCACTCATTTTTTGATTGGGTTGTTTGTTTCTTTGATATTGAGCTGCTTGTAAAGTTTGGAGATTAATCCTTTGTCAGTTGCTTCATTTGCAAATATTTTCTCCCATTCTGAGGGTTGCCTTTTCATCTTGCTGATGGTTTCCTTTGCTGTGCAAAAGCTTTGAAGTTTCATTAGGTCCCATTTGTTTATTTTTGTTTTTATTTCCATTTCTCTAGGAGGCGGGTCAAAAAGGATCTTGCTGTGATTTATGTCATAGAGTATTTTGCCTATGTTTTCCTCTAAGAGTCTTATAGTGTCCGGTCTTACATTTAGGTCTCTAATCCATTTTGAGTTTATTTTTGTGTATGGTGTTAAGGAGTATTCTAATTTCATTCTTTTACACGTACCTGTCCAGTTTTCCCAGCACCACTTATTGAAGAGGCTGTCTATTCTCCATTGTATATTCTTGCCTCCTTTTCTATCAATATTAATTTTTTCACTTTGATAATTATAGTGTCAAATAATTATATCACATACATATCACGTAATTATACTCTGGTGATATACGATATTGTCCTTGTTGTTAGACAATACATTGGAAGTGTTTTGGAGCAAAGGGACACAACTCAGTCTAAAATGTTTCAAGTTAGGTATATATCACGAAAAACGAGAAAAAGAGAGAATAATAAAAAGAATGAGGCAAAATGTGAACAACCCCTGAATCGGGATAACTGGCACATAGGTGTTACTCATGCAAGATGTTTTAAGAATTTGAAATTTTATCCAAAGAAATAGTTACAGTCAGTCAGTCAATCAATTACGGCTGACCCTAAAGTTCTGAGCCTGAATTCCTGAAAGATAAGGGGTATCACCAAGAATGCCAGAGGAAAATAATAAAGAGTGGAAGCAGAAGATAGAATTGAATTGTGAACAAGTGATTTTTGAGGTGTGACACTTTCTGAATATAATTCCAAGGCAGCAGCTGTATCTTTATATCTGGAAAAAGGATGGTGGCAGAAAGCCAGATGCCCTATCATTATTAAGAAGGAGCTAACAAATACATCCAAGCTCTCCATAAAAAAGGTGTGTTAGGAATGGCTACATGCAGTTTGTTTTAAAAGGCCCGCAAACTAATCAGAAGCCCCACTGAACAAGAGAACTCAATGAAATATACATTATTCACAGTTCAGAAAACAACAGAAATGGATCTTAAACTAAACTTTAATTCAGGCTGATCACTGTCCTTTGTTTCTCTATCTTGTGATGATTCACAAATCTGGAAGGCTGGCCTGATGTTGTTACCTTGTTAATTGTGTACAGGGAATAAAAGGGACATTTCATACTTTAGCATTATTTTTTTTAATCCTAAAAGCACCAGAGAATATGTGGCCTTTAAATTCTACTCTAGAAGTAGCTCAAGACTGCAGACAGGGCTGCATTTTAATAGACAAGCTTAACTGACTCCTGTTCTTGAATGACTGATGTGTGGTGTCTTCGGTAATGCTGAATGCCACCTGCTCTGTAATCATTTCAATCATCAAATTGCCACGTGGCACCAGTTATGGATGCTACCAGTCTGTAACATGTCAGACATTTTAAGGGCCATTTGTTTTTCTATTTATATTGTACTTATGAATTAAATTTGAGGAGATATTGACGGTTCAAAGGGGACACATTTAGGGTAAGGACGCATTCTCCTGTGTCTAAGACCATGCTTCCCTAACACCCAAGAACCACTGAGTCCCTCCACCCAATCAAGGAAAATGCACTTGCTTTCTAGAATTGCACAGATAAATGTAAAATTGGTCTGAAACCATTTGTTTTTTTTCTTCTCCTGAAAATATATCTTATTATAAAACTGAAATGTTACTCACACAAACAACGATTTAAGAAGTGGTTGCTACACAGGATGCTGCATACCAGAGGGGATCTTCTCAGAAACTTCAGTCTCCAATGCAAATGCATTTCTTACATCACACCGCGCAGCCCAGCCGTATGGTAAGTGTATGTGCTCTTGGCTATAATTATGGTACATTCTTTGAAGAAAACCTCCTCCATGAGAACATTAGTCAAGAGGTACAGAAAACAGACCATGAATTCCACTCCATTAGTTTTGTGCTTCCTACTTTCACATGCTGTGGTTTCATGCTTGCCTGACAACTTTCAAAATCATATTTATTTCCAAAGCATTGGTTTTATTCTGTATGTAAAATAATACCAGAGCACATAACACAAGTACCTGTGGGAACAGGAAATGCTACTCTTATCATTTAAGCACAATGATGAATTATACTCCTATTTTAAAGCGAAAATACTTATGGAAAACTATCTTGCTGTTATCCTTCCTCTGCAGTGGTCGTTTTAGCACTAGTTTTGACCCTAAAGTACAATTCAGTTTATTTACTCTTCAAACAATCCTTCTGCTAGGATTTAAATCCTGTAGAGGATTTAAAGTAACAGGAGAAAAACTTAATCGGAATCATGTTCCTACAGCTTCAGAGTATATTTTACTGTGGTGTTTCTAGTTTTATGGATGTACCCAGGCTGCAACTAAATTAATTCTTTTAATCATCTTATACAATATTTACTGAAGTAAAACCATTACATAAAGCATAGTTTCTGCTTTGTGAATATAATACTATAGCAATTATATGGTGCATTTACCACACAAAAAGTGTGTTTGCTTAATTAAAAGGAGTCTATCTATTATTTGTTCCAATGGCACTCTACATCTTTAACGCTACTGATGGTAAAATTTTATTTCCAGCTCATTATACTAGAGTCTGTATGGTATTTTCAAATGGGAAATGCCTGACAACCATTCAGACGATGGTGACAATGTTACATGAAGTTAAACTATTTAAATAAGCAAACTGAAATGTAAAGAAAAAATAGAAGAAAGTAATAGGAAACCTGCTAATCGTGACAATAGTTGGATGAATTAAATTTAAAAACTAACAAGATGAGTAGATGTCAGCAGTCATCTAAGAATAGCAGGACTACTTCATGGGGAGCCCCACAGCAGGGACACAGCTGGAAGGAGAGTGGAGACCCTGGTGAGTCGGTGGAAGGTGAGGGAGATCTCAGAGCCCCGTCCCCCAGCTTCTGGTCTAAGTGCTCTAGCCAGAGCAAGTTCATGGGCATTTTCTTTCTTTTACAAGTTTACTCATATGATTCTTTAAATTCACAATGTAACGTATCTCTTAGATTTTAAGACAGATTTCAATTTCTCAAGATGTCTGAGAAGAGGGGGGAGAGGGAGGGAGGGTGGAGAGGGGAAAGGGGGGAAGATAAGAGAGGGGAAAGCGGGGGGTGGAGAGGAGGGGGAGAGAGAAGCTGTGCCTGTTAGGAAATAAGTGAATAATAAACTGTTTTGGGGGAGTTTGTTTTGTTTTGGTTTTGTTTGTTTTTTTGTTCTTTTTTTTATTTTTTACAAATATAAGCAATAGAAAGTTTAAAAAAGCAGATACTTCATCACAAAGAATAAAGATAATGTGAAATTGAATTTATACTTATTTTAACAAATTGCCACCCAATTGTTTAGGTATTGTATAAAAAGACATATTTTAAGACTAAGGATTGTCTCTTATTCCAAATTGAAAAATAATTATTTATTATGAGGCAATTAAATCACAGTATACAGTCAGTTTCTATAACTAAGTTACAGGTAAAGCAGTTTTACTGTAGAACAATCTTCATTTATCTTCAGTAAGGTTTATTGAAGGTATATCGTGTACAAAACACTGGCCTAGAAATAGATTTATTTAAGACATAGTACGTGTCTTAAGGAAGCTTAAAATCTGGTTGAAACCAGCCATTGGGGTCTTTATAAAGGTATACTTGGTGTCTATGAAGCACCCTTGCACACCGTAAGGGATTAGAGGTAACGAGAACAGAGATAAACAGAAGAAATTACAATACTGCAAAGAAATAGAAGAGAAATATTATTTCATTGCTTCTGAACTGATGTAAGAAATGTGCTGAACAGGCAGTTAATAAGAAATAAAGAATTGCCAAATGATACTTTTTGGTCAAATGATGAAGCTCAGAATGGATTTGTACTGGACAAAATCTGTGGGGTTACGTGATTTTCTCCAGTTAATTTTTGATACCCTAGACACAGGGAAAGTCAAAAATGGCAAAAGTTAATGAGTAGCATTTCTATGTGTTGATTTTTTTCCTTTTACAATACATGTATTTTTCAAAAATACAATACATGTATTTTTCAATACATGTAAGTAGAACAAGACTTTTTAAAAGCCTTTGACAAAAGCCAGCTACTGAAACTACTGCTTCCTATGAGATAAATAACTGGCTTTAAAAGTTAATCAATGAGCCAAAGCATTTATATCGGCTGCAGGCTTCAAAGTCAAGGAATTATTAGAAGAGTTTGAGAAAGATGAAACTAACACCTGAGGAATGGAAAAGAAATATTAAAGGTCAACTCTTGCTATGTGTAAGCTGGAACAGAAAGTCAAATTCTACCATTTAAAGAAATAACATTAATACTGAGAAATCTCACAGCACGAAGATAAGCTATGGGAAAACTTAAATACCATATCTAGCTTTATTGTTAAGAAAGGGCTGGGTTAAGTACAGGTTTCACTGATTAGTTAATGCTTTTCAAGTAAATAAGCATGAAGCAAAATATCTAGCATCCCAGTCGATCACAGGTTAGAAGAAAACTGCGCTTTTAATAACAAAATCTGAAGTGCAAGAGAAGCATGTAGCTGAAGGAGAATTAAACCTAAAAGGTATAATCACTTGATGACCTGAACAGTGATTAGTAAGAGCTAAAACTTCATAAGGCCAGACTGATTAACGCTTGGATTCTATATATATATATATATTTTTTTTTTTTTTTTTTAATGGGATAATGTTTATGTCTTCTTAAAAGGTTAAGTCTATACTAGTAAAAGTTAACATTAGGATTTTTAGAGAGCCAATGAATAACACTTTCGCTTTTTCCACCTGAGACCTGAACAACTGAGACAAAGGGGTCAGGCAGATGGTCATCAAAAATGTCAGCCAGGGTTTCCCTGGTGGCGCAGTGGTTGAGAGTCCGCCTGCCGATTCAGGGGACACGGGTTCGTGCCCCGGTCCGGGAAGATCCCACATGCCGCGGAGCGGCTGGGTCCATGAGCCATGGCCGCTGAGCCTGCGCGTCCGGAGCCTGTGCTCCGCAACGGGAGAGGCCACAACAGTGAGAGGCCCGCGTACCGCAAAAAAAAAAATGTCAGCCATGCACTGACAGAGCGTATAGAACAAGGCTTAGTTTAGGGAAAATATATTCTTCCTAATAAGGAACCCCTGAATTAGGCCTGCTTACAAAACTGGTCACAGCAAACTTGGAAATAGCGTGAAAGGTCAGGGATGTGGCTGCCACATATGCCACACGTCCAGGAGAAAGTCAGAGCTGTTTCCCTGCAGGCAGCTAGATGCCAATGAGTAGGAGAGAGGGGGCAAGCCATGTGTGCAGACCCCTCTTCCTCTCTCCACACAGCAAGGGAACCAGGGCAAACAGAGGTCAAGAGTGATCAATAATGGAGACCCCTTGAGGGGCAAATGGGTAAAGAGGTTCTCCTGTAACACTATAGAGCTATATTTCAGAGAAAAAATACTTTATAAGCTGGGTATTGTCTTTGGAAAGCTGCACATTCAGCCTCAGAAAGACTGACCTCACAAAAACAGATATAAAAGTGACAGAAACATCCCACGCTTAAATGGTCTTGATAATTGCCACCTCTCACTGCCTCATTTTGACACCCGGAGACAATGAAATAGGGCATACCTGGTTAGACCTTCTTACATTAATGAAAAAAGCACACTCATGGCTGGGTTCTGGAAAGATGATTGTATCACATTCATAACATTAAAATGAGCTCTGGAGAAATGTATTTTATAATCTTATGTTTAATTCTTTGTGTAATATTATCCTCTCTCTGTAAACACAGCCAAGCCTGATCCCCAGAAATGCAGTTTTTAAAAAGATAACCAAGAATGTCATATAAAATGAATGCCAGTATTCACAGCATGTGAATCCAAATTCAAAATTCTTATCTTTCAACAAGTCCGGGAAAATTCTGATGGGTTGCTAGACTATTTTTTTAATCTCCTCCAGAATCTTCTCCAAATTGAGTTCCAAGTATGAAAAGACATCCAATTAAGTTCCAAAAAAAGTCTGAGATTTTGAAAAATCATATTTTAATGGACATATTTTCATTCCTGTCAGTGATGAACAGTATGATTATGGCAGGTCCTTTGATCTTTGTTATGGTGTTTTCTATAAGCACAGGGTCTGACAGGAGATACCTCATTAAATCTTTCCTCATTTCCTCCTGGTTTCCTTTTTTCCTCACTTCGTTTTCTCAAAATAATATTGCGTGGCTGGCATTTTCTTTGAAAATAAGGTGCTTTATCATTCTCAGTTTTTATTAAGAACATTAGTATTGTAAATATATCAATTATCCCATACCTACTATATACAAAGAACTGTGAACTGTGTATGGAGAAAATAATCCTACAATCTGGCCACTACCCTCAGGGTGTTTATACCCTAACTGGAGAAAACAACAGTAAAAATGTAATATGTGAGGTCCTAATCCATGATATTAAAATTTACTCACATACATGCAGAACAAGACTCTAATAATACCCTGTGTACTTCAAATATTTGACACTTCCAATGGCCAGATATTTTAACTAGCTTCAACTTGACATTTCTCAGAGCTTCAGATTTTTTGTTAAATGACTTGAAATCTTGTGAGGTAACAAACTAAAATTGAAATTGATTTTTAATTATCATTCCCTCAAGACATTTATAACTAAATCATTAAGTAAGCTTCTTTAAATACAATTTTAGCAATTCTGCTTTTCTATCAGAATTAGACTTTTCCTCTTTATGACTTAAATGCTGAAGATGAACCAATTTTAAAAATTAAAGGATTTCTAACGTTTCCATTAGGAATATATTTCCTCTTTGATTTCACAATATGAAACTATTTGAAAATAAGCACCTTTCAACGTACATGGAATAGATAATTTCTGATAATGGTAGTAAGTATAGAATACAAGAGTAACCTTCCAACTCACACTAGAGACTTTTCCCAAAATAATTGAGTAGGAAAATCCACGATGCTCTCTTCTTGTAAGGACATTACTTTCTTGTCTAAGAATTGAGGTGGTTGGCATGAGGAGCATTTTTATTCAAGCAATGGGGTTAATACATTAGCAAAGAAATGTTGACACTTTGTGGAGTGCAATATGATAAATTATAACCATGATAAAAATAAAAGAAATTGCACTTACAGAACTATCTTATATACAGAGTTAGACTGAATGTTATCATTTAATGTCACAGAATGAGAGAAGAAAAAACAGAAAAGTAAAAAGAGACACACATAAATCTTGACACATATTTTTCACTATAAACTTGTGGAGGAAATGAAGGATTCCATTAACTTAGAAATGTCTTAAAATAATTGTATCACTTGTAGGGAAAGACAAAGCACTACATACCAGTTGTCAGGCTCAGAGAGTACAAAACACCAGTGCCTTTGATCACGCACGTGGGATGAGGGCAGTGATGATGGGCATTTGAAAATGTATGAACCCAAACAGACAATAGAGGAGAATGAATTATCAAATTTTAGCTTTTTGAAGCCAGCTAACTGAAGTTTTCTAAGAGCTTCAAGAAACTGATTTACCTATAATCTGATTTCATTCTATAAGAACTGAGAGAAAAACTCATGTTACCAACAAGTGTATTCTGTACCTCTAATATCATGTAGGAAAGCATATATTAGAGGAATAAATGTATAAATATTAAGATTGATTGATGCAGTTAATGTTTTAACTTGCACTGGTTCTAAAGTATTCTGTTTGGAAGATCGCATAGTAATAGAGATCTTTTACTAGATCTTTAAAAAGTGAAAGACCCTGCACTTTGGATTCTTTTTTTTTTTATTGAAGTATAGTTGATTTACAATGTGCCAATCTCTGCTGTACAGCAGTGACTCAGTTTTACATATATATACATTCTTTTTTAATATTCTTTTCCATGATGGTTTATCCCAGTAGTTCCCTGTGGTATAGAGTAGGACCTTGTTGTTTATCCATTCTAAATGTAACAGCTTGCATCTACCAACCCCAAATTCCCAGTCCACCCCTCTCCCTCCCCCTCCCCACCTTGGCAACCACAAGTCTGATGTCTGTCTGTGAGTCTGTTAAAGACCCTGCAATTTGAATGGCATTTTTTTCTAAAGGAAGTTTCTACCTACTCTTCCAATAATAAAATTAGAAGCTCTAGAGAGAGGTTAATGATGTAAATAGCAAACTTCCGTGAATAGTTTTGCTAAAACAAAGTCAGTTTTTAAAAATTATGATTAGCCAATTCCAGAGAAAGGCATACCAAGAGAAAGTTTGAAAATTAAATTGATCGATTATCAGCACAAATTGCTGATGATCAAGAAAATTTAATGCAAGGTAAAGTTAAAATTTCCAAATATCTTAAGGCATACTTTTGGAGAAGAATTTCACATTATCATTTGAAACCAAATTTTACTTTTATATTTCAGTGGACAAAATTCTACAGTGCCCTCAAGCAAGTGCACTATCTTACCAGTAAACCGCTTTATTACATCTCTAAAAGATGTCGAATAGTATTTCTAACTCTTAGCCAACTCTTGCTTCTATATTTCATGACTTTTTAAAGAAAATTAAATAAACCTTTGGTGCTATATTTTAGAGCCTATCTTGAAATAGAGAGGGCCACAATTTCTCATTGATTTGACTTGAGCAATTTAATCTATATTATTATTTGAACATTTCCTCCAAAGTTGGTTCTTCTAGAGACATAATTATTTCTGTTATCTCCTCCCAGTTGGTCAAAACATTCCCCTCAGTTGACCCAAACTTTTCCAGTCCAGGTGACCCAACTTCAGGCCCATCCCCTGCAATCATACAGAGAATGACTTGTACCTGTGACTTTATCACATTCAGTCTGTGGATGAGCATCCCCAAAAGATGTCACTTACCACTACCCAAGATTGAAAGCTCATTTTTAATTTGTTATCTAGCACCAACCATTATTCACCTAGAAGTCTCTAACCATTACTGCTTTCCAAAAATTTTCCTCTCATTGAATTACTAGGATTTTCATCATATTTTCCAGACGGATTCATTTGCATGCTCAAGAAATAACTCTCTCTATAATTTATTGCCTGTGTTCGTAATATAAAGGTATTCGTATGGCTTCAACTCATATTTGCATTTGTAGATTTTTAATTTGTTTAAAACACAACTGACAAATTTTATTATCTGTTGAGTCTCTCATATATATGTTAAAACTGCAGAACTTCAAAGTCCAGAAGAGAAGAGTTTGCATACTTGATGCTTTGCAGTCTCACCTTAAGTTTGATAGAACTTGGAGGTTTCAAAAAGCCATATCAAGTAAATTTTACTTGGAATTACCAGTATGTTTCCCAGGCACCAAATAATTGTATAAATTGGCATCAGATATCTCAAATAATATGTAATATCAGCCTTGTCCCCAGGAAAGGAGCAGGAAATTCCCTCATATTGCTTTATTCCTCTACTTCTTTCTCCTCTTTGCAGAGTTCTATGCTTTTTGGACCAAGAGAGCAAGCTAGCGCTATTTAGTATTTAGAGCATTATCACAGACCATCATGGTCTGCCTACAACACAATTTATTTTTAGTTGATTTATTTATCAGTTGTTGAGCACCAACGGAATGCTGTGTATAGCATCCTTAATGAATGAATAAGAACATGATTTCTGAGAACATGTCAGGTTCCCTCTGATTGTCTCCCTACCACTCCATACACACTGACAGAGTCAGCAATACCTCATCCCCTCAATATGAAATAAATGTGTTCACCAAGAAAAAAAAAATGACATGATTACTGGCCTTAACTAGCTCATTTTCCAGGGAGAAGTCTGACACAAAATAGAAGTAAATTCTAATACAAAATAGATACCTGCAGGGTATATGAGGGAACTTAATTCCACCTGAAATCAGTTCTGAACTTCAAACAGTTGATTTACAAAGAATTTATAGAAACATAGTAACTCATGAGACAGGTACTGTCTCTGTAAATATCTCACAATATCCTACATGAACATTATTTTTGCAACCTAACTTGAAGGCTATACAAACCCCCAAATCATTAAGATTAATAAACAATGTCATTAAGTCTGCTTATGATCCTTCATAGGGAATTGGAAGATCAATACAAAAAATAATACTTTACTTATTCATTCCTTTTTTTTGCAAAATATTAAAAACAGTACATTAGGAGAAATAGTTTTATTCAGAAGATAAAGAGTTAAAGGTCAGTATTTTATTCCCAAGGTTGACAATTCTGACTGCTCTGTTTGTCAGTCATTCATTCTGCATCATCCTTAAGGTTGTTTCTTATCTGATATGCATTCCCAGCCCTGACTAAGGATGAGAACTGGCATTATTTTTAAGCACTTTAGTGCAGTCAAAGATTTTTAGTTTCCCTGAGGCATCATGCTCTATCAACAGTTCAATAAACCTGCCAAATGTTTTACTTATTCTGAAGGAAAAACAAGTTTAGAAAATATTAAGCCCTTAATATTTTGTGGACTTACATGAAGTGACTCTCCAGTAGGAATAAATGTCAAACACAGAATCTTTCCTCACAATGTCAAGCTCAGCCACAGTGTTTGTTTCAGGCCACTTGAATGCAGGAATGTTTATCATTATTCCTTAGATTATATTTTATCATGAATGGCTTTACTCTAATTTGTTGGTAAAACTCAGGGGAACTGAAATTAGTCTCAAAGGTGAATACAAAACAGAAGAAATAATACATAGCAGATACATCTCTATACAATCATACCCCAACTGAGGCAGAATCACTAAAGTCTTCTGATATATTTAGAAATACTGCTTTATTCATTGTGCTACAAAAAAAGTAGTGTAAACCAAGATTACTCAAGGCTACTGACTGTAAACTACGTGTGAGGAGTAGACTTCTGAAGATACACCAAAATATAAATTTAGCAAAAGATGCTTTCTCAAGAATTCTTTCCATTACTTACTTTCAACATACTAAGTTTGATTTAACTTAAGACCTGAGTTAAATTCCAAAGTCAGAGTGTGTGTCATTTCTCTAACCTACTTGGGGAAAACATACTTACACTGAAAGACTGTCCCTGAGACCCACTAAAAACTCTACGATACACTTAAGGTTACTTAGAAATAATGCACGAAGAAGTTCAGAAGAAAATTATTAGTGTTCAAGGATAATTTTTTCTCATTCATAATTCATATACATATTTAAGGCTACAGTTTGAAACAGAGACATTATATCTTATATATTCATGCATTTATGAAATTTTTAAAGAAAAATAGCTTATGATTTATTTATGTTCCCCTCTCTAGAAGAGCAAATAAAATTCATTTCAAAATACCATACTGCATTTTAATAGACTATATTGATTATATATTTCTCATTCCTTTCAGAGAGATAACAAGCCAGTGAAGAACCGTGGGACCGTGGGCACTGCTTCTGTCCTAGAGGTGCCTGGTGAGAACACCTGCTCAGGTGTCCAGAAGAGGCTGGTGAGAGACTCAGAAGTTGAGCAGAACTTCTGACTGACTGAGCAGATTTCAACAGACTCACAAGGCTAGACAGACGAAGTATTTTAGAACTTTTGCACTTTCGAGGTAAAAGCACTACGTATACTAGAAATTGACAAGTCAAGGAGGTATTTTGTAGTGGGGTAACCACAGTAATAGTTATAATGCAACATAAAAATACCAAGCTACTTGGGGAGAGAGAGAGGGAAATAGAATAACAGAAGGCTGTTTACAAGACACATACCTAAAATAGAATGTTTTCCATTTTTTAAAAGTTTGGACAAATGATAGAGAAAGACTTGTTGAACGTCTTATCATGGACACTAACAATAATGGAAAGAATTGCTAAAATGCAGTACATTAAAATTAAGAACTTCTATTCATTAAAAGACACCATTAAGAGAGAAAAGGCAAACTGCAGAGTAGGAAAAGCTATTTGTAAAACCTATCCCCGATAAAAGGCTCATATCTGGAATATTTAAATATTTTATTTACAAATAAAAAAGACTTACAAACAAATAATGGGCAAGATAATTCAACAAACACAATGCAAAATACAATATCCACATGACCATCAGAACTATGAAAAGATGCTCATGTTGTATTGTCTGTTATCAATTAAGCATCATCCCTACCCACATTTAAGCTCTCTCATCACAAAGGAGAGGCCAACAACTATGTTTTCTAGAATCTCCTTCCCCCCATGCATCTAGTTTAGAGTTTGAGAATAAAAGGCACTTGCATTTGAGTTGAAACATAGAAAAGAAAGCAAAGCCAGAGGACCAGAAGAGCGAGATGATACGGTACTTACAAGACCTGCCTGCGGAGCTCTTGACAAACACTCCTAGGCATAAACCCAACTAAATTCCATTCATATGTGCACCAAAAAATGCGAACGTTCATAGCACTGCCCCAATATCAAGACAATAAAGATGACCCAAATGTCCACCCACTCTCTATATTTTGATTTATCCATAAAATGGAATTACAACAGTAAAAAGGAATGAACTATAGATACATGTGCACCAACAAGTAGTGCATCCCAAGACAAATGGGTTTAAAACCAAGACCACGTCTTTTAACTTTTTCCTCTGTCTGATTTAAATATTTGTTCTGGTATAAAGATGTGATGAAACATCAACCAAGAGGATCAAATAAGAAACTCGAGGCTCTTTGTTTTTTATTCCTTTGTATCTTTACACTCCACATCCAATCAGTCTCCAAACACTGTGCAGTCTAATGATAATAGGTAAAATATATTAAATACTTGCATGCCGGTCTCTATATGAAGAACTATATGTATAAAATCTAATTTGATCCTGACAATGATCCTACAAGGTTAAGTGCTATTATTCCCTTTTTCTGATGTGGAAACTGAGGCACACCAAGTTCAAGTAAGTTGTCCCGTCCCAGGGCTAGTAACTGCTGAAGCCAGGAATTAAACCCAACCATCAACTGAGAGACTATGTTCTTAACCCACTCACTAGCCAAGCTCTGGAATATTCCTCAAAATCTATGTTCCCACTCATCTCCCAATGCAGTCTGTCTCCAAAAGCCTCGTATGATCTCCCCGCTTTTTACCCCTCTTCTCCCTCGCACTGGCTCCTGTGCTGCCTGACATCTTTCTGAATAGCTTCACTACTTGCCACCTGGCCTACTCTTCTCTTTTCAACCTCTAACGGGCAGCATGATTATGAATTAATAAGAAGTGTGGTACTTTGTTCAAAAAGTATTTTGAGTTGAACTGTAGAACTTCATCCATTCAGGTTAATTGTATTGGATGGAATAGGTGCCTGGGAAAAAAATTCAGCTCTAGTAAATGAACTTACCAGTATATTTGCCTTTTTAAAATTGTTTTCTTATTTTCTTCCTTGAAGCTAAAAGCACATAATCTGTGTATACTGCCAGAAAAAAAAATTGACCATTATAATACTTTCTTCTTTATGTTTTTAACACATTTACTTCTGAGAAGACTCAAGAGGATTTTTACCCTCATAGAACAGTTATGTAGTGAGACAAAGATCAGGAGAAAAGACGTTACCCTGCATTTGCTGCAGCTGAGCAGCTGAGACAAATAGGGTGTTGCATCAGTACTGTCTTGGTCAGGGGAAGCATGAATGCGCCAGTACTTAATGTCACAGACTCCACATCCCAAGGTGGGATTCCTCAGCTTACAGGGATGAATGTGGAGTGAAAATACTGTGCATGATGAATGTGCAGTAAAAAGCCAGCAGTGGCTTAAATTACTGTCCTCTTGGGCCAGTTGTCTCTGCATTGCCTGTAGAGATAGACTACAGAATAAACCCTATTTGCCAATATTACTGAAAAGGTTCTTTACCTTCTGCCCTCAAACCTGCCTCTGGGCCCTATATCTACCCCACTTCCTGCACTGCCAGCTCCTCTCTGGCCTGGATGACAAGAGCATTCTAATTGGTCTCCCTCATACTCTTCTACAGTCAGTTCTCCTTGCGGCAGGCAGAGTTATCCTTTAAAAGCATAAACCTCATGCAAAACCACTGCTTTTGCATCAAATATTCTTATGATTTCCTCCCTTATTTCTTTCCAGAGAGACTTTCCTTAGCCATCGTAGCCAATAAAACATCTCTCATTATTCTCCATGCCCTTGCCCCATTCTATTTTAACCACCTACACTTACCCACCTTATCATTTTTTTTTTTTTCCGGCCACACCTTGTGACATGTGGGATCTTAGTTCCCTGACCAGGGATGGAACCCATGCGCCCTGCAGTGGAAGCGTGGAATCTTAATCATTGGACCACCAGGGAAGTCCCTACCATCTAGCACTTATATCATCCAACATTATATTGTCTATTTGATGATGTTTTTATAGCCTTCTTTCCTCTTTAGAATGTTAGCACGTTTCTGTTTGGTACTGAATTCCAAGCCCCGAGGATGATGCATACCACAGAGAAGGTACGTAATAAAGTGAATGAATAAACAATAAATATATGATGAAGCATACGACCCACCTACTTAAAAGTGCTATTGTCTTTAGACAAGGGTATTCTAGGGTCTCTCACAAAGAAGCTTCACCTACCTTCTAGAGTCTTTACACAGCCTTCTTTTTTTTTTTTTTTTGGCTGTACGTGGGCCTCTCACTGTTGCGGCTTCTCCCGTTGCGGAGCACAGGCTCCGGACGCACAGGCTCAGCGGCCATGGCTCACGGGCCCAGCCGCTCCACGGCATGTGGGATCTTCCCGGACCGGGGCACGAACCCGCGTCCCCTGCATCAGCAGGCGGACTCTCAACCACTGCGCCACCAGGGAAGCCCTACACAGCCTTCTTTGTTACAACCTACAGGGCTACACTGGATCATTTGCTATTTTCTAAGATGCTTCGAGATGTTGTGTCTTTACAACTTTCTTTAGAATAAATCCTCTTCCTGGAAACCTCTACACTCTCTTCTCCACTTAGTGAAATTCTACTCATTCATTAAGATTCATCTCAACTATTATCTCCTTGTGAAGGCCCCACTGGAAAAAAAAATATCTTCAATTAGTAATAAATATGGTTTTAATAGCTGGATGAAAAAAAAAACCCTGTTACTTTATTTTTTGAATGATGTTTAATTTGCTTCCATCCTTGGCCAGGTTAGTGAGACATATATTCTTGATCATTACTGTGATTTTCTCAGGGTTATAAATGGAGGTCTTGGAAGCTTATAAAGTCCAGGGCATTTGTGGAAATGTTCTGTAGTCTTCAAACCATGCTTATCTCTGTCAACATGCCCATTGCCTAAGCTGGATTTTTTCGGAAAGGGGGGCAGCTCCAGGCCTTCCAAATCAAGCTCAGGCCCAGAATTGCATTTCTGGTACACTTAGTATTTGATGTCCCCCACTTGGATAGAAATCACCCGTCTAGGACCCTGCATGGAAGTAGGCCTAGGTATCTACTCTGGGTCAATCTCCAACCCCAGGAACCCATCACTTCTGCCATTCTCACCCTTTCTCCTAATCTCAGAGATTCTTCAGATATTTCACTTTCACTCAAGTCTGGTCCTTGACCTCACCTCTATCCTTTCTTCTCTCTAGGACATTCTAATATATTCTCATTAATTAGGTAAATCAAAGCCAATAGAGAGGAAAGGCCACAAAAGGGCCAGGATACCTTCTTGAGATTTGAGAGGAACAATAAAAAAGCAGTGAGAACAAAATAGAAATTAACATCTCAAGAAATTACCCTTGCTACCCAGAACTAGATAAAAGTGAATTTAAAGAAAATTCCACTACTTATAGACCCACAAGTGCAGCCAGAAATATCAATTAGAAGTAGATTTTATTATTATAGAAACAGTCTAAATACTTCAGGGCAAATACGAGGTAACTGGGGAGCAACCATTCCATGAATGAAGAGTGTAATATAATTATGGAAAGCTGCCTTTCCCTACGACTTTGGTTTACTTCCATAGTCATGATCATTGATGAGCAAGTGGGTAAGAAAATCTACACAAGGAACAAAGAAGCCTATTGAGAGGGGTGTGCCTGAGCCATCGCTCACTTCACCAGGAGATTCACAATTCAGAAAATGCAGTTGCACAAGGTGGTCCTGACTCATTTCTGCTGCCAGGAAAATCTCTACAGGGAAGCAACCATGAAGGAAGAAGGAGTCTGTGCTTATGACCAAGGCTCAGCACAACAGACAAGCAATTCAGGGCAAAAGACAAATGTCAAGAACACACTGAGTTGACCCAGTCAGCTGAGAAACAGAAGCTCTCATCTTGAGTCCCCAGGAATCCTGGGCAAAGGACTCTTTCAGTAAGGCATCACCAGGGCATGAACAAGTATTCATCAAACTCAGAAGGAACAGTGTTTAGCCATGACACTGTGCCTTAGCAACCAAAGAAACGTAATCAGATTTCAGAGTTCAGACATATCCTCTTGGCCTACACAAACTCCAGAATGCTTGAAAATCAGAAAGACTAAAGGTATGTGGGGACTTGCATAATTAATTGGAATGAATTATTGCCATGTGACCATATTTGTTCCCCCAGGTGGTGAAGCAGATGATACTCTTTAGACATGCCCAAATATCTCCAAGTAGATTGAATTCCTTGTAGCTCTAGATTTTTTTTTCATACTGGAATTAAAAAGAAAAAGGCAAAGTTCAATAACTGTATTGAGAGAACAGTTGAATATTTTCCATTTTAACATTCTGTATGAGATGGAATATATATCACCTTATCTTACTTGGTCAATGTCCTCTCATTTGATGTTGAGAATTTTAAAAACCTATTAATTCCAGTAACCAGACCCTAGATGCACTATGAATTTTTCTTTTCCCCCACCTTTTATACCTTGCCTTTTCTGATTTAAAATCCTGGTTTGACTGAGCAAAAGTATATTAGTATATCCATTTTTGCTTATTTCCTCCTATCTATCAGTATATCACCTTCATATGTACAATTAATGGGGTTTTCTGCTGACTCTTTAGAAAAAGATAGAATCTGTGTTTTGCCCAAATTGTGTTGGTAACTGAAAAGGGAAAAGGTTGTTTTATCACAGGGAAGAGTTCTCTGTGTTAGTCCCCAGTTCAGCTCTCCTCTGTCATTAGTTAAATCAGATTTTGAGGATTCTGGTCCCCACAGACATTGCTCATTCATAGGCTCCTGGAAGCACTCATTTGTGTTCTTGTTTTGACTGAGGGATAATTTGTGAGCAGCCTTTTCAGAGCGAAGCATCATTTCTCTCATTGCCTAAGACACATTGATCTTTGGGGAGAGTGGCACAATAGTGAACACAAGGTAAGTAGGCTCTAAAGTGGAAATACACCACCCCATGAAACACACAGAAACATACAGGCACCACGTGGGATCTCTACAAATCAGAGAGAAAATTCTTTACAAACTTCTTCTACCTGTCAAATCTATCACCCAAAGAACCAGGAAAACCTTAGGCAAGCAACAATTACTTTAGACTCAGCAGGCTGGCAGGTTCACTGACACTCACCACTGGAACTGACCCCACCCAAATATTTCGAAGGTCTTCCTTCCAAGCTACCTGACATGAGTGTTTGTCTCACACCATCTCTCTGCTCAGATATAGAGTGAAAAATGGTCAAAATTTTACACTGCTCTTTGGTAAAACTAAATCTGTTTAAGTGCCTCTCAAAGGAAGGACTGCCAAAGGCCCAATGATTTAGCCTGACTTAGAGTTTCAGATATAATAAAAAAGTGACCCTGGGTTCACCAAATGAGGAAACCCACTTGCTATATCCTAAAGTAAAACTTGCCAGCACTTTTCCTTCAAGGCTTACAGTTTCTCAATTCCACTGAATCTGTTGGCTACCATTAAACCCATGTCAACCCAATAATTTGGGAGATATCTGAGCTTACTACATCATCTATAATGTTATGCCTCTTAAGGGAATAGATTATAATTTGAGTAATGTCACCTATTTTGTAAATAAATGCATTTGCTACTGTCATTTTTTTACAGTTCTATCTCATGTCTTCTTATCTATCTTGACTTATATGTGGCTTTCCCCTGCTGCCTTGCCATTGCACTTAAAGTTGTCTTCAGAGCAAGACTGCCCATTTTGCTGCAGCACAAATATCACATTTTGGCTTTGAGGGGAAGGAATAATAGTCTCTTGCTCATGATTACCACTTGCACACCATGGCTTTTTCTTTTCCGTTAAAAAATTATTCTGGATGCTTTCATCTACAAATACCACTTTTTCCTCCTCACCGCCATTATCTGCTTAATTGTTATCCCACTTTTACCAAGGACTTGAAGACTGAATCACAGTCATCTTCCCCCTACCATAATTCTAGGTGGTAGTAATATCCTATGTGCATAATTTATTCAATGCTTCATTTCCTTGATCCCCTAAATTCTGGTGAGATTTTTTTATACTCCAGATGAAGGAGGTAAAATGGGATGAGAGATGATAGTTAAGTGAGGAAGAGGGAATTCTATTCAATGCAGATTCATGAATAAAGGGGAGGAGATGAGAAAGGAATTGTTATAGGTTAATTATATGACGTTTGCTGGGAATGATAAGAAATAAAGGTCAAAAGAGACAGAGTAGGGATCTGATCATATGCCATGCTAAGGAATTTTAACCTTATTTATGGGCAGCACAGAGCTATTGAATAGTGTTAAATAGAACACTGAAATGACCAGACACTGTGGGTGGTTATATGCAGTTTGAATCATAATATTCATGTTGTTCTTAAGTTCTGGAAAATTATGAGCCTTGAGAGCTTTGAATATTTTATTTTCCCCAGTCTCCTTAATGTCTATTTCCTGGATTCCTATTAGACATATTTTAGAAATTTTTTTCATCTGTGTCTCTTAAGTTCTTTTTTATATTTTTCACCTCCCTATTTCTCTGTGCTGAGTGATTTCCTCAAGTATACCTTCAAATTCTCTTTCTTTGACTAGCTAGTCTGTTGTTTAATTACTGTTCACTATTATTGTTATATGAATTCTACTACTTCTTTGACAATCTAAACATACTCGTTTTAATTCCTTTTCATTCTTCACTTCCTAGGGTATCCAGTCAGTCAACTCTCCATACGGGCAGATGTGGAACCCATGGATACAAAGGGCCAACTGTTCTATACCATTTTATACAAAGGACTTGGAGCACCTGTTGATTTTGGTATCCATGGTGGTCCCAGGACCAATCCCTTGAGGATAATGAGAGATGACTAATATTCTTTTCTTTTGTTTTTTGTTTTTTTGCTAATTCTTTCTCATGACGTTAAACTTCCTTACGTTCTTTGTAATTTTCTGTCTTTGATCTCATTTTCAGAATATCTTCTGTGCACTGAGCATGGGCATGGTCCTGCATGATATAAGTAGTTTAGACTTCACTATGGGGTGTTTTGCCTTGTAACTTTCACTAGAGTCTTTTGGAATAGCACTTTTACCTTATTCTTTTGTCTTTGGGTTTCTTAGTCCTAAGAGTTATAGAAGAATTTAAGCCTCATACCCACAAATGATGCTGTTTAGAGGCTTCAGTAAATTACAGTTGAATCTCTTACAACCCATGTTGAGGATAGATAGCCTACTTTGATGTGCTGACCTTAAGAAAGTCATACTTTTTTGGCTGCTAGAGACCAGTCTTAACTTTATCTCCTGTGTGACCCCATTCTTATTTATCTTCCACTTTTCAAGTTCCATTTTTGCATCAGTGTAATTATCCAATTTAAAAAATATCTGGAATTACAGATTAAAAAGCTTAAGATCAATGTGTCCATATAATATTTGCTTTATGTATCAAATTAAAGGTTGTACATGCATTTCTAATTGTAATTCTCCTTAAAATATTACTATTGTTGTTTTGTTGTTGTTGTTTTAAAAAATCTACCTTCAGACTTGATTTTGGAAAAGAACCAGCTAGTCCTAAAATTTTCTACATGACTCATGACTCAAATATTTATTGATTCTTGAATATTTTATGAAGAGGTATAAAAATATTAATTATATATATGTATATTCATAAAGTAACTATTTTATTAGGATATCTTTCAAGGTACCCTAGCTCAAGGATTTTTAAAAAATTCATTAACTTGTCTAAGATTCCATCATGTCACAATTTCAAAAGATATCCTCAGTTATGCCATTTTGTCCAATGTCTTCCCCAGGTGATACTGCTTAGAGTTGTACTGATTTCCAACAGGGATTTTACCTCACAGACTTAATGATAGTCATGTTGATATATTTCTTTTGATCTATTTCACTAGAACTCAAGAAACCCTCAATATAAATATTCTATAACCATTCTGCATATGTTAAGTTCTATCCAACTCAAAGGACGTCTTTAGATACCTGGGTATCAATCAAGAAAGAACACAATAGCCCTATAGTATGTCTCCCTAGGGTTGTTATGACAGGTGGGCTTTAAAATATTGAAAGAAAACTATAGTCCAGACTCTCCTTGGAATTTTATACAATAATATTTTACCTTTCAAAACTGTCCAATAAATCTTTCTCTATAGCTTAGTCTTCATGTGAATACTCATCTACCTGGGCATCACTTTAAAAATGTATTATTTCTTCCTTCATAAATCTCACATGTGGTCCATCAAATATTGTACATGAGAGGTAAGCAGATTAAAGACACAACTGAAAAACTGATCACTGTTATTTGCTCTTAGGCAAATTTCTAACAATAGCAAAAGACTTTTTTTTTTCTTTTGCGGTACACGGGCCTCTCACTGTTGTGGCCTCCCCCGTTGCGGAGCACAGGCTCCGGACGCGCAGGCTCAGGAACCATGGCTTACAGGCCTAGCCGCTCCGCGGCATGTGGGATCTTCCCGAACTGGGGCACTAACCCACATCCCCTGCATCGTCAGGCGGACTCCCAACCACTGCACCACCAGGGAAGCCCCAGTGAAAGACATTTTTATAGCGGTCATAAATCTCTCGATAAGGGAAAGCTTTTTTAAAACCCAGAATGCAAACTAATAAATACTGGAGGAATGATAAAATTAGAAAATCACTATTTGTGACACCCAGTGAAATGATCTAACCAAGCAAGAGTCATCGATGGATGCTAAAAGCAATAGATAAAACTTGTATAAGATATTCACAGTGTGCAAAAGTATCACATTACAAGTAACATGCTAATTACAGAGGAGAACCTAACTTGACAGGGCAGTAAACTGGTGTTCACTATCTTCCAGTTGTTAAACATGGCATCACTAACAGTTAAGGATCATATGACATCAGGTATCTTCTGATGTGATATAAAAGAAAAACATGCTCTGCCTTTGAAGTATTTTTGCATTAAATGTTTAACCTGAATTGAATCAAGCCATAGACCTAATTTTCAATATATAGGAAATACAGCAAATAGAAGAACCCCATGAGGAAAAAATAGGCAAATTCAGGATGCGAAATGCAACTGGACTTATTTCTTCAAAAAGCCAGGGCCTTTAGGGGAATAAAAATTTAGAGGACTGTTCTAGATTAAAAGAGACTAAGGAGGCATAACCAAATACATATGTGACCCTTGATCAGAAACTTGGTTGGTTAGAGAAAGCAACTATAGATATATTGGGGATAATTAGGGAAATTAGGGTATGATCTGGGGACTAGATGATTTGGGGAATTTGTAATTATTTTTAAGTGTGATAATGGCATTGTGATTACAAGGTTAACGCCATTTGTAGAAAATGCATACTAAAGTATTAAGGAGAGAGGAGTCATGATTTCTATAGCGTACATTCAAATGGCCCAGCCTCCCCTGGCAAAACAATAATTTGGCAAATAGTAAAAGCAAATGGTAAAAATATTAGTAATTACTGAACCCAGACGATGAGAATATAAGTGTTTGTTCTATCCATTGGGGTTCGATCAAAAGGGCAGAATCACCAAGAGTGATGTACAATAAGGGAAACAGATCTTTGCATGTGCAGGAGCTAAGGGAGTCTCTCTGTGCACCCTTAGCTCTGGATCTACTGTTGAGACTGAAGTCACTATGAGTCAGACAGTTTGGAAGGGAAGCTGGGTGTGGACAAGAACAAGGAGAATGTGGAAACTATAAGAATAAACTGGAACCCCGTCTGTCTCTCAGCATCTCCAGCCTCACTGGCAGGGGTAACCTGCAGGAACAGCTGGCAGCATTTACCACAGAGCTGCACATGAATTTGCCCAGAGATGCGGAAGCTGAAGGAGGAGCTCCAGCAGAAGCCGGGAAAGGGGCTGGTCTAGGTGCTGCCCCACTTCCACAATGAGAGACTCCATCAGCAAGAGCATGTCTAGCACCCTGTATAAGGTTCAAAGCATAAAAATTAAAGCTGCTGTTTCATATCTGCTTTCCAAAAATCAGGCACAAAATGTCTTTTTTGGTCAGGGCTAATCAGAAACCACAGAGAGACAGGAATTCTGGGAAATTAAGCTGATACAATACAAAGACACCACAATACATTTATCTTTGGTACTTACAGAAATCTTCATATCATGCCCCAGAAAAACAATTTTCATATCAAATGTTAAAGAAATACCTTATTATCATTTTATCATACAGAATAAATCTTTATAAGCTAATGTTTACAATCTAAATATAACAATTAGGTTTTTAAAATTTGTACCTTCATAATCTTGATAAATTCGAAAGGGTAGGGACACTCCTCTGACAAATGAAATTCTAATTTAATTATTGTAAGCTGTGGTTGTGTCTTTCCTGCAATAAAAGCTCGAATATAAAGGTACTGATACAGAAATTAGTTGGAATAGTTTCATGCCTACCTGCCAACCTAATAGTTATATAAGAGCCTTTCTTCTCCCTGATGATACAAACTAGAAATTGCTAATAATGAACATGGATCTGTCATTTTAGAGAGCCAGACTTAACATCACTTACCCAAAACAGTGAACAGTGAATTCGTGCAAATAAATTAAATAATTAAAATATTCCAGCAAGTGGCTAAAATAACATAGGCAGTGGCTTGAAAATCAGAAGCTCTACCAGGGTGCTCAAGCTTGCATGAATGTTCAGATCCCCTGGGCCCTACCTCACGTGACCACCTGAACCAAAATATCGGGAGGTTGAGCCCTGGCATCAGGTTATGAGAAGCACACTGGTTATTGTAATGCCAAGAAAGGTTAAAAACCACTGAAATCCTGGATGGGGAAGTGACTAGATAAGAAGGTAAGTAGTGAGAAGGTAAGTACTGTAATTAACGATAAAAACAAATGGAGTGTCAGAGATGGAAAACATTAATCCTAAACGGGTGACTCAGAGAATTTATAGAAAAGAGAGAATTTAACTTAGACCTTGAAAAACAGACATAAATTCATCATTTGGATTTTGATAGGGAAGGACCTTCCTGGAAATGATAGGAGCCTAAGCAAAACACTGTGGGTAGGAAACTGGAGGCAAGCTTGGAAAAAAGGCAAGGAATCCTGTCCCCAGGTGAATGGGGAGTGAGGTGACAACATAAGGAATCTAGGAGTGGTGAATCTGAGTGGGCACTGTGTTTACTTCTACCAGAAGGCAATCTTTAAAGTCGAGAAGAATATCTAAGACAAAAGCAGAGATTATTTGATGTGTGAGTAGATAAGCAGAGCCTCTTTAGTCTAAGGAACACAGCCAGCCGTATTCACCAGAGCTAGGAGGCTATGGCTGGGCCCACAGGCTAGTTTTTAATCTGCATGTAGCCTCATGTGTATATACCAGTATCTGTAGAGATAGTATCATTCTGTAAGTGTGCCAGGGCATGAGAAAGTTTTGGAAACACTGATCTACCCTACAACCATTTTGTTTGATGTACAGAGACGACTGCCTACCCTTGGAATTCTCATGCCCTACTAAGCCTAAAAATTAAATAGAAAAGTGAAAATTAAAATGTTATTGAATAGCCAGGACATGGAAGCAACCTAAGTGTCCATCAACAGATGAATGGATAAAGAAGATGTGGCACATATATACAATGGAATATTACTCAGCCATAAAAAGAAATGAAATTGAGTTATTTGTAGTGAGGTGGATGGATCTAGAGTCTGTCATACAGAGTGAAGTAAGTCAGAAAGACAAATACCATATGTTAACACATATATATGGAATCTAAGAAAAAAATGTCATGAAGAACCTAGGGGTAAGACAGGAATAAATACACAGACCTACTAGAGAATGGACTTGAGGATATGGGGAGGGGGAAGGGTAAGCTGGGACGAAGTTAGAGAGTGGCATGGACATATATACACTACCAAACATAAAATAGATAGCTAGTGGGAAGCAGCCGCATAGCACGAGGAGATCAGCTTGGTGCTTTTTGACCACTTAGAGGCGTGGGATAGGGAGGGTGGGAGGGAGGGAGACACAAGAGGGAAGAGTTATGGGAACATATGTATAACTGATTCACTTTGTTATAAAGCAGAAACTAACACACCATTGTAAAGCAATTATACTCCAATAAAGATGTTAAAATAAAATAGAATAAAATAAACCACACACACACAAAATAAAATAATATGTTATTTAAAAAACACAAATATATTGAGAAAATACAGTAAAGTATACAAGGAGAAAAAAAATCATTCTACCAAAATATATTTCAACTCAGTGAGTTTTTTAACCTTTCTTTTTTTCAAATAAGTAACACATTCTTTGGTGATAAAAAGGATAGAAAAGGGTAAATGTGGAACAGAGCATATTTAATCAAATATCATGTCCTTCAGCCATTCAATTATTCTTCCTGAAGAAACCACTGTCACTAATTAATTTTTATTGTTTCAGAAATAGTCGATGTAGAAGCTGTGCAGAAAAGAGTTAACATAGCAGGCCTGAGACTGCCATCCTAAGAGAGGATCCTTGCAAGGTTGGCCATTGGCTGGTGTTTGGGAACTTAAACTGGGGAATGTTTCCACCAGACCCTCACTAACAAGAGTGGCTTACTCTGCCTAGACTGTGCAAACACGGTAGTTTACGCTGAATAGATTCCTTCTGGGAATCTGGAATTTTCATATGTGCCAGGCTGGGGGTGCCTATGTGACCAACTCCCAGTAAAATCCCTGGGCTCTGAGTCTCTACTGAGCTTCCCTGGAAAATAACACTCCATACTTGTTACTATAATTTGTAGCTGGAGAAAGTAATGACTCCCTGGGGACAGGGCTCTTGAAAGTTTGCGCTTTCCTCCCGACTTTACATCATGTGCTTTTTCCCTGTGCTGAATTTGCTTTGTATCTTTTGCTGTAATAAATTATATTCATCAATATGACTATATACGGAGTCCTATGAGTTTTCCTAGTGAATCACTGAACATGATGGCCTTGCATACCGCCCACCCATTATACAAGCATATATGACAATTTTACACAATGGTAACACAGTATATACATTGTGCTGAATCTTAACTTTTGAATATAGTATATGTCTTTGACAGTCTTCTTTTGGGGGCACATAGGCCCAGCTTATCCTTCTTAACAGCAAATAGTATTTTACTATATGAATGTATCATAACTTATTTAATTAGTCCTTTATTAGGGATATTTGGGTACGTCCAGTCCTTTCCTATTACAAAAACTCTGCAGTGAGAATCTTTGTAAATGGTTCACTTGCTCTTTGTGTCAGTACATCCATCTTTTTGAAAACAAACAAAGAGTAGCATTGCCAGATCAAAGGTGATGAAAATCTTTTCATTCTAAATGCTACTGCCAAGGGGCCTTCAAAACGGCAGAACAGTACGACCCGGAGATCACCTTCCTCCCCACAAATACATCAAAACTACATCTACGTGTGGAACAACTCCTACAGAACACCTACTGAACGCTGGCAGAAGACCTCAGATTTCCCAAAAGGCAAGAAACTCTCCACGTACCTGGGTAGGGCAAAAGAAAAAAGAAAAAACAGAGAAAAAAGAATAGGGATGGGACCTGCACCTCTGGGAGGGAGCTGTGAAGGAGGAAAGGTTTCCACACACTAGGAAGCCCCTTCACTGGTGGAGACAGGGGTTGGAGTGGGGGAAGCTTCAGAGCCACGGAGGAGAGAGCAGCAACAGGGGTGCGGAGGGCAAAGCGGAGAGATTCCCACACAGAGGACTGGTGCTGACCAGCGCTGACCAGCCCGAGAGGCTTGTCTGCTCACCTGCCAGCTGGGACAGGTGGGGGCTTCAGAAGTCAGAACCCAGGGAGAGGACTAGGGTTGGCTGCGTGAACACAGCCTGAGGGGACTGGTGTGCCACAGCTAGCCGGGAGGGAGTCCGGGAAGAAGTCTGGACCTGCCTAAGAGGCAAGAGACCATTGTTTTGGAGTGCGTGGGGAGAGGGGATTCCTTCCCCGTCTGCCCACAGAAGGCAGAGCAACACCTAAATGAGCTCCAGAGTTGGGCGCAAGCCATGGCTATCAGCTCAAACCCCAGAGACAGGCATGAAATGCTAAAACTGCTGCTGCAGCCCCCAAGAATCCTGTGTGCAAGCACAGGTCACTATCCACAGCCCCTCTCCAGGGAACCTGTGTGGCACACCACAGCCAGGGTCCCATAATCCAGGGACAAAGCTTCTCCGGGAGAACACACAGTGCACCTCAGGCTGCTGCAATGTCACACCAGTCTCTGCCGCCACAGGCTCGCCCCGCATTCCAAGTATAACTACCATACCCCTCCCTCCCCCCGGCCAGAGTGAGGCAGAGCCCCCTAATCAACCGCTGCTTTACCCCATCCTGTCTGGGTGGGAACAGATGCCTGAGGGTAACCTACAAACAAAGCGGGGGCCAAAACCAAAGCTGAACCCCAGGAACTGTGTGAACAAAGAAGAGAAAGGGAAATCTCTCCCAGCAGCCTCAGGAGCAGTGGATTAATCCCCACAATCTACTTGGTGTACCCTGCATCTGTGGAATACCTGAACAGATAATGAATCATCCCAAAATTGAGGTGGTGAACCTTGGGAGCAACTGTAGACTTGGGGTTTGCTGTCTGTGAATGATTTGTTTCTGATTTTCATTTTTATCTTAGTTTAGTTTTTAGCTCTTGTTATCATTGGTGGATTTGTTTATTAGTTTGGTTGCTCTCTTTATTAATATTATTTTTTAAATTTATTTTAATAAATTTTTAATTTATTATTATTCTTTCTCCCTTTTCTCCTGAGCCATGTGGCTGACAGGGTCTTGGAGCTCTGGTCTGGTGTCAGGCCTGAGACTCTGAGGTGGGAGAGCCAAGTTCAGAACACTGGACTACCAGAGACCTCCTGGCCGAATGTAATATAAATTAGCGAGAGCTCTCCCAGGGATCTCAATGCTAAGACCCAGCTCCATCCAACAGCCAGCAAGCTCCAGTGCTGGATGCCCAATGCCAAACAACTAGCAAGACAGGAACACAACCCCACCCATTAGCAGAGAGGCTGCCTAAAATCATACTAAGTTCACAGACACCCCAAAATATACTACCGGACACAGCCCTGCCCACCAGAAAAACAAGATCCAGCCCCACCCACCAGAAAACAGGCACCAGTCCCCTCCACCAGGAAGCCTACACAACCTCCTGAACCAACCTCACCCACTAGGGGCAGACACCAAAAACAACAGGAACTACGAACCTGCAGCCTGTGAAAAGGAGACCCCAAACACAGTAAGTTAAACAAAATGAGAAAACAGAGAAACACACAGCAGATGAAGGAGCAAGGTAAAAACTCACCAGACCAAACAAATGAAGAGGAAATAGACAGTCTACCTGAAAACGAATTCAGAGTAATGATAGTAAAGATGATACAAAATCTTAGAAATAGAACAGAGAAAAGGCAAGAAACATTTAACAAGGACCTAGAAGAACTAAAGAGTAAACAATGATGAACAACACAATAAATGAAATTAAAAATTCTCTAGAAGGGGGTTTCCCTGGTGGCGCAGTGGTTGAGAGTCTGCCTGCCGATGCAGGGGACACGGGTTCGTGCCCCAGTCTGGGAAGATCCCACATGCCACGGAGTGGCTAGGTCCGTGAGACATGGCCGCTGAGCCTGCGCGTCCGGAGCCTGTGCTCCACAATGGGAGAGGCCACAACAGTGAGAGGCCCATGTACTGCCAAAAAAAAAAGTTCTCTAGAAGGAATCAACAGCAGAATAACTGAGGCAAAAGAACAGATAAGTGACCTGGAAGATAAAATAGTGGAAACAATTACTGCAGAGCAGAACAAAGAAAAAAGAATGAAAAGAATTGAGGACAGTCTCAGAGGCCTCTGGGAAAATATTAAATGCACCAACATTCAAATTATAGGGGTCCCAGAAGAAGAAGGGAAAAAGAAAGTGTCTGAGAAAATATTTGAAGAGATTATAGTGAAAACTTCCCTAACATGGGAAAGGAAATAGTCAATCAAGTCCAGGAAGCACAGAGAGACACATAAAGGATAAATCGAAGGAGAAACATGCCAAGACACAAGTAAATCAAACTATCAAAAATTAAATACAGAGAAAAAATATTAAAAGTAGCAAGGGAAAAGCAACAAATAACATAAAAGGGAATGCCCATAATGTTAACAGCTGACATTCCAGCAGAAACTCTGCAAACCAGAAGTGAGTGGCAGGACATATTTAAAGTGATGAAAGGTAAAAACTACACCCAAGATTACTCTACCCAGAAAGTATCTCATTCAGATTTGAAAGACAAATTAAAATCTTTACAGACAAGAAAAGCTAAGAGAATACAGCACCACCAAGCCAGCTTTACAACAAATGCTAAAGGAACTTCTCCAGGCAGGAAACACAAGAGAAGGAAAACACCTACAAAAGCAAACCCAAAACAATTAAGAAAATGGTAACAGGAACATACATACTGATAATTACCTTAAATGTAAATGGATTAAACACTCCAACCAAAAAACATAGACTGGCTGAATGGATACAAACACAAGACCCATATATATGCTGTCTACAAGAGACCCATTTCAGACCTAGGGACACAAAGAGACTGAAATTGAGGGGATCGAAAAAGATATTCCATGCAAATGGAAACCAAAAGAAAGCTACAGCAGCAATTCTCATATCAGACAAAATAGACTTTAAAATAAAGACTATTACAAAGGACAAAGAAGGACACTACATAATGATCAAGGGATCAGTCCAAGAAAAAGATATAACGATTGTAGATATTTATGCACCCAACACAGGAGCACCTCAATACATAAGACAAATGCTAACAGCCATAAAAGGGGAAATCAACAGTAACACAGTAATAATAGGGGACTTTAACACTCCTCTTTCACTAATGGACAGATCAACCAAAATGAAAATAACTAAGGAAACACAAGCTTTAAATGGTACATTACCCAAGATGGACTTAATTGACATTTATAGAACATTCCATCCAAAAACAACAGAATACACTTTCTTCTCAAGTGCTCATGGAACATTTTCCAGGACAGATCATATCTTGAGTCACAAATCAAGCCTTGGTAAATTTAAGAAAATTGAAATCGTATCAAGTATCTTTTCCAACCACAACCCTAGGAGACTAGATATAAACGACAGGAAAAAAATATGTAAAAAATACAAATACATGGAGGCTAAACAATACACTACCAAATAACCAAGAGATCACTGATGAAATCAAAGAGGAAATCAAAAAATACCTAGGAACAAATGACAATGAATACACGATGACCCAAAACCTATGGAAAGCAGTAAAAGCAGTTCTAAGAGGGAAGTTTACAGCAATACAATCCTACCTCAAGAAACGAAAAACATCTCAACTAAACCACCTAAAGCAATTAGAGAAAGAAGAACAAAAAATCCCCAAAAGTTAGCAGAAGGAAAGAAATCATAAAGATCAGATCAGAAATAAATGAAAAAGAAATGAAGAAAACAATAGCAAAGATCAATAAAACTAGAAGCTGGTTCTTTGAGAAGATAAAAAAATTGATAAACCATTAGCTAGACTCATCAAGAAAAAAAGAGAGAAGACTCAAGTCAACAGAATTAGAAATGAAAAAGTAACAACTGACACCACAGAAACACAAAGGATCATGAGGGATTACTACAAGCAACTATATACCAATAAAAATGGACAACCTGGAAAATAATGGACAAATTTTTAGAAAAGCATGTGTCAAGACTGAACCAGGAAAATAGAAAATATAAACAGACCAATCACAAGCATTGAAATTGAGACTGTCATTAAAAATCTTCCAACAAACAAAAGCCCAGGACCAGATGGCTTCACAGGCAAATTCTACCACACATTTAGAGAAGAGCTAACACCTATCCTTCTCAAACTCTTCCAAAATAGAGCAGAGGGAGGAACGCTCCCAAACTCACTCTACGAGGCCACATCACCCAGATACCAAAACCAGACAAAGATGTCACAAAGAAAGAAAACTACAGGCCGGTATCTCTCATGAACATAGATGCAAAAATCCTCAACAAAACAGTAGCAAACAGAATCCAACAGCACATTAAAGGATCATACACCATGATCAAGTGGAGTTTATCCCAGGAATGCAAGGATTCTTCAATATACACAAGTCAATCAGTGTGATACACCATATCAAGAAAATGAAGGAGAAAAACCATATGATCATCTCAATTGATGGAGAAAAAGCTTTCAACACAATTCAACCTCCATTTATGATAAAAACTCTCCAGAAAGTAGGCATAGAGGGAATCTACCTCAACATAATAAAGGCCATATATGAGAAACACACAGTCAACATCTTTCTCAATCGTGAAAAACTGAAACCATTTCCTCTAAGATCAGGAACAAGACAAGGTTTGCTCACTCTAACCACTATTATTCAACATAATTTTGGAAGTTTTAGCCACGGCAATCAGAGAAGAAAAAGAAACAAAAGGAATCCAAATGAGAAAAAAAGAACTAAAACTCTCACTGTTTGCAGATGACATGATACTATACATAGAGAATCCTAAAGATGCTACCAGGAAACTACTAGAGCTAATCAATGAATTTGGTAAAGTAGCAGGATACAAAATTAATGCACAGAAATCTCTTGCATTCCTATACACTAACGATGAAAAATCTGAAAGAGAAATTAAGGAAACACTCCCATTTACCAGTGCAACAAAAAGAATAAAATACCTAGGAATAAACCTACCTAAGGAATCAAAAGACCTCTATGCAGAAAACTAAAGACACTGATGAAAGAAACTAAAGGTGATACAAACAGATGGAGAGATATACCATGTTCTTGGATTGGAAGAATTAACATTTTTAAAATGTCTCTACTACCCAAAGCAATCTACAGATTCAATGCAATCCCTATCAAACTACCACTGGCATTTTTCACAGAACTAGAGCAAAAAATTTCACAATTTGTATGGAAACACAAAAGACCCCAAATAGCCAAAGCAATCTTGAGAAAGAAAAACAGAGCTGGAGGAATCAGGCTCCCTGACTTCAGACTATAGTACAAAGCTACAGTAATCAAAATAGCATGGTACTGGCACAAAAACAGAAATATAGATCAATGGAACAGGATAGAAAGCCCAGAGATAAACCCATGCACATATGGTCACCTTATTTTTGATAAAGGAGGCAAGAATATACAATGGAGAAAAGATAGCCTCTTCAATAAGTGGTGCTGGGAAAACTGGACAGCTACACATAAAAAAAATGAAATTAGCACACTCCCTAATACCATACACAAAAATAAACTCAAAATGGATTAAAGACCTAAATGTAAGGCCAGACACTATAAAACTCAGAGGAAGACACAGGCAGAACACTCTATGAGTTAAATCACAGCAAGATCCTCTTTGACCCACCTCCTAGAGAAATAGAAATAAAAACAAAAGTAAATAAGTGGGACCTAATGAAACTTAAAAGCTTTTGCACAGCAAAGGAAACCATAATCAAGACAAAAAGACAACCCTCAGAATGGGAGAAAATATTTGCAAACAAAGCAACTGACAAAGGATTAATCTCCAAAATTTACAAGCAGCTCATGCAGCTCAATATCAAAAAATAACAACCCAACCCAAAAATGGGCAGAAGACCTAAATATACATTTCTTCAAAGAAGATATACAGATTACCAACAAACACATGAAAGGATGCTCAACATTACTAATCATTAGAGAAATGCAAATCAAAACTACAATGAGGTATCACCTCACACCAGTCAGAATGGCCATCATAAAAAATCTACAAACAATTAATACTGGAGAGGGTGTGGAGAAAAGGGAACCTCTTGCACTGTTGGTGCGAATGTAAATTGATACAGCCCCTATGGAGAACATTATGGAGGTTCCTTAAAAAAGTAAAAATAGAACTACCATATGACCCAGCAATCCCACTACTGGGCATATACCCTGAGAAAACCATAATTCAAAAAGAGTCGTGTACCACAATGTTCATTGCAGCACTATTTACAATAGCCAGGACATGGAAGCAACCTAAGTGTCCACTGACAGATGAATGGATAAAGAAGATGTGGCACATACATACAATGGAATATTACTCAGCCATAAAAAGAAATGAAATTGAGTTATTTGTAGTGAGGTGGATGGACCTAGAGTCTGTCATACTGAGAGAAGTAAGTCAGAAAGAGAAAAACAAATACCATATGCTAACACATATATGTGGAATCTAACAAAAAGAAAAAATGGTTCTGAAGAACCTAGGGGCAGGACAGGAATAAAGATGTAGACGTAGAGAATGGACTTGAGGTAATGGGGAGGGGGAGGGGTAAGCTGTGACAAAGCGAGAGAGTGGCATGGACATATATACACTACCAAACGTAAAATAGATAGCTAGTGGGAAGGAGCTCCATAGCACAGGGAGATCAGCTCGGTGCTCTGTGACCACCTAGAGGGGTGGGATAGGGAGAAGATATGGGGATATATGTATATGTATAGCTGATTCACTTCGTTATACAGCAGAAACTATCAGAACTCTGTAAAGCAATTATACTCCAATAAAGATGTTTTAAAAAATAAATAAATAAAATAAATGCTATTGCCAATTGTGTTCCTTATAAATCAGGTCAATTTTACCTCCACCATTGTATGAAAATGTATGTTTCTCTTAGAATTTGCCAAAATTGTAGTTTATTACAAAGATTGATCCTTTGCTAATCTGAAAAGGAGGAAATGATAGTGAAGTTTCAACTGATATTACTCTTATGTTAATGAGGCTAAAGATCTTTTTTATAAAAACAATATTTTTTTCTTTACTGTCTTATGCTTGGTTCTTTTTTCTATTATATTCCTAGAATTTTTCTCACTGACTTGTAGCAGTTCTTTAATCATTAAGAAAATTAACATCGTTTTTTTGATGTGAATTGCAAATATTTTATCCCAAGTTGTTGTTCATTCATTGCCTTTGTTCATGGTACACTTTAAAGCTGAAATATTTTATGGTTATATAAATTTTTGTGGCTTCTTGGATTTGTGTCAAACTTGGGTTCTCCTAAAACCCATATTCCTTAAACAATATAAATCAAACACTTTATGTTCTATACTTTCTGCCTGAAATATAAAAATATAAAAGCATAGTAATGAAATGTACAAAAGTATATTTAAAAGAGAAAAGTATAATTTCTTAAATTCTATTTCAAGTAAAATAAATTGGCAATTTTACATCACATTTGTTTCACCCATTCCTGATCTATGATTAAGAACATTAACATCCCAAATGACACATTCTAAGGACACCATGTTTCAACTGCTTTGGCACTAGTGCGTAAATAAATCTTAATTTCAGACTCTAGTTGACATTTCAACTGGCTATTATAAATTACTTGAATTCTTTTACAAGTGAATTTGTTTTAAAAGCCTCTAAAAGAAACCGATGGACAGGATATGACACTGGCCAACCTCTATTTTCACTACGAATTTTAGACATGCATATCTGAAATCTCTGAATATTTATTTGACTGTTGCCTTGCAGGAATTACATTTAAAAAGAAGAATACTCAGTGCATATACCATCTATTTATTCAATGTACAACTTACCATCAGAGATTCCAAATTAGAAAACAAAAAAATAAGAATTTTGTTCTAATAAACTGCCTATTAATCTCCTCTCCCTCCCTACTTACTTTCCTTTCTTTCTTCCATTGTCCCCTCCCCTACTCTCCCCCTCCTTTCCTTCCTCTATCTACCCATACCCCTACCCATCCTACACCCATTCTTTCCTTCCTGGTATTTAGTCAGTCATAATTAATGATGATTAGAGCTAATCTACATACTGAGTTTATGTTGAGATCTGTGCTAAGTGGCTACACGCATACCAAGTGAAATGTGTTACTGATGAGGAAATTGAGGCTTGAAACCGTTAAGTAACTTGACCAATATCACAAAAATGAAAGGTTAAGGACTGAAATCCAGCTGTTTCTAACTCCAGCCCAGCCCCTTAACCTAAGCTTCCTGGCATTTTTAAGTATAAATCATTGGACTATATTTCATCTTTCTATTCTGTTCACATACTTACATAATGCCCCTTTCGTTACTATATACAAGCAGAAACAAAATAACCTATAAAGTCATAAAAATCAAAAGGGAATAATATTGACATTACCCCAAATTACTGCTCCTCATGGGAAATGAGCCCTCAATTTATTCTACATTCCTCACACAATAGTCCTAAATTAGTGAAATAATCTGGTCACAGGCAAATAGTTTACTCTCTCCCTCACCATTAAAGTATAATGCCCTGGCTGCCTTAGGACTAGATCCTCATTAGAGGCTCACAAAATTGGGCTGGCTGGCATCAATCCCCAGGCATGAGCACTTTAACACACCATCTCCAATATTTTTAAATGTTTCCTTAAGGACCTACTGTATAGCACAGAGAACTATATTCAATATTTTGTAATAACCTATAAGGGAAAAGAATCTGAAATATATATATATATTTGTATATCTGAACCACTTTGCTGTACACCTGAAACTAACACAGCATTGTAAATCAACTATACTTCAACTTAAAAAATAAAATTAAAAAAATTTTTCTCCTCTCTCCTTTTTATGTTCCCTTCTTCATTTAGCAAAAACCCCTCCTTCCTGACCCTATTGCTTCTTCCTTCCAACTCTTATTACTCTAAGTTGCTTTTTCTTTTGTCTCTAACATTGATAAATTAACTAATGCCTTAGCTTTGTTTTTTGTTGTTTGTTTTTTGCGGTACGCGGGCCTCCCACTGTTGTGGCCTCTCCCATTGCGGAGCACAGGCTCCGGACGCGCAGGCTCAGGGGCCATGGCTCACGGGCCCAGCAGCTTCGCGGCATGTGGGATCTTCCCCGATTGGGGCACGAACCCGTGTCCCCTGCATTGGCAGGCGGACTCTCAACCACTGCGCCACCAGGGAAGCCCTAATGCCTTAGCTTTAACTAATGGGTTTCCACAGCACTCCTTGCCTTCCCTCCCACCAATCTCCAAACTTCATTCGTCTAACTTTTTTTGTGAAAATGTGCAACTTTATTGAATTTTTATTTACCTCATAGAGTGTGAATCCCATGTTCCTTAAAAAAAAAAAAAAAAAAGTGTGCCAGGTAGTACCCTTCACACTCAGAGCTTATAGAGAAAGGAAACTAACACATAATGATGCTCATTATGTGTTAGACAATTTATATAATACATCATTGCAACCTCCCTTAAGATAAAGACCTAAAACTGAAGCTCAGACATTTTCAATAGTGTATCTAGTATTACACAGTTAAAACGTGGCTGAACCAGGATCTGAACCTATATAATACTTGAAGTGATTTTCTTTGTACTCCACCACCCAGACATACTGCTTCTTTTGTGGAGTTCCAAGAACTAAAATTTTTGTCTGATTCATAATGATATGAGCTCTTTGGCCATTTATTTGTATTAATTGTTCGACTCTGAAGAACTCAAAAATACTTTTTTATTTCTCTTTTTTCTTGCTCATCTTTGAGCACAGTAGAAAGTAAGAAATTTGGTAGATTTGTTAAGATTGTCTTTCTAATTTATACAGTTTTCTTATGTATCTCAGATTATATCATTAGAGGAATTTCTTATCTCCTTACATTTGTAAAACATATGTACACCTATTAGACTTCCCGGGTGTTAGCTCTGTTTATCTTAAGTATCAGTATGTACCCTCACTGAAGGTTCACAGTGAGGTTTATTCATAAAGTGTCTCACTCATTATTTCCAGTTTGACTGTGTTATTACACAACTTCACATTCTATAATTGATCCAAACAGCTTCAACTAGCAACGAGCAATGTTGACATGCCATACTAAAGCAAATTTTTGAATATGAAATTACCCAATAAAAAGATCATTGAAATTTTGGTGATCATCATTAATGTAATACTATTAATTCTAAAAATATACATGTATTCAAATGACATTTTAAAATTGATCATAAGATTAGAATCTTGGTGTTCCTAAAATTAAAAGTTCTTAATATGAATGACTCAACATCCATCCCCCCAGATTTCTTAAAGGTTACCATATAAATCCTGGTTACTACAATTCAGATGCTTAATGCTAATGACCACAGCATAGACCACAACTTAAGTTGTTAGAAATCAGTATGAATAGTGATTTAACCTGCATGGAAACCTTTTTTTGTTTGTTTATTGAGAAGTTGCTCCAACCTCCTCTGTGATACTTGGCAAGTGTCTATGTCATTACAATAAACTCAACCATGGATAACATGATTTTTCTTTAAATGAATGCAGCCTTTATTATGCTTCCCCCTTTTCATTCAAAGTACTATCACTTTATATTGTGTATTTTCTTTTTGGCTTGGTCTTACCCTCCGATAGCTATAGTAATGTGAAACAACAAATTGAATCTTCAGACAAGTACCCTAGATTCATCTTTATACTTTTCATAATTCTTATTTTGACTCACTCATCTATAAAATGAACCTTGGACCAAAAGATTTTCAAAATCCTTCCAGCGTGAATATTCTATGTGCCTCAAACTGATGGAGAACAATGTACTACCCAAGCACAGAAAACAATTTTCAAGCTCAAATACATATTTCAAGCCCAACAGTTACTGCCATAGAATTTTGTCCAGATTTTTACATCTTACTACTTGAGTAAGGGCACTGTCATTTTAAAATACTACAAATTATAATGTAAATGCCCATTTTACATGTATGCAAATAGGTACAGAGAGGTAGAATATCGATGTTGTGCTGCTACAGTCCAATCAAGAGTTAAAAGTTAAGAAAACGTAAAAGGAGTTGTAGTTTGCTTATATCCATCACACATCTGCCTTTCAATCTTCCTTGATAGCTTCCTTTCCTTCCCCTTACCTCAAATATTCCACTCAAGGAATGTGTCATTTATCGCAAGGGAAAACTCCTATGGGTGTTTCACGTAATGTCAGGGTTCACAGCTCATTCCTTTTGTTTACTGTATTCTTTAATGTAGTCCTTGGCAGATGGTAAAAGCAAAATAATTAAGGAACACAGCTTTATTACTGATTATGGATTTGATATTTACGACCAGAAGATAATTTATAATCTTTGATTCTAAATACCATTACCTAAAGCAAACGTTTTACTTGCACATTCATATCAGATTTTAAGGTGCACTGAATGAAAACAAACACAGGCTCATAAAATTTTGACATTTATTCTTAAATACTCATATTATTTCTAAGTTCTTATATTAAAAAATTAAGTGCATGAGACTTTTCCTCTGTGTCAAGGTACTTTCAAGACAATTGAAAAAGAAGGAAAGCAGATGAATCTTGGGGCTTCTACATGACAAGATGGCATGAGGGAAAGACCTGGGAAAGAAGTAAAAAAGTGAAATACAAATTTAGCTAGGAAAGCTCTCAGGAGAATGACAAGGAGTCACAGCATTTTAAGACCAGTGATTCAGATGGGAAAAAAGAGGGGCAGGAAAACACAATTCACAGAAATACCAGCTAGTATGTGAATTTTTAAAGAAAGAACCAGCCAAACGAAACTCGAGATAATGAAGACATCGCTGGCTTTCTCTGTAAGGAAGGCTGTTAGCAGGCAAGATACTCGTATGGTTAATGGGAGTATCCCAGGAAATGTTCATATCAAATATTTGATATGAGATGGGTTTCCACAGTCATATCAAAACCGTAAGGAACATTTAGTGAAGTCTTACATTATGTGGGTCCAAGTCTTTTCTCTGCAGTTTGTCACGTGATTTTTTTAAGATGATTTTTTAAGAGCAGTTTTAGGTTCAGAGCAAAACTGAGAGGAAGGTACAAAGATTTCCCATATACACCCTGCCCCTGTGCACACAGGCATAACTTCTTCCTTCACCAGAGAGTAGTACAATTACGCTGACTGCAAGAAAAGCGACCAACATAAAAATTGTGAGTTAAGTTTTATTCAGGAACTCTACTGAGGACAGTAGCCTGGGAAATAGCTACTGCTCTGAATAGGTAGGGGAAGAGCCAGTATTTATGAATTTTTCTGGCTAGGAAATATACGTAGTCTAGCATACATCTCAATAAAACATTACTGCTAATCGCAAAAGCGGATATCTCAAGTTAATGATTTTAGTGCTTTTCTATGTATGGGAAGATGCAAGAATCTGGGGTCATTGCAATTCTTCCTTAGATATGCATCTTAACTCTCTAGGGGGCTTATATCTAAAACACAGAATGCTTCATCCTATTTTTCTCCATCCTGAATTCCCCCTAGGGCACACTGTCAGTGGGCAACTGCAGTGGGTTGTTACTAAACCTTTTGTGTAACTGGATGATGAGCAAGACTCTTCTTTTCATTTACAGCTTCAACTGATGAACCAACATTAACACGCCATTATTATCCAGAGGTCAAAGTTTATATTAAGTTTACTCTTGTTGTACATTCTATGGGTTTGGACAAGTGTATAATGACATGTATCCACCACTATAATACCATACAGAGTAGTTTTACTGTCCTATAAATCCTCTGTGCTCCATGTCACTCCCCACCCTCCTTAACCCATGGAAACAACTGATCGTTTTACTGTCTCCATAGTTTTGCCTTTTCCAGAATGTCATATAGTTGGAATCATATAGCATGCAACATTTTCAAATTGGCTTCTTTCACTTGATAATATGCATTTAAGCTTCTTCCACGTCTTTTCATGAAAGGTGATGTTATTTTTTTTTAAATATTTTTATACACACAAGAATACCATTCAGAGGATCACAATAAGAACGCAATGAGAAGCATTAGGAAAATGAAGCTTCCTGAAGGAATAGTGGATTCCTCTCTCCTTTCAGGGCGAGTACCACTGAGTAGAATGGCAGGCAGAATCACTCACATTCTTAAATTATTTTTCTTGAAAGGATTATTTTTGCTTAGTTTATCTTTAAACATCTCGCTTTGTTTTATTTTTGCTAAACCCTTAGTTTAAATTTTTGCCAGTTTAATGCAAAATAACATGAGTGCCAGCTATGATTATGTTTGTTTATTGTCTGAATAGAATTGTATGAAATGACATTGTGAACAAAAAATAGAAGGGATTTGTGCAGGAGGATTCTTCCTTCTGCATACTATGTCGAAAAGAATGTGCTGAGGGTGAAGTAACCTTGAAAAGTGTCACCATCTGCTCCCTCACTGGGGCAGACATTTGTTTGTACAGCGCCACACAGTAAAAGTTACAGTGGGTGTAGTAGATGGGTTTCCACAGGCGCTGAGGCAGGCTGGTAATCTATAGCACCAGGATTTTTCAATCACCATGGTATAAGAGATACTTCTTTTTCCTTCAAGCTTGATGATAAATAGCAAGTGGTAATGGGCCTCAGGGTCAGAAAGACATTAGGGAATGTCTGGGTGTGTGGCAGGTAGAGAGGGCCCACCCCATCCAAAGAGGGCAGTTGCTACCCTAGATTTTTGTGATGCAGGAAGATGAGCCCAGTGTTGTCAGATTGTGCAAAAGAAGCTGGAAAGTCAGGTTTTTTTTGTAATATCTCTAAATTTCGGCAATCAATTCTAGGCTGACCAACACTGTTCTAACCAAACAAAGCACATTTTTAGGCCAGATGCTGCCTAAATCAATGGGGCAGGTGTAAGTTTGTAAGGCTGATCTAAGTGGAATAACTGAAGAGAAAACCCCAACTCTGAAGCCACTTCTGATCGAAGGTATGTTCCCCTGAAGAAACACTATCAGAGACAGAGCCTCCCTGGAAAAAGCCATGCTCATAATCCCCTGCACCCTGAACTGTACATATACAAGCTGAAAGCCTTCCCTTCCCTATTCAAACCAAATATACAGAGTGACTCTTATGTGCCAGACAATGGCACCTTTCATTCCCTCTCAGTCTGTCCTACTAATACGTATCACAGGGCCAAAAAGCAAGAGAATGAGGAAAAACTAGGTTAGGAGGTAATGATATGTAGAGAGAAGCAACCTAACTATTGCCTGGAAGGGGGAAAGCTTCTGATATGGTGAACTAAGCACAAAGCAAGTTGAGAGAGCTCACCAGTTTTTAAAAACAAGATATAAATATTTCTTTTAAAAAGTAGAAAAACCATTTAAAATCTATCTTTGGTCATAGCTAATTTAGTTTTGAGTAGATTGTAAATCCCTTTTTTCTACATGTCCTACATTGCTTCATATTTTTACTAATACTTGACACAATACATTGCACATGGCAGATGTGCGAAGTTGATGAATTGATTTGTCATTGCAAAGACAAAAAATATATACACTAAAAAACTTTTTTCTCTATCTCAGTGTAAATTTTCCTATATGAAGACTTATAATTCCCACAGAGATTTTGAAACATTTAATCAAAAATTTAAAGAAAAAAATATATGAATAGGAAATAGCAGCAAAAAAAAAAAAGATTTAGTCTAGGTTTCTTTTATTTCTAATTAAAGTTGCCTTGAGTTCAAAACTAGTTTAAAATTACAGGAGAATCAGCCCTACTTTGCCTCAAAACAATGGGGAAGAACAGTGGGAAAGAGACAGGGATAGGCAGTATCTAACACATAAATATGTATATATTTTCTCATATAGACGAGTTATAAAAACATTACAGAGATTTATCTATGCTCTTCATCCAGCTTCCTCTAACATTAACAGTTTGCATAACTATTGTACAATTATGAAAACTAAGAAATTAATAGGGCCACAATTCTGTTAACTATAGACTATACTTGGATTTCACTTGTTTTTGTAATGTTCTATCTCTGTTCCAGAAACCAGCCCAGTGTCTCACAACTCATTTAGTTGTCGTATGTCCTCGTATCTGCTCTCTTTGACACTTCCTAAATCTTCCCTTGTCCTTCATGTCACTGATACTTTGAGTTGTACTGGAAAGGTGTTTTGTACAATGTCCTCTGAATTGCGTTTATCTTATTTTTTTATGCTTAGATTGATTTTATGCATCGTACCAGGGGGTGGCTCATTCTTTTTAACAACTGCCATTATTATATTATTTGCAAGTCTACAGATGGGCACCGTCAATAGTCTATTCTTTTTTTTTTTTTTTTTTTTGTGGTACGCGGGCCTCTCACCACCATGGCCTCTCCCTCTGCGGAGCACAGGCTCCGGCCACACAGGTCCAGCGGCCATGGCCCACAGGCCCAGCCACTCCGCGGCATGCGGGATCCTCCCAGACGGGGACATGAACCCAGGTCCCCTGCATCGGCAGGCGGACTCCCAACCACTGCGCCACCAGGGAAGCCCAGTCTATTCTTTTTATAAATACTAAGAACATCGCTACAATAAGTGTCTTGGAAAGATATGTGATGCCTCTCATGTGAGAGACAAATTCCAAAAAGTAGGATTTCTGGATCGGGTAGAATTCCTGGGCCTTTTGACAGACATTGCTAAATTGCTCCCTATGAAGTTAGCACTGATTTACACTGTCATCAGCAATGCTCTCCCTACCAGTTTTTTAGTAATCCATTCTTTCCCCATAACTTGAAATTGTGGTTGTTTTTATTCTACTTTATGTTATAGTAATTTGGGCGCAGTTTTTGCCTTCCCTAATATATTGTCAACCTATTGGGGACTGAATTTGTGTCTCTCAGTGTTTCTGAAACAATGTATTCCACATCAGAAGAACAAAGTAGATATTCATTAAATGGATGAGTAACCCAGGTCAGCGTTAGACCTTAATTCCAGGTTACTTTGCTCTAGGCACCAATCGTAACAGGTGGACTGCTGTTTCTGAACAATGAAGGGCCCAAATATGCAATGAGGAGATGTGTGCCAGGCGGTCACCATTAAACAATCATTATCAAATAACTTTGAGCATCAGGGTCTCTTTGGGTTGTAGAAGTTAAACACAGCTCTTCTTACAGAATTTCTATACTCCAACAGTTAAAAAAGAAGATAACAGGCCCCAAATGGAGTCACGGTACTAAGCCCATTTCACCAAACCAAGACTTAATACCTAACTTAACTACCATTTCACCCTCTCCCAGGAGTGCAAATTTGATCTAGTCGGTCCGGAATTACCTGGCCAGCACTAGTGAGGAAATCTGCCAGATAAACCCCTGCCCTCCCCTGAAGGAAGGTGATCTGCCACAATCCCCTCTTTGCTAGTAGCCCCTCGTCCTACCCCCTTCTGCCTAGAAAAGTCTTTCATTTTGTACAGCTCCTCAGAGCTCCCTTCTACCTGCTAGATGGGGTGCTGCCCAATTCATGAGTCCCATGACTCCCAGCTGGTGGTTAGTCCCAGCAGCTGGAAATGCATTTTATATATTTAGCTTCTCAATGTAGTAAGTGTTACACATAGAAAGAAGACTTAATAAACCTCAACCAAGTTTCACATTATTAAAAAAGAAAAACATTTAACTGATGACACTTCTAAATGATTTTGTTCTTACCAGTAGCTAAGGGGATTGTTCAAACAGATAAGTTATTGTCTCTTAGAATTCTATCTTGAGTGACCTGCCCTTAGTTAAGAACATTAAATCTTATCTCTTAGTTGAGGTAAGATTTAATGTTCAGAACCACCTGCTAAGGCAGGAGTCTCATTCAACACAACCTGCTCACTGTGAAGCTACCACACCGTAAAGGTTGCTTGAAAGGGCGGCAGTTTTCTCTTGGGTGTGTTCTCAGACTCATACCAACTCAATAATCCCCCGAGGGGTGTTGGGCTAAGCTTTTTCCTTCAGGCACAGATCACAACTCTCATGGAGGTCTAAGCCCTTGAAAGTCTCAGAAAAAGGGACTGGAAGAAACCTAATTAAAGGTTATATATTAATTACAGAACTACACATCAGCATTTTTATTTTCCAAAAAAAGACTGCGATTCAGTCCATAACCACAATGACAGGGTAAGAGTATCTTTAAAATAGTTATGACCAGGACTGTCAGCTCAAAAGAGAAAGGTGTAGATTATTAATATTTTTTCCATGTATGCTAGAAGCCTGTCTTAGAATATTCAAAATTATAACTTCAAATGTCTTCAAATGAGTGTCTACTTTGCAATTAATGCTAGTTTTTATTGCAGAAAAAAAGGAAAAAAAAAACCTCAAATTATTCTTTCTCCTAATTATCTTTTTTTTTTAAAAATGGGTTATGGCTCTCAGCAGTAGTTTTGACTTGATAAAGAGCTTTTATTATATTTTGGTTTAGCTCCCAAAGGCTTTAATTAAGTTCAATTATAACAATTTTTGGAAGTCTGTCACTCCTGTATTATTGTATGTCCTTTAAATCTGAGGTTACCTGAGCAAATAGAGCAATTAAGCAGTTGTGACTAATACATATATCCCCTTGTGATATTGGATACTGATACCTAAAAAAGAAAGAAGCCTCAGATGTTTTATCTTGATAGTTCCAGATTTCTGGCACGACATAGTCAGAGATGTCCCTTCATGGTAAACCCAACCCCCCGCTTTATTTCCCTCAAAAGCCACTTTAGGCTGAATGGTCCAGATTAGGGTTTCCACGTCTTAACTTCACATTGTCTCCCTAGCCGCTGACACTCTAATTTAGAAAATGTCTTCTCCACTCTGTGCCTGAAATTCATTCAACGATGGAAAGTTACACATGAAAAACATTTTGCTCCTGTCTAAACAAAATCACGAACTTGGAATAAACGAACAGTTTAGTCATTTGGGTTTTAAATATTTGCAAGCTTCTAACCACCTCTCAAAGCAGTAAAGCTATTGAAACCTCTACATATAATAATGAGCAATAAAGACACACAGTTTGATACTTAATAACCCATATGTACTCGCGATTCAAGTGACTGCATCATAATGAGTTTTGTCTCATGGCGGGGGACACTTGTCTAAATATACGTCACTGATATTTCAGATTAAAGTCAGACTTTTACATGAGAGCACCGCTGGAGATGGGGAACTCTATGGGTACACTTTGTTGTGGAAAATATTGTCATTATTGAATAACCTTCTCTCAATCTGAGCTGGAGAGAGTACGTCAAGAGGATGCAGTGTTTCTGCCCATTATTTGCCTGTTGGAAGGCGGCCCAGCCAATCTGCCCCAAGCTCAGGAGCCCGAGAGCCTGAGCTAATTTTGAAGAATCTAACAAAGGTTGCACATCCTCAATCCATGTGAGTGCCGAAGAATACAGATTTCAGCAGACAATTCTCTACCTTGATTTTATACAATTTTACACTCATAGAAATAAGCTCTTTTTCAAGCTATGTTCCTTTAGAAGGGCACGTAGTCATTCTGTCTGAAGTATACCTGATAAACAGCTTCATGGGAAAAGAGGAGGTCAGCACTTGACCACCAGTTAATATATGAACTCTCAGCATGAAGAACACCAACTCTGCACACTGTGGAGGAAGCTCAGCTTTTCTGCTCTAAGGATATAAAAGGATAGCTTCTGCTTAAAGTCGGCCAATGCCATGTGCTCCCCCTTCCTGCCTCACTTGGAGCCTGATCCAGAGACACACTATCATGTCCCTGGTCATGTCATGACTATCAGTGTCATGTGTGCTGGCGAGCAGTCTTCCCTACTCAACTCCTACAGCGGAACAACACAAGATGTCCTAGCGCTGCCTGGTAACAGTGGGTTTGATGTGACTGAATGGGAAAACTGAGCTATTTCAGCCAAGGAAGATATTTGATGATTTTACAGAAGAGGGATCAGAACCTCTACATTTCTCCCCACAGAGCAACTGTTGTCAGTTCAAGACCTTCTAGAAAGTTCTTCTTGAGAAAGAAACATTCAGGGAGTCTTACTGAGCATCCTTTTTGGGACAGACATTTTACGAACACTTATGGGAGATGCAAAGAGAAATAACACATGGTCTTGACTTTCAAGATCATAACCTAAAGGATACTTTTCCACCAAGAGCCATAAAAAAATGGACAGAGGCAAATATTAAGCCAGCTTTTCACTAAAGTCGATAGACTATTTGAACTTTACCTAAGAGAGACTTTCATCTTCTGATCCTGAAACTTTCCAGAATATTAAAATGTGATTCCAAATTAAAATAAAACAATATTCTAAATAACTTGCCATATTTAGGTTTGAGACTGCATTCTATTCAAGCATATGTCCTTGTTAGAGAGCTCAATTTTCATAAAGGCTGTCAGTGTTCTCCCCAACTTTGCTGACTGTTAAAGCTTACTTCTTGGCACTGATTCACTGACACTCAACAGCTGTTCTCCAGGCACCTGTCATGGAGGATAACCCTGGCCCACTGCAGCAAAACTAAGCCAAACTTGGTCCAGAGCAATAAAAATAAATGTCTACGAGAATTTGCAATAGTTTAAACTCATTTGATTTTAAGGTACAGAAACCTCCTTTCCATTCGTTATAGGAAACAGAGATGTCTCATGGAAGCCAAGATCAGGGATGTGATCAGGCCTCAGAGATGGATTCATATCTGTGTCTTATGTGCATTTGCCTCTGCATACCTGATCCATGACTCCCTCTATCTACTGACCAACACCCGCTACTTGGGTTCATAAGTCTAGCTAAAGATGTCTAATCTTGACTATATATGAGTTATTTTATAACTTCAGCCTCCATAAGAGAGGCTATCACCTCTCTCTCTGTATGCAACCCCTCCCTCCATCCCAATACTAAATACCATGGGAAAGAGCTATTATTGCTCGAGAGGTAGCATGATTCGTGCTGAACTAATAAATTATGGGCAAAGAATAGTGTCTAGAGTAAATAGCAGCCTGGTGCATCTTGGATCAGGTTCCCATGCCAAGAGGTCAGGACTATGATTTGCAAAATTGCTGCTATGGGCTTACTATTATGTAGGTTACAGGGACGAGAAAGCAACCAAATCATGTGTGGGTGAGTGGGAATGGGGAAGGCAACACATTAGGGTCCACAACAGATATTCAGGGATCCCATTTCTATAGAAATTTTAAAACGTAATGTTTAAGCAGAGGGCGGCTTACTTGCTAACCTCAGCAGTGACTGCCCAAAGAAATGAGTCACGGGTGATGCCTTTAGCCGATCAGGAGAGTTTTTACAAGAGACATCCTCAAGGCACTTACTGTGAAGATGTTGTTGAGGACCTTCCTCATTATTTCAGGTAGATATACAAGAAACATGTCCCCAGATCTCAGTATTGGGACAAATATGTTTTTGTTATATGGATCCCAGGGTATATGTAACAAAACATGTTGCTCTCTTCACATTTGCTTCTGGACATTCAGAAGTGCTAAGTATATTTTTAGACCTCTTTTGTATATTATCCGCCTATCCTGATTCACCTTACTTTTTTAAAAAAAAATGTTATTTTTACCTGTGATCCCTCAGTTATTTTAAATCTTTTTCCTTGTGATTTTATGTGCATGTAAGCTGCCCCTTCTATTTTATTGAATTGGTTGTGGCTTAAAAAAATTTTTTTTGAGTTTAGGAAAAATTTTTTCATGTTCAGGTCTGTATCGCAGACAAAATAATTTTTAAATGGCAAAGCTGTATCGTTTTTGTCGATGTAAAAAAGCGTAAAATTTCCCAGGGCTTGCTCAGCAAGTCTCAAGTTATTTTTCTGTTTTGGCAGTCCTAGTTAGAAATCCTTCTCTTCCCTTGTATTTTCTCATGCTCTGTTGTAATTACTGCTTCCTGGTCCCAAAAGCCTTCTTCAAGTTTCCTTCCAAAAGTAAGGATTGTGTTTAAAAAATTTCTCACATGGTTAGAAATTTCAAAACATACCCAAAAGGTACAAAATGAAGAGTAATGCTGTGTTTCAAGTAGCTTTCATGTGTCAAGAAAAGAATATCTGCCTATGTTTCACTCCACAGGGAGACAGGCATATACGTGACCCTCCTCTGAAGTACTGACACTACACAAACTCAGAAACTCCTTTACTCCACCCCTTTATCAACTTACCATTGAAACACAAGCCATTCAGGTAAGTTTTCAGCATCTCCTGGGTAGCCGGGTTAGAAAGTGCTCTATCTGGAAGTGCTGCCTTTATCAGAAGCACTGCAGTTAACCTGTGCTCCTCAGCCCTGGAAAGAGACGAGCTCTTTCTGTCTTTAGTCCAGACAAGGTGTAGGGGGCCCAGCCCTTTGGCATCTCTAATTGAGTCATGGCCACACAGCTGGGCCTTCTGGCTTGTCACGGTCAAGTGCCTCTTTACTAGAAAACATCCTAGCACAACTGGACAAAACATTTGCTTTCTCCTCAACATCGACATACGTTTGACTGGTTAGAAGCCACAAAAAATTCTAAAACAGTGATGTATTAACAGTTAAACTCATAGATAAGCAGGTTATTTTGTATTTCAACTACACTCAATTTCTCTCTTTTCAGAAATCTTTGGTGATGATACCTCAGATTGCTAGCAGAGGGGTACCAGGAGTTATCATTTACTGAAGAAGAGTGATTGACCTTTGACAGCGACTCACTGTTGGCCTTTAAAACACTAATCATCTATTTTTACTCCATTCTCTAAACATTATTAAGCACCAAGCATCAGAGTGATAAAGGTTAACAAGACACATTTTCCTTGTCCTTGAGCAGCTTAAAGCCCAGTGCAGGAGACAGAAATGTAAAGAATTAAGTTATGACTTAATGAGTATGAGGAAAAAAGCTGAAGCAATGACAAAATGCTCTCAGAGCATATTAATAGGACAAAGAAACCAATTTGGGATAACATTTTAAAGAGATACTGTTCTCTGAGCTGAATTTTAAGATGGGCGATTAGAGGGTTGGAAAGGAAGGGATGTCACAGCAGGTGCCTAAGGTGCGCTCTGGGAAAAGAGCTACAGCAAGGTTTCTCAACCTCAGCATTATTGGCATTTGGGGCTGGATAGTACTTTGCTGTGGAAGGTTGTCCTGTGCATTGTGGCATGTTTAACAGCATCCCTGGCCTCTCCACATTGCACGTCAGTAGGACACCCCACTGACAGCCAAAAAAATGCTGTGACAGACAACGTCTCCAGACATTGCTGAATATTCCCTGGGATAGAAAGCAAAATTGACCCTTGTTGAAAACAACTAACCTACAGGAGTTTATTAAAGCATCGAATAGGGACAGGGGCTGGTTGATGGTGACTGAAAGGGAGATTGGCGCTAGACTGAAGGGTCTTATACACCAGGCTAAAGTTATGTTGAATGACTTAGGATATTTTACAGATAGTCCTAAATTTTTTATTCATATTAATTTGTAGTGCTTCTCCAAATAAACCCCTGCTTAATGCAGACATTACAAGCAGTTTGACACCACGTATATCAGAGATATTAATCAATTTCCAAGTGTGTCCTGGGAAAGGTTACTTCTAGCTTTCAGTACATATCTGGCTGTACAATTTCTCCTCCAACTGCTGTTTAATCCTATTTTAAGAAATTTCTTAGGTGTCACCATTGACACCACTTCATTCTGTTTCCTCCAGCAAAAGAAGGGCAAAACAAGAGCACAAAATTGAACCAAGCAAGAACGGCACTCAATAACATTTTTTAAATAAATCATTGAATGGATGCATGCACAGGCCTATTACATAATTAAGTGAGGGAAGGGGAGAAATTAAGGAAAAGAGGGGAAAGAAAGAATGGTGGCAGAAAGGAGGAAGTCTTTCAATATAGTATTAAAAACATCTCTTGTGTAGTTAGGAAATTGGCTCTAAACAAAACTGAGCAATGACATCCTTTTTGGAAAAGATATTTTTCCAAGGGGACTATTAAAGGTATTAACACTTGCTAGGCCATAAAAGCTCTGATACATTGCTGAAAAGTTAGTCTCACTATTTTATAGTTAAACCTTATATTCAATCCTTTAAAATGACTAACAATGAAAAAAGCAATGCTAAATTGAGAACTGCTAAACATGATCTTAAGGCAAAGGGCAACTTGTGCCTGAGTTTGAAAGACCTAACATCATACATTTGGGATCACACTAAATATTGTGTGCCTTTGAGTTGGTCCATCATTCGAGCCAGAGCTTTGAGAGTCTAACACCGTGAAGCAACTGCCTGGTAAGGATAAAGGGATAGAAAACACAGCACAAGCAAATTTCCTGCATTTTAAAGGCAGGATTGCCATGCACATCAGGGTGTAAGGGGAAGGCACTGATGCTATAGAGACACAGCTCAAGGGAGACTTTTTGAAAGTAGGGTTGGAACAGTTTGATATGAATGCCTCTGCTCACCTCAGGAAATGTTGCAAGAGAAAAGAGGGCAGCAAGAAGAGACATGTCTGGAGACATTTTCTTAGAAAGTTATCTGGTGGCCTTCAGTAACCCATGGTGTCTCCCTCAAAGAAGGCTTTTGAATCCTTTGACTCTGGTGAAAGGGTGCTATCACTTCCTGTTTTCTCAGAGAGGTAGATACGGAAATTATGAAGTTGAGAACTGTATATAGTACAATGTGTTATATTAAATAGTTTCACAGTGCATTTGTCTAGTTACTGTGCTTCTTGATTAATCTCTTTTCCCAAATTTTTATTGTGGTAAAATAAATATAATATTTACCATCTTAACCATTATTAATGTACAGTTCAGTGATATTAAGTATAGTCATAATGATGTGAAACTATCAGCACTATCTATCTCCAGAACTCTTTTATCTTGTAAAACCTGAAACGCTATACCCATTAAACAATAAATTCCCCATTCCCACCTCTCCCCAAATCCCAGGAATCCCAAATCTAATTTCTGTCTCCATAAATTTGACTAATCTAAGCACCTCATATAAGTGGAATCATATAGTTTTTGTCTTTTTGTGACTGGATTTTTTGCACCTAGCATAACATCCTCAAGGTTTATCCATGTTTTAGTATATGTCAGAATTTCCTTCCTTTCTAAGGCTGAGTAGTATTCCATTGTACATATATACCACATTTTCCCCATCATTACTTGTTCAAAATACTGTCTTTTCCCCCTTGAATGGTCTGTGTACCTTTGTCAAAAATCATCTGACTATATATGTGAGGATTTATTTCTGGCTTTGCTATGCTATTCAGTTAGTCTCTATTTCTATCTTTATGCCAGTACACAGTGTTTTGATTACTGTAGTTTTGTAGGAAGTTTTGAAATCAGGAAGTGGGCATCCTCCAGCTTTGTTCTTCATCTTCAAGATTATTTTGGCTATTTGAGGTCCCTTGAGATTCTATGAGTTTTAGGATGGGTTTTTCTATTTCTGCAAAACATGTCATTGGGATTTTGATATGGGTTGCACTGAAATTGTAAATCAGTGAAGGTAGTAATATGAGGTGTACTAACTCACATTCCATCAACAGGAGATGTGTCCCCATTTATCTGTCTTTAATTTCTTTCAGCAATGTTTGGTAGTTTTCATTGTACAGGTCTTTCACATCATTGGTTATGTTAATGCCTAAGTATTTTATTCTTTTTTAATGCTACCATATATGAATGGAATTTTTTGTAATTTCCGTTTTCATATTGTTCACCGTCGGTGTATAGAAGTGCAACTGATTTGTGTGTTGACTTTATATATTACATCTTCTGTGCGCCTAAAGACAAACGAATAATTCTTTAGGGGCATTAGTATTGTAAATCATGTAGAAAATAAAAAGAACAGTTACAAACAATTGTCACAATAATACTAGATTTTATAATTGCCCATGTATTTACCTTTATTTAGGTCTTTATTTCTTCATACGGCTTTCAGTTACTGTCTAGTGTCCTTTCATTTCACCCTGGAAGGAGGGACTCCCTTGAGCATTTCTTGCAGGGCAGTCTAGCAGTGATGAAATTCATCAATTTTGTTTATCTGGAAATGTCTTAATTTCTCCCTCTCTTTTAAAGAATGGTTTTGCCAGGAATAGGGTTCTTGTTTGTTTTTTTCTTTAAACACTCTGAATATATCAGCCCACTGCCTTCTGGCCTCCAAATTTCTGATGAGAAACATGCTCATAATCTTACTGAGGATCCCTTGTATGTAATGAGTCACTTCTAAGTCTGATTTTAATGTGTCTTATGTGGGTCTCTTTGAATTCATCTTACTTGGAGTTCATTGAACTTCTTGGGCGTTTACATTCATATCCTTCAACAAATTTGGGAAGTCTTCAGTCATTGTTCCAATATTATCTGCCCCTTTCTCTGTCTCTTCTTCTTCTGGGACTCCCACAAAGTATATTGTTGTTCCATTTGATGGTGTTCCAAAGGTTCCTTAGGCTTCCTTCAATCCTAGTTTTTCGTGTTCCTCACACTCAATTTTTATTGTCCTATCTTACACTTTGCTGATTTTTTCTTCTGCCTGCTCAAATCTGCATATGAATCCCTCCAGTGATTTTTCTTTTTTTCATTTCAGTTATTGTATTTTCAGCTCCAGATTTTTTTTTTTGTTTTTTAGGTTTCCTCTTTACTGATATTCCCATTTTATTCATACATTGTTCTCTTGACTTCCTTTCATGTCTTCCTTTAGTGCTTTGAGTATGTTTAAAACAGCTGTTATAAAAACTTTGTCTAGTAGATTTGCCATCAGATCTTCTTCAGAGATAGTTTGTTGATTTCTTTTTCCCTTTAGGTCATACTTTGTTTCTTTGTATGCCTTGTGCTATATTTTGTTTTTGAAAAGTAGATATTTGAACCTAATGATGTTGTTAGGTCTGAAGATCAGATTCACCCTTTTCCCCAGAGTTTGCCGTTTTTGTTACCGATTTTGGTTTTTTGATTGTTAAAGGTTGTCTCTGTGTCAAGGATAAGACTAAGGTATAAACTTAAGTTCTTCTTAGGTCTTTTCTAAGCCTGCAACTTTCCCTGGGCAAGTGCAGTCACTTACTAATTTTATCCATAGATGCTTTGTTATGGTTGGCTTTGAATGTTCTAATCTTTAATGTTTGGCTTCCAAATATGAAAAAAGAAGAAAATAAGTGGAGAAAAGGGTGCCAGTCCTTAAAGTCCCCCTGGAAGTTACTTCAGCCAGATAGGGAGGGGCTTGCAACAATGTGGGGAAGTACAAAAAAAAATGGCTGCTTGCTTCTTTGTCTGCATCTCTGTGGTCAAAATACCAATTGGTGATCAAACACAGATTCCTGATATCTGAAGGACAACGTCATTTTTTCCACACTTTGACTCCCTCAAGCTGTGTACAGGTTGACCTGGAACATGTGCACAGCTGCCTAACATGGGGCTGGGGTGGAAGAATGGGTAGCTACTACTGTGCTAAGAGCTGAAATTGACCAAAATTAACTGCAATTTACACTATCCTTGAAAGTTGTAAACCTTAAGCAGACCCCAGAGTTCCACAATACTTACATCAGACAGATTCTGGTGGTGCGACTGTTGTCTAGTGGGAGACAGATTCCTGGTACTTCCTACGTCACCATCTTAGCATCATCCTTGATTAATCTATTTTTATACATATTAAAATATTTTATTCTTATTTCATACAAGTATATACCACATTATACTTGATTAAATATTGTGTCCATGACCCTGCAACAAAGTGTTTGCAAATTCGCTTCTTGGCTGGAAGCATGACTCCAGCGGTTTTTGCTTTGGGGGTTTTTTTCAGTATTATTTCCACAGGAAAATCATTCATTTGAGCATGAAATACCTTAGTCAGAAACAAAACCTATGGTAATAACAAGATACTCAGTCAGTTGTTACTTCATTTTACCAGGTTTTAAAATAATAAAGTGTATATTTTTAGAACCTAAAAGAAGCATGTGACCCATCTTTCCAGATTTGACCTTCTGCTTTTTATCAAAGATCCTTAGCCCCTTAGAAATTAAAGTTTGAAAGAGTTTAAAATCAAATGTGTATAGTAAGTTAAATGTAGGTTGTTATCAAATAAATTATTTATTTTACCTTATGTTTGTGGATTATCAAAGTAATACCTGACCATCATAGAAAATTTGACAACAAAAAACTATACAAGCCAGAGAAAAATCTCTCCAATTCCACCACTCTTAACATTTTGACACAGAAAAACGTCACCTCTGATCATAGTACTAACATTTTAATGTAGTTCCTTTCACTCTTGTTCTATCGCATTTTTTTGCATTGTTGAGATATTGTTTACTTTATTCTGCTTTAAGGTTTGTTTGATGATAATAACTTCAAGTTTTTTTTTAACTCCTCTGGAAAGTCGTTGTTAATGGCTAGATAGCACTCCTTAAATGATTATGCAAGGTTGAAAATAAATCAAAAAGAATTTAACTTTTAAAAATATTAATAGTAATAAAATAGCAAGCACTTGTTAAAATTATTGACTTGGATCTAAATGTACCAAAATGAAAAAATTCTGTAATATTCTCAAATGAATAAATAGTGTCATATGTAAGATGATCCATTTGCGATTAAAGAATACATACATGAGCATACCTAATGCACATGTAAAGATATAGGCAATGGAAAGGAAGGATACACCTCGAATGCTAAGAGCATTTACCTCATGAATGGATTAGAAATTTTTACAATGAAAATGTATTATTACACTTAACTGAAAAAATTTTAAGTATTTTAAAACAAAAGTTCATGGCAAAAGCTTAAGACGATATAAAAGGTTATGAAAATAACTCATTCCCACCACTCAAAGAATCATTACTCTTTTAACATATAAATTTCTAAATATAAGGTTTTGCACACACACTGCATGTTATTTCTTATAAAAATTGTATCACACAAACCTGGCATTTATCACTTCTATGCTGTGTATATTTCCATATTAATCAATTTTATAGCTAAATATAATCTATTTAAATTTTCCCTCTTTATGGTTAGATTATTTTTTTGCCTTATAAACAATGATATAGCACCATATACTTAAACCAACAACTTTGCCTTTGTGTGCAATCATTCCCCTTTATGAAAGTAATCTGTCTACCAGAATTTCTCCTAAAATGGTTTACTATTACTTAGCCTACATAAGGATAACTTCTTTTTATGCTTTTTTCCTCTGGGGATCCAGTTAAATTTGATTTCATTTGTCAGTAAAATATGTTTAGCTTTTTTTTTAATCTTCTGACACATATATCCCAAATAAAAATTCTTATTCAAAGTGGCTGGAATGGAGTAGTTTCCAAGGACTCAATTTTGAAGACATCATGTTTCATACTTTGCATAGGCTATTTGAGTTTCCCTTTCTAATTATTATAAAATAATCTTAATTATAGGAAAATAGTTTATTTCAGAATTCAAATCCATATTAATTTTAGAAAATTGGTGGCCTGAAAATATTTTAGCATGATAAACGCAAAGGTTAAAAGACAGCTCTTCTGAATAAGGAATGAGAAATACCGATGGAGATTTAAAGTATAAAAACATATCCATTATCATGTATTGTGAGCTTTGCACTTTTGAGCAGATACAGCATGGATTAGATAAACTCTAAGGTCCTTTCCGACTAACATTCTATCATTTTATGACCAATACGCTTGTCTTTCAGTGTTTTGAAAACACACATCCTGGGATATGCTTGTCCAGTTACTTTAGAGATGGTCAGATCTTGATCTATTTATCTGTGCGCAAAAATAATGATTCATTTATCAGGAATGACAGGAAATAAAGTTTGTGAACTAAATCATTAGGCAACATTTTCAGATCAGTAGTTTTAATCCCTTTATGCCCAAATATGTTTTTGAGTTTTGTTACAAATTTTCTGTAGAAATTTCTCCATCGTGTATTACCATGCATTGCTAAAAGAACTTAATCTCACTATAAACAATTATTCAACTGTGGCAAAGTATGGCAACTTTTAGTTCTTGGGGTTTGCAGAGCTATTTGCCTCTTTACTTTCTGACCACAAATTAATGTGATAAAATCTATTAACTAAATTATACGTACGCTAAATCTATTCAGAAGAACTCGTCTAATTTTCCAACACTTGTTTTGTCTAGTTCCTCTGTTGATTCCTGTCACTTTTCCCTGCTGTTACTGTTTTTTTTGCTGGTAAATCTGCTTCCTTAGTTTATGTAAAATAACCTGGGTAATGACACTTAAGGTCCTCTGAGTTAAAATACTTGTACTTGGTGATATTTATTTGCTGCTCAGGTATAGATTTCACTTATCCTTTGTTTTATTCTATATTCTAAATTTTGATGTTACTGGCCAAAAGGAGTGAGATTTTAAAGTGTTCTTTAATTCCATCAGGAAAAAAAATGTGTATTACAGTATCTCCAGCACTCACCATTATGAATCATTTTATGATGGTATTCTAAAAGCAAAGCTGTTTTATAGACATAGATGAAGTAATAAGGAATCTCACAGTATACTGCAAAGGATGTAGGAGAGAAAGGGGACAATTACTAGGCCCCTTGCCATCTTATCAACACAAGAACATACTCCAGCAAGTTTCTCCCTCTCTCCCATTACACTTTTTCTTTCTACTTAATCATTCCTTTGCATATATAAACATTCTGTTATTCTTCCATCTTAAAAAAATGTCTTAATCCAACTTTCCTCATCACCACTCTCCCATTTCTCAGTCTCCCTTTGGAGCAAAATGCCTCAAAAATTGTCTATACTCAATGTTTCCCTTTCTTTTATCCCATTCTTCCTTCCTTTGGTCTGGCTTTTGCCCTCCACCTCTCCATTAAAACTACTCCTGGTAAAACTGTCCAACGTTTTCAGTGTTGCTAACTCCTATAGTCAATCCGAGTCTTCATTTACTCAGCATTGCATCAGCATTTGACAAATTTAATCTCTCCCTCCTTCTTTGTACATTTTCTTACCTTGGATTCAAAAACATTTCCCTCATTGTTCCTTGCCAGTCTCTTTGCTTGCTCTATTTTATTACCATGAATCTCTTTGTTTTGGAATGCTGCGGGACTCAGATTATCATCTGCACTCATTCCATTGTCTATGCCATTTATTCTCCTGGTCTTAGATACTGTTTCTATGAGGATGACTCCCAAATTCATATATCTAGTCCAGATATGTCTCCAAATTCCAGAATCATATATCCAACCATCAACTCAACATATCTTCTTCAAAGTCTAATTGACATGTCAAACCTTCCATATCCAAAACTGAACTTCTGCTCATCCTCCCTGAAACCTGCTTTCTCCAGCCCTCCCTACCTGAGTTTAGGGTGATGCCAACCATCAAATTCCACAGGCCAGAAGCCTTAGAGTCACCATTGTCTCCCATACTCCACGGCCAATCTGTCATAGAAGTATCTTTGTTTTTGCTGTTATTCTTCTTTCAAAATATAGCCAGAAAACAAGTAATAGGAAAAAAAAGGTCAAAGACTAAAACTAATTTCAAAAAAAAATGATAAAGGTGTAAAGTTTTAGACTGATCAAAAAAAAGAGAGAAAATCCAAATTACCAGCATCAGGAATGAATTGGTACATATTCTGCAGACACTAAAATAAGAAAGATATTAGGTATGATTCTATGCCAAAATATTAGACAATTTTTTTAAACGGGCAGATTCTTCAAAAAAAGGAAAAGAAAGACACATCTTACTAAAACTAACAAGAAAAAAATGGAAAAACCTATCAAAAACTTTCCCACGAAGAAATCTTCAGGCACAGTTGGCTCCACCACTGAATGCTTCTAAACATTTGAGTTAGAAAAACATCAATTTTGTACATACTCTTACAATAAGAAGAAAAGAAATAACATCTACCAACTCTTTGTTTTCTTTTTGAGGCTGGCATAACATTAAAGCCCAAATCTTTGAAGACATCACAGAAAAAGAAATGAGCCTATCTCTCTCATAAACATAATTTCAAAAGCCCAAAATTTTAGCAGACTAAATCTAGTGATATCACTCTTTCAATTTTGTCTGAGTGTTCTAACTAATGCTATTAGTAAAGAAAAATAAATAGCTATAAGGATTGGAAAGGAAGAGATGAATATACCATTCTTCACAGAAGACATGATCATGTCTATAAACAAACTAGTAGAAGTAATTTTACAAAGATACTTGATTAAAAGGTCAATACAGGGTTTCCCTGGTGGCGCAGGGGTTGAGAGTCCGCCTGCCGGTGCAGGGGACATGAGTTCGTGCCCCGGTCCGCGAAGATCCCACATGCCGCGGAGCGGCTGGGCCCGTGAGCCATGGCCGCTGAGCCTGCGCGTCTGGAGCCTGTGCTCCGCAACAGGAGAGGCCACAACAGTGAGAGACCCGCATACCACAAATAAAATAAAATAAAATAAATAAAAAGGTCAATATAAAAAGTTTTTCTATATACCAACAAAAATAATATATTTTATAAATATTCTGCTTACAATAGTCTCAAAAACATCAAATATCTAGGGAAAATGTTAATGAAAATTGTGCAAGCTCTATAAAACAAAAATTACAAAATCTTGAGAGAAATTAAAGAGGACCTAAATAAATGCAGGCACAAACCATGTTCATGGATTGAATCACTCAATATTGTAAAGATACTCCTCAAATTGGTTTTTAGGTTCAATACAATTTAAACCAAAATGCAAGCAATTTTTCTATGGAAATTCACAAGCTAATTGTCCACAGAGGTGCAAGGGGCAAAGCCTAGGAGATCTCCAGGAAGAAAAACCTGAGTGACAAGCTATCAGAAAATATTAAGTGTAATTATAACAAAATAAAATTTAAGACAGTGAGGTATTTGTGTTAATATAAACAAACGGACCAATGAACCAGAATAGAGAGCCCAGAAACAGACCCATACATAGCATCTGACTCATGGCCAAGGTGACAAAGAATACTGTTTGCATCTGATTCATGACAAAGAATCATGAATATTCTCAATAAATGGTGTTGGGTCAGTTAGACCAGTTTGAAAACTGAACCTTGACCTTTACTTCACTCCCTAAGCAAATATCAATTCCAGGTAGAGCATTAAGCAAATGTGACTGTTAAAACAATACAGATATTAGAAGACGACATAGGATAATATTTTTATGACCTTGCGGTAGGCAAAGATGTCTTAAATAGAGCATAAGAAGGCACTAACTATAATTAAATGTCTTAAAGGTTAAGAACTTCTCTATTCCAGCATTACTTACAACGCGCAAGACATGGAAACAACTTAAGTGTCTGTCGACAGATGAATGGATAAAGAAAATGTGGTATACACATACAATGGAATATTATTCAGGCATAAAGAAGAAGGAAATTCTGCCATCTGTGACAACATAATAAACTTGGAGGGCATTATGCTGAGTGAAATAAGTCAGAGAAAGACAAATACCATCTGATCTCACTTATATATGGAATCTAAAAGATAACACTCATAGAAACAAGATAGTGTGGTGGTAGCCAGAGGCAGGGACGGGGGGCTGGTGTGGCGGAGGGAGGATGAATGAAGGTTATCAAAGGGTATACATTTTTACTTGTAAGGTAAGTTCTAGGGATCTGATGTACAGCAGATGACTACAGTTAGCAGTACTGCATTATATACTTAAAGGTCGCTAGGAAGTAGAGTTTTCGCTATACACACACACACACAAAATGATTACTGAAGTGATGGATGTGTTAATTAACCTGATTGCAGTAAACATTTTACAATATATAAGGATACCCAATCATGTTATATACCTTCAACTTACACAACGTTATACGTCAGTTTTATCTCAATGAAGCTGGCGGGGAAAAGAGAATCTAGCACAGATTCTGACACTCAGGAAGTATATAATAATAAAAAAAGAACTCTTAAAATCACAGCATTAAAACACTGAAAAGGCAAGCCACAGAATAGGAGATGTCTGCAATAAATATATACAATGGACTCTGCATTAGTTTTCTGTTGCTACCATAATAAATTACCAAAAAGCTAACAGCTTAAACACCACAAATTTACTGTTTTACAGTTCCATAAATCAGGACTTGATGTGGCTCTTACTGGGCTAAAATCAAGGCATCAGGAAGGCTGGGTTTCCTTCTGGAGGATCTAAGGGAGGATCTATTTTCTTGCTCATTCAGGCTGTTGGCAAAATTTAGTTTATTGTGGTTATAGGATTAAGGTCCCCATTTCCTTTCTGACTGTCAGCTGAAAGCCATGCCCAGCTTCTTAAGGCTGACACATTCCTTGGCTCACGCCCCCCTGCTTCCATCTTCAAAGCCAGCAGTGGTGGGTCAAGTCCTTCTCATGCCACATCTCACTGACCCTCTCTTCTGCCTTGGTCTTCCACTTTGAAGGACTCATGATTAGACTGGCCTCACCTGGATAATCCGGGCTACTCTGTCTCAAACTACTTAACCTTAATCACATCTGCAGAGTCCCTTTTGCCATGAGAGGTAACATATTCACAGGTGCCAGGGAATTGAATGGGGACACTTCTGAAGACCATTAACCTGCCTACTACAGATTCATATATAGAATATAAAAATAACTTTTATAAATCAATACGTGTAAAAAAGACAAACCAGTAAGAAAAAATGGACAAAAATTTTAAACTGGTACTTTACAAAAGAAGACATCTAAATGACTATTAAACTAATGAAACGTCTTCAAATTTCTAGCCAACAAGGAAATGACAATCAATCACAAAGGAATTCTTCCCCCACCATGCTCCAGAATAACTATAATGTGAAATAAAGAGAGTCCCAGTACTTTTGAGGATATGTAATAATTAGAATTCCATTCCTACTGATAGACATGTAAATTGGTATAATCACTTTGGCAAACTCTGGCAGTATCCACTAAATTTGAACAAAAGCACACTCTGTGACCCTGTAATTCCACTACTAAGTATACGTGAAATTAAAAAATGCCTCTATGCATTCATTGGAAGAAGTACAAAAACGTTCATAAGAAGCACTATTTATAGTAGCCAAGAAGTGGCAACTAATCAAATGTTTATCAAGTGGAGAATGGATAAAGTGTAGCATCATCATCTAATAGAATACCAGCCAGTAATAAGAATGTAGGAACTGCAAATACAATTCACAAACATAATATTAAATGAAGTATACCAGATACAGAGAGTACATAATTTATGATTTTTTTTTTTAAACCATAAAGCTAATCTTTGGTGTTACAAGTCAGCGTAGAGATTTTCCTTGGTGGGAAGTAGTGACTGGGAGATGATAGAAGGGAAGCATTATGGGTATTAGTAAGTTTCTTCATCTGAACAGCTATTAAATTGGTGAGCCTACTTTGTGAAAATTCAGTAATTTGTGCTCTCATGATTTGTGCAATTTGTGCATTTTCTGTATTTGTTATACATCAGAAAACTTATTTCTTTGCCTAAATTTTGCAATGGCTCCCAATTTTTCAACAGTAAAACCCAAAATCCTTATAGTGGATATGTGCCCCACATACCCTGGCTCTCCATTATCTTTTTAACTTTTTATTGAGATATAGCTGATTTACAATTAGTTTCACGTGTACAACACAGTGATTCAATATTTTTATAGAATATACTCCATATTGGCTATATTCCCTGTGCTATACCATATATCCTTGTAACTTATTTTATACATAGTAGTCCGTACCTCTTAATCCCCTTCCCCTTTTGCCCCTCCCCCTCTCCCTCCACTGGTAACCGTTAGTTTTTTCTCTATATCTGTGAGTCTGTTTCTGTTTTGTAATATTCCTTCATTGTTTTATTTTTTAGATTCCACAAATGAGTGATAACATATGGTATTTGTCTGTCTGATTTATTTCACTAAGCATAATACCCTCTAGGTCCATCCACATTGTTGTAAATGGCGAATTTCCTTCTTTTTAATGGTTGAGTAATATTTTATTGTGTATATATACCACATCTTTATTCCTTCATCTGTTGATGGACACTTAGCATTATTTACAATATTTGAAATATGGAAGTGGCCTATGAACACTGGGGTGCATGTATCTTTTCAAAGGAGAGATTTCATTTTCTTCAGCTATACACCCAAGAGTGGAATTGCTGGATCATATGGTAGTTCTATTTTTAGTTTTTTGAGGAACTTTCATATTGTTTTCCACAGTGGCTGTACTAATTTACATTCCAACCAACAATGTACAAAGGTTCCCTTTTCTCCACACCCTCTCCAGCATCTGTTATTTGTGGTCTTTTTGATGATAGCCATTCTGACAGGTGTGAGGTGATGTCTCATTACAGTTTTTGATTTGCATTTCTCTGATGATTAGCAACATGAGCATCTTTTCATTTGCCTGTTGGCCATCTGTACATTTCCTTTGGAAAAATGTCTATTTGGGTCTTCTGCCCATTTTGTAATAGGGTTGCTTATTTTTTTTGATGTAGAGTTTTAAGAGCTGTTTACATATGTTGGACATTAACCTCTTACCAGTCATATCATTTGAAAATATTTTCTCTGGGTCTAGTGCCTGCACAGTGGTGTGTGGGGTCAGGTCCTGAGCCCTCCCGTTGGCAAGGCTGTGTCCAGGGGCAGTTGTGGGCTCAGGGCCTCTTAAGGCAGGCTTCCTGCCTGCCTTCTGGTAGGTGGGGTTGTGTCTCCCCACCAGACCCAGCTATTTGCTTGGCCTGAGGTGGCCCAGAACTGGTGCCTACAGTCTGGTGGGTGGGGCTAGATCCCTAGGTTAGAGAGAGGAGTCCAAAATGGTGCTTGAAAGCACCAGTGTCCACGTGGAAGCATAAGCTCCCCAAAATTGCTGATGCTGGTGTCCATGTCCCAAAGGTGAGCTCCAGTTTCCTCCTGCCTCTCCAGGAGACTCTCCAAGTGGCTCCTTTCAAATGACTGCTTCTGCCCTGGTTCCCAAAGCATATGAAATTTTGTATGTGCCCTTTAAGAGTGGAGTCTCTATTTCCCAAAGCCCTCTTAGTCTCCCAAAAGCAAGCACTGCTGGTCTTCAAAGGGACTCATCTTCATGGTGCAATATCCCTGGGCTAAGGAGGCTGATGTGGGCTCAGACCCCTTATACCTTGGTAAGAACCTCTGCATTTGTAATTATTCTATTTGTGGGTCACTCACCCCCTGGGGTATGGTTCTTGACTGTACCTTGACTCCACCCCTCCTACCTGTCCTGTTGTTCCTTCTTTATACTTTAAGTTGTAGAAGGTTTTTTCTGGTAGCTTCCAGTCTTTCTCAATAGCATCAATAGGTGCTCTGTAAATAGTTGTAATTTGGGTGTGCCCACGAGAGGAGGTGAGCTCAGGGCCTTCCTATTCCACCTTCTTGCAGCCTGGCTTCCTTCTCCATCACCTTTCTCATCTCATCTCTTACTACTCTCTTTGCTCACTCTGCTCCAGCTGTACTGGCCTTCTTGCTTTTTTAAAATTTTTTATATTTTGCGGTACGCGGGCCTCTCACTGTTGTGGCCTCTCCCGTTGTGGAGCACAGGCTCCGGACGCGCAGACTCAGCGGCCATGGCTCACGGGCCCAGCCGCTCCGCGGCACGTGGGATCTTCCCGGACCAGGGCACGAACCCGTGTCCCCTGCATCGGCAGACGGACTCTCAACCACTGCGCCACCAGGGAAGCCCACCTTCTTGCTGTTTTGATGTCAGTGCCTCTCCCACCTGAGAGCTTTGCTTATATCTTTTTGGTCTTCATGGAATGCTCTGCCTATAGATCTGTCTCCCTAGTTTGCTCATGTCCTTCAAATCTTTGTTCAAATCTCACCCTCTCCATAAGATCTACCCTGACCACTTCCACCCTCAACACAAGCACAAACCCTAGCTGTCCTGATGTTCCTCACAGTGCTCTATTTTCTACAGCTTTATCTTCTAATACACATCTTACTTATTAAATCTTTAGTTTAATGTCTCTCTACTCACTTTAAGCTATCATTTCCACAAAACCGGAGATCTTGTATCCCAAAGACCTTGTGCCTAATATAAGTCGGATGAATGAAGCGAATGGATTAATCACATAAACAGTTCAGTCTGAGATGTTTTCCTCTGTTTAGCGCTTAGTAGATCTCTCAGAGATAAACGACAGGGTTTACCTCAAAATATTACCCACAGTGGGCTTCCCTGGTGGCACAGTGGTTGAGAGTCCGCCTGCCGTTGCAGGGGACACGGGTACGTGCCCCGGCCCGGGATGATCCCACATGCCGCAGAGCGGCTGGGCCCGTGAGCCATGGCCGCTGAGCCTGCGCACCCGGAGCCTGTGCTCCACAACGGGAGAGGCCACAACAGTGAGAGGCCCGCGTACCGCAAAAAAAAAAAAAAAAAAAAAAATATATATATATATATATATATATATATATATATATATATATATATATAAATATATATATATTACCCACATTTAACTGCCTACCAAAGGAAAAAGCCTGGAATTCCTAACTGGGTGGTTTCCATTATTTTGTAACAACTTGCCAACAGTTAGGTATGAAGCAAAGAATAACCTAGTCTTTCTCATTGCACACAAGGGTCAACATGGAAGGCCTGACAGCTATGTCCAGAAGGGGCTGCCATCCAGGAACTTGAATTTCAGGAGTGCTCCCATCGTTCCCTAACTGATAATGGTGGTTTATGTGTCTAGACTGTGCAAATAATGTGGGTTTTGCTAAATGCTTCCTTTCCTTCTAGAAGTCTTAAATTTGGGTACATGCTCAACAGAGGGTACCTACAAAGAATCCCAAAATATCCTGGGCATTAAGTCTCTAATGAGCTTTCTTGATTGATAATATTTTATATGTGTTTTCACAATCTGATGCTTGAGGAATTAGGCATGGTCTGGTGTGACACCATGGGGAGAGGAGTCTTCAAACTTGTACCTAGTTTCCTCCACACCTGTCCCATGTGCCTTTTCCCTTTGCTATATTTTGCCTTTTTGTCCTTTTGCTGTAATAAATCTAAGCCGTATATATGACTATATGCGGAGTCCTCTGAGTCTTCCTAGCAAATCACCAAACCTGAGAGGGTACTTGGGGACCCTTGACACACTCATCATATACAAATAAGGTAGTAGAAAATTTATAGCACACTCTTCTCATTTTACACAGTGGCTCAGAAAACAAATGGAAAGAAATGCAGATACTGTGATACATGGACTCATTCATTAGGGAGATGCTACAGTAACTAGGACAGAACTTGACTCCTGAGGATATAAAGAAGGTACACTTGGTGTGAATGTCCTAGTTCCAATACCTCTAAAAATAAAAAAGGAATGATTTTCATGCAGCCAAACAGATAATAGCTGAGTTGCTTCTGATCATCTGTAGCAAGTGCCCACAGACACCAGGAATATGTCATGAGTAGTGAAGGGAGTCTGGAAGGATCTGAGGCAGTGTGGAATACCACTGTCCAGACCCCAGAAGACAAGAGCTATCAGGGATAGCTGACTGTGGCCATGCAGGAATGCAGCCTGGTGCTGCTAGGACTCTGAATTTTCAAGTCAGAGAATCATATCTTTAAGTAAAGTCTTCCAATGTTTAATCCTTGGCAACAAGCTAAAACAATTTTTTAAATGGCCAAAGTGTACCCTATATGGTCCACCAGTTGAGAATCTTTCCTGTCTCATATATAAAAATTTATGAATCTATGTATTTAATTTATATCCTAAGCCTCCAACAAAAAGAGAAATGTAAGCTGAATTTCAATATAAAAGTATTAAAAAGATCTGGAATCATTAGACAAAATAATCTTAGCTCTTGCTTAGCAGTGATTTGTTTTCAGGGGACGCAATGAGAAAAGTTCATGAACAACAGCAAATGGCATCAAAAATGATATCATTAGAGTCATCTGAATAAATTAACAGGACCAAAGTGTTTACTATTTCATCTTCTAGAATGGAAACCTTTACTTTCACACAGACACCAAATGGTAATGTCTCTACTTTTTTTTCCGCCCAAACACAAACATACAAGTGGCCACACCCTCTGCAGAAGAGCTGATCTGTTCTCATTAATCCAACCCACCCTCATCCCCAAAATTACCACCTGGCTCAAGATCTGGTCCCACCAGGATTGAGAAAATGCACACAACCATTCTGAGGTCCTCAGGTGTTTACACTGTAGACTTAAGACAATCATTTTGCCACCTGGTCTTAGTATTTGCCTTTTCTCCGAGTTATTGATTTGCTCTCCAGATCAATCCAAGAGAAATATGCCTTTGTAGAAATGTTTATTATCTTTTCAGTGGGTTCCTAGTGGAAGTTTGAATTCTCTAAACTGGACTGCTGGTCCAAGCATGATTCAATCTTACCCATATTGAATGTGACGTGATTCTAAACGGACCATTTATTTGCTTGCGCAGAAATAATCTAAGTAGGAGGTAGAAAAGCAACATAATCGGAAGTAAAAAGGCTCATGTTATTATCCCAAATACACACGTTGATGATAACCATTCTGGGCAGTTTATTTTGCTCTCCCTCCTTGTTTTCAAGGTTGTAGCTCAATGACAGACCACTCCTTACTAAAAATAAACCATTTGTCTTTCAGAAAATTAACTAATTATGTCCCAGATATGTGTGAGGCTGTATTTCTCACAGAACAAAATCTCTACGAACTGATTTCTTCAGAAGTTCTAGAGAAAACTAAGATGCTCAAACAACTATCTTGTGTGTGTCTGTGTATATATATTCAATATACTATTCTAATATATATCCTAACTCAAGAATAGAAGATATTTGTATCATTACCAGTGGTGGTGCAAAATATAATTTTAAAACTCCATATTCTTTCAGTGTATTAAGTTTCTTTAAAAATATATATCTTTTTCATAATCTTGATAGGACTAAGGATACAGTTTTAGAAAATAGAAATGAAAGATGTGATCATTCTTTCTTGAGAAAAATCGTTCAGCATTTTTTTTGAGCAGGAGATGAGTTCGTTTGGTGAGGCCTCTGGGTTAGGTCAAGTTGACTGGGGCTGAGGAGGTCACAGTTTTCATTCAGGATATGCAAGACACTATCAGTCATCACAGAAATAATTGGCATAGATAATGGTCTAAGTTAGGGACACCAGGAAAAACTGTTCAGAGACGCCTTCTATCACTCACTGCTCCCATTGTTTCTGCTAGAAATTCTACAAGTTGGTAATTCATGGCTTTATTGTGCATTTCCTTCATCCTGTGTCCCTATTTTAAAACACAAATACCCCTACAAAAGTACCAAATTAAGTGCCTCACATCTTTATATAGATAGTGTAATGAGATTACGTTTCTCTTCAAAAGATGCCCTAAAAGCGTTCTCTGTTCTTCAGTGACTCCTAGGAAGGCGATGGGGGCAGGCAAGGAGGGGGTTTGGAGAAACAACTTAAACTTTACCTATTTTACATATTCATCATCCTCACAACAGTGAAAACTTTGCCCTAAACTTAAATTATTACTTCTCGAATTCTCATTTGAATTATCTTCATGATGATGAAATTTTACTAATAATGTATTTTTACTAATATAAATATGGCACTATTAAATTTTAAACGTGGTATTTGTTTGTTCTGAAAATGACTTCTTGTATCTTTTGAGTATACTGGTGGTAAAGGTTTCTGTATGCGTTACCAACACAGGCCTGTCTGACACAACCAGCTCTAAGGTTAAAAGAAAAGCATATTTATTCTAAACTATGAGGAGTTCAAATAGGGATTAATGGGGAAAACACTGACATGAAATAAGCTGACCCATATTCTAGTTCCAGCTCCATTTCCAGCTCTAGAATTTTGTAGATATTCATTTTTTCTTCCTTGGGAGAATTTAGGCCTAATTGCATTGAATATATATTCAGATGTGTCTTCCTGAGGTATAGGAATAAGTATCTGTATAGGACAGAGTCGATTTACAATTGAACTGAGAAAGGTATATCCTGATCTCTGGGGACTCTGGATGTCAGCTTTGACCTTTGGCCAAGATAAATGCCATGGGATTTATGATGCACAGTTTAAACCCCAAAACTCCCCTGGAAACCTTCCAGGGCCAGTTTGTTTACTGGTGGTCTTTACCTGATATAACTTGTTAGCTAGCCTGGTTTGACTACATGACAAGAAGACCACAGATCCCTTACTGGGAATTTATGCTTTGAACTCTCCCAAAGCCAAGATTCTTCACCAAACCTTGGTGATTTAATTCAGAGACAAACTGTGTCCTTGAACAAGTAAGGACCCAAACTTGCACCTGGATGTCCATCAGAGCCCCAGTGCTTGCCCACACTCTTTTTCTTGATGCACTGTAAATAAAAACCTTATATGAGCATACTCTGTTGAGTCTGGTGAGTCCTTTCAAACAACTGAACTTGTGGAATCACGGCAATGTACAGACTCTAATAATAATCTTTCAACATCATTAAACATTCATAGTCCATTGAAATGAGCCTACACAATTCCTCTTTCTGACTTAAGGGTGAACGTTTGCAAGGTTCCACCATCAAATTATAAATACTCTTTCCCTCTTTGGTTCACAAAAGATTCTCATGTTTTAAAACCTCCCCCTAAATTAAAAATGTATACAGTTCTTTTCTTTCCTGTGCCCTCCAACACCTACAGTTTGTATAAAATCCCAATAATATGGATAGATATACTTACATGGCCCATCTAAAATATCCTTGGCAAATAAATATTAAATCTCCAAAATTCTGATAGCCCTACTATTTCTCTGATAAAAATGTTAGACCGGTGGGAAATGAGTTTGTCACAGAACAGAACAGAGACATGAAAAATAAAGCTCCTGACAAATGTGTAAGAATTTGAGGGCTTAACAAAAGCAATCAGCAAAGAATGTTTTTGCTGCAGATTAAGAACAAAGAGCTGAGAGAAAATAGGTTGCACCTGGAATACCAAAGTAAACAAAAGGCAAAAAATGATGTACTTGGCCAGGCTGGATCCATGAAGAGGGCCTTCTTGGAATGTTTCCTTCTTTCAGCACACTGTGGATGGCATGGCCTCATGGGGCTTTGTTGATCCACTTGTGTGGGAAGTGTCTGTTCCATCCAGATTAATAGCTCCTACCGAATCCCCCCAGAGAGGAGTGCTTAGTGAACAACTGTGCCACTGGCCAACCTGTGCTCTGGCTGTAAATTGCATACAGTGAGAGTGAGTTTACTCTTCTAGGAAAGAATTAATGATAGTCAACCTCTTCTCTTAGGAAAAGAGAACGATGCAATGGTTCTGAGACATTTAAGGCAACTTCCAAAAGTACCTGTTTAACTTCAAAGTTAATTCTGGGGCATCCAGAAAGAATGAACAATCACCCATGGAGAAAAAGGAAAGCTCTGCCCAAATTATTTCATAGAAAGAGGCATTTTCCTTGTACTGGCATTCCAGCTCCCATCACTGCCCCCTTTCCTTCTTCAGAATGCCTCAGCAGAGAATCATGTTTCGCTCTGACACTAAGGACAACTCCATTCACAGGCGTATGGAAATTCGAGAAAAATGAATTCCTTTGCTGCTATTCTCCACTTTTATCCATTTAAATATTTACATATACACGAGAGCAACAAGAATTTGGAGAGTTTCGTTTATCCATAGTATTTAACTGCCTTTTAAACTGTCTTAAAAATATTAAAAGCCTTGTGCCATTTGGGTTTGATGTTTCTTCATAATAGTAATTTTACTGACTATTAGCCTTCGTGTCTCAGGTGGAACAAGGACTGTGAGGTCGTTGATCTCAACATTTGCTGGGCCATAAACAGGCCTCGGACAGGACTAGTTGAATCAAAGATGAAACCCAAACTGTCCACTGCCTAGTGACTAATTATCACATTGTACTAGATCTTCTCATTATCTACTTCAGTTTTCTTTCATGATTTAATAATACTAGAACCAAACTAGGGTTATAGAACGAGACAGAGTCCACTCCAAAAATTCCAACACCTGAAACTAACATGACATTGTAAATCAACTATACTTTAGTTTTTAAAAAGTAGTAAATAGTAGCAAATGCTTTAAATAATTTCAACTTGAGAATGGTTACTAGGCTATTCATACCTATTCATTTATAAACTATAACTTTGCCTGTGTAGAATATAGTCTTTCAACCCAAGCCTCACCCATCCAAGTCACTTGCCTAGAGCACTAGTCATCTGCACACTCTTTAACCTACCCTGGAACTAATGGGGATTACCATGTCAGGCCATGTCTTGGAAAGATGCTTGACAAGTCCAGACACTAGAGGTGCATTGCCAAGCGCTTCAGAGACCCTAAGAAATAGTGGGGCCCCTCGTCACCCACATAAAAAATCAGGCTATACGACTCACCACTCGGCTCTTAACCACTTAGGCACAAAGAGATTTGCTACTGATGACTTGTCCTGTATTTTAGTCTACTGATTAGGGCCCATTTCCCCACTTCATTCCCACTAATCTTGTTTCACAGGGGCTGGACTCTTCATTATTCTCTGCCTCATTTTCCCTGGGATGCCTCTATGGGCTTGATGCTCTCATTATTACTTTCCTGTACCCCTTACTTTACCCAGCACACCCTCCTCCCCAATATGATATACAGCTTTGGATATCTACTTCAGCCTGGTTTGAAGGTGCCATGCTCCCATCAAAACTTGATATTTAATGTTTACTGCATCCCTTGAATTGAAATTCCAGCTCCTATCATTGCCCTCCTTCCTGTGCAAACCCCCTCACTCCTCAACTCAGCCCCTTCCCTCCCAGCATGCTACCCAGCGGCACGGATTTCAAACCCTCCTGTAAGTTTACACCACACCTCCACCCAATCCCCCTTCTACTTAAAAATTCCTGACTTCCACTGCTAATTCCTTGCCCTCACCTGCTTCTGCAACACCATGAGCAGCAGGTGATATTTCGAAGAGCTTTTCAGAGCAGCCTTTATGGTCCCTCAGTTTTTACCACTGCACTGCCCTTCCTTTTATCACTCATTGAACTCTACACCAGGCCTGATGAAAGGGTTAGTAAAGCTTGTGCCTGGATAGTACTGCTTTCTGCCAGAACTAATCATTTTTCTGACAAACTGGCTTTTAGGGCTTAGGAAGGCAACCGAAGTAGTCTGTGCATTTCAGATCCACGCCTCCCCACCTCGTCTCCATACTTCAGGATCAATTCAGTTCTGTTTGATCGTCCCTCACCCACCTCTGGCCCTCCTTCCCTTTGGTCATCTCCATTTACAGCTGTACTGATAACTTACCCAATCTGCTGTTTCACCTTCTGCCAACATCCCCATATCTGTAAAGAGTTTGGAGCAGGCAACACAGGAGCAGGGATGGGGAATGGGTCAGTTGCCCGTGAAACAGACTAGGTAGAAAGGTAGCTGAAAAGAGATACTGATGGCAATCACCAACTTGTTACTCATGAGTGCGTCTCAGGGCATCATTTAGATTATGTAAATAAAGTGTCCTGCTGCATAAATGAGAGTTCATGTAAATTATCTATAGATCTATAGCCTCAAACCCCAGAGAACTTCTGAGCAAACACTACAGGGTCACTTAGATATACTGTAAATGCTTAAAAATAAAAATCATCATCAAACAAAATAAATCTGATGAAAACGCTGTATGATTTGGGGAACTGTATGTACACATGGGAAGATGGAGTTAAGATCATATCATCACAAACAAATAGCAATACCTCACTTTAGGTCAAGGCAAACAAGGTTTACTGCTTTAGAAGAATGTTCTCTCCAATATATATGACAAAACATTTTTCACTGACAAATCATCAGGAAAAGTGTAGACTAGTTTTATTATTCCCTCTTATTTCAAATTTTCTATTCCACCATGTAAAACAACACTGTAACAAATGTGGGGTCAGAGTGTCTAACTGCATTAATCATTTCCAAGAATAGGGTAAAAAGCCTCAGTAACTATTTCAAAGAGAGAGTTTGATCCACAGGTGAAGTCCAAGTTAGAGATGTGACTTCAGTTTGAAGATCCTTATAAGGAAAATAAAAAACTTATTTTTGCAGTTTATCACTTTACCAAGAATGAAATGATGCTCACAGTGCCACACGAAGAATCAAGTTTTAATCACTTCAGTTCTTCTTAACAGAAACTTTTGCAAATGTAAGCTTTTTCTGTACTTTTCTAAATAGATACTTGCAGGTATAATGCAAAGCTATTTTCCTGATCTAGTTGGACAACTATGAAAAACTATTCGCTGTAATGAAATAATTTCTCTTTACAAAATGTGCTTTCAATGTCTCCTTCCCTGTTACTTAATGAAGTAGTTTGGTTAATAATAGGCAAAAGGCTTGGCTTGCAGTCTTAAAATCATTCTTCTGACAAGAATTATTCAACTGGAACTGTGTTTATTTTTATGCATGCATACATTATCCCAAAATGGATATGTAAAATGTAGTAATTATTGTTCTTGATAAACATGAATTAGAGAGCATTCATCCACTTGTCTTTTTGATTCATGAATACTTATCAGGTAGTATCTTCCAGAAAGTTGTTCCAGAAAAGACTTAACTACTATCATTACTACTAAGGTGCTTGAGCCCTCCTGACCAGATGAAATAACTCAAATCATTTCACATTTGAATTCATATTTACTGCAACAGAACTCTCAAGGTGACCAAACTTCAAAAAATGTGTTGAACTCATAAATATGGTCACACCTCTCATTCTCTGCCAGTATATATCAGAACTGAGTTGTATTTGATAAAAGATATGTAGTCACAAGCCTGGTGCACATGTCCACTTGGGCATAAACATAGTCCCAACAATATAAACCCTCACAGAGAGGAAAATATTTTTCTGTCTTTACTAACCTACTTTATACAATATATGTGACCATGCCATTCTGCACAACTAACAACCTCTACTCCACCATATGAAACACTGTTTCCACAAATCACATCTCTTCATAGCTAAGTAAAATAACTCTAACCCCAAATTAACTCAGAGAGAAGGGATCTGCTGAAAGCAAAGGAGAAAACTAGTAACATTTACATCCATTGAGCTACAAATGCCTTAAACTACTATCTGACATTTTTGAAATTCTTGGTCCAAAGAATATTTTTGTATTGTTTTTATTGGAGATGAATTCTAGAATGCAAAGTTGTTTTCAAGGAGAACGAACTTCCAGCCTGACAAGACTTTAGTCATAATTCAGACCAAATCCCTCTAATAACGTTCGAAGTTAGTCACTAAAAGGTGTATTTTCAAAACAGCAAAGGAAATAAGCAGTTCAGCCCATGTTTACAAAAAATGGATTTCAACAATTCCCATGACTATTACCTTCAGTACGCAAGTAAACCATTCCCATGTCAAAAAGGAAAACATGCACTTCAAAATTAAAAGAGCTAATTTATCTGAATATATTTGTAATAGATACATATTGTCTGTTAGATTTTAAATGTTCCAGAGGTCTTAAGTTCTGACCTGACATGTTGCTTATTGCTTCTCTGTAATCGATAGAGCAGACTGAATTAAAGAATATGAACTCTACTACAAAAAATGATTCCACAAATGGAAATGAAGAAACAGTAGAAAGGCATCAGAACTGAAGCAGCAAACCATCTTGCCAGGGAATTACCCTGGGATCTCAGCAAACCAGATATATTAGCATCACTGTGTACACATCTGCTATGTCTGCTACTCCACAAATATCTAGGGTAGCTTTAGCATCCACTCAAAATGTGGTCACCTGGGAACTTGTTAGAAGTACAATCTCTGGCCACATTCCAGCCCTACTGAATCAGAATCTGCATTTTAACAAGAGCGCTAGGTGATTTGAATGCATGACAAATTTGAGAACCACTATTTTAGAGTATAACCAAAAAATCTGAGACCTCATTTTTTCCCCCTTAATTCAGGGCAATGATGCATCACAGTGATTAACTCAGACAAACCACCTTTTCAAGAAAGAGACAGAATAGAGAGATCCTAGGGAGGGACAAAGAGTTTTCCTCAAAGTATAGGGTAAATAATCATGTCTGTATAGAAGGAGTGATTAAAGAGTTTATCTGGAAGCATATATTTTCTGTAAGGTTGAGGAAACATCCAATATCCGTACAAAGAATGGGGAGGTGGACTGATGGGGACACCTGGAATATTCTTCTGCCCGAAAATACCAGCAACTATTTTTGCCACTTCTGGAAATTTATCACTAAATTGTGTACAAGCATCCTCAAGAGAGAAAAACCAGTATCAGTAATTTTAGTCAGACACTATATTTATGAAAAATTCTATCTGCAAATTTCAATAGCAGTTGAGGAGAGCCCTAACTCTTCTTGACCTATTCCAGGCCTTTTCAATTGTTGTTCTGAATTCGCATTTTTCAAATTTTGGCAAAGGGTATAGTTAAGTAAAAATGCATTTCAGCTACCAATTCATTCATTTATTCAAACATTTATGGGAATAGCTACCAGTCTCCACGTTGTGTATAGGTGCTAAGTGTTAGGAATACAACAATGAAAAAGACGTAACTCCTGCTCTCTCAAAATGTGGTCAGTGGAGATGGCATACAAAACAATAATTACACTGAGGTGTTTTTAGCGCACAGAAGAAAACACAAGACACTAAAATATAATAATAGAACCTTCATGAAAGCATTTAGAGGAAGAAACACATGACCTGTGACTTTGACTTCACTACTATATAAATTTCATTAAATTCCAGTACCCTTTGTACAACATAATTATTTAAATGTGGCTTACAACTGCCTCGAGGCATGTTTTTAAAAGCATCCCATTATTAAAGGTGCTAAACAGCAACCACATATAGCTCTATCAATTATTACTAGGAACACCTAGAGTTTAACGTTTTATAAACAGACCAAGGCATACAACTCCAGATAAATGTCATCCTCGCAAAATATGTCACCTTTGGTGGTTTACAGTTGTTGGATCTGTGAATTCTGAAGTACTTACTGAATTTTTAAATTGGTAATGACAAATGTAACAATGATTGGCTGCTAATGTCAGTTGCAAAAAAAATCTCATAAATATAACTGTTTTTATTGCAAGGCACAACATATGATAATGATGACTATATAGCAAAAGGTAATTAAAGCATTTGTAATGACTCGGGGAAGAAACGGAAATTAATAAAGTAGGTATAACCTTTTGAAAAGTTGGTTTTACATGAAATGCAGAAAGAATGAACATTATAAGCCCTGGACTAGGGCAGTTCTTACCCCCAACCTCTTCTGAGATCAAAGATACTTTTATATCAGTTGACAAAATGGCTCATGATCCTCCCAAGTCAAAGCATCTTCTGGCAGAGTCACGTGTCGGTTTTATATAACAGATTGTATTTAGGTAGACAAATAAGTAGAGACTAGAGCATGCTCCTTGGTCTTTCTAAAATACTTGTGAAATTGAAACTTCCTTTGTAATGATATTCCTTTTAAAGTACCCCTAAGGCACCTCTAGCTTTTTATGATGTTCAGATTTGGCCATTCTGTTGGGTTTCAAATGATGGTAGACTATGACTGCAGAAAATGTGAGAGCAACACACATGCACGTGTGCATATAGGTGTTTAGAGACTCATCTTAGATTGCATTTTTAGAAACAGTATTGAGATTTGTCACATTGCCTAAAATATTTTGGAAGATTCTTTCCTAAGTTACTTCTTAATCACTTTAAATGAAGCAAATCACTTCTCCCTCTTTGGGTAAATTTGATTTTTAAAATAGCCAAGAGCCATTCAGATCCAAATCTGGTGAATTACATATATAATTATGAGAGATTTTTTTTTTTTTAAACAAAATCAGGCCATGGGAAAAAACATGATTACAAAGATACTGATTTTCTTATAATGCTTACAAACCAATTTCAAAGCTACTCTTAATTTCAAAAAATTATAATAATATTGGAATAAGCATAGGCTACAAAGGTCACCACTAATAATTTTGTTCTAAAGAATTGATAATGAGTTATTTATGCATATCAAGACATGGTTTATCTCTTCTACCTTATTTTATGCAAGTAAGGTGATAGCAATATAGTACCTGGCTTATAGAATGGTATTTTTCTCTAGATCGAGTTTTTTAATTGTGGAAATTATGACTTAAATTTATATTTCTAATTCCTAGGAAAGTTCCTGACACAGAGCTGGCACTCAGTGTGGAATGAGTAGGTGAATGAGAGTAAAACAAGTAATTGGGCAGAATTTACATAATACTGTGAACTACAACATGCATGAATACATACTAGTCTAACCTAAAGAAATTCTAGACCAGACCCCAAAATAACTGAGGAGGCAATGAATAACAAAAACTTCTTGTCTAGAAATCATCCTAGCAAAATATTCTAAAAAAGATGAAAATTTTAGAACACATTCAAATATTTATCATCTTCCTCATACAGATAAATTATGACATCAAACTAAGCATACGTACCCTGACCAGAGTCCTCAATCTTTATACAGTTATGAGAACAAATACATTTCACTCTCACCATCCACTCCCACCAAACACCCACAAGCATATTCTGGGTTCTCGCACAATGTTGTTTTTCACAGGGTATACTTGAATCTTCAAGGATTGCAGCTAATAAGTTTTCAAACACTAACCATTAATTGAAATTTGCCTATAACTTTGTAGGTTTATAGTGGATAATATGCATATAATTTATATGCTTAGAGCTTATATATACTTGTGTGTATGGTATAAACAAGCAAATTATGTGAAGATGGTTAAGAAGAAAATAAAGATAGGTGGAGAGAAAATGTCCCCAGAACAAACCGCAATTCAAATTCCTAAGAATGGGTTACCCAGAAAAATCAGTAGATTGTGCTCCTACTGGAAATGTTGTACACTGAGAAAAAAAATGCATCGAGATCTTATAAAAATTATAAAATATGCAAAATCTCTACTCAAAGCTCCATGTCTCATCTCAGGCTTTATTTCCACATGGCAGAAGATAGACTGTCATAAATGAGTGGTTTTAACAACATATATAACCAATGTCAATAAAAGTCTCATCCCAAAGGAAAAAATCAAATTTGATTCATTTCACCCTGACAAACTACTTCTAGCAAAAAAAGATGCATAAGATCATCTATTTTATATGCAGTCTAACAGACTTTATAAGAAATAATTCAGGACATATAAATACTATTTTACTACATATTTTTAAATATGTTAATAGCAGCAATAAAAGGAAATTTGTTCCAGGAATTTCTGTCCACCCAAAGCAAAAGGCCTGGTCTGATGGAAATAATTAATATGAATATTAAAGGAAATTAAGCAATGGCAATAATTCATGACTACAAAAGTCCAAAGACTTCTTTTATTTTATTTTTTTCAGACAAAATTTTTTATTAATTTCAATCATCCATAGAATAAATTTCAACATTAAATGTCATACTTTCTCTTATTTTATTTTTTTTAACGTTTTTATTGGAGTATAATTGCTTTACAATGGTGTGTTAGTTTCTGCTTTATAACAAAATAAATCAGTTATACATATACATATATCCCCATATCTCTTCCCTCTTGCATCTCCCTCCCTCCCACCCTCCCTACCCCATCCTTCTAGCTGGTCACAAAGCACCGAGCTGATCTCCCTGTGCTATGCGACTGCTTCCCACTAGCTAGCTATTTTACATTTGGTAGTGTATATATGTCCATATATACGCTACCACTCTCTCACTTTGTCCCAGCTTACCCTTCCCTCTCCCCATGCCCTCAAGTCCATTTTCTAGTTGGTCTGTGTCTTTATTCCATCTTGCCCCTAGGCTCTTCAAGACCTTTTTTTTTTCAGGCTCCCAGGCTTCAGACTATACTACAAAACTACAGTAATCAAGACAGTATGGTACTGGCACAAAAACAGAAAGATAGATCTATGGAACAGAATAGAAAGCCCAGAGATAAACCCACACACATATGGTCACCTTATCTTTGATAAAGGAGGCAAGAATATACAATGGAAAGAAGACAGCCTCTTCAATAAGTGGTGCTGGGAAAACTGGACAGCTACATGTAAAAGAATTAAATTAGAACACTCCCTAACATCATACACAAAAATAAACTCAAAATGGATTAAAGACCTAAATGTAAGGCCAGACACTGTAAAACTCTTACAGGAAAACATAGGCAGAACACTCTATGACATAAATCATAGCATGGTCCTTTTTGACTCACCTTCTAGACAAATGGAAATAAAAACAAAAATAAACAAATGGGACCTAATGAAACTTAAAAGCTTTTGCACAGCAAAGGAAACCATAAACAAGATGAAAAGACAACCCTCAGAATGGGAGAAAATATTTGCAAATGAAGCAACTAACAAAGGATTAATCTCCAAAATTTACAAGCAGCCCATGCAGCTTAATATCAAAAAAACAAACAACCCAATCCAAAAATGGGCAGAAGACCTAAATAGACATTTCTCCAAAGAAGATATACAGACTGCCAATAAACACATGAAAGAATGCTCAACATCAGTAATCATTAGAGAAATGCAAATGAAAAATACAATGTTATATCATCTCACACCGGTCAGAATGTCCATCATCAAAAAATCTCCAAACAATAAACGCTGGAGAGGGTGTGGAGAAAAAGGGAACCCTCATACAGTGTTAGTGGAAATGTAAATTGATACAGTCACTATGGAGAACAGTATGGAGGTTCCTTGAAAAACTAAAAATAGAACTACCATATGACCCAGCAATCCCACTACTGGGCATATACCCTGAGAAAACCACAATTCAAAAAGAGTCATGTACCACAATGTTCATTGCAGCTCTATTTACAATAGCCAGGACATGGAAGCAACCTAAGTGTCCATCCACAGATGAATGGATAAAGAAGATGTGGCGCATATATACAATGGAATATTACTCAGCCATAAAAAGGAACGAAACTGAGTTATTTGTAGTGAGGTGTTTGGACATAGAGTCTGTCATACAGAGTGAAGTAAGTCAGAAAGAGAAAAACAAATACCGTATGCTAACACATATATATGGAATCTAAAAAACAAAACAAACAAACAAAAATAAAGACTTCTTTTAAAATAGTACAAGACTCTTTAGAATCCTGAAGAGAATAGAATCATGGACACTTTGAAACGTGATATTCCTTCAAAGGAAGTGTCACATAAGGGCAGTGGAAAAAGATCTAAGAATTCAGTTACACCAAGATAAATAAGACCTTCACCGCCTAGAGATATCTTTCTTCCAAGACTGCAAATTCCACAGGGAGGTATAAGATCAACGGAAATGAGGGGAAAGGAATTGCTCTAATTTTTCCTCAGAGGCTTCCGTGAGAAGTAGCTCAGACTTACAAGCACTCAACCTGAAAAAACTGGATGGCAACCTGATTTCAAATCATTTAAACTGCCACCTATCCATAGAAAGCCAAAACTGAAATGGATAGACAACTATCTTATATGTGTGTCATCTCCAATTTACTGTGGTAGGGTCTGACTGGTTTAAAAAATATACACTACACAAGCTGAGCACCAAACCGTAATTTAGAAGGAGTCCCAAATATAATGAAGATAATACTAAAGACGCTGGGGAAATGCTCACCATTACAGATTGAAGTCCTGCCAAACCATTGCAGACAACTTGCTGTCTTGCCTCAAACACAATCAGAGGTTTCAATAGCATTAAAATATAACAATTTTGGGAAGTCTACCAAGGGTAACAGCACAGCATGAGGTTCTATTTTTTTTTTTTTTAGTAATCTTTATAATGTACTGCGGGCTGCTAACATTATATATTCCTAATGAGAATGCTTCACTAGCAATATTTTCAAGGTTAAAGAGCACACATTTCTTTTTCTTTCGTCTTAAAAAATTTGAGACCCAAAGTAGGAGTATGGGATTAACAGATACAAACTACTATACATAAAATAGATAGGCAACAAGGATTTACTGTGTAGCACAGGGAATTATATTCACTATCTATAATAACCTATAATGGAAAATAATCTGAAATATATATATATATATATATATATATATATGAATCACTTTGCTGTACACCAAAACTAACACAATATTGTAAATGAACTATACTTCAATAAAACCTATTTTTTTTAATACACACAGAATTCTACTGTGTTCTAAAATCTGGCTCAAGTTACCTCCATCTCTTACCAGGATTACTGAAATAGCCTAACAGTCTTTGAACATACTTGCTCACATATTCCTCTAAACATTTTTAAGCCAACTACTAAAAATTTCATTATGTGTTTAAACTGCTGCAAAGGATGAATTTTTTTATTTTACATATATCTCTTGAAACCTAAAGGTCATTTTGATTTAATCCCATCTGCCAATTAAAAACATGAATAAGCACTTTTATGACAAGTGGAAATGTAAAATTGTTTATTTTTCTAATTAAACTTGTTTCCATTCTGTTACAACATAGAAGTTTATATTATATATAAATAATATTAATATATTATATATGTATATTATATCATATACAAACATAACTATGTATATAATACAAATATGTTATATAATATAAATAATATATAATATAGCATACTTATGTATTTATATATACATGTACGTATTTCAAATTTAGAGCTGTGCTATACAGCATGTTAGCAAATAACCATTAGCCAGTAGCCACATGTGACTACTGAGAATGTGAAATATGGCTAGTCCAAAGTGAGATGTGCTGTAAGGTAAAATGCACACCAGTTTTCAAAAAATCAATATGAAAACTGAGTATAAACTCTCTCATTAATAATTTTTCTATTAATTACATGATGTTAAAATAATATTTTGATATATTGGACTAAAAAGATTTAAATTAATATACTATTTTAAAATTTTAAATTACATTTAAAATACACAGCTCACAGGTGTAATTCTACTAGAATTACATTTTTGTTTATAGTGCTGGTTTAGAATCTTCTACTGATCACCTAAAATTTTTCCGTAATAAAGATATATTTATAACTTGAAGTTTTTCCTGTGTCTATTAACATTCTAAATTCTTTTAAAAGTTTTTCTTAGAAATTTTTGTTTTCTTTTTTTTAATTAATTTATTTAGTTATTTTTGGCCGCATTGGGTCTTCACTGCTGCGCACGGGCTTTTTCTAGCCACCGCGAGTGGGAGCTACTCTTCATTTTTGTGCGCAGGCCTCTCATTGCGGTGGCTTCTCTTGTTGTGGAGCACAGGCTCTAGAGACGTGGGCTTCAGTAGTTGTGATGCGTGGGCTCAGTAGTTGTGGCTCGCGGGCTCCAGAGCGCAGGCTCAGTAGTTGTGGCGCACGGGCTTAGTTGCTCCGCGGCATGTGATGTGGGATCTTCCCAAACCAGGGTTCGAACCCGTGTCCCCTGAATTGGCAGGGGATTCTTAACCACTGTGCCACAAGGGAAGTCCCTAAAAGATATTCTGAATTAAGTTATCTTTCCAATTATTAGTGGAATACAGTTGATGGAAGCAATAAACTTTAAAATACTTCATAATTATTAAGTAAACATATAAAATTTTATTGAAACTGCATATCCTAATGAGATAGATGGTGGCTTTTCCCCCAGTTAGTTGGTATATCCACAGATAAAAATTCATTGTATAATAACAGTTAAGAGCAGTTTATTTTCATACTGAGACACTCTAATCACATAACTACGTTAGAATAGAAATTTGGGGTTTGGTTTTTTTTTTTTTAATGTTACTAAACTATTTAAACTCCATCCATGTTTTATGACAAAAATCCATAGTGGTCTAGCAATAAAATGTTAATAATCAACTGATAGTTTAAATACTTAGTTCTGTTGAACATAAGAGACCCGAACTCCAACTTTTTTCTTTTCTAGTCATTGGAGTCATTAGATTCTTAATTTATGGAAAGTATACTGCAAAAAGAAGCATTATCGATATCCACCAAACAGCTACTCAGTATACCTATTACTCTTTCACTTAGAGGCTCCTCATTCTACCAAATACAATTAGAAAGGGCAAAGAAAAAATCAAAATATAATTATTTTCTAAATTATTTGGCCAAATAATTTTTTAGATAAAACATTTCTTATCACAGGCTTTAAATATAATTTTGCTAAAGCCATAGAGCTGCAGATTTAGTTAATTCATTTCAAGGAAAATTTGAAATTAGGAATTCAATTCTTATTATCAAACCAGTTGCCCACAAACTTATTTTCTGACATAAAAGTCTGACTTGATTTTTCAATGTAAACACTTGTTTTAATAAAGATCCACGTGGAAACAATCTTCTGAATCTAAATTCAGATAATTTGGATTTCTATGATAATTTAAGTTTCTATGATACAGAGATGAATAGACAGATTAATAGATGAAGCAGAGACACTAATCTGTGACACGATAAAACCAGGTACTTTTCTCAGTCTCCTTTTGTTTTTGTTCTCAAAGGGATCGCCCACGGGGATGGTGGTTTTTCTGGCAATAGAAAGGGAGTGGAAGAGGTAAAGATGTCAAATCCAAGGATTTGAAATTGTCCCTTCATTTTTCGCTCTAGAAGTTTTTACACCCTGGGGAAATGTACAACTGTAAAATCTGGAACAAATGAGAAAAAAGCCTTTCTTTTGAAAGTGAAAGGAGATGGGAGATGGGAGATGGGAAGGATGAGCAAGCGCAATGCCTTGACCTCAGTTTCATTATCAGGCAGCTAAGTTTTAGGCCATTAGTTGATCTGGAAATTCACTCCTTTAAAGACTATGTCCCTATAAAATTTTGAGGCAGCCTCAGAGGTTGCATATCTAGTTTGAACACTACTCCATTATCCAAGTCACTGTCGCCCTGCTTCCATCCCTGACTCCTACAGCTGGGTTTCAGCACAGTGCCCAGAACGGTTCTTTCAATTCCAAAACAGAAAATTACCCCTCTGCTCAAAACCTCCCAGGGGTTTCCCAGTCTCACACAGCAAAAGTCAACTATCCTGACAGTAGCCTACGAGGCTCATAACTACCTGCCCTTAAACCCCATCACTTCTCTGGCATCCCATCCTACTAAATTCACTTGGCTCAGTTTGCCAAACCACCCTGGGGTCTTCTCTGGCCCTCAAATTTTCTCATCAGGCTATCATTTCAGGAAGATGTTTCCTCTGCTAAAATACTCTTCTCCTTGACCTTCATGACTTAAAACCTCATTTTCATTAGGTTGTTACTCAGATACCTTCCCAGTGAGGCTTTCCCCGGCCACCCTATTACTTACCCTTCCTATTCTCCTTTTCCTGCTTTAATTTTTTTCCCCAAAGTACCTATTACCATTGGACTCTATATTTTCTTGTTTACTATTTGCTTTTTCACCCTCTATAGAATGTAAGCTAATAAAAACAGGATTTTTTTTTCTGTTCTATATTCTACTAAGATAACATAAGGCAACCAACAAATATTTGTCAAGTGAAAAAACCTGTGACCCCTTTTATAAGTGAGGCAAATTTCTATGTACATTAGAGAACAGTCTTATTTGTTTAGGCTTGTTTTCTTTGTATATTATGAAATTTGAGGAGTTGTTAAGGCTTGAAATAAAGTTCTAATATACAGCATCTCTGGAATGGTTCTATGGAATGGACATCAACATTTATGCTGAATTCCCCAGACTCTGTACATGTGACCCACACGTATGGATATTCCTTGGAAAGCAACATACTATTTGTATATATACATCCAGTACTTAACCCAACAGCATGCACATTCTTTTCAGATGGTTTCCTCCATTTTTACTAAAATTGGTTTTTCTTTGACTCCAAAGCAGTTTCCTTAAATTTGTAAGATATGATTAATGAAAACATTAACTTTACCACTGGCAACATATTTATTCCTTTTTCATAAATTTTAATCACATGTCTGGGAAAAAGCTATATGGGTGCTGCCCCTAAAATTAAATAACTTTTCTACATCAAAATGTCCAGAAAGAATGTAGCTGGAGTGTTAATCAATAGTAAATATATACGGTTGACAGCACATTGGAATTGGGTACCCTGAACTGTAGCCAATTATGGATGTTATCAATTTTGTCCTTAAAAGCGTTTAAGGCAAGTTTGCCAGCTGTCACTATCACACTATAACTTTCCCTCTTGTCTTTTAAGTCATTTAAAAATCCCACTGGATTTCATTTCATTAACAGGTTAGTAGATCTATTACATTACACTAGAGTACTATTGACTAAGTTTGAAAAATTATCCACTTTGCCTCATATCACTTGTGTAGCACTTCTTTTCCAGATATCAAAGTATCAGAACCAGAAATGCCGTGTCTTGAAGATTGTTTAATATAATTTGAAGGACATTGAATATACCTCACAAAAACCATGAACCATATATATATATATATATATATTCATTCAACAATATTTATAAAGAACTTACTCCATGCTAGTTGCTATGAAGGGATATATACACAGCACACACATTATGATCAAAGATTTAAGCTAAAAGAACACTACCACCACAGAAAATGTATAAAATAATTATAGGAGTTAACCCAAATGGCACTCGTAGATGAAATTTATTTAAAGAAGTAAAACCAAAAACTAACAAAAACTAATGATCTGAAGGATTTAGCCTATAAGCAAATAGTGATATAACCTTATTTAAGAATCATCCCAATCAATATCTTTGGAAGAGAATCATAAAATATTAGTTTATCTAAATTATTCCTGTGCTCATGCTCTAGAGATGGTATTCAGACAGCCACAGAGGAAAACCGAGACAAAGTTAAGGTCAATAATGGCCCTTAACATTCCATTTTCCTCAAAGAATGTTCACCTAACACAAAACTTATATGTTTCAAAGAAATGTGAGCCTGGTAAGTGATTTATAAGAATAAGTATTATTGAAATATATTTAAAAAGTGGTCTTAGTGCTACCAAAAGGACTAGTATTCCCTTTCAAGAAAAATAGTGACATTAGCCTCTTTTATCTTAGAAACTAAGGTCTTTTCGCAAATATTCCCACAAGGGGATGATTCACTCTTAATATAGAATTTTCAATGGGTATACAAATGAATTATGATTTAGAAATAAAGTTCTAATGAGGTCTTCATGAAATAGTGGAGTAATCATAGAATTATTGTCTGGCCATTGCCTAAGACTTAGATTATGAAAGATGTTCAATAAAAATTGCTGAGTTTTTTATTTCTCACAAAAGGTAACATAAATAAATATGTTTTCTAAATACTACCAGCTTTTTAAATGCAGATTTCAAAAATATAATTAATGCCCCAAAAAAGTATTCTTTGTAATCTGAATATTCTAGAGAGCTTTTTCAAATAAGAATTTTGTGATTTTTATTTTGAAAAAGACTTTTAAGTATTAGCTTTCTTCAAAGCAATGTTTCATAGCAAACCACATTACATATCAATGTGCACTTAGATATTTTAAAGCATTAGTTCTCCACAGAATTTAGTAGTGTTTCATGGTAGAATGAAACATCATATGTACATATTTTATAAAGAGAGTATTCTCTGAAATATTGTTTTGAGATACTTATGAACTGTTTTAAAGCAAATGTATGCATTTTGAAAGATACATTATCACAAATATTTTCTTTTAATTATAATATTTGAGGAAGAATAACCAATTTACATTTAATATAGATATAATACTTGGATAAAGCATATAAAATACTAAGACAAGTTATATTTTAAACATGGTTGTATTAACCTGAGCTTTGTAAGGTTTGAAGCTAAATATTAAATCATGTACAATTACACTAATTTTGCAGGATGTTATTACTCTAATTTTTAGATAATAGATCTTTAATTATAACTTTGAGTGAAACATAAAATTTTTACTACTCAAGCATCAGAGTTAGCAGAATGCATATTCAGCAAAAGTAGGGAAAACTGAGGATAATATAAAATACCACAGCTTTATTCACACAACTTTTAAGCAAAATTAAGTAATTTGGGGGCAAGAAATAAAAGATGTTGGATTAAAAAAATGCCCCATTTTTGCCATTGCAAAGATAGCTGACCCTAGATTATGATGTGTCCATGATGACAAATATGCTGATGGAACTAAACATGTTAATTACCATTTTATCTGCATGACAGGAAACATCCAATTATTTGCAACCTTCTTAATGCTTAGTTGAATTACATGTATATAAGTCATCTGCAGTGTTCATTGGCTCTAGAATATAGAGATAGCTGTAATTGAAAACAGCCAACTTTTTTTTCTTGGCAGTCAACTCAGTGAGATAAACAGGAAACTCTCTTAAATCAGTGCTTTCTTACTCATCGATCTCCCCTAGTAACTGCAACAAGCAACTAACATCAGTGTTAGTCAATTCCCCAAATATGACTGATCTACAAAGCATGACAAGAAATAGTTGACTTCACTTTGAACAATTCTAGTTGCCACTCTACCCTCTTTCTGCCATCTGCGAAGTAGACACACAAAAGCAAACTTGCTTGGTGGATGTCCCAAGTCAAACTTCTTTACTTAGGGGTGAAAAAAATCTTGGAGAGCTTTCCACATTACAGCCACCTTTTGAAGATGACTAAATAAAGAATGTATTTTCTGAAGCTAAAAATATATCCAGAATGTAAAAGCTTTATCAAATAATCCAAGTATCAGATAAAATAATCTGTATTAAAAACAAAATTCAGAGAAGCAGCAGAAAAGGAAAGCAAACTAAAGGATCTGTTTTCCTTCTCTGGAAACCTGCTTTACATGAAGCCCATCAACCTACTATGGAGAACAGACAGCAGCATAGGGGGAATAGAATCAGCCACCAAGGACAGTTGGTTTCTTAGCCAAGGACATTCTCTAACCTTGATGACTACAGCAATCAGTGGTTATGACTTTCTTGGAACGTTTTAGGAAGGAGGTATATTCTACAATATAAAATGTTATTTTGTTAAAGTTCTTCAAATGTTCTATAGAATTTGTTTATTCCCTGTGGTCATTCTTTGCTTTATAGAGCTAGTTCCCCTACGGGCAAACTCTTTTCATGGATAATATCCTAACACATGGTCCTTTTAAAGCTACAGAGCCAAAACGCTCTTCTTCTGACATTAAATAATACCTTACTGCTGAATCCTAGCATCCTAAAGGCACAAACGGAGCATAATTGAACAAGAGGTACTGTTGGTCACAGCATGTGAAACAACCTCAATCAGTGCTTCTTTAACTGAGTCTGATGGCCAGACACCATATATATATTTATAATCTGAATTCAAATTAAGTTGACTGATTCCTAGGTAGCTTTTTTTTTTTTTTAAAACTCTAAGCAGGCTGAGTCAAAAAAGCACTTTCGCAACTTGGAATAATACTGCCACTGAGAGGAAGCTCATTCTTCTCATTTTTCAACTGTAATTCTCTGCCAATGTTCTTTATTTGGCAGATGTTCTAGATAATGGGTTTATCCTCTGTTGGAAAGTGTTTATTTCATTCTTTCACTAGATATCCTCACACATATAGAATATTTGAGATTTTATATGTACAACATTGCTAAAAGAGAAATACCGTAATGCCTTTACTCTCCATTCTCAACTGGTGACCCTGACTAGTTTACCACTAAAAACAGTCACGTCACCTAATTACCCACAACTTCCACTTCATCTCAGTTTCTCTGTATCTTTAGTCTTTGTTCTGGATGATATTTTGAAGAATTAGATGATGTGTTTACCCATCCCTTGTCATGTTTAACTTATTTACTTAGAGGACCTAGATTCAAGTTCAGACTCACTTTCAGTTAGAAATGGCTCACTTTTGCATGGCTTTCAGGGCTGGGCCACTGTAAGCATAAAAATTTTTAAAAATTTAAAAAAACCCTCAAGTTAATGGGAGAATTAGAATCAAGTGAATTTTTATGGTGCTGAAAATGAAGATAAAAGACTTCACGATTTGGGAAGCAGAGAATGTGAGAGACAACAACAAGAAGAGCAAGTTAGGTAGAAGGTTGTGAGCATCACAGAAACAAGACCAGACGCTTCCCTCCCCAGCCACTCAGTAAATACCTTAAAACAACCCAGCCAGCAAGTCATCCACTGACTACCCATCAGGTGAAACACTGCACCTCTGTGTTCCTAGACTGTGCTCAAAACCAACACCACGACCAGCAGCCATCTGAATCATACTGTGTAGACAGCCCCAATTCAACTGGCCAGAACTCATAGAAAGTGCTGGAATGATGGACAGATGGGACCTTGGATACCTAAAGCAATTGTGGTAGACTGAAGGCATAGGCCCTGTACCTGTCAGAGGGCCAGACAAAATCATATGAGATTTCCCACTGAACTAAAGAGTTCTCCTAGCCTCTTCATTCCCTCCAGAGTATACGGAAGATAAGTCTCTTTCACCTCACTCCCTCCAATTTAAATGGTGAATCTCTTCAACTGTGCTCTTATACCAACTGCTTCTTCTTCAAGACTTGGCTCCATTAATTTCCTGCTCTACCATTTCTCACTTTGTCTTTCACTCCAATGGTTATTTTCCCTCCCTAGCCCACCTAAAGCTCAAAAAGAGATTCAAAGGAATTGTTGATCTAATTGAAAAGCATTCATTCCCTTTTCCAGTATGTACTTGCTAGACTGTTACTTCCCCTCTAGAATTAAGTTAGTATCAGCTGACATAAGGAAAGACAAAAGGCAGAACAGTAACTCAAAACCACAGAGGGAATGGCAGAAGGAAATCTTTTGTGAAAAGGACTTAGGTACAGAGTAGACTCAAATTATCCATAAGAACGGTCCTCCCACCTCACCTGTGAATAATATATTATTCAACACTCCTGGACACCTGTGAGGCCACCTGAACCACTAGCTGCATTCCCACAAACTTTGATATGCTGTATGTTTATTATCCTTTTAGTCAAACAGGTTCTAATTTCTGTCGTAATTTCTTCTTGGATCCAGTGACCATTAAGAAGTCTTTTGTTTAATTTCTTCTATATGTTTGGGAGTTTGTTATCTTACTATTATTTATCTCTTATTTAATTCCATAGTCAGTGAACAATGTTTTAAATATTTCTAAAGTTATTGAGATGTTTCATTGCCAGAATATGGTATATCCTGGTAAAGCACCATGTGCCCTTCAAAGGAATGTTTTCTGTCATTTTGGGCTATATTATCCTACAGCAATTAAATCAAAGTGATTGATAGTACTGTTCAGATAACTATCTGTTCCTGAGAAGGGCTATTAAAATCTACAACTAGGATCATGTCCTTGACTATTTCTTCCTTTAATTCTGTCAACGTTTGCCTCACGTCTTTTGAATCTTTGCTATTGGGCCCATGCACATTTGCGAATGCCATGACTTCTCGAAGAACTGAGCTTTTTATCCCTATGAACTGTCCCTCCGGTAATACATTTTGCTTTCAGATCTATTTTATCTATTTTCTCACTTTGTGTCTCAGTGTCACATTTTGGTAATTATCGCATTATTTCAAGCTTTCTCATAATTATACTTGTGTACAGTGATCTGTGATCTTTGATGTTACTACTACGACTGGCTACAGGCTCAGAGGATGGTTAGCAATTTTTAGCAATAAAGTATTCCTTAAGGTATGTACATAGTTTTACATAATGCTATTGTACACTTAATAGACTACAGTCTAGTGTAAACATAAGGTTTATATACAGGGGGATACCAAAAATTTTGGTGTGACTTGCTTTATTGCGATATTCCTTTTATTGTGGTGGTCGGAAACCAAACCCACAGTATCTCCAAAGCATGCCTGTAATGCATTACATATTTAAAATTTTGTTAAGAGGTTAAATTTCATGTTAAGTATCTTTACCAGAATAAAATAAGATTCAATAAATTTTAATAAATCAGTAAATAAATAAAATAATATCCCTTAGCATATCTTGTAATGCTGGTCTGCTGGTGACAAATTTTACCTTGAAAATGTCTTTAGTTTACCTTCATTCTTGAAGGAGATTCAGTGAAACAGACCTCTGGATTGACAGTTTCCTTTTGTCTTTTCCTTCTTTTCAGTACTTTAAAGTTGTTTTCTTCTCTCCCGGCTTCCGTGGTTTCTTACGAGAAGGCAGCTCATAATTAGATTATCATTCCCCTGTAGGTAACATGCCATTTTTATCTTCTTTCAAGATTTGGTCTTATCTTTCGCTTTCAGCAGTTTGACTATACTGTGCCTCAACACATGCATATTTGTCTTCATGCTGCTTGGTGTTTAAGATTTTACATATACAAAATTTCTGTCTTTCATCAAACTTGGGGAAATTTTTGGCGTATCTTAAAAATTTTTCCCCCAATCTCTCTCTTTCTGTCTTTCCAGTTTCCTGTGTTGGACTGTTTGATATTACCTCATAGCTCACTAAGGTTCTGTTCACTCTTTTCAAAATTTTTTGTTTGTTCTTCATCTTGGATAATTTCTAGTGATCTATCTTCAAGTTCACTGTCATGTTCATTCAGCTGTCTGTCCAGTTAATATTTTTATTTTAGTAATTATATTGTTCTAGATGTTCCATTGATTATTTTCTTATTGTGTATTTCTCTGCTGAGATTTCATTCGTTGAACACATGTTTTCCTTTACTTCATAAAGAATAGGTATCTAGGTCACTCTCAAATCCTTGTCTGTTATTTCCAACATCTGGTTGATCTTGGAGTTAGACTCAGTAGGTTTTATTTTCTTTAGAAAATGTGTTCCATTTTCTTGGTACTTTGTATGTTGAGAACTTTTGCCTTGTATTTTCAACATGATGAATGTCAACTTGTGGAGGATCTAAATTCTTCTGTTTCCTTCTAGTGAGTATTGTTTCCTTTGTTTTAGCAGGTAAGTTTTCTAGTTGGACTTGAACTTCCAACCCTGTTCCTTGGACAACAGCTCCAGTCTCATTTCAATTTTTTTGTTTTTATCTGAGCTGCTCCAAGTCTGTTCTGCACATGTATTATTCACATGTAGGTAGGCAGCATTTGGAGATAGTCTAGCTCTTTACTTTCTGGGATTCTCCACACTCTTCAGCATTCATGGTTTTTCACCTTCACTTTTTTGGTTCCCCAAGCCAGAAAGACAGGGAATTTTTCCACCTGAGCCCCTGGTGCCACCCTATGTGGTACACTGTTATGTGTCACTATAAATGGTCACTGTGTCACTCAGAAGACACAGCTCTAGACTATAAGCCATGGAGAGGGAGTTTAGTGATACAGTTAATCATCTCCCTCCTCCAAGAGGACATGCATTCCTCACTCAAGTCTATCTACTCTGTTCACTCTCTAGTAGCTTCAGAGATTTGCTTTTTGCATTACTTCCAGCTCTTAGAGTTGATTTTTTGCAGTCGGATCATGTGGTCGGTTCTTACCCTGACATACATGGAAGCAGAAGAATTTGGATCATTTGTCACTCTGCTTCTTTCCTCAAATCCCACATTTAATCCTTCCACAAATCTTGCTGACCATATCTTAGAAGTATGTGTATCATCTGGACACCTCCGTGACTACCACACTGTCGGAAGCTACCGACCTCTCTCACCTGGGTTCCTGCCATAGCCTCCTAACTGGTCTTCCTCCTGGTTTTGTTCCCCTACAGTGGAGACACTGCAGCCAGAGCCATCTTTCTAAAACAAAAGTCAAGTCATGCCCCTCCATTACTCAAAATCCTCCAGTGGCTCCCCATTTCACTTGGTAAAAACACAAATTCCTCAGGCTTCCCTGGTGGCGCAGTGGTTGAGAGTCCACCTGCCGATGCCAGGGACGTGGGTTCATGCCCCGGTCCGGGAAGATCCCACATGCTATGGAGCGGCTGGGCCCGTGAGCCATGGCTGCTGAGCCTGTGCATCCGGAGCCTGTGCTCCGCAGCGGGAGAGGCCACAACAGTGAGAGGCCCGCGTACCGCAAAAAAAAACAAAAAACAAAAAACAAAACAATTCCTTTCAATCAGCTACACGGGTTTATGTGGTCTGGGCCTCTGCAACACCTTGATAGCCAAACATCCTTCACCTTACCTTCACTCTTCTCCAGAGCACTGGCCTCCTTGTTGCTTCTCAAACACATTCCTTTGTGTTTGCTGCTCCTTTTCAGAAGCACTATTCCCTACAAATGTCCACGGCTCATTCTTTCATCTTTACCAGGTCTCTGATCAAACATCATTTTATCAATTAGGCCTTCCCTGACCACGCTGTATAATATAGCCCACAGCCTTTCCCACTCACCTCCTCTTCTACTCTCCATTCTTACCTGGCCTTTTGCTGCCTTCAAAGCACTTATGTCTGCCTGACCTATTATATATTCATTAATGTATTTGTGTCTTGTTCTACTGACTAGAAGTTAAGCTCCTATAAAACAATGGTTTGTTTTGTTCCCTTCTGTATATCCAAATCTTAAAAGATTACTCAATTCATAGTAAATATTCATTCAATAATTTGCTGAAAGGATGAATCAACAGTTTAAATTCTATTTTGACAATGAGTATCATTCATTAGTTTATTTAAATAAGTGTCCTTACATAATTAAATATCATTTGTTAATATAATATGCACTTTCATTTTTTTCTCTTCCATTTTTAAACACCTGAAAAAATGTTTTCTAACTAATATAACACCCATACAAATAGCCCAGTTCTTTTAAACATCTTTTAGAACTTCCAAATCAGCATCAGTTGTTTAAAAGCAATTGAAAGTCTCAAATTGGAATATTAAGGGTTTGTCCCCCCAGGTTGTTCCAGTGAGAGTGAAATTTACTCCTATATTTAACATAAAAGTATAAATAGCAGAGACCTGATTTACTTTATATCTTATCTAAAAACTCTGGGTTTGAAAGACCCTTACTAAGGAAAGCACGCTTAATCCAGGGGAACCAAGGTTAACTTCTTAAGCCATTCAAGGATACTGAACGAGAAATTTACAACCACAATACACCGTGTTACTGACCAGAGACTTATGACCAGGAAGGTGTGCTCCGAGGCTCTGTGTGTCCAGGGCAATCTTCCTCAGTCTCAGATGAGCATAGTCAGTCCTTTAGAGTCACATGACAGCAGCGACTCAGAGACCATGCCATGCAGATGGGGATGATATTGCCATTTAAGTCCTCTGGTTCAATTTAAACCCTAACGAAGAGCAGCCTTTTCTAGTTTATTGCCTAATTTTGATAGTTGTATTTCTGTGACCTACTCCCCTTGGTCTCTTCACAACCTGAGTGTATTCAACCCATCTGTTAACCAACTGGATCTGATCATTAGCCAGAGCTTTAAGGTCATTTTAAAGGCAGAATTCATTTTCCTTGTAGATACATCGCCAGATACCACTCCTTTCACTTTTAATCTCATTTTAAATAACTGAGGCACCCTTATGTCAGAGGCTCACAGATAAATTCAAGTAATTGAAACTCCAGCTGAATCAGCAGTCCCTGATGCTCCTCTTTCTACATTCACCCCAAATTTCCCAGCTCTTCTCAGGGCCATGATGTAAATTTCTCACTACCGCAACTATACAAAGCCAGTAGAGAAGAGTGCTTGCCCTATTATTCTGACTCAGGTGGAGAAAAATCCATCTTCCTCTTGGTTCCATGAAGGAGACATAGTTTTACTAATAAGAATTAACATTTATTTAGTGTCTATTATGTGTTATTCATTTTACATATGATATTCCATTAATGTTCACAGTGAAGCGAGTGCCACCTATTTTACAGATAAGAAAACTGAGGCTCACATTGGCAGAGCCAGAACACAAACTTGAGTATATGTAACTCTTCCTTCTACTATAGGGTGAGGTTACACATGTAAACTCCTAGAAATGGCCCAAAAGTCAGGTTTACAGAGCACATATTTCTTATCTTTAATTAAAAGCACAAACTGACTTGGTTGAAGCAGCTTAAGGTATAATCTGTCCTGGTTTCTTTTTTTTTTTTTTTTTTTTTTTTTTTTTTGGCGGTACTTGGGCCTCTTACTGCTGTGGCCTCTCCCGCTGCAGAGCACAGGCTCCAGATGCGCAGGCCCAGCGGCCATGGCTCACGGGCCCAGCCGCTCCGCAGCATGTGGGATCTTCCCGGACCGGGGCACGAACCCGTGTCCCCTGCATCGGCAGGCGGACTCTCAACCACTAGTGGAGACTGGTCAAAACCACTCAAGCTTCCAGTCTAAGAAAGATCTGACTGGCCCACAGCCAAGTCTGGAAGGACTTCAATCTCTCAGTCCTTTCACTGAGTGCAGACCTCGAGTCTTCTCTTCTGCATCTGTGCCTGCCGCTCTGAGGACTGGCCTGGGGTGTTGGGACTCACCCTCATCTCACATACCCTTGATGATAAGGTCAACAAGGGCCATCTTTCCCAAAAGGCTCACAGCAATTTACCAGCTTTAATGACCAAAAATCATCATAAACAAGTCTTGGATATCTATGTTAAAGAACTATATTCACAGAACTAGGAATGGTCATCTGAAGTGGGAGTAGAGGAAAGTCAGGAAGTTAATGACTAAGAAAACTGACCTCAGGCCAATCATCTAAAACTCTAGAAGGAAAGCAGGCTGATTTAGGGCAGTCTGACAGCAGGCTGCATGGAGCAAACACCAGAATGAATAGAGGGGATATATTAAGGTCTTAAGAAAGATTAATATAAGCGAGACAAAATAGCAGGCTCAGGGGGTGGGGTAGAAGGATGATAGCAGGGTCCCATGACAAGCTCTCAAGTCCACTGCAATAAAACCAGAACCCCAGGTACTCAAACTGCAGTCAAAAGGTAGAGATTTGATCACAAAAAACAAGGTAGGGTGGAGCCCTTTTACTATAATCATGGTAGAAGATCGGTAACGTCAACAGCAAGGTTAACTTCTTGCTGAGTTATAGCTCCTTAAATTCTTCCTGGCAAAGACTAGAATGAATTCTGGCACCTGGGGAATTCTAAATGGGAAGAGTCAAGTAAAGCAAAGCAAATCCCTAGCCTCCTAGACTCTATTTCAAAGGCTGTGTATGCCTTTAACTAGGCATCAGCAAACTTTGTCCATGAAGTACCAAACAGTATATGTTTTAGGGTTTGAGGGCCAAACAGTTCATTCCTTGTGGCAGCTACTCAGCTCTGCCATTGTACTGCGAATCAGCCACAGATAATATATAAACAAATGAGCACCGTTTTGCTCCAATAAAAATTTATTTTTGGATGTTGAAATGTGAATTTCACATAATTTTCACGTGTCATGGAATATTACTCTTTTATGAGTTTATTTTTCCCCCTGAATCACTTATAAAGATAAAAACCATTAGGATGGTTTACAGGCCATGCCAAAATAGGTGGCAGTCCAGATTTGGCCTGCAGCCCATAGGTCGCCAACCTCTGCATTAGATGACATAGTGCCTTAGTTTCCTGTGCAAAGGGCCTCGTTAGCTCCCCCCATCATTTGTAAAACAGGGAGCGGTGACAATTCCTCAGCTAAATAAATGACCACACCCTTGACACTTGACATAAAGTGCTCCCCAACGTACCTATTTCTCCCTCATTATTAATGGGAGGTGCAGTATAAGTAATGTCCACAACACTTTTGCATGCTTCTTTGACCTTCATTTCAAAATGCTGTACAGTATCATCAAGAATGGCAGTATCAACATTTATGAAAACACATATGTACACAGTCAATTCCAGGTTACTAGCTATTTCAAACTCTCAAGTTTTTTATGATTTATTAAGTTATCCCTCCCTTCTTCTCCCCCTTGGAATGATCTTCAATAATGCTAGCACAGTATAAATCTATACTATCACAAGCACAGTCATATTTTCCAGGAAATAAAGAATAATTTTCTCTTTACACATGCTCATTTATTGGTCCTCTCATAAAACAAGCCCAAGATTTGAAGGAAATCACCTTAGTCTGAAAGCAGGTGATAAGTTGGTCAAGTCCAGTGATCAAGCCAGTGGGGTGGGGATGGGGAAACTACACTTAAGAGCTGAAACTCTGAAATTTTCCCTGTTTTTCCATAAATGAAAAAAATTTTTGTTTTCACAGTGGGTTTTTTTTTTTTTTGCATTTTAAAAACTTCCTATCAAAGTAACACATGCTTATTGGTGTGTATAGTAATTTCAAGCCTCTCCCCTCCATCCTCAATCCTTTTGGGTTCTTCCAAAATAATGCTTTAAAAAGCTCTGAGAGTCTGCTTCATGTAGTTATTCTTTGCTACTGTCATATCTCTCACTGTAATAAAGTATGAAAAGGTTAAAGCACTCATATCATCAGTCCTACCTAGAAATATACTTTTTCCAACCTAAGAGAATTAAAATCTAAATTTGGAAAGTGAGAGGTAGGAGAGAAAAAGAAAAGTAACCCTCTGCAAAAGAGATGCAAAATAAAAGGAAACAGGATTGAAACAAGAAGTGTCCCAAGATAAAAGAATTTTCTTGATTGAAAATTCTGTACGGTTCATGCTTAATTATTCATACTAATGAAGGGCAGGAGACATACAAAAATGGATAAACCAATACCATTTATAATTCTACTGAAGGTCCAATAGGAGTTTCCAAAGTCTGAGGGTTTATGTCTTCTTTAAAATAATTTACAAAATAATCTTACAACAACCAAATGCATGTTGATACATTCGCTCTATTTGTAAACAGTTGGCAAAAATAATCTTCTCTAACACTACACAGATACCACTTGACTTCATTCTCAGCACAATAGTAGCTAAAAGAAAACTAGAAATTAAGTCAACATTATGCACAGATTAAACACAATGAAAATAATAACAGTAGCTACCATTTATTGGGCACTAACCATGTGCTATGTGATTTAAATACAATCTTCATTTAATCCACTCAAAGCCCTGTCAAGGAAGTAATATCTTGGTTTCTATTTTACAGATGGTAACATGTTTAAATTGCAATGGACCTGAAGGATGTTGAAGTTCTACTCCGTACTTTTATACAGAGGGAGAAACTGGATTCCAGAAAGCTGTCACTCGCCATGGGTCATAGCTCACCAACAAAGCTGTGGTTAGCAGAGCCCAGGTCTTTAGGGTCCACTTCCTTCCTGGCACAATCTTGTCTCCCAGAGACTTGCAGAGTGGACTTTATACAGATCCACAGTTGGGGTCTGCCTCATGGCCATGTATTTTAGACACCAGAGCCGAGTAAACTAAATGTTCTTACCTCATTCATCAAATATTTATTGTGCACTTAACAATGTGTTAAACGTGGTTCTAAGAACTGTGGAGAGAACACTGAGCAAAATCCTGGCCCCCCTCTCATAATGTTTCCCTGGTTCACGTTTTCTGGGTGGAACTTTTGATATCCAAACTTCACAGAAAATATCTTTCAATGAAATATTTTTAGAATCAATATTTAGGAAATATTTTTCTAAAACTCAAATACAAGTTTTTCACAAAGTATTGTGCATGAACTTACAAGTTATATTGTGAAAGCCAGTATAAAACATCAAAATCCCATGTCAATATTTTGACAATCAGTATCAACCCAGGGGATGTGTGTCTGGGGTACCTCTTGCCCTAAAATGTGAGGCACTCCCGCATATAAGGCAACTGTTATGTTAACAATTAGATTATCTGTCGGAAGCACAGAAAAGGATTTTTTTCCTGCATTTTACATTCTTCCATGATAGTTTTTTACTTTTATATAAATGTTTTAGTTACATGTTGGGAAACTGGTTATGGGTCTTGGGTTGACAAATAATGCATCACACGTTTTCCCACCACTTGTAATAATGGGAAATAGGTTTCCAGTTAACATTTTCACATGTGTTTTCCTGAAATGGATTATGAACATTAAAAGGGAAATGCCTAGTAGAAATCCAGAAATCCAGAAAACCCCGCTGTGGTGGAGCTTACAATCTAGAGAAGAAAAAAGACAATTAACATGATAAATGAATATATTACATGGTATGTTAGATTGTGATAAGTATTAAAAAGAATAATTAAGCCAGGAGTGGGATAAGAGGTATGTGTATGTGTGGCAGGGATGAATGTGATTTTGGTTAGAGTTCTTAAGAAAGGCCTCACTGCAAAAGCGACCACTGAGTAAAAAACTTGAGTAAGGTGAAGAAGCCAACTACAGCTGTTAGTGAAGAACATTCCAGACAGAGAAACAAGTATAAAAAACATTCCTGTTGAATTTCAAGAACATCAGGTTGGAACTTGGCTGGAGGAAATAAAACAAGGGACAGAGTAAAAGATAATGAATTTGGAGAAGCAGGGGTAGGGGGTAGAGAGGAAGACATACAGAAATAATGATGGTGGTTACAATGGAAAATGACTGGTATTGAACCACTGTCAGTCCACCAAGGTATTTTCATTTTCTTTTTACTTTACCTAAGATAGCAGCCTTGCATATAAATCTTCCCCCATTTGCTTTCTTGAGAACTGTGTTTAATAAGAACAGTTAATTATGGGAAAGGTCTGTTTCATGGTCACAGTTATTACAACAACCAACCAAATCCCATGATACAAAGTTCCACTTGTGTGCCTATTTCTCATTTTCTAAACTTACATCTAGTACAGAAAGGCACACGGAATATGCCCTCCTCTGCTGAAGACCAACTTAACATGATACATTGAAACATGTTGACAGGAAGGATTCCGGAAACTCCCTCCCCTAGAACTGTTTAAAAATGGAATCTCTCTCCAAGGACAGGAGCCCCACCCAAAAGACAGAAGGTATGTGGACTTTGATGAGTCCTCTCAACACAGTGATTCTATTATTCCTCTCTAAGGGTCACTCGTAGAGGTAAATTATTTAATGATTATAAAGAGATGCTATTTTCTTCACAGGGAAATAATGTGCTACATAAATCATATATGGATTTCTGTCAAGTTGAAATGTTGCTCAAAACTATATACCTCCTAACCAGGTAGGTTTTTTTCTTTAAATACCAGAGGGCTGCTGTCATGAAATTTAATTTGATCCTGAAATGCTTAACAAAGACCAAGACATGAGGGAAGCAGAGGTCAGACCCAGACACATGGGCTGGGAAAAAGAATGATGATACAGATTCTGGTGACAGCTCTGTGCTGACACAGAAGCAGATGAGGAGAAAAACACAAACTTTGAAGGTGAAGCAGGAGGCTAACTCAAAGAGGGTAGGCTGAAAAAATGAAAAGCTTTTAAAATAGCATTTCCCAGGCAAGTGGTAGTGTGAATCATCTTTTGTGATGATACCAGGATGTTACTTTCTACTTAAGAAAGAAACATTCTTTGGGGTTAAAGAAAGGAGACCACCATTCGAAGAGTTTAAACAAGGAGAGGCAGGAAAAGCAGAAAGCCAATTGGAAACCTAGCCTGGAACAGAATTAAACATCACTGAATGTCTGATGACTTATTAAAACAATAAAACAGAAGTGATAATAGTGCCATTGGGAAAATCAATTTCACTGTATCTTCTCATCATTATATGCATTTTATTTATTCTTAACTGGTAGAATCAAGATTTTATTTAAAACAACTTAAATATAACTAAGTTATATAACCTAGTCTTTTTTTTAAGAGAAAAGTGGGAAACTTCAATATATGAAATAGATGTAGTGCTAACATTTAAAGAAAAAGTTTTTAAACAGAAACATGTTTTCCAACTGCAAATGTTGTAGATGGGAAAAAAAATGTTGATGGGGGTGGGGGGAGTCAGTCCCAATTTGGAACAGGGCCAAGGTCACTGATTGCCTCCCATTGCTTGGCAGATTCTAGAGTTTGAGCAGTTCTCAATGGGTTCTGATGCTAAGGAAGTCGTGGATGGGTATGGAATTCATCTTGTAGTCAGAGCCACTTTTTCTCTGGTGATTGGGAGTAAGAAGAAGAAAACTTCATTTACTGGGTTGCTCTATGTCAGGAGCTATCCTTATAAATAACTCAGGGAAATTATTCACGTGTTTCAGAACTCTGTAGAGCTAGGAATTGTGTAAGATAAAATATCCAGAAAGTTCTTAATCATAAGAATGAAGCCATATAATGCAGATACAGATGAAATTATACTTCCCATAGGGGAAATTCTTCTCTTACTGACAAAAGAGTTGAATAAGAAACTATACTTTGTGGGCTTCCCTGGTGGCACAGTGGTTGAAGAGTCCGCCTGCCGATGCAGGGGACACGGGTTCGTGCCCCGATCCGGGAAGATCCCACATGCCGCTGAGCGCCTGGGCCCATGAGCCATGGCCGCTAAGCCTGCGTGTCCGGGTGTCCGGAGCCTGTGCTCCACAAACGGGAGAGGCCACAACAGTGAGAGGCCCACATACCGCAAAAAAAAAAAAAAAAGAAACTATACTTTGTTAAACAGAAAAATAAAGATGTGTCCAACTGTGGAGTAGACAAGCCAAAAGGCATCACTACACTGCTTTGGTGAAGGGGTCTAAGAAATAGAGAAGGAATGAAAGGCACAGAAATTGAGAACTAGAAGGTGCTTACTCAGGCCAGATGGCACTGGTGCCCTTTGCTGCAGCAAATGATACTGTAATGTTTGCTGGAGGAAATGGACAATCTTGTTACAATGGAAAACACAGTTCGTAGAGTCATTCTGACTAGAGCGGCCCCGGTGTCCCCTTTCCTGAGCTGTGAAGGTTTTAGCCACTGAGCCCTAAGGCTGCCCTCTTGTGCCTTAGCACTGAAACTAGCCTTAAGTTCAAGAGTCTGGAATGACAGGCAATTCTTTGGGCTCAACCTTATAAAAGAGGTGACATTTTATTAAAATATATGAAGATCACAAGAAAATGCATTCAAATTAGACTGTTGTATATGCCAAAGTATGAAGCAGACATTCAAAGAACCCAGAACTCTTACCTCTGAGAACTACTTCAGAGGTAACAAAGCTTAATCCTCTTATTTTCTTCTAAACTCATAAAAGGAGAAACTGAGGCGCTGAAAAATTCAAGCACCCTGCAGGATAAATACGTAGCATGTGATAAAGAATGATTTGCTCACATTTTGGTTTATGGCAGCGTTAGAAAATAAAACCCAAATCTCTTCCTTTCAGTACCTTTTCCATCACATACCACACCTGTGCCCCCTCCTCCCAAATCCAAAGTGTCATGAGTATGATTCCATTCTCAGGTGTACCATTATTTAAATCTATGATTTAGGAAAAAGTAATTTTCCCCCTACCTTAACAGTGTGTCTTATATACCTCTTAAAAATTAAGGCATGTATCCTCTGGTTTAAAGCATCCATCCTTTCTGTTATTACAGCTAACTGGCAACCAAAACTAAACCATGAGCAAGGAATCCATATTAGTATTGCTTAAAAATAATTAATTAGCAATAGATTATTTTCTTCTATAAATCCAGAAGTTGCCATACGATAGATCAGAACCTGTTATTTGAAGCTTCTGAAAAAATAAGTTACTATTGTCTTTATCTTTTTCTGAAATAGATGCAAGAAAATTTGGCCTATTTAGTGTATTTAGTCCACCCACAGGGCAACTACAATCACTCCTCTCAAGGCCCAGCAGAGGAGCAGCCTCTGGGTAATGGATGGGGCAAGCCCACAGCTGGTTTGATAAACTAAAACCTTTCTATGCCAAGAGTAAAGAATATTTATCTCTGGGTATACCTCTGGGGTTTTCTCTCACCTCAAAGGAAAGTCAGTTGACAGAGAAACAAGGGAATTTTGCATGATACTATACATAGAGAATCCTAAGATGCTACCAGAAAACTACTAGAGCTAATCAATGAATTTGGTAAAGTAGCAGGATACAAAATTAATGCACAGAAGTCTCTTGCATTCCTATATACTAATGATGAAAAATCTGAAAGAGATATTAAGGAAACACTCCCATTTACCACTGCAACAAAAAGAATAAAATACCTAGGAATAAACCTACCTAAGGAGACAAAAGACCAGTATGCAGAAAACTATAAGACACTGATGAAAGAAATTAAAGATGATACAAACAAATGGAGAGATATACCATGCTCTTGGATTAGAAGAATCAGCATTGTGAAAATGACTATACTGCCCAAAGCAATCTACAGATTCAATGCAATCCCTATCAAACTAGCAATGGCATTTCCCACAGAACTAGAACAAAAAATTTCACAGTTTGCATGGAAACACAAAAGACCCCCAAATAGCCAAAGCAATCTTAAGAAAAATGGAGCTGGAGGAATCAGGCTCCCTGACTTCAGACTATACTACAAAGCTATAGTAATCAAGACAGTATGGTACTGGCAGAAAAACAGAAATATAGATCAATGGAACATGATAGAAAGCCCAGAGATAAACCCATGCACATATGGTCACCTTATCTTTGATAAAGGAGGCAAGTATATACAATGGAGAAAAGAAATCCTCTTCAATAAGTGGTGCTGGGAAAACTGGACAGCTACACATAAAAAAAATGAAATTAGCACACTCCCTAATACCATACACAAAAATAAACTCAAAATGGATTAAAGACCTAAATGTAAGGCCAGACACTATAAAACTCTCTGAGGAAAACATCGGCAGAACATTCCATAACATAAATCACAGAAAGATCCTTTTTGACCCACCTCCTAGAGAAATGGAAATAAAAACAAAAATAAACAAATGGGACCTAATGAAACTTGAAAGCTTTTGCACAGCAGAGGAAACCATAAACAAGATGAAAGACAGCCGTCAGAATGGGAGAAAATATTTGCAAACGAAGCAACTGACAAAGGATTAATCTCCAAAATATACAAGCAGCTCATGCAACTCAATATCAAAAAAAACAAACAACTCAATCCAAAAATGGGCAGAAGACCTAAATAGACATTTCTCCAAAGAAGATATACAGATTGCCAACAAACACATCAAAGGATGCTCAACATCACTAATGATTAGAGAAACGCAAATCAAAACTACAATGAGGTATCACCTCACACCAGTCAGAATGGCCATCATCAAAAAGTCTACAAACAATAAATGCTGGAGAGGGTGTGGAGAAAAGGGAACCCTCTTGCACTGTTGGTGGGAATGTAAATTGATAGAGCCACTATGGAGAACAGTATGGAGGTTCCTTAAAAAACTAAAAATAGAACTACCATATGACCCAGCAATCCCACTACTGGGCATATACCCTGAGAAAACCGTAATTCAAAAAGAGTCATGTACCACAATGCTCATTGCAGCTCTATTTACAACAGCCAGGATATGGAAGCTACCTAAGTGTCCACTGACAGAGGAATAGAAAAAGAAGATGTGCCACATATATACAGTGGAATACTACTCAGCCATAAAAAGAAACGAAACTGAGTTATTTGTAGTGAGGTGGATGGACCCAAAATCTATCATACAGAGTGAAGTCAGAAAGAGAAAAACAAATACTATATGCTAACACATATACATGGAATCTAAAAAAAAAAAGGTTCTGAAGAACCTAGGGGCAGGAGAAGAATAAAGACGCATTCATAGAGAATGGACTTGAGGACACGGAGTGGGAAGGTTAAGCTGGGATGAAGTGAGAGAGTGGCATGGGCATATATGCACTACCAAATGTAAAATAGATAGCTAGTGGGAAGCAGCTGCATAGCACAGGGAGATCAGCTTGGTGCTTTGTGACCACCTAGAGGGATGGGATAGGGAGGGTGGGCGGGAGATGCAAGAGGGAGGGGATATGGGGATATATGTATACATATAGCTGATTCACTTTGTTATACAGCAGAAACTAACACAACACTGTAAAGGAACTATACTCCAATGAAGATGTTAAAAAAAATAAGAAACAAGGGAAGTTCTGTATCAATGACTTGTTGATATTATTCCCAGTCTCGGCAATCTATAAGCCATTAAGTTGTTAGAAATTACACGTGTGTGTGCTCCTTGATGCCACACTGAACTATGAGGTAAATAACAGAAGAGTCCAATATCTGTGTTGTTTCAATTAACTCTAAAACCCACACATAATTTTTAAATCAAGGAAGGACTACTTCATTATTTTAAATAGCATCCTACTTTTCTCCTTGAAAAAAACCTTATTGTCTCCCTTTTCATTGCAAATGTTGTCTCTATTATCCATAAGTTTTATGGCTTTTCCCCCTAAGTTAGATACACTATCCTTTAAACTATATTTTTATAATATATTTGTGTTATATTTTTATTAAGTATTATGGAAAATCAGTTTTTCCTATGATGTTTAATCTAAATTAACCATGACATTCATATTGATTTTTCTCTTTAAATTCATAAGATAGCAGCAGCCAAAACCATTGCTATATATAACTACATATATATATATATTATTAAAACTTGAAGTAAAGTCACTTTAAAGAAACTTTTGGCAATCGTATTTGAGTGTATCTAATGTGCTGGCTCATTTTCCTCTAATTAGAAACAGTGGGAAAATCCTTAGGGGGGAATTACTATGGATGACAAGATGTGATTTTGCTTTGGTAATCCAAGCCTTGTCTTCTCAATTAATTATAACCATGCTGGGGAAAGTATGACTCCTGAAGCAATTAACATACTCTTTGGACAAGAAGAGTAAAGAAATCAGCAAAATTATGGGGACTGTGGGACCTAACACAGAGAGGAACTACTTATGAGTCAATGTTCTGAAAACAAAATGTATTAAGGTGAGAGGAAATAGTTCTGATTTATAGACAGTTACAGAACAAATTGTTATACCAACAAAAGTGGTTTTAAACATTTTATCAGAAAAAAAATTTTTAATAAGAGAAGGCTGTTGAGAAAGGGAAAATAAGGGGCTTACAGTTTGTGTCTGTACCCAAAGAAAGACATAATTCCTGCATCTTAGGTCACCTCCAGTGCAGGTAAGGTCAGATCAAATGTTCTAGGTCCTAATCCTGACTCCATCACTTACTATTTATGTATCTTTGAGAAAGTTATTTAAACATCTTTACTCAGTTTCCTCATCTGTAAGATGAGAATAACATTAATATTTGCCTGTCAGGGTTGTTGTGAGAATTAAATGAGGTAACCTATGTAAAGCATTTGTAACGGTGTCTGGCCTATAATCAGTGCTATAGGAAAGTAGTCACTACATTGCCCCTGATTATAATTTCTGCAAATTAGAAATTATATCAGAATTTATATCAGAAATTATAATTTAGATTAATTTAGATTAAACAACTCATGTCTTGCTCCTTCCTCCCCATCACCCACTCTGTTTCACTAACCTAGGTCTCCCAAGATGTACTTTGCTCTTCTGACTCTAGGTGTATTCATTTCCTAGGGCTGCCATGACAATGCCACAAACTGGGTGGTTTAACACATCAGGAATTTATTGTCTCAGAGTTCTAGAGACTAGAGGTCTGAAATGAAGGGATAAGCAGGGTTGGTTCCTTCTGAGGACCTGAGGGAGAATCTGCTCCATGCCTCTCCCCCAGCTTCTGATAGTTCCTGTAATTCCTGGCTTTCCTTGGCTTGTTGATACAGCGCTCCTATCTCTGCCTCTGTCATCACGTCATCACAGGGCATTCTTCCCGTTTGTGTCTATGTCCAAATTTTCCTCTTCTTACAGGGACACTAGTCATTGGATTAGGACCCACTCTAATCCAGTATGACCTCCTTTTAGCTTGATTACATTTTCAAAGATGCTATTTCCAAATAAGTTCACATTCACAGGGACCAGTGGTTAGGACTCGTGTATATATAAAGATGTAGGAGGACACAATTCAACACGCAACACTAGGTTTTGGCTCAAACAGATTCCCATTCTTGACATTCTCTCCTTCTCATCTGCATTTTGTATTTCTGTTTTTCCCATCCTTCATAGTTGACTTAGTTTTAAAAGCAGCCCCAACTACTATTGCAATCTCTCCTCATGTTGCCATGCAGTTGAGAACTCAGTTTCTGATCTCTGAGTTCTGCCTGCCAAGCTAGACTCTGAGCTATTAAACAGCAAGCGAATCTTAGGACACTCCCCCTTCCCCATGGTACCAGCACTCCTCTGGGCAGAGAGAGGGCCCTTTATAAATATTATTGATGGGTTTATTACTCTGTTAGTTTAATAAATGTACCTACTTGTATTGTCTCTATTTATGAAATAATTTGGGAGATGAAGCAACAACATATTCAAGTTCTGTCTTATTTATGATGTTCATTAGACCACGGAAATTAGCTTGAAAGTACTTTTCTAAGCCATGTTAATAAAAAGCATATAGTCTTTGGTCCTTGTTCAAAAGCAAGTTAAAATCTAGTTGGGTAGAATAGAACAATTAGAGGGAACGAAATCTTTATGTGTTCTGGCATTATGTAATGATAGACTACATTTATGAATTCTGACACTGAAATGGCTAGAAAATAAGGCAACATATGATAAGAGGTTAATTACGTTGGACAAACTACAAGGGCAAAATAGAAAAGAAATCAAAGTTTTAAATATTAAACTGCTTTTAGATATCTTGTGGATTTGAGGGGAGGTTAATTTCCTTTTGTTTAACTCACAAAACTGATGTTTGATGTCATTTAATTACTTGACAATTAGAATAATGTCTTACCATTTAAGGTGTTTGAAGTCTGGGTCTAATCCATTCACAGAGTAAGCCACAGAAAGCTGTTTGCTTACCTAAATGTCACATAATAAACATCACAGACCCTGCAAAGACCTTAACACAAAGTAGTTCCTCTTCTCTCTGGCTATAGCAGAACTTGAAATCTCAGGACCAGAAGAAATCTCCCAACTGTTACCTCTTAGGGGTGCTCTGACTAAAGAATTTCAGCTCGCATATTACAGCTGAAAGATGTCTGTCAGACGTTTCCGCTCATTGGTCCTAGTTCTGTTGGACCACATGAGACCAAATTTAATCCCTCTCCCACATGACAGCCCTTCAAAGTGCTGAAAGCAGTGATCAGTCTCACTGCGTTTTCCCTCTCTCTAGCTTAAGCTGTATGACATGTCATCAAGACTCTTTTCCTGCTGATCACGCTCGCCTGTGTGTGCCCCACCTTGCCTATCACCCTGTTAAAGGGTGATGCCCAGAACTGAATAAAACGTCAGGTGTCCACTGACAGCCACAGCATATTTATAGCAATAATGTCCCACAAACACGTCTTGTCTCTTTTCTGTCCCTCTCCAGGGTGAATCCAGGTCTTTACTGAAGAGAAATTACTTTAATTAGCCTCCTTACTGAACCACTTACCACTATAATCCTCATGCCTTTCTACTTCCTTCATAATAAAATTGTGATATAGGATAGTAGCACCGACATTAAGGATTTCTGGAGGCCCTCTATTTTCTGCACAAACATTAATAAAGTTCAATTCCTTAGGAAGACATAAGAATCTCAACAAGTATCAATTTGGCGTCATTTCCGGCTCATTTTCTGTCATCTTTCTCCCCACTTGTTATGGAGTGAATTGTATCCTCCCCTCCCCCCAAATTCATAGGCTGAAATCCTAACCTCAGAATGTGACCTTATTTGGAAATAAGGTTGTTGCACCTGTAACTGGTGAAGATGAAGTCATTAGAGTGGACTGTAATCCAATATGACTGGTGTTCTTATAAAGAGGGGAAAGATGGACACAGAGACACACGCAGGGAGAATGCCGTGTGAAACTGAAGGTAATTACCTAAAAGCCAAAGGAAAGAACTATAACAGATTCCTCCCTTACAGTTCTCAGACGGAACTAACCCTGCTGACCACCTTGATTTCAGACTTCTAGCCTCAAGAATTATGAGACAACAAATTTCTTTGGTTTAAGCAATCCCGTTTACGGTACTTTGTTAAGGCAGCCCTGGCAAACTAATGCACCACTTCTTATCCATTCTCCACCAAAAAGCCCTAAGCTCCAATGAATGAAAATGTGAAGAAATATTCACTTGTTAACTTTCGATATCTAAGATGCAATCCCCCAAATTAGTTTAAAACAACAACCATCTCTTTAGCTCATGATTCCGTAGATTGGTAAATTGAGCTGGGCTCACTTATGCATCAAAGGTCCATTGGTGGTCATCTGGGGCTGGCTGGTCTCTAACGGTCTCAGCTGGCACATGCAGGAATGATGGGACCTCTCTTCACATGGTCTCTTATCCTCCAGCAGGCTGGCCCCCAGGAGTTCACATGTTCCAATGTGAAGGAACATCTCAAGTCTCCTCCTGCATCCCATTTGCTACAATCTCATTGGTCAAAGCAAATCATGAAAGCGGGCCAAATTCACAGGGTGGGGAAATAGACCACCTCTTTACGGGAGGAATGCAAAGTCTCACTGTAAGGCTGTGGATACAGGGCAGAACAGAACATGCAACGATTTTAGCAACTGCCTCATTCATTCACTCATTACTGATTCTTATTGTGACCCCCACAGAAGGTATGAGGCTCCATGAGAATGGTACTTAAAAGACACACACTTTAAAAAAAGCAGACACACTCCCTGCCTTGATGTCCCATACTAGCTGAGGTGACATTTAACATGAGAAAATTGTTAAATATTTAAGGTGAAAGGGTAAATTGAGTATCCTACAGCAAGTAAATATAATCAATATGCAGAAAGTAAAAAGCAGAGCCTGGAGAGAAGATATAGCTTCTAGTTGAATGGTTCTCAAACAGGAGTAATTTTGTCCTCCCTGGAAATATTTTGTTACAACTAGGAGACAGGGAGGTGCTACCGGCACCTAGTGGGTAGAGGCCATGGATGTTGTTAAACATCCTAGAATACACAAGACAGCCCCACAGCAAGGAATTCTCCAGCCCCAAATGTTATTATTTCTGTGGTTTAAAAACCCCATTTTGGGGGAACTTCCCTGGCAGTCCAGTGGTTAAGACTTTGCCTTCCAATGCACAGGGTGCGGGTTCAATCCCTGGTTGGGGATCTAAGATCCCACATGCCTCGTGGCCAAAAACCCAAAACATAAAACAGAAGCAATATTGTAGCAAATTTAATAAAGACTTTAAATATGGTCCACATCAAAAAAATCTTTAAATAAAATAAAAACCCCATTTTCGCCTGAAGATTCTAACCAATGCCAGCAAGCCTGGGAATAATGGCTTCTACTCTCCTTACTGTCACCCCCTTTTACTTGAAAGTACCAGGAGAAATAAAAGCATTTCTTCAGCCCCTATGGGCAGGCAGCCCCTCTCTGTAGGGACACAAAGATAAGAATGACTGTCTTGCCTTCCAGGAGTCCAGAGTCCAGGAGGAATAGGCACCTGTCTGAACCTCTGGTTCATATCATAGCTGCTCAGTGATGCGTGTGCCTCTCATTAGGCTACATTCTTCTGTAGGAGAGACCTCCTCTTATTCATCTCTGAATCCTCTGGGTCTGCAAATGTTGTTAAATAAAGCACGTGAGGGGCAAATCGTAAGGAGTGCTTCACTGGCGTCACCATGTTGTCAAATCAGTGAGGTATCAGGGATGCGCGAAGGAGCGTAGAAATGGGTTGCCGCCTCCACACTCATGCATCTCACATCTGGCACCACCACGTATTCCTAATGAAAGGAAAACTGGCATTGCTGTTTTCTTCATGCAGAATTAAAACTCAAGGAGGTATCTGTATCAATCACCAAATCTACTTCTCTAGGAAAGCCTGGTCTTTTAGGTGACTGCCCAGTGCCCTTTAAGGCAATCACTATTTTTAAGCCACTAAATATGTGTATCTAATATTAGATTTGTGACTTTTTTCATTTGAAGTCTTTCCTCTCTTTTTTCAATGGTTAATGTGCCTAAAAAATGTTTTTTACTATTTGCTTGAATAAACAACCTTCTAACATGTTGCTCCCACATAGTTTAATAGTCATCAAAAAGCTGTCATTTAAAAATACCTCCTACAGTGTACAAATATCTGGCCTACCCGCTTAGCATCTGAAATAAGTAGTAATTATCTAGACTGTTTTGGTGTGATATTGGGTGACAACTTAAAACCCCAGGCTCTTTTCCCAAACCTGGCTGCTCTTCGTTACTGAGCAGAATTCACTCGATGGGAACTTGAGTTTTAGTCCAGCATCCTCTCACCATCCCAAATTCATAATTAAGTGCTTGGCACTGCTTAGCCACATATGAAGTCAAATCAGAAAAACTAAAAATGGGGCTTCCCTGGGGGCTCAGAGGTTAAGAATCCGCCTGCCAATGCAGGGGACACAGGTTCGGGCCCCGGTCCGGGAAGATCGCACGGGTCGCGGAGCAACTAAGCCCGTGCGTCACAACTACTGAGCCTGCACTCTAAAGCCCACGTGCCACAACTACTGAGCCTATGTACTGCAACTACTGAAGCCCATGCTCCTAGAGCCCGTGCTCTGCAAGAAGCCACCGCAATGAGAAGCCCGCGCACCGCAGTGAAGAGTGGCCCTCGCTCACTGCCAACTAGAGAAAGCCCGCGTGCAGCAATGAAGACCCAACGCAGCCAAAAATAAAGAAATAAAAATTTATTTAAAAGAAAAAAACTAAAAATGGTTCTGGGTATTGGACGTGAGAAAGGCAAGAAAATGTTGCAGTTTGGATTCTGAGATTCTCACATCCTGGAATTAAAAACTGTTTAAAAAGTGTCCAAATGAGGTGACAAGGAGAAGACTGAAGCTTTGCTAAAGACACTTTCATGAGGCATTTGTGCAGGTTCCCCAATGAGGCTGCTTTTGTTATCACTTCCCTGATCTCTCTGGGATGGAATCTCGTTGGAATAACAATGAGACACCATAGGCAAGTCTCAATCCACAAAGTACCATAAATGGGATGTTCCCATTTATGACACAGACTGGCTATTTACCAAACCTTCTTCCTCTTCCTCTGCGACCTACAGAAGGTCTGCATTTCTCAGCTTCCCTGGGAGGGGAGGGGCATACCAGGTCCCAGCTAATGGAATGTGACCTGTGACGATAGAGCCCCTGTGCCATGATCCATGGTTTCTCCCCCTCTGCTGGCTTGACGCAGATAAGCACAGTCACCTCGGAAGCCCACGTTAAGGAGGGTAGAGCCAAATGACCGACAGGGCCTAGATTTCCAAAGTATTGCCGGGAGCAGTGCTTCCAGATGACATGAACACTCATTTTAGACGTCTATGGAAGTCCTATAGAAATAAACTGTTGTTCCAAGTTACTGAGGTTAGGGGGTTTATCTGCCGTAGCAGCTACCACTGTCTTAACTAATATACCATCTCTCTCACAATCTCTCACTAGAGAGATTAAGGGGAAAGGGAGATTTACAAAGGGGAGCAATATTCAGCAGGGGATTTACTTATTCATTTTTTTCAACAAATACGAAGATTCCTCTGCGTGTTATTATTTTAGGAACGAGAGATGGAGTAAGGAGCAAAACAAAAACATATCTATCTACACAGAGCTTCCCTTCTAACAGAGGGAAAGGAGACAATGAGATATATAAGTAAAATATCTAGCATCTCAGAGAGTACGTGTGTGCAATGAAAAATATCAAAGGGAGAGAACGAGTCCGATAGGAGAGAGCAGTGGGTAGGAATGTGACCGACTCTGATGGAACCACACCTAAGAGTCCGAGTGACATGCAGGGCCACTGCCTTACAAAGGGGAAAAGGCATAACGGGGATGACCTTGATGGTACAGGGCAGGCGGGAGGGGTTGTGAGACTACAAGGTTAGGGGTGTGGCAGGACCAAACAGAGTTTCCAGGATGCATCTTTCCATTTGGCTCCCCCCAGAATACAGCATTCTATAAGCATGTTGTACCTTTAATAGCAAGGGACAAAATATATGCTTATATGCAACACAGATTTGCAAGCAGGAAAAGTGAAAAGAAACTGAGAGCATTAAGTCTATCCAATATGTTTACCTTCTACTTTTGCCCATCCACATGAGAGAGAGCTGAAAACTATATAGAACTGAAGGGCAAAAATTTTCAAAGGAAAATATAATTAGAATTCAGAACTACATTAAAAATAACACAGTGATGGCAACACATTTGTCACAGTTTCTACTGATCACAAGAAAAGAATTAAGGTCAGAAGCAAAAGAAAGAGATGATGCTTAATATTCATGTACACCTTGCTTTAGGAAAACCAAATACATAAAAACCTAATTCAACAAATCAGATAACTTACAGAGTCATTTTTCATGTTAAAAATAAAGGGACTTACGGCTCTAGAAGTTACTTTATGATTACTTTAAATACAGAATTAATTTTCAGTGGGTATCTATCCCAAACATATAAAAGCTTGCCAAGCCAAGAACCTTTCTAAACCAAAAATGAATCCTTCTTAGTATGAGACATTTAATAATTTGGAAAAGCATTGAACAGAAACACATTCCATAACCAACCATACACATTTGTCTCATGTAAGGACACTATACGTAGAAACGTATTTTCTCAATTTTTTGCAGGGCATGGCTATTGTAGATATTCACAGAATATGGTAAAGTGAATATTCTCAAACATTTTAATAAATATGTACCATGTGAAATATGCAATTCTCAATTGTAAGAGCAATTACTGGAAACTACACTCTTGGTTGGGAACAGCCATTATCATCCGATATTCCAACCAATAGGAACAAAGTAAAGTCAACCAAAGAACTGAGTGATGCTGTGATTATAAATCAACTGGACACACTACAGAATAGAGATGTGTACAGAATAGAGATGTGTACAGAATAGAGATGTGTACCAGCTGTGAAGCCTACAGCTATGAACTAAAGTCGAAAATGAGGTAGCATTTTATGAGCAACAGAAATAAACTAAAAATTAAATTGTTTGTGGCTAATGATTAAAAATAAAATACTAAAGTAATATCCATTGAAAATGTACACAAAATAAAGTGAAAAACACAACTTCTGGGGTTTTGCTCGGGGGCTGCCATAATGTAAAAAGGAAGGAGGGGAGGGGAGAGACCAGGCAGACCCTGGCTTGTGGCCGAACTCTTTCAACTAGAGAATCTCCGCTTAGCCTGTCATTAAAATTAGAATTCAGTATAAATCTGAAAAATGTTTTTCTGCTAAAATTGTTTTATAAATGCTTTTTAGAGTTGTATAAAATAATTATAATTTTTTAATGAGTATGATTTGACCATACTTATATTACAGGAGAAAAAAATCCCAGAAAAATAAAGTTATTGTCCCAGGATTTCCCAGCTAATTAATGCTAACCCAAGTCTCCAGATTGCTAAATCTGATACACTTCTATGATAGTGGCGCTCTCAATAATACATATACTAGAATCCATAGCATATATTAGAAAAAGAGATTACAAAGAATTACTGTCACAGAAAAAAAATTCATAGGGTGTTTCTTGGCATTTACAGTAAGAGATGAAAACTTATGTCCACACAAAAACCTGTGTACAGGGCTTCGCTGGTGGCGCTGTGGTTGAGAGTCCGCTTGCCGATGCAGGGTACACAGGTTCGAGCCCCAGTCCGGGAAGATCCCACATGCCGCGGAGCGGCTGGGCCCGTGAGCCATGGCCTCTGGGCCTGCACGTCCGGAGCCTGAGCTCCGCTACGGGAGAGGCCACGGCGGTGAGAGGCCTGCGTACCGCAAAAAGAAAAAACCTGTGCACAAATGTGAATGGCAACTTTATTCATAACTGTCAAAATGTTAGGAAAGGAAAGACCTGAATGCAAGGAAAGACCTGAATCATTTGCTCTCAAAAAGTGCCACTAGTTTATATGTGGTCACAAAGCAACATGTAATTCTATGCACTTCCTTTGCTGACACAAGGATGACTGGTCAGACGTGAAAGTACTGCTATTGTAGGTGGGATAGGAATTTTTATTACTGTTCCAGCAGTTTGGATTTAATAGCACCTAAACTCAAATTTACTGCACAGGATAAATTAAGTATTTACTGCATCCTTCCTTTATAATTGATTTCATAATGATTTTACTTCCTATGAAGAACAAGTTGAAGTATTTCATTTTTTAAGCAACCACAGAGCAATTCCTTTTCGGGCCTAGATGCTCTTTGTCTTTTCCTTCCGCCCTCAACAAATGCCACTTGGTAAGGATATTTCTCCCCAAAGAGTTAGAATTACAGAAATCTGTTACTTGGAGGCAAGATTTACTTTCAAGTGTAGTGGAGGTCTGGGCTCTAGCCTGAAAGAGGAGAAAGCTGATATAATGGGATAAAAGGCTCTTAGGACCCCACCTCCAGATGGGTCATAATGTTACATTATTTGGGCGTAGTCGTCTTCTCTGAAATGAAGTTGTAAAATGTTCTAGATGTGAACACTTGCTGGACTCTCCTACCACAAATAAATATACAGAAGGAATTTTTTTAAAAAGGAGCCTCAACAGTTCTTCGTGGCTAACATGTAAAAGAACAGTCCAAATGACAATTTTTTTTAATCAAGAAATTAGTTTGATACAACTTGAGATCAACTAAAAAAAGCTTATTGTCAAGATTTGTCTTTTATTTTAAAACAAAGGTCAATTTGAAATACATCATTCTTGGGCTTCCCTGGTGGCACAGTGGTTAAGAATCCGCCTGCCAACGCAGGGGACACGGGTTCAAGCCCTGATCCGGGAAGATCCCACGTGCTGCGGAGCAACGAAGCCCGTGTGCCACAACTACTGCGCTTGCGCTCTAGAGCCCGCAAGCCATAACTACTGAGCCCGTGTGCCACAACTACTTAAGCCCACGCGCCTAGAGCCCGTGCTCCGCAGCAAGAGAAGCCACCGCAATGAGAAGCCCACACACCGCAAGGAAGAGTAGCCCCACTTGCCGCAACTAGAGGAAACCCACATGCAGCAACAAAGACCCAATGCAGCCAAAAATAAATAAATTAAATAAATAAATTTTAAAAAGAAATACATTCTTTTATTTTCAGTATTATTCTTAAAACAGATTAAGTCCAAATTTGAAAATCGGGGTAGCTATACCTTTATTTTAAAGATTGATCCTGGATGGGCAGATAGCTTTCACTGGTATTGTTGATAGAGAATAATGTGACAAAAATGACATTTTAATATGTTATAAAAGATTATCAGTATCAAATATGCTATATACTGCCAGAGACAGTATTATTAGAAATCTTCTGTTTCTTTAATGAATGCCTAATAAGCTATCAAAACCAAACTCATAAGTGTATACTTAAATGTTTCAAAGTAATACAACAGCTGCAGAAAATTTAGTCAGACGGCTAAAGGATTATTTCTTCTAAAGCTCACCTCCAGTCATAACTATGAGAATGTTAATTTCCCAAACCAACAAACAAGACCGTAAGTGGACTCATCAGTATATTTAGGATTTTAATAACATTCAGAATACCCCCACCACTATGAACACACAACCAGTACATTCCCTATATTGCTCTATTACTATTATAACACAATGAATCAAATTCTAGGGATATGAAAGTAAAGTTAAGAGATACAAACACACACCTGCTGTAGGTGCATGCAGCTTTTCGCTATTGTGATGAAGCATCCCCAGAAAAATAAAACAGCTTGATTATTCAGAGGCCATCACATCAAAACAATTATCCACGTGGATGACACAAATAAGAATATTGATTTCAGATGTTTTATAACCATATGTAGCTCAGCTCTATATCCTTCGAGGTTTGAGGTCAACCAATACAGCATTAGGAAATAACACAAAGGACTAAACTGATGCAGGGTTATTAGTCCATTCCTGGAGAAGAATACTCGCTCACTCAGATGCATGCCCTTTCCTCCTGAATCACTACTTCCCTATTCTACAGAACAGGACTTTGTTTTAGGAGAAGCAGAGTTTGTAGATTTCTTCTTTGTGTTGTGTTTTGTTCTCACTGTTCCTTTTCATTGACATCCCCCTTGTTTAACATCTTTCTAAGCCTGATTTGGGTTCATGATCATTTTATCATTTATTTGTGTTGCTTTTTGATTGCTATCTTTCAACTATTCCTCTCTCTTTGTCTGACTTTCTTCTCCTTTTGTTGGCTACCAGAAGATGGTGAGTAAAACAATTTAGTCTAGTTTACCTAGGGGTTTTTTTAAAAGAGATTTTGTTCTATCTCAATTGTCTCTCTTTTCTTATACTTTTCATATAGTAGTCTGGGCCCTGCAAGAAGCAGATGCCAAGACAAGATTAAATGATGTGCAAACACTGCATTAGGGGAAATGACTGTACGGAAGGGGGAGCCAGGTAAGATTGGGAGAGCCATCAGACCGCTATGCAAGGCTGATCTCAGCTAAGGAGAGAAGGCTGGGGGAAGCATCCTAGACTTCCATGGAGTGTAAGGTAGGATCTGAATCAGTAGCACCTACAGCTCTGCAGAAGTGCTAGCCCTTAGCAGGGGAGGGTGGGTCACCACTGCATACCCAGAGAATCTAAAATACGTTGTAGCATAAACATCCCCAGACATATCCATCCAAATCTCTCCTCCTGTCATTCAGGTTCCTAGATTTCCCCCACTATAGCCCTGGCATTCCATGAAAGACCTGCCGCCTCTGAACATTCAATTGTCTCTGAGCTCTGAGACTGCAAAAATTAGTTCTTCAGTCTGCTACATCTGCCCTTCCCCTACAAGGAATAAGGGCATCTCGATATGCTACCTTGAAAGTTCCCTGGTTATTACACTTAGCCTACTTGCTAACAGTTCTCAGTCTCTCATTATTCTTATCCAGGGTTTCAATACAACTTAGCAGCACACAATCAACTCCTGTGGTATGTAGGCATTATATGGTCTCAAGGTACCAGCAGAATTGGGCCTTTGTTGCCTATAGCAAAGTTCTCAGTAACACAGCCTTTTTTTTTTTTTTAAGAGGACCATTTTTTTAAAGTCTTTATTGAATTTGTTACAATATTATTTCTGTTTTATGTTTTGGTTTTTTGGCCACGAGGCATGTGGGACCTTTGCTCCTCGACCAGGAATCCAACCTGCACCCCTGCATTGGAAGGTGAAGTCTTAACCACTGGACCACCAGGAAAGTCCCAACACAGCCTTATATTAATATTCTCTGTCTCATTTTCTCTACTCAATCACTATTTCCTGGAGATACTCCTCCCAAAGTAGTTACCTGTACCCAAGTCCTATTTCAGGATCTACTTTCAGAAGAATTCAAATTAAGGCAGTTGGTTCCTAGAATGTCCTGGGAGAACAGACCCTCAGAATGGAATTCTAGACCTAAATCACTCCCCAGACAAATAAGAACATCTATTAAATGCTAGTGGTGATAACTAGGGGTGGGCTGTAGCATCTCAGAAACTAAGACTCTGATCACAGTGGAGGAAGAAGCATGTGGTTGGACAGTAGTGCTATCACTTGAAATAGTATGGGGGCAACAGTACAGACTCATATGGAGTGTGCAGTTGGCTGGCTTTTGTTGCCTTGGAAGAAAGAGACCTGTAAGAATGCAAAGACTTAAAATATCCAGTGTCTCTCTCTTCTATTCATCTGAATGACACTGAAAAGTGAAAACAGAATAGAGTGAATGTAAAAACTAGAAGCTGATCTCAGAGTTTCTGGCATTGATCTGCTGTATGGACTTCCTTGTGACTCAGTATGAGGCTGGAGAGGATGTACCAGTCAAAATAATGGACAGAAAACAAACCATTCCAAAGTGACCAAGGGCAGCCTAGAAATGCAGAGGAGACTTTGCAGGGAGTATCTCAATCAATGGGGATGGCAGCTGTGGGCAAATACTCAGACTCCCATTTTTCACACAAACATTTCTTGGAGGTGTTCTCTTTGCTTCACAGAGGTTCTGGTGAAATAGAGCCCATCCTGGCCCATAGCAGTGACATCAGTAACGCACCAATTTTTCCTGTCATGCTCTACACCTTCCCTCTTTCCTGCTACTTGTGGTCACCTCCCAAATAAATTACATGTAATCAAGTCCTGGTCGCAGGCTTTGCTTTCAGAGGAACCAAAACGAAGACAGAGTGGACCAGTGCTAGCTTCTGGTACTGTGAAAGCCTACATGATCAGACAACTCTGAGGAGGTCTGAGCCTAAGGAACTGTGCCCAGGGAACACCACGCAAGTCCAGAGTCCTCAGTAATACCTGCATCAGTACAGATAATGTTGACAGAGCATGCCTGACACGGAAAACGCTTTTGGATTTTGCATTTCATGTCTGCCATTTTTCCTCAGCTCTAATGCTTTCACCTGATTCTAGGTTTCTGAATCTTGTTTAGCTACACAATCTAGTGGTTGTTAAAAATTCCTACAAGAGCAAGATAAAAGCAGTGCTCAATTGCCAAAAAATTAAAAACTAAAAAATGAAGGACTGGGCTGATTATTGAGTTAGAGATTTAATCAAAGGGGACCATTATAGGGCTCCAGGTATCAGAACAGATACTAGGTAGAGATGTGGACAAGGGAACAAAATGGAAGCTTTATTATTAGAATCAGACCTCAACTTAAGAATCATGTTTACAATAATGTTACCTTGAGAACTCATCCCTGACAGCATCCATTCCAAACCCTGAAACGTGGTTGCGCCCAGCCATGAAGTCACCAGGAAGGGGGTATGGAATTTACATGGTCCTGTCAGCACCTGAGCCGACTTCACAACTTCAGAACTGTTGTGACGTTCCTTAGAAGATTCTGCCCTCAAAGTAGGAATGAAACCAGAATCAAACAACCCTGCACTAATTTTAGAGAGAAGTTAAAAATTGTTCTATGAATTAAGTTTCAGAAATATCTCCTTTTATTCTCTCATTTGTAGATTAGTGAATCAGACTCATTATCTAGAACTAATTTCTCTTTATTTTATATGTTATCAATAAATTTTTAAGAATGTGTGTTATAGACACTTATGACAGTATTTATACCCATTGTTTTCTCAGGGTCCTCTTCCCTTTCTTGATCAAGGTCAGTATTAGCCTAATTTTTTTCACAGAAGAAAAACTTTGTCTAGTAAGTCATCAAAAAAATCTACAAACAATAAATGCTGGAGAGGGTGTGGAGAAAAGAGAACCTTCCTACACTGTTGGTGGGAATGTAAATTGGTACAGCCATTATGGAGAACAGTATGGAGGTTCCTTAAGAAAACCACAAATAGAGCTACCATATGATCCAGCAGTCCCACTCCTAGGCATGTATCTTAAGAAAACCATAATTTGAAAAGGTAAATCATCACTCTGATCTACTTTCTCTTCAGCACACCCGAAGTTTCTTTCATAAACTTCACCTGAACATGAGTATGCTAAATATTATATCTGCATTTATAATTACTTTACACTATGTTGGAACCTGGTTTTAAACATCTTTTTATACATTAATTCTTTTTTTTTTTTTTTTTTTTTTTTGCGGTATGCGGGCCTCTCACTGTTGTGGCCTCTCCCGTTGCGGAGCACAGGCTCTGGACGCACAGGCCCAGCGGCCATGGCTCACGGGCCCAGCCACTCGGCGGCATGTGGGATCCTTCCGGACCGGGGCACGAACCCATGTCCCCTGCATCGGCAGGTGGACTCTCAACCACTGCGCCACCAGGGAAGCCCCATTAATTCATTTTTCATTTATATTCTTAAAAAAACTTATTTTAGTGCTGCCTCACCCACACCTGTCTTCATTGCTCAGGTTATATCCCTACTACCCTTGTTCATTTAGTCGCAGCTTAATGTCCTATGTCACACTGTCACTTACATTCTAATCATATGTCAAAGCAATGGCACCAATACTATGGCCCCCTTCCTGACAGATACATTTGTGGGCTCAATCACCTTTGAAATGTGCCCATAAAACTTCAAACGTTAAAAAATGTATATTCACAAACTCACATAAATTATTCTTTAGTGAAGCTGAGACCTGTATGCAATGATTTAATGTTACATTGTTCATCTATGGGAAATTTGTCTCAATTATTTAGGCACTGACCTGGCTGGAATCATGCCAGTGCTAATGTTTCCCTTGTAAACAATTCCAGCGTAAACAAGTCACTTATGGAGATGGAAGTAGAGCCTCGCAGTAATCATGACCGTCTTCATCCAAACCCATTTATAATGTTGCTATCCGATACTGTGTTGGAAACCAGAAGAAGCAAGTTTTAGACTTGCTAATAGACCTGCCACAGGCCATCCTAGGAAATAATCATCCTTAGGAGCCAGAGAATAATAGGTGAAGTTGAGAAAAAGAAAGAAGCAAGGCTAAGGGATGCTTATTCTACAAATTGACAGATAAAGTTTAAAGTCTGAAGTTAGGTATTAAAGCCAAACGTGAGTTAATAAGGGTCGAGGGTCATGGAAGCAACGATTATTAGAGCAGGGCCCTACAGAAGAGCCTGTGTCATTAATGAAATGAAATGAAATGCAAAATGCACAGACTCAGAAAGATGGCAACTTGATTTGCAAGAGGAGGGCAAACATCTGAAGATCAGAGAATTCAAGGACTGGAAGCAGAGTTAATGGGGGAACTAGCAGAACGGCTATGTAAGAACAACACAGATACCCGGCCACCGGGTGACTGGGGCAGCAGGCAGGCAACACTTTCATACATAGTCAACTGGATTTTAAAACTAGTTGGAGTAATATTCCCCAACTTCTTTTAGTTTAACTACCATTTGGCTTGTTAAAATTCTTGGGTCACACATCCCCCCTGGCCCAACCAGCCCGGTGTAGACAATTTATCTGCAATATTCAATTGCTGAACAGGAAGCCTGAGGCCAGCCTGATACATTTCCCTTATTAGGCAACTTGTTCTTTTGGCCTGGAAACCCCCAAATTATTTGAAATCTATTAACTTTGCAAAGATATTTTACTTTTAGTTTATTGATGTTCTGTGTCAATTTTCCCTCAACATGCTAAAAGTTTTTAATTTGCAGGTTAAACTTACTTTTTGGCTTTTTGTGTGTTTATTTTTTACTTTTTCAATTGTTAAAATACACATGTACCATCTTAACCATTTTTAAGTGAAGGATTTGATGGCGTTAAATACATCGTTGTACAACCATCACCACCATCCATCTCCAGAACTCTTTTCATTTTGCAAAACGGAAACTCTGTACCTAAAACAATGACTCCCCATTCCATTCTCCCCTGAGCCCTTGGCAACCAAGATTTTACTTTCTCTTTCTATGAATTTGACTACTCCAGGTGCCTCATGTAAGTGGACGCGTACAGTATTTGTTCTTTTGTGACTGGCCTATTTCACTTTGCATAATGTCCTCAAGATTCCTCCATGTTGTAGCATGCATGATTCTGTGATTCTATGATTACAGATAGTCTATATATGCACTGTCTAATACGATGGGCATTAGTCACATGTGACTAGTGAACACCTGAAATGTGGCTAGTGTGACTAAAGATCTGAAACTTAAATTTACATTTATTTTAATGACGGTTAAATGGCCACATATGACTATGGCTACTGTATTGGTCAGCACAGCTCTACATAATCAATATCACCTATTTTCCTGTTTATCACTGATTTTTATTGCTGTACTATATTATAGTTCAGCTCATATCCATCTTTCCCCCACTCAACCACTATCACTTTTAAAATAAATCTCTCGTTTATACTTGTAACTTTAGAATAGCTCACCAATCCTTCATGTTTAATTTTAATCTCTGAAAGATGTTCTATAATTATGTTTAAAAATGAGTTTGTTCCATTGTTTCAGTTCTCTTGTTAGAGGCATCACTGTGCATTACGTTCACTCCTTTGGCCTAAAATCCACATCCAAAATTCTCTCCAGTGCTTGCTCTTTTCAATATTATCTTCCATGACAATCAATATGTTTTTTTCAGTGACTTTTCTTTATTCTTATGGTTTTGATTTCTATAATTCATTTTTCTTTTATTTGTTTCCTAAAAGCTCCATATTCCATCTTCCGTTGTTTCACCATGTCTTCCCTGAGCTCTTATTTTATACTGAAAATTGTTTCAAAATTATTTTTTAAAATTCATCACAATATGTTTGCTCACAATTAAACAATTATCATTTATTTTATGACAATGGTATTATGATAATTCTTTGCTATTTGCGTTTTCACATTACTTTACTCCTTTGCCTTATGGTATCATTTATATATAGTGCTAATTTCTCTGGCTTTTTGATTATTATTCATATTTTAAAGCAGTTTTTTCTGGACTAGATTTTTTCACGAGGTTTATTTATATAGAAAGGAGCTTCTGGGGTCTCTAGATTCTTGCTGTAAAGAAGAGATGGTGGTTTTGTACTCAAGGTGGACTACTTAGAGCTCTGAGCTCTGCAGTGCAGCTCTCCTCTCTCGGTCTCCCCTCTACCTCATTTGACATCCCAGCTTCAAGCAACCCTTCCCCCAAGTTTAGAGCCCAAGTCCCAGCTATCTCTTGTTTCACAGGAGATAGAGATTACATTGCTATTTCTGGGTTTCCTATATGATTTGGGGTGATTCTCAAAATTAAAAAGAAACATTATCCTCACACTCCCAGTTTCAAATCAGAAATGCGCTTTTTGCCTACTTGTGTGGGGAAAGTCAAAGGACCTTTCTCCACCAGTATCACAATCGGCTCTCAGTTTAGTCTTGCTCTATTCACTATTTACATGGCCCCTTGTGTTGTTTTGTACCATCTTCATTCTCAAGAAATTTGAGGTGCTTCCTTTGCATCAAACCAAAGAACAATCTGAGCGTTACTGTGACTTCTGGAAAGAATCCTTTCCATCAAACAAGGTTTTCCTACACCTGAGTTGAAAGACACTCATTTCTCTGAAACGTCAACCTCAGCAGGTTCTCTGAGAGGTGGGGGACAGCCTTCAACTCCTTCGAAGGAGGAGTTCACCTGCTGACGTTCAGAAACTCAAATGCTTTTTTTCCCTTTTCCCTGTATATTTGTCTTAAAGAGCACTGTGAGGAATCTTTTATTCTATATTCTATTTAATTTGTATAAAAGTGATATTCCAACAGAACATGACAAAATCTCCTACCAAGAAGCCTAAATAGAAATAATTTATTTGAAGTTTCCTGACAATAACATCTCACAGGGACCCTGCCATCTGGTATCAACAGTTACTGTTGATCAATAATATGTGTTGTGTCTGTCGAGTGAAGCTGACATTTATTGTCTCCTATCCTTGTTTACTGTGTTAGCAGCCAGCTGGGCTAAAAAAGTCCAACAGGAGGAGATTCTCTCTGACATAACCTGCAACTCCTCCCTCCAGGAGATGTCATCTTTTCACCATTTTCAGATCAAAATCAAGGCAAACAGACACATACAAAACTTATCATATTTGGATTTCAAAACCTGCTCTCCAAAGCTTTGGACAATTTAGTTAACAGACCTTGGACCAATATGCTGTCCCAATGTTTTCTTACATAACTAATGATCTAGTCAATCTGTATCATTTACTAAATTCTAATATTTGACAGCTTTCCATGTCCACGTCCTTTTTCATGCAGTTCCTTCTATCTAGAATGTTCTCTCTCCCCATTTTTGCTTTTATTTTTTGTTTTTATTTTTCATCATCTAAGCCATCTTTCATGGTTCAGTTCAAATAGCATCACATTCATGAAGCCTTCTGATCGATACCAAATAGGTGTGACCCTTTTTCCCCTCTGCTAAACTCCTGTAATGTATCTTTCCCTATAGTTCTTGCCATTGTACCCATTGTTTCTAGTTATCTGTGAGCTTGCTTCATACCACTCCTTGAAGGGAGCATTGATATCTTTCTAGCTTTTAGCTTAATAGGCTAATTTTAAAGCTACAGCAAGAATGTTATAATAGCTATTAGTTTCATCCCTGTCTCTTAATAACATGCATTTCCAAGATGAGGGAAATTACTAGAAAGCAAGGACTTTTATCACTTCTATGTGCTAGTCACTATCCTAAGTGCAGAATTTGGGCAGAAATATTTTGAGGCATGTAGTCACATCAGATCACACAGAGGGTCTGTGACAATCTTTTTAATATTACTTTACCCTGTATCATAGCTATAGTTGATTGGCCAGAGGTAACACAGACCCAAGTTGGACCAATTGCATTGTGCCATGGAACCAACAGCTGCGGCACTGATGTTCCACCATTTTGTATACATAGAGTCAGAAAAGACCTGTCTGTAGTGATATATACATACAATACTTAAACCTCACTGGGCCTCCCACTAACCACCTGTCCCCACCCATTTCAGGTCCCGCCATGTTTTTCAGTTCTCCCCGCCCCTCCCCTCTCCTCTCTCAACTCTTCTTCCCAGTGACTAAAAGGCTTACTAACTTGTTATGCTCAACAGTTTATCATCTCTTTGTTTCACTGTTTCCTCCCAAATTTGCCCTTGATTTTCCCTGTTTGGCAGACATACAATTACATAATATACCTTCTTTGGTCTGTCTGAACAACAAAATAAGTTATTTTTAAACAGATTTTCTCACCTCTGAATCAAGTCCTGCCAGCAAAGTGATAAGAATCATGATATTCAGTTATGAGATTCAGAAAACTGCAGCTTCCCTGACCTTTCATCTGTACTTATTGGCTGCAGAGGGATAGCAGTGGGTATTAACGTTTCCACGGCTTTGAGATTCAAAGCAACATGCTTCCTTTGACCAAAGCTACCAGGAATGAAAGTGCACAGGCTAAGGCCCTGGGTCTTAAAACGCTAAAATAAAGCTTTACGACAGCAACTGTATTGATTGGAACTAATGTAGAAATAGGAAGAACTGTTTTCTTGTTTTATTGTATCTACTATATGTCGTGGAAATATTTCTAGGTACATTATCTTGAGTATATATCCTAGATGAGATTCATATATTATTCCAGTCCCTGTACATAAATTCTCATTTACTTAAAATGATTGTTAAATAGATATTGTTCTTCCCAGGAACATCTTAAAGGAGGAAACAAAGAACATGGATCCTGCTTTCTACTAGCTGTGCTGTGGACTATGTGTTTCAGTGGGCAGGAATGTCCCACAAAGAAATATTACTAGTATAAGGACTTTATTAGCAACTCTAGTGAGTGATATATGGATTGAGAAAAATCAAAATTACATTAGCTAGGTAAGAAGGGATGTATTATAAAAGACATTGCAATTCAATGCTAACATTTTGCTCTTTAGGATTATTTTGTTTGTATGTTTAAGCTATTTAGGAGTCGGGAGAGAAGAAGATAAGTTTCATCATTAACCCAGATTTATTTTGCAGGAAAAGTGTTACTTGGTTACAGGCCTGCGTGTTCCTAGCTCTTTGTGTTGTTACTATTCAGTATAGCTGTATCTACATGTTATTATTGTTACTATTATTTAAACTTCAAACAGCAGTAATATTAAATCATTCCAGTCTGAATAACTTGAGTTAATAGTCCTCACAAGGGGGTGGTTTCACGCTGGGAAAGTGTTAGATAAAAACTGCAATTTGCAGAAATCAGTATGATATCTTTATTATACCTTCTGAGCTCATTGGGTCAAATTTGACACTCTAAATTGCTCTAATTTGGAGCTCTCCGGTTTTGTTATTAAATAGAAGCCTAAGTTTTCATATATTTGCAAAGATAAATTTCCTAGTATTTTTAGTAATTAGTCATATAATTATATATGGCACTGTGGTATCATTACCTTCTTTGGAGACTAAGATACAGGTAGATTTTTCAAAAGCAGACAAAGCAGAAGGCACAGAGGGATCAGGTGACGACAGCTGAGAAGTGGAGAGGTCAGACCGTGCTCAGAGGAGTGGCAAAAACCACTTTACGGCAAGAACTTAAGATATGGGAGAGGCCAGAGATAAAACCAGGAAGACAGGTTGGGTTCAAATTGTGAAAGTCTTGAATGACAGGCTAAAGAAATAATATTTTATTCTGTAGGTGATGAAGAGATAGTAAGAAGATTAAGTCAAATAGTTCTCAAACCCTGGAGACAATTTGAGACATCAGGAGGACAGAGGGACTAAAAGTCGGAAAATCATTTAGGAGGTAATTACGTATCAATAAATGTGTTACAAGTAGGATGCTCTAAAAATAAACACCCAAACCTTCATATTGTTCAAGGACCCTGGTCACTCATGCTTAGGATGTGGCACCATTACTGCCGAATCTCCACTCAAAATACTTGGGGGAACTATAATCGCGCACTGCTCTCTCTACTCCCATGTCCTTACAAATGGTCTACGTTTATAGAATTATTTAACAGAAACATAAACCCAAAGTCTGCTAATTGGCCAAAGCTGCATTCATTTCGTTTATGTAATGTCTATAGCTGTTTTCACAAGAAAATCATAAAGTAGAATAGTTGCAACAGAGTGTAGGCCTGAAAGCCTAAAATTCTTACTATCTGGCCCTTTACAGACGGTTTGCTGATCCTTGCGCTAGACTACTATTTTCTCCTGGTCAGCGCCTTCTTTGTTAACCTTTGAACAATCACTCCAGAAATGCCTCACGGTTTCTTCTAGTTTTGTCCTGCCCCTCTATGTTACCACTGCCTTTTTTCATTTCTCTATTTCCAGTGCAGCAGCTGGAAATAGACTGCTCCAGAGAAGACCTGCCACCTTGTCAGGTAGGATTGGCCAATGGACACTACGGCTTCTGTGATTACTTCGGTTACCTGGGAACATGAATCAAAATGTACAAGGGATGTGTGTCTAGGTGGAGTAATGGCACATGCAGGACAATTCGAAGGAATCAGAAAGTAGATTGTGCCCTATTTCCACACAGCTCTCTTCCACTGCCCACTTCACACTGCTCCAGAAGAACTGTACTGCTAAAAATATAATGGCAGAGTCTTCGATGAAATTCCTAGAAATGAATAGGACTGGAAAATCGTAATGTTTCCACACTTCCCATCTAATTCCAAAAATGACAAAAGAAACAGAAATGTGGTCAAATGACTTGCAATTTTGTCATCAGTAGTTAATAAACGTCCTGATGAAATCAACGTTTTATTATGGAGTCCTAGAAGCTACAGCTGCTTGTCTTCCCAGCAAAATGAAGAAGCAAGCAGAGTGTGCTCATCGAGGTGAAGCTGACAGCCAGGCTGCTCTTTACTGTCATAAAATAAGCAGGTGTTTTTATGACAGCACACACTGATGAGCTCAACCTCTTTCATAATTTTGTGCTAAAAGGTCATCTTTATTAATTTCTCTGCACAGTCAAAAAAGAAAGATAGATAGAATGAGAATGTAACAATGTCAGACAGCCGGGGGAAAAAATATTTCTTTTAATGTCTACACACCATCGGTGTGGTACACTTCAGTTGGAAACTATAATCTGAACGAACAGCAATAAACATAACGTGGAGCAAACAGAATGACAGTGAAAATGTAGCATAAATGCAACATAACATTTTCAGAACGCAGTACAGCTATGGAAAAGGTTTGAATGACTACTTGAGTATGTCATACTTTGAGTATGAAAGTTCGTAGCGTCTTTTTTGTGATACAACAAAAGCAAAACTTAAGCCAGTGCATGTCACTGAACTTTTCAGGCAAACAGCTGACAGCTAGATTACCTTGATTTGCACAGAAGTGCCACCTCACACTGTTTTATTGCATGCTTCGCTCTTTATTCACAGTGCTGTGGATCTGAACGCAGGCTCAAGAGATCAAATGGACTCCTGCCCCCACCAGAATCTGTAGCTAAAACTCCAAGAAGAAAGGCTGCAGAGCCAACGACAGTGACGTGAACACAGATTATTAAAAAATAAAAAATGCTTTCACTCAAGGGAAATAGCTCAGAAAGTTGTTAAGTATGTCAGCTGTTTAGAGAGAACAATTAATCTGCTGGTTATTTTCTCTGGTATGTGACAGCCTTAATTCAAAGAAGGATGATAACGTCTACTGCTCTGCTCCAGAATTTGTATAGCACATATGTTTTTTCTGAACACACTTTGATGAATCATCTTTTCACATCCAAAGGCATCCCGGTAGAAGGGAAAGAACATGAACACTGAAGGCAAGCCAACAGGTTGAAATTCCAGGTGTGCCATATCCAGTATTATTCCATGTGACCTTGGAGAAGTCACGTGGCCTTTCTCAGCCTGAGTTCTTTCACCTGGAATTACTACCACCTTACAGAATCAAATTAAAAATTTAATAGCATATTTAAATCAAGCAGCCGACTAATATTATCCTATTAAACTATTTTTTTGGCCTTCGGAACAACTCAGTGAGGTGGGAGGGCAGATACTTTGGTACTTTTTTCTTTCTTTCTCTGCATGTCATGTATCAGTTCAGCCAGCCCTGCATCAGAGAGCCAGAAAAACAACTCAAGTCTTCCCCCAGCTTGTTCTAGATTCTTTCTGTTCTGACATTATGATAGTCATTAGAATGGCTGTGAAGTGAATTACATGATAAGGAGCCCCAGTAGGCAAGTTTTCCCCAAGCTACTCGTGAGGTCACAAAGTGGTACTTTGGTGGTACAAAACTTAGGATCTGTAGAGAGGCAGGAAGGCTTTCGGCCAAATATCAATACCATCACTGAGAACACTAAAGGTGAAAGAAGACTACGGTTAGAGACCAGCAAGGCCAGAGGCACATCCCTGACGTCCCAGGTGGCTAAATAAATATGACGGCGGTACCAGTGGGACACACGATTAGGAAGTACTATCTCAGAAAAGGTAAGTAAAAGTAACATAGTCTAAGGGCATTTCGAGGACAGGGCAGCAAGGATTGATGAAGATGCAGTAGGAAAAATAAGGAAGACCATTTTAATGGTAGAGAAATAAAATTTCTCAATATGCTCTATCAAAGGTAGAGCCTCTGCATAAAGTTCATTTCTTTCTGACCTAGAATATTGTCTGTACTCATCAGAAAGGCACAGTGCTTTGAACAAAGCATTTGATACTATCAGTCACTACTCTAGGCATTTCAACAGAGGACGTTTACCCAGTAATAAGAGTTCAGAAGTCATATAGGAGATGAAGAGGCAACCCGAAGAATAGCAAAGGCAAAAAGACTATTACCTCTCCAGCTGGGGACACAACAGGCAAGGTGGCATCGCCGGAATGTAGAGCAAAAGCCACGCAGCAAGGACTGGAACCATAATGCACTTCACCCGGAAGCTGAGACCATGGAAGAAGGGGCTGGCTTGTAGGAGCTGGAGCCACAGAGGAGATCTAGCTGAGTCACCATCTGAGGTACAGTGTGGGGAAAAGAAATACCCCAAGTTCTGCCTCACTCCTGCCTTCTGTATCTCCCCAGTGTCTCCCATTGCCCAAAGCCAGCCAGAAACCCGAAGACCCAGGAGACAAGGAAACACAGGCTGCCTGGGTCCTCCCACTGGGTCAACATCTGTTGAAGAGTTAAGTATTCTATACTCTATGCCTCTGAAATAACGTTCTATTGAAGTTCATTATCCCATTACACTAATTATTTGACTTTTTTTCTTGGTGAGCTCAGCTTAAAGGAAACGGCAAAAATCACCTTTGTCTAACTCACCTTTGTACACAGAGAGTCTAGCCATTTAGCATGTCTGATGCATGAGTGAACTTAAGAGGTAAGGCTACTTACTGTACCTTCTGTTAAAGTTACTATGAGTAAATTCCAGAAGTTTACTCATAGTACCTCTAAGGATATTGAGAGTAGAAATTACGAATAACGTGAAGTTGCCCAAAGATGAGAGATCCAGGAAAAATCTCAACATGAAAATTCAAAGTATATTTTATAATAAAGACAGAAGGTGATAAGGAAAAATCAAATTCGTCTTTGGTCCCACTAGACTTCTTACAGTTCCCCCAAAGTACCAAGCATCTGAGACTTTGCTTCCATTCTGCCTTTGGTCTTAGCTGTCTTTTCCTCTACATGTTTCAGTGTTGAGGTGGGGCTGGAGAGTGAGAATGAAGAATGATTAGCATTGTTGGAAGGACTACGAATAGCCCTTAAGCACACAGGTCAGCGCTGGAAAGAGAAGCACTCTTGCTACTATAGTCCCTATTCTCCTTGGGGCAGCAGTGCCACCAGCCATCCTTGATTAAACAAGCCATTCAAAGAGACAAAAGGAGAAGACTGGAGAGAGCGTGACAAACATTCCAGACCATACAATTTTCTCCAAGATCCGCCTCCTATAACTTTCCTGAGGTGTATGCGGAAAGGAGTAGGAGGGCATATGAAACACTGTTTTCACAACACTGAAAAATTAGTGCCATGGGGTAACAGAGGGCTTTCCTTCTCTCTTCCACATTCCTGTCTGCCCAATCATAGCCCCCGGTCCTTGGTACATATTCATTCTATACATATTAGCTAGCTTACTCTCTCAAATTCTTATCACATGTGATATAGTTAACGTTCGTCTTCTCCTACAAGAATGTAAACTCCCTAAGAACGAGGACATGATCTGTTTTGTTGACCTAGCAAACATGTGCTCAATAACTATTGTTAAGTAAATGCATTACAGAATACTGTAGTATGGCTTCCAGGATGAACTCCCAGTTTCTCTTTTTTAGAAACTGGCAAAAATACCAATTCATTTTGATCTATCGACCGCCTGCTTATCTAGTCTCGATTTCTTACTTAAGATCCAACATCCTACAAATTCTTACTCCTTACTCTTCTCTACTGGAATATTGCTTTGTCCACTCAGGGCCCTTATTTCTTTTTGTACAAAGTTATTAGTTTTTTGTACGAAGTTATTAGTTTTTGTATCTGTAGATGTTTACATTTAAAGACAGAAATAAGCTGAGTTCTATGAACACATCAGTATGCTTTGATGTAAAACAGAGAGCTAGTGGGAAGCAGCCACGTAGCACAGGGAGATCAGCTCGATGCTTTGTGACCACCTAGAGGGGTGGGATAGGGAGGGTGGGAGGGAGCGGATATGGAGATATGTGTATACATCTAGCTGATTCACTTTGTTGTACAGCAGAAACTAACACAACATTGTAGAGGAATTATACTCCAATAAAGATATAAAAAATAAATTAAAATTACCACAAACTCAGTGATTTAAAAACCAATATATATATTGGTAAAACCAAATAAAATAAAAACATATATATATATATATATATATGCTTTGAAATATTCTGGCTGCCTGCTTGGCTGGCTGACCATGAGCAGGTTTTATCCCTGGCTAAATCCTACTGGACTCTCATTGTTCACAGTACACATTGTAAAAGTGTGAGTTTTCTGCCTAAGATACCATTTGCTGCCTGGTACTTTCTCTCTGAGCTTCTTGGAAGAAGAGGGTTACGTAGAGTTTTTCTATCAACCTCTCCTCCCCTAGACATGGCAACACTTGGCGCTATGACATTTCCTTATAACGGAACAGCCCTCAAAATTCACTGACAGACAGGGAATCTAGTTTGAATATTTCACACAATGTCACCAAATCTTATATAGATTATGAAAGTATGCCATACAAAATTAGTTTTAATATTCCGATGTAAACCAACCTATAGAACTTACACTGATTTAATACCACAATTAGTGACTTTATAAAACAGATCTTCACTGTATTCAAAATTATCTACAAACATACATTTACAAAATGGGGCATTTTAAAACCATAAGTTTTTCATTTAACACATTTTTATAACAACAGAAAGATGACTTTCATGTAAGAGAAACTGAGTTCTCTTATATTACATGGGGGACTGTTTCACACTATTGAATACTAAAAGGTTATCAGAGTCCAACACTGAAAACAGAAAAAGTTAAATCTGCTTAAAGAAAGAGTTAAATAGTTCAGGCAGTGTTAAACCAACATCCCACTGAGAACATCCACATAGAAAAGCTAATTAATTTTTGGCCCTTTAATTGCACTTCATTCACTCCTATGCATGAATCATCTGCACCACACTAAACACGTGACGTGGGCATTTTCCCCCTGTGGTCTACCTGTGAGAAAAGAAGTCCTCCCTGCACAACCTGGAAAACATGCCATGGTGCTAAAGCACCGGCTGCTGAAAGGCACAAGTGACTTTGCTACTCGAGTCCTGTCTTCTCTCAGAAGGCTAGTCTTGAGGAAGTAATGTCTGTTCCTCTGGCAAGTCTGCTGCGTTCACGTTGTCAGAGCCCTGGGGAGAGGACTGTGCAGCTGCTGGCCAGGGCAGAGAAGCACTGGGACGTGTGTCACCCCCAGGCTTCTGTCAGGCATGGTCTCTGTCGCCTCCAAGCTAACCACCAGTTTTATTTCAACTTGGGAGATGGCAGACAGGAAGCAGGACCCCTGCATGCTTCATTTTTGTTGAGGTTGATGGCAAGAGCATCTGGGTCTCAGGGGCATCAGAGAAAGTTAATTCAGGTCTTTCAAGCCCAGCTTGAGAGTGTGGGCCTGGCTTCTACAACAGACAGCAGGGGGCTGCGCTACAGAGCTCCTCAGTGTGTTTGGAAGGTCTTTCCTTGGAGGGAGAGTCTCCAAGCTCGACTATCTCTCCTGGAGATTCTGGGAGGTCCTTAATGCTCAGTAAGAAAGTCCATTCCTGCCTGGTCAACAGGAACGCGCTCTATGGAAACAGAGGTTCCCGTGTAGTATACCCAGCTTCCCAACTTCATGTTTCTTAGTATCCTTCCCATTCAATTACTCCCAGTAGCATACTAATTTGCTATACTTTCTGTGCTACAAAAAGCATAAAGGAAAAAAAAAACAAAAAGAAAACCTTCTCTTGAATTCAAGCCTCTAGTGTAAGTCTTGAAAGAACCACACGCACTTCTGAATGTATCTTCAACCCACTCTAAGCCGGCTGCCATCTCCCCGTATCACAGAAACTGCTCTGTGCAAGGCTGCTTATGGCCTCCATGTTGAATTCAGTGAAGGGCCCCGATATTCAGCTTCTCAAAACTGGATTCAGTTAGACCTTTCTCTCTTGAAATTCTGTTCTCTGGGCTTCTGTGACCACATTCTCCCAATTTCATTCATCTTCTCTTCTCCTTGTGCCCTCGTCCTAAGTGATCTCATTCATTCCCATGACATTAAATCCCATTTTTACATAGACAATGCCCAGATTCCCATATCCAGATCACAAACACAACAGCCTAGGTGAGGCAAAACTGTTCTAAAATAGATCCTTGGGGCTTCCCTGGTGGCACAGTGGTTAAGAATCTGCCTGCCAGTGCAAGGGACATGGATTCCAGCTCTGGTCCAGGAAGATCCCACATGCCGCAGAGCAACTAAGCCCGTGCACCACAGCTACTGAGCCTGTGCTCCAGAGCCTGTGAGCCACAACTCCTGAAGCCCGGGCGCCTAGAGCCCGTGCTCTGCAACAAGAGAAGTCACCGTAATGAGAAGCCTGCGCACCGCAATGAAGAGAAGCCCCGGCTCACCGCAACTAGAGAAAGCCTGCACAGCAACGAAGACCCAACGCAGCCAAAAATAAATAAATTTTAAAAAAATATAAAAATAAAATAGATCCTTAACTTTATCTCTCTCAGATTTTAAGAGCTACCTATCAAAACACATTTAGACCAAGATGTTTCTCTGCTTAAAATTCACCATTGGGGCTTCCCTGGTGGCGCAGTGGTTGAGAGTCTGCCTGCCGATGCAGGGGACGCGCGTTCGTGTCCTGGTCCGGGAAGATCCCACATGCCGTGGAGCGGCTGGGCCCGTGAGCCATGGCCGCTGAGCCTGCGTGTCCGGAGCCTGTGCTCCACAACGGGAGAGGCCACAGCAGTGAGAGGCCCGCATACCGCAAAAAAAGTAAAAAAATTTTAAAAAATCTGCTTTCAGAGCAAACATTTAAACTCAGTGTTACGGTTTATCTCTTTCTTTTAAAAGTATTTTTAAAGCTTTATCTCCAATTGTGTTATCAAACATGCCCTGCCATTTAAGAAGAAAAGTAGAAAGAGTTCTGTTTAATCCCCAGGCCCTTCCGAGCACTCAGGAAAGCATACTGTTAGGATTCCATTTACTTCCCTTCCCACTGTGCCACATAAAATGTCTAGATTTCTGTAAAGTAAGTCATATCATTTTCACCACGTTACCGCAGTTTTCCTGAACCATTCGATGGAGTAATTCTCAGGCATACTTTCTAAATCCATCTATGCGGCATGAAGTAAGCTAGCAGACGTGCCAGAAAAACAGTATCTGCTCACAACCATGAGAAGCAACGTACTCGTCTTCCCTGCCCACACCCACCTCCAGAGTACAGTGTAACAGGTGAGTGGCATCTCACATCAGAAGCAGGCAAGCAGTTTGTACAAACCAAACTAGGCACTAAGGCAAGAACAATACATCATTGGTGACCCATAAAGAGTTTTCACTGGTCTGACGTTTGGATTTTCTTTTGTCATACAAAGAACCATCAAAAAGTAGTAGGCGACAATATATTTAAGTTTGATTATATTTAATTGTAAGTTTTATTACATTCTAAAACCAATAATAGTACTTTAAGTCCAAGCACGTGAGTAATAACTCAAGATCATAAATCAATGTGGAAAGGATTTAATTTATATAAATTGAAGCAACAGCCAACTTTTCAAACACATGAATGCCTGCTGCCTGTTCTTAGCATAGGGATATCTGAATGATTCCCATTGTCCTTAAAATATGGGTTTTATACATAGCCAACAAAACAAAACAACAAAATACTTACATTCAGATCTATAAAAATCTGCTGTTAAAGAATTCTTTCATATGACACATTATTCCTGCCCCTCACAAGCGACTTGCACTGCCAGTTAGAACAAAGCAACAATTCTCCCGAGACGACAATGCACTGAAATTGCATATTGCAATAGCTTTAACTGAGCCATCAGAATCTACTTCAGGGCTACTTATACGTCATTTCTTGAGAGCAGCTTTGCAGAGAAAATCCCATTAACTAGCAAAATTATTCTTTTGCTTTAAGAATGAGAAATTTTGTTTCAAAAGAGACACACTGGACGATCAGAATCCTGTAATGAGCTGAGCCACTTGCCTACCCAGCTGTTGTGAAGAAATTTCTTCCCTTCTCTCTACTGCTCCCCTCCCGTAGGAGGGTAGGAAGGCTGGCTTCCTACCACAGTGCAGCCACAGGCACAGGGCCATGATGGCAGCAGCCTGCCACAAGGGACTGCACACAGTAGGCGCCAAGTCATACAGTTTCCGCCACCAAATTATAGTAAACGCTAGGAGTCACACAGCAGCACAGATACAATTTTAGAGATGTCATTGCAACCAGAGCCACGTTAAGCTGCTGGATTCCGGGATGCTTGCAGTGAAATGGGTTGTCCTCTAAATGGTTTCTTCTAAAAATGTAATTGCTTTGTTCTGGGGTCAGAAAGGCACGGGAGGGAAAGCACGATTTCCATCCCCTACTGCTGCCACAGACTCCAGTACAAAGGCTGGTAAAACAATAAAGTCATCGTCTTTTCTCTCAGTGCCAGATAGAGTTTCTCTCCTTGGCTTCCAGACAGAATTCACTTATTATAATTATCTTCTGAGCTGGCAGTGGCCACTGTCTAAAACTTTATAAATGTTCCAGTGAAAATCTATGGAGCTGCCACTTATGTCAGGCTGGGGGGGTGACCCTCCCCCTCCCCTCTGCCAAGCCATTTCACTCACACAGAGGCAACTAAACATGCGATGCATAAGCACAGTGGGAAAGGAACCGCGTTGGAAACCAGCATATTGCAAAGCACACGTGAAATTCCCCTTTGGCATATTTCATGAAATCTAAGTTGACATTTTAAACCTAAAGAGTTTTATACTCAATACTGTGTGAAGAAGAACCCACAAGTGTTATTGCCGACATGTGATTTAATTATTGTAAATTATTAACCATGTGAAATTCATGTAAACTTAAATATTTATACTGAGAACTCTCTCAACATCTATACTGCCATCTGTAACGATTTTATTCGCTGTTTCCAATAACATTTGTTCCCTCATTTTGCCTGAATAGGTCCACGTTTCCTTCCTCCTTACTCTTAAAAATCTTAAAGAAGTGGAATTTAATCATATGCTCAGATTTATTGAAAAGAATACTGTTTAACATAATTTTATGGCAATTTTAGATGGAGAATAATATGGGAAAGACTTGAATTCATTTATATGCACAATTTTTGTGTTCAGGACATTAAAATTGAGCAAGTTTTACATATTTCTTTCAAACTGTAGAGTTTCTCTGTGTATAAACTGTCTTGAGGAACTATGGAAGCCCAGGCTTTAAATGCTTTTGTCTTAATTTAGGTTTTACCTACACACAACTGTTTTAAATTAAACAGGAAGAGGTCTTGTAAATGTATGATCTTACTCCTCACAAATGGATGATTTTATCAAACTACATCTTTTCATTGTCAGAGGTCACACAGCTAGTAACTGGAGGATCCTGAACTTGTTGACGTAACTCTTAGCTATAATCAATAACCTTTTATTTCTCCAAAGTGTCCTGAATTAGCACTGGTTCACCATTTTTCAGACACATTAAGAAAGGCAAACCAGTCTAAACACCCTATGCACGCTATGTTTTGGATTTTCTAATTGATGAGCCAGTAGCTGAAATTGATGTCAAGATGTTGCATTGTATATGCTATGCAGTGAAGGGTAAACAGATGGCAAAGGAGAAATCATCAGAGGCCTGTGGAGGTCAGAACGCTCAGGTCCTCAGGTGGAGGTTATAAAGGCAGGACCCTAATGCCTGTCAGCTGCAACACACAGCAACCCAACTGTGCTGGCTAGGAAGTAGCAGAAGAGCCTGTAGGGAGCTGTGGTCAAACAGCACGTCAGACCCACCAGTGCCCCGCAGGAGTTCTCCAAGGAGTGTGGAAGAGAATCTGGATTTCCTCTGCCAAAGAAAGATTGTGGAAGTTAGCTGAGACAAAGAGGCTTACTAACAAGAAGGAAGACCCGATGGATCTTGTGGTTGCAATGAGGGGATGTCAGAGTAATAGGCAGATAATGGTCCCTGTGACTAGGGAATCAGAGGGAACCCTGACTTTTCCGTGGATGCCAGCATGGAGGACTGGCCACACTCCAGGCCCAAATACATCAGTGTCCACCTCAGAGATACAACATGCACAAAGTCCAGGAACCAGATAGTTCTGTGGTGTAAAGGCGGCATCAGGGAGACTAATTCTAGGAAGGGGGGCAGAGAAAATTCTGAACTGATAGAATATACCAGTAACAGATTTTTTTTTTTTTGCCATCAGGCAAAATAGAGAATAAAGTTGTGATAGATGAATAAAGTTGCAAGAAGTACCCCTAAGTACATGAAATTTTGTAACTCCTACACAAGGGGAAAAGTAGTTAAATAATTTCTAAAAAAAAAAAAGAGCATTTTCTCCTTTGAATTTTAAATCGGAAGCATTTCATCTTGAATGTGAAGAATGACAATGCTATTCTTAAAGGAACCATAACTCAGAATTTTGTAAAACATACTATTTCCACATGTCTTGACCTAAATCATAGTTTCTCATTCTTTGAGGAAATAGCCAGGTTTCTGGCTTTCTTCTATATACCAATTTTTAAGCAGTGCCTCATTTCACTGCTTAGACCTCTAAGTCACATGACACATTCTTGTTCTTCAAGCCTCCCATGAAGATCAATGTTCTCGTGTTGGGATGTGAAAGCAGGGAGGGATATGCCACCCCGGTACTGCAACGTGCCTCCCTCAGCCTTACAAAATAATGTTTAGAAAAACCCGTCAGTGGAGATGGAGGTTTGGGGAAATATAACTCCTCCATAGATAATATAATACAAGATATGACAGTGAAACGTAAGTCATGGGTCTTTATTTTTTCCTGCCAAAGTGTAAACTCTATAGATATTTTTATCAAGAGAAAACAAAAATTGGCATCAGCCCATGATTGCCATCTTGTGGAGAGTTCCAGCACTATCACGCTAGGATTTCTGTCCCTCAGGTGTTTGAATTAAAATGCCTCCAGAGATTCCTCAGGCACTCCTTCCATTATTTAATAATCTTTGCTGCAAATAAGCTGTGTCTCATAGCTGACCTAAATCCCCCGGGTTATCTCAAGTAGATACGGTGGAGAGCTGCCGCCATTGATGGAGCTGTAGTGCTTTACATACTCAGTCAAGTTATTAAATCAGGCCCATGACTTGACTTTTCCAGGTTACAGAGTTCCACGTTATCTGATATTTTTACCAAATTCCTATGTTCCATCTCTTATTAAGTTTCCAAACTTCTTAAAACTTGGTCTGTGTGTTTTAGTCACTTCTGTATTTGTTTACTCACTTTATATGCAGTTTTTAAAGTAGTTTAAAGCAGGGGCAGTACTGGGTCTGAGAGTTTACAGATGTAATCATTCCTGAGGGAACACTCAGAGTCCCAGAACGGCCTTTAAACTCCAGCACCTCAGACCATTTACCAAGGGAACTGAATCACAATGTCGACACTTCAGAAGCATGTGCGTGCACACCAAGTTAAATTCGCCAAATCAGTCCACCAAAAATGCGTTGTAAACATTGGCAATTTCCCCTTTCTTGATCAACGCATTCTATAATCGAGTTTGTCTTAAGACAACAGTTGTGAAAGAGTCTATTACATCCTCTGCAAACAGTCAGCCAGCAACACCTGTTGGCTGCACCTTAAATATGACCATTTCTCACCAGTCCTTAGGACCCAGAACTAAGTTCAAACCAACATCATCTCTTGCTTAGACTGTTACAGTAGCCTTCTAGCTGATATCCCTGCTTCTACCCACACCTCCCTGCAGTCTGCTCTCAACACAGCAGCCAGAGTGACCCAGCTAACACACGGGTCAAATCATGGTACTCCGTCCCACGCTCAAAACCTTCTCATGACTCCTTGGCACTTAGAATAAATGCCAAAGTCTCTGCTATGACCAACATGGCCCTCAGAAAATGGCCCCCATTCTCTCTACTTCATTGCCTCCTCTCTTTCCCCAGTTCCCCCTGCCCAAGCTATACCGGCCGCCCTGCTATGCTCACTCTCACAAGACGTTCGGTCTTTTCTCAAGAGTCACCTTCCCGGGGAGACCATCCCTCCCATTGAATATCTTCCTTTCTTTTTTATTTTTACTCCTTAGCATTTCATAAGCCACTAGCAAACATTTTGCTTGTTTTTCTTTTCTTGTCTGTGCTAGTTTTCTATTGCTATCATAACAAATTACCACAAACTTCGTAGCTTAAAAACAACAGAAATTTATCTCACGGTTCTGCAGATCACAAGTCCAGTGGGCTTCTTGGGTCCAGGTCTCACGAAGCTGAAATCAAGGTGTTAGCTGGCTGGGCTCTTAGCAGGAGATTCTAGAATTTGCTTCCCAATTCATTAAATTTACTTGCAGAATTCAGTTCCATGTGGTTGTAAGACTGAAGCCCCCATTTCCTTTTCAGTTGTCAGCCTTGAGTCTTTCTCAGCTTCTAAAGGCCGCGTGCATTCTTAACTCATGACCTTTTCCTTCACTTTGAAAGGCACCAGCAGCAGGTCTAGTCCTTCTCCTGCTTCGAATCTCTATAAGTACCCTCTGGCCTCATCACTCCTTCTGTCCTCTTCCGCCAAGTCTCTTTTGACTCCAGCTGAAGAAAACTCTCTGATTCTCAAGGCTGGAGTATTTAGATTGGATCCACCTGGATAATCCAGGCATCTCTCCATACTCTAAGACCCTTACCCTTAATTACACTGGCAGAGTCCCTCCACAGCAGTATCTGAATTAGGGTTTGATTGAATAACCAGGTGATGGGAATCTTGGGGGACCATCTTTAGAATTCTGCCTACCAGGTTGTCAGACTACCGCAGTATAATATAAATCACATGAGAGCAGGACTGTTTTAGTTTTGTGCCGTGCTGTATCTCCTGCATCTGAAAACAGTGCCTGGGACAAAGTAGACCAACAACAAATAAATGTTGGACAAATGTATCTGGTCTCAGGGTTCTTAAAATGAAGATGTGAATTCTACAGAGTGATGCATGAGAAACAGGGGGTGTTCATGCATAAGCACTTTTTTTTCCTGAAAAGTGGGTCCATACTTTTCATCAAACCTTAAAATGGCTATACCTCCCAATTTGCCTGGGCTAATCCTCATTTATGCCTCTTTGCTCAGAATAATTATTCATTGGACCCACTTACTCTCTCAAAGAGTTCAGGTTTGTATGATAAATTATATGATTATCCTAGATTCTCAAAGGTGTCCATGGTCCAATCAAAGTTTAAACTCAAGGTCTCTTCAAGCTTTCATGCAGTACACTGTTTAAACTTACACAAACAGAATTCTTTTTTTTCTAATGAAACATACATGTGCTCCCTTGAAAACACATGTGAAGGATTTTTACAATTAAGACAAAGACCAAGAAGCAGATCGTGACTCTCAAAACCCACCAATTAACTATCTCACCAAAACACCATGCTGCCTCAGATTATAAATGAGAAATGGCAGTGGGTATGAAAACAAATACGACACAGAGAATTTGGCGACACCGCCTTAGATGTGATCCTGCATCCCGTCTGTTCAATGAGGTAGCAGAGCACTTTGTGCACCTAACATTACTTAGAAATACTTGCACCAGAGAATTCTTGGTTTAGAAGATATTTATAATACTAAGACTTTAATCATTTTAACAGTGTTTATGCCTTGGATATAATATGACTGATAAAAATACAGAATAGTTAATAACTATAATTTAAATCTGAATACAAGGAAAATATGTCAGTTGTCTCAAAGACTTTCTCCTATATTTCTAATACAGCTGTGTATTGGAGAAGATTAACTTGATTAGAAAATCTGATGGATATTCCTTTTTTTTTTTTTCTTCAGGGTACGCGGGCCTCCCGCTCCACGGCATGTGCGATCTTCCCGGACCGGGGCACGAACCCACGTCCCCTGCATCGGCAGGCGGACTCTCAACCACTGTGCCACCAGGGAAGCCCTGGGTATTCCTTTTTTACTCGATTTTCTTGTCTTCATTTTTTGCTTTTATAAAAATTTGGAGTTTTATTCACTTACTCTTGGAGAAATTTGATTATGGCCTTACTGCCTGATTACCAGCTCCATCTGCAAAGTTAAGGGCAAAAGAAAACTAATTATGTCTAAATGATTAAGAGTTAAAGGGACTTTGAATGTTTTATAAATTTGCCTTCCCTCCACCGCACCCCCAAAATGCTTCCTTTAGAGAAGTTTTTTAAACTTCTGTTAAATGCAAATAGTTTCTAATCAGCCACTCAAAGCAAGGAATCTGCGTGTATGTTATGTTTTAGTTGTAAAAAAAAAAAATGCCTCTGCTGATATTATAAATTCTATTTCAAGTTACACTAACTGAGCAAGATACCTCAGGAAGAATTCAGAAAAAAATAAACATGTCTCTTACTTTAAGCACATGATTCCTACAAGATCCTCTTTTCTTCTTGGTCCTATTGCCCCCCTGACATGGTCATTTTTACCAGTCTTTGCCTGTAGATATCCTTTTCCCTTCATGGTCAGAATCAATCCGCATTCTACACTGGAGACCCCAGATGAGCACTTGCCCATTTTCAGTGTTCAAAGGACACAGCCCTAAATGCCCCTAGCTACAGCTGATCAATCCCTGGGATTGAGAAGACAAACCATTTATGAGGAGGAAAAAAATAAACCCTCTTCAAACTGTGAATCCCAAGAGGTAGGATTGTGAATGGGTTAAACCCACAAGTGGCCAAGACAGCTTTGCAATCCTGTGATATACGACAGTTCCTACCAGGTCTGGAGGTCTCTGAAGGTGACCTGACACAGTGTTAAAACAAAGGAACTGACAGAGAATAATTCAGAAGGTTTTCTTCTGTGCCTCAATACATCTTCTTCAAAAGCAACTGCTGAAGGAATAATAACATCACAGGCAGAGGAAAAATGCTGTCAGTTTTGTAAACTGGGGGTGGTGTCCCTGCTTCACGATGAATTGCCGACCAGTAAGCGCATCAGGAATCATAACCGGAACCTGGCCCAACCCATTCTTCTTCTTCTCTCCTTCTCTCTCCCCTACAGCTACCTTTTTAAAAAATTGTGGTAAAATACACATAACACAAAAATCTACCATTTTAACCGCCGTTTAAGTGTACAGTTCTGTGACATTAAATGCATTCACACTGTTGTGCTATTTTAACCACCATCCAGACACAGAACTCCTTTCATCTTGCAGAACTAAAACTCTGTGCCTATTAAACAAGCGTTCCCCATTCCACCCCACAACCCACACCTACCTTCTTAAATTTACTTATTTATTTAAAAACGTCTGTTTCTAAAACTCAGGGGAAGATTGGTGGATACGTCCAGTATGTATATCTTTTCCTTCTGAAATGGTCTTTTAAAAATAAGCTTAATCTAGCACCATCTATTACCGCATCAGTCAGGACTATTTTTGTTTCCCAGAAGCTCAACTCAAAGTTTTAGGAAGTAAGAATGGAAAAAAAAGAAAAAAACTATGCTAACTCTTTCATGTAACAGTGGAAAGGGCAGAAGTACATCTGAGGCTTTAAGACAAGAAAAATAATTCAAAGATCTTTCAGACAATGTCTGTAGGAAACTCCCTACCATCTCCAGCTTCTGCTTCTCTCCATGTGCTGCCTTTGTTTGCTCTCACGGATGTTATCGGAGGCGTGAGGTCATATTGCTCCCCAGGGGACATCTGGCATGTCTGGAGACATTTTTGGTTGTCACAACTGAGTGATGCTACAGGAATTGAATGGGTCAATGTCAAGGGAGCTGTTAAACATCCTACAATGCCCAGGACAGTCCCCCCAAAAAAGAATTTTCAGGCCCCAAGTATCAACAGCTCTGAAGCTGAGAAACCCTCATCTACTCCATCCTACTCCTTCTGTATATTCAGTAATAGGAAATCTTTACTTTTCAGGCCGCTTGTCTGGTGGTCTCACCATCAAAGAAAGACTGAAATTTCTTCCTAGTTTCAAATTTTTTTAGCTCTCCAGGATGGCTTCTAAATAGACTTATTTGAGTCAATTGCCACTCAACTTCAATCAAGAAGGGAAGGGCCACAGGGAGGTAGGGCCTGGGATGGCCTCTTGAAGCCCCCTTCCTTGTATGGATGCCATCCTCAGAGTGGGAAAACTGCAATGACCTGGGTAGACATTCCAAATAGTGTGTACCACAAAATAGAGCTTTCTTGGTATAACTGTACTTTAAAAAAAAAAATCTTAGTGTTTGCTCTTTCTTTAGCAAATTCTCTAAAAAATCTATAACTGGAGTAGTTACCATACTTAGGTGTTTCTTGTAACCAGCGAAAGTGTTTAATCATCTAGTTTTAAGCAGAAATCATTCCCCTAACACATAAATTAAGTAATGAGATATGCAAAACAGAGGGGAAAAGCATAGATATATATAAGGTTCACTTTTGAAATTGGCAAAAATAATGAATCTTCATGTCTGCAGTGATAAAGCTGGACTCCTCTCCTCTTAGTAGCTCCATCTTCTGTTAGATCGCTTGCAGATCTGCTGAAATTAGATGTCAGTGTAAATTATGGTGCAGGCCGACTTACTAGCCAAGGCTATGAAGGGTAGACACATAAAAACAAGGTGCTATTGAATGTAATTGCTTCTGATCTTAAAATTCTTAAGTGACAAAATTGATGCTGATGTGGTATCTGCAGCAGGTAGTCCCTTTAATTGATACTGACTCACTTGGGGACACTTTTTTTTTTTCTGACTGGTTTTATTTTTTTCTTCCTCATTGTAAAATTCCAGAACAGGAAGTCAGCAGCTTATAACTTGGATAGATCACAGGGGCAAACGATAGTATTCGATGGTAGGTAGAGGAAGTGGAGCTGTGCAAACTTCTTCCGTGGCCCGTTGCCCTGTAAAGTCTGAAGGGAGAAAATGAATCTGTGCAAAGAGCAACTGGAGATAATGCTTGGAAAGAAGTTGGCACTTTCTTGAGCCTTGTTAAATTAGGAAGAAAACCCCATTAGCAAACATTTCCTTTCTTGTCTATTCCAATAAGGAGAAAGAGGAAAAAGCATGGCCCACGGGGGGAGGAAGGAGATGCATGGTTCTGTCTGCTCATTTAAATACTTAACAAGCCACAGGGAAAAAAGAAGGCATCCCATTCCACTGTGCATAACATACGTCAGTAAGTCCTAACAATAAATCATACCATGGACGGCTTGTGAACACTGCTCAGCCTCCTGTGAGATAGTTCGCTTGTTCTTGAGCCAAAAAAGCAAACAGTCCAACTGTCTATCTAATATTTGTTCTTCTCCTGCCATGAGAAACAGTTTCCAGAAAACAGAAAGGATAATTGTTTAATTCTTACCCTGCCTTTATGGCAAAGTTATAATTGCCTCTCGAAGTAACAATTTTGTTATCTTATAGAATTTCTTTGAATGAAAGGAGAATATTTCAGGAACATGTTTAGGTTTGGCAACACTATAAATTCTGAAGGAAAAGATAAGAAGCTGCCTTTATGCTTTATATGGATCAAGTTAACAAATTTTGCCTGAAGATGAAGGTCTCTAGGGGACTAATACTGAGTATTTGGCCATTCATTGGATGAAAAACTAGTGAATGAGATTTTTTTTCTTCTCTATTATGCTTACATTTGATTGAAACTGCAGAGTCATGTGTTTTCAAATATTTCCAAAAATCCACCTAACTGGCTATTTGGGGAAATAGTTGTGTCATTTGGATTGTACTTATCAAGGGCAGAAAATGAGTCCTATGTAAGAAATCGGAAACTTCAAAGCAGTTGTTTTTTTCTAGAGTCTTCCTGATTCTGGAGCTCAACTGCAAGGGATTTTGTAGCTGTTCCCACCCAAACTATGACTAGTGCCAGGTGATGAATACATTTCACTGGGTCTCTCCAGTCTGATGAGGGGTAGAAGTGAGAAGGGCAACAAAGAGGCAGGCAGGGGTAAACTCAAGTTACACTACAAAAAATACAATATTGTTTGGATCTGGGACTCATCTATTATTGCCTGATACGTATTACCCTAATGGCTGCCCCACTTCACCCCTGCCTCCAATTATTCCGGAAATCCAGAGGAAAGATCCCATATGTTTAGAAATCAGCCCTCCTGACCATCAAAGGGCACGTGGTTTTCCCTCCTCCCCGGCCCCCACCTCTTGAGAAAATGTTTAAGGTCTCTGTAGCCCAGTCTGGTGCCTGACATTTCTGACACAGAAGGCACTCACGGCATCCAAGCCCCACGAGGTACTAAGCCAATAATGAGAAGGAATCTCCCAGCCGTTAGTTGGCCCCAAGCCTTGTCTCAGCCGCTGCTGCATCATGAACCTCTGTTGACGATGAGGGTCCTGACCTCTGTGCAAGGGTGGTGCCTTGTGCAGCTTCGAAAGGTACCAGGGATATTTCTCACAGATGGTGGTACCTCCAGTGCTTGTTCTGCTGGGCCCAGAAACTGGTCTTGGCAACCTGGGGACTGCCTCAATTCTGGGAGTCTGACCATTAATATGCCACAGCTGTGCTATGTTCTCCAGAGCACCTGAATACACAGAAACACACTGGGTTCTGCCCTCAGATGCAACGATGTCCTCTCCCCCTATGTGTGGCGCCAAGTCATGTCTATACCAAAACAGAGATGTTTCATGTTCCCAATATTTTACTTGCCAAGAAGTGGTAAGGAAAGGCACATAGCAGACTGATATCTCATTACCCCTCATCACGGAGCCCTAAGCATTAATATTAGAGCAAATTCTAAGGCACTGACTCTCCACTGAGAAATGGGTTCTCCCATGAAGGTCCTTTGGCCCCAGCGCAAGTTGACTCTTAGTGGTTCCTGTGTCAGAACATCATGTTGAAACCCTGTGGAGACTGTAGCTTAGGCTTCATCCACAAGACCTGAAGAAAATGCTCTCTAGTCCACCTTAAATTCAATATTTAAATGTTTTAAAAAATTATCTTCATTACTGTGCGTGTGCAGAAAAACACTAACAAACAGTGAAGGGCTCATAAGAAGTTAACTGAAAAGAAAACAGAAAAAAACCCCAAAAAACAACTAAACAGAAAGGAAATCTGAAAACCTAAATCTCAATACAGGAAGAATGGAATTCTGGGATCCTTGAAACCAATTGTGTTTAAACCAACATCACAATCTGTCACTCCCGCTCTGACACACAAACACACACATCATTTGGCTTCTAACCATGCCTGGTATTTACTTCCTTATTTTTTTCTTTTTCATTCAAACCATTCTTTTTTGTACCTCCAATGATAAGAAAAACCAGCTATGTTTTTTCCCCATTTTCTACCCTCTCCCTTTTCCCATTCAAACAACACCTTTCATTTCATTACTCTTCTTATAAGGTACAGATACCCTATTAAACTATTAGGAAAGAAGGTATAAAATTCAAAGTAACCTTTCAAGCTGTAGAATAATCACAACAAAGAAATTAAAATATTAAGCATCAAAGAATTTCACATACTGAATCACTAAAACTAGGAGGAAGGGGCTAACATCTTTTCTGGGAGGAGGCGACCTCACAATGTGAAAATTCTCCTGCTTCAAGAATAACTGAAGAAAAGGAATTATGTTTTAAAGAACATGATATAAGTAGAATGGTGTTTGTTTCTTCGGGGGAGCTATTTTTTCCCATGAAATAGATGCAGAATTAAAGCCTGAAGAGCTTGTGCACACCTCTGCTTTCTTTCTCTAAAAATGCCTGCCTCCATTTTAGGCGTTTAAATCAGGCACACATTTTTTTACACAGGATGGTTCAAGCAGGACTAGAAGACTAAGCATTCAGTGACCTGAGATGGGTGCCCTCTTTCTGCAAGGTATAATACAGTTTCTTCAAACTGATAATTGTCACCAGAAGGAATTCATATTAAAACCTTAACCTTGCTCCAAAATCCTCTCCGTAAAAGCCTATAATTTGTGCAACCTGATGTATCTGACTGTCAGGAACAGATATATTGGCCTTACCTGCTCCCGAAACAGAGGACACTCACCTGTTCCTCAGTTTTTGTCTCTTAATGATTAGGACTATTTCCATCATCTGTTTCCACTCTTTGCCTCAGACATCCTACTGCTGTCGTTTATCTAAAAGCTGAATACTAACAAGGAGACACGGTTCATGCTGAATTTGAGTTTCCTTTGGGATTGTCACCACCACCACTGAATCCTTCTCCTTTCTCTCTTTCTCCCCTCCCTCTTTTTTAATCTCACCACCAACAGAGCTTAGTGATCCAGTTATAAAACTGATACAGAAAGGTCAATAGGCAGACAAAGCAAACCCAGGACGGCCCAGGGGCAGTGGACTCCCAAGCTCAATGCCAATTTAATTCCCATTGGAACAGTTACCCCACTATGGAAATTTGAAGCAAGTCCATAGGGTCAAATCCACTCCCAATTACCAACCAGAAGCTAAACTAACATTTTTCATAAAGCAATTTACTGTCTGTCATGAACCTTTGCCAAAGCCCAGACTAAAAAAGACCAAAAAAACCCAGAAAACAAGAAACCTGAAAACATTCCCAATGTTGTTTATATTCAGGTCTGTTGAGCCATTGGTAATAGATGTATTGTCACAGAGGAACCAAGGAATAAGGCTTCAAGACGGGAAGGAGGAAAGAAAGGAGAATGGCAGGTAAAGAAAGAAAAATTGCCCATTTAACGAGCACATGTGCCACTGCCTGTAAAAAGAGGAAAGTCAGAGAGCTCTACTTTAAAAAAAAAAGAAAGAAAGAAAAAACAAGGAAAGATTCCCTGAGACAAGACTGAACATAAAACTAAACCGTAAAAATTAAATCAATATTTAAAAAGAATCAACCTGAGATACTTAATTCTTTTAAAAACATTTAATTCAATGTGAAAGCTACAATTCCATTTTCATGAATATGTTCTAGTATTTTTTTTTGTTTACAGCTGCAAAAGTTTTAAACCACTTACTATCACATTCAATCCTTTCATAATCCTAGGAAGCAAGTAAGGTTAATTTCTAATAAAATTGACAATCAAAACATAACAGCATATATTTGTTAATAATCCGTCACAAAGTAGGACACAAAGGTGGCTCAACAAGCAAATTATTACACTGAAACTTCATTAAAAGGTTTTAAGATTTAAAACAGCATTGAAGGCTGTGTGCTTTCAGGCAGCAAGTGTAACTGGAGATATTCGGTGATGGAACCAGCAGTGGAGAGAAGGACTGAGTTCCCTCTTTGAAGAGATTAATTCTCCTCACATGGAAATAACTACGGTATCTAAATGTCACTCAACAGTATATAAGCTTCACTGGCCCATAAAAATATCACTTTCCTATGAATGAAAAATAGGATTAAGATCAAAGAATAAAGGCCATATTATAGAAGTTGGAGATAAATTATTTAAAAATATGTGAGTTGAATAAGCTGAATCCAAAGAAAAAAGAAATTCATCTATTCTTTGCTTGGAATATGTGTGTGTTTTATAATGCACTATATATTTGCCATTACATTTAAAAATATTAATTTCTGTACTTTTAGCTATTTAGAATTTAGTGAAGGTTAGATACTTTTGATGTAATCTAATTTTTTGCTGATTCTCTGGGCTAGTTACCATGTTTCTAATAAATAAGGTTAGGACTTTAAATAATCTTGGGACTTCTGGTAAATGAATGAAATAAAAAGGAGTTTCAGTTACATAAGACATTCACTGATAATGTGATCACAGATCATGAAGACGGGCAGCTCTGCCTGACAAAAGGCAAAGCTCTTGAGGTCAGCCCTGGTCTGAGTCCTCCGTGCACCACTCACTCACTAACTGTGTGGCATGACCAAGTCAAGTCTCCTTTCTGAGACTGGTTTTCCTCATCTGTAAAACTGGAATAATAACTCCCACCTTGCAGGATGTTTTAAGGATGAGGGACAACATGTCAAGTGACCAATACTGGCACTGAGGTAGATTCTTAAAAGATAATAAAGAATAGTTCAGGGCTTCCCTGGTGGCGCAGTGGTTGGGAGTCCGCCTGCCGATGCAAGGGACGTGGGTTCGTGCCCCGGTCCGGGAGGATCCCACATGCCGCGGAGCGGCTGGGCCCGTGAGCCATGGCCGCTGAGCCTGCGAGTCCGGAGCCTGTGCTCCGCAACGGGAGAGGCCACAACAGTGAGAGGCTCGCGTACCGCAAAAAAAAAAAAAAAAGAATAGTTCAGATTATCATCATCATCTTCTTTGAAGAGTATGTTCTACAAAAGTAAAGTCAAACTCTGGTTGCTTGACTTAGCTGGTTAAATGCAAAATTAGGCAGAAGGATGTTGCTTTCATTAACTCTAAGAAGAACAAAGTAAGATCCGGAACATTGTCATCACCAGATCATCAGTTCAGAACCATTAAAAGTCAGCATTTATCAGCACTTCAAACACAGAGATGCCACCCCTCCAAATCTGTTTAATACAGAAAGCTTCAAATAAATCATAAGATTTAGTAAGTCTCAAGATTCACCGGTTATCCCTGATTATTTAGCAGTTAAAATATTTAATTAAATCATTCATTTGGTATAGACATATGTATAGTAATTCAATATGAATATATGTATAATAATTCAATTAAAATGAAAATCTTTAAATTTACCAGTTAATATTGGCATATGCTGGGAAATAAGCTGACGTCATTAAATCCAGGGGTTATGAATTGTTTAGTTATATCCTCAGAGTTTTGTACACCTTATGTCACATAATAGGTGCTCAGTAATTATTTATTGTTGAATTAACCAGGAGCAGAAATGGAAAACTATAGAATATCAGAAACATCAGTGATGTAATACCTTCATATTGACTCATGGTTTCATTTTTAGTATTTCATGGATTCAGCAATCAACAGATATACTTACTAAATGCTTACCAATGTATGAGGCACTGTGCCAGACCAGGAAGACGGAAGTGAGCAAGACAGGCAGGTCTTAAATGAGATAGTGCAGCAAATAGTGCAGTGCCTAGCACATAGGAAGCTCCCAGAAAATAAATGAGCAGTAGAAGTCACAAAACAGGCATGAAGAGATCCATGCCAGTCTCTCTCTCTCCCTCTCTCTCTCTCTCTCTCTCTCCCCATATATGCATATTACATATATGTATACACGTAACACATACCTAAAAAGCTTCAACATCTGACTCTATCATCCAGAAATCCACAAGAAAAAACCAAAGTTTTGTCAAAGTATTTTTTGCTTCATTTTATTTGTTTCTGCAAACTGTGGGCTACTCATGAAAGAGCCTTTCAAATTAATGAAAAAGTAGTTGCTGCCATCAAAGACTCCCCAAGAGTCTTCAAACTTCCTGTAAATTGGCAGCATTCTGCTCAAGCTGTTTAGTTCCCACAGAAACGAGTCTTTGAAGCTGACAAGGTGTTTGTAGACGAAGCAGTAGTTTGCTAAAAAACCATTACTTTTGTTTTACTCCAGACCTAGTTAAGCCTGATTTGCAAAGAACAAAGCCTGAGTTTCCTAAACCACTGCTGGGCCACTGCAAGACAGACTCCTTCCTACTGAGTGATGGCCAAAGGCTCCCCGTGCAGCTGCTGAAGTCTATCGATGCACACTGTACGTCTCTGCCTCTCATTATCCTGTCTTAGGTAGCTGAGGATAAGACCAAGCTACTCTATTGAAGGATCACCAGCCAACACAATGAAAACACACTCCCCTCCCACAACCAAGCCTTGGAAAGCAACACGGGGCTAAGTGTGTGAGCAAAGGAGACACAAAAACCTAACTCCAAGACGGAGCATCAGCTTCTATATTGATAATAATATAAACAGCTACCATTTACTGTGTGCTTCCAAGTGCCAGACATTGTACTAAGTGCTTTATATTCATTACCTTACTGACATACTAGAAAGAATGCCGGGATATGCCAATGAGTAGACCTGCTTCATCACTTAGCAGTTGGTTGGGGAAAACACTTGTTCTGCACTCTTGCTGTTTCCTTCCACCAAAAGGGATCTTTGTCCTCTGGTCCTCCTCATTGCCTCACTTAACCATAGGAATGGATGGCTACCTGGTTGGTGAAGTGAGTAGGGGAAAGTGAGAATTCAAGGCCAAACACCTGCGCTTTTTCTCTTTCTGGAAGGGACCCACCAGCAGAGAGCGCAGCTTCTCTGCTCCGTCATGCCCTACCTCTTACGGCCCACCACCCCCATTTGGAGAGGCCTGCCTAGGCTAGCAGGGCTATGCCTCAGCTTTGTTCTTAGCAGGTTCAGTTGTCCACAGAAATGAGCCACATTCATAAACATGGTATTTTGATTTTCCACTAGCTGCCATTCTGGCTTCCTTTTCAACAGGTTCAGAATTTGGGAAAGAAGTGCTGATACTTTAGAGGACATGCTCAAATGTTTTATAATCTTTCAGTGCCTTCATTTTCTTTTCTGTAAAATGAGAACAGTAGCACCTACCTCATAGATGAATTGTGACCATAAATGAGATAATACCTGTAGAGTAAGTGAAAGGCATATAGTAAGCACATAATAAACATTAGCAATTACAATTAGTGATCTTGTTGCCATTATTATTTTTATCATTTGACTAAATGGCCTGCCAGATCTATTCCTCTCCTGATATTCTACAGATTTCTGTAATATTAAAGTTACTTTATTTTTGAGCAAGTCACTTTCTGAGACTCAAAAAAGGTAAAAATAATAACAGTATCTGGATCACAGGATTTACCTGAGAATTATATTTGAAAAAATACATGTTTAGTGCTTAGTCACAGTGTCTGACATATTAGTGCTCAATAAATGATTAGTATTATTTTTTTTTTATTATGAATCATCTCATTCTTCTCACTCTAATCTCTTCCATGTCTACTGTGTAACAGTATTTAATTTAATCTGGTCTGTCATAAGTAACACACGGATTTGTTTCTTATACCTGTAGGGTTTTATCTTTGTCTAGATCCCCCAAATCCACTCTCCATTTGTCTAATTTTAATAAAGTATAGTATTGTCCTTTTTCCAGTAAAGAAATGTGGAATGTTTGCTTCAAAAAAGAGCGGATAATAATGAATTACATACGCTTTAGTTTTAGAGACTTTGGCAGTGCAGCTCACATGCCAACCAGATGCTTTTTACTAGATTATGGTCACCAACACCCAACAAATAATGAATAAAGAAAGAAAAATACATGTAAACATCAAGTATAAAAATGGCAAAGTAATGAAAGCCAAGTTTCCTCTCATTTCATCAGAATAACTTCTCTGAGGTCATGACATTTTAAGCATTTTCTAGAATGAATTTTAACCCAGTGCTAAAGGCAGCACAGTTTTGTATTTCTTGCTGATAAGTAAAAAGTATGTTGAATACTTTCGAGTCTCGGTATGGTCATTATGAGTTATAGCACATACACAAACATACAGAGTAGGAAAGCATGTTCTCCCTGAATTGAATTGAACTAAAAGACATGTATTTTTAGCAGTTCTGTAGAAAGTACACTAAATCTTCAAAACACAGAAGGGGAAATAAATATCCTATCAATCCTCACTCTGAAAAAGATTTGAATCCAACCTGAAGGTTTTAGTAAGACTTCAACACTACAAAAACTTATGTTGGTCTTCAATGAGACATGTTCAAACAGAGATGATTGACTTTTCACTTAAAAGTACAAAAATTTTAAGTAAATTGGAAAAGCTTGATGTTCTCAGTGTAAACACATTTCCATGTCATCAATCACAGTTTATATCACTATGAATATTTTGTGAGGGTTGGCTTCAAAGAAGAGTTATTTTAAATATATACCTATTAACATATTTGATAAACTAAAACTCTGTGACCATATATATTTGAGGAATTCCCTCACCATTGCCTGGTAAATTGTGCCAGACTGTAATTACAGGAGGTTCATTCTATTATAAGGATAAGAAATTCTTTTGATATAAAGTTAAAAATAACATGATATAAAACTTAATACCTCCATGTTCAGACATTTTGAAAATAGACTTGTAAATCACCTTCATTTGTTTAATCTTTCCCAGTCCTTGCTGTGCCCTCAAAGAAAACAATAGACATATCTCTAAATAGAAATAGAAATATAGAAATAACTTTGAAATAGAAATAACTTTGTTATTTCTATAATAACGAAGTCTATAGAAATAACTTTGTTAAAGAGACCTTCTCTGTAAACCAGAGGAAAACTATTTGGAAGTAAGCCAGGTATCTTTTCTTTTTCCTCAAATTAATTCTGTCCATGAAATGATGTAATAAGAACAATTTTTGCATGCTGGTTTAAATATTAATATTATCTAAATATCTGGGTTGAACTGTTCTTTAATATTACAAAATAATTCTAAACTGGGAGAATAAGTCATAAATATAACTAAGAAATTTTACGTGTTGAGTAATAATGGCCCACTAAGATTTACAGACATTAAATCTCTTATAAAACAACAATAAATAAAACCATTAGATATCATAGTAAAAGGAAGCAAGATAATACAGTATACTCTATATCCTTGAAATATAATATATAAAAAGTTATATACACAGTTAAACAGCAAAAACAGTAACAATGCTGAAAGTTTTTGTTTCAGTAAATTAAGGAAGGAATGTTTAGATTTTTACCTTACAACAGTCACCAAAAAAAAAAAAAAATTGCACACGACTTAAAATTTTAAACATATAAAATAGAGCCAGAAAAAAAGAAGAGAATTAAAGTAAAGTTTTCTATGCCAACTGCCTCTTGGCTGTGCTGGAGTAATCAGTCTCAGACATGCTTTCCTACCATAAATAGCTTAAAACTTGGCAAAATATATGAGGTAGCTGTTTTTAGGCACTGGACAACAATGAATACAAACCTGCGATTCTGGAAGGAAGGGAACATATGATCTGAGCCTCATGGTGACCTCAGTTTTCTTCTGGGGGCAAATCATGGAGATGAGGCCAAGGCAAAAGGCAGCAGATAGTTTGAGATGAAGAAGTAGAGATGAGAGTTTGTAAATTCCACGAACTGGGAGATTAGGATTGACATATATACACTACCATGCGTAAAATAGATAGCTAGTGGGAACCTGCCATAGAGCACAGGGAGCTCAGCTCGGTGCTCTGTGACAACCTAGATGTGTGGGATGGGGGGAGGGGGGAGGTCCAAGAGGGAGGGGATATAGGTATACATACAGCTGATTCACTTCATTGTACGGCAGAAACTAACACAACATTGCAAACAATTATACTCCAATCAAAAAAAAAGAGTTTGTGGATTCTGAAGAAGCTACAGTTTGCAGGGCATATTGCCAGAAGGGTAGGAGCTAGGCAAAGGTGTCCTCCCAGAATTCTGTGTAGGTTCTTTATAGATCCTTAGCTAAGGGTTGGACTATAGCCCAAGGTGGGACTCTGAAAATTCTACAGACTGTGTGGGGCTGAGAGTTTAGTGGATATACCGGGGTACACAACCCTGGTAATTATGGGAGGTCTAACCCAGCCAGATTAGAGGGATCTTACCAAGACATCACTAATTCCTTGAGACTCCAGAAAGATGATTACTTAGGAATAAGAATCATATCTAGAGAAAAGAAAACGCCATAGGATCGAGGACAAAACTGAATAGCCCACTCTAACAAAGAAAAACTAAAACCTGACATCATAGAAGGTATTCAACAGTGGTTTCACTCCAAGCCAGAAGAAAACTGGGTACTCTTTAAAGAAAGGCAATGTAATTCTGGTTATCTACAACTATCACCAAGAATGTCTAGCATATGATCCAAAATGACAAGATTCACAAAGAGAGAGGAAAATGTAATCCCTAATCAAGGAAAACAGAAACAGTCAATAGAAACAGAAATAGGCACCCAAGATCATCCAGATGTTAGAATTAGCAGCAAAGACTTTAAAACAACTATTATTAATTTACTCAAATACACAAGATTGGCATAAAGAGTGAATAGATAAATAGTCTCAACAAAGAAATTTTAAAAAGAACTAAATGAAAATTCTAGAACTGGAAAATACAATGAAATGTATTTGTAAGGATAATTGTATTTCATACAATTAGAAATGAAAAATGCAATGGAAGGGGCAAAAATTAGATTGAAGACTGCACAATAAAGGGTTAATGAACATGAAGAGAGATCAACAGAAATTAATCAATCTGAAAACAAAGAAGAAAAAATTGTGAAAAAAATAAAGAGCATAAGTGACTTGTTGATTATGTATCCTAATTTATATACCCAATTCTAAAAGGTATGTAGTGATATTCACGGTTTTAATTTGCAATTTTCTAATGGCTAATGATGTTGAAATCTTTTCATGTGCTTATTTGTCATCTATATTCATCTTTCATCAAATGTCTTGTCATGTCTTTCACCTATTTTCTAATTAGGTAGCTTGGTGTTTTACTGTTGATTATTGAGAGTTCTTGATATATTCTAGATACTTTGTCAGATATGTGATTTGCAAACATTTTCTCCTTGTATGCAGTTTGTCTTTTTATCCTCTTATCAGGATATTTTGCAGAACAAAATATTTTTCATTGTGATAAAGTGCAATTTATCAGTTTTCCTTTTATAAACCATACTTATAGTGTCAAATCTAAGAAAACTTAGCTTCTCCCTAAATTCTGAAGATTTTCTATGTTGTCTCTAAAATTTTTATAACTTTACGTTTTACATTTAAGCCCACGATCCATTGAACTGAATATTTGTACAGGCATACCTCATTTTATTGTGATTCACTGTAGTGCACTTTACAGATACTATATTTTACAAACTAAAGGTTTGTGGCAACCTTGCCATTTTTCCAACAGCATTTGCTGCCAAGCCATAAATCATGTGTGAAGGTAGAAAAAAGAAGATTTTCAATCACGCAAGTTTTCAAAAACCTTACCTCCAATGCATCCTTTTTTGGGAAAATTTCTAGAGGATATGTTCCACTAAAAAGATGAAGGGGGCTTCCCTGGTGGTGCAGTGGTTGAGAGTCCGCCTGCCGATGCAGGGGACGCGGGTTCGTGCCCCGGTCTGGGAGGATCCCACATGCCGCGGATCACCAATCACCAATCCCTTTCCTGAAGAGCTTGGACATTGCTTCATAATCCTTCCTAGCAGAGCACGCCAATAATCACCATCAATCAGAGTCAACACGCCTTAGTCCATTATATTTCCAACACTTGAATGAAACTTTTGCATATATAACATTTATAAATCCTTGCAACACAATTGGTGAGTACTGCTGTGTTCATTTTGCAAATAATGAAACTGATGTTTATTGTAGTAAGTATAGAAGCAAGATATAATCTCATTTTTCTTAGACTCCTAGCTTATAGACACATACCGCTTCCCTTAAAATCCATTTTGCACAGTCCCACACCTGCTCTTGAAATGAAGCAGGTGGCAGTCTACACAACAAAGCCTTCTGAATACCTAGGTGCCTCTGGGACACACAGTAAAGATTTCTAGTATGCAATTTGACATATAGGTCTGTGGTTCAGGAATACTACAGGAGCTCCATGGGAGTCATGAGCATGCAGGTGGTGGTTGAAGTTAGGTGTAGATGAAGTTAGGCGATCACCAAGGGACAGCTATAGAGTGAGAAGAGAGGGCAGGAGAGCAGAAGAGAGCATACTGAGAAGTAGGATGTGCACATGGCTCATTTAAGCAGAGGGAACTCAAAGACTTGTCTGGGAGCTGTTGGGAAGAGACGTTCTCTTTCACTGAGTTTGGACCACAGGTCACCAGGTGGAGCCTGGTAGGAGACCAATGCCCTGTAAAGCACACCCAAAATGTGAAGAGATCAGTGTTGCAATCAGACCTACCCCTGGGTTTCGCAAGTGTGTGAGCCAATAACTTGTTTTGTTTTGTTTTAATCTAAGTCAAAGGGTATTGCGATTTCTGATACTACACCTGAAGATGCTGACAATTTCTTACCAAGATGTTGAAAGTACCAAAAGACAAAACCCATGAAAAAGAAACCCTATGAATTTCTGTCACATATACTTTCCATCACCATTAATTAACTGTTCTTCAATGACCCTTCAGTTGTGAATTCCAGACTTTCCACAAACCGTAACACTATCTTAAGCCAGCTATGCACGAGCTACTTGGATATCATTTTTCTTCCCTGTATAGATCATGTCCCATCTAGCTGAGGGATGCTGAAGATTATCCTATGTTATCAGACCAGGAACAGCCTGAAGAAAGAGCCCACAGTTTAAGCATTTTATTCATGTTATTACTGACCGAGTCTGTTACTACAGTATCCAGCACATTGCAGAAGCACCATATGGGCTTGTAGAGTGAATATGACTTCAGAAGTTGTTCCTTATGTGCTGCACACATTATCCATTTAAGATAAGATTTCTAGGCTGCAAAGGAAAGTCCTATACTTTTACAGACAGACTTCCTATGCTTCTTGTGTATCTGACCGATGCCAATGTTTTCATACATTATACTTAGATTGTTTGACATAACTGCATAAATGCCATTGTAGAAGCTATAACTGAGGATTTGAAACACCCCTCAGATTTCAGTGTCTAAGATAAAACCATGATGCATCTTGCCAGGCCCAGTGATTTCCTTTTGCTCTTTTACAACGCTGCCAGTATGTGTACTAAAGTCTTTTATGATATACAGCTTGCCAGGTGTAGCTGAATTAATTTTGTTCAGATCTCACAATTGTGCTTTTCTCTCATTGGTATTCACTATAATGAAGACCTACGCTCTGTGTTAATTTTCAATCCCCCAGGTTCACTGTTATAAAGTGAATCTAACCCGTGGTTGGCCATTAAACACCTGTGCTGAAATCATGGGCTTCTTGCCTCTTCCCTTTGGAATAATTTCTGGATTAGCATTACATTCGGGAAATTCTGAATTTTACTTGATATCTAACCTCATGATCTCAACCTTTACTGACCAAACAGGCAGACTTTGGCATTAAGATTGAACAAAGCTGGTAAGTAACAATGTCAACAGAGTTTATTCTTTTTGGTGACACAGCTAAACGCACGCATGCTCTCTAAAACACATTGTTTGATCAGGAAGAAAGCAAAGGCAGCTAATCTTTCATCACAGTGCCCTTCAGAAACATCAGCGTGTGTGCATAGATATGCTGTTATCTTTTGAAACTAATAAAAATCAGTCACTGAGGAAATGTAGTTACATCCATTAAAGGCAGAGCTGTTCGCAGTCCGTGGGGCTTACCATGAGTGGAGGTGTACAGTAAGGAAAATCTTGCCAGGCGGAACCCAAGGACTATATAATCTTCTTCACGAAAGCTGGAAAAGCTAGTTTTTGTGCAATGTGACATTCCATAGGATACATTCAGGTTAGTACCTCTCATGAGGGGAAAAGCCCATAAACCAAAAGTTTCAAGCAGAGCATGATTTTGGAAAGGACAGAGAATAGTAAACTACATTCTATTGGATGCAGTAATGTTTCTTCCAACATGAAATTACAGGCTATTTTACAGAATGAACAATAATCCAAGCGAGAGATAAGTCTTATTAGATTAAGAAAATGGAAATGATTTTGTACTTTTCCAATAAAATATGCATTATTAAAAATCCCATGAGGTTATTCATGTCTTTATCTGAATGTCAGATGCTAAGAAAATCAGAGGCAATATTTTAAAAATAAATTTCACTGTTCTCAGAAATCCACTTAGTGGATGAAAAATGAAATCTGGGTCTGTATCTTCTTGCTTGTGTTTCCTATACTGATAACCACATCATGTGCTTCAGGTAATAAATGCTAGATTTATACAGATGTAATGATAATTGACTGATTAAAAGACCCAGTTCAGATGTCATCTCTGCCATGAAGTCCTCCCTCATTTCACTTTCCTCACGTTAAAGATTCTATACCACAGCCCTTGGTTCTCTCATTCGTCATGTTCTAGAACTCTGTCTTGGAAAAAGACTCTATCTTCGTCATTTTTGCACTACCACAATATTTTACACACCATAGGCGCAGACTCAGTACATGTAGGCAGAATGAAATTATTGAAAAAATAACCATAACCCTCACCCGTTTGTATTTAAATGTCAGCTTTCATTTTTTCATAAGTTGGTACTCCAAATGCTTCTGAAAGATCTCTGGAAAAGGGAAATAACTTCAAAGAGAAAAACAATCTGAAGATAACACTAGAGCAAGGATCTACCACAAGAATCATCACAAACTGCTACTCAGCAATAGTATTTTATAGATAAACTGAAGGCCAGATAAATTAAGTAGCTTGTTTCAAGCAACTCAGTGGCAGAATTGAAACCCAGTGCTCTGACTACTATATTGGGGCACTCTTCACCCTACTCTGGTGATGCTGAAACATGTAAATCTTATTAGGACTTGGAGTGTGCATTTTCTTTTATTTATTTTGTATCATTTTCATGCCATCAACATTTCATTCCTTGTATGGGCTCAGTGTGTCTTTTTCCCAGCAATACAGAAACCAGAAAAAAATGAATAGATGAATGAAATGGAAATGAATGCTTTTCTGTCAGTAAGCTCTTCTTGGTATTCCCTTAAAATGTTCTTTTACTTTTAAGCTGTCCATAAAAATGTGCATTCCCTATCTCCCCAGTTATTTGAAGACAGTGGTAATGTGATATACCTGTTTCTATCACCGTATCAGCCGGCACTGTGGTATGGCTCCAGGACTGTAATAGGCACAGAGGGTCATAGATGAATTTCATAGAAGGCAAATTAAGCACATATTGAATACTGAAGGGAGGATTAAAAATGACTAAAGCTCAGCTTTGAGGAAATTACCCATAATTTGATCAGAATAAAATCTAATTTTAAAAATGGACTTAATTTCAGTATTTATGAAAGTTTTGTGCCTTTGGGTTTGGTTTACTTTTCTTTAAGAAAAAAAAAAGGAATTACCTATAGCAAAAAGTAGGACATGAGACACTGTAATCTTTCTCAGTGCTGAGGGTCTCTAAAGCATTTACTCCAGCTACCTTAAGGCAGAAAGGAGCAGTGGTCAAGACGACCAAACAAGATATCACATGAACGTCCTATAAACAACATCTGGCAGAAAGCAGTCTCTCAACAAATATTCAGCATTATTATGAGAGACCAATGGAGAACAAGACAGGCGCAGCCTTATGCCTCACAGAGCTTAAACACTTCTGCATGTTTTACTAATTTTACCTTGGAAATTCAAAGTTAAACCAAATGTAGTAATATTATTTACTTTATATTTAAAACTAAAAGGAATTAAGAAGAAATAAGAAAAACAGAGCAGGTGGCTTATAATTTGATTTTAAAAGAAAAGAAAAATGAGTCAATTGCCAATTTCTAAACTATAGATCCAAACCTTTAACAACCTCTAAATTTCACCTAGGGGAGAAATCAATGTTGTCACCAATGCAAAAAATAATATTCCTAGCCTTACAGACTCTTTAGAAAAAAATTTAATACGAAATTCTTGGAATTAGATACAGTTAAAACTTTACCCACACAGACAAACACACACACCTACAGACGAATATATAGATGACTTTGACTAAGACTGTTTCTATAAGACACTGAAATAGTTATTTCAGTATATTCATTGGTGAAATATATTCTGGGAAAAAGACTTATTTACAATATAATATTTAATTATAGAAATTATTTTAAACTATAGAAAATGTATAAATTCCTTGTAAGCTTTGTTATTATAATTGGTTCTTTTCCAAGTTCTATTCAGCTTTTTTAAAACCTGCTATGGGGCTTCCGTGGTGGCACAGTGGTTAAGAATCTGCCTGCCAATGCAGGGGACACGGGTTCGAGCCCTGGTCTGGGAAGATCCCACATGCCGCGGAGCACTAAGCCCGTGAGCCACAACTACTGGGCCTGCGCTCTAAGCCTGTGCTCTGCAACAGGGGAGGCCGCAATGGGAGAGGCCACGACAGTGAGAGGCCCGCGCACCGCGATGAAGAGTGGCCCCCGCTCGCCTCAACTGGAGAAAGCCCTCGCACAGAAACGAAGACCCAACACAGCCAAAAATTAATTAATTAATTAAAAAAAACAACCCTGCTATGGACTAAAGCAGCAAAGAAATATGGAAAAAATTGTATAGGTTTGGTGGTAGTCCATGTGGTTTTTCTTCTTTTCTTTAATTTCCTTAATAAGGCAGTCTTGCAATTTAAAAAATGAGCAAATAAAAATGCCCCATATGTTTTAACTTCAATTTGCAAATACACTTTTTGAAAAGTCAGAATTTGTAGCCAACTTTTTCTAAATCAAATCACTCATCTTTCAAAGTAAGCCACTTCTCTAGACAATCTAAAACCTAGCAGTTTTGCCACTTTCACTGTCAGCAAATGCTTCTACAGAAATGCTGTGAACATTCGTTGGGTTTATTTTTTTGTAAGTTTTATGAAGTTGTTTAAGTGACAGAGTACTTCAACTTATGGGTGAGTGTTCTATAGGATTTAATGTGTATAAACCACAGCCAGAGATATCACCGTTTGGTATTCTAAATTGCTGACTTCCTCCTCCAACACAAAAGGACACATTTTTCTCGCACATTAATGAACTTTTAGAGTAGCGATAGCACTCCAGGTGGTGTGGTTATCCGTGGATAATCACCCCCCGGAGAATGCCTCCACCTCTCAGAGGTGGTGATCACCAGAAGCATCGCGCCCTCCTGCTTACGTACATGCTGATGGCAGCAACCAGAAACACTTGTAAGACGTGAGCTGCATACAAAATTGTTGTGCTTTGCCCATTTGTTAATTATAAGAGCCACTAACACTACTGGCAAGGCTGTGTACACTTTTACACAGTCATCATAATTACCAAATTTTAGTATATGGTTTTGTGTTGCAACACCATCAATCAAAGTTCATTTTCTGACATGTGTAGCAGAGGCAATATGTTCCACATAAGTTATTTCTGGAATTGCATTACTTACTGTAACAGAGTCCTGTCACGTAGTTCTATTGCACCAACTTTACCTGCCCTGCTGCAGCTGTCTGGGCTATGTCCACTTTTTTTTTTTTTTTTTTTTGCGGTACGCGGGCCTCTCACTGTTGTGGCCTCTCCCGTTGCGGAGCACAGGCTCCGGACGCGCAGGCTCAGCGGCCATGGCTCACGGGCCCAGCCGCTCCGCGGCATGTGGGATATTCCCAGACCGGGGCACGAACCCGTGTCCCCTGCATCGGCAGGCGGACTCTCAACCACTGCGCCACCAGGGAAGCCCTGTGTCCACTTTTATACCTTTTCCAGCATGCACAAAATAAGGTGATGGGGTGGGGAAGAGAATTTTTTTGGAATTTATTTTATTGACCAATACGCACAAATCTAAATTTGCTTTCCTGGAGATAGTTTAAATACTAATGCATCGGTCTTCTAAACCTCTTGGTTTATTTAGGACATATACTTGACATAACTGGCCTTCTGAAAACCAAAACACTTTGTATATTTCCTTGCATGATTTACTTAATAACTAAAAAAACAACCTCTGGGTGATATCAAATGTTTACTTTTTAAGAGAGAAGTATGTCCATTTCCTATTGTTCACCGCTCTATAAAACATGCTTTGAGCAGGAGACAATCCTCATGGAAGGAGAAACATTTTCCTTAAGAAATAAAGGACAGAAAGTTGAAACAGTTTCTTTCCTTCACTTAATTCCACATTGAATTTGCACAAGTATTTCAAGGACAGAATTGGGGCTCGAAAATGGAAACTGAAAAAATGATAAGTCACTTAGAATTTGACAGAAAAATTAGAGTACACTTAAGTGATGCTAAAAGAAAGCAATGCACACGAAGCATAACAAGAAGCAGAGCCTTCTTTAACTGCAAGGCAAAAAAATTCCAACTATTGCCAAATTTAATTTCTTTCCCAGAATTTAACTAACTGCCTAAGATTGGACATGCTACATCAGTGCATTACGAAAATCAGTCACAATTACTATCAAATGCAGGATGTTCTGCTCTAAAAAGCTTTTGAATTAGATCTATTTCAAAAATTAGCAAGGAAACTGACCTAGCACGTGTTTATATCAAGGAATATATTGTTTGAAATAAATCTTTTGCCATCATATTCTTCATATTCGTCTGGGGAATTGAATGTGTAAATTCATTCACTTCTAATCAGTTTCAACACAAATTGAAATCCCAAAATTAGCAGAAAAGGGCAAGGACAATAGGAATAACTAACATACGCATTTTCACTTTTTATAAGATGGTTAAAATTATAATAATTATTATCTAACAGAAATGCAATGAATCTTGTCCTTTTAAGTGTGTTCAATAGTAATTGTAACATAAGAAAATGGTACATATGTATACATATTCAAAATTATCTATAATATATAGGATAGACAGATATATGAGATAGATGACAGATGAGAGATAGATATATAGGTAGACAGATGATAGATCAATGGATATAGATAAACAAACTATGTTTCTCAAGGCAAAAAGGCCTGCAACTTAATTACAAAGAATGGAATGTAGATCAGGTCAGCAGGTCAAGTATTTATGTAGATGCATAAAATGTAGCTAAGTTTACGTATCATCTTTTTCTAAAATAAAATCAAATTCATCACTGATTTGTGTTCTTTTTCTAAAGTCTAATTGAAACTATGTGATTTTCTTACATATGTTCCCACTCTATTAACCCAAATTTTCTATCTTTAATTAAAAGTTTCTAAAGTACTTGTTACTTCCTTGGGGAATGGGCCAGAGGTCCATTTTCTAACTAGAATGTTTCATCTGCCAGGAGAAGTGTGGAAAGATCCAATCACTAAAACCATTATAACTAGAAATTAGAATGCCCATTATTCATATAAATAGAACCACCAGCTCATAGATGACTTTCAAGTCCATTATCATAGCATCTGAAGAGCTCATGATTCCAGGGAGGAAGCCAAATCTTAAAAATATACCTCCTGGAGAGTGCTTGACAGTATAACCTTTGTGAAATAATAGAATAAAGAATTACAATCATTTTTTTCAGAATGTCATGGTTCAAAAGAAAGATGTGACAGTGGGATAGATTGCTCCTGAGACTTGGAAGGTGACATTAACTCTCTCACAAGCATATCAGTTCATCAGAGAGCAAAAGGTATTCCTATCTGAGATTAGCTGCAGAGACCTTGGTGCAATGAATTATTAGCTTCAGCCCATTTCCGGTGGTCTCCATCACATCATAAAATTTTGCATTAATTAAGACCTTTATTTTTAGACTGATCTGAGGACCTAAGGAATAAACACACAGACACACACTGAACTATCAGCCTTATAGACACAACACTGAACGAAGTGTTACTGCCGTAAACATGGCTGCTCTTGGGTTGTCTTACATTCTAAGTCAGTATGTTTATGTTACTGTATGAGGTCTTAAAGGACTGGATTCCCTTCTATATGTGCCTCTATAAAGCATCAACATAACATCACATATGTTAGCAAATTAATTTTGATAGTGATGGCGGCTCTTTTAAGAAAATCTTCCCTAACCCACTCAGTTCGGTTGAGATGCTCCTCTGTGCTGCCACAATGCCTAGAGAATATATCAGTCACTGCTCTTACAAAAGTCTTGTGTGTTGAGACACCTGCCTCTTTTTCTGGATTCTAACCACTTTGAGGACACAAATTATGTCTTACTCATTTCTAGATTTCCAACACCTAGTGTGCAGCCCATCATTTGTGCTTAATACATGTCGGTTTAACTGGCTGTTTATTTCATCTGCCTCTTCCATGATGTTGCCTTCCCTAATACCTATCTACCTTCAGCTTTTACAAAGAGAAGTTAGGATGAATTCACATAGACACTTGAGTTTTGTGGATCATACTTTCTATTAGAAATAAACTGCAAATATGGCTCTCTTGCAAGGTCAGGAGCAGTTGAAAGAAGCAATGGAAGGAGAAAGTCTTTGGATCACCATCAAGGCAGTAACTGTGACTACAACCAGGAAGCAGCATGTGATTCCAAAAAAGCCACACTTCAGATATAAGATCTACAGCCAGCCACTAATGACACCCACAGAGTTACATGCGGAAGGTCAGGCACACTATTCTTCTACCTTCTATTTTCCTTATCTTGAATTTTGGTCCATCTTCTGATCCCCCTACATCAATGGGATAGTGGAGGCAATGGTTACATCTATTCTTCAAAATCATAACAGCTTTCTCCAGAGAACGCAGGTGAGGACGGCTGGTAAAGGGAAGAGGAACACCCACACATGACTCTGATATAGTCACTGACAAGATTGTTGCCTCTTTTCATTAAGGATCCTAGAAGAAAGGATAGTGGAGTGGATGTGAGTCTTATTTATAGTAAGGTATACAACTGTACCCTACATATACGGCTGAAGTCCTTCATTCTCTACCTCATTATAATATACAAATTATAGCCTCAGAGAGTAAGAATGATTCTGGGGGTGGGTCTTTATAATTTCCCCTATCCCTAATACAGTACCCTATGTGCCATGTACCCTGAGTCCTGGATGTCTGTGCCAATAAACACTTCCCAGATGTATTTATTATTACCTCACATTCCATTGAGGCAGACACAGAAGTATTATTTATAGTTTGGAAACCTTGACACAGAAATGTGAAAGGACTCCTCCCAGCTTGGGTGACCTCCATCGTTACACTGCTTAACTGCAGACCATAAAATACATGGATGAATAGAATTGAAAGCATCTTAACATGGATTGGCTTCAGGGGATCCAGTAATGCACTGAAGTCATACAAAATCTTACCCCTATGTGTAGTTCTCTTTTTTCTGGCTAAAAATTCTCAGTATTATCAGATTCTAAAAAGGAACTATGCCCAAAACATTAATAACTAAGAAAATGGATATATCATAAAGGAGATTCTTCACTCAGTCCTACAGTCAAATATTTTCTAAGGGTTCCTTCCATAAAAATACCTCTTTTATTCCGAGGGGAATACATGGTGAATGTGACAGCTACAACTCCCCCAGAGGTTTACAGCCTAGTAGGAAAAAATGGAACATACAAAAATGACCAGAAACAAGGTTTTATATGAGAGGAACAAATGTCCCATGAAATTTCAGAAGAGGGACATCCCTTTTGTTTGGATATTTAGTGTGCAAAATAGCATTCAAGCCCAGCCTTTATATTATAAGATTTCTATAGACAGAGACAGGAGCGAGGAAGAGGGAGATGAGTAGCCTTCACACTCAAAGAGTCAAATAATAAAAGTAAGGAGGTTGGAAAGAAATAACTTTGAAAATTCAAAAGATATTGGAGGAAATTAGTTTGCCGACAGCTTTTGTGCAATGGCAATAGAAAATAATTTTTGGAAATACAGGTGGTAACTCTGAATATGAGGGGAAAATTTTGGACTGTAATTTGTAAAACAAAAAAAGTCATGAAGGGCCTTGGAGCCAGAAAGTGGCACTATTAACGCAATATTTTAGGAAGAATAATCCTTGACAACTATGCAGAAGGCACTGTTGAGGGGAGTAAGGTCTAGAGGAAAAAAGACCAGTGCAAGGTTGGGACAATACCAATATGAACTGTCACTGCTAATACCACTGGCAGAAGGATGGATAAGGGAGAATTTGTGACCAAGAAATTAACAGGACAGTATGATTGATTGGGTCTCTGTCCATAAAACGGGGATAACAATGAGTAGCTACTTCGAAATCTACATATTTAAATGAGATAATCCATGAAAACACTTAGAACACTGTTTGGTACATAGTAATAGTACAATAAGCATTAATTATTGTTATTACTGTCATTCAATATAAGAAGAATAGGGAGAAATCAAATCCTGCTGAAATTGGATCCTAGTTATCTGATATACTGTAAGAGCATTAAAAAAATAGGGGGCATCAAAAGGAGAAGGAAGAGGTTTAGGGCAAAGGGAAGGGGTATACACGTGGAAACTAAAGACTGGTTACAGAAATATGGGGTTGTGGTGGAAAAACTAGTCGGAGGACAAATAAAAGCAAGGTACTGCATGACAAATTCTGGGAGAAGGCCCAGATTTCAGAATTATCCACCTAATAACAGTAACAAGCTATGGGAGTGGGTGAGATATCTAAAGAGAAAGTATGAAAAGCGGGGAGATACAATGAAAGGTCAGAACCATACAGAGTGCCCAAGTTTAGGGGACAAAAGAAGGAGGGCACTTAGAAAGGATGGAGAAGAACTAGAATAATGCTGTTTTCAGAAAGCCACAGAAGTGGAATTCATTAATTGATAGTTAAGGAGATACTTCCAAGACTTCTGGACAGATGAAAGAAAAGTCGATGAAAGTGATGAGGCAGAGGTAAATTAATATAATGCTTCTTCAGGATATTGGCAGAGAGGCTGCCCCCAGCAGGAAGTGGAGGTCAGATTGGATCTAGAGGACATAGGGTGGTTTAAGGACTAGGAAATGTGAAGCCAAGTTTGACGTGAGACGGGGCTCAGGTGCAACACGGAAAGCCACGCAGACAGACCAGCCAAGGTAGCAAGCCCAAGAGGTTAGTCTAGGGCAGAATCCACAGAGATATTGAATAGAAAAACTGAAGCAAAATGGAAACAGTGCAGTTTAGTGGTTAATTCTAGAATTAAGCTACTCTTAACTCTAGAATCATACTGACTGCCTCATATTTGAGCTTTGCAACCTTGGGGAAGTTCCATCCATCTGGGCGTCTAACTCTCATCATGAGGAAAATAAAACCTACTGCACAATGTTGTTGTGATAAGAGATAAATGAGATAAAAGAGGTAAAGAGCTGATGCACATAAAGCACTCAGTACAATAACCGGCACTTAAAGATGTTAGCAATTACTATTAACAGTGGCTAAGAAGTTCTCCAATAGGCTAGACACCATAATTGCCGATGCCTTTTAGTAGAAACCCAAAGCTAAGACCAAGAGAGTCTACCTTGGGGATTAGATTCACCAGCCTGTTTGAGAAAGACCTTGCTAGCAGTGTGCCACATGGCCATTGTAGTTTAGGAAATGCAGAGTCATTTACATTGTTTTATCAATACAGTGACACGATTAAAATACATTTAAGAGTTAATTGTGAAGTAGTATTCAGAATGGTTTGGACAAAAGAATGTCTTGTTAAATTCATTTCCCATGCTAAAAATTCATTTTTAGCAAAGAGAGCAGTGTGGTTGTTTCAGTTGTCTCAACATTTGCTCCTGAGTGTTCACTCCCCATGGACTAACCCTTTCCTGTTATGTGTCATGGAGACCCCTTCCACTGGGTATATACTTAAGGGTGTTTTCTATTCTAATGATTCCCAGCCTGAATGTGGAACAGGAAAATATAATCTTCAATGCTACGTGTTATAAGGATTTAAAATGGCTAAATTGTTAAATCATTGAAAGAATGAGAGAATGGCTGTAGATCTTTCAGTTGTCACAGATACGTCGACTTTACTTAACTCCATCATATTTAAAGCCAACTTACTGTGCATCAAGGATTGGAACAAAACACATGTAAAACACTATTGCTTTCCAGAAATGACAAGAATATCCTACAAGTGAAAACCCAGCCTTTGACCCCTCCCCCCACTTTCCCTTCCCTATGTGTCTAGAGGCTCACCACATGCCAACAAGGCTGCAAACCAATCTCACATTTGCTAAAAATAATTGCTTTCGTTCTATGTCTGTTCAGGCATGATGCTCTGAAATAAGGTACAAAGCGCAGCAGCTTCAATTAACAAATACAACTACAATATTCTTCAATTCTGCATAGATTCATTTTTACCCCAAGGATTTTAGAACACATCAGAAAAGTTGAATATTATTCCTCTAACATCTGTCAGCAAAACCAAAATCATATAGTGAGATTCACACAAATCACAGCAAACCTGCCACCCCCCAGCAAGAGTCAAATATCCACCCTATGCTACAGCCTTCAAAATACCGAGATAATTGATGGACAGCCTTCTTTTCTTGTCTCATCACCAAGGTTTCACTTCACAACAATACCACATGATGAGTCCACTTTTTTTGATGCTAATGTGTGAATACTGTTGTCATAATTTAGTATGCAGCGTGCTGGTCTGAATCGACATGTTTGTAAGGGATTCTATCGTGTCAAACAGAGGAGAAGGGAAAAATCTGACAGCAGGTATTTGTCAGATATGGCCAAATCTCTGCTGGACACTGCTTTGGCTGCACAGTCCCTGAAGCATATAAAACTTATCCCACTTTTATAAAGCCATGCATGCATGAAGCTGAGGGTAGAATTTCAAGCAGGAATTGATGACTTAGTAAAAATGTGTGTAATTTCCCCATATAAAAGAGAAATGGAAGGCACACCAAGAAAACATTGTTCCTGGGTGAGGTGATTAAAAATTCAAGAGCCCCTTTTGAAGTCAAAACCTCACAAAGCTCATCAAATCTGTTTAAAGGTAGACATCTGCAATAAAGAAAATTACACAGGAGAATTAAGCAGCGGTAAAGGAGGTGCTGTGGTGCTTCTATCTGTCTACATTTAGTTCAGAAAAACTACTAAAGCCAAGTGGAAACAGGTAGATTTACCTGGCAGATTAGCAAATACGTGTGCTTTTCAAAGAAGGGCAATAGTTGCAACCATTCTTATGGGAATGCTGCCTTTAAAGAAAAATTTTCAGTTTATTTTATACCCAAAATTCCATGGTTGGGTAATTAGAACTTCTGTTTTTTGGATTTTTTTTTTTGAAGTCCCACTTGTTAATAAGCTATTATTGGACCCTGGAAAAATGCTGACATGTTTATAACTGAAGCTAGGGCAGAAAAATTTCAAACAAAAGAAATAAGATCAATTTACAATGGGATGAAGAAACCCATCACAGATTTCAGTACAGAAAGTGGCTCACTTAAGATATGATTTTAGCTATTTTAGTAATAGGATTACTTGTCAGATCACACAATTTACATTCTTACCAACAGTGTACGAGATTTCCCTTTTCTCCACATCCTCACAAGCATTTGTTATCTCTTTGTTACCTTGTTGATAATAGCCATTCTAACAGGTATAAGGTGATATCTCATTGTGGCTTTGATTTGCATTTCCCTGATGATTAGTGATGTTGTATATCTTCTTATGTACCTGTTGTCCATTTGTATGTCTTCTTTGGAAAAATGTGTATTCAGATTCTCTGCCCATTTTTAAATCACATTGTTTGCTTTTTTTGCTTAGTGAGTTGTATGAGGTCTTTATATCTATTTTTTTTAAATAAAAAAGATGACAGAAAAATTCAGTAATCTGATGATCACTTGATCATGTCAACTTTTCTTCATGGTAGAAGTTTCTATCAAGGCTATTAAAAACATTTAAGTAAGATAGCCGTAAACTGAGGGACTTTCGCGAGTAAAAGGCGGCGTCATTAGTAATTACACCAGTGTAATAGACATAAACCCAAACTGCTAGACATTTGAGATGTGGCGTCACTTATAACAGTGGCTTAAAAAATAAAAATTTTTTGAGGGGCATGGGCAGGAGAAGGATGGTAATAAAGGGTCCAGAAAAATGAAACAGAAAACTTCAGGATAAATCTAGCCTACTTCACAAGTTTGTTTACAACCAATTCTATGAGTAATTGTCTCTCATAGCAATAATTTCTAGCAAGTTCATATCTCTTGTGAATTAAACTATTTCACAATTATGTGAAAATTAAGTTTCTTAATTAGCCATATTCTATACCTTAATTAGGCAGAAAATAGGCTGAACCAGTTCTGATTCTTTGTTTTCAAAAGAAACAGATTCCAATTATCTTCAGAAAATTCTAAAAGGGAAAGAGACTATTTCTCTTGCTTCAAGAAGGGGAAGTATCAGTGCAGTACCAGAGGCTTTTGTGGCAGGAATGCACAGAAATGTTACCATTAGGTGACTTCATTCCCACCATCTTCCATCCTTCCTTACCTTCCTCGAGTTCAATTCCCGGGTGAGGGAGATTCTGATTGTCTCAATTAGGGTCAACCTTCTCCTAATGTGGTCAAGGGAGTTCAGTCACTCACTGAAAGTCTACCAGAGCAATCGCTGAGCAAATGAACCCATGAGATTCACTACATATGATTTAAATCGTTCTTATTATTGATAAATAAGTAAATCCTATAAATGGAATGCTGATTTGCATTCCCATCCTACAACCACTGGACAATACTATGTCTCTGATTTAACATCTGGTGCTCCAAATCTCAGAGTAGCTGCACTTCAGTCAGGGCCTCTTTAATAGATAAGAACTGCATCAAAATACGACTAATACATTTGGAGATATCTGATGTTAGCCACCATAGACACCAGGATCAGACACGTGCTCTGGAAAGTATATCTCCAAATGATCTTACAGACTGACATACTCTTCTTTGGAAAAAAAGATCCAACTCCTTTTAATGTTGATTAAATAAACTACAGCTGCTAGAAGAACACAAGAAAGAAACAATGATGAGAGGAGCCAATGGGAAGATTTGATTCCCCAGTAACATGAGTTAAACTCATCAGCTATTCATTGCTCCAGTTGATACAAAAATACCTACTCTATTCCAGCAGTCAGTTGTAGATAACAGTTAAACACACCTTTTCCATAGTGACAGAGAACCACTGAAGCTGTTCCTATACTATAAGGATTTCCATAAACTTATTTTTACTCCAAAATGATGATGACTTGCCAGAAATCAAAAGCAAAAACTTCAAAATATGAAATTGCACCTTTACTTTAGTTATTAAACACATTTGAAATTCAATTATCCATAGCATCAATTTGTAATCAGCCATCTGCATCTTTAACAAATTAAGGTAAGGTCTCCACACCATTTATTTAATTCTTTATCTAATTCTTTATCTAATTTAATTCTTTAATTCTTATTGAATTATTGCTCACTTCTTGTACTGTATTTTCTTCTACATAAAAAAAATGATTTCATACTCACAACATAAGTCAGTTGGAGGCCTGTTCAGGAAAGTAAAATAGTTTTAAAATGTACAATGCCCAGAAGCAAGGTTAAATAAGATTGGGCTGTGTGCTGGGAGATGTTAGTGTTATGACCTGATGATTTCAGGCTCCAGAGAAATACCCAGGTCAAATTTCTAGCTGGCTAAAGAACAACATTAGCATTGATTGTAGCACTGGCTGCAAGCCTTCTGCCCTGCCTTGTGGCTAGAAATTGGTTCCTTGGTGGCAACACCAACAATAAAGAAAAAAGAAAAATAATAAATGCCAAAATAATACAGAATGTTGATGTAACCTTTTGGACAACTGAAAACACATCAGAGGCTTGAACATTTGTATAGATGTGAAGCTTGAATAATTTTTAGAGCCTCCAAATCTGTCCTAAAAAGAGTCTCATAAGAACAGAACTTCTGGGGACAAAGTCAAGATGGCATACCAGGAGGATGTGGAATTCACGTCCCTGCACAACTAGGGCACCTACCAGGTACGAGTGGGGGACGGGAGGAACACCCAGTGACCAGCTTGGGGGATCTTGGTTCCCAGGTCAGAGGCTGAGCCTGAGCTCCTGTGGTGGGAGCTCTGAGTCCAAACCGCTGGAATGACAGAGAACCTCAGACCCCAGGGACTATTAATCAGAGTGAGGCCTCCCAGAGGTCTTCATCTCAGCACCAAGACCTAGCTCTATCCAAATGCCTGCAAACTTCAGTGCTGCACGTCTCAGGCCAAACAACCAGTAAGACAGGAATACAGGACTACCCATCAAAAAAAAAAAAAAAAAAAAAAGAAATGACAAAAAAATATGTTATAGGGCTTCCCTGGTGGTGCAGTGGTTGAGAGTCCTCCTGCCGATGCAGGGGACACGGATTTGTGCCCCGGTCCGGTAAGATCCCACATGCCACGGAGTGGTTGGGCCCGTGAGCCATGGCTGCTGAGCCTGCGCATCCAGAGCCTGTGCTCCGCAACGGGAGAGGCCACAACAGTGAGAGGCCCGAGTACCGCAAAAAAAAAAAAAAAAAGTTATAGACGAAGGAGCAAGGTAAAAACCTACAAGACCAAATAAATGAAGATAAAATAGGCAACTCACCTGAAAAAGAATTCAGAGTAAGTATAGTAAAGATGATCCAACATCTCACAAACAGAATGGAGAAAACACAAGAAACATTTAACAAGCATCTAGAAGAACTAAAGAGAAAACAAACAGTGATGAGCAACAAAACTACTGAAATTAAAAATACCTTAGAAGAAATCAATAGCAGAATAACTGAGGAAGAAGTACTGATAAATGAGCTGGAAGATAAAATGGTGGATTAACTGCCAGGGAGCAGAATAAAGAAAAAAGAATGAAAAGAATTGAGGAGAGTCTCAAAGACACCTGGGAAAACATTAAATGCACCAACATTCAAATTATAGGGGTCCCAGAAGAAGAAGAGAAAAAGAAAGGGTCTGAGAAAATATTTGAAGAGATTATAGTAGAAAACTTCCCTAACATGGGAAGGAAATAGTAAATCAAGTCAGGAAGCACAGAGAGTCCCATACAGGATAAACCCAAAGAGAAACATGCTGAGACACATATTAATCAAACTATCAAAAATTAAATACAAAGAAAAAATATTAAAAGCATCAAGGGAAAAGCAACAAACAACATACAATGGAATCTTCATAAGCTTAACAGCTGACCTTTCAGCAGAAACTCTGCAAGCCAGAAGGGCGTGGCAGGACTTGTTAAAAGTGATGAAAGGGAAAAACCTACAACCAAGATTACTCTACCCAGCAAGGGTCTCATTCAGATTCGATGGAGAAATTAAAATCTTTACAGACAAACAAAAGTTAAGAGAACTCAGCACCACCAAACCAGCTTTACAACAAATGCTAAAGGAACCTCTCTAAGCAGGAAACACAAGAGAAAGAAAAAACCTACAATAACAAACCCAAAACAATTAAGAAAATGGTAATAGGAACATACATATCGATAATTACCTTAAATGTAAATGGATTAAATGCCCCAAACAAAAGACAAAGACTGGTTAAATGGATACAAAAACAAAACCTGTACATATACTGTCTACAAGAGACCCACTTCAGACCAAGGGACACATACAGACTGAAAGTGAGGGGATGGAAAAAGATATTCCATGCAAATAGAAATCAAAAGAAAGTTGGAGTAGCAATTCTCATATCAGACAAAATAGACTTTAAAATAAAGACTATTACAAGAGACAAAGAAGGACACTACATAATGATCAAGGGATCAATTCAAGAAGAAGATATAACAATTGTAAATATTTATGCACCCAACACAGGAGCACCTCAATACATAAGGCAAATGTTAACAGTCATAAAAGGGAAAATCGACAGTAACACAGTCATAGTAGGGGACTTTAACACCCCACTTTCACCAGTGGACAGATCATGCAAAATGAAAATAAATAAGAAAACACAAGCTTTAGATGACACATTAAACAAAACGGACTTAACTGATATATATATGACATTCCATCCAAAAACAACAGAATACACTTTCTTTTCAAGTCCTCATGAAACATTCTCCAGGATAGATCATATCTTGGGTCACAAATCAATCCTCGGTAAATTTAAGAAAATTAAAACTGTATCAAGTATCTTTTCCGACCACAACGCTATGAGACTAGATATCGATTACGGAAAAAAAACTGTAAAAAATACAAGCAAATGGAGACTAAACAAAATGCTACTAAATAACCAAGAGATCACTGAAGAAATCAAAGAGGAAATCAAAAAGTACCTAGAAAAAAATGGCAATGAAAACACGATGACGCAAACCAATGGGATGCAGCAAAAGCAGTTCTAAGAGAGAAGTTTACAGTAATACAATCCTACCTCAAGAAACAAGAAACATCTCAAATAAACAACTTAACCTTACAGCAAAAGCAATTAGAGAAAGAAGAACAAAAAAAGAAAACCCAAAGTTAGCAGAAGGAAAGAAATTATAAAGATCAGATCAGAAATAAATGAAAAAGAAATGAAGAAAACAATAGCAAAGATCAATAAAACAGAAAGCTGGTTCTTTGAGAAGATAAACAAAATTGATTAAACATTAGCCAGACTCATCAAGAAAAAAAGGGAGAAGACTCAAATCTATAGAATTTGAAATGAAAAAGGAGAAGTAACAACTGACACTGCAGAAATACAAAAGATCATGAGAGATTACTACAAGCACCCATATGCCAATAAAATGGACAACTTGGAAGAAATGGACAAATTCTTAGAAAAGCACAACCTTCCGAGACTGCATCAGGAAGAAATAGAAAATATAAACAGACTGACAACAAGCACTGAAATTGAGACTGTGATTTAAAAACTTCCAACAAACAAAAGCCCAGGATCACATGGCTTTACAGGCAAATTTTATCAAACGTTTAGAGAAGAGCTAACACCCATCCTTCTCAAACTCTTCCAAAATATAGCAGAGGGAGGAACACTCCAAAACTCATTCTACGAAGTCACCATCACTCTGATACCAAAAGCAGACAAAGATGTCACAAAGAAAGAAAACTACAGGCCAATACCTCTGATGAAGATAGATGCAAAAATCCTCAACAAAATAGTAGCAAACAGAATCCAACAGCACATGAAAAGGTTCATACACCATGGTCAAGTGGGGTTTATCCCAGGAATGCAAGGATTCTTCAATATACACAAATCAATCAATGTGATACACCATATTAACAAACTGAAGGAGAAAAACCATATGATAACCACAATAAAAGCAGAAGAAGCTTTTGGCAAAATTCAAAACCCGTTTATGATAAAATCTCTCCAGAAAGTGGCATAGAGGGAACCTACCTCAACATAACAAAGGCCATATATGACAAACCCACAGCTAACACTGTTCTCAATGGTGAAAAACTAAAAAACATTTCCTCTAAGATCAGGAACAGAACAAGATTGCCCACTCGCACCACTATTACTCAACATAGTTTTGGAAGTTTTAGCCAGAGCAATCAGAGAAGAAGAACAAATAAAAGGAATCCAAATCGGAAAAGAAGAAGTAAAACTGCCACTGTTTGCAGATAGCATGATACTATACATAGAGAATCCTAAAGATGCTACCAGAACACTACTAGAGCTAATCAATGAATTTGGTAAAGTAGCAGGATACAAAATTAATGCACAGAAATCTCTGGCATTCCCATACACTAATGATGGAATACCTGAAGGAGAAATTAAGGAAACACTCCCATTTACCACTGCAACAAAAAGAATAAAATACCTAGGAATGAAGCTACCTAAGGAGACAAAAGACCTGTATGCAGAAAACTATAAGACACTGATGAAAGAAATTAAAGGTGATACAAACAGATGGAGAGATATACCATGTTCTTGGATTGGAAGAATCAACATTGTGAAAATGACTATACTACTCCAAGCAATATACAGATTAAATGCAATCCCTATCAAACTACCAATGGCATTTTTCACAGAACTAGAACAAAAAATTGCAGTTTGTATGGAAACACAGAAGACCCCGAATACCCAAAGCAATCTTGAGAAAGAAAAACGGATATAGAGGAATCAGGCTCCCTGACTGCAGACTATATTACAAAGCTACAGTAATCAAGACAGTATGGTACTGGCACAAAAACAGAAATATAGGTCAATGGAACAAGATAGAAAGTCCAGAGATAAACCCATACACCTTATTTTTGATAAAGGAGGCAAGAATATTCAGTGGGGAAAATACAGCCTCTTCAATAAGTGGTGCTGGGAAAACTGGACAGCTACATGTAAAAGAATGAAATTAGAACACTTCCTAACACCATACACAAAAGTAAACTATTAAGACTTAAATGTAAGGCCAGACACTATAAAACTCTTAGAGGAAAACATAGGCAGAACGCTCTATGACATAAATCAAGCAAGATCCTTTTTGACCCACCTCCTAGAGAAATGGAAATAAAAACAAAAATAAACAAATGGGACCTAATGAAACTTAAAAGCTTTTGCACAGCAAAGGAAACCATAAACAAGACGAAAAGACAACCCTCAGAATGGAAGAAAATATTTGCGAAAGAAGCATCTGACAAAGGATTAATCTCCAAAATATAGAAGCAGCTCGTGCAGCTCAATATCAAAAAAACAAACAACCCAATCCAAAAATGGGCAGAAGACCTAAATAGACATTTCTCCAAAGAAGATATACAGATTGCCAACAAACACATGAAAAGATGCTCAACATCACTAATCATCAGAGAAATGCAAATCAAAACTACAATGAGGTATTACCTCACACTGGTCAGAATGGCCATCATCAAAAAATCTCCAAACAAGAAATGCTGGAGAGGGTGTGGAGAAAAGGGAACCCTCTTGCACTGTTGGTAGGAATGTGAGTTGATACAGCCACTATGGAGAACAGTATGGAGGTTCCTTAAAAAGCTACAAATAGAACTACCATATGACCCAGCAATCCCACTACTGGGCATATACCCTGAGAAAACCATAATTCAAAAAGAGTCATGGGGCTTCCCTGGTGGCACAGTAGTTAAGAATCCACCTGCCAATGGAGGGGACACGGGTTCAAGCCCTGGTCCGGGAAGATTCCACATGCCGTGGAGCAACTAAGCCCGTGCACCACAACTACCGAGCCTGCACTGTAGAGCCCGCGAGCCACAACTACTGAAGCCCACATGCCTAGACCCCATGCTCCGCAGCAAGAGAAGCCAGTGCAATGAGAAGCCCATTCACCACAATGAAGAGTAGCCCCCACTCGCCACAACTAGAGAAAGTCCACTCACAAAAAACGAAGACCCAACATAGCCAAAAATAAATAAATTCATTAATTAATTAAAAAGAGTCACGTACCACAATGATCACTGCAGCACTATTTACAATAGCCAGGATATGGAAGCAACCTAAGTGTCTATCAATAGATGAATGGATAAAGAAGATATGGCACATATATACAACGGAATATTACTCAGCTATAAAAAAGAAATGAAATTGAGTTATTTGTAGTGAGGTGGATGGACCTAGAGTCTGTCATACAGAGTGAAGTAAGTCAGAAAAAGAAAAACAAATACCATATGCTAACACATATATATGGAATCTAAAAAAAAACGGTACTGATGAACGTAGGGGCAGGACAGGAATAAAGACGCAGATGTAGAGAATGGACTTGAGGACATGGGGAGGGGGAAGGGTAAGCTGGGATGAAGTGAGAGAATAACATTGTCATATATACACTACCAAATGTAAAACAGATAGCTAGTGGGAAGCAGCTGCATACCCCAGGGAGATCAGCTCGGTGCTTTATGACCACCTAGAGCGGTGGGATAAGGAGGTTGGGAGGGAGACGCAAGCGAGGGGATATGGGGATATACGTATGCATATAGCTGATTCACTTTGTTATAAAGCAGAAACTAACACACCACTGTAAAGCAATTATACTCCAATAAAGATGTTAAAAATAAACAAACTACTTCTTATGTAATTTTTGGTACTCAATTTATTATTGTTCTAAAATATCACCAGAGAAGCTGTCTTCATGTAACAGTTTCTTTGTTGTATGTGATACAATAAGAAGCCTGAGAAAACCAAATTGAAAAAAATATAAAAAACAGAGTAAGGAAATTTTAGAACTCTGAGAAGTTTCAGATCAAGACAATTTTGTGTCTGAAATTCAATCTTGAACTTATGCATCCCTTAATATCCAAAAGAATCCCCTTTTATACACTGTCCTTTTTTTCTCTCATCTTTTCTCACTTTTCTTCTCCCATCATCCTTCAAATGAAAACATCACTATAAAACAATTCTCGGGCTTCCCTGGTGGCGCAGTGGTTGGGAGTCCGCCTGCTGATGCAGGGGACGCGGGTTCGTGCCCCGGTCCCGGAGGATCCCACGTGCCGCGGAGTGGCTGGGCCCGTGGGCCATGGCCGCTGAATCTGCACGTCCGGAGCCTGTGCTCCGCAATGGGAGAGGCCGCAGCGGTGAGAGGCCCGCGTAAAGCAAAAAAAAAAAAAAAAAAAAAAAAAAATTCTCAGTTTCCCTCTGCCCTTAAACTCTAAGGTAGCACAGGATTTTTCTCTGAAATGTTACTCTCTGGACATCTGAGAAATGTATAAAGCAAAATGATGCTTTTCAATCACTGTAACTAAAGTAAATAAAGTGCATAGAACCAAGGAGGCATACTTGTAAGACACTTAACAAAGACCCAGAAAAACCGAGTTCAAATTCCCAGTTTGTGACTTCCACATGTGTGACCTTGGACAAGTCAGTTTTCCTCTGTATTTCTCAGTACTCTCATTTGTAGAAATGCGATCATAATAATTTCACTAGCGCTCTTTGTTTGAGGAAAGTTGAATTTTAATATGTATCTCTAAGTATTACATAAAATTTGAGTGATATAAAAATGGGAACTGTAATTTAATCATACTATTGATAATTGTAATCAAAACCAGGCAAGCACTATAGTGGGCCAAAGTTAAGGCAAGTCAGAAGTGAACTCATGATCTCTCAGGCTCATTATCATCAAATACGTTGAATGACAATACACATAGCAAAAGATGCTATTTTGCAGACATCTCATTCAGTTCTTTGTGCAATCAACATTCACGTGCCAGACAGCCTTCTAAATGCTAAATAAGCAAAAGATATGAACACACCTCAGTCCACAAGCATCTTATGGTCTAACGGAAGAGTTCAACAGGTAATCTGATAACTACTGTGAAATTCAGTGATGCTATTATGGGTGTCTGGCAAGCACAACTAGAACACCAAAGAGCAGCCTCAAAGCCAGTCTGGGGGGAGAAAAGGCTCCTTGAAAGAGATGGCTCCTAGCTTGCAAGGAGGAGAAGTGGACAGAGCAGTCAAGCAAATTCCAGGAAGGGGTGAGAGTTCAAGGCATAACCAGACACCTGCAGGTTTCAACATGGTTGGAAAGGAGAAAGGATGAGAAAAGCAAGAAGACAGGCCCAGAAAGTTTAGCAGGAGTCAAATCAGAAAGAGCATTTTGAGTGTTGGCCTTGTTCTCCGATTTTCTGTGTTTTTTTTTTTTTTTTGCAGACGCCACCCTGCTCTCATCAGCCTCTGGCCCGCCATCTCCTTGAATCTTAACACCATGCCTTCAATTAAGTTGCAGAGTTGTGACGGAGAGATATTTGAAGTTGATGTTGAAATTGCGAAACAATCTGTGACTATTAAGACCACGTTGGAAGATTTAGGAATGGATGATGAAGAAGGTGATGATCCAGTCCCCTTGCCAAATGTTAATGCAGCAATATTAAAAAAGGTCATTCAGGGGTGCACCCACCACAAGGACGATCCGCCTCCTCCTGAGGATGGTGAGCACAAAGAAGAGTGAACAGATGATATCCCTGTTTGGGATCAAGAATTCCTGAAAGTTGACCAAGGAAAACTTTTTGAGATTATACTGGCAGCAAACTACTTAGACATCAAAGGTCTGCTTGATGTTACCTGCAAGACTGTTGCCAATATGATCAAGGAGAAAACTCCTGAGGAGATTCGAAAGACATTCAATATCAAAAATGATTTTACTGAAGAAGAGGAAGCCCAGGTACGCAAATAGGACAAGTGGTGTGAGGAGAAGTGAAATTTTGTGTCTGATGCTGTAACACTGTAAGGATTGTTCCAAATACTGGTTGCACTGCTTTGTTTATAATTGTTAATATTAGAAAAACAGTCCACAAATGCAGCAGCAAATCAGTTGTATTAGCAGAATGTTGTCCTCAATGCATGTGTAGTTTCAGTACAGATTCCAAACTTATGACTCAGTTTCTTCTAGTATGATCAAAAGTTCTTTATTCTTTGCTCTGAATAAAATTGAACTGCGGGTTCTCTATAGAAAGTGGCATTTTGGGCTTTCCCTCTTTTTGTAAAGCAACTTATGCCTAGTTTATTGTCCAGTTAACTTTAGTTTAGTGACTTTTAAAAGTTGGCATTGTAAATAAAACAACTTGCAAAACATTTTCTGAAATAGAATTAACAACATATTATCTTTATTCATGAGTTGGAAACTGGAGAAATGCTAATTGAGGTAAATGTTATCAGAATGTCTTCCAGCTTCCTGGAGTCCACTGGTATTGATTAACCTGTATGTAGCAGGGCTCCCTTAATTGGATCTGAGGACTTATTTTTGCATTTTTAATCCTCTCAGCTTTGAATATGTTGGCTAGAGGCTCATTTACTACTCAGTTTGTGGTTTGGGAGGAAACAGAATTAGACAGTTTGCTGGCTTTTCTATTAAAAGAGACACTTAACCCATGTGGTGTGTCATCTTTTTATAATCAGTAATCCTATGTGGGGAAAACCATAAACACTACTTGCATGTAAAAAATAATTTAACCTTTAATGTTAAAATGTATGGCGTTACCCAGAAAGCATCAGTCACGAATGCAAGATACTTTCAATAAAAAGTAAGTTAGGTAAAAAAAAAAAAAAAAAAGAAAGAGCATTTTGTATCACATTAAAACTTCGAGATTTTATTCTCAGAAGCAATAGGGAGTTGTTAAAGAATTCTAAGAAGGGGTAAGACATAATAAGATTTTAGAAAGATGTGGCAACACTGTGGAACACTAGAGGACCATACCCTATATGGAGACTTAATGCAGTGATGAAGGAAGAGACATGAGAAACCGATGCAGGGAATATGGTATTTAGGATAGAAAAAAGAGAGAGAGAGAAATTGGAGAGAGATTTATGAGCAAGGAACACCCATATTGGGCAATGGTTCAACATGGGAGAGAAGCAAAGAAAAGATTCAAGGGTGATTCCCACAAAGCTGCTTTACTAACTTAATCAGGGCTTTGCTAATCATGGCATCATCCATGGACCACAAGACCCAGGAGGAAGAAGGGGATTGTTAGAGGGAGGGATGGTAGGGGTGGAGATCCTGGTTAAGAAGGGCAGGAGATGATAAGGCTCAGTTTGGAATACCTTCAACTTGTATTGGACATATGAACACAAATTCCTAAAAGGCAAGTCTAGAGCTCAAGAGGAAAATGTGGATTTAAGATACAGAAGTTGTCACAATAAAAATGGTAGAATAAATTATGGTAATAGATATAGTAGCACATAGAATGAGAAGGGGAAAGGGCTAGGGACATTAAGATAGAGTAAATCAGACAAAAGTAGAAGAAAATATGATGGGTATTGTCAGCGAGACAAAATCTGAGACAATCTAAATATCATATTTATTGTATATTTCATTCTTGTCAGCTCAATGAAAATTTATATTAATGGGTTTTAACTGAATTATAGAGACCTCAATAAAATTATACTACCAGCAGCCAAAGTTCAGCATGATCTACAAAAAGAACACTAGAATGAGGGTCTCAGGCACCTACAAATTAGAACTATCTCTGCCTCTAACTCTTTAAGAGAGAACTAGTTTCCTAAACTTCCTGAGTTTTAGGTTCTCAATATTCAAAGTAAGGAAATTCAACCATCTAAGTTCCCTTTCAACTGCAAAAATCGGTGATCCTACTATGCTATGCTATGCTTTCTCCTTAATGCTCAATCCCTTGTCCCATCAACTGTATAATCATTCAATGCTTTCTTCATTCATTCCCTCTTTATAAGAAATATTTATTGAGGACCTGTCATGTGCCTGGCATTCTTTAAAGTACACAGGACAAAGCAATAAACAAAACAGCCAAAGTTCTTGCTCTCATGAACTAGTGGGGAGGAGAGATAATAAAGAAAAATAATATATGCAGGTGAGGAAAGGTGTTTTGAAGAAAAATAAAGTTTGGAAAGTAAAAGGGACCAGATTTTATAGAGAGTTGGCAGGAAGAGCTTTCTGATAATAGCATATTTGAACAAAGATCTGAAGTAAAGGAAAAAGTAAGCCATGCTTTTGTGGGAGAAGACAATTCTAGGCAGAGAAAAGAAAGTCCCTGCTGCTGAGGCATGCTTGGTCTCCTCAAAGAGTCACAAGAGATCTGATGTGGCTCGGGCAGGTGAAGAACACAGGAGCTTAGAGAGGTTGGATAAGTAATAGGAGGCCAGGAACACACTCAGAGATGTCAAATAGGCATATATGATTATGGACTAAGAATATATATATATGTTATGGATTGAATGTTTGTGTATCCCCAAAATTCATATATTAAAGCCCAAACCCTCAGTGTGAAGGTATTAGGAGACAGGGACTTTGGGAGGTAATTAAGTTTAGATGAGGTCATAAGGGTGGGGTCACCAGGATGATATTAGTGTCCTTACAAAAGGAAGAAAAGAAACCAGAACTCTCTCTCATCCATTTGAGGACACAGCAAGAAGGCAGTCATCTATGAGCCAGGAAGAGGGCTCTCATTAGAAACCAAATCTGCTGACACCTTGATCTTGGACTTCCCAACCTCCAGAACTGTGAGACATAAATGTGTATTGTTTAAGCCACCCATTCTATGGTATTTTGTTATAGCAGCCCAAGCAGATGAAGACAGGAGCCATGAATCTGAATAAGGCATTTAGGGGATGAGTATTTCTAGAAAAGACAAGAGGTCCAAAGACACAGCCTGAAGTGCTCTCACCAATTATGGCTGGGGAGAGGATGACCTGCACAGGAGACTGAGTAGGAGAAGCCAGTCAGGGCAAAGGAGAATGAGAAAGAGCTGAAACCCAGAAACCTGGTGCTGAGAGTGTTCTAAGAAAAAAAGGATGATCAATTATGGAAAGTGTAACTGGTAGACCACATATAGTGAGGATGCTATTTAGCAGTTAGGAGTCACCTTCGCAAGAGCTCTCTCAGTGGTGTGGTATCGACAGAAAGTTGATCTAAATGTGAGAGAAATAAAATAGAGGCAGTGAGAAGACACAATACTTTCTACGAGTAAGGGTTTTGCTATCAATGGGAACAGAAGTGATGCAGTGGCTTGAGAAGAATGTAGAGAACAAGGTTTTTCTTCATGGAAGATACTATATTTGTATGCTATTGATAAAGGTTCAGTGCAGAGAGGAATATTGATGAGACAGAGAAATAAATCACTTTTGGACCAAAACCTCTGACAAGAGAGGGTGAGATCCAGTGCCCAAGATAGGATGCAGCCTCAGATAGTCCATTGATTGTGAAAGAAGGGAATGCACAGTATATGGACGCAGGTAATTTGGAGTATTCTTCAAGGGCACATGTGGACGTTGTCTTCTACGACTTCTATTTCCTCAGGGGAATAAGAAGCAAGGTCATAGTAGGATTCTCGAGCAGTACTGAAAGTTCTCCTGTGGCCTGTGGTCATGAAGTGGAGCCAGTCATTATGGTTGTGTGTTTTTCTCCAGCTCCATTCAGCTACTTGAATGCAGCCACAGAGTGTGGTGAGATTAGCCCAAGTGTTGAGCACCTACTGTATTAAAGACTTGGGACTAGGGATAAAAGTGATTAGAGCTTCATGACATTCACAATCTTTTGGAAATTGAGGAGAAAATACATAAGCTAAAAAGTCAGTACAAAATATAGAATAATAACAAGTCAGAGAATATACAGACGGAGAAGGTAACTGCATTCAGGGCTGGGCAGGATCAAAGAGGACTGCCTGGAGGAGGCTGCTAATAACCTCCGTCTCTGACTCATGCGCCAGGTGACTCACAACTTCTCAGGTCTCGTAAGTAGCTGAGAGGATGGTTTGGTCACGGTAGTGACCTGTCATAGCGGCTATGATCCCAGTTCAACCAACAAAGATTGCTGAGTGAATTACTCTCTTTCCCACATCCTAAGATAAAAGGAAGTGAAGCAACATAAATCTGCAAATGTCTCTTCATTTACACTGTCAGTCAGAGAGAGGGAGAAATAAGAGGTCTGTCATTTCCCAGATGTGGTAGATTCTGTTTAGGTAGGTAGGTAAGTAAGTATGAATAAATACATACATAAACACATATATACATACATACCATTTTCTTTGCTCCCTCCTTCAACTCTACTCGGGTTTCCACTAAGATTGCTGCCTGCTGTATTCAGAGTGGGCTGGTACATCCCCCTTTGTGGACTGCCACAACATTACAGTGTGAGGAGTGTTTTGGTGTCCGTGCTACCTCATTTTGAGTCTGTGAATTCCTTTGTCCAAAAACCTTGATGTTATTTGCTTCCCTGCAAGAAGTGCAAATATTACGTTTTGGTGACCTAGATTCTCCAAGGAACCAGAATATTTGCTTCCCATTATATCTTATTGACACTATTTGATGTTCAATGACTTGTTTTTCCATTGCTCCCATACTCTCAAATTTGTTTTTATTGTAAGCCTGTTTTTTAATTCAGATATTAAAGACTATTTCTAAAATACCATTTATACTTGAATGTACAAACTTATGTGCTTTTATTCCTCATCATTATGATTCCTACAAAAGTAACATCCAACATGTGTTTTGAAAGAAGAATGAAGATTTTCCTGGCAGATAACTGAGAATGGAATTTCCAGGCAAAAGATCAGCAAGTACAGACACAGTAGAGTAAGACAGGAAGCAAATCCCATGTGCAAAGATACCATTTTTCTCAAGATACATGTAGCAAGAAAGGAGGCTCTGGCCCCAGCTCCAGAGGGGAGGTGTGTTTTCCGACTGGCCCAATCCATTTGTGATGATTCCATTTTCCTTGCCACCAATGAATTAGGCATAAATATGTGAAGCAATTCTATGGCCAATGACACATAGAAAGTCTGGAGGAGGAAGTGGTATTTCTTCCATATACAAAGAGACACACTGAAAAAGCAGTATGTCTTCAGTATGTCTTCTTCTGGACATTGTCATGTTTTCACATTTCCATGGAACTGTCACAGTTATCTTGCAAACAGAAGGGGCATTAGCCAAAAACAAGTCAATATGCTGAGGAATGGAGAGTAAAACTTTGACAAGAATTCAAGTTTTAGATAATGTCATTATTGCGTGGCTGAATCAATCAACCCAGAAGCTGCTGTCTCTTGGGACTTTTTTTCCTATGATTTATTACATCTAATTCTTAGAAGGGAAAGAAGGAAGAGAGGAGGGAAAGAGGAAGGCAGAGGAGGAGACAGGGAAAGAAGGAGAGGAAATATCTAAAATAACTATAGAATTTAAAAATTTTTAAAAACATTTTTAAATGACAGTTTTGGGACCAACTGGCACAATTTCTCATTAGTGAAGTTTTCTTTCTCAGATTATAGACATAAGACTGCTATGAAAAACACAATTTTAACCCTTTTATTTGATAGACAGTGCTCACCCAAGTTCACAGTGCTTGTTGTAACAGAGTCAAGACCCCCGTCCCCAACCTGAAGCGCTGCTCAGTTTCAAGTCCAATGCTTAACAATTCCATTTTCACTGTTAGAATACCTGTGAATAAAAAGGATGCCATTTGCCTCAACTACCTCAAAGGCTTGTTGTGAGAAGCCAATATTATATTTGTGACTCATTTTGAATTCTAAGCAATGTTATTTTACCATAAATAAAAGGTATTAATTCACCATCACAATTCTTCCGATTCAAAAAAGGTAGCTTATATAGGAATAAATTACACCATTTCTAATTCATTTGTTAAAAACCACATAACCACATGAAAGTTCATACTTTTTCTCTTTACACTTTTATTTTAATAGAAGCAACTAATATTGGGTCATGGGTAACACTGAGTTTCTTGAAATAGATGACAATCGGTTTTTAACCAATTCCTATAAAGGTAATAAGATCAATGTCTACTTGACTTTTCCTGTCCTCTAAAATCAATGCCAGACATCTTTTTAAAGACCTTGAATGTAGTATTTCTCAATATTTGTCTGTTGAAAGAATAAACGAATAAATGGCCACACATTTAGAATCATTTTAATTACCTCATACTTTGTCATAAACAAGAATATCTAACTTGCAGGCTCCTTGCTTCATCCTTTTCCATCTTAGTCTGTTCTTAGATAAAAATTAAGTTAGGTAATATTTAGTGTATGACATAGAGTAAGTGCATAATACACATGCACACACAGGTACATATGCACATACACACACACACACAAAATGGTCAGTCTCCCAATCAATCTTCCACTTTGAGGGATAAAAGCCAGCTGACTGCATTCTCTGAGCAAAAAGGGGAAAGAGGGACCAAGATTCTCACACTTAATCCCCTGTTTGCATAACTGTCCCCAGTCTCTCAGCCAGGCCTTGTGCCCATGAGTGGAGAACACCTCTGGCCCAGTCACTCCACAAGCAAACCTCCGGTCTTCTGCCATGGTGGAGAAGGAATAGGTGTAGCTGAGTGGCACAGAGGAGGTGACCTGTGGTTTTGCTTCTTAAATCGACTCTGAACCAATATTCCTGACTTCATAGGTATCTGGTCCTCCTAATTTATAGGAGTTTTTTTGTTTTTGTTTTTTTGGGCTGCATTGGGTCTTCGTTGCCGTGCGAAGGCTTCTCAGTGCAGTGGCTTCTCTTGTTGCGGAGCACGGACTCTAGGCACGCAGGCTTCAGTAGTTGTGGCACGTGGGCTCAGTAGTTGTGGCATGTGGGCTCAGTAGTTGTGGCACACGGGCTTAGTTGCTCCACAGCATGTGGGATCTTCCGAGACCAGGGTTCAAACCCGTGTCCCCTGCATTGGCAGGCGGGTTCTTAACCACTGCACCACCAGGGAAGTCCTTTATGGAAGTTTTTAAGGTTTGTCTTCTCAAATTGCCTTGCTTCTTCTTGGATTTCCTCTTCGCAGGCTTACATTTCTGCTTTTCCAAATCTGTTGTCAGTAACCACTCATTCATTTGCTTTTGTGCTTCCAAAACTTCATTAACCTCTCTTACCTGGTATTGTCTGCTCTCTCATTAACTGTTCCCACTTTTTTTTTTCCTTCTAGTGGCATTTTTGTGTATGTTTTTGAAGGGAGCAGAGATAAATGTTTGCATCCAGTTCACCATTTATAAATGAATGTCTTTAATGGATTTTCAAATGTTGAACCATTCTTGCATTCCTGAATAAAGCCTATATGATCATAACATATAATTTTTAGTATATTACTGATCTCTCATTATTAATATTTGATATTCAGTGTTTATATCCAATTTCACAAGTGAGATCTACTTTTCTTAAAATCTTTTTTCAATTTCAGTACCAAGGTAAAACTAACATCATAAAATGAATTATGGTAGCTTTCCTCTTGTAATACAATCTGAGAAGTATGTATAAGATAATCTTAGACTTGTATAATAATAATAATAATAGCAATAATAACAAACAGCTAGCTCCCCAAACACTATCTAAACCTGGTGTTTTGGGTAGGCCAGTGGGAGTTTTTAACAACAGTCTTTAATACTTTTTTATTATTCAGGTTATCCGTTTCTCCTTGAACCACTATTAGTTTGTTTATATTTGTCCTAAAGATTTTTACATTTCTTCTGAGTTTTGAAATATATAGGCATAAGATTTCTTAATGGACATTCTTGTGATTATTGAATCTCTACTTACATCTTATATTTGGATTTAAATGTCCTTTTCTACAGATAATATTCTTCATTTTGGCCTGTGCTGTTTATCTTTTGTATCAAATTTGACAGAAGTTTATTTATTTCATCAGTCTTTTCAAGAAACTCTTTAATTATGTTAATGATTTTTATCTGGTGGTCTTTTTTCCATTTCATTAACTTTTGGTTCCGTCTCTTTAATTTCCTTTCTTCTAAATTATGTGGTTTTTCTCTGTTGTTCCTTCTATCTTGATTTTGACAGTGACTTTACATTTTCAAATATTTATATTGTCCCAATATAGAAATTTAGAATACAAATTGCTCCCTAAGATCCACTTTAACTGTACCTTCTGTTTTGATACATAGTGCTTCAATATTTATGCAGTTCTAAATATTTTCTAATTAATTTCTTCTTTAACCCACACATTATTTGTTAAGTATACTCTCCCCCCAAATCATCATGCAGGACAGGCAAGAGGAGGAAATTTAAAATTTTTTCTGATTTCTAAAATATTACATGTGGTTGAGAATGTTGTCTGTATGATGTTGACATTTTTTTTTTTTTTTTTTTTGCGTTATGTGGGCCTCTCACTGTCGTGGCCTCTCTCGTTGCGGAGCACAGGCTCCGGACATGCTGGCTCAGCGGCCATGGCTTATGGGCCTAGCCGCTCTGCGGCATGTGGGATCTTCCTGGACCAGGGCACGAACCCGTGTTCCCTGCATCGGCAGGCGGACTCTCAACCACTGCGCCACCAGGGAAGCCCGATGTTGACATTTTTGATATTTGTTGAGATTTCCACTGTAGCCTTACACAAGTAAATTTTTTAAATAATCTGTGTGTACTTTGAAATATGTTTATTTTCAGTTGAGTACAAGCCTTTTTTTTTTTTTTTTGCGGTACGCGGGCCTCTCACTGTTGTGGCCTCTCCCGCTGCGGAGCACAGGCTCCGGACGCGCAGGCTTAGCGGCCATGGCTCACGGGCCCAGCCGCTCCGCGGCATGTGGGATCCTCCCGGACCGGGGCACGAACCCGTGTCCCCTGCATCGGCAGGTGGACTCTCAACCACTGCGCCACCAGGGAGGCCCAAGTACAAGCCTTTATACGTTTTTATTTAATCAAGCTTTCAATGGGTTATTTAAATCTCCAATTAAATCTCTTCAGTTCTTCTGGCTGTTTGTTCTGTGTTTCAGGGAGAAGTGTATTAAACCTCTCTCTGTGTTTGAAGGTTTATCAGTTTCTCTTTATGTCTTTCAATCCTTTGTGGTTAGGAGCTTTGAAATGGAGAGATTAAAACATGAATTAAGAGTTTATAGACCAGTGGGAGAGACTGATGGGTACACTTATAACAATAAAACCCAAGGCCTAACACAAGTGACACATGAGAAAGAAACAAAGTGCTATTAAGTCTGACAAGAAATGAACCCATTTCTTTTTCTGAATTACCGCTATCTAATTTTTAAATACCTCTGAGGGATGTGAATTCTCTTCTTTTAAATCTGTAAAATATTTTCAGGGCAAGCTGGAGAGAGAGGATCTTGCCTCCCTTTATTTGTGTTTTCTTTCCTCCCTCCCCTCATTGGCTCTGTCTCTTCCTATTCAAAGCTTCCTGTATTTATTACTCTCCTTCAGACCAACTTCTCTTTTTTTCTATTACCTATTCTATCTTTTCCCTTCAATATTTCCATTTTTCTTTTCCTCTTTCTCTCTCCCTTAATAGGTCATAAAGTGACCTAGGATTCTTATTTGTTTTATTTATTGAATAATGTCTATGTTTATGTTACGAAAAATTGTATTCATTCAAGTTAAACATAATAAATTGTTTAGAAAAAAGTGTCAGACTCTTCTCCTTACCTTTTAAAATAATCATTACCTTTTTTTTTAACATTTGTATGTCTACAATTCCACACCCTCCACTTTGGGTCAGCAACTAATTTTTTTCATTCCTTTTACAACCCCATATTTCTATTCCACCCATTTTTAATGAGCAGGGGAATTTACAATATTATTTTACTAAAGATTCTGTGAAATAAGTACGATTTTTTTGAGCTTTGAGCTTATGTTGTAATTGCAGAATAGTTCAAGGGGAGCATGTGCAGCTAAGTTTTTTCAAAGATTTAAGAAAGAAACTTTTTTTTCAATGACAATGGAAGATTGCATTTGGAAAGGCAACTGGTCTAACTGGTGCAAGACCAGGCTGCTAAAAGGTAATACTTAACTATCACAGAGCCATGATACAAAAGATTATCACTAAAATGTAAAATAGCATATTAAATTCAAATAGTATGAGCATCTCCCGGGTTGCCTTGTCTCTGTAGTTGCCTGGCTATGATGGATGCTTTGTTAAAGCTATAAATAATTTTGACATTTATAGCTTTATCAAAGAGTAATTATGATATAAAGAAAAATGAAGTACACGTGCACACACACACCCTGCATCCTGCATTCCAAATCCAACGTCCACATGTAAAACTGAGAAGGATGAACCTAGTTTAAATCTGCAATCAGTACCTATTTGACCTACTGAGAATTGGTGGTGTTTTGAACCACTATGTGGTTTGTTTCCTAATGTACAGTAAATGCCTTTTAAAATGAAAAAGAAAGATGAATATACCTGCCTCTAGAATTTCCATACTGTTCTTACAATTTTCAATTTATATTGCGCATAAATGCACATTCACACACACACACACACACACACACACACACACTCTCTCTGTCATTTTTCCACTCTATCAAGAGATTACATGAAAAGACTATAGTTGGACATCATAGTAACCCCTGCAAGGCTGCTTGAGGGATAGTTTGTGTTGCATTTTGTGCAGATTTTTGTCAAGGTGATTTCTATGGTAACCCCTCTTTGCATTCTTTCAAATGGTGGTAAAATCTGACATATACCATTAAATATTGACAGCAGTGTTTCATCCACTCCTAAGCCCACTTGGGAATTCTTCGTTTTATCTACTGACTGAGACCATTCTCCTGTGGTATCAAGGCATCAAGTTTTTTATTGTTAAAATGTTAATTAGACTTTAATAACCATTTTTACAGTTCCGCTCTTCATCTCGATTGCTACAAACATATTTATTTACAATTCCATAATGTTCTCATTAATATGCTATGAAAATCTGCCATAGTGCACAGAAGTTAGCTTAATAACAAGCTGCAGAAATATATCCTTAAAGACATCTGTGAAACATCTGTAGAACTGTAATGATTCAAAATAACTTTTCAGCAAATGAGATAATAAGCAGATGATACTTAAGGTCAGTATTTTTTGACCATAGCCTGTCTGCTAGTATGACTATTTCATGCCACTATTTAATACACCAATACCACAATCTACTAATGATTATTTGCTAAATTCCATGCTCCTTAAAAGTGAAACACATATAGCCAGAATATCCTGATGTCTAAAATAATAGATACAATCTTAGCACTTATTTGTAAACATTTTCCTCCAACACATGTCAAGGAGCTCTACCCATATCTCACTCATCCTTGGATTATTTGCTTAAAAATTAACTTCTCATTTCACAGAAAACATAGATGCTCAAAGGCTAACTGGCTTGCTTATGTTTGTATAATAGATAGGAAATGGCAATGGAATTTCAAGTTATATCAGAATAGATATCCAACTAAATGTAATCTGCTATTTTTCTAAGAGTTTCTAGTGAAAATAGCCCTGAGTTTGTAGTGAGAAGGTTATTTGTGTTATCTTGGGCAAGTCAATTTATCAGAATCTCAATACTTTTTATTTAGAAAGGGGAGTAAAAGTAACCACCTCAAAGTATCCAACAGGAATAATTACTATTTCATTCACTTAATTTCCCTAAAGCCTAGAAGAGATCATAGTAGGCAAGATTAAACATCATCTGGCTGAACAAATGATAGGTGGATGGATACATACGGTGCTTTGCAAACTCTAAAGCCCAATGTATAGAGATCACTAACTTTACGTGAGTCTTCCAATATGCAGAAAAACTCCCAATATGGAGATAGGCATAATGTATCAGTCTCCTATGGCTGATGTTAACAAACTACCCCAAAATACGTGGCTTAAAACAACACAAATTCATTATCAACAGTTCAGTAGGTCAGAAGTTCGACATGGGTCTCACTAGGCTGAAATAAATGTTTTAGCCCAGGGCTGCATTCCTTTCTAAAGGCACTACAGAAAAACCCTTTCCTTCCTTTTTTTCAGCTTCTGGAGGCCACTCACATTCCTTGGCTCACTGCCCCCTTCCTCCATCTTCAAAATCAGTGATACTGCACCCTGTCATGATAAAAACATTCAACAAACTAGGAATAGAAGGAAATTGCCCCTATGTAATAAAGGCCATAAATAAAAATCCCACAGCAAAGATTGTATTCAATGGTGAAAGGTTTTCCTCTAAGATCAGAAACAAGACAAGGATACCTACTTGCACTACTTCTATTTAACTTAGGACTGGAAGTCCTAGCCAGGGCATTTGGCAAGAAAAAAATAAATAAAAGGCATCCAAGTTGGAAATGAAGAAGTCAAATGATCTCTGTTCACAGAGGACATGATCATATATATATATACATATATATATATAATCATATACATATATGTGTATATATATATTATGTATATGATACATATATATGTATCATATATATATAGAAAACACTAAAGATTACACACACATACACAAAATACCCATAAGAATTTAAAAAACCAATTCAGCAAAGTTGCAGGATACAAAATTAACACAAAAATCAGTTGCATTCTATACACTAACAACAACCCAAACAAGAAAATTAAGAAAACAACCCCATTTATAATAGCATCAAAAGAATAGGGGCTTCCCTGGTGGCGCAATGGTTGAGAGTCCGCCTGTCGATGCAGGGGACACGGGGTCGTGCCCCGGTCCGGGAAGATCCCACATGCCGCGGAGCGGCTGGGCCCGTGAGCCATGGCCGCTGAGCCTGCGCGTCCGGAGCCTGTGCTCCGCAACGGGAGAGGCCGCAACAGTGAGAGGCCCGAAAAAAAAAAAAGAATAAAATACTTAGAAATAAACTTAATCAAAGAGTTGGATGATTTATACACTGAAAAACATAAAACATTGCTGAAAGAAATTAAAGAAGACACAAAGAAATGGAAAGACATCCTTATTCAAGCATTGGAGAACTTACTATTATTAAAATGTCCATAATACCCAAAGCATACCAGTGCAATCCGTGCAATCTCTATCAAATGCCAATGGCATTTGTTGCAGAAATAGAAAAAAAACTATTCAAATTCATCTGGAAGCTCTAAGGACCCTGAATAACCTGAACAGTTTCAAGAAAAAAGACAAAGTTGGAGGTCTCACACCTCCTTGTTTCAAAACATATTACAAAGTTACTGTCTTAGTTTGTTCCGGGTGCTATAATAAAATACCACAGACTGGGTAACTTAAACAAGAAATGTATATCTCATGGTTCTGGAGGTTGAGACGTCGGTGCCAGCCTCTGCGATGCCTGGTAAGAGATCTTTGTGGTTTGCGTACGGCAGCCATCTCCATGCATGCGCACGTGACCTCTTTGTGCACTTGTGGAGAGAAAAAGCTCTAGGGTCGCTTATTCTTCTTCTAAGAGCACCAGCTGTTGGCTCAAAACCCCCGGAGCTTCCAGGGTGAAATCTAAAACTGGCCCCCATACACGAAGGGCAAGAAGAGACTGAAGAAAGAGGCAGACTGCTCCAGATTGGCAGGTTTCAAGTTTAATAAATGAGACATACTAGGCTTTTCTTGGGCAGCTGTAAGACTATTAAATCTCCACACCCACCCACCAGAATCTTAAAAGTCTATATAGAGCCCTTAATGGGGTTCAGTCACATATTCATTCCAGATGGTCTCAACAACACAGTACTCTCTCAAGGCTGAGTCCTTGAAAACAGCTCCCACTGTGGGAACTGTGGGGAGAAGTTACATTCCAGGGATGCAGGAGGGGGTGAGGAGCCTCCAATTGCCTGAGTCTTATTCTCGGATCAATCAGTGGTCACATCCTCTCAATGACCTCCTCCAATAATAGCTCTATCATATTAGGACCCCACTTTTATCTGTATCACCCCCTCACAGACCTTTATGACTTCCTCACAGGACTTATATACAAACGTAATCACATTGGGGGTTAAGGCTTCAACAAATGAATTTGGGGGGGTGGGGGACACACAAACATTTAGTCCATAGCATCTAAGGTAATCCAAACAGTATGGTAGTGGCATAAAGCTAGACATACAGACCAATGGAACAGAATAGAGAACCCAAAAATAAACCTTCATGCATATGGTCAAATGATCTTCCATGAGAATGCCAAGGCTACATGATGGAGAAAGGACAGGTTCTTCAGTAAATGTTGAGAGAACTGGATATCTACATGTAACAGTATGGCGTTGTACCCTTACCTCACACCATGTGCAAAAATTAACTCAAATAGATTAAAGACATAAACGTAAGACCTAAAATTTTAAAACTCCTAGAAGAACACATAGGAGAATAGCTTCACGACACACGATTTGGCAATATTTTCTTGGATATGACCCCAAAAGCACAGGCAACAAAAGCAAAAATTGACAAACTGGACTATATAAAACTTTAAAACTTATGTGCAGCAAAAGAAACAGTCAATAGAGTGAAAGGCAACCTATGGAGTGGGAGAAAATATCTGCAAACCATATATCTGAAAATGAGTTAATATCTAGAATACATAAAGAACAGCTACAACTCAACAACAAAAGGAAAACCAAAAATCCAATTAAAAAATGCACAAAGGACTTAGACTATTCTTCTGTGCTCCTGTTTTTTATATGTCACATTTCTCATGTTTAAATAGCATATGATAAATATTTGTTCAGCTCACTTCAGGACTGCTTAATATACCTATGACTGTGAATAGTAACAGGGATTAAGTCAAACTGTTGAGACAGGGCAAATCAATTCACAGCATTTCTTTTGCTTCCTTAAAAACTGAAAGGTAACAGTATCTAGACATGGTCATAATAGGAAATGAGAATAGTTAGGGAAGTTTTCAACACTTTCTTCTTCCTTCACAAGAATTTTAAGATAGGCAACATTACTACATCACTCACCTGGCTTTGAGAAACAATCTGACCTCATAAAAGAGTGAGAAAGGCTTGACTTTCCAGAATGTTGCTGAAAGGACAAAATAGAAACCAGGTAATCTTGGGATCCTGCAATCTGAACTGAGGTTGCTACAACTAGGTTGGGAACTCACATATCTTCTTAGCAGCTCCAGATAGTACCTCGAATAAGGCAATATTCCCTTCCTCTCATGTCCTGATCCATCCTCACATATCTCTTCCTCAACTCAAGGGGTCATACTTACATGGTCAAGAACTCAGTGGACCCATCAGGATTATGTGATGGGACCACACGGCAGTGCTCCCTGTCCATGTTCTGTTTTGAATTTCTTCATTCTTTCTTCTTAATGGGGGAGACTAAATTTCCAACTACCTGATATAGTTTTTGGCTTTCCTAGTTGATGACTAGAATAATATTGGAATATTTAAAGATAAAATCCATGTCCTCCCCATGCAGTTCAGTCAGTACTTCTTTTATCAAGAGGTATTGGTTCATTTTCAGTTCCCTTCTACTACAAAGGCTTCTGAATATTCTCTGAGGGGCTTCTCTGTCATCATTGGAAAGAAGTGAAGGAATGGTGATTATGCAAAGAGGAGTAAAATAGCATTACTTAAATAATTCACCTTTATGTCATGTAACCACACTAGCACAAAAGAAGACACAGAGAAATAAGACCTGGATGACACTTCCACCAATTGGTGAAAATTTAATCTCAGATTTCCGGAAAAGCCTTTTATCTTCTCTCATCCCCACCTTTTTCCCCCCAACTGACCCAATTTAATGTTACACAATCAGGTTAACTCAGCAGGAGATACAAAAGGCAGAAAAACAGATTAGTGTTCTTTCAGATAGAGAGAGAAAGTCAGGAACCTAAAAGCTAAAGTTGAAAACTTGAGGGAAATGATTTTAAAGTTAGGCGGGAAAAATAAAGGAATGTTAGAAATAAATGAAAGTCAGACATCCTCTTTTCTTTTGGGATCAAGGAAGAAAACATTTCTGTTATATTTTTTGTGGTATCTACATACACATTTGAATTAATTACGCGTTGCCCATGCTGCACTAATAAAAGCAAACACAAATTGAGAGCTTACTATTTGCTAGCACTATACTTAGCATTTTAAATGGATTAAGGGACTAAATCTTCATAAAAACCCATTATCCCCACCCTCCCTTGCCAAAGTTAGAAAAGTGAGTTTAAGCAGTGTGCCCAAAGCTAGAGGAGTCAGGACACCAGCCCAAATAAACTATTCAATTTCTGAGCCTTTGCCTTTAACAGCTCTACCATTCTTTTCCCCATTACTATAAACCAGTGCTTTCAAAGAATGATCCATGGACCATGCCCGTCAGAATCATTTAGAACTGTTGCTAAAAATAGCTTCCTGATACCTATCCCATGCCAACTGAATCAGAAACCATGGGAAAGGGACCCAGAAATTTGCATTTTTACCAACTCCCCAGGTGTTTCCAAAACACTTTAAAGTACATAGTTAAAAGTTTCCAGTACTTCAGAGACAGTATTTAGTAGACCTCAGAAGCACAGGCACTGAAGCCAGAAAACTTGGTTCAGATCTCCACTCTGCCACTCACTAGTTCTGTGTCTTGAACAAGTAACTTACTTAATCTCTCTGTGGCTCAGTTTCCGCAGATGCATTATTTAATGGATTTAATGGGCATCTGCCTGTTCATGGCTACAGTATCACACAGTGAATTTGTTTTTCACATTTATAGGTTTCATCAAAGGGTGAATGACCTAAAGAATAGATAGTACTAAAATAATTCATGTTAGACTTCGGATGTGTTACATTTGAATATTAATTTGGTATTCTATTAACTGAGACAAAACAAACAAGAGCCAGAACAACAACAAATGGTGCCACACTGTGAAAACTGAATTTTGAAAATACAAGGAAATGATCTGGTTCCTCCACCTTGATACTCTCTGAAATATATTTCTTCCCCTGCCTTACCACTCACGATATGTGACACAAGATGTTGGCGTAGTCTCTTTTCTCTTATACTGACTTTCCTTCACTCTATCTCATTTCTGCTACAGAACTTCTGGTGAGATTGAGATTAAAGGTGGAGGAAACGATGGAAAGAGGAGACAGATAACAATTCACAAGAAAAATTTGGGAAGGAAATTACTTCAATGTATACAATGAATATCGAATTTAAAGAGTCTATTAAAGCAATATTTATCTAAAATAGGTTTAGCTATAATAAAATGGAAGATAAGATTTGCCACAAAATACAGATAATCAGCTGAGAGATTACACGTAGCTTTGATTGTCAAATAACTCTGAATCAGATCCTTTTTAGTACTAGAAAAAGCCTGTCTGAGGTTGAATTTTGAAGACCGTAAAGGGGAAAAAGCAATGAAGATATTCAACTATTCAGTGCTTGAAAAACTAATATTTACTGGATAATGCTAGATGAGTGTTTTCCCCCAATAACTTTTATCCTTAAAAAGAAAAGTCAAGGGGCTTCCCTGGTGGCGCGGTGGTTGGGGGTCCGCCTGCCGGTGCGGGGGACGCGGGTTCGTGCCCCGGTCCGGAAGGATGCCGCGTGCCGCGGAGCGGCTGGGCCCGTGGGCCATGGCCGCTGGGCCTGCGCATCCGGAGCCTGTGCTCCGCAACGGGAGAGGCCACAGCAGTGAGGAGGCCCGCGTACCGCAAAAAAAAAAAAAAAAAGAAAAGTTAAGTCAAGTGTGGGCTCAAATTCAGCAGATTCACAAAGAACACACCTGGACAGTTTCAAGAATCTTCAGATTGTCCAACAGTACTGCATAGCTCCTCAACAAAGTTAGTCATTTCACAATAATTAAAAGAAAACAGAAAAGTCTTGAGAAGACAGGAACCCAAGCAATGAGCTCTGCTTCTGCATCTGCTAAATGAATCAGCTCAGATTCCTGCTTTCATCAGAATGATGTGTCATTACCAAAAAAGTTCAATAAGAACAGGAACCTCCTCTATTTTATTTACTCTTATACATCAAGCTTCGGGACCAGTGGCTGGTGCAGAAAAGGAACTCAGTAACTGCTAAATTGCTTGTTACATTGCTGAATTAACACTACAGGTCATGGACATTTGTCGTTGTCCTTAAAGTTGAAAATATTAACTCTTTAGGTGTCTGTATAGATAACATCTCTCCCTTTAAAGGACTTCACACCTGAAAGGTTGCAAGGGAAATCAGAAATGATTATGATTTAGTTCAGTCACTTTCTCCAAAAAAGACATACTAATGGCCAACAGGTATATGAAAAGCTAACAGACGTCACTGAGCATCAGGGGAATGAAAACCAAAACCACAATGAGATATCACCTCACACCTCTTAGGATGGCAAAATCAAAACAAAAGGAAAAATAACAAGCATTGGCAAGAATAAGAAGCAAAGGGAACCCTGGCATACTGTTGAAGGGAATGTAAATTAGAACGGCCCTATGGAAAACAGTATGGAGGTTCCTCAAAAAATTAAAACAGAACTACCATATGACCCAGAAATCTCTCACTTCTGGGTATTTATACAAAGGAATTGTAATGAGAATCTCAGAGGGATATTTTCACTCCCATGTCCATTTCAGTATTCTTCACAATAGCCAATATATGGGAAAATCCTAAATGTTCATCGCCAGACAAATGGATGAAGAAAATATTGTATTAAAAAAAAAACCACTCATTTATCCAAGAGCAATCTTATGACATTCCCCCCACTTTTACAAACAAAATGAAACAAATGAGAATAACTGCTAAAATACATGAAGAAATATAAAGAAAACATTGTATATACTTACAATGGAATTATTCGGCCTTAAAAAAGAAGGAAATCTTGCCATTGTGACAACATGGATAAACCTGGAAGATGTTCTGCTAAGTGAAATATGCCAGACACAGAAAGACAAATACTGTATGAATTCTAAAATAGTCAGGCTCACAGAAGCAGAGTAGACTGGTGGTTGCTAGGGGCTGTGGGGAGGGGCAAATGGAGAGGTAAAGGCCAAAGTTTTAGTCATACAAGGTAAATAAGTTCTTGAGATAGCTAACAATAGTTAGCTAACAATACTATACTGTATTCTTAAAATTTCCTAATAGTGTAGATGTTGTGTAGCTAACAATACTATACTGTATTCTTAAAATTTCCTAATAGTGTAGATGTTGTGTAGCTAACAATACTATACTGTATTCTTAAAATTTCCTAAGAGTGTAGATGTTGTGTTCTTAACACACACATATATAAATAATAATAAACTAATAATAATAAAGGGTGCAGGAGGAAACTTTGGAAGATGATGAAAATGTCTATGGCCTTGATGGTGGTGATGATTTCATGGATGTATACTCATTCCCAAACTCACTGAGTTATAACATTAAATATGTACAGCTTTTTGTGTCAGTTATACATCAATAAAGTGGTTACATTTTAAATTTTTTAAATTAGTTCAGTCACAAGTGAACATCTAAATCTGCAGTTCAATGTGCTAAGTAACTTGAAATTTCTCAAATTAAAAAAAACAAACAAACGTGCGTAGGGGTGTGGATAGTTTAGGACCTCACTGCCTTTGGGGATAACTAACTGCATTGATGGTCTTGTTGGTCATCAGCAAACACCCTAAGTTTCTCCATGAGCTATGTGACTGAAACAAAAATGATATGACATGGGTGACTAAGGACCCTATGTTTCTTTTTCTTTTTTTTCTAATTTTGCCCACCCTGACCTCTTCTTAGCCCTTAGCTGACTTCTGGCCTACTCTGAAGAGGAAGGTAACTAAACAAGTGACCAAAGAAGCTTGTGGAATTAACCCCCTGCTACCAGAGGTCTCTAAGAGGAGGTAAGTGAGAGTCTTCCAATAAAGCAACCTGAAATTGCAGACGCAGCTCTGGACCAGTGCTGCCTCAGGACAGGATGAAACACTTCACAGAGCACTCCTGTTTTGCCATGCAGAAGCCACCTTCCCCTCCATTTACTCAGTACTCCATCTAAACATAATGATAAAACAAGACCCTACTCGACCGTCAGGAAGGGCTACATTTTTTCCAGTGGAACACTAAGAATCTCAGGGAGCATCTTTAACAAAAGCACTATTGTTATTTGCCTAAAAGGCATGCTGACAATAAAGCACTTTGGGTCTGTGCTGAAAGATTTCCTTTAAGGCTTATTTACCTGCGGACGGATAGAACCGTTTTGTAGCATCCTTGTTCAGTACGGCCCTGGAATACAAATGAGAGCCCCTCGGAGAAAGGGGAGCCGGCCGGAGCGGTGCTTCCCTGGCTGGTGGCGCTGCTAACTTCACATCCAGCTGCTGAGCTAGGGCACCAGCTAAACTACTCAAGGAAGGGCCAAGAGGTGTGGTTTGGCGCTAAACCTTACATTCTCATTTAATCCAAACCCTGTAATGCCAAAACAAAGCTGAACCTGTGGAATTAGGGGACATACGGTATACATGAGGCTGAGTGCTGGGTTAGTCTTTTGAAAATTCCCGCCTGAAAGAGAACAAAGAAGATGAAAAGGGGCTTGGGTTTAGGAACGCAGCAGGTGCCTGGACGCGCCAAACAAATCCCTCCTCCTCGGGGGTCAGTTTCTCACTGACACTGTAGCTAAACTACGACTCCTTGGTCCGCCATAGATAAGCCTGATGGAAATGTGAGGATGAAATGCTTGTAATTTTTTTAAGAATAAAAAGCCACAACAATCTAGGTTTTGTCAAAAACCTTAAGCTGGGCTTCCCCGGTGGCGCAGTGGTTGGGAGTCCGCCGGCCGATGCAGGGGACGTGGGTTCGTGCCCCGGTCCGGGAGGATCCCACATGCCGCGGAGCAGCTGGGCCCGTGAGCCATGGCCGCTGAGCCTGCGCGTCCGGAGCCTGTGCTCCGCAACCGGAGAGGCCACAACAGTGAGAGGCCCGCGTACCGCCAAAAAAAAAAAAAAAAAAAAAACCGCAAGCTGTTCTGTTTGGCCATCGGAGCACCTCCTGCTCCAGGTTTATCTTGGCGCCGAACAAGTGCACAGACCGCGGCTGAATGAAGACGCGTCTGAGGCTCGACTGCTGACGACTGGGCTAGAAAGCTTTGAGATAGGACTCGGGCCAGGAGCTGTAATCTTTATTGTGCAGAATGACTGAGTTCAACTTCTGGATCAGTGGGCTGGGACAGTACTTTTGCAAAGAAGCAAATGGTGCTGTCGGTGTGGAGGAAAAGAAGTCCCAGCAGCTTAGGTGTTGGATATGAAACACTGGAGGGGAGGGGGAAGGGGACGCTTGTCAAGTGATGCAGATAATGGAGAAAGATAAGCCTTAGATCATAAATCAGCTTGCCGCTACCACCTATGGCTTTGAAAGGGCACCGTTGTTTCTTACTGTATCACCAGCTCATTAATATGAGTCGGCAGTCATTACAGGTGGTACAAGAGCGAACATAATTTACATATTCAGTAGTTAATCGCGGATTCCTCAGCTTTCTGATTCTCAAATGCATGCCTCTCAAGGGCACTGTTCAGGGTCCTGTCGACACATTAAACTTGTCTTCTGTCTATAAAAAGGGTGCTTGTTAAAATTATGATTTCATTACAATTGCCCAGGCTGTTTCTCAGGGTGAACCTGTGACCGCTTGTCTGAAATGGAGGTGAGACTTTTTCCAATATGAATGATTATTCCCACTGACATGCTGATGAACTTAATGGACACAATTTACATAAAGGGCCATATTTAAGAGCTCTCTGTAGGGGTGGGTATGAATAATATTAACTTTTGTGATGCAAAAATCATAAAAAATCAATTAATTTTATCATCATAAATAAAATTATATTAATAAAATTCTTCTATTTTGAGCATTTTTATGGCTATGGGGATAGTTGGATGACTTTTCAAGCTCCACATCTTTCTACTGTGTGTTGTCATGAACAACTGTGGGCCCTTAACAGGGTGCAAAGAGGCCAGGCCAGGAGAAGAATGTATTAATAAACCCCAATCCAGCCTGCAGTTGCACAGTTAAGGTAAAGTTAGGTCTGGTCCGTAAATAAGCGCTTTCCTAAAACAGCAAGTTCTAATAATACACTTCTGGACACATGGCAGAGCAGAATGATATAGAATAGCTAGTGGTTCTCTGTGGGAGGAACCAGTTCAACAAGTCCTCCCCTCTTTCAAAAGCAGATTTATGCTACCATGTGTGAGCTCGGTGGACTTCCCCATGGAGCAGACTGTATAGCTGCAGAAAATATGCCATGAGAGTTACAGTCAGGAGCCCTGATTAGGACCTTATTGGAGGGTTTTTTAATACATTTACTTTTCTCATTATTAAAATAACGTATTACTTTAAAGTAATACGTTATTCAGATTGTAACAATAGATGGCGAAATGCGTATGATTCTAACCCACAACCACTGTTAGTCTTTTGGTGCTTGCTTGCAAGTATTTTTTTCCGTCTTAACTTAAAATGATCTCTCGTCGTTCTTAATTCTTCCAGGACCACTGAGGAAATGATAGATACTATAGTATTCTATTTTCAACGGAAAGTGTAGAGGATGGAGTAATAGATTTGTTTAAATAAACAAGATCAAAAGAACTTTCAGGTGTTTGGGGAACTCTCCACGTGTATAACCATTATGTGTGCATCATTATGACCTTGAGATTAACGAATACTAGATGATCGTTTAGAGGTCATTAACTGTAAGCCATGCATGAGGCAGAACTCAGCAAATATTTTCACCTATTATCTGGAATCTCACCAGAGTCTATTTTATTCCCTGAATACACGTGCTTGCTTATTAGCCCAATATAAAGCTCTCAGTTTCTGCATCCATTTGCAGAGGGGAAACTGCCTATTCTACTCTCTTCCCGTACTCTGATATTGGTATATTCCTACCCACACTCTGTCCCCATATTCATTTGTTTAAACCACTGTGTATTGAAAACTCAGTCAAGCCCTGTCCTAGGCACCAAGACTATCAACCTAAATAAGAATCGAATCTCTGCTTTTTCTGCATTTCAGAAGGGCTTTCAATTTGAATATGGTTGAAGAAACAGGATCTTAGGCTGGTTTTAAGGACTGATGAATTTCTTCTTTTGATTTCAGGAATTTAACTTTCTAAATTGTAATTGACTTGGTATACTGCTGAGGAGATAGGAAAGCAAGTAAGCTCACACCTATGGTTATTGCATCCTCAGGATATGAAAGAGCAATTTGACCTCTGAAATACTTGTGTGACCTGTGGGACACCCAGAAAGGAACTTGTCCTATTGAGGCTTTGTTCTGTCACAGAAGCTACCTACCCACTTGGCTCTCTTGCAAGTCAAAGCTGGTGGCATTCTCATTTGGGTCCACCTGGATCAAACAGCTATGTCAGTACCTGGAGGAATTCTTCTATTTAGGACATTAAAAAGGAAACAGAGGGATTGATTTTGTACCGTTCTTCAGAGCTTTTCTCAGTTTGGTAGATGGGATGCTGCCTGATTCATGAATCAACTAGTAAAGCCAATAAAATCTTCAAAATGTATTCAGTTGAATTTTGTTCTTTAACAATATCAAACTGCCTTAAGAAAGGCAACTCCCTTTCCTTAATCCCACACCACTCGCATGCTATGAAGGCCTTGTTTCTTTTTATAAATTTATTTATTTTTATTTATTTATTATTTTTGGCTGCGTTGGGTCTTCGTTGCCGCGTGCAGGCTTTCTCTAGTTGCGGCGAGCGGGGGCTACTCTTCGTTGTGGTGCAAGGGCTTCTGTTGTTGCAGAGCACAGGCTCTAGAGTGTGCGGGCTTCGGCAGATGCAGCGCGTGGGCTCAGTAGTTGTGGCTCGTGGGCTCTAGAGCACAGGTTCAGTAGTTGTGGTTCATGGGCTTAGGTGCTCCATGGCATGTGGGATCTTCCCAGAGCAGGGCTTGAACCCGTGTCCCCTGCACTGGCAAGCAGATTCTCAACCACTGTGCCACCAGGGAAGCCCAAAAGTCTTGTTTCTTTATTCATGCTACAAATTTTTATTTAGCACCTGCCTGCCAAATGTTGTGGTAAGTATCAAAACTGTTGTTTAAAAATAATTGTAGGTATGGTTGAGAGTCCGCCTGCCGATGCAGGGGACACGGGTTTGTGCCCTGGTCCGGGAATATCCCACATGCCGTGGAGCGGCTGGGTCCGTGAGCCACGGCCGCTGAGCCTGTGCTCCACAACGGGAGAGGCCACACCAGTGAGAGGCCCGCGTACCACAAAAAATAAAAATAAATTAAAAAAAAATAATTGTAGGTAATTATCTTTATGGCTGCCAATATTCAAAATTAGTATTTTAATATATTTATTTGTGAAATATTCTGACATAATGAATTATACATTAGCTAATATAATGACAATCTTTTCTAGATTTAACATAGGCTAATATGGCTCCACATCAATTTTCTCTTGTTGGTTAAGAACCAGAATCGTGTGGCTCCCTAACCTCCATCCTCAGAGTCAGCCACTACCTAGAATTCGGTGTGTATGATATGTATGCATCACATTTTTATACTTTTATTACATATGTATCTTTCAAGGTCTAGTTTTTCCTGTTCTTCATGGTGTGAATCTTAGGGAGATCTAACCCCTTCTAACCCTCTAACACTTTCTGCAAAATACTGGTCACCAGTTCCATCTCTGGGAAGAAACAGTGAGTGTCTATTTGCTTAGTTCTATTGATGTAAACATCATTATCTCTCCATAGTGAGCATGATAAAATCAGAGATGGCTATGAGATTGGATTTATAGAATGGGTGACTAGGGAGTAGGAAAAGTGAGTAGGAGAGAGGTTATAGAAGACTAACAGGTCCTTGGTTCGGTTTCTATGTTTTGTAAAGCCACTGACCAAGACAGGAGAATTGCTCAAATAGGGCAGGTTTTCAGGATTTGGGAGACCCTGGAACGTGAGATGACGATGAGACTTCCAGCTAAAAATAGTTGAATTGTGTGTGTGTGTGTGTGTGCGCGCGCGTGCGCACGCAGGGATCACAAATTTAATTCACATTACAACCTGAATGAGCATATAAAATGCAGTTTTCTTATTTGGTGTGTGTTTCAACTGACCTTCTTCACAAGTCTCATTTACTAAGGGGAGCTGTGGGAGAGACTAAATGACCCGCCTGATTTCAAGTGTTTTCCGACAACTAATTTAATTATTCCTTCAGATACCTGCCTAGACTCTCTTATTTCCAGTTGCCCCTCCCATAACCCATTTACTATGACATCATGGATGTGGGAGTGGAGTGTTCATGTGACTTCATGGCAGGAAAGTGAAGGGGTCTTCAAATCCATATGGCGTTCTCTGGATCTTCATAGTCTTGACATCAAAAGGTCAGTCAACTGTCCTCTCAGGTATGGTTGACCAAGTTCTGTACACTTATACCTTCTGTTGACATCTGTAATTTCTGCAATCCGTTTCTTGTCTGGTCCATCCCTTGCTTTAGTCACAGCCTGGTGGTTCCCTCTCTGCTGACATAGTCTCCTTGTTACTTCATGTCTGTAGATGCCTCTAAGTCACATCCCTGTTCTCCATCCAGCCCTTCAGGTCCAGAGTGATCCACTCCCAGTCTCTGCTGTGGACCCACAGCAACAGCTCCAGGGCAGGCCCCAGCTCTCAACAAAGTGCTTACACCAAGGGAGGTTTAGCAGGACAAAAAAGACTTTCCTCCCTGCTCCATCACAGGGCTCTGCCTGCCTATGCTGAGACCATGAACCTGTTGTTGGAGGTCTACCTTACATGGCAGTCTTCTCCTAAAGCTCCCAACAGGGATGGAGTAAGCCTGTCTGCCCTGGTTGGTGTTCTCTTTTATTTAAAGCCTGAGGTGAGGAGACCAAAACACACATCTGATAACCTTGTTTACTTCCTCCCTTTTGCTATTCTTTGCTTAACAAGTCCCCAGGAGCAGAAGAGGTAAAAAAAAATAGAAAGAAAGAAACAGAAAACAAAACAAAAAACTTCTTCTGATCCTCCTTCCTGGCCCAGCCTCCTGCCTAAGCTTTAAGAATTTTTTTTTTTAACTACACCAAGGGGAGAACTTAATGATTTGATTCCTTTAGGTTTAACATTTAAATGGGATCGTAAAGAAATTTAGCAAAACCACCTTTCTACGTATTACTTGACTTTCAAGCCCATTTTCATACAAACACAATTTTTTTCCCAACAGGCCACAGGAAAGTAGACTATCTCACCACTCACAATTGGAAATAATTTGGAGAGGATGCCTATATAAGAGTGACTCTCTTTCATTATCAAAGAATGGCTTCAGCATAATCAAAATAGCAGAGGCAAGTTCATGACTTAATGGTAAAAATCAAAATGTCTTAGTTTACTATTGTATAATATTACCTTTATTACATGTAGGTTTGGAATCATGACTGAATAAGCAGTAACTGATGGAACCTATAAGAGAGATTAAAGGGGGGAAAGCTAAATACTGAGGAACACCAGTATTTGAGCAGCAAATAGAAGGAAAGAGGCCAAATAAAAAGCAAAACATTGAGGCAAAAGAAAGAAGAGAATGAGAAGTGAAAAGTTTCACAAGGTCAACAGTGTTACATGCTACTCAAGGTCAAGTAAGATAATAAAATCAGTCCACTGCATCAAAAAATGAAGAGGTCATTGGCAAGTTTAACAAGAATAGTCTTGATGGAGTGATGGGGTCAGAAAATATTTAACAGAGGGAAGGAATCACACAGATGGGGAAAAGTTAATAGAGTTTCTTAGTTGTTAAAGGAAGAATAAATGTAGTATAAGAGAATGTAAGCAGAGTCTCAGAAAGCTTATTAAGAAGGAAAACTGTGTCTGTCAAGATAGGTGAAGTTATGCTGCAGTAATAAACAACCCCAAAAATCTGAAGCTGTATTTCTCCTGTTCAGCGCTTCTATGTTTATTACAGTCACTTGAGGGCCCAGAAAGTGGAGGCTTTATCACCTTGGCCTTAGGAGCTTCCAGCCATTAGAGAAACTCATCACCTGTTATTAGCCAAAGCTAATCATATGCCCATACATAACTTCAAAGGGAACAAGGAAATTCAACCATATGATGTGAATGGACAGGAACTATCACTGTCTGTGAATAGGTTTATTGACCACTGTGGGCGTGGGCAAGAGTGACTTGCTCATACTGAAGCCAGTCAGTCAGTGGAGAGGGAGAACGGAAGGTTTCAGAAAGACCAGAGACAGGAATTAATTGAAAAGACATGGTCTTAGGGAGAAGAGGGAGAGGAGAATGTAGAGCATGAGATAACGGAAGCGCATTTGTGGAAGGACTACTTGTCCTTAGAAATGGTCAGGAAGGAATTGAGGTTGGCAATGGATGAAGCTGCTCAAGGATTGCATAAATAATTTCTGGCTCACAGCACGATTCTAGGTGTTTTCAGTAGGAATGTTTAAAGCTGCACCAATCTGAGCGGTTATCTAATTTTCTTCAGCAGTGAGAGGGAAGGAAGGGTGACCCGAGATGGTTGGATTGTTCAGCATTTGGAGCTCTGCAGGCTGGGTGCAGCAGTCAGTTGAGAGGATGAGGGTGTTAAGGGCGTTGGCTGGAAAGAGGTTGAGGAGATAAACCAGGCAAGTAGCTCATCAACTGGGAGGAAAGAAAGTGTTGACCAAGTTCTTTTTCTAAATGAAAATTATGACTTCTTAGACTCCCAGATAAAGCAAATCCCTTGGAAATATAATGACAGCTGTTTATAGGAGTCCAATTAAATCAAGTAAGATTTGCATGCTCTCTTTGGTAAACCTCCCAGAAGAGACTTCCAGCAGAACTACTCTGTCACTGGGAGTTACTACTAGGCAGGTGGCTAATAAATCGATCCCTTTTGATGAACACATGAATGTGTCATGGGAGCTTAATATACTTTATCCGGCAAGACAAGATGAATTCTAGTAAACTTTGCAATTCTAAAGACATACATCACTTTAAGAATGATTATTAGGTCCAACATAATAGAAAACCTAGGGATTACTTAAGAAAAGCCTTTATTAGAACCAAGGAATAAATATAAAGTCAGAATTCATTTTTTTTAAAACTCACTCTTTTGAAATAAATTCTAGATCAGAGGACATTGCATGTAGAAATATTTACTTCCCTGGTTTAAAATTTCCAGATAGAGCTAGCTATTGAAAAGCTATCAAATCTAGCATACTGACATCCAACTGCTTCACATTTACATAACCAAGAATGTGAGGATTATTGCTGTAGAGAAAGTTGGAGAGATTTTATGCTCTTACTCCCACCATTTTTTTTTCCTTGGGTTACAGATTATTTCCTTTGCTGCTTCAATTCCGAATTCAACTTGAATTGGACACACTTTTTATTATCTTGTATCTCTTAAATTAAGAGAAGTATTATATCTGGTGATAAAAAATAGACCAGAAAAAGCACTGTATAAAAAGGCCAAGCTGGTCTGAAAACTTCAACCAAAAATGTAACCTGTGCTTCAGTTACTGCCAATAAGGACTGGGCCAAGTCCAGATGGAGGTAGTTTTAATCAATTGTTTTTAGGAGGAGAGTCTATAACCTGCTGGCTTGAAAATCTTCTAACAGTAAGTCTTGTAGAGATATAGCATACTTGCCAAAACTGCATTACCGCTTCAAACCATCACAAATTACACTGCACTTTAAGTTTTATTACCAAGTAAGACAGCACACAAATTCATTTCCATGTCTGCTGCCAATTTAAATGAATGGCTGGCTCCTGCCAGCTCAGGAAGACACCGGAGGAGATGTTGCACAGATCATTGGTGCATGGAATAAATGATAGCATGCCCCTTGGTCATTTAATCTGAGAGCAAAATTTATATTGTAAGTAGGCTTTAAAAATGTAATGTGAATTATGCTGTATAAGGGTAATAATTTTTAAAAGCAAGAAAATTAAATATTCAAAAAAGCCTACTATGTACTCAGAACCATTCTAGATGCTGTGGATAATACAGAATTAAATGATATATGCTCCATTCTCAGAGCTTCCTCTACAATTGGTCAAAGCAAACTAACACACAGGAAAATATTTAAGACACTATGTGATTAGAGTTAAATTGCTTGGTACATCCAATGCTATAGAAATTCAAAGAAAAGAAAGATCAGTAGAAAACTAGAATAGTCATGCAAGGCAATGTCTTGAAGCGCTGAAAGAGAGAAGAAAAATGAATATTCCAAGCGAAGAAACAATATGAGCAACAGCAAGAATTTAGGATTTGGGATTCATGGGATTCATTTGACTAAAGGAGGTTTGATTTCTGGAAGACTGTTGGAGATACTGAGCATGGCCAAAGCATGGAAGAACTTAAAAACCTAGCAGAGGCATTGAATATTGAGTCACGACGTGTTGTCGTTTATTACTGTTGTTTCTTCCCCCATGTCTGACCCTGAACAGCCCTATTATCAGGGAGAGGTCCTTATTCATGTGTGATCTACCTGGGCTAGGAGTACTATTGTACCAGGTTGAGTTGAGCTGGAAATAAAACCAGTCTGGAGGCTAAAAAGCAGCTTAGAAAAGAATGAGTGGGAAATAGCCAAGAGAATTGGAAAATAAGGACCCCAAGTCACTTGGGAAAGTGGGGAGAAAGGCCAAGACAGAGGCTGAAATGAGGAGGAGAGAAAAGGGAAGAAGGAATTGATTTTTTTTTTTAAGAAAAAGAAAATTAAAGGTCAGAGGATAAAGACTAGAAGAATCAGGAAGCTTGAGAAATAAGATATGAAGTATACAAACTGATAAAGACAAAAAACTAAAACTCAGAGAAAACAGAAGAGAAAAATAAAATAAACTTCAGTGAGAAGGCACAGGAAACAGGTACTGAAATAGTAAGAGAAGGAGAAACAGCAGGAGCCTATGGCAAATATATCATGAAGTGACGATGAAAAACGATACAAGCTGACATGGAGGAGGCTGTGAGAAAAAGAGAGAAAGGATAAAAACTGGATAAATGAGCAGAGGGAATATTAAGATATCATAGGTTAATATATTCGAGAAGAGAGGGTGGGGGAGAAAAATACATAACTTCTGGAACACAGAAAATATTCAGCATGGCTTTTACTCCCTTATCCTTCCCCTTAACGAGCATCATCAATCTCACACCGCAAGTGGACCCCACCAGGACGTCAGGTCCCTGCCCAGCTCCCACCCCCCGCCAGACTTCTTAGGGATGTTCGATAATTCTAAGGCTTCGCATTCAGATTCCAGAACCTCAGTTACAGCATGTTGCAACTCAGCAATGTTTTATTCATTTCTATTTAACTTTCGATTATCTTCCCCATAGTGCAAGTGTCTAAAATTTCTTTCCCTACAAGCCCTCAAAACCACCCATTCTGCAGATCCCCCTACCTCCCCTGTTACTGTGTTTCCTCCATTTCTCTTTTTCATTATTAAGATTTATCTGCATCTTCAACCAATTTCTTCTCTTACCCAGGCTTCTTTAGGGAAAAAAAAAGAAAGAAAGAAAGAAAGAAAGGGAGGAAGGGAGAGAGGGAGGGATGGAAAGAGAGAGAGACGGAGAGGGAAATAAAAAAGGAAGAAAAAAAAAGAAAACTTTTCCATTCTCTCTGATGTGACTCCTTGCAAGAATTTCCCCATGGGCCTCCCCCACAGTCCTTGTTGGATCTAGTAGCCCTGCCTCCTTAAATGTTCAACCTTTCCTTAACTTCCCTCTTCCAGAAACTTCTGTCTTATTTGAAGCCTCTCTTCAAAACATTTTGCTCTTCAAGACTTGGCTGTCTGGCCTCTGCCTCCGTAACAGGGTTAACACTTTTAAACATCTTTAAAGGACTGCACCTCCTTCCTGAAACTCTCTCCCCTCTTTCTCCTACCTCAGAATTCCTAGATGCAGAATTCCTAGTTGGAAGTTAACTGGTGAATAAGATAGAAAAGGAGTTTATTAAAAGATTAGTGAATGGATGAAAGAATCTTTAGAAGGGCTGAAGAACCAGACTTGAGGCCAAAGCTTCCAGAAACAGATCCCAAACCAGACTTTGAGAACAGCCTCAGGCAAGGGCTGTTCTGGCCATAGCCTCTAATGAGCACCACGCACTACAGTTTGGATTCCTGCCAAGAACTCAACTCGACCACAAGGAACTACCTCCAAGACCAATGCCACTGCTGACCAGAGACTGTCCTGCAGCCACCACTGTCTGCAAAACCCCAATGCCTTTGCTTCCTCCTTGGCCAGAAAAGTGGATGCATACAAACTTCTTCTTCCATATTGCTTCCTTCAGAACTGAAAGCTCACACGAATGCAACTAATTAGTGGAGCCCAATAATTACTGCATATTTGTTGAATGAAAGAAGGAAAAATATAAATAATAGGAAACATAAATTAGAATCATAATCATTAACTCTTCATACACAGAGTAACTTATTTTTTTCTTTGCCTCCATTTGAATTACAGTCACACCCAGAGCCCAACATGTCCGTGATTCCATCACTGTTGTGTACTTCCAGGATGAGTAAAGAAAATTCTATCATCTACCACCTGGCACACATAGGTTGGAATTTGTTTTTTAAACTGACGCCCAAGTCAGCTTCCTCCATGCTACACCCATATGTTACCCCATATGCTGTCCCTGCTTCATTTTAGAGGCTATTATGCCTGCCTCATCTTTGCTTCCAGAACATCTATGTCTACACAGTAATAATTCCTACAGTCAGAGACATTTGAAAAGCTCTATAATAGTGAAATGATGGTTTTTTAAATTTGCATAAGTCATATCCATTCATGGCTCGTGTTTTCCTTAATATACATTCTATGTTAGCATCAAACCAATGCAATAAAAACTCATTAAGCCAAGCCCCATTCATTTTAAAGTCAATCCCCACTAATGAACTCTTATTTCTGCTTCTGTTTCTTTCCTCTCATCTAGAATTCCTTTTTCATTCAACTCAAATTCATGTTTATCAGCTCCCTCCAAACTGAATTCAAGATCACCTATTCCATAAGCCTTCTTCAGTTAAATCCACCTGATTCTGATCTCTCCAGGATTTCTGCACCCGATCAGAACTTATGAACTCTGTCCTTTGCATTTACAGTTATGAGTGTGATGCTTTTATTGGTTTTATGTCATTTCCTATATGTATGTTTCCTTCCCAGCTAGGAGATAACTTCTAGTAAGAAGAGGCTATATCTTCTGCTTCCTGTATATTCCCTACCCCAGAGCTTACCTCTGAACTATGGGTGAAGTAGGTGCCCAGAACATGCCCCCAGAGGGAAGGAATAAAATCAGGGTAAAGGTAGAAAATGTCAAATGTAATCCATTCTCTTGATAATCATTTCAAACCTTAATCTTACCAATAGTAGAAGTATGCCACGAGGAACTAACAATATCTTACAATGCCATCTTTAAAGATGATGAGAAATGATGAAGCCACATATGCAGCAGACAACAGCTAAATTATTTAAACAGACAGAAACTATGTGGAGGGATTTCAGCACTGAGTCTCTGTTGTGATCTATGACAGGGAACTTACTACACATCTTGATGAACTGTCATAACCCAAGGTACTAAGAGAAGAAGATGCAGAATATTTCATTCCACAAATACAAAGAAATAATGTATTCACTTTGAGAGACTGAAATTTTAAAAGAGCTAAAGCTTTTGTAAATTACCTATTTGGCAATTTTCATTATATACAGTTGGTAACTTTTCTTCGAAACAAACTATAAAAATGACATTTTATGAGATAATATGAAATTTTAACTCTGAGAAAACATTTGATAACTTTAAGAATTTTTCTGTCAATTTGGGGGACTGTGATAAGGGTCTTACAGTTGTATTTAGGCAAGAGTCCTTATCTTTTAGAAATACATACTGAAATACTTATGGATGAAATAATATCTGTGACTTCAAAATAATTAAAAATTGCTTTATATAGATGTGTTTAATTATTATAAACCTTATAAAGTAGGTGCGGTTTTGCTCATTTTACAGATAAGGAAATAGGTTTAGAAAGGTTAAGTTTCCCATCTAAAGTCACACAACTAATAACTGACAAAGTCAGAATCCAAACTGAGAATTATTTGATACCAAATTCCAATTCATAATCACTAGACCACACTGCCTGTTTCAATACAAGCCCAAAATAAGATATTCCTTTGTTGCAAAAGAAAACTTTTATTGTGTAATCCACAATTATAATTTGATACCATGGCCTTTCTATTAAAGGATACTCATGGAAATGTAATTTATTTAGGAAGACAAAATGTTCAACAAATACATCAGTTGTCCATCACTGATAAGATATCACCAAGGGGAAAAAATTATATATATACATAGAAAACATGCATTACTATTCATATCATCTTATTTGAAAGATTTCTGCCTTGGGTTCATCATCTCACTATTTCCCATATCCATTCAGCTAGTGAACACATGGTGCTTAGAAAATGATTAAAGAGTCAATTCAATTAAGCAAATATTTAATAACTTTTATATATCAGGCCCTGTGTGTGAACCTAAAAGTCTACTATCTGGGTTACATATTGCCTTTCCCTCCTCCCATACCTCCCAAAGAGCTTAGAATCTTGTTACTGAGAAAGGCTATAAAAATGACCATAAAATAAAGTGTAACAAGTGCTGTGAGAAAAGAACAAAGTGCTACTGGAGATCAAAAGACAGAGATTACTTTGAGTTGGGAATATTATAAAAGCTTCATGGATGAGATAATATTTGAGATTAGTAAGATTTCAACATTGTATTAGTGAGGATACAGACTGAGCTTCTATAGTATAGAGACCTCAAAATATAGGGGCTTAAATAAAATTGTTTATTTCTCTCTCCTAAGAGTCCATAGGTAAGGGTCCAAGGTTAACAGGGCAACTCCATCATCTTAACTCATAAAGTCCGTGGTTACTCCAGTCTTTGCCATTTTTCAGCCAGTGGGAAGGAGAAAACGGAAGTCCACAGAAAGTAACTCTATTAAGTGATAAGCTCAAAGTTGTACTGTCACTTTCACCCATATCCCATAGTCTCTAACTTAGTCACCTGGCTGTCTGTAGCTGCAGGGGAGGCTGGGAAAAGTAGTCTCTCTATCTGTGCAACCATGTGCCCAGCAAAAACACAAAGTTCTGTTTATAAAAGCAAGTGTCTAGAATGGACACTAAATGCATTCAGTGTCCCCTCTGGCCAACCAAGTAACCATGTTCATCCTTCTTCCCACATATAGAATACACTCACCCCGCCACCTGCCCAAGGAGGGCAACCCACAGTCCACTTGGCATCACAGCCAGTTCATCGGATCTTGGGGTGATGTGCTGTCCTTCTCATAATGTCTGAATGTGATTCCTCAAAGTCTAATGACCTATGAACGAATTAACAAGTTACCTGCTCCCCCACACATAATAAGTAAATGGAAAGCAAGGATCGGAAGATCACAATAGTCACTTTCTTATGGAAAGGGGAAGAATGTAGGAAATCACCAATCAGGGCAACTAGAAATCCTCCTAGATAGAAACTGTAAATCCTCTCTGCAACACAGTGAAATAAGTCCTTAATTAGTCCATGTGACTATGCTTGGCTTTGGTCTTTAGGAGTAAAGCCTCTTGGCCATTTTCCAAGGTTCTCAGCTTTGCCCTTTAGGACACAGATTGTCAAAACTTTTTTCTTTACAGGGCCATAAAGTAAATATTTTAGGATTTGTGGACTACATATGGTGTCTGTTGCGTATTTTTCTTTTTCGTCATTATTTTAAAAATTTTACAGTTCTTTAAAAACATAAAACAGGTGGGAATATAAATTGGTACAGCCGTTATGGAAAACAGTATTTTTTTAATACTGTTCCTCAAAAAATTAAAGATACAACTACCATATGATCCAGCAATCCCACTACAGGGTATTTATCCAGAAGAAATTAAATCACTATCTCAAAGAGGTATCTGCACTCCATGTTCACTGCAGCATTATTCACAACAGCCAAAGTATGAAAACTACCAAAGGGTCTGTCAATGGATTAATGGATAAGAAAATGTGATTGTTTGTGTGTGTGCATGTGTGTGTTTACACACACACAATGGAATATCATTCAGTCTTTACAAAGAAGGAAATCCTGTCATTTTTGACAATATGGATGAACCTGGAGGGCATTATGCTAAGTGAAAGAAACCAGACATAGAAAGACAAAAACTGTATGGTATCACTTATATGTGGAATCTTTAAAAAAAAAAAAGTCAAACTCACAGAAACAGAGAGTAAAATGGTGGTTGCCAGGGGCTGGGGTATGGGGGAAATAAGGAGATGTTGATCAAGTTTGTACCCAAACTTTCAGTTATAAGATGAATAAGTTCTGAGGATCTAATATACAGCATGGTGACTATTAGGAGTATGGGATTAACAGATACACATGACTATATATAAAATAGATAAACAACAAGGATTTACTGTATAGCACAAGGAACTATATTCAATATCTTCTAATAACCTATAATGGAAAAGAATGTGAAAAAGAATATATATAATATATATCCAAAACACTTCACTGTATACCTGAAACTAACACAATATTGTAAATCAACTATACTTCAATTAAAAAAAATTCTGTATTATATACTTGAAACCTGCTAGGAGTGCAGATCTTAAGCATTCTCACCAAAAAGAAAAAAAATGACTATGTGAAGTAATAGACGTGTTAATTAACTTAATGGTGGTACCCATTTTACAATGTATATGTACATGTTGTACACTTTAAATATATTACAATTTTGTCAATTATACCTCAATAAATCTGGAAAAAGTAAATAAAAATTTTAAATAAAACTAAACGAAGATAGCAGTACCTGTGGAAAAGTAATATCCCATTAAATTCAACTTACTTTTATATTAAAATAAATAAATAATTTTAAAAGTAAGGCCATAAAAATAGGTCACAGATTCAATTTAGCCTGAGAGCCATAGATGGCCAACTTCTGCTCTACAGATGTTTTTGTTCATTTTCATCTATGGCCCCATCTGAATCGGGTGTTGGAGCATACGCTTTGCTGGGGAGCTGCACAGGTCTTAGTGCAATTCCTGCTGGTGCAGGCTGGGAAAGCCATGAGTTGTGTTAGGTATTGAAACATCACAGAATGTCCAGGCCCATCCCATCACTGCTTGCTCTGGCAATACAATTTCCCCCAAACCTAATAGCTTTCTAATCTATTTGCTTCCAGTCAGTTCCATGTAAAAGTAAGCACAACCAGAGCTCTCTTCTGGTCATGAGATTTAAGCCTACCACCCTCCTCTGTTAGTCGCTGGCTTCTGCATAATCTTCCTCAATTTCACAGCAGCTGCCTCACACCCATCTGAGACAATATGCCCAGCAGTACTTTTACCTGATCTTCCCTGCTAGATATCCCTGGTCTGCTTCCTTGCTGTTTGGTGGACAGAAGAAGTTGGTTTATTTAATCTCACAAGGCCCAAAATGTCGAAGCTCCCACTCATTTTAGATTGTGGGTCACAGGCAAAGAGAGCCTCCCTCAGCAAACTTCTATTACCTCCCATTTCTACTTGTAAACGGGCTGATCCTTGCCTGAACCAGCTTTCTCATACAGTAGTTTCTAAAAGGACCAAGGAGCAGTCAAAACTCACCAACATTCTGCCTTTTCTAATGGCTTCACCTAAAACCATGGGTTCCAGAGGCAAGTGGTCTACCTTCCAAGTTACCACAGGAGAGAATTCTGTCTTTCAAAAGAAAATAATTAAATGGTTTAAATAGAAGTTAAAGACACTATTTAGCTGACATGCATCAGGGAGCACCTGAGGACCAGGTAACTGCCCAACTGAAGCAGAGTTGGACTTTCATATGGAGGAGAGAAGAGAGGCCATGGTATGGTTCACATAGAAGTGTTGGGGATTTTTGCTGCAAACTCAGGATCAATGGTGCAGTCCTATCCCAACCACTGTCAGAACAGTACTTTTCTATTTTTGCAAGCCTTGCAGTTTGTTGGTTAATTGAGGTTCATGAGGCAGGGGAGACAACAACCTAAAGAGAGCAGCAGAGAAGGATGCAAGAGTCAAAACCAAGGGGGAAAGTGAGGACCACCTGGCATGTCTGCTTCAGTCCTTTCACTCACCCAATGTGTGGCCACAACTCCAGCAAGAGTTGTAGCCACACATTATAAATGCAATATGTCTGACATGAAGTTACTCAGTCACTGGTACTTATTAGTAGGACTTATTCCAAGAGCGAAAAAGGAAGGAGCAGGAGGTTCTTGTGTAGGGATAGGAAATCATGAGACCTGTGCCTTAGTAAAATAAAGATGACAACTGGGAAGAGAATGGTTAGAAGTACACAGAGAGAAGAAGTCAAAAAGACCTGAAATCAGATGATGGCAGGAAGAATGGAAGAGAAAGGGATGGATGCAAGGCTGAAAACGTAACATGTAGAGCTTAAAAAGCAAAACTCAAGGGCTTCCCTGGTGGCGCAGGGGTTGAGAGTCCGCCTGCCAATGCAGCGGACACGGGTTCGTGCCCCGGTCCGGGAAGATCCCACATGCCGCGGAGCGGCTGGGCCCGTGAGCCATGGCCTCTGAGCCTGCGCGTCCAGAGCCTGTGCTCTGCAACGGGAGAGACCACAACAGTGAGAGGCCCGCGTACCGAAAAAGAAAAAAAAAAAAAAAAAGAAGCTCCTGAAAAATGCTTACACTTGGATTAAAAAAATATTTGCTATATGCATAGAATGATTTCACTTAACCATATAAAGGAATGAACTGCTAATACACATAGTAACCTGGATGAATCGCAAAATAAGTATGCTGACTGAAAGAATCCAGATCAGAAAAGAGTACATATATATGATACCATTTATATAAAATTCTTGAAAAGGAAAACCAATGTATAATGACAGAATGCAGATCAGTGGTTGCCTGGGGTGTGGAAGAAGGAACTGCAAAGGGCACAAGAGAACTCTTTGGAGTGATGGAAATGTTCTCTAACTTGATTGTGATGTCAGTGGTTACCTGGGTACTGGACAATTAAAACAGGTTTATTACATGCAACTTACATCTCAAGAAAACTAATTTTTTTTAAAGCTTATATTTAGTGGTTAGAAGGAGTTAGAAGAGACAGAAAGGAGTCAGAAAAGAAGTATTCAGGGAGGCAAAGGGAGAATCAACCAAAGGGACAGGTTGGGGGTCCAGAGATGCCCAAGAAGATGAGTTCCATTAAGAAAAGTGTAGTCATTCTCATGGAACGCTAGCACACATAGGAGGAGTGCTATGAGAACAAAGACTCACTCTGGGCAATCAGATGGTCACTCCTGACATCAGATTTGTTTTAATAGAGAAGGTAGAGGTAGAATCTAGATTTTAAGGAATTAAAAGTTCTTGGGTGGTGAAGAAATTAAGGAAATTGTTCTAGACTTCTCTCATAGTGAAGAGCAAGATAGACATGAAATTATAGCTTAAAGAGGAGAAGGGTCAAGGGAAGATTTTCTGGATAGGAGAAAGTTGTCCCATATTAAAAGACAAACCCGCAATCTTGAAGACTGGAGAAATGAAAAATGTAGACAAAGGAAGAGTTAATCAAAAAAAGAAGAAATCAGATCAAAAGTTCAAAGAGAAATACTTGCCCATGCAAGAAGAAGAGCATGTGTTAAGAGAAGATGAAAATGTAGATAAAGACAGAGCTCTTCAGGAAGAAATGTCAAGTGATCTCAAGCATCTTATCAGTAGAAGAAGCAAGGTCCTCTATTAAAAGTAAGAAGGTGTGTCTAGCAAGGACCTGAAAGGAGTGAAGAAGAATGGGAACACGATGTGGGGATTCCCATCAGGAAGTGCTTCTCCAATTTCATTGTGCACGTGAATCACCTTGGGTTCTTGTTAAAATGCAGATTGGGATCCAGTACTGGACCTGACACTCTACATTTCTATCAAACTCCGTGGGAAACCTGATGACCGTACTTTGTGTAGTAAGGACAGAGGGAGCCTGTTAGCAATGAGCAAACGGGTTGTGGAGTGGGAGCAGGGGGTCCAGAGTTGGAGTGGTCATACAAATATACGGTAATCTTCCCATTACATGCTAAACATCAAGAATGCAGAAACTATTTGCTGCCATGTTCTGGCATCTGACACCATGATTGGGCACACAGAAGGAACTGAACAAATATGTACTGGATGAAAGAAAGAGTGAGCAGTTCTCTCAGGGAAAGTGGGCAGTGGCAATTAACCAGTGTTGGAGAATCAAAGGCAGAAATAACAGAAGAACAAAGAGGAAGGGAGGGATGTAAGAGTGAATGCATGGGAAATGGCTGTCCATGGAGTCCAGATAGAGAGGAGAGGTGATACCAATACTGGGAAATAGATTGGGAGAAGTGAGAGGAGATGAGGGATTAGAGGTCACAATAAAAATAAAAGGCAGGGGCTTCCCTGGTGGCGCAGTGGTTGAGAGTCCGCCTGCCGATGCAGGGGACACGGGTTCGTGCCCCGGTCCGGGAAGATCCCACATGCCGCGGAGCGGCTAGGCCCGTGAGCCATGGCCGCTGAGCCTGCGTGTCCGGAGCCTGTGCTCCACAACGGGAGAGGCCACAACAGTGAGAGGCCCGCGTATCGCAAAAAAAAATAAAATAAAATAAAAATAAAATAAAATAAAAGGCAGGATAAGGGGAAATGAGATACACAAATATTTAGAAGAATAGACTTTGTAGACTTTGTAATCAGAAAGAATTATATTTCTGTGGATAAGACCTTGACAACAAAGTTTCAACTGAAAGCACTGTTATGGCCTGGCTGAAAGATAGCTTATCATGAACTGTTGAGATTGAGAAAAAATTTTAATAAGTTTACTTATATCACCATGAAAAAGGACACGAAGGTTCAGCATATCATCCAGCATCTTTAGTAACTAAATTCTCAGCCACAAGTAATAACTATTCCCACTCAGCATAATTACAATGCCAGAAATAGAATAGAAAAACTTTATACCACCAGTATAAGCATTGAGTTGACTTAACTTGGGTAATATGTTCCTAGGTTTCACCAAAAATAATATATGCTTAGGTGATAAGGACTTATATGGAAAAAGATCTAGTAATATTTCATGTCATCTTGAGGCAAATTTATATAGCTGCATTAAAAATCCCCAAGGTTAAAAATCAGAATGCATAATGAAAATGCTAAAATGAAGAATGGCCTGTTGTCAAGAGCATTATGACAACGTGGTCTGTAAGAAAAGTATATGTGGAGCAAAGAATCTAGATTTTCAAAATAATTATTGATGACCCTCAAAAATCAGTTTGCATCCCAAAATGGACTAAAAATTATTGATTGTTCCAATAAGTTATGTTGAAATCCTCTTCTAAATGTTATTAAAAGGATCCAAGGTAGAAACAGTCCTTATAAAAAAGTGTATATGGAAAAGTGCCCCCCCATATATATATGTATGTCTGTGTCTTTGTATTTGTGTGTGTGTGTGTGTGAAGGAACAAGAAGGGAATGTCCACTGTGTGCTGGGAACACAGTGTTTCACCTCTGTTCTCTCATATAATTCCTACATTTCATTCCCATAATTTAAATTGGTAGGAGTTATTATTCTCATTTGAATACATGGAAACTGGTGATCAGAGAACTGGCTTCCCAGGTCATACACAGCCAGTCTGTCTCATCATTTCAAGGTTCTTTCTGCTCTGCCACACTGTCTCCCTGTGTGGTTGTAATTATTCTCACCCATTCCATAAATATGAGTTCATTTATTCAGCCTCTAGGCACTGGAAATAAAAGTGTCAGCATTTGAATAACACATAGTCCACTAATAACACATGGTTCACACCCAAGGTCTTATATGCAAATAACGATGGCATTGTGTGGACTGGGCGGGTGGAAAGTGTCGTAGGAGCCCATGGGAGGAGCTCCAGACGGAGGGGTTCTGGAAGCCTCAAGACAAATATCAGGTATTTCAGCAGACTCATAAAGGATTAGTTCACCTCATGGGCGACAGCGAAAAGGATTGACAGGCAGAGGGAACTGGCTGGGCCCATATTCCAGGACACGCACACAGTTGAGATACTTCAGAAAAGAAGGCCAGAAGACAATGTGTATATTGTGAATACAAGCCCATTAACAACATCTACCATCTCTGAGCCTGAAGTGTCCCAGGTACATCTATTTCCCTGGATATGCTGGCCGTGAATTTGTTTCTCTTAGGGAATATGTTACATGCCAATATATATCTTTCCAATGCTTCATTTTCAGAATTCACAGAAGGATTTGAGCATTGAGAGCTCTGATTTCACAAGGTTTCTTGGTAGCTGGCATATTATGGTATCTTGTTAGACAGTATCTGAGCCCAGTAGCTCAGGAGAAGTGGGCCCTCTATCCCTCAACTTTTGGATTTCTGAAAAATTATAGGAAGCTCACAACTATAATAAAATATAAAATAAATTTTATATTTTATATTAGAAGAATTTAAAACTCTTAGATGTGTCAAAGTAAGAAATAAAACTGGACACCAAATTATGAGAAATGGTACCTGATCTCAGAGTTTACTTATAGTTAGACTCCAAAGTACCTATTATACTTTGTTTCTGAAAAGTATATTCCTCTAAATTCTTTTTTTCTATTGAAGTATAGTTGGTTTACAATATTGTGTTAGATTCAGGTGTACAGCGAAGTGATTCAGTTATTTTTTCCCAGATTAAATTTTTTAAATATGGGAGGTATAAAAATATTACCTTTTTAATAGTAATAAATAATAAAATCTCTCAGTTGTCCCTACTAATTTTTTAAATAAAATCATCTTGTTCTAATTTGAAGTGCTTTAATTTTTAACGAGTTTAAACATCTTTTTCATTTGTTTCTTGATCACTGAATTCCCTCTTCTCTGAGATTTCATTTCCTGCCCTTTTCCAATTTCAATTTTGGAGTATTAATACATTTCTAATTAGTTTTTATTACCTATTTGTACTTAAATTGTATAAGGTCTTTCTCATATTATTTGGGAATATTCTGTGATATATCTTTTCATTTAGCTATTAAACTTTTTGGCAGGGTTAGGGAGTTGGGGTGACAGAGAGAAACTAAGCAAGAAAAGGGAAAGTTGATTATTTGCCTACTTAAGGCCAACTAATTGATTTCACATCATTTTAAACATTATATCTTTAGAGACATCTTTTTCCTCCTCTCCCTTTTGCTGGCTGAGATATAATATACATACAGTAAAGTACAAAAATATTAAGTACATTTTTTTTTTTTTTTTGGCGGTACGCGGGCCTCTCACTGTTGTGGCCTCTCCCGTTGGGGAGCGCAGGCTCCGGACGCGCAGGCTCAGCGGCCATGGCTCACGGGCCCAGCCGCTCCGCGGCACGTGGGATCTTCCCGGACCGGGTCATGTACCCGTGTTCCCTGCAACGGCAGGCGGACTCTCAACCACTGCACCACCAGGGACGCCCAGTACATTTTTAGATAAGCTCACATCGTGTAGCCACCACCTGGATCAAGATATAGCACATGTGCAGCGTCCAGAAGGTCCACTTGTGCCCCCTCCCAGTCCATACCCTCTCTCAGAAGAAGGCACTACTCTGACATCATCACCATAGTTTCGTTTTGCCATTATAAGGAATTCTTTGATGATATCTCATTTCAAAGATTAATAAAAAAACTTTCAATGCAAGTAGACCTTTTATCATTCTATAATTAATTGGAGTATGTTAATAGATATCCCAATTTTTTTTTAAAAAACCTAAACAGGGGATTCCCTGGTGGAGCAGTGGTTGAGAGTCCGCCTGCCGATGCAGGGGACACGGGTTCGTGTCCCGGTCCGGGAAGATCCCACATGCTGCGGAGCAGCTGGGCCCGTGAGCCATGGCCACTGAGCCTGCGCGTCCGGAGCCTGTGCTCCACAACGAGAAAGGCCACAACAGTGAGAGGCCCGTGTACCGCAAAAAAGAACCTAAACACATATATCCTGCTAACAAGTGGAAATTATGGAATGGCAAAGTTTTCATATGATATGCCAAGATGAATATTTCTAAATCCAAACCTTCTAAAGAACTTACCTGTGAACAATACACAATATCAGAATAATGTGTTACACACAAATCTAGCCTTAAGATAATAATTGCTATCTGTTATTCCTATGACTCTTTTTCTAATTGAATTCAAATTTCCCTTGCTACCTTACATTGCTCTGTTATGGATGAGATGTGATTTTTCTTTCACAGCTAGAAAAAAAATAATAAAGCAAATAATTGACTAAACCAAAGCTAAAACCAAATAAAAGTACTATAACATATTCAAGAAAATACTGGTTTTCAAACGCAAATATATTACTCCCAGAAGTCCAGAAATCGGTAAGAACTAAGGTTTCCCTACCAATTATTAGAAATCTTGCATACACAGCTAAATCTCCATTTAGAAAACGTGTGTTTCCTGTTTGTTTCTTTCTTATCACTATGGGGCCAATTTCCACGGATAATGTGTTTGGGGAAGAGAAGATACATATGTTGAGAGGAAGTATTAGGTCGTAATATTTCAGTTTGTTGTTGTCCACTTTTAAAAATAGGACTTTATGCTATTTGTCTCTTTTTCTCATTTTAGAATAAGCTAGAAAACAAGTGGCTCAGAAGCCCAAGTCCAATGCAAAGAGATAGAGAGAGCGAGAGAGCAAAAGCAAGTCAATGAGCCAGTGCATTAACCAGAGGCCAAAAACTGGCAGGAAATAAGGGTTCTGGAAGAGTGCATGTTTGCCTGATCCTGAGGACAAACCAAATGGAGAATAAAGGTAGCCAAGAATAAAAAGGACACTTGATCGCAAGGAGTTCAGTTGTAAAAAGTACCCATTGCTCTTTTATCTTACTGTTTATTTCGGGAAAGTGTATTTCTCTAAACTCTTCAAAATGGGTGGAATATAAAGCACATTGTCTTTTTAACAACCTTAAAACGTAGACAATCCTTGCACCGTAAGATTTTCCATCAAAAAATCAGCAATTGAAGGCGGTAGCTCTGAACCTGCTTCCTGGTCCAGAGCAGCCTTGGACCAGGGCGGAGGCAGAGGCAGGCCCAGGGGTGGACGGGCCTCAGCCTGGGGATGTCAGCAATCCAGTGACTGCCCCTCGAGCAGGAAGACGATCGCTGTAAGACACTAGCACTCTTGAAGCTTTCCTTTAAGACATCTGTCTACTGGTTTTCACCATGTTTAAGCTAGGGAGTCAGGTAAGCAGAGAACACAATAAAAATAATCTACAGATCTGAATAACCTGTAAAAGGTAGAGCCACATAGAAAAATCTATGAAGAAGAGACATGCCTTGAGCCACAGGAAACATAACATCCTCAACAAGGTGATGATTTCTTATATGATAGCTATGGGGTCTTTGCCTTTTTATTATCTTTGCAAATATTGTTTTTATACATTTTATTTTATTTTTTAACATCTTTATTGGAGTGTAATTGCTTTACAATGTTGTGTCAGTTTCTGCTGTATAACAAAGTGAATCAGCTATATGTATACATATATCTCCATATCCCCTCCCTCTTGCGTCTCCCTCCCACCCTCCCTATCCCACCCCTCTAGGTGGTCACAAAGCACCAAGCTGATCTCCCTGTGCTATGCGGTTGCTTCCCACTAGCTATCTATTTTACATTGGGTAGTGTATATATGTCCATGCCACTCTCTCACTTCGTCCCAGCTTACCCAGTTTTTATACATTTTAAATTTTAGCCAATCTACAGGAGCTTCCTTTTTACTGGCATTACCCTCTAGACACTCCAGACATTTGTGGAAAATATCTATAAAGATCCATAAGGATCCTGGGAGGCATCATCTTTCCTCCTCCCCCAGCAAGGACACAGCATTCTCTCCAGGCCTCCAAGAGGCAGTCCAGATGTGGGAGTTTGGAGGACAGCAATACAGACGCAGGGAGGAAGGGATTCTGAATTCTCCTAGAGCAGACATGGGAAATGACCCTCACATAATCTAATTTAAGTGGTGAGAATTAATTTTTGGAACAAGAAGAATAAATCGTATGTGAAATAATTTTTAATGGGCAGTTTTATTGCTTTGTGGAATGAATGCATTCCAATAAGTTTGACTCAAAAGAGGCTACAGTACACAGTGGGAAATGCTTGGAATTTAAAGTTTCTAGTTTCTCCACTTCAGGGGTAAATAAATTAACCTCTCTGAGGCTCCACTGCTTCATTGCTTCACTTGTAGAATGGATATTCATATTTCTATCGTAAAGGAACGTTGTCAGGATAAAATGGGACATTATCCTTAACGGTGATGTATAAGTTGAAAAGCATTAAACAGCAGTTATTATTATTTCTAAAAAGCACACCCCTTCTTATTGTTTTCCCCGCTGTGTCACAGGCATCGGAGCTGTTCACCTGTCTCCTGGAGCACTCATCTGGCTTCCGGGTCTCCTTAGTCATGGCCACCTTTTACTTCTCCACACTCCCCGGGGAGCTCAGGAATTTATTCTGTTCGTGGTTTTCCCCTGAACTCCATAAGACAGAGCATGTAACTCGGCTCCTGCTCCTCAGCTCTGAGATTTGTAATATCTACTAAAGCGGGGTTGCGGGTCACATTTCCCTAAAACAGTCGTCTGTCTAAAATACTGTGTACTGACCAGTCATCTCCTTAACTCCCAGCCTGCAGATTGTACCTCATTTTATCATCTCTGTAAGTTCTTTCCTACTTTTCAATGTACTCAACATGAAAACCAGCTTCTAAGAAGAGAACTTCCCTTACTAGAATCGGAGAAAAGTTATACACAAAGAAGCAGAGGCAAAGTTGCAAAATCACCATCATCATCATCATCATAATCCAAATCCTGCAAAGACACCTGATCAACTGGCAGTTACAAATCAACTGAAAGTGAGAGTCAAAAACTCAGCTGTTAGGGCTTCCCTGGTGGCGCAGTGGTTGAGAGTCCGCCTGCTGATGCAGGGGACACGGGTTCGTGCCCCGGTCCGGGAAGATCCCACGTGCCGTGCAGCAGCTGGGCCCGTGAGCCATGGCCGCTGAGCCTGCGCATCCGGAGCCTGTGCTCTGTAACGGGAGAGGCCACAGCAGTGAGAGGCCCGCGTACCACAAAAAAAAAAACAAAAAAACTGAGCTGTTAGATCTGGGAAGGAATTTAGAGAACATCTGCTCCACCTTCTTCAAATGAAAGAGAAGGAAACAGGCCCAGGGCTGGGCAGGATACTACTGACTGTCCTGAATTATACATCTTTTAACTCTGTGCTGTGACTCAGATGCAGCAAACTCTATTTGCTTGAAACTTCTCCTAACTGCAAGTATCAAATAAGAACAGGCCAAATATTTAATTTTTTAAGCCATCATGCCTATTCTTAACATACGATGGAAAAGAAATGTTTGGAAAGAGGACAAAACTACCTGTGTGTGCTGTCTTACAATTCACAAGACACATCACATCATGATCTCATTTGATCTTCACACCCTTCAAAGTGGAGAGAAGAGCAGAGCAGGTATTATCTCTACTTTCAAAAGGGGAAAATGGAGCTGCAAGATATTCTCAGGGTCAAGCAGGCAGTAAATGGAAGACTCAGGCTTAAATCCACATCTGACTGTAATGTTCATGCCCTCCATCTTTAGATTTCATTAAACAATTATTTTAATCACTATCCAATATTTTATAATAGAGCAGTTAGTAACAACACAGGTTTTAGAGGCCAGGAACCAAAGTCTGAATACAGCCTCTACCACTAAATTGGCTGCATAGCCTCTTTATTTTTTTTTATTTTTTATTTTTTGCGGTACGCAGGCCTCTCACTGTTGTGGCCTCTCCCATTGCGGAGCACAGGCTCCAGACGCGCAGGCTCAGCAGCCATGGCTCACGGGGCCAGCCGCTCCGCGGCATGTGGGACCCTCCCGGACCGGGGCACGAACCCGTGTCCCCTGCATTGGCAGGCGGACTCTCAACAACTGTGCCACCAGGGAAGCCCTGCATAGACTCTTGGAGTTATGTAACCATTGCTTTACACCTTGGTTTACCCATCTACAAATATAAATGATAATTTAGACCTCTCATCCAGATGTGAGAACTAAATAACATATGTAAAGTCCTTAGCACAATACCTAGCATGGACTAAGTCATGGATTGTAGCTTGTTATTATTCACTTTGCCTTCCTTATATACACTTAGTCTAAGCCTTCCATCAAAAAAATTAAACTAAATGCTTCTCTTTATATGGGTATAATACATGTAAGCATGAGCAATGTCTTCCATGTAAAGTCCTTAAAAAGATGATATTTTCAGGGATCAAATTTTACAGCCTTGCTACTCAAAATGCAGACCTAGGCATCAACACCATCAGCATCAACTGGCAGCTCATTAGAGACACACAATCTCAAGCCCCACCCCTGGCTAGATGAATCATATCTCCATTCGAGCAAGGATCCCAGGTGATTTGAATGCACATAAAAATTTGAGCACCACTGGTCTCCAGCACGGTGCTAGAGAGTTGAGTAGAGGTACAGGCACGAATACCAAGCAATTTCAAAGCAAAGGGCATGGATTTCGTTCAGCAACAGCTTCTGAAATCATTCCTCTTAAATATGGAAAGTCCTCCATTGCTGGATACTCTTTATGGTGCTTGGTTTTATTAACTTATTATTGATTTATTATTCTCCCTTAACCCTATGGTTCCACCCTCCACCCAGGAGAATACGTTTATGTAGACTTAACAGATCAACACATTCTGGAAGCTCATGCCAATAAAAGTTAAACAAAGAAAAGACATGTTCTAAAAGCTTTTTTTCCCTATCTCTCTTTTCTCCTTCCCTATCGCAATTCAACCCAAAAGGGTGGCAGGTACTGAGGGTAAATGTGGAGGCTTCTAAAATTAAATCGGAAAAAGTATATTTATTATTGAGGTTGGAAGGGAAGATGACATTTTTAAAGGTTAAATTAGGTAAGTTAATTGGAAGCAGAACAAGTAAAAATCAATCCTCCTTGCTGAGCATAAATGGGCACTATTTTTCAGTTGCGTGATTTCGTATGTCCCTTTGTAGCTCTCCCTAAGGTAGACGATCCCTTTGTGTTTGACGGAGACAGGGAGTTCATTGTTTTTCTTTCATTGCTTCAGTGCCAAGGCTATATGGCTCCATGGCCTAGCACAGCTCTAATGGTTAGAACAGACTAGAACAGAACAAAGAAGAGTTAACCCAGGCCAACCACCACACTGCAGCCAAAGGAATTCAATACTGGGGACTTTGGACTAAGCAACAAGGATTCTAAAGTAAGAAAAGGTAATTTCTCAGCCACAATGAGGACGTTGTAATTGAAAAGGGATTTAAAGATTTACAGGGTAGAATCATTCCTGGATTTAACTCGTGACTTCGGAGGCGTAATTATTGTGTTTGATACCTGGCTCCTCTGTTTCCTCTGTTTTCCAGGTGTGTGATTATGAGCAAGCTCTTCACTCTCTAAATTTCAGTTTCCTCTACTATGGAAATGGGACACTAATACCCACTAGAGTGATGTGAAGCTAAATTGAATTAGAATACATGTAAACCACCAGATTCTGTGCTACCATTCAGCAGAACCATAGTAACTTAACTCCCCTTCACTGCATGACATTATGTCTAGGCACAAATATTTGGTTATCACTAAACACGTTGGAAGAAAAGGTTCTGCCTGTGGGTGCAGACTTAGGGGGATTGATAACACCTGATTTATGTGCACTGGTTCCAGAGTGCAGCAATGAATCAGGAGAGCTTCCTTATCCTAACACCCTCTCGGGGAAAAATATGGCTCTACACCTCTGATAACGTCACCTGATAGGCTCATCTGATCAAAATACACAAAACGTCCTTTTTTTCTAGAAATTTTGCTGCAATAATTAGTTATCCTAAAATTACACAATTTCAATAAATGGTAATACAGAATAGAAAATTCTGCTACTACAATATAAAATTTCCCTCTGTTGGTTTCCCCAGCAATAGCCAGAGAGAGTGTCAGAGACATGTACAGTTACACTAATGTAACGAGGGCATTTATGGCCCATGTGTTTGAGCTGTTAAATTCCAATGTGAGGTGGATAAAATGCATAGGTTTTCTTTTTTTACTCCTGACCAAAGAGAGTCAAATTCCATTTGGCTAGTAGAAGCAAGCATGTTCATCTTTTTGTCTCAAACACACATGTGTGAAAACACACAGACACACAAACACATGCAATCCTGGAACAATTAGGTAGATATCTACATATAAAAAAATAAATCTTAGTCCATACTTTACATTTGATATGAAATATTAATTCAAAATATATCATACATCTAAATATAAATTGTAAAGCAATAAAGCATTTAGAAGAAAACATAGGAGAAAATCTTTGTGACACTGACTTAGGCAAAGATTTCGTAGATTTGACCCCAAAAGCATGAAACAAAAGAGAAAATATTAATAATGTGAACTTTATGAAAATTTTCATTTTTTTAAACATCTTTATTGGAGTATAATTGCTTTACATTGTTGTGTTAGTTGCTGCTGTATAACAAAGTGAATCAGCAATATGTATACATATATCCCCATAACCCCTCCCTCTTGCGTCTCCCTTCCACCCTCCCTATCTCACCCCTCTAGGTGGCCACAAAGCACTGAGCTGATCTCCCCTTGCAATGCAGCTGCTTCCCACTAGCTATCTATTTTACCTTTGCTAGTGTTTTTATCTGGAGAGGGTGTGGAGAAAAGGGAACCCTCTTGCACTGTTGGTGGGAATGTAAATTGATACAGTCACTATGGAGAACAGTATGGAGGTTCCTTTAAAAAACTAAAAATAGAACAATCATATGATCCAGCAATCCCACTACCAGAAAATTTTTTGCTCCACAAAAACATTAAGACAGAAAAGCCTTGAACTAGGAGAAAATATTTGCAAATTACATACCTGACAAAAGACTTGTACCCAAAACATGTTAAACTTTCAAAACTCAAGAATAAAGAAACAAATTTAAAAACTGAGAATACCAAGTGCTAACAAAAATGGAATATACCTGGAACTCTAGTGAGAATGCAAATGGTGGAGACACTTTAGTAAATAGTTTGGCTGTTTCCTATAAAGTTAAACATACACTCACAGTTATTCTCCTAAGAGAAACATAACTTCTATTCACATACAACGAGATCCCACTTGTGTAACATTCTAGAAAAGGCAAAATTTAGGGATAAAGAACAGACCAGTGGTTTCCAGGGTTTATGGCAAAGAGGAGGAAATGACTACAGAACTATGGCACAGTGAAATTGGGGAGCTAATGAAACTGTCCTTTATTTTGTTTGTGGTAGTATCAATAAATAGGTGACTTCATGCATTTGCCAAAAGTCACAGAACTGTGTACTGTACTGCAAAGAGTAAATTTTATCATGTGTAATTTAAAAAATGATTTTAACAGGGCTTCCCTGGTGACGCAGTGGTTGAGAGTCCGCCGGCCGATGCAGGGGACACGGGTTCGTGCCCCGGTCCGGGAAGATCCCACATGCCGCGGAGCGGCTGGGCCCGTGAGCCATGGCCGCTGAGCCTGTGCGTCCGGAGCCTGTGCTCCGCAACGGGAGAGGCCACAACAGTGAGAGGCCCGCGTACCGAAAAAAAAAAAAAAAAAAAAAAAAAAAAAGATTTTAACAAATGTGAATACTGAAGAGGAAGAAACAAAATTGCTGTTTTTACAAGTTATACAATCATATACATAAAATACCCAAAAGGATCTCCAAAATTTATTAGAAATAATAAGAGAATTTAGCAAGTTGGATAAACAGAAGATCCATATAGAAAAATCAATTGCATTTCTCTACACCAAAAGATGTTACTGCTAGATAATGTAAATTTTAAAAAAGACTTACACGGAGAAAATTAGTTTAGGAAAAGGTATTAAATATGGAAAAATAAATATAAATAAATAGAGAAATCCACTTGTTTGTGACAAGTGTGATGGTCAGTTTTATGTATCAAAATGACTAGTCTGCAATCCTCAGTTATCCAGTCTAACACTAATCTAGGTGCTGCTGTGAAGGTATTTTGCAAAGTCTGTAATCAGTTAACTTTAAGTAAGGCAGATTATTCAAAATAATCTGGATGGACCTGATTCTATCAGTTGGAAGGACTTAGAACAAAGCTGAGACTTTCCTGAAGAAGAAGAAATTCCATCAGCGGACAGCAGCTTCACTGTGTCCAAGAATGCCTGCCTGCCCTTCCTCATGGCCTGCCTTAGAGATTTGGACTTGCCTAGCGCCGGCCCCACAATGGTATAAGTCTATTCCTTGCAATAAATCTCTCAATAAATATTTCTTGCTGGTTCTGTTTCTGTGATTGAACGATGACTGGTACAAAGAAGGCTGAATTTTATAAAGCATCAATTTTCCCCCAAATTATTTTTGAATTGAGTACAGTTTTAATCAAATTCCAACTATTTTTCAAGTTACTTGAAAAACTCTTCCTAAAAACTTTACAGATGAAAGCTCAAGAATTGCCAGGAAACTCCCGAGGATTAAGCACAAAATGGGAGCTCTGCCTTACTAGATATCAGCACTTATTATAAAGTACGATGACAACAATGTGGTACTGGAATAGGAAATTTCAAAAGAAAATTTGACCCAGTGGAACAGAAGAAACAGCCCAGAAATAGACTCCTAGATGCATGCAGATATAATTTATGAAGTGGCATTGCAGAGCACTATGGAAAAGAATCAGCTACTTCACAGAACCATTTCAGTGAATCTGAGAAATAGGACACAGTGAAAATGGTAAGTCAAAGACAAATGTACATAGTATTATATAATATTTATAAAACTCAGAACAAGAAAACTAAATAATATCTTGTTTAGGGGTATATACATATGCAGAAAAACTTATTTTAAATATTACCTCTGGGAGGGAAGTAAGGGAGAAGGAATAGGAAGACAGCAGAAAGATATATTCAATGGCATTGATAATGCTCTTCTTCAAAAGTTAGGTGCTGGGAGATGCAAGAGGGAAGAGATATGGGAACATATGTATATGTATAACTGATTCACTTTGTTATAAAGCAGAAACTAACACACCATTGTAAAGCAATTATACCCCAATAAAGATGTTAAAAAAAAAAAAGTTAGGTGCTGATAGGGAGATATCCAAAATGTTTACCAAATAGTAGTATATAATACCAAATCACATCCTCAAGATATTATTTCATTTTCACTCGTGTCCTATTTCTAAGATTCACTGAGATGGTCCTGTGAAGTAGCTGGTATTAAAAATAGAACTACCATGGGCTTGCCTGGTGGCGCAGTGGTTTAGAGTCCGCATGCCGATGCAGGGGACACGGGTTCGCGCCCCGGTCCGGGAAGATCCCACATGCCGCTCAGCGGCTGGACCCGTGAGCCATGGCCGCTGAGCCTACGCGTCCGGAGCCCGTGCTCCGCAACGGGAGACGCCACAACAGTGAGAGGCCCGTGTACCACAAAAAAAAAAAAAAAAAAAAAAAAAAAAAATAGAACTACCATATGATCCAGCAATTCCTCTTTTGGGTATCTATCCCAAGGAAATGAAAACAGAATATTGAAGAGATATCTGCACTCCCACGTTCACTGCAGCATTATTCACAATAGCCAAGATATGGAAACAACCTGTGTCCATCAACGGATGAATGAGTAAAGAAAATGTGGTACATATATACATATATAATGGAATCTTATTCAGCCATGTGAAAGAAGGAAATCCTGCCATTTGAGATAACATAGATAGACCTTGTGAGCATTATGTTAAGTGAAATAAGTCAGAGAGAGAAAAATAAATACTGTATGATATCACTTGTACGTGGAATCTAGAAAAGCTGAACTGTAGAAACAAAGTTGAGTGGTAGTTGCCAGGAGCTGGGGGTGAGGGGTTGGGGGAAGTGAGACATTGGGGAGACGTTGGTCAAAGAATATTAACTTCCAGTTAGAAGATGAAGAAGTTCTGGGGATCTAATGCACAGTATTGTGATTATAGTTAATAATATTGTATTATATACTTGAAAGTTGCTAGAAGAGTAGATCTTAGATGTTTTCACCACAAAAAAAGAAATGGTCATTATGTGACATGATGGTGGTGTTAGCTAACCTTACAGTGGCAATCATATTGCAATATATGTGTATCAAATTAGCATGTTGTATACCCTAAACTTACACACTTTTTTTTAACATCTTTATTGGAGTATAATTGCTTGACATTGTTGTGTTAGTTTCTGCTGTATAACAGTGAATCAGCTATACGTATACATATATCCCCTTATCTCCTCCCTCTTGTGTCTCCCTCCCTCCCACCCTCCCTATCCCACCCCTCTAGGTGGTCACAAAGCACCGAGCTGATCTCCCTGTGCCATGCGACTGCTTCCCACTAGCTATCTATTTTACATTGTGTAGTGTATATATATGTCCATGCCACTCTCTCACTTCGTCCCAGCTTACCCTTCCCCCTCCCTGTGTCCTCAAGTCCATTCTCTACGTCTGTGTCTTTATTCCTGTCCTGCCCGTAGCTTCTTCAGAACCATCCTTTTTTTTTTTTTTTTGATTCCATATATATGTGTCAGCATACGGTATTTGTTTTTCTCTTTCTGCCTTACATCACTCTTATGACAGACTCTAGGTCCATCCACCTCACTACAAATAACTCAATTTCATTTCTTTTTATGGCTGAATAATATTCCATTGTATATATGTGCCACATCTTCTTTATCCATTCATCTGTCGATGGACACATAGGTTGCTTCCATGTCGTGGCTATTGTAAATAGAAACTTATACAATTTTATGTCAATTATATCTCAGCAAAGCTGGAAAAAAATTATAAATAGATAAATGAATTAGTAAATCCTCAGAGGGAAACTTTAAAAATCATTACAATACAACCTTAGAGTGGATTCTAAATACATCAAAAAATTATTTTTATCCACTGCCAGAAAACTTTAGTCATCATTGTTTGCCAACTTCCCGTAGCAATGAAAAATTTCTTCTCCTAAAGTAAGTAAATAGAAATAATCTCCTATGTGATTCCATATAGTTTATTAAAATTTCAAACTTTAATATCGTTGGAGCTCCAGGAATCTATGATTGATAATGCAGTCAAACAAGAAAAAAATAAATGTAATATATTAATTCCCAAAATTGTAGGAATGGATCAAACATACTAAATGGGTGTTTCCATAGAACCTGTCACAGTTTTGAATAAAAATGACCTTCTGTAACTAATATCTCCATCCTCTCCGTAGCCCCCATGACCTACATGAAAAGGAGCAAGAATAATCCAGTCAGATTATAACCACGCCTCCCTTTTCATTACTGTATTCCTAGCACATTTAATAGTGATTTATTTATAGTAAGTCCACAATAAGTATTTTACATTAATAAGCAAATAGAAGAATGCATGAAAGAATGTCTCTACAACAGCTCTTCGCAAATAAAAATACTAAATTTAGTAGGACAGTCACAAGGTTAGCAGAGAGCTGACATGAAAATCAATCTCTATTTTAATTTCCTTTGTTGTTCCTTACTAGCTCTCCTACATGGGTCAGACAGCACACTCATCTTTAATTCTGCTACAGAATAGATCAAAGACCAAGCCTAAATGAGGGAGATAGACGATAAGCACTGAGTTCGTACCATATGCAAAATCGCTGCGACTACCATCCATGGGTTACAAAAGAAACAGAACCTCTAGAATTGCCTCTGATGGCCAGACCTTCCAGAATGTCACAATTTCACAACTTTACTAAAAATCAGTTCTATTCTTTGAACTCTAAAATGCATTTTGTTAAACCCATAATGTCTAATATAATTTTTGAGATGTTCAAATTCACAAAAATATACTCCCCTTTTCCAACTATACCCATACACCTTAGTGGAATTTAATGGATATTCACAAAAGAAGTCAAAATGCCTAGTACATAATGATATCTTAAAGGCAAAATTTTAACTTAAAACATATCAACCTTACTCAAAAGAGATTAAAAATCATCCTTTAGGATACTGGTGGTTATACTTAGTTGATGAAAAGGGCAAAGATCCCACAAGATGTGGAACATTCATAGAGAACAAACACTCATAGCTTCGAAAGGTAAAAGTAATGCAAAAGACAGGAAGTAAAGTAGATAGAAGGAAGAAGAAAATATAGGCATTGCAAAGAAGAATTATTATAGGGTGGTCTTGAAACTGTCAGGGAAAAAGAATGATTAGAAAAATGTTCTGAAACTGAATCTAATTCATATACATATAATACCAATGAGTTAAATGTATACAACATTTTAAATTTCAAAAGCTTTTTCATGTATATTATGTTATCTTTATAGCACCTCTTTTCTGTTCTTACTGTACAGAGAAGAAACTTGAAGTACTAGAAATGTAGCCGAGATCTCCCAGAAAACTAAAGAAAGTGTCAGGAGCATAGCCCAAATATTTAGCCTGATATTTCTCCCACTGTAGACCATTCTGACTCTTCTAAAGAAACTCAAAGAATAAAAATAATACCAATCAATTCAAAACACCAAAAGAGTAATTTAATCAGTAATTTTTACATGACACCATCTCATCTATTTAATGGGTTTTGCTTTTTACTGAAAAAAATTGACTATTATAGCACCTACCAAGAATACAAGGCAGCCAAGTGATTTAGTCAACTGAAACAAATTAAATAAAAAATAGCATTTCTTACATTGTTCAGTATTAAGAGATTTCAAACTACTTAATCTCATTAAAAGGAAAACAATATCTTGTGGACATTTAAAAATATGACTACTCTGAGCTCTTAAAATTTTTTAATACTTTTAAAATTATTCCTGCATCCATTCACTCTGTGTCTTTTCACAACGATCTTTCGTTTTCATCCCTTTTAATACAGCATACTTAATGCCCTGGGTGCCCTAAAGTATCAGTTAAGGTATGGGGTGTGTGGTGGGGAGAACCTTTCTCTCCCTATGTATATAAAATTAAAGTTGTTCCTTAGTCACTTTAAAAGAAAGAAGGCAGAAGCCTGTTTTATTCTTTTTTTTTAAATTCAACCAAGGAAAAGAATTCTACAAATGAAGAAGAAACAAGAAAGGTCATTCTGATGATATAACAGATGGACAGGCTCAAGAGGGAATGAGTCCTAGAATAATGTTTGACATTACTAATATAAATAGAAATTGAACCCACTCAAAAACCTTAAAAGATAGTCCATTATGTCTCTTAGCCTTGATTTGAATTATAAAAAAATAACATTAAAATTGTAAGTGCAGACACTGATAAGTGACATTTAATTTTGCATATTCTTTTATACTTTCAAGGTTTCCACAGTCATGAGAACAACTCAGTTCAGCTGCAGGTAGGTGCTCATGGAGCCACTGGACCAGAAGAGGCCACTCGGCATTTCATCCCTGTGCATTTATGAATGAGTTGGACCTCCTCCTTTTTCAGTGTTGGGTGGGGGAGCTTATTAATCATTTTTCTGAAGCATTAATGGGCAGACAAGCATACTGCCAGCTGGTAAAAAGTAGCAGCTGCAGCAGAATGTAGACCCCCTTGACAGCCTTATGGAACACAGCCAGGGCTGGGAGCCATACAGGAAAGAACTACCTTTGGTGGATTTGTCAATTAGTCGGGTTAAAAGGTCAACGTGTATCAATGAAGAAAATCTAAAACTCATTCTTCTTTGCTCTGATGACAGCCTTCAGACCGATTAGGATTATCACTAAAAACATAGGAACTTTTCACTCCTGAGCAATCGCAGTGGATCAAATTCATGAACACCTATGATGAGCAATTGCTTGCATATTTCATCAGACTCTTTTCCCAAGGTTTGGAACCATGAAATCTCACTTTTGTTCAAAAATTATCAAAGAAGCCTTAAAAAACAAGATCAAAGTTGTCTTTTCATTTTATACAAGAAAGCCCAGCAGGATTTAGCACAAAGAACACCAGCCTAGATCAGGATATTTGGCTTTTAGTCCTCATCCTAGAACTAACAAGGGGGGTGATCGTCACCGTCGCCAACTAACTTAATTCTTTAAGACTAATATGCAAAATGAGAGGCTGACTCATGGTATTTAAGGTTATTTCCAATTCTGAAATACCGAGGCCAGGATTTGCTTCCTTTAAACTTCAACATCACTAAACATTTCTATTTGTTAATGGTACAATGTGTTTATCTCCAAAGAAACAAATATGAAGTTTTCAGAATTAAGAACTGTATCTATATCAGGTTGAAACCAACACACTCCTGCCATCCCTCTTTGCTCCTTTGCCTTTACTCATTATCTCCCCACCTGTATCTCTTGCCAAAACGTTCTCAGTCTCTCTGCCCTTTCTAAATCTTGCTCATTTTGCAAACTCAAGCAAATCTTCATCTTCCCAGGAAGCCCCCTCCTGCAAATCACATAGATATCCCTTCTCTTCAATTCAGCTGTTCTTATCATCAATAACACACAGCTATATTTTGCTATTTTAACTATCTATGCCTACTGTATTGGCCTTCCATGACTATATTGCAAATTCCTTCTACAGCAGAAACTGCTAAGACTTTTCTGGATCCCATACAATACCTGGCAAAGTACCAGTGTGTTAGGCTTCCATAAATGTGCTATTGACTAATGAGTAGTTCAGTGTATGAACGTCAGAAACAATTACCATACATTTACCTCATAAAAACTTTACATCACTTAACAATTCCAATTCACTTAACCCTTTTCCAACCTTAAACAAAGAAATTCTTTTAAAAACTTAATCTACTTTGCATAACTTTAAAAGCACAAGAAACAAGGTGTAGAATAATATCCCAATAACTGACTAACGTTGAGAAAGATTTTTTCTGGCCCATCCTTTTCACACCTGTTCTTAACATAACCTAGGAATATGCTGCCAATTATTTTTCTGACAACAGCTCCACAATGACTATAACTTGTACTTGTATTCACATATCTATTTAATCATTTTACTTAATAATCAGGTCAATCCAAAAGGAGTCAAACACATTTATATTCAATACATCTCGACATATTCTTTGTTGGGCATCCTGTATTTTTATTGTGTTTTTGTTTCCTTGCATCTATTACCTTCTACTTGTATTAAGCAAATATCATTCAATCTTTGTATGGACATTTTTCCATCTCAACATTGTTTGAAGTGCTATTTCTTTCTTTCCATTTCTTTCTTTCTTTCTTTCTTTTTTCTTTCTTTCTTTCTTTTTTCTTTCTTTCTTTCTTTTTCTTTCTTTCTTTCTTCCTTTCTTCCTTTCTTCCTTTCTTTCTTTCTTAACAAATCTTAGCTTTACAAATAATCTAGTAGCTTGTTATCATTCACTTCATAACTGATAACTTGAAATGGTGGCTAAAATCTCTGCAACTGGCTTCAAGGACATTTACATATGAATATAACCAAATCTCAACTTCACTTGCAGACAGTTTCAAGTTAAATTTCTTCTCCATGTAAGAATCTCATTCTCATCCTTTTCTTATGTTGGAACATTCTTCTCCAAAAGGAGGGAAAAGCCTACTATCTTATATTTGTGATATATTTTCAAATTTTTTGCATAACAACTTATCTGTATTTCCCATTTAAATAGAATTTATTGTCTGAATAATGTGAAAATACCAGTTTAGTGAATTCAAAACTATCCCTCTAACTAGTAATTTATTTATTACAATCTGGCCAAGAAGAAGTATGTCTGTTTTGTGTTTACATATATGGTCAAAGCCTAAACTGTCTTTTTTCCCTTTCTTATTCTATTTTTCCATTTTTAATAATTACATAAGAAATAGAAGCTTTTTTTCCTAAAGGGAATGGACTTAGTGAAGTTATTTGCTTTACCACAATTAGGGTTCCTCATTTAAGGCTGTACCCACTTTTACATTGTTTGTACATTCACTTCTCCTATTCTCAGTCTTAGTTATTATGATTTTATTTTCAAGCAAGTAGAAGTGATTCAAGTAGTATTCATAGTTTACATTCACAACAAGGTCTCCAAATTGCACCTGCATATCCTATAATGTATATCCACTCACACTTTTCTTGCAAGAAAACTAAAGTCATCTACATACAATTTCTCTGCTTCTAGCTGAGGACATTTTTCCACCTAATGGCAAAAAAATTCGTTTCACCACATTTAATTTTGAAATTCATTTCAAAAATCCACTGAAAGCAATGTATAAGACCGGACACAGGTATAACTATGGGAAAACAAATCTTTTGCCAAAAAACTGCTTACAAAGTAGCAGGGACATGTTTCCATTCAATAGTTATTCATTTAACAGATATGCTATGAAATGTAAACTAATTATTCCAGACTTTTCCTAATGTTTTGAAGGATTTAAAAATATTGTGTATATTATATTTAAATATAGTTCACTTCCTGCTAATTCCTCTATTTTAGATTTCACAGACTGAGGCACTCCCTAAAAATGTCTTCAGGAGGGTAAATTCAGTCAGTCCACAGAAACAGCAGCATTTAGAAAAGCCTACAATGCAACTGGCAACTTTCTGACTGTCCAATGTTCTGATTATAGACTTAGATATGAACCAAATTCAGCATTGACCTAGAAAAGACTACAAAAACTATAATAAGTTACTGCATATACACTGCTCGAGTGACTGGCATAGGGCAGCTCTCATGTCTATTTCTTCAGAAGAATTGATAGTTTTCATGTATTCTACCTACATTAAACTTAGAGCAATATCATTTTTGACTAGTTATGCAAAATATACATTTTAAAAGGGAAGAAATAAATAGGAAAAAATAAGCAGAAACATAACTTCTTTCCCTGTGTGCCTTTTAAAGAACCTTGAACTAGACCATCTGTAGGTACTTCACAATGAAACTCTACAGGCAGCCACTGAGCCTCTTCTCCATAAGTATAAAATGAGAAACTTGGAGAGCTATTGAACACTGCATTTTCTCAGTGGAACAGCACACACGCATTTAGCATGAGGTGTTCTGCCACTGAGAAACACTGGGGAAATTCAGAGTGTTCAATGGCTTCAAATTTGCACCCACAGCGCCATGGCATGCAAGCTGCTGTGCTCAACTCGGTGTGTTCCATAAAACAAAGGAAAGCACTTTTACAAACCAGCAACATGATTATGACTGGAGCTGAGCTGCTTCATTCTCGTATATGCAAAAAAGAACAAGCACAAACCATCACTTTGAGATGCCTCTCTACATACTGTCTATTCTTTGCTCTGAGTCTCCAAAACTAGAGGGAGAAACACAGAAAACTTCCCAAATAATGTTAGTTGTCAGTATGTCTGCCTTCATGGTGGTTGTTTTATAGCACTGAATATGTCTGATGGCAGTTGTATTAAACATTCCCTTTATTTCAGGTTACCATTTATTTTACCTGTTTATTTTAGCAAGAGCAAGTTCAGGTCTAAACAACAGCATGCCCAGTGTTTTGGCTCTATATTATTTATGAACAAACATGCAAACCTGCTGGCTATGGCTTGACATTCTGTGTACATGTAACTGTGGCTCATGATAGCTACCATACCTCTTACATGATCTTATATTTGCACTGGTCTCAGACTTTAAACACCAGGAGGGAAAAACCCAAGAAACAGAGAGAGAAACACAATACAAGAAAGACAATTTGGAAGTCATCTTGTTCCATATTCACCACGGGAGTTAACTGTAAACAAACATTTTTCTGAAGGGTGCCTTCAGTAGGTTTGTGACTACACCGATGAATTACACAGCAGAGTATTTTGCAAGCATTGTTTAGAAATAACCATTCAGCATAGCAGGTGTAATCACTAGCACATCATCTGACACTTATAAGGATGTATTGCTGGGATTCCCTGGTGTAGCAGTGGATAAGAATCCGCCTGCCAATGCAGGGGACATGGGTTCGAGCCCTGGTCCGGGAAGATCCCACATGCCATGGAGCAACTAAGCCTGTGTGCCACAACTACTGAAGACTGCACGCCTAGAGCCCATGCTCTGCAACAAGAGAAGCCACCGCAATGAGAAGCCCGCGCACAGCAAGAAAGAGTAGACCCCGCTCGCCACAACCAGAGAAAGTCTGCACACAGCAACAAAGACCCAATGCAGCCATAAATAAATACTAAAAAAATAGAAAAGAATGTATTGCTGCAACATTCCTCTAGGTAGCAAATGTTCTCAAAAACGTTTCACATGGAAACCCAGCTATTCCTCTACTAAAAAAGAAAACAATTCTAAATGAAAGGGAAAAGTCAAAGGTCACTGTAACCTCAGTTCACTCAATATATGTAGTTAATATACCTCTGCCTTGCTTGCACAACTCTCTGTTTTCTGTGGTGCCTGAACTTTTTGCTCTGATATCTCCATTGCCCCTTATTATATAGTGTGTGTTTATGCTCGCACATATTACAATAGCGAAACCTGAAATTATATAATCCATATGATTTCTATAGTCCGTTTCTTAGCACCATTTGAATAACAGTCCAAATATGGAGAGCTTTGTGTGTATGTTTGTGTTTCTGTATTTGGGTCTACACAAGATTCCCATGGCTTCACTGATCAAGCATGTCGTTTATGGGTCTGAGAACAGAATATCAAGATCACAGATACGCACTCCGAGTAAGCCACATAGCTTGGAGCTGTTTCATGGCCACATGCTTTAGCCTTAAGCCCAGTTAGCTGTATGATAAATACTGATTACTGATCAGATGATGTAAAACAAAGACTGCAAATATACAAACTGATCTCAGTAGTTGAAGAAGTATATGTTCTATCAATGGTGTGTTAAAATGGCAAAAGGGCAAAAAGAGCAAAACTAATGCTTGCTATAATATTGGATAATATCTGCAATTTTTTAGCTCTAAATGCCTTGTTTTGTAGCACTAAAAACTAACCATAAATTAGTGAGATACCCATCATAGGAAGCATTCAAGTCTTAGCCCAAATCACTGTTGTTAAGGCTATTTTGCCTAGGTAGTGAGTAAAACTATGTTACTGCTATGGTGTTGTCACTTGCTTAGAGTCTAAGGTTCCAGTGATTTTGTGTTTTATATATATATATTTACATATTGATCAAATATTCATTTTTACAGGGCATCAATGTGATCCAGAAAAGTATAATATGTGCTGCAAGTTATTTATTGTACTTCAAGGACATTTTTGGGAGAACCAAAGAAAGAATATTAAAAAAGAACTAGAGAATAAATCACTGTTTTATTTAGCTTTATTTACTTTTAAAAATCGGACTCATATACATTTCTGCTATCTCAGAGTTGTTCATCCCAATCTGTTTGGTCTCACTTTTCTTTTTGTATCTTGGGAGTCAGAACTACAAGCTTCAGAAGTCAGTTCAATGGTTATCTGCAATTTCTCTTTGTAGTGCCCTTTGAGGTCAAATCCATTACAACATACGTTCAGACTGACTTTGCACACTTAACTCCACTGGGCTTTCAGTGACATACTCAGCACTTCACCTGAGAATCTGTTATCCATGGATACAGGAGATGTTAAAAATGATACATACAAAAAAGAGAGAGAGAGAGAGAAAGAAAGAAAAAAATGTGGTTCATGCCTGTATAGTACATTATGGCTGACTAATTTACAACTCCTAAAATCATTGAATAAAGATCATGCCACCTTTTTTAAAGTTTAACATCTTTTTTACCACTAAATGGTGCTATTCTGTTTCCAAGTCACCTGGGCTCCACTCAGAGAAGCATGAAGTGTTGCCTCCATGGACTTCCTGGAAAGCACAGAAATATAATCTCGTTATTGCATAATTTGCCACGCAATAAGGGAAAGTGTGGCAGGAGATAAAGTTAGCCAAACATTGGCAACTGATTTAGAAATAGGAAACTAAGCAATTTTCTTCTCACATAAGGAATACAATACATTGAGCACTGCGCCTATGCCTCACAAGTTCCACTGAGTTGGGTTCTTCTTGGAGGATTTCTTCTTATTTTAAGAATACAAACTGATATGATTTTCTGAACTGACTCGTGATTAAGGCAGAGGGGCCCAGGATATGATAAATACAAATAGATGGAGGAGGTGAGGAGAAGGGAGATCTAGTTGATATGTTTTGTCCTTGCTTTCTCTCCTAGATCCTATGCAGAGAGTTTTTAAATATCCAGCTCTTAACTTCAGAGAAATAAAACTCTGAAAGCAGAAAAGAAGCTGCTTCTGTTCCTCCAAAAATTAAGTTCCTCCTCTCTTTATTAATTTCTTCATTACAAGTTCAGAATTTTAATGTCTCCTTTGACCTCATATGTTCTCACCACCCTTTGCCCCACACTCCGTCCCAAAATATGCTCCCCTGACCTTGTTTCTTTCTTTCTGTTTCTAGCATTTATTTCTTCCTTTCGAACCACTCTAGCACAGGCCCTTATCACCTAATAGTTGACTTCCAAAGTCCTCTAAGGTCGTTCCACTACTTACCAGATGTTTAGGTCAACACCTATGAATATTCTGAGAATTTAACCTATTTGCAGGCTAACAAGTTAGTCTGCCCCAGTTTCATAGATGTTGGAAGAAAACACAAAACTTCTGGGTCAGAGACAAGTAAATTAAATAAATAATTAATAAATGTAATTAAAAATAAATAAGTTTATTTAACTGAAAGCAAATAAATTACTCAGAGCAACAGCTAACTAAGTAGCCAAGTGCTATTAACACTCTGCTTCCCCAAGCCTCTGTTCCCACAGGGCAATGCGAAAGGATCAACTACTCCTGCACATACATTCCAGGACAGAAACTCTGAGCCTAAGGAACCCAAATCTTTTATCACGGACAATAAACATGCTCAATTTTTGCCCCAGAGGGAGACATTTATTTTTATTGCACCAGACAATATGTGAACCTGCTCTCTGCTCCAGGAGACACTAGATCTAGCTTTCAGAGCTGTAAGCTATGCAAACATCCATGAAAGGTTAGTCCAGAACAGAGGCAGCCAGTGGCCCTGCACTAAAGCTGTACAGAGATGCAAGGGATGCAAGAGGTCCATGGCAAATTGTCTCCCAACACTTTAGCCTGGGGCACGCTAATTATGTTCTCTAAATTCACATTGCTTCATCTGTAAAATGTAACCAACACTACCTACTTCATTGGGCCTTTATGAAGATTAAATTTTAAAATGTACATTAAAAGTGTTTTAGCTCATTGCCTGATTCAATATGCAGTAAACAAACTTACTTAATTAATTATGGCTATATTATTCAAGGTCTGTCCCTTTCTACCCAGTCTGGGCTGAGCAACATCAAAACTTACTTCTCATTTACTTCTATAGAATACATGTGTGTTTGGTCAGAATGGTCTGTTCACTTCCTACTACAGAGAACAGGTGCATTTCCTACTCTACAACTTTGCACATCTTCCCCCTGTCTGAAATCCCTCCCCATTTCTCACCATAATCCCAACCATCTTTCATGGCCAGCTGAATCTCTGCCAATTCTTCAAAATTCCCCAAGTCATTGCAGGTCCCAGAGAACTTCTAGCAACTCACTAAATTCACAAATACTCCTCAGTAAGTGCCAAATTCCTTTCACTTTATTATATTTACCCACTGATGGATTTAATTTCTCCCAGCTGGTCCCTCATTTGGCTTCTTTTTAACATTTCCGCATGGGCTTTCTTGCTTCCCAAGTAAAAGTCAATTATGTGTACAAAATAATGTGATAATATAGTACCATGATACAATTGTCAGCAAGAACCCTTTTTTCCCCCAAGGTGATTAAGGGAAGCTTTATATTTTTTAACTTACCAAGTAAGTTTTATACATTCCATTCTCTCAATAGTCCTTCTAATTTTTTAATCCTGAAAATAACCATTCCATGTAGAAAAAGGATGTGTGCTTTAGAACTTTAACTCCCTGAGCAAAACCATAGTTAAGTAGAAACTGGAAGTTAATACACTCTTTCTGGGAAAGTGGCCTAAGTTGAAGTGAATTGAGAGTTCAGTGCAGGTGTCTACCTGTCACCAGAAATGGCCATCATCCCTGATGTTCTGGGCTACCAAACCTTAATAAAGGGAACAGGATGAATTAAGCTGTTATTTGAAACGGCACAAGTCACTGCAACAGGCAATCCCATAGAGAATACAGCTTTGATCCTAGGGTAAGTCCCTAGGGAAACTTGTGCCTCAGCTCCAGAGCAGTTTGCTCGTCACTCTGGCCACTTCCAAGAGAACTAAGTCCACCTCGGGGCAGGGCAGGCAGCACGGCTGCAAGAGAGAGCCGGGGGCGGCAGCTGCATGTCTGCACAGGGCTGTGTGCGAGTTCTTGATCAACATTTCAGAAGGAAACCCAATCTTGATCTGAGCCCACTTCCAAGCTTTATTTTAAAGAAAAAGTACTTTTTCATACTACAATATAACACATACTATTAACTAACACAGTTAGGAGCCTGATGCTTCCAGGAATGCAAGGGAAACTTCCACAGAGCAGCACTGCCCAATAGAAGGCTCTGTGATGATGGCAATGTTCCATATCCAATATGGCAGCCGCTAGCCACACATGGCTATTGTGCATGTGAAGGAGGACTAGTGCACCTCAAAAATAAATCCTTTTATTTACCTTTAATTAAGCAGCCACATGTGACTAGTGGCTTGTGTATAGGATGGCATAGCTCTAGAACCTACCACACAGCTGCCCTTACTTTCATGAACATTGTCTCTTTTAGCCCTCACACTAACGCTGTGAGATAGGTGGTATCATGTTTCTTTTTATAGATGAGGAAATAGAGACTGAGCTATTTCCAATAACTAGCACAACATTGTACACTGATAAGCAGCAGAGCCAGAATTTAGTCATATTTTTCTGACTACGAAGTTTAATAAGTACATTGTTCTCTGTTTTTCATTTGTACCACCTTGATTTTTCAGAATCAAGTGCAAATTCCCTAACTTGGCAGAAGAGTACTTTACAATCTGATTCCAGTCTTTGCCTTCAGCCTCACTTCACCAGCACCCTTCCTACTCCCTCTATTTTAGGAATTCTTTTGCTCTCCAAATCCTAATGCATTTTCCCAACTCCTTGCCTTTCAATTCACAGCACTTGAGCCTATCTTACAACCTGAAATACCTTCCCTCTATCTCCAGTCTCTCTCTATGACTGGCGAGCTCCTATATTATATTCTCATTTTCTGTTTATATGTTCATCTCCTTGTCTAGAATGTGAGTTGAAGGAAGAGTGCCATAACCATCTTGCATTCCCAAGATATAGCATAGTTTCCTGTAAATGCTCCAGAAGTATTTAGTGACACGTAAATAAAGGGGGAATGAAGATACAAATAAATTCATCACACATTCTTAGAGCCTGATAATACATGGCCCTACTCTGGCAATGAGAATTGTCTGAACAATGAGTATATTAAGAAGACAAGGGACTTCCCTGGTGGCGCAGTGGTTAAGAATCCACCTGCCAATGCAGGGGACCTGGGTTCGATCCCTGGTCCGGAAAGATCCCACATGCTGTGGAGCAACTAAGCCATGTGCCACAACTACTGAAGCCTGCGCACCTAAAGCCCGTGCTCCGCAACAAAGACAAGCCACCAAAAGGGAAAGCCCGCGCATCTCAAGAAGAGCAGCCCCTGCTCGCCACAACTAGAGAAAGCCTGCACGCAGCAACGAAGACCCAATGCAGCCAAAATAAATAAATAAATAAATAGAAGACAGGATCTCTTCCCAAGTATGTGGAAAGGCCTACTTTTAACATTTTGTGAAGAGGAAAATGTATACATGACCATGGTTGGTTATGTGCTCACATTGGGTTAAAGGAAAGCAGGACCATGGCGCTGCTGAGGACCAGCTACCCCTGACTGGCTGCCATTTGACACCCAAGCTCTAGGTGATTGGATAATGCACAGTTTGCCTAAATTGAAGGCCATAGGCATGTTTTCCCAACCCCTTAGCGAGTATGTGCTAAACCACTGGGGAGGAATATTCAACTGGTGGTGGGTGCTAACTTGGGGTGCTAGGTTGTTTCACTCGTCCATGGGGATATGTGATCGACACCACTGCTTCCCAGAATGGAAGTTCAGCTTGACGAGACCAGGCATATGTTCTTCTGAGAGAAGAGCCAGGAACGGGCTCCTGATTTATCTTCTGTGAGTATCTCTTGTGGGTTGATTTACAAACGGGTCCGTTATCATAGAGAACAGGAAATCATCAAAGCTCTCCTCTCTCACCACCACACTTGTACCCTACAAACATGCAGACCTAACAAGACACCCTTGAGCTGCCACCATGATGCAAAAGCCATGCTTCTGCCAGTAATTGATGGGTTTGGGGAATTGACCAAATTTGTACACAGGCATAAATCATTTCATTGCACTTCACAGATACTGTGTTTTTTTACAAATTGAAGGTTTGTGGCAACCCTGCATCAAGCAAGTCTACCGACATGATCTTCCAACAACACTTGCTCTTCACATTACTGTATCACATTTTGGTAATTCTCAAAATATTTCAAACTTTTTCATTATTATTATACTTGTTATGGTAATCTGTGATCAGTGATCTTTGATGTAACTACTGAAAAAGAACATGACTTGCTAAAGGCTCAGGTGATGGTTAGCATTTAGCAATAAAGTAGTTTTTAATTAAGGTTTGTACTTCTTTTAGACATAATACCATGGCACACTTAATAGACTACAATATAGTATGACCATAACTTTTATATGCACTGGGAAACCAAAAAATTCATGTGATTTGCATTATTGTGATATTCATTTTATTGCAGTGGTCTGGAACCGAACACACAGTATCACTGAGGTATGCCTGCATTCCCTTTCTTGTAACTCAAATGTTCATGGAGAACGTGGGCCACCTCTGAAAGTCGTGAAACAGCTCCAGATCAGTGGCTCTCTACCCTGGCTGGACATTAGCATCAGAACTTCTTGTACAACTGCCCTGTGATGAGGTCGAGACACAAGAGTTTATAAAAGCTCCCCAGGTGTTCATCTGTGGTTGAGATCCAGAGCCCTAGCTCATGAGACCAGCAGCTTAACTACCAGGGTTTTGCCAGGGAGGAGGGTGGTGTCAGCTTCAGCACTGCAGCTAACTTTTGGGGAGCAGCCATTGGAGGGTGGTGAGAAAACTGCACAGAAGGAAAAGAACAGTGGACTTCAGCAGACAAACACTAACCTAGGGCTTGAAGTGTATGGTACATTCTCATACCAACTCCTTTGCCTCAGAAACTATCTGTGACCCGAGTTCCTTTTACAATACTCTGCAATCCCTGCTCCTGTGATTGGTTTGTTGTCATAATTCCATTCAACAAGCAATAACTGAGCATTTAGAACGTGCATTCATTCTTCTGGCCCAGATACAGAGAAGAATGAGATTTAAAAATAGCAGTTAGAACCTGAGAGCCTAGCAAGGGAAGAAGACACAAACAGTTCAACGCGATGAGTTACTGGTGAAACAGACATAAGTACGAGTGTGAAATGCGAGTTCTAAGTACAAAGGAGGGAGTGCATTAGATTAACAGTCACTCAGGAGTAAAAGCCAAGGGCCTTACTGTGGCTACCAAGCCCTGGACCAGGCGCTTCATTACCTCTTGATCTCACCTCCTACGACACTTCTGTCATTTATCTCAATCCTGCCTCAGAGTCCTCCTCACGGGACAGCCGGGCACACTCCCAACTTAGGGCCTTTGCTCAGGCAGCTCCTCCGCCTTGAACGCTCTCTCCTATTAGCTACGTCGTAATTCCTACACTAACTTCAAGTCTTTTCCAAAATGCTGTCATCGCAATGAGGCCTATCCTGCTGACCTTACTTACAACTGAGACCCAGCCAGGCCTCACCCCACCTCCGTTTACCCTGCTTCACTGTTTTCATTGCACGCGTCACATTTTAGCATAATACATGGCTTACTAATTATGCTTATTAACTGTCTGACTTCTTGCACCAGGATATAAACTCCACAAGTGCATGAATTGTTTTGCTCACTGATAAAACTCAAGGGCCTAAAACAGAGCCTGGCATAGGTGAAGCACTCAACATCTTATGTGGAACAAATAAATGAAGAGTTTAGCAAAACTGCACCTCACAGCAGTTGGCTTTCTTTTTCTTTCAGTAGAATCTGATTTGCTATTCGGTAGCCAGTGTGCTTCTGGGATGGGGCAGTTAGTAACAGCCCACTGGGTCTACTGTGGAGATGTTCCCCCCACTTCTGTGTGAGCACCGTCAATCATCCATTACTCAATTCACCCGTCAACAAATATTTATTCAGCAACTATTTTATGCTCCATGCTGGGGACCGTGAGCATTCAAAATGCCGACCTTGGGCTTCCCTGGTGGCACAGTGGTTGAGAGTCCGCCTGCCGATGCAGAGGACACAAGTTCGTGCCCCGGTCCAGGAGGATCCCACATGCCGCGGAGCGGCTGGGCCCGTGAGCCATGGCCGCTGAGCCTGCGCATCCGGAGCCTGTGCTCCGCAACGGGAGAGGCCGCAACAGTGAGAGGCCTGCGTACCGCAAAAAAAAAAAAAAAAAAAAAAAAAAAAAAAAAATGCCGACCTCGAAGGGCTTAACACCCAGAAAAAGAAATGAGGTCAACACACAAAGAAATGCAATAGGAGGTAGCTGTGCTGAGGCAGAAGAATGCAGAGAGCAATGCGACTGTGGAGTCTTCCGAAGGTACCTGAAGTATTACACCCGGGAAAGAAACTCTAGTCCCTCTAGCCGTGGGCAGCTCAGACACATGACAACACTCATCAGCTCATTTACCAAAGGTGGGGTTTCTCATTTTGGCCTCTAATAACCTACTTCCCTTCATGAGACACCTGCCAAGGGAGAGGAGAGATGTCATTAAGCTTTCTAAGCGCACTTGCGCTGACTTTTCTGATAACCTTTACCTACCAAATGAGGTATGAAAACCGCTGAACAATGGATAAGACACTTTTTATTTTCCCTTTTTATTCTCTGACTTTAAGGCATTTGGTCATTCGTTCTAAGCCATATGCAGTACTTTATGTTTCAGGAAAGGCCTGTGTAGCAAAGCCCAGCAACAGTTCAGCAGTTGGCCCACTCTTTTCAAACTCATGCATGTCCTCACTGAAAATGTAAAATAGCTTGGATCAAAAGGCATCATTGGTTGCACACGGAGGTGAGTGAATGATTTGTTCCAGGAATAGAAGCCCTCAGACAAACAGCGCTAATCGCTAATCGGTCTCACCACAGAGCAGGTGGTGACAATAACAGAGTTTATTTTAAAGAAGGGGAAATTAAATAGTGGTTGCAATAGTCCTAGCCACTTTTAATTATTGTGACAGCAAATGATGAACAATTTCCTGTCACTTTCCCTTCTGAAGCAACTATTGATGTGTGCCTTATGGCTGAACTGTGCTGAAAACTCTCTAAGCAGGCGGCTGCCTGATTCAGTGCTTTGTGGGCTCATATTCAGAAAGCCATTTGGCCTGCAAAGTCTCTGAATTATCTGTAAATACAGTGAAAGGAGACAGTGATTGCATGAAGCCAAGGGAATGCTCCTGAATGCCAATAAGGCAAATGTCATGACAGGAACACAAAGCCAGCATTCCCTGTGACCTTTTAGATAGAAACCAATTTACTTTGGTACCATCTCAAACAGAAAATTACGGTGTAATTCCTCATGTCAATACATAATTTATTTTGTAATAAACAACTACCTGCATATTTATACAGCGCCTCTCCCCTCGTTTTTATGATGCTCTCCGGCACTCTCTCCCGGCACACACCTCTGCCACCGAATCATTGCAAAGCTTTCTGTTTTAAGGCTGTTCTCTTCGCTAAGCTTGGTGATGACTGAGGAAAACATTAAAGGATTAAAAGCCACTTTCTATCCCTGCAAAGAAACCTAAGTCATTCATTTTCTTATTTTCAAATTACCTAACATCAGGTTGAAGGATTCGTAAGACCACATCCAAAAAAAAAAAAACTCAAGAGATGCAGCATTAAGCCCTAGTCTAAAGTACATTTCCTAATAGAGGAAAGTCTCTGCATTTAAAGCAGCATTACAATCAGGCAGTGAATCAACAAAGGAGAATTATCTTGCCCCAAGCTTCCACCCCTTCAAATGCATCTGCTTCTTTGCAGGAGGTCTGGGGACAAGGGCTGCCTCCCAAAGTCACCTCTTTCTCTGTCCTTATAATGCAAATGGGACGAGTTCTGGAGAAGATGTGCCCTTTCCCCTCCAGGTCAGCACTTTAAATCTCCCCCAGACTGGCAGCGACAGGAGACTCTCCGCAGCTGACAGCTGGTCACTGACCTAGCTGAAAGCAGTTGGTGGTCTTCCCTGAGCCTTGAGCCTCAGGTCACCTCAGCGCTGGCCGAGCTATCACCGCGCACAGTTAGCTTACTCGGCACGTGGGCTCTGTCAAGGACGAGTGAGGCAGGTGGAGTGGGGAGCGGCCGGCGGGCACTGCCAGCGCTCCACCCACACCACCACCCCCCCGCCCCGTACCCACCACTCATTAGTCTGAATCACATTCTTGGATAACTGAAGAGATCTGAAACCTGAGTGGCTGAGGTCCAGCGTCTTTAGCAAATTTCAAAAAATATGAACAATGAAGGCAACTCACAAGACAGAAAAGAAAGAACGATGTATATGCTGCTTAGAAACAGGCTGCTTTTGTATTTTTGGCTTCTAAATACCTGTTTTTAGACCATTTTGGTAGTAATGATCATGAACCTTTGTTTACAACGTGGGGTCCATCCCTGGCTAGCTTCTGTAGCTTAATAACACTAAGAAGTGGCAAAGGTATTAGGAGGCACTACAATCATTCCTTTGGAAATCAGCCACCACGCCACACAATACATACACACACACACACACACACACACACACACACACCCCAAACCAAACCGAACCAAACAAATGCATTTCTTTGGCTTCACAGGAGAGGCAATAGCTCACAATGTGGAGAAAATAAGGGCTCCGATTCAACTACAACATATTGAGAAACAGAAGTCAATACCCAGAGAAGGTTTTACATCGCACTCGTAGTATTATTAATGAGTTGCTGTATGGAACTACCACAACTGAATGGAGTCCAGGATTCTCTGAGGGCTAATTGGCTTCATTCCTCTAGCATGCCAACAGAGTAGTTTCTGTTCTGTTTGGAAGACAGATGCTGGGACCTAGGTCAATGAATCAATAAGAACATATTGGCCATCTAATGGATACCCAGCAAAGACCTTTGCTACATATTTAGAGGAAATATTTTCTGACTACATAGTCACCCCTGTGTCAAGAATGCATTGTTCAAACAGATAGAGAAGACACATTTCTGATATCCAGTGTTCTCAATTTACCCAGAATAGTCGGGGTCTTTGTAATTGTTTTATCAAATAAGAACCAATCGTGACATTTACTTCTTTGAAATTAAATCTTTATAAAGCCCCTGTCAAATTATATGTACAAAATGCTTTTATGCATCTTTTCTTACAGGATTTTGTAAAAAATAAGATTTAGGTGATCATAGTGTAGTACTATTGTTTAAAGGAATAAGTAAAGTTAGCTTTAGAGAGTAATAAGATAAAACCAAATCCTTAAACATCAAAGGTTTCATATTATTTTCAGAGGTTGGATTGGAGGGGAGGCAACAGGCTTTCTTACAGTTATAATATTTGTTGGGTTATTTTTAGAAGAAAAATGGCTGACTATTCTTCATCACTATTGAAGACAGAATTAGACAGAATTGGCTTATGCTAATATATGAGGAATTCAGATACCTAACAGCAATCTGTGTATACGTGACATCAAAGATCACTTGGTTCAATTGTTGAACATATACAAGTGAAGAAGCTGAGGCCCAGAAAGGTTAGGACTAGCACAAAAGTATGCTACCTAAAGAAACATTTATTTATCTCAAAGTTTCTGTGAGTCAGGAAGAGGGTCACAACTTGTCTGTGTACCGCTGGCTCAGGGTCTGTCATGAGAATGCACTCTAGCTAAGCTCCCAGCCAGGACGGCAATCTCATTTGAGGACTCAATTGGGCAAGGGGTGTGGGGCGGTCAGCACCACATTGGCTCATGCCATCTGCCTCTACAAGGATTAACTCTTGTGCTGCTGCAGCTGCTGACTTTCAACACCCCGTGAAAGGAGCTCAGGGTGGTGAGCAGAAATGAGGCACTCTGTGCTCTGGGAAAAACTGGGAGAACAGGTCTTCAGATAGTTAGCTATTTTCAGGAGCCGATTTTATAAGCCCAATTCTTGTACCTCCTCAAATCTAGAAAAGCACTAAAATCCTTCATGGTGCCGTCAGCTCCTCGTGACTAGCAGAAACCTTCTGCAAAAGAAGATGTGCTCGATTGCGTGGACTCCCCTTTCACCAAGATCACATATAGACTGACCTTCGCCCTGCCTCTTCGGAGCAGTTTCTCAGAGCTATCTGAAATGCTCTCTCCCGAGCTGCAGTCCTCATTTTGCCTCAAATAAAACTAACTTGCAACTCTCACGTTGTGCATTTTTTTTAAGTTGACAGGAGATACAGGAGGGAGGACCAATTCACTCCCAAACTTCACTCATGCGCTCGTTGGCTGGCCTTGATTCCTTGCCACGGGGGCTGCTGTCTCACACAATGGCAGCCGGCTTCCCCCTGAGAAAGTGATCCAAGAGAGGAAAAAGAGTCCCAAAGGAGAGCCAGTCTGGTTATGACCTGATACTAGAAGTGATATTCCTCCACTTTTGCTGTATGCTCTTCACTAGAAGAGAAGCAAGTCACTAGGTCCAGCCCATACTCAAGGGGAAGGGATTATACAAAAGTATGAATATGAGGAAGTGGGGATCACTGGGGGCCGTCTTAGAGGCTGCCTGCCACAGCTACGACCACAAGCCAAGTCTCATTTCAAACCCAGTGTTCTTTCTACTACCCTGTGCTGGATTATAACAGATAATTTCCTATTATTAATGGTTACTAAACATTGGATGAGGTATTTTAGAAGACTGGAGGATCTCTGTCTCTGGAAGTCTTTTACAATAGGACATTCTTTCACCTATTTGAGAAGGTTTCATTTTAATTTCTCTGGTAAATAAGTACAGTATATATGGTGTGGTATAGACTGGGGTTTGAGTAGCTAGCCTGCTGAGTAATTCAGTAGATGAGGCAACTAATTTTATTTTCTAGACCTTGTTTCCTTACCACCAAAAGTTGGAAAGGGGACTAAGTTTCTAAGTTCACTTCAAACTACAGCAAGTAAAATGTCTCCAGTTCTATTACAGCTTTAAAACAATGAATCTCATATCTAGTCATCAAGATTGACCCTACATATAAGTAAATTAAATGATTATCCCCAGGATTTGACACAGAGACCCCCCCCAAAAAAATGTTCTACACCAAAATATTTCTCTCTCTGGCTTGAATTTCTACATCACATACTCTTTTCTATTTGTTATTAAAAGCTTCTGCTAAAATGCAAATGTGTTATCTAGAATAACAAATTAAACTATAACCCTGAATTAATATTTAACTGAATTTGTCTCTCCTGTTAACATGTCAGCTGGTAAGAAACCAGAGAATGGGATAAAGAAACAAGTAAGTTTTAATGAAAGTGGGTTTTTTTCCCAAAAGGGTTTTAGGGTTTGAAAAGACAGACTCAGATGAAGCTGTGGGTCAGGGAGTAAGGAGTGGCCAGTATCCTCAACAGCAAAGTATGCAGATGGGCACATGGAATCATGAAGACAAATCTAGAGGAAATAAAACTACCGGTATAGGCAGACTTCGAAGGACACCACATCCCTTTCTACCCTCTCAGTGGAATGTCTTAACACACACTCAGATACCCATTCTCACAACCACCCCTCGGATACTGTCTCCAGCTACAGACCATGGACTCATTTACCGTGCTGCTTACTCTCTATCTATAGGATCCTACCTGTCTATCCTTCCGTCTTTCTTCCTGTTAGATCCTAAGATTGATTCATAAAAGTATTCTCTTGAACTTTTTGCAATCCCCTCAACTCTTCAGCGTCACACTCACAAAAAAAAAAAGAAACTGAATGAATCCAACTGTCTAACTTGTCCACACCTACACCCTTTGCAACTGAATGATGCTAAAGAAGAACAAAAAACTGTATATGTTGTCTTCACTATAAATGACCAAAAGGAACAATCAACCCCACCAAGTCAGCCAGCTTCCTATATCTCTGAACATGCCAAACCACTTCTAGTATCAGGAATTTTGAATATGCAGTTCTCTCTGCCTAGAACTTGCCCACCACTTCTTTTTAACCTTCAAGTTTCAGTTTGAACATCCCTATCTGAAAGAGGGTTTCTCTAACCCTATGTATACACCACCTCCATCTCCCCATTCAGTTAAAATCTTTTACAGCATCTGTTTATTTCCCTCATTGTATTTAATCACAATTAGTAATTATATATCTACTTGTCATCTACTTACCATTTGCCTTCCACTCTAGACTGTAACCTCCATGGGGACCTAGGACGTGATTTGTTAACCATTTATATCATGCACACCAGCTAGGACATAGTAGGTGTTCAGTAAATACTTGTTGAATAAATGAATGAACAAATTAATATAGAGTCTTTCTTTTTTTTTAGCCAGGAGTGACCCTATCTACATATCTGCAGAATTTGTGAAGCTTCTCTCTTTTCAATTGGTTCTTTACTTAGTATCTTTTAAACACAGAGATTTCTAATGGAAATGCTGGCACGGACTGCTTCAGCAGCATAAATGGCATCAGTAGCTGACATGGACCCTACTGTTGCCACTGGCAACAATTAAATTAGCTATATAAAACTGACACAAGAGCTGCAGCATCCATTCAGTAAAATAACCATTCAGTCTTTCAGCAAACATAATACTGACCTGTGTGACTGTGCTTTTAGTACCCGAGCAAGTGCTGAGCATTGTCTGCTCAAGACAAGGCATTAACACAGCTTCTGACTCCTGTTTCCACTGTTGCTTAAAAGGGTTGCCTAATTAATTGATTTTATTGAATCTCTACCGAGGCACATTTGTTCCTTAGTAAGGTAATGAAAAAAGCAGAGGAGCTACTTTTGTAAAATCCAAGAAAGGGGTTGTGGAGGCCCAGATTTATGCTGCATATCATTGTAAATAAAAGTATAGTTGCCGTGCTTATTGACTGCTTGATGCCAAGAGGTGGACATGAGCATATTTGTAGATCTCTGTGCTCAGAGAAAGGCATTTTATCTGAACCAGCAGAATATCCTCACTCCCTTACAAACTCGTATGCTATTGCTCTCTCCTGACCACACCGGCAGCGTTCACTGTGTAAAAGCAAAGAGCAAATATGGTAAGTGCACTTCTAGGAAGGTAGAGGAGTTTAGGGAATGAAGCAACAAGCTTTGGTATAATCCTCCACAGCTAACAAAAGCTCCCTGATACTTGGCCTCAGCCGATGTTTGCCAAAAAAATTCCTTGTGTACCTTAGGCCTACTTTGTAGATGGGGAAATTGAGTCTCAGAGAGTGATGACCCACTTGATTTTACACAGCTAGGGAGCCCAAGTCAACATTCTCTGAGGCCCAAATCTGTAGTATGGTTAAGTAACGCAGGCAAGAAAGTAGACAGGCTTAAACTAAAGCAATAAACATAGAAATGGAAATAAAGATAAAGGGACAGACTTGAAAGGGATTTACAGAATTGTGACTCATTTAAGGTAGAGTGAGGCAAACTGTTTTCTGATACAGGTAGACAGGCTGCAGTGTCATTCCCCAGAATAGAGGGGAAGGAAGGGCACATTTTTTTTTTTTTTTTTTTTTTTGCGGTACGTGGGCTTCTCATTGTTGTGGCCTCTCCCGTTGCGGAGCACAGGCTCCAGACACGCAGGATGAGCAGCCATGGCTCACGGGCCCAGCCGTTCCGCGGCATGTGGGATCTTCCCGGACCGGAGCACGAACCCGTGTCCCCTGCATCGGCAGGCGGACTCTCAACCACTGCGCCACCAGGGAAGCCCCGGAAGGGCACATTTAAGGCAAGTGGGGAGTAGAGAGGAAAGAGGGAGAGATACAGTGACATGTTTAAGATGGAACATTTGAACGTGGGATGGCTTTGGTATGTGGTATGCACAAGCAGAGTTAGATATAGGAGTCTAGCTCACAAGAAAGGTATCAAGAAGAAGGTCTATGATGTAAACTACTGTCAAGGGTGAAGTAATATTTGCATTGAGAAGTTGCATTGGAATTTGCAACTGGGAGACTACTGGTCACCTTGAAGAAAGGAATTTCACTCACTGAGAGTTACAATCCAGATTGTGGTAAAATAAAGAGGTGGGTACAAGGAGGGCAGACTAATTTCTCAACAGTTTTGCCTACAAAGAGAAAACATACTGAATGTGTAATACCTAGAAAGAAATGTATGGTTAAAATAATGATGATTCATTTTTAAACTATTCATTCTAAAATAAATTAAGACAGCCAAAAGAACTGTAAAAATAGTACAAAGTACCCATATATATATATATATATCTCCCCAGTCTTCACCCAGATTCTCCAAATGTTAACAAATTTTTATATTTGCTTTATTATGTGGGTATATTTAAGTTTTCTGAACCATGTGAGAGTAAGTTGCAGGCATGATACCCCTTTAACCCCAATATTCTAAATATTTCAATATGTTTACCCCAAAAAATAGCATTTTACTACATAACAATACAATTATCAAAATTAGGACATTAACACTAATACAGCTCAGATGAGAGTGGCATCAGCAAAATGGTGGTATAGGAATTTCTAGCAGGTACTCCTCCAGAAACATCAATTTTAGCAACTATCTATGCACAAAAATACCTTCAAAATAGCCAAGAATTCCAGGTGAGGGATTAAGCACCTGGGTGAAGCACAGAAATAAGAAAAGATGCATTGAAAAGGGTAGGAAACATAGATTCACCCTATCCAATCACCCAGACACTCCATGCAGGCACTCAGGACAAAGAGAGACACCCTCTTCGCAGGAGAAGGAGAATGAAGTGAGTGCCCAACTTTACCATGAGCTTCAGAGCTGGTCCACCCCAGCACCAACCAGACTTCTACATAAACCTTGCAGGCCAGGAGAGAGTGGGGTGATATATTCAAAGTGCTAAAAGAAAAAACTTCCAAACCAGAATACCGTACCTAGCAAAGTTGTCTTTCAGGAATGAAGGAGAGATAAAGACTGTCCCAAACAAACAAAACCTGAGGGGTTTTATCACCACTAGATCTGCCTTACAAGAAATGCTGAAAGAAATTCTTTAACTTGAAATGAAAGGATGCTAATTAGTAGCATGAAAACAATGAAAATAGTTTTTCATTACCATACTGATAAAGGTAAGTATATAGTCAAATTCAGAATACTGTAATACTGTGATATAGTAGTGGTGTGTGAATAACTCTAGTACAAAAGTTTAAAGGACAAAAGTATTAAAAATAACTACAGCTTCAATAATTTGTTAATGCATACACAATATAAAAGAAGTAAACTGTAACATCAAAAACATAAAATGTGGGGAGGGATAGGTAGTAAAAGGGTAGAGTTTTTGTAAGTGATCAAAGTTAATTTGTTATCACCTTTAAAAACACTATTATATCTAAGATGTTTTAAGTAAGTCTCATAGAAACCAAAAAGCAAAAACCTACAGTAGATACACTAAAGACAAAGAGAAGGGAATCAAAGCATACCACTGCAGAAAACCATCAATTCACAAAGAAAGACACCAAAGGAGGAAGAAAAGAACAAGAGAACTACAAACCAGCCAGAAAACAATAAGATGGCACTAGTAAGTCCTTACCTATTAAATAATTACTTTAAATATAAATGGGTTAAATTCTCCAATCAAAAGGCATAGAGTGCCAATGAATTGGACAACCTGAAAGAAATGAATTCCTAGAAACATATCATGTTAAACATGATACACCACATTAATAGAATGAAGGATCAAATTCATATAATCACCTAAATAGATTGACAAAATTGGCAACTGACAAAATTCAACATCCATTCATGACAAAAACTCTCAACAAATTGGGTACAGAAGGAACATACCTCAACATAAGAGAGGCCATATATGACAAACCCACAGCTAACATCATACTCAACAGTGAAAGGTTGAAAGCTTTTCTGCTAAGATCAGGAACAAAAAAATAAGGTGCCCATTCTAACCACATAGCTTTCAACATAGTACTGAAAGTCCTGGCCAGAGAACTTAGGCAAGGAAAAGAAATAAAAGGCAACCAAATCAGAAGGAAAGAAGTAAAATTGTTTGCTGATGATATGATGTTATATATTGAAAATCCTAAAAAAAATGAAAAACAAAACAAAAAACTCTTAGAACAAATAAATGAATTCAGTAAAGTTGCAGGATACAAAATCAACACACAAAAATCATTTGCATCTCTATACACTAACAATAAACTGAGAAAAGAAATAAAGAAAACAATCCTATTTACAATAGCATTAAAAATAACACTTAGGAATAAATTTAACCAAGGCAGTGAAAAATCTCTACACTGAAACTATAAGATGAAAGAAATTGAAGAATACAAAAATAAATTTAAAATATCCCTTACTCATGGATCAGGGGAATTAGTATTGTTAAAATGCCTGTACTATTCAAAGCCTTCTATAGAGTCAATGAAATCCCTATCAAAATTCCATTAGCGGGCTTCCCTGGTGGCGCAGTGGTTGAGAGTCCACCTGCCGATGCAGGGGACTCGGGTTCGTGCCCCAGTCCGGGAAGATCCCACATGCCATGGAGCGGCTGGGCCCGTGAGCCATGGCCGCTGAGCCTGCGCGTCCGGAGCCTATTGCTCCGCAACGGAAGAGGCCACAACAGTGAGGGGCCCGCGTACCGTGAAAAAAAAAAAAAATTCCATTAGCATTTTTCACAGAAATAGGAAAAACAATTCTAAAATTTGTTTTGAATCACAAAAGACCCCACATAACCAAAGCAATCTTGAGAAAAGAAGAACAAAGCCTAAGGAATCACACTTCCTGATTTCAAACTATAGTACAAAGCCATAGTAATCAACGTATATGGTACCAGCATGAAAACAGACACTTAGATCAATGGATAGACTCAAGAGCCCAGAAATAAACCCACACATACATAGTCAACTAATAATTGAGAAAGGAGCCAAGATACTCAATGAGGAATTGAGTATTCAATAAATGGTGCTGGGAAAACTGGATATTTAAATACAAATAAATGAAATCAGACTCCTATCTTAATACCACTCACAAAAACTAACTCAAAATGGATTAAAGATTTAAATGTAAGACCTAACATTATGAAACTACTAGAAGAAAACATACAGAAAAAGCTCTTTTAATGGCTCTTGGCAATAATTTTTTTGGATATGACACCTAAAACACAACTAACAAGAACAAAAATAAGCAAGTGGGATTATATCAAACTAAAAAGCTTCTGCACAGCAAAGGAAACCATCAACAAATTGAAAAGGCAACCTATGAAACGGGAGAAAATATTTGTAAACTATGTATATTATAAGGGATTAATATCCTAAATATATAAATAACTCATAAAACTCAACAGCAAAAATAAATAAATTAATAATCCAATTTTTCAAATGGGCAAAGGGCCTGAATAGACATTTCTCCAAAAAAGACATAGAAATTGCCAGAAACAATCTAAGTATTCATCAACAGATAAAAGAATAAAGAAAATTGGGATGGAACATTATTCAGCCATAAAAAAAAAGAAATCCTTCATTTTGTGACAACATGGATGAACTTGAGGGCATTGTGATAAGTGAAATAAGTCAGACAAAGACAAATACTGTATGTTTTCATATTTATGTGGAACCTAAAAAAAGCCAAACTCATGGAAATAGAGTGTGGAATGGTGGTTGCCAGTAGCTGGGGGGTGGAAAAAAGAGGGAGATATTGGTCAAAAGGTACAAACCTCCAGCTATAAGATGAATAAATTCTGAGGATCTAATGTACAGCATGGTGACTATAATTAACAATACTATATTATATATTTGAAAGTTGTTAAGAGAGTAGATCAATCTTAAATGTTATTACCACAAAAAAGGGTAATTATATGAGGCAATGGAGGTGTTAACTAATCTTATTGTGGTAATCATTTCACAACATATACATGTATCAAATCACCACATTTTACACCTTAAACATATATATGATATATGTCAATAACACCTCAATAAAGCTGGGAAAGAAACACTAATACAATGCTACTATCTCATCAACAGACCTCACGCAATTTTTTTCTCACTTGTCCCACTAATGTCCTTTTAGCAAAAGAAAAAAAAAAATTTAGTCCAGGCTCCAACCTAGAATCACATCATAAACTTAGTTGTCATGTCTCTTTATTCTCCTTTAATCTAGAAGCTCCACATTCTTTCTCTTTCATGACCTTGATATTTTTGAAGACTAATTTATTTTTGTAGACCGTTCCTTAATTTAGGTTTGTCTAAGATTACCTCACAATTAGATTCATGCTATGCACTTTTTACAGAAAGACCACAAAGCTGAGGTTGTTATCTTCTCATTGCATCGTATTAGGAAGTGCAGGTACCTCTTTGTCCCATTGCTGAGATGTTAACTGCCAATCATTTAATTCAGGTGGTGTTGCCAGTTTTCTTCTCTGTAAAGTTACTAATTATCTCTTTGTAATTAATGTGTCTCATGGAAAAAGTCTTTGAGATGTAAATATCCTGTTAGTACTAAAAATATTCACCCACTAGTTTTTGCCTTCATAGATGATCCTTACCCGAAACGATTAACAGGCGGCTGCCAAACTGTGATTTTTGAATTCAGTTTTGTCTTTTGTTTGTTGGCATGTAAGGAAAACCTTTTTCTCCACTATTTATTCATTTTTTTCATGTATTTATTTAAATCAGTTTGGACTCATGGGTCTCTTATTTTAATCTACAGGTTACTCTCATTATTTATTTTGATGCTCAGATTTACCCAGATTTGGCCAGTGGGAGCCAAGAGAAAGAAATGTTTCCTAAGGGATCCAGCAGGGAAGAGGTTTGACAAGAGAGGTGAGAAAGTTCACCCCTGATGGGCTGAGGTGCCTAAGAGAATAAAAGGAAATAGTATAAAGAGCACAAGAAGAAGGATGCTTTCAGGAAGAAGGAGAGATAACTCATCCACTGAACTCATAGAAAAGAAGGAAAGAAAGAAGATAGATGGGCAATGGCAGTGCTCAAGTTGAGAAGTTTGCAGTGGCCTCTGCTCTGGGAAGGAGGAGGTGAAATGGTTTGCTAGGAGTGAAGAGGCTGTGGGAGGACATGACATCAAATGAGAAGAGTGACAGTGTTACAGGGAACGGAAAGGAAGATGATTACCAACATAAAAGGAAAGCGATGGTTCTTGCAGAGGTCTTATTGTCCTGACTGTTCCCAATCTGTAGAGTTGTCTAAATCTGTTACATCTGTTTCCTGCACCCCTGCCCCCCACCTCCACACTGCTCAGAGCCAAGTTGTAAAAGCAACTGCAATGATACACAGTTGAAATATTTTAGATGAGTTAAATAGAAGAATGGAGGGGATAAGTAAAAGAGCAAAGTTTTAAAAATAATATAATTATAAGCAATGAGATCATGTCATCTGCTATAGCTAGAGAAGGCAGTAAAAACAAAAGAAGCTGATAATGAAGTAAAATTGAAGGGTCGAAGCCCTAGAAGTTCAAAGAGATTTGAGAAGAGGCAGAGAGGAGGAAAGGAAGTGAGATGGTTGAATGATCGATGTTACGTGCGAAGAATGGGATACTGGAGTTTAAGATAGAGATGTAGCATTTCTAGTTAATGGCAATGTCTTCTCATTTAGTACATGGCATGTCAAGTGTCACACTTGGTCGAGCAAGATGTAACACTTTATTGACCCAGAAGTAGCACCTATTAAACCTCCATCATCCGGAACTCAGCCAACATCCAGAAGGTGAGCAAAAAATGCCTGTGAGCAGCAGTGGAAATGGAAGAGAATTTATGCACCAACCTCATCCCTTTCACCACATCTCAGCTCCTGCTTCCCAAACAGAGAAACTGTTTTCCCAAGGCTGTATTATGTGTTATATGCATTGTCTCACTTCTCAGTCTCTGATTTCCACTTATAACCCACATGAAAGATAGAAAAAGACTGCAAAGTAAATTTAGGAACCCCAAAAGTACACCAACATGGTATGACCTACGGAAGAGGTAAAGATCCCTCATGTGCAGTAATGCCTTAAAGATACTTTTACTAAAGCAAGAATATTAAAACTCATTTCCATTCTATTGGTCCTGAGCCATCTAGAAATGGTTAAACCATGCTGAGTGTACTCAGGTCAACAAACATTAAAAATATGTCCTATATTTCAAAAGATTTCCATATTAAAGAGTAAAACAGAGAAGGTGTTTGGTGCTTTAAAGGAGATAAATTTCAGTGATTTGCGATGGTCACTTCTGGAGAACACTATGAATCTCCTTGAGACCAAACACAAAAACAGGAGGACAGAGTTCAATGTAATGTTTATTGGACATTTTCCATCATGCAGGCGCTAACCCAGGTCCTTGATATGTTTTATTTCTTGTAATTCTTACAACAACATCCTGAGTGCCATAGTTTTCCCAATTTAATGGCTGAGAAACCAAAGTTTTAAAGGGGTTAATCTGCTTGAAAATGACAAAGTCAGGATTCAGACCCAAGCTCCCTGGTTCCAAAAAGCTGTTTCCTTAACGACTATGTTACTGTGACAAACTTCCTGGTCTTTAAAAAGTATCCAACAGAGGCAAATTCCAAGATAAGCAAGAACTTGTACATTTTTCTGTTTGCCCCAAATATATTAACAAAGTTGGTATATACAAATGCAGTCTGAATATTTTACTTAGGGGTAACTGAATCCACAAGATGACAGAAAAAATATGACATTGTTTAGAGCTCTGATATTTTTGAAGTTGCAAACTTTCTATAATTCTTCAGGAAAAACTGTATTAAGAGATGATATATATCATAATCATCAATGATATAAAAGGTATTAGATCAACACCTATTTGCTTGGCAAAAACTAGATTAAGTCCTTGAATGCACTGACCCTAGTTGATCTTAGCTAAAGATGCAGAATCAATAATGGCGTCAAGAAGATTTTTACTATGTCTTTTGGAAACAGACTTACCAAGGCCTTTATAAAAAATGGAATGGAATCAAAATTATAATTCACTGTAGTTTAATATTTTATATCCCTCATACTAATTAAAAGATAAGAAACCATGAATGATTTGGGCTCAAAGAGACAGTTGCTGATCATTTCTTATGCTATATCCATGTTCTGTTTACCAGAATAGCATTTTTGTCCTTTTCTCCTTCACAAAAGTATAGAGCCCTATAAAATGGACAGCCACAAAAATTCCTGTGCAGAAACCAGGTATTATTTAGTATCCTCCCTGAAGTTCTTCTAGTTCACCTCATTTTTGTATTGCAACATTTCTAATATTCTCATCCAGGCTTTTGTAATGATCAGTCTAAATTTGCCAAGCTAGAACATAGAGTAGTTTTCAACTATGGAGTAACAGCAATGAACCCAGAAAACTCATTTCTTGTGTGTGCCAAATGTCACAGAATACCTGATGGGTTACTGGATTATACGCTGAGAGGAAGAGAGGGAGAGAGGGAGAGAAAATGGATATCATACTACCCAGACCCAAAAGTCCTTTTGAGGAAGCAGCTTGATAAGGTAAAAAGCCTGGGCTAAAACAAAGGTTCCATTTCCCTGATGCTAGAACAATTCCTTAGTTCAGAACTGTCAACCAAATCAACTGCTGGGGACTGCTTAAGTAAACAGAAAAAGGTAGTGTGTTTGCCACACTTAAACTGATTATTTCGGTATTAAATGAATACAACCATTGGTATTACCTATACATATATTTGATTTTCATTTACAAGGCATTTCAGGGGGTGGGTATGTATGCGTGCACCACATATTTTAATAGATGATCATGGTAATATTTAAAGGTAATTTTCTAAGCCTCAGATTTAATCTTCGCATTTTTAAGGAAATTATAATGACCGATGAAATTTTAAGACCATGAAGCAGTTTGCTGGCTTGTCTATAGGAAGCTGTCTTATAGCAACACCTAGTGGCTCCTTGGACACTTCAAATAAACTCTGGGATCAAGAAGGAGTAGTTTAAATATGTTCCTTTCCTTTTAAGAAATTTTAAGACGTAGATATGTAGGATAATGTGCACTCTCTGCTTTTTCATGCTTTTTTAAAGTTGTATTTAATTTCCCCTTGGTACAAATTGAACCCCAAATGCTGACTTCTACTAATCTGGTGATTCCATCACATGGTTAAAAAGAGTATATCTGGTTGCAATAACCAAAGAAGGTGTGGATATATTGCAAAAAGACATTATTCTCTAGCTAAAAGTGACTGCACAGAAGGCCACTGGTAAAGAGAGGCTAACTAAAAATTTCAAATAACTTATGTAGCTGCTACAGAAAGATTTAATAAAGTATTTTTAAATCACTGAAAACCATGAGGTTAATTTGAATCTAAATGTTATTATATGAGGATGTAGAAATTACTGGCCTTCTTTCACGTACTTTGCAAGAGGATTCAGAAACAAGCCTTGTAATTCTGTGAAAATCTCTTACTCCTCAGAATTTGGTGGTGAGTTTAAAATCCTTTTTTGTCATGTGTGATATTGAAATCCCTTCACCTCTTCCAGTATTACAATCATAAATGGAGAAATTCTACTGTCATCATTTGCAGTGTCTGTGGAGGTCTGCCAGATCACAATCTTCAAATTGATTCAAGAAATGCTGACATTTATACCATTCCCTGGTCGTGTTATAATCGTTGTCAGCAGCATGAATTTGTGAGGTTTTTATTTTATGTTCTTGTCAAAATCTCTGTCGCAAAAAACAGACCGAAAAAGTTTAACACTTTATGTGCTCCCTGAGAGATGATAATAACCCCGGCTTCTCTGACCTCCTCGTTGTTTCAAAATTTAGTGGCTGGTTCATTCCCCTCACTCCTTTTGCAGCCTCAGCATCCTGAGAAGCCAAATCATCAACCAATCGAAATGCAGAGTATAAAAATGGTTCAGTGCATTCTCTCCTGCTATCAGCCAGGTTTGTAGTGCATCGCTGATCTCTCCATAGGCAGGACGGTTATGTCAGGCACATAATTTAAACCTTTCCTAATGACACATTAAATACAATGCAGAGCAAACAACACTAGCACTTCTGTCAAAAACATTAACATATTCGATGGGCTTCACAATCAAGATACCTGATGTTAAAACCAGAGGTTTCAAAACACAAGTCCAGTTACAAATTGTGTATCCCTAAATTCACTGCCGTGCCCACCATGTGTGGCCCAGCCAAAGGTGTTTTCCATCTTTCTTTGCTTATCTCACAGTCGTTTTATTCAACTACTGCTTACCTGAAATATCAATGCCAGAATCACAGACTTAGTATTTGGACAAATAGAGCAACTACACAGGGACTCAGCTTTCCTTTAGCATGGGCTGCTGGAAGGCACCAATCACCTCAGCAAGGAATTCTTGCTGGAATATTTTATATTTCCCAACAACATAACCCTGCTACCTTTAAATATAGAAAGGGGAAGTTTCTTCACCAAGGCCATTCTTTCATCCAGCACGGCAAGTCAATGCCCTTTACTGCCTACCTAAGTCTATCTCCTTACTCTGATTCAGGGGCATCCTTTTCACAGCATCATAGCCCAATTTCCAGGCTATTCTGTGTCAGTCCATCAAAAAGTCAATTAAAAACAATTTCTGGAAGTATAACAAAAAAATCCAAAAATTTCCACAAATTCTTTTGTTAAGTGGGATGAGTCATTGTTTTAACTATACATAATATCAATCACGGTTGATTACACTGCAGGTGTCATTTGTCCAGCTGCTGCCTATTTGCCTTCTACCGTCTAAGATACATTTGCCCTTATACCAACCTATTTTGGGGTATAATTAGCTGCAATTCAAGTATGAAAGCATTTTGATTGTAATGTAAGTCTAAATGGTAAATAGCGTGTTTCTATCCTTCTTGTGATAGCCTAGAAATAGTACATTTTACCCTAACATTTTCATTTATGCACACCTCAGCATGTGATTTTTAAGTTTAAGAAAATGTTTCGGGCTTCGCTGGTGGCTCAGTGGTTGAGAGTCCGCCTGCCGATGCAGGGGACACGGGTTCGTGCCCTGGTCCAGGAAGATCCCACATGCCGCAGAGCGGCTGGGCCTGTGAGCCATGGCCGAGCCTGCGTGTCCTGAGCCTGTGCTCCGCAACGGGAGAGGCCACAACAGTGAGAGGCCCGCGTACCGCAAAAAAAAAAAAAAAAAGTATCAATACAACCATGATGTAATTTCCTTATTTTACAGAAACTACTTAAAAACTCAGTATCAATACTTAGTTATACTACAAGATGATGTTCTAAGATTAATTCCTTCTAGTCTGGAACAATAAGTATATATTGAGAGAACTAAGCCTGTTTAAAAGGTCCAAATGGGCTTAGCGTTCTGCATTTAGAGAAGCCCCAGTAAAATAGCCAAAAGAAACGCCAAATGGTCCTCAAAAACATCTACTGAATTCATACTCTCTAGGCAATGCTTTCTAAAGTGTAGAATTTCATCAGTTCTGAATTGAAAAGATTGATCTGCTTGTCATGTTGAATAGACTCTAAAAGTAGTTTAAGCAACAATTGACCCCGAGCACAGTACCAGCCAAGTCTTCTGGGCATCAGGCTGCAGGCAGCTCCAGATTTCTAAGATAACTGAAATTGTCTCTGCTGTGAAAAACAGCAAGGCAGCTCACAACAGACTGAAATGCTCAAGAGGATTTTCATAATTATGGCGAAGAGAAATGAGGTTTACTGGAAGCTGCATTTACATCAGTATGGCTGTGTCTTTCCTCACAATTCCTTATACTTAAAAAGATCAATTCCATCCACTTTTCATAATTCCATTTGCTTCCTTTTTTTCTCTGAATACTAGCCACTAAATTTAAGTCATATTACAAAAGGCAACTGTGAAAATTTTTCATTAGTGGTTAATCTATTTCCACTACTGAGTTGTAATTTTTGTCAAATATTTCATCCTCCACTCATCCAAAGGACGTAGGAATGTGCTGGAATTCACATGCTTTAGCCACTGATGAAATGTCGAGGTCAGATTCAAAGGAGAACAACAGGTATTACAATAATGAGCAAAAATGCATTCTCTAAATGAAGGGGAACGTGCCACGTAAGCTATGCAAGAGATGTGAGCTGAATACTAAGTACACCATCGTGATATGTCAGTAAATGTTATGTTAAAAACATAAACCACACACCGTTACGTTCCTTTATACTAAGAACCTCTCATTCCTCCTTGTCTGTTCTAGGACCAGTTTCTTCATTCTGTTCTTTCAGCCCCTTATGAAGGGACTTACTTGTTCTCCAGCTGAGCTGTTTGGGTGAACAAAGGAAGAGTGGGAGTGATGCAGCCGTTTTGCTGCTGACACACATTGTTGCCAGTCTGCTGACTCACCTTGTTGACGTGCAGCAACATCCGGGCCCACAACTGATTATCTACCTGGGTCCTCCTTCAGCTTCTTTAACTCCTAGGCCAGGTGCCTGGGTTTAACTCTCTGATGAAGGGCCCCAGCTTCTGCAGGACATACTTACCAGTAAAGTCAGAGGCAACAGGAGCAAACACAGTTTGAGTTCATCCTGTGGGGTCCAGCCCGCTGTGACCTTCCCTTCCTAGCTGCCCAGCCTGTGGATGTCAAACCCCAGCATCAGAGGTAAAAACAACAGCCTTACAGAGATCTGTTTCACCAGACCCACGAATTCATAAGCCAGTTCCCTGTAACAAAAACAAAAACAAATTTTTAAATATATATCCATACACATATACAATGTTTATATACATCATACAGATACATACAAACACAGGTATAGATAGATACAGATGATATAGATATAGATTCTGCTTCTGTAGTTAAACCCTGCCTGATACAGAATTCGGTTGGAAAAAAAACAAGTGTTTGAAAAACCTCTTCCAGATAATAAGTATTTGTTGTTGAATATTTTAGTGACAGTTAACTCTTAGAATAACTTTACGTTCAGGTTGCATAGGATTCCTGAGGTTTTCAAGACTGGCTCTTCTCACATTAACTGAGATCCCAGGGGTCATATTATGCCCATGATCCAAGGGCTAGAGCACTAATATTTGAAGATATGTAATTTTTAAAGGAAAAAGAGGCTTTGGAGAATGCCCAAGCACAAAATGCAAATTTCAACTATAAGGACAGTAACTGATCAGGAATGAACGGTGGGCCCACCCTTATGGTACTGGAGATCAGTTTAAGCAAGAAAATTACAGTTGACTGAATCTTCTATTCTGAGCTCTTTTGGTGCCTTATATAGTAATTAGGTTGTAAAAATTAGAAGATGAAGCAAATGTATCAACTTAGTAAAAAGTTACAGAAAGCATACAAAGAGATAAAGCTATATTTTCAACATACTGCTTTGAATATGAATAACTGTTACTCTCCCTACAGAGCACATCAGATCGGTTCATTTATACAAGTACCAGTTAGGGACATCAGCCTGATTTCTATCAAGAGACAATAACTTTCCACTAAATTACAACGATGCTTCGGATCTTACCAGCAGCAACCCAGTCCTTGCTATACCTGTGCTTTTTCTAGGAGTTTATAATTTGATGGTGATACTTATGGCATTTTGTTTCTTAAACTCAGTAGCAATTTTTCTCTGTTTTGTCATTTATTTTCAAAAATTTAATTTGCTCATTTTTAGTTTATACAAGTTAAAAAGAAAACAATTTTATTCAATACGGCTCCAGCCCAGATAAATTCTGTGTAAACAATATTTTGAGAATTTTACTGTTCTGATTAGACCATGCCATAAACTAAATTGAGTCTGGCATATTTCAGGAAGAAAAAATGCCCTCCTCCTCCAATTTAATTTTCCCATTTTTGTTGGAACACCTCATTGCATCATAGATACAATTCATTTTAGTATGCGTCTAATTCTTAGGCATGAAGCTAGCTGTCTTTTCAAAGATCCTTCCGTCTTATTCCTTATTAGATTATTATACTATCACAAACTCTTTTGGTCATACCACTACAAAATGACTTTCCTCCAATCCACAATGCTGCCGTTATCCTGATTAAAAAGAAAATATGAGGAATTAAAGTTTACTTTTGACTAATGCTCCAACCATCTATCAAGCTTGTCTCCTTTTTGACCGTTTGTATTAGAATTTTACACCAATACGGCTACACGGAGGCTGTTTATTTTATATTCCACTTTCTCCATTAGTCAATTTTATAGTAAATATATCTTTCTGACATTTCTGTAGTAAAGAATGCTCTACCTGGAGAGGTAGTTTATCCAGATTCAAACTAGACCATTGTTTAGTCTTACATGACACAGCCTCTGTATTATTAAATTACAGCATTTTTTCCCTAACACACTTAGCATTTTTATGCAGCAAAAGTTCAGATTGTTCCTTTTAAGAAAAATAAATTATTCTTCAATGTCAGCCAACAACAAAAGTAAAAATACAGAAATCTATTAAAAGGAAAAAGAAAGAAGTAGTGATATTATTAAAGATAAGAGAAAATGTGAGTCATTTTGATGTGAGGGCATTGGTGTTCAAATATCATAAAACTAGAAACACAGCAAGCATTAGTCTTCAATAGTCTCAAGTTTCTTTCCTCCTACTTTATTTTTAATAATAGTTGGGAAATAAGTTGCTATTTCAGAAGTGTAAGTTAGACGAGCTCAACTTTTCTATTCACGCTGTAAGCCCTATCTCCAGCTAAGGGGGGAAAATATGGATCTCTGTTATTAAAAAGTGGAGTCTTTTTAGTGAGGGTGGGAAATGCCATATGTTCATTGTTTCCTAGCCATTTAGGTTTCAAGTAAATAAAATCCACCTAGAAGTCCAACCAGGAGATGGAATTCTGGGAATTTACCCAGCCTGCTCCACAGAGGTGGTCTAAACAAACCTTCTCTTGAATCTGAGAGGTAGCACCTTCACTGATTCTGGACACCACAGTCTTAGAGTCACTGCAGACTCTTATTAAGATGTGCAATGTGCTTGATTAAATTAGCATATTTATTCTCAAAAACAAAATCCCAACTCTGAGAAACAAAACTAAAACAGTATCAAATAATAATATCCTGCTCACCGGGCACTTCGAAGAGAACAGTAATGTAGAAGACATATTCATTGCCTTCATGCTAAATTTGAGGAAACAGGACATGCACATTTTGCAACTTGGGCTCTCCGAGCAATAGGAACATAGTAGACTTTATTTATATAATTGTTGTAGGAAGAAAGAAAAAGATAATTACTATAGAAGAACAAAGTAGCAATGTGGAAAATAAGCAATGAAGAAATTCAGATACTGGAGAACAAATTGGTTTGGGATCATTAAGAAAGGCTTAATAGCAGTGAAGCTTGAATTTAATCTATAAATGTGGTAAAACTGAGATTATAGAGAGGTATGAACAGGGTTTTCTAGGAATATAGGAATTCTAGGAATATTCCTATATATTCTATAGGAATATAGAAAGACAGAGGTAAAGGCATGGTATAAGGGAGCCCCAAAATTTCAGTGATATAAAACCATCACATTTACTTCCTGATCGTGTAACAGTTCAGTGCAGATATTCCTGTCTGCTGTCTTTCCTCCATATGTGATTCAGGTTACTAGGGTCATTCCATCTTGGAGTCCCACTGTCCCCCAAGGCCTCAGAGTCTTCTCATCCAGTCAAAAGAAGGACAGAAAGAGTCCAGGGAAGATACACCCACTTCTCAAGCACCTTGCCTAGAACAAACACACCACTCTTGCTCACACTCTTTTGATAAGTATTAGATAATGACCAAACCTGGATTTAAGCAGACATGGAAAATGTAGCCCCTGCCTCAGCTGTCACTTCTCAGTGAAAACTCCAGGCTTTAAAGGAGGAACATGCATTTTGTTGGACTGCTTTCTATCTCTGTCACACCAAGCCTGCCAAGAAGGTACAGAAGGTAAATGCTCATCTTTATCAGTCACCCAAGTGGGAGAGTTTCTTAAAGGTGCTATAACAGGCTGGAATGTACAGAGCTGGAGAAGATTCTAAGTCAGAGAATGAAATAATCAAAGTAGCATTTAAAAAGAGAAACCAGGCAGCAGTATCCAGCAGGACTGCAAGTAAAATAAGTATTTTCCAGAACAGACAAGAAGGTTGGCATAGGCTACAGAAAAGGCTGGGAAGAATTTGAGATATGGTCCTAAGTAAGAAATGAAGTTGGTGCAGGATTCGAATGAGAATGGGGCTGCGGGGGAGGTGGAGAATGAAAAGAAGATAGCAAAGGAAAGAGGGAAGTAAAAGAAAACGTCAAACGTTCAAACTTACATGATAGTACCCCCAAGTGTTACCAAACCCAGGTTTGGCTGCTCACAGCTCAAAAGCCAATACTCGAGAGACAAATGCCTGTAGGAGCAGAAAGGTTGCTTTTTTTTTTTTTTTTTTAATAGTTTCTACATAATTCACCAACAGTGTTTTTCATGAAGACTCTGAAAGAGCAGGATGATTTTAAAAAGACTTAAAGGAGAAAGACACTTTCAAAACATTTCAGGTAAAATTAAATGTCATTTCCTAGTGAATTTTAGTTTATTATCAATTTTAGCAAGTCTGATGATCTAAGAGGATTTTTAAAATTTTTTAATTGTAGTATTTTAAAAGTCAGTAGTATTTAAATATTGATGCTTCTCTATTCCTCTGACAAAACCCTATTACCACTTCCAGGATCAAATGCTTTGTATAGTAAGTATAGTATATAGTATAGTATATAGTATAGTATATAGTATATATATAGTATATATATAGTAAGTATAGTAAGATATTGGTATTTCTTATCTCAAATAAGCACTAAGCAAGATAATTTGAATGATAAATATTTATAATCAATAGCAAAATTAAACACTAAACGAATAAAAATACTACTTCTCAAATGAAACTACTCCTCTGTTGGAAAATCAAGGATTTTTTTTTTCATGAATCAAATTTTATTATAAGACCTGATGCTTTTTATTCTGTTTTCTTCCATAGGTCTTGACAACCATGAAACTTTTCATCCTTACCTGCCTTGTGACTGTTGCTCTTGCCAGGTCTGTGAGTACAGTAGGAAATTTAGAAGGTTCTAGATTCTTGCTTGAAATCACCTGGTATCTTGTCAAACACAAGACATTGAGGATAATAATCTTAAAGAATTGGATGGTCTCTAATTAGCTATTGAAGTCTTGATCGTAAAACTATGGTTATCCTTCACATTTTTTTTTTTTTTTGTGGTACGCGGGCCTCTCACTGTTGTGGCCTCTCCCGTTGCGTAGCACAGGCTCCAGACGCGCAGGCTCAGCGGCCATGGCTCACGGGCCCAGCCGCTCGGCAGCATGTGGGATCTTCCAGGATCGGGGCACGAACCCGTGTCCCCTGCATCGGCAGGCGGACTCTCAACCACTGCACCACCAGGGAAGCCCTATCCTTCACATTTTGATCATTATTATGTAGTTCATTCAAAGCCTTAACTCCAAATAGAATCTCTGACTTGAAATATAAACACCTCACAATAAAAAAATTAAAAGTAAAAAGAAGAAACAAGGGATTGAACAACATAGTAAAGAGCATCAAAAAATGTTATTAGGCTCTTTGCCTGGGTCCATTACAGAATTAGCATATTTGTAAACATATGTGTCCAATATTTTCTTACCAAATATACCATTAAGCCACATATTCCAGTGTATCCTACTTTTGGAGCCTAAGTCATACCCTCATGTGAGATGGCTCATGCCAACCAATATTTCCCAAGATACAGAAAACTGGGCTCATTCTGCTGATTCAGAAATCAAATTGCTTGGTCCCTGTAGACAGTAAAACTAGATAATGTAAAGTAAAATAACCTTTCTTCCCAAAAATAAAAGAAAAAGATTCAGTTACTTATGTGAAGCAAAAAGTTATTGTTCCCTTGTGATGTGTAGCTAGTGAGGGTGAAATAAACGAACAGGAATCACCTGACAGGAAAACAATTTAAATAAGGTAATAGTCAGAAAGGTTGCTTTATTCGGGAGACTGGCAACCTGGGGAGAAGGCAGACTTGTGTCCCAGAACCAACTGTGAAGATTCTCCTCGGCCTCGAAAGTTTTTAAAGGGAAAAAGGGGAAGTGATCTCAGTTAATCACTGAGGTAGGGGGTCAGATTCATCACCATCTCCCATTGCATGCAGACTTGTTGACACCCTGTGATCTTTCTTTAGATGCTATCTTGTTTACAAGGTTACTGAAGGGGAAGCTGGAGAAATGGTCTAGTCATCTGTTAGTTATTCTTCATTTCTACTTCTTTAATGTAAGGAAAGATTCAACAGGTTAGGCGAGGCATTGTGTGATGGCAAGATGCGAAAGGTGTGCTTCGGCCAGAGGCTAGTTAAAATATAGCTTTGCTAAAGTGACAAGACAAAGGGCCTCCTGCAGATGGCTGTCTCCTGCAAAGAGCCACTTACGAATCCCCACTGTCAGACATCATTCCATTTCTATGGGATTGTGGGCAAAGGTCCGTCTTCTGTAACTTCCTCATGCTGACATAGGGCACCGTAGTCTTAAAGTGGAAGATGTCAAACATAGATCTGTAGCCTCTCTTTGCTGACAATTTGAGTTGCCCACTTACATATATGGGCAGAACAAGCTACAATTATTATGATGCCCACAAAGATACAGATTACTATGAGCAATAGTGTTAATCCCATTCTCTTGAGGCCAGTTCTTGGAATCATGCTAGCTGTAGTTTCAGTACTGCTCAAGATGGAGCAGCGTATGTCATGGCTACAGTCTGGTCATCATGCAGTTAGCTTTTCCCCTCTGGTGGCAGTTATACTATCTGTAAAACAACTCAGGAAAGTGCACTGGACACTGAAAGAGTCTGTGACTCTACTGTCCAAATCATTAACTGCTTGAGCCTGCTCTTTTGTGACTCAGGGAGGCCTGGGAGATGTCAGCTCTTCTACAAACAAGAAGCAGGGGACATGGAGATATATATATATATATATACCCACTCTTTTTTAGATTCTTTTCCTATATAGGTCATTACAGAGTATTGAGTAGAGTTCCCTGTGCTATACAGTAGGTTATTATTAGTTATCTATCTTATATATAGTAGTGTGTATAGGAAGTAATTTTAGAGAGAAGATGAGTCCAGGAATATGTTCAACTGCTCCACGGGAGCCTCTACATGCAGCAGTCTAGTTGGTGGTCACCCAGGGCAAGAGGAAGATAAGAAAGGACCAGGAGAAGGGGCCTCGTGTCCTGACCCTCACCAGTGTGCAATTCTTCCTAGACTACTACAGTATCTGACAGAGGCAAATGAACTATTCTGTGACATGGCAAATCCATTCTTTTTGCCCATCTACACAATCGATACCAATCGCCACAGCCACATTGATCTGGCTGCAACTCACCTCAATTCTTAGAAGACTGGAAGGAATGGATTGGCTTGCCATAGGCCAGCCGTTTCACATCCTCAGACATGCCCTATTCCGCCTCAAGTTATTAGGCCAATGCAAGAGGAATTCAAGGTCCCCACCCATCCATTTCTTTTTTAAGTTCCACAGCTGCCTAAGTAATGTTGATGTAAAAATTAAGAATCAATTTCATTCCATTTTTAAAAATCAAACCAATAATACTTGCACATCCTCCACGTGCAAGGCTCAGTCTTAGGTAAAATTTGTTAAATGAAGGATACTCCAATAGGAAGAGAAAAAGCATATCAACACGCAATTACTCTGCAGCTCCATTCAAACCCATTCAGTCCTATTAGAGAGAGGAAAGCAATGTAATGAGTATGTCCTCTATGCTACATACAGCTCTAGTACATTTATGTCACTTGCATCTCAGATTAGACTGGCATAAGCGTTCTACCTCCATTTTAGAGAAACTTAATAATTTATCCAGGGGACTTCCCTGGTGGTCCAGTGGCTAAGACCCCGAACTCCCAGTGCAGGGGGCTCGGGTTCCATCCCTGATCAGGGAACTAGATGCCACATGCCACAACTAAGTGTTCGCATGCCACAACTGAAGATCCCGCACATAGCAAATAAGATCCTTCATGCTGCAACTAAGACCCGGTGAAGCCAAATAAATAAATATTTTTAAATAATAATAATAATTTATCCAAAGTAATATATACCTAGTAAGTGATAGAGGTGACCATTAAAGCTTTGGTGTGACCCAAAGCTGAGGGCATTTTGACACTACAAAGCCTTTCCTGTGGATCTGATTAGGCCCATTAAAGCAGCCATTTAAAGAGCCAATTCCTGCTGCCATACGACCAAAATTCTCAGACCAAGGTCCTGCACTCCTTTAATTCTGACACAGAGAATCAATTCAATAGTTAAGAACAACAAACTTCTCCCTGGACATGTAATCATACTAAAGTGAAACAATGATTATTTTGAACCCTGAGTATAATGAAGGACAAGAAAGTAAACTCCAGTTTATTACTCCTTGTTCATCAGTTCTGTCTGTGAAGCAGCCTTGAATCTGCCACATGTAGTAAGATGTGTCCTTGACAAAGCAGAAAAATATACAGCCATCTGTCTAGAAAAGCAAATCTGCTATGAGGTCCATGTCACTCTGTGGCCTATAAGGACATTTCTCTAACCTCCTGTGGATAAGCAGGAGTCAGAGAGTCCAGAAGACCCGCGCAGGGTGGTGTCCGAAAGGCCAGGAGAGGACACTGCAATATCCCCACTATCTCCAGCAGTACATGTCTTCCAAATGCAGTTACTTGAGACAAGTACCATATCAGAGCTGGCTAGTCAGTTTGGAATCTGATTGGCCATCCAAACAGGATTAGGCAAAGAGGTTCCAGATCTCAAGTCAATATAGACAGAGATTAAGGAAAAGCTGAAGAGAGAGGAGGTGTGAATCATGCCAAAGGGCAACAAAGGCTCTGTTGTTTTTATCTGGTGTAATAGCAGAGCCAGAGAGGATTTTTAAAACTGGCCACGGAGCAAAAACATATTTACCTTGCAGGCTGAAATATCCACAAGCTGTGAAAGATCAAGGAAAATAAAAAGAATATCATGATTGCAAGGGCATCACAGAGAGAAGCATCATTTCAGAATCACCCCTGAAACAAATAATAGAATGAGCTCCATCAGCTTCTCTCTAAGCCTTTGTAATTCTCCCTCCCCCAGCACATACTCTGGGTCAAGTAGCAGATCATTTCTTTTCTGAAATTCACTAGAATGTGTGCCCTTTCTTTGTATTACATTTCCTCAACACCATAAAATAAACTGTACTATGGAGTGTTTTAATTTCTTATCGTCTTTGAAAAATCATGCTAATAAGACATTTAGTGAAAAGAGTAGTTGCCCAGTAGTGGCAATAATCTTTTATGAGTCCTGCTGTGAAAACTGTGAACGAATATGTTGACCTTGAAAGTTGCAGTCTTACTGTGAGCACAAGAACAATGACACAAATATTCATTTAGATGAATGCTTACCATGCTTGACCTTATCATTTTGAGCTCCCCACATTTCAATTTTCCTAGTTATGCTCAGAAACTATGGTTTGTGATGGAAAGCAAGAGAAGGATACTGTTGCCATGGTAGCAAAAACATTTTTTTTCTCCCTCAAAAATAGTATGTCAGAAACCAGTGGAAAAAAAATAATGCTAACCGCACTTGCAGAAAAAATTAAATTTAAATACAAGTTCTTGCAACTTTATCAAGTTCTGTTTACATATCTTTCCATCTTAATATGCAAGGATGCCTTACAAGGGGTTCACTAGTTAAAGTACAGGTTACTTTTGTCAGTCATGCAGAACACATCGTTTAAAATCCACGAAGGAATGAATGAGTCCAGATTTACAACTGTATAAAATGATATTCAAAATAAGTTTTTAAAAACTGCCTTAGCTTAATACTACTAATAAAAAAATGACAAACAAGCAACTACAACCATAACAACAACAAAAACAATGACTGTTATCCTTTTGAATTCCTTTGCCTGTCATTCAAATGAGATATTACCCTTTTCAGGACTGGTTGAATTACTCAGACTAAAGTACCAACCTGTGTTGCTCACGTTCCCTAATGCATTTCATTCTGGTGATATTACTTTTGCAGCTACTACATTGGCTTCCTGCAAAATAAAATCCCCCAAATTTTCCTGCATTCATAGAGCTGTTGACATTTTAAAATAAGAGAACCCAACACTAATGCTGCTGTCTTAACTCTGCGAATAACTTTCCCGCCAAATTCACACACAAGCCACCTGTTAGAATAACAGTCACCTCTCCAGCTGTTGTTATAGCTCCTGCATTTCCCATTCTCAGCGTATTTTCTCTTTTATGTACTAAGATGAATGTCAGTGTCAGGTCTTTAGAGGAGCGGTTGATCTTTCTACTGCACATTTGAAAACGTGTTCTTACTTCTTGTTTCCACTCCATGACAGAAATTCTAATTCACAAATGTTTGTTTTTCACATAGATGCCCTTGAGAAAATCAGCCCAAGATGTGTTCTAATGTAATCACCACCTGTAAATTATCATATGTAAAGGTACTTAAAATATTCTTAATTGTATTATGTATTCTTCTTACTACGTTCATTTTATTGATGTATTTATTAAGATTTATTTAGAAACTAGTCTATTCCCAGTCTTTATCCCAAAGTCAGTTTATTCTGTGAGACACAGTTCCCAAATAAACATCTTCTACTGAGCAAAGAATGAACAAGTTGTTTACTGTATTACAGGGACCAATTATATTACTCTTTCCTGGAAGAAATAAAAAGCACAGTCATTACAGCTCAGTTTGGCTGTGGGGAAGACTTTTTGTCTGGTCAGTGTTTTTCTTCAACACCAACACAGGGCATCACTGTCTTTCCCTTTGTGATTATAATCAAGTGGGTTTAGAAGTACGAGAAAACAGAATGATCTTTGCAGAACAGTCTTATTAGGTCTACCCCAAACCCCTATAGCCCTACAGCCTCCCACCAATCAAAAAATAATAATAAAGCAATAGTTTGGTTCTCTGAGGAACAGTCACAGTAAAAGGAGGTCTGTTTACTTGAACTTAGCTGGAACTAGTGGCAATGAGGTGAAATCAAGGGTGGCAGATTCCTAAAGCAGGAAGGCTTCCTAGGAGTAATACAGACTGTGTCTCTAGAGAGTGTCTTTTGAAAGTCATTTTCTGCTTTCCCCCATCTTTATGATGTATAAATTCATTGTTGGTAATTGTACTTTGGAAGTGTGATTTAAAGACTGCTTCAGCCGGGGCCTAAAAGCAGCATAGGCTCCGAGCACATTCCATCTCTGGCCTCATCTGTGAATGCTGTCAATAGATACACCAAAAATGAGGCAAATGGTTAGAAACAACGGGCTACTATATCCTTCTGCTATTAGCCTCTACCCAGGCCTCACATCGATTATTTTTAATATCGCATAGAGACCCACCTCCTAGAGAAATGGAAATAAAAACAAACAAATGGGACCTAATGAAACTTAAAAGCTTTTGTACAGCAAAGGAAATCATAAAGAACATGAAAAGACAACCCTCAGAAAGGGAGAAAATATTTGCAAATGAAGCAACTGACAGAGGATTAACCTCCAAAATTTACAAGCAGCTCATGCAGCTCAATATCAAGAAAACAAACAACCCAATCCAAAAATGGGCAGAAGACCTAAATAGACGTTTCTCCAAAGAATATATACAGACTGCCAACAAATACATGAAAGAATGCTCAACATCATTAATCATTAGAGAAATGCAAATCAAAACTACAGTGAGGTATCACCTCACACCAGTCAGAATGGCCATCATCAAAAAATCTAGAAACAATAAATGCTGGAGAGGGTGTGGAGAAAAGGGAAAACTCTTGCACTGTTGGTGGGAATGTAAATTGATACAGCCACTATGGAGAACAGTTGGAGGTTCCCTAAAAAAAAAACTAAAAATAAAACTACCATTACGACCCGGCAATCCCACTACTGGGCCTATACCCTGAGAAAACCGTAATTCAAAAAGAGTCATGTAGCACAATATTCATTGCAGCTCTATTTACAATAGCCAGGATATGGAAGCAACCTAAGTGTCCACTGACAGATGAATGGATAAAGAAGATGTGGCACATATATACAATGGAATATTACTCAGCCAAAAAGAAACAAAATTGAGTTATTTGTAGTGAGGTGGATGGACCTAGAGTCTGTCATACAGAGTGAAGTAAGTCAGAAAGAGAAAAACAAATACCATATGGTAACACATATATATGGAATCTAAAACAAAAACAAAAACACAAAAATGGTTATGAAGAACCTAGGGGAAGGCCAGGAATAAAGACGCAGACATAGAGAATGGACTTGAGGACACAGGGAGGGGGAAGGGCAAGCTGGGATGAAGTGAGAGAATGGCATGGACTTATATATACTACCAAATGTAAAATAGATAGCTAGTGGGAAGCAGCCACATAGCACAGGGAGATCAGCTCAGTGCTTTGTGACCACCTAAAGGGGTGGGATAAGGAGGGTGGGAGGGAGAGGCAAGAGAGAGAAGATATGGGGATATATGTATATGTATACCTGATTCACTTTGTTATACAGCAGAAACTAACACACCATTGTAAAGCAATTATATTCCAATAAGATGTTAAAAAAAAAAAAAAGAAAGGGCTTCCCTGGTGGCGCAGTGGTTGAGAGACTACCTGCCGATACGGGGGACACGGGTTCGTGCCCCGGTCCGGGAAGATCCCACATGCCGCGGAGTGGCTGGGTCTGTGAGCCATGGCCGCTGAGCCTGCGCGTCCAGAGCCTGTGCTCCGCAACGGGAGAGGCCACAACAGTGAAAGGCCCGCGTACTGCAAAAAAACAAAACAAAAAAAAGATTTGAAACAAGTAAGGCAAAATAGTAAGATTTAATAAAGCTGGTGTTTGGGCAATGAAAAAATAACATGGTAAATTACAAAAAAGAATTTTTGAATGTTAAAAAAGTAAAATAAAATAAATGCCTACATGATTAAACTATATATATATATCTCATAGAGACTACATTGAAGTGAACTGGGTACCAGTTGCTGTTAAGGTACCTTAAATATGAAGCATTCTTTCTGCAGGAATTCTAGACAGTGAAAGTAAATTATGAAGGATTAAAAGTGCTCAAAAAATCAGTCACGTATAAGATAACTATATGATGTCGTCTGAAACCAAAAGAGCATGTATTCTCACCATGACCAACTTGCCAAATCTCACCATAACCAAACTATACCTGCTTCTATATTAAACTATGATAATACTGGGTCAATTTAGTTTTGAAAATAACCATTTTGCCAAGTGCTCAGAGTGAGTTAGACATTCATGTCACGAGCAAAACAGATGAGACTAAATAAAGCAGGACTCAGGGCTAAGATGATTCAAATGTCCAATCAGGCAACTCTCTCCACAATGCCTTCCCATACTTCATTTTTAGGTTTCAGCAAAAATCTGAAGATGATAGGATACAAGCTAACCAGTTTACAGCCATATAGAGAACAACCAGCAAATCAACAGGTAGGAATGTGGCCATGTGTAAAGCAGCAAAGAGAACTGGTACCAATGTCATCTTGCCAAGGCTGACCTGGGTCCCGTGGTTCTCATCCTCCCCTCTTGCCACCAAGCTATCTGATGCTGCTCTTTCTCTTGTCTTCTCATCTAGTTGCTTCTTCTTTGTCTAACTCTGCCTCTCCTCATGAAAAATATCATATTTTTACCTACATTGTAGAAAAACATTTTTTACTCAACTTTCTTAAAAAGTGGTTTTCTTTATCCCAATCCCATTTGCTCACCTCCCATTTACTCCTCAAATTTCTGAAATTGGCTTCTTCCTTGCCCCCAACACCTCTCAGAAACTGCTATCCATGTATCAATATCCAAATCCAGTGACCTCTTTTTTTTTTTTTTTTTTTTTTTTTTTGCAGTTCACGGGCCTCTCACTGTTGTGGCCTCTCCCCTTGCGGAGCACAGGCTCCGGACGTGCAGGCTCAGCAGCCATGGCTCACGGGCCCAGCCACTCCGCAGCATGTGGGATCTTCCCGGACCGGGGCATGAACCCATGTCCCCTGCATCGGCAGGTGGACTCTCACCACTGTGCCACCAGGGAAGCCCCAGTGACCTCTTTTTGAATGTCTCACTGGACCTCTAGGTAGAATCTTACATTTCTTTTCTGGAAACTCTATTCTTTAACTTCTATAATATTCCAAACTTTGTCTTCCTGCTTCTCTGAATGTCTCTTCTCAATGTGAATTCCTTAAATATCAGTATTCCTTGAATACCACCTTTAACCCTCTTTTCTCCTCACTTTATACTGTTTCCTAATGGAGAATCATCTGCTCCCATGGCTTCAACCATTCCTGATGACTTCCGGGTCAGTGTCTCTATCTATAGCCTGAGTTTCTAACATATATACAAAAACTACTGAATCCGTGGTAATAGCCACATGAGTGTCATGCAAATACTTTGAACTTAGTATGTCCCAACTAAACTCATTATTTTGCTACCCAAATTTGCTTCTTTGTCATCACCATTCAGCTGCCAAACTAGAACTCTCAGAGTAACCCTTAACTCTTTCTTCCATCAATTTATATATCCAATTAATATCCAGTTACAGAAACTAGGAGTAAGCATTTAGAAACTTACATAGTAATCTGACACTGCTGCAGCACCCAGCATTTTGTTTTTCTACGAATTCATTTTATTATATTTTTTAGTGATCTACCTAAGTTATAAATTTTTTAAAAATGAAGAAACTGGCACGTCAGCATAGATCATTTAAAAAGCACTGATGTAAACCATTTAGACCATCTTAACCTGCTGTCCTTGAGACTGCCCATGGAAACAATGGACTCTCTCTCCAGAAAATAGTTTCTATCCCATTACAATATGAAATTCTGCATATGATATAGATGGTTCATGGATTCTCTAAAACCCATTTATAGCCCAAATTTAGAACCCTTAATCCAAGTGGACAAAGTCTGGAACTTCCTTGTCAATAGCCTCCTCTGTTTGTTTATTTATTGTGGTAAACGTTCCAGGTGAGCATTAAAGTCCTGGAACTCATAGCAAGAATTCAGCACACGTACAATTACTGAGCTCAGAACCAAAGACTGGGCCTATTGACCAAGCGCTTCCAATACCTTATGTGAGTTTTAATAGTTTCTTCAGGTGGAATAGAACAGTTAACTAGTAAATAATAGAAGAGTTATGCCATAACCTTACTATTCCTTATGTGGATAATAAAATTTTGAGACTCAGACCCACAGTTTATAGAAGAGCCGACATAAAGACATAATGAGTCTGTAACACTAGGGAACTAGGGAAACAAATTTCACAAGTAGGAAGTAGTAGAACAAGGTCTATTCCACTCTATGGCATATAAAACAGATCATTTGTCTGTTTCTCTATATATACCTGCCCTCACTCCAAATGAGGATTTCATGTACCTCACAGAGACATATAGAATCCAATATGTTTTTTAAAAGAATTAAGTATTTTGTTTAAACCAGAATGAATGGAAAATAAAGCTGAAAAGAACATGTGCTCTATAAAGGCGGGGGCCACACCCACCCTGTCCTCCACTGTAAACCAGCCCATATCATGTTGCAAATGGTAGATGCTCAAGATAAAGGCAAGGATGGCATCAGCACACAGATGGCATATGTGACTGATGGAAGGCTGAAGCTCCTTGACTTTCTCTGCCACCAAAGCAAAGAGATAATCATATCTAAGATTTACTTTGTCCATAGATAGGAACTTCCAGGTACTCAGGGGGGTCACTGCTTTTAGGAGAATAGCAGATCACCCTAAAGGAGACACTGTATCCTGTGACAGTTAAGCTCCCTATGATCAAGAAACATGATATCCAGTCCAGACAATTGCTTCTTACCCTGCCCCTCAGGGCAAGCTGAGCATGTAAGACAAAAGCACAATTCAGTAAACCTGATTCCAGAGGGACCAAAGAAATGCCCCTTGATGGCTTGGCTCAATCCAGACATGAAATTTGGACATCTAGTGCAGGGGTTCACAAACGAAGGCCCACCACCTATTTTTGGAAAGAAATTCTTGGAGCATAGCCATACCCGTTTGTTTACATATCGTCTGTGGCTGCTTTCAAGAGGTGAGCAGAGTTGAGTAGTTGCAACAGAGACTGTTTGGCCCACAAAATCTAAAATATTTACTCTCTGGCTGTTTTCAGAAAAAGTTTGCCAGTCTTTGGAATCTATAGACCGCTATCTTTAGCTCTCTAAAACTGAGTTTAAGAAGCACAGAGTTCAGTCAGATATTCAGGAAGTATCTGCGATACAGATACGTTATCAGTTTAGGGCAGATCTATGCAGTTTGATAACAGCTGTGTGGAAAGATAGTGCTGACAGCCTCTGCCTCAGCCCAGCCTCTGGATGTTTATCCTTTCACTCTGAGTACATCCCCTGAATAAACTCATAGTTAAAAAGCACTATATAGGTGGTTAACTTGCCCAGTTAAGTCTAGCCCACATTTCTCTCTTCCACTCCAGAATTAAACCCAAGTCACCAAAGGACCTGAAGATGTAAAATAAAAGACTTTGCAGAGAAATGGTATGCAAGTCACAGAAGAATGTAAACAGTTCTGACAAGAAGAACTTGAGGTGATTAATTAGATGTGTCACTAGAGCTCTAGATTTACTCAACAGTGGTTGAACTTCATAGAGTTAAGGTAAACACAAACAAAGCCTTAAATTGTTGACATTTTTGTAACAGTCTGCATGAGTTGGGGTAACACAGAAACCCAAACATCTCATCAGCTCAACATAAGAGAAGTTTATTTCTCACCTACGGTCCAATACAGACGTTCTTGGTCAGTAAGCAGCATTTCTCCCTGTAGTGATTTAGGGGCCAGGCTCCTTCCATGAGCACAGAGGTGCATGCATGAGAGTTTCCCTGGGTCAGGACTGGAAATGGCCCACATCACTTACATACATGGCCACACCTAACTGCAAAGGACTCTGGGAAATGCAGCCTAGCTCTGAACCCAGACTATAAATAGTTAGCCAAGCTCTTCCATAACCATTGTCAAAATGTGAAACCTAATTCAAATTCGCTCTGCTGATCTGAAAGATGCAAGCAGTTTTCCAGGGATTAAATCAAGAAACATCTCTGGAAATCATACAACAATCATTAGATATGCAGGGAGGAAGCTTTACTGACCCTAGACATTTCAACCAGAACTGTTGCCATGTGTATGCTGACCCCATCTCCCAATTGGGCAACTCAGAATATGCTCTTAGCTGTCTTCTTTCATATTTTATACCTGACATTATATTTAGCTGCACAATTTATCTCTTGAGCAAATTCTAGCAATACCGTTAGATATGCCACTAGTGAATCAAGTGAAAAACTATGATCCCTAACAGTTAAGCCCTGAGGTCACTGCAACTATCTCTTTTCTGCTGTCCAATACTCACAGACCCTGCCAGCTTAATAAAGATGCTCTTTACTCTGGCTCTTGTGCTCATAATTAACAGATGTTTAATGCCACAACAAGGTTCTAAGCTGATTACCATTACTGCAGCCTTATCTTCTAGTGTCAGGATATCTGTTTAGTTCAGCTAAACAGAATGCTTAGACTCCTCTGATAGACCAGGGTCAGGCCTGCTATAGGCCCAAAGATGTAGCAGGAAGCAGAACACAAAAGTACATCACTGTAGCACAGCCAGGATTCCTTTATATGGTGTTGGGTAGCCCGTAGCACACTGACGTGAGACCTCCACCAGCCCAACAGCATAAAAAGTAAGTACACTGCTCTGTCCTTCTCTGGCCTGGAAGATTTCTCTTTCCATGATGACTCCATTGGCCACTGAATTAAAGACTCACCTCCAAAAGGAAATGAGGAATCATCTGGGACCTGGGTCCACTCATTTACCTGTATCCTGATCTCATATATCCTCTGCTTATTTGCTATTTCAATAAAAACCCAGAGTGAAGATCATTTAAACTAAGTGTACTTTATTATTCTCATCAACCTTGTAAACCAGTGCTAACTTTTTGAGTCTGGTCTAGCTCAGGTTCCTTATATACTTAACTCTAACTCCTCTTACAAGCTCTTGACACTTCTCACCACCATGTGCTAGATATTTTCCACTGGGATGTCCCACAACAATCACCCTCAACTTGACAACTTCTGCTCCGTGTTACTCCCTATTAGAACTTAATTTAATTATACTATCATTTTTGTAGTTGCCTGGCCTTGGAATAAGAGTCATGTTTTACTCTTCCCTGCCTTCCTTGGTCCTCTTACATTCTAGCAGCCACCAAGGCTATACTATACCCTTTTCTCAGTCAGGGTGCTACACTGCAATGGCTGAAATAACTCTGATTCATTCAAGTAGAATCAGAGTTCATTCAGTGATGTTGGGGACTTCACGGAATGCCCAGAATGACCAGAGAATGAAAGCAGGGAACCAGAACAATGCCCCAAACTGTGCTGTAGCACCTATCCTAGTAGGATGCAATCGCCACCATCTCGGGTAACCGTAACAACAGCTCACGTGACAGACACCAAGAATGCTGGGCCTGGATGCTGTTTGCAAGAACTGTTACTTCTGTCTGATGTCCCTGGGAAATGGGCACACGTCACCACCACCCTTACCAGAATGGCTTCTGCACTGTCCTCATCTCTTCATATCACTAATGTTCAGTTTAATGCCTTGGGTGGGTGGGTGGATCTGATTGATTGAGCTCTAGTTCCACGAGGAACCCCAAGGAACATTGGAAACATAAGAAAGGTTCAGATGCTGGATGTTTGAGGCAGGTACTAGGTTTTCAGTGCCCATTCTCACCCCCTGTTGTCTTCTAAATCTCACTTTCTTAGAAACTCTTACAGCAACTCCGTTCTGACTGATAAAACAGAAGCAGTGCTGTCTCTTTTGCTTTATTCTTTTTATTCGAATGTGAAGCTGGTTCTTTGTAGGGCATTGGTCACACGTGGGGCATTCACAGCCATCTCAGGTCCAAATAACACAGAATCTGGTAAATGAAAGTGAGAATTATGAAATCAGCTCACTGAGGACGGGGAAGCTGCTAGCCTTTAAAAGGCACTGGTAAGACATTTGGTCACACTAGTCACCTGCTGGATGCAGAATGTGGAGCAGGCAGTACCTAAAACAGTGTTAGAAGATATGCAGGGAAATTCTCCATAAAGTTGGCATCTGCTGACCATGTCCTAAAAGAGAGGGATGAACCAGTGTAGAGCTAGCAGTCTGCAAACAGAGACAGAGGGAAATACCACTTTGCTAAAGGAGGGGCTTTCTGTCTGAAGCCCGCAGTCTAGCTTCATTAAGGGCCTCACGATGCTGAGTCCTGCGTGTTTGAAAAAGCCCCATCTGCTGCACCCTGACCTGTAATTTTTATTAGCAATGGCTGGAAGGGGCAGGTCTTAGCATTCGATAGGTCTGCGGCCCCAAAGCATTTTCTAGCATTGGAAAAGATAGTAGAACTGGAAAGGAGAAGGACTCTGCTTCCTTGATCGTACTGCTGAAGTCTGCACTCCAGACTTCCAGGCTTCTTACTCTATTTGGCTGAGGTTACTCTTTTATAGTCGATAATCCTATTGACACAGGGCCAATCAGAATGACAAATGGATATAAACCATATTGTGAACTAACCCTCCCACACTACAGTCCATTCTGTTCCAGGTGCTTTGCCCTGAACTCCACATTCCTGCAGTAAGGTGGGCACTAACCTGCCAATTCTCCTTTGGCTTCATAAACTACACTGCATTTGTAGCTGTAGCAGATCCTCAGCCGCCTAGTGCAATGCCTGACATACAATGGTTGATCCATACGTATTTGTTGGAACATGAATAAATGGAAACCACAGTGGCCAAGGAATCAGAAAATTATGCATCAGCCCCCATCTGGCAGGTTCAACAGCATGAACTTAAACAACTCTGGTAATATTTCTGGATTCTGGGATACTTTAGTCCGGAAGAATAATCTATTTATTGCCTACTGATAGAGGGTATATGTGAAAGTCCTTTCAAAATTATAAAACATTATAAAGAGTATTATTTTGGTTATCATTATTAAAAAATTGCAGAGAGAACCAAATTAGGTTGACCCATAAAATAACGTTAACGTAGAAGACATTACCACCTATACTACTCCACTATCAGGTACAATATTTGGAAAGCGTATTGAAAGATGCTAGAAACATAATCACCATTTAATTTTCAACGTTAGGCCAGGACCAGAAGATAGCAGTTCACAAGCCAGAAATAACTATCTGCTGCTTATTGTGTCATAACATAATATTTACTCTGTAATTACCTGGTCAATATTTACTTGGTGAATACATAGCTTTTCACATGGTTGCTTGAATCCAATAAAATAAAGGAACAGCAGTTATCTTGATTTTCCTGGGGGATACACTGGACAAAGAGAAACCTTTTTGAAGGTCTTCCTTATTGGCTTATTTAGCCCTGAAAATTGTTAACATTTTAAAACCATAAGGAGCTTTTGTGGCATAAGCTTGCATTTGTGAACTTCAAATTTCAAAATCAATCCCCAGCAGAAAAAGCCTACCCTTTTGTCTGAAATCCCCTCCTACCTGCCTGCACTCCCAATATGCAGGGCAGTGTTTTTCAAGACAAATAACATTGCTTGCCTTTTGAAACTTGTCACATAATGTGATTGAAGATAAAGACCAAAGTATGTGAGGCTGCTTCCAAATCCCAAATCCCCCAAATTCTGAAAAGACGACTAATGCGGATTTGTGGTTCTCCGAAACTGCCTTGCAGATTGCAGGGAAAGATGCTCCAAAATCTCCTGTGTTTTTATTTTTTCAGCTTTGCATTGTAAAACGTCCCTTGGGAATTCACTGGAGGTTTACTAAGGTATGTTGGGACCATTGTTTATTTTCAGAAGATGAAAGGGTCTACCTAGTGAGAAAACCAAGTTGCTTCATAAAATCACCTCAGGATCCAAACTATCTTCATCTGAAATGTGCCACTATTCCAGACTGTGGCAGATTTATTGTTCTGCAGGTACAGTGAAATTGACTTGTCTTGTATTTAGGAAGCCATCTGCTCCACTTAAGGCACTTTAAGAATTCGAGAACTAAGGCAACTAAATTTGGATAAACAAAACTGAAAGAAATCTATTTGAGGGAGAGGAGTTCAGACAAGAAGGAAAAAGAATGCTATAAAGCTTCAAAGCGCATGAAAAAACCCAGCTTCTCTGCTCAGCAGACTTGAACATGAAGGGGGAAAAAAGATGTTAACTGAGTTTAATTTGGAATCCTATTGGATATTGCTATACTTAATGAATCTACATATTTCATGATCACCCTAATTGTTTCTATTTCTGAGATGGGCAGAGTGAAACAAATAATGGTTGAAAAATACAACCTAATGGCATGTATGATACCATTGTTATTGTTGAAATAAGATCAAATAACACATACACCACTCATGGCCAATAATAGCATTTCCTTCATATTTAAAAACAGTGCAAATTGGTATTGGTTTCAGAGATATTTGCATGTTTCAATGATACATATTGAAAATATGTCCCTTAAAAGTTTAAAAAGTTGTTCCTAAACCAATCCCTTATAACAATAAACAGAGCAGAATAAAAGGTACATGGCAGCAATGTACAACTGGAATCTCTCTAGTCCTTTATTACTTATACTCCATATATTTCCAAAAAGGAAATAAGGCCAAGTAAGAAAAGCCGTATGTGTGTGTGTGTGTGTGTGTGTGTGTGTGTGTGTGTGTGTGTGTTTGTACATACAGATGCATATGGAGGGGGGAGGGGAACGGAAGTGTTGGAAGAGTGTGTATAGTTGTGTCTGTGAACTCAGCACAAGGAAGCAGTCATATTTCTTGCAGAAAGGTAAAAAAAAAGCAGCATAATTATTTTGAGATTTATTTTATTAATAGCTTTTGTAACATAGAAGTGTGTTAGCAGAGGAATCAATAAGATAATGTGTCAAGCACCTAGCACAGACTCTGGCACATAGAATACTCAATATTTAGTAATTCATTCACTTACTCATTCACAAGGGACTGGGTACTGTCCTGCTAAATGGGAATCTGAAACCTGAATAAATTTGTCACTTATAATTTTTAGGGAAAAAGAAGGAAAATGTTAATGGTTAGACCTCAAATGTAGTTTTACAAAGACCCAGAAGCTTCTATGTATTTTTCAAGCCCATCTTTGATAAAAGTCAAAAACCTAATGTTAAAATTTTGATTCTGTGAAGACATTTCTACACAGAGGTAAAGTATTACAGAACAGACATGGAGGTTTCTAAAACTTGGACTTGACCCAGTCCTAGAACTGAGAGAGTCTCTTCTGGAGGAACAGAAGTTTAGCATGAAGCCACAAAAGAGAGTTCTCAAGATTGATATCCATGGCCTTTTTCTGCAGTTCAGGTACTTTGAGGCTTGTTGATTAAAGTATCAATTTGCTTTAGGTAACAAAAATGGACTGTGATTTGTAGCCCTCCTCTTGACCGGAAATATCTTTCCCACCTAGTTATGAGTCACCTGAAACCTGAAATCCTACTCTAAGAGATTTATTACATTGGGATAGAAATGTTCTTCAAGCATCCTTTGTGATGCTTCTATTATCATGCTTCTTATACATGGTTTATTTGTCTTTCTTTAATAGATGTGAGCATGTTTGGCTTCTTACTCCATAACCCCAGAACCCAGCACAGTGCCAAGCATATAAAAAGGACTCAAATGTTTATATAGCAAATGAATAAATATACAATTTCCAAGGGTGCAGCTCTTCACCAAATGGTAAGATCCACCCATAGATTGCCTGGACAATATGAATGTTGTTTAGACTAACACATCCTTGTCCTCATGGACAGCTATGAACACACTTGCCAGTAGTACCAAACTACCTTCCGGAAGGAGCATTAGATCTGTTCAGGCACTCAAACAAATTTGTCATTAAAGCGCGAGTCTGACAATACAAAGCATGAAAAATACTACCTTTTCCTGGAGAAGTTGAGGGCAGGTATTATCAATCAACTACTTACACTATAAAACAATCATCCCACGACTCACCCTGCACTTTCATAGGCCCCAAGAAGTTTAGCTACCAGATACACCTCTGACCGCTAAATCAATTCACCTGTGAAATGAAATAGTTTGTTCAGTTGACCTTTGCCTTAGACAAGATTAATAAAGAAAGGGCCAAAGAATCTAAAACATATCATCCATCTCCCTGTTTAGTGAAAATTAAGGCATCTAATTATAAGGGAATTTTTTACTCTAGATCCTAAAACCAACTTAAAACAATTCATCAATCAACTAAATTCAACAAAAAATAAATTTTGAGTGCCTACTAAATGCCACAGAAATAAAACAACTAAGAGTCTCCATTTTTAAACAACCTACTAGCACAAAAGAGTTATTTTCCACTGTTGTGAGTAACAATTCAGGAAAACAAAACTTTCCTGGTCTCATATGGAAAATAAAACAAATCCACAAGAAAGAATTAAAAGAGGTAAAAATGTAATAAGTATTAAAAGAGAAGTGTTAACCAAATAGTGCATAAATAATATCTCTTCTCAGTACTTCTTTACATTTTTTTAAAGACATTTAAGGAGAGAAGTAAGAATTATTATTTTTATTAAAAAGAAGATACACGTGCAAATGGTAAAGGCTTAAAACAAAACATAGCCCTGGTGGTCCCACTCCCTAGTCTTACACCACAGGGCAACAACTTCCAATTCTTCGGGCTACATTATAATACTGACCTCCCTATGTCTAAATAATAACATTAAACTGTGTCTGCTTTACCAGGGTTAGGCAACAACTGTTAATCCTCTTCTTGGTAAATGAGGATTGAGCTCTTTGCTCCACTACCCCATTTTCCTTTCCAAATTTTCCCAGCATAGTTATTTCACAACATTTTAAGTTGATCATCAGTGTTCACTGCTAAGCAATATTAGATGTATTATGATTATATTACACTTCATTTCTTGGGCAATTTTGTGTTTTTCTTAACTACAAAATTGTCTTGTTTTTCATTTACTTCAATGTCTCTATCTCTAATCCTTCCCAAATATTCAAATTTATCTGCAAAAATGCCTCAATTTTGTTTTCCACATAGTTCTCTGTGTAGTTCATTTGGTCTTTCATACAAGATTGTGGACCCATTCTAGTCTTCTCTCCCACCCTCTACCCAGGTAGTATCTTTCTGTCTCCTGGACTCTATCTTCCTGTTCCAGTCAGCTGTGGTTACTCTCAAAAACTGCTGCATAAGTGTCCCAGGACTTCCTTTTGTCTATTTCTATGATGTTTCCAGTGTATCCTGGATCTCATGTCTTCTTTTTGGGTCTATGACCTCATTTTGGTGGAGAATATCCTCGGTGGCTGAGACAGGGTGCCTCAGAGGCACAGTCTCAGTCCTGGCATGTCTGCGACTGTCTTCATTCTACCCTCACACATAACTGATGGTTTGCTTCCACATAGGATTCAAGGTTCGAAATCATTTTTCCCCAGAATTTTTGGAGGCATTCTCCCATTGTCTTTAACTCCCAGTGAGTAGTTAAGATGCCAAATGCCACTCTCATCCTGAACACTCCTTTTCACTGCAAAACTCCACAAAACACTTGTTCAAGACCACTATTTCTACTTCTTCACTCTCTCTCCTCAACTCATTTCAGTTGGGCTTCCTCTGTCATCACTCCGCTAAACCAGGCCCTGTAATGATCAGAAAGGCCCTTCCCGGGCCATCTGCCATGATCAATTCGCGGTCCTCGTCTCAGTGGCATGTGCCTGGTTGAATGCCCTGCCTCCTTCGAACACTCTCTTCCCTGGGCTTCTATAGCGAAACTGCCCTTTACTGACCACCTTACCATCACTGCCACCCCCGCCCCGACTTCTAATTATTGAACTACGGGGGGGTTTGCCCCTCAGCCTCCTTTTCTCTCGTCTGTCTCCTCAGATGATCAATCTCAGTTCCATGGCTGATAAACAACCTCCATATGTTGATGGAGTCTCTGACTTCTCTCATGAGCTGCAAACGCGTATATCCAACTGCCTGCTCAACACCTTCGCTGGTGAGTCTAAGGAGCATCTCAAATTTGACACGTCTAAAGCAGAACTCATGATTTTCTGCCCACATCTGCTCCCTCTGCCAGGCTTCACCATCTAAGTGAATGGCAACTCCATCCACCAAAACCTAGGAATCAGGCCCAAACCTACATGTCAACTCGGACTCTCCCCTTTCCCTTGCACTCGCATCTAGTAAATTAGTAATTCTTGATTGGGCTATTCACAAACTATATCCTAAACCTCACGTCAAAGCTACCAACCCTCAACTGGATACTCCCACAGCCTCCTCTATTTCTTGGGCTCTCTTGCCCTCTAGCTTCAGGGTTGGTCAATGGCAAGCACTGGCAGAAGACTGGAGGGCAGCCCCCTGGAGGGCCTCAGCTTCCAGCAGTGGAAACTCTGCATCCTCACATTGTCCGACCAGGCCTAGGGGTAATAACAGTTTCTTACTGTTGCTAATCTTTGGGTTTCCTTGGCATCCTGTTTGACTTCCCAGCTCTTCTAGCAGCAATGCAACAATCTTCCCAGGTTAAATTCCCTGTATTTGAAAGTCCTGCACTTCTTTCCATTTTCCAAGCTGGATTTCAACTAAAACCAATTCACTTATTATTGGCTTTCCCAAACTGAAAACTAAATGAAATCATGTAACCTACATGAAATCATGTAACCTACATGAAAGCAGGAAATTTGGTGCCCAGAACAGAGCCCAGCCTATTTTGGGTACTCAATAAATATATTTTAAATGAAGAAAATGTTCAAGCACTTAACCATAGCAACAAGTCCTTTGGATTATATACAGTTAAAATATAATAACTATGATAAAACTTAGAGTTTTACTAGGCTCATAAGAAATGTTTAGTTTTATAGAGCACCCAGAGTAACTAAAATCATCCAAACCAAAATAAAAAATCAAATTCTTCCCTGGTGGCGCAGTGGTTGAGAGTCCGCCTGCCGATACAGGGGACACGGGTTTGAGCCCCGGTCCGGGAAGATCCCACATGCCGCGGAGCGGCTGGGCCCGTGAGCCATGACCGCTGGGCCTGCGCGTCCGGAGCCTGTGCTCCGCAACGGGAGAGGCCACAACAGTGAGAGGCCCAAGTACCGCAAAAATAAATAAATAAATAAATAAATAAATAAATAAATAAATAAAAAAAAACAGGCAAAGGGCTCAAATGACCTGAAAATAAAGAAATTACTTTCTGAAGGTCATTTCATTCCATTAATTTGGGTACCAGCTTCAAGTTATTTTTTAAAGTTTATTTTATCTATAAAATACATGCTTTCATTAAATGCATCATTACTTTTATGACCCTTGTAATCAATCTTTTCCCCCTTCTAAACATGATAAACAAATAAAACAGACACAAACATTTATATTGATGAACTTTCAAAAATACATGGGTGATGGCTTATGGGAAAAGGAATTAAAGATAGCTTTATGATAAAATCTACCTTCAGGGCAGAACTTAAATGACTAAGGATTCTGAGAGCATTTTCACAGCTCAGAAAATACTCAATCCAAAGTAAAATGGACCCTGAGCAGGGCTTGTATAAAATAAGAACAGATGAGTAATTAAGGCCTACTTTAAGACACTAAACTCTTTTCAAAAAGAAAATTGTGATCAGGGAGCTTTTCTTTCTCTCCAAGTACAGGGATTTTTTAAAGCAGTAACACAGAGATTGCAATTAGAAGGCTAGCTTGTTGCACCTGCCTCATAGGCCGGTTTTGTCTGTCAACACAAAAAGTTTTTTATTTCACTTTGTTCGATTTTTAAATTTGAATTTGACGCCAACATTTACAAATCAGGCAATTTCACATAAACATCTGGAATTCTGATCTCTCTCCAAAATTCCCCCAGCGCCATCATGGGCTGGGGGGTCGATGCCCCTTAGCCAGGAACAGGCTCTCTGGATAGCCCATCACTTCCTCCCGGGTCCGATATTCGCCTATCTTCACTAATTTAAGTCTCCTGTTTGGTCCACTAAGGGTTGGTATTTGCACACACTGCAGGAAAAGATCTCATTTCACTTCCTGCTAATTTGAAATGTCTTACATTTTCAAATCAGGATTACTTCCATTTTTACTTTACAGTAAGGCAGGTCGTAAGATGGAATCCTTGGGTCAGGGACTTAATGGTTGGTGTTTACAAACTCAGATTGAGGAGTCAGGTGAATAAAGGACCTTTTTAGTTTTACCTCTTTCCCCAAACATAAGGCATCCTCTGGCCACCTTGGCATGTGCAGGGGGCCATGGCTGCAGCTCCATGTCTCAGGCAGCAATGAAACCCTTACTCTACACCACCAAGATGTATTCCCTGGATTCTTGGGGTCTTAGCTTTCTGTCTGCTCTAAGGAAGCACATCAGTCTCCGCAGGGCACTACCCAATTAGCTTCTAGAAAAAGACTGTTTTATCAGTGGTATGGATTTTATCCAATTTTCAAAGCAAATATTGAAAATATTAAGTGCTTCTAACACTCTTTATCACCCACTAACTGCCTTTTTTTAAAAAAAAAAGACCATATCGTTTTTCTCATATTCAGAAATTTCCTTTTCTGCTGGGAAACATTCACTGATTCCAGTATTCTTTAGGACAAATCCTTGACATCTGAAACAAACCTTCCTCAAAGCTAAAAACTAATTCTCATAACAGCCCCATTTATTTTTGCATTAATTGGTAGGTAGTTGACTTTAAAAATTGGTTTTAACACTACATAGAAATTGAATTTTTTAATGGCTTAATGACATTAAAGCATATAATTCACATCCTCACAAAAGCTTTTGTCTCTTGTGGTCCCATTTTTACCTCCCTTGATTCTACAGTTTTATAATGATAAGCTTTATAAAAATGTCCAGACAGCCGAAGAGATACTTCTGGAATCCATATTTGGGTATATGAAGGAAAAGATGCTGCCAATTAAAAATGCAATAGAGCCCACTATTGTTAATTTATGGCTGTGAAAGACATAACTTTTTCTCATTTTGGTTATTTGATTTGGATAATGATTTGGATAAAAACCCAGTTGCTGTGTGAAATAACTTGATTTTCCCCGTTGATGTGCAATTCTTCTAACACCATCATTTGGCATCCTGACTGATGATTGGATAAATTCGTTCGACTTTTATCATGAATCACTTAAATTACTCCTTTGCATAAAGGTTTAAATTGGCTTTGGAGCAGCCATTAGAGAATTTTTTAAACACCGTTCTGTTTTGCTTTTCATGATATTATCTCGCTTTCTGCACTGGATGTTTTTCTCTCTCTCAAGGTTGTTACTATTCATTGGCCTCCCCCTTTCACATTACTAGAATGCAACAAAACACACCTTCCAAACTGAAGAGGCTGAGGTTAGGGAACAGGGACAGGATAGAAATGGAACTCTCCCTTCTTCTTTCCCTGCAAACCTGTGCTATGACATCTCCATCCCTGTGAAACCACCTCCCTCCAGGACCCGGACCATCCCATCTTCTAGGTTTTGGTTCAACAGGCAGGATCAAAAATCAAATGGACTTTTTATAAAATTGTAGCTCCAACAACACCCAAAGCCTACAAATCCATACGCTACGCACCAAAGGAAAACCTGACAATCTGTTTCTAATTTTCCACGAGGAGCCTGGGTCACAGTGTTGGACCAGAAGGAGTAGAGGGCAAGTTCCATTGTCAGAAAGATCTAGAAAACTGCAGGGCCAGATGCTCAGTAGATATATAGCTAGGGCAGAGATCTCTCTCCTCTGGAAACCTGTCTGCCAGAAAGTCCTCACTGGTAGTCACTTCTTTGGTTGAACGACAGAAGCACATGCATTATCTCCAGGAGACTGCTACAAAACAATCATATATTACCTGGAAGGGTAAGAAGAATGGCATCCTGTTAACTGTGTATGAATGGATTGGATGAAAGAGCTGTGTTGTCCAATACTGAGGCCACTAGGCACATATGGCTCTTATGTACTTAAAATGTGGCTGGAACAAACTGAGATGTGCTATAAGTGTAAAAAACACACCAGATTTCAAAGACTTAGTGTGAAAAGAAAAGAGTGAAAAATATCTCATTAATAATATTTATTCTGATTACATATAGAAATGATACTTTGGATATGTGTTTGATAAGATACATTATTAAAATTCCTTTCACCTATTTCTTTTCACTCGTTTAATGTGAATTTTTAACATAAAGATTTTAATTACATAATGCAGCACATTTCTATTAGTGCTATAATAGAATACGAGTGAACTTTTGCCTTATTGTGGTTAATTTTATGTGTCAACTTGACTGGGCTAAGGGGGGCCCAGAGAGCTGGTAAAGTATTATTTCTGGATGTGTCTGTGAGGGCGTTCCTGGAAGAGATTAGCATTTGATGCAGTAGACTGAGTAAAGGAGACCTGCCCTCACCAAGGTAGGTGAGCTTTATCCTATCCACTGGCGGCCCAAACAGAGCAAAAAAAGGTGAAGGGAGGGTGAATTCCCTCTTCTTGAGGTGGGATGTCTCTTTTCCTTCCCTTTTACGTCACAGCTCCTGGTTTTCAGGCTTTCAGCCTTGAACTGAATTACACCACTGGTTTCCTGGTCCTCCAGCTTGCGGATGGGACGTCTCAGCCTCCATAATCTCATGAGCCAGTTCTTATAATGCATTTCCTCTATATCTATATCCATAGCTACATCTATAGCATCTATCAAGTTGGTTCTGTTTCTCTGGAGAGCTCTGAATAATACAGTTATACTACATGGAATCTGAGCCTGAGAAAAGATAGTAGATAAGAGGGGAACAGTGAAGAGGTGAGCTTGAGATGGCATCCTGGAAGCAAGAAAAGGTGAGGTCCAGGGGCCAAGGGCAGTCTGGCTGTGCCCTCTAAGTGGTAGAGATCCCTGTGCAAGCAGAGCCCAGAGGGAAGGGAAGGAGGACTTACAGGAACTAGACAACCAATTTGCTGGCTTCATCATTTTGTCTAAGACGGGGCCTTAGGATGTGAGAGTAGGCACCAACTAGATTTTCCAACGTGGTAAAATTAGAATACATGTGGTCACTAAAAGCTCTACTTAACTGGGGTGATATCTGCTTAAATGGGGTTAAATGCCTGCTGTTTCTATCATTTTTATATGATTTGGCTTAGCCCATATTAGTTTCAGTCAGGATAAACTGTGAACACAAACTACTCTAAAATCTCAAGGATTTTCAATCTTAAGATTTTCAATCCTAAAATAGCAAATGTTTATTTCTTCCTCAGGTCTACCTGTCCATCATGGCACATGTAGCCCTGCTCCATCACACCTTTACTCCTTCTGCCTGGGATTTTGCCAATCAAGCGTCATGGCAGATGGGGGAGAGGCATGGAGAACCACAGGCTGGCTCTTAAATCTTCTGCTCAGAAGTGCCCCATGGCACCTCTACTGACATTTCCTTGGCCAAATCAAGTCAAATGACCCTAGGGCAATAGGGTAGGAACATAAAATCCTCCTGTAGAAAGAGTTCTGAGGGATAGAAATGGGACTACTTAACAAGGAGTAATACCACTGTGCACAGTACGTAAGCAGTGGGGTCTCATGGAAAAATTGCTGTCCCAAAACGCTTGAACATGCCCCTCTGTGGCAGACGTTTTGTTGCCTTACTGATATGGTGCATTCTCTAAGAGCTGCACCCTCTCCGACATTCATACCCTCCACATCCCTTTCAGATGACTGGACCAGGGATAAGGTCAGAAGCAGAGCTCAGAATTCTTGAATTCCAGTGTAGAGTTCAGGTGGAAGTGGCCATTTTTATCCACATGCACCACAGAGGAAAAGCTGGCAGGTAAAGCAGATGTAGAAAGAGATGCACATATGAGACCATGAGAGAGACAGAGGGAGAAATAAGATGTGGCCACCCTGGTCCATGAGGGTGTCCACCCACCAGCTCCAGTTCCAGATTCTTAAAGCCTCTCTGTGCCTCGTGACTGAGAGATGCCTCTTACCATACACTTTCTATGGCCGCTTCATTCAAGCTACTTTCTCTTTGGGCAGATTACAGCAATACAGCATGGCGGTTACATCCGGACTTTCGAGGCAAACTGAGTTAAAAGCATGACTCTGCACAGTTATGTGCAACTTTGGGCAAACCACTTTGTCTTGGGCCTCCTCTATAAAATAGGGATAAGATCCATTTGTAATCTGAATGGCATGAGGATTCAATGAGTCAGTATATATCAAAGCAATGATATAAAAATGTCAGTCCTTGTTACTATATTATTATTACAACCAAAAATTTTGAAAGACTTTTTCTGAGCTGCAGTTTCATGATTCTCGGCAGCTACTGCACACAATATCTCTTTCAGGAAAGTTACTGTTGATCGAGTTAATCTGAGGTCTGCAAATGATTAGGTTATGAGGTGCCCCCTTTTCCCCGAATTGACTACTATACATGATCCAGATACACCAAATACTTAATCACCCCAAGTGTTCTCAGCAATGATACATCTGGACAAAGGAAGAGGGGGGAATTATACCCACAAAGCCTGGCCAAAGTGTTCACAGGTTCAGCTGGCAGCTGAAAGAGGATTTAGATAAGCATTCCAAACACACAGAAGCATCCTTATTTATTAGTATTCTTCCAAATTAGCACTCTTGAGATTTGTCAATCAGACATAAGAATTCTTTGTTTTTTCTGCCTTTTAAGAATGTCCCCAGGTTAAATTTATTCCAGGCATCCGTATGCTCAAAACATATGGAAAAGAGAAAAAAAAGGAACATTTTTCCAAGGATTCTTTTTTAATTTATTTCTAAAAGAAGTATTTTCTTGTTATAGGATATTTTTCAATGTTTTCTCCTCTTGACTGAAATTTAAGAATTAATTTGTGAACTTTTTTTATCCGACTGATTTTAGTGGTGGAAAAGGTTGATTTTTACTATTGATTATGAGGAATAAAAACCCAATAATCCCGTCTTGCACATATGAACTTAAAATATTAAGTCTCTGTCCTTGAAAAACTTGGATTCTAAGTGAAAAAAATAGGACAAGTCAAGAACTGTTGTTTTAAATAAGAATAACTAACCATAGGTAATGCTACAGAGAAATTTCCCCCTAAGACCTTTACCCCTTCAATTTGCCTTTCTCCCCCTCCCAATTAATGCTTTCAGAAACTCTTTTTTCCTTCCTTCATTTCCCTTTCCAGAGTCTCAGAGATCTCTTCCTGGCCCAACCCTGTATGTGTTATAGAAATGAAATCTGCCAAACTTTCTCCAAGGAGAAGGTCTAGAACCCTTAGCCAAGAGAAATATTTTGGCAAAAGATGTGCCAGGTAGTTACTTGGATACAAGAAGAGCCTTCTGGATACCTGCCCATCTCTCCAAACCTGTAATCATCCAATCTGCCTCCAGCTGATGCTAACTCTATGAACACAAATACTCTGACAGGCAGTCACAGGTCCATTGGGTCATACTCATAAGGATGCCCGATTATGGACATAATCACATTGTTAGAAGATGACGTGAGCGTTTATGAGTCTGGATTGAGTAGTGTTTTAAAGTCAAAGACATAACACAATCACAAGAGTTACTGTACATAATTATTTTAAGAAACAATGGAATTTAAGCCTGTTTAAAGAAAGTGGGAGGAATTCTACTATCACTACTGAAAAACTTTATTCTAGGCAAGGTATACAACACCTGATTTCTGCTTTCACCTAAATCTCAAGGAGTACATACAATGTTCATGATGGGAGATGCTCATTCTGCTCTCAGGTAACTTGGGACTTAAATTTGAGCATTACTGCTGTCCGACTGTATCCTCCAAATGCATTCATTTATTCACTTGTCCAATAATTTCTTCAACATTCAAATGTCTTGAAATGAAAAGCAGAAATGAAGGCAGAATTTGAGGAGTTTTCACAAGTGGATAATTTAGGCTGAAAAATACGTTCATACAAAAACAGTCAAATGAACTTTTATACAGCTGAGCCAGTGCACATGACAGGTCACCTGTAGTGAGAAACACTTCCCAAATAATGGACATTTGTGGCGAGCATTCTTTTCTTTTTATGTAGAGATGGAACCAAATAGTCTCAAATCCATTTATGGGGCCAAATATCATGGTAATATATAGCTAAGATATGTAATCCAAATGCTTCTGAATATAATTCTATGTTATAGGTGTCATAAAGACTTGAATGATCCCAGAGTTATTTCCATAATTCTTTCCTTTGTCAAAAACACCTTAAATATAAGGAAGTCAATCAAAGAGGATACTCTAAGCAAAAATTTTGGGTGCTACACAATGAACAGAAAAGAGCAGTGAGTCCAAAAGAACGAACAGAGAATAAGCAACAGAATAGCTTGGTTAGTCAAGGGATACACTGAAACTCACATTTTTCAGAAATTCACCATGTTCTGATTTGACATCCAAGAACAGCAAGAGGACCAGTACTGATCTAGTTGAAAAGGCAAAATGAAGCCCTAACACAATCCTGGATCACTGAGGCTCACTAAAGACCTCTCTCTAACACACACACACGCACACACACACACACTAAAGTTCCACAGGGGAAACAGATAAACATACACACACATACATAATATGTCTATCTGAAAAGAAATCATTTTCTCTCCTTCCTTTTTTTCTTACTGCACACCCTTAATAGTATCACTTGCTTAGTTCCCAAGAAACCTTTCATAGATTTTGTAAACGAAGGTCATATCACAGAAACACTGGTATACTAACTCTTAAGTCTGAAAAGGGCAGAATTCTAGGCCATTTTCCCACAGGACTGCCGTTTCTTAGGTAGTGCTTCTTGGTTATGCAATTAAACTAGAAGGCAGAAGAGCACCCCATGCAGCACTTAGTCTTGCCCTCCTCCTGTATCCAAGTAAACCTGGATATGCCAAGTTTCTGAGCAATTGATTCAGAACCAATTTGTGGCAAACAAATGCTCTCCCGCTACTTAGAGTGGAAAGATCTCTCCATGCACTTTTGTCTAGACAGTCTCAACTACAGGAATATAGTGTGTTTGCTGGCCCTCCAGTGATTTATTAAATGCCAAATCCATACAGCACAGGCACTAAAGCTTAAGGAATGGAAAAATAGCTTACCCAGTGGACTTGTAATGACTTACTAAGGTTATGTTGGCAGCAAGACTTATACAGTATCAATAAATAATAGCAATCTATCAAAAAACTTTGGTTGAAATAGTAATGTTTAGAAAGATCCCATTTAAGGTGGGTGAAATGCACCCACTGGGGATTAGTAGCATGGAAAATATTCCCATGCAGTGATGTAAAAGTGTCTCAAGCCCACTACAGCAATTCTGCTTGGAATGTCAGTTGCCTTTAAAAAATACAACGTAAAACTAAACCCTCAACTAAAACTGTTTCAAAAATGAAAGGCGCAGACCAGAATCTGTCCAAGAGAAAACATAAGCTTTTCTCTACGAAAAACCCAGTACATTTTCTTCATAAAGTTTCTCAAATAAAAAATCAGATATTATCATTATTGCTGTTATTCATATTTTAATATTTTCCTTTGATAATTCTATTAAAATAGACTCTTCTGAATTCTCTAACCAAATCTTAAATTCCAGCAGCTATTTCAACAAACTATAATAGAAGGAGAAAAAGGAAGATGAAAAAAATTGTTTCATGTTAAAAAGAAAGTTCTTGTTTGATAATAGAAATATCTTTTGATAGATGTTTGCTAAATAAAAGTTCTCCAGATCATCAGAGTCAAGGTATTGTGCTGCCAGGTATCTATCGGTTATGCCTCACTATACAGCAGTGAGAAATTTTTTAACTGCTTCTTTGCAAAACATAAGATATATTTTGAAAGGCAGCATATTATATGTGAAACTGATCATTATAGGACTTTCGGCAATATACATTATTCATGAAGGTCTTAACTATTACTGTTCTTTAGTTTATAACACAATGAAAAGCACTATTGCTAAAAACTGGATGTTTATTCACTTTCTTTGGGAGATGTTATTCAGAAATAATCTAAAAATCCATGAATCTTTAGAAAAAAATATGTTCCTTTTGATCAACTTGCTGCAGCTAAAGCAATTTTCTCAAAAATAATGAATGAGCGATTTTCTCAAATTGTTCTTTTTACTACTTAAACATTCATTTCCCCCAAAATTGTAATTAGATATTTGACAGCTATAAGATGTCTATTATTTCTCCGAAGTTCTTCAGATTTTTTTCACCGAAGGACAAGCATGCTCCTGGAGAGTCGGGTCATCTCCTGATGCTTCTCCTTCACAGCCGCACCAGGAACACATCTCCGGAAGAACTGCTATTAGTGAGTGTGGACTAGGTGGCAGGCACAAAGTACTTTGGGAATTGTTATTTTTTAGTTGCTATTCCATAAAATAAACCATTTAAGAGGCGACAATCAATGAGGTTAAGTTCATTTTCTAAGTTCACATTGATTACTGGGAAAACCAACATTCAAAACCATCCCAGGTTCCAAAGTCTATGTAGCTTTCAGCACTCCTTTTCCACAAAATTAAATTTGATCAAATTCAGAACTTGTAAAACAAGAGAACTGTGTTGACTCAGGTATTTAAAATATATGTGGTCATAACAAACATTTGGTTTCTATGCCAAATATCTGTTTAACAAAAGCTAATATTAGGCAAAACCATTTTAGCGTCAATCTTCAGAACTTTAGATTTTAATTTTAAATTGGGTTTAAATTTGAAATGATGGGTGATGTGGGCAAATGGTAGGCAAAAATGTAAATCTTATGTTCCAAATATTTTGGACTTTTATTAGGAATGATTTTAGTACTCATGTTTTTTAAGTGAAGTCTTCTGCATGGTGTTAAATAATAAGAAAAAATATGTAATTTGATCATTTTAAGACAAGAGCAGAAAAGTTGACATTCCTCATGGAAATTGGTTCTGAATGTTATTTACTCGTTGATCAGGTGTAAACTTTTTTTTTCCTAAATTTGTCTGGAGGCTGAGATACCCACCAAGAATCCAAAACAACTGAACATAGACCCACATAGGAACACACACACCATTGTAAAAATTTCACAATATCTGGGACAGAAAGAATCCAATTTCAAGATAGCATTTAGCTCTCAACAGCAACATTGCTAGAAAGTACTATCACAGTGCTTTCAAAATAATCCCCGACATATGATACTATTCTTGGCCAAAAGGATAACCAGGTGTGAATGTAGAATACACTCATTTCCACATGTGTAAATTTTCAATCCACTCACCTTCCAGGCAAGCTTTCTCATGGAAATCCCACCGAAATGAGGTAGTACACAAAAATAAAGACAAGAGACCCCCAAACCAGAAGATCCCTCACAGGAAAGCAGAGGCAGGGGTCCCCAGGATGAAGTTTCTCCAATATTTCAGCCATGCAGCAGGTCCAGAGAACAATCTCCTGAGACTAGTGCAGAACAGAAGTCTCCACGAGAAACTTCTTCTAGAATTAAACTTAACTGAACATATTGAGACAATAATTACACAACTGGTAACGTTTGAGGGTAAATTAGTGGTAGATACAAAGAAAATTAAGCAAACGTAAAACCGATTTTCAATCCAAGGAAGCAAACAACAAATGCGAAAGAAAATGAACGATATTTTAAATGCTCTCTAGCTCAGCTTTGATTAGTATTTGCACACTCCTCAGAACATTAAACATTAAAAAGTGATCAAGCAAAAATTAAGATGTAACTAAAGTTAAAGCTTAGGGGGAGTAGGAGGATGCGGAGTGCGCATCTCCTTGCAGCTGGGGCACCTGCTAGGCACTGGAGGGGGTCCTTGGATACCTAAGAGGATGGGAAGAACCCCCACGTGACCAGGTACGATGTGGGAGGGAAGGAGGGAGGGAAGAAGAAAGGAGGCAGGAGAGGACCAGTGCCCCTGAGGAGGGGCTGGGGGAGAGGAGAGGTTCCTGTGCTCAGAGGGGTCCACTCTCAGCAAGGGGGTCAGCAGGGACAGAGAGGGACCTTCAGGGAATTGGGGAATTGGAGGGGAACGCAACCAACATCTCCCCCACGAACTTGGGCCCCGGTGAGCCTGCTGGGGTCCTGGGCCTGAAGCCCCACCCACCAGGGCCCCCTCCAGCTGCGCAGATCCTGGTCCTGAGCCACCTCCCCACCAGGGCCTCTTCTGGCCACTTGGGTCTCTGGGCCAGAGCCCCGCCTCCTCCAAAGCCTACCTGTAGGTCCTGGCACCCTGGGTGGCGCCCCTAACAGGGTCTCCTCTGGCCACGTGGATCCATGCAGGCCAAGCACCGCCCCCTCCAAGGACTCCTCCAGCTGTGTTGGCCCCTGCAGGCGCTGGCCTACACAAGTACGTGTGCTCTGGACCAGCTCCAGGAACAGACACTGGTGAGCAGAACACACGCAGAAGTGGAGCTGACACAGCTGGTCCAGAGACCTATGCAGAGGTTTTAGAGGGCTACTGGGGAGGTGGAAGTAGGCCATAGCTCACCATGGAGGCAAGGACATTGACAGAGGAGGCACCAGGGAATTTCTGTTGTTCTTTTTCATTGTTTTCATTTTAATTTTTACTTTTTATTTAGTTTTGCTGTTGTGGTTCTCTTTTGTTCTCTTCTTGTTCATTCATTTTTATTGTTATTCTTTCTAATGTATATAAATTTTTTTAATTTTATTTTATTTTCTATTCTTTGTTATTGTTCTGCTCTTTTCTTTTTTTTTTTTTTTTTGCGGTATGCGGGCCTCTCACTGTTGTGGCCTCTCCCGTTGCGGAGCACAGGCTCCGGACGCGCAGACTCAGCGGCCATGGCTCACGGGCCCAGCCGCTCCACGGCATGTGGGATCTTCCCAGACCGGGGCACGAACCCACGTCCCCTGCATTGGCAGGCGGACTCTCAACCACTGCGCCACCAGGAAAACCCTCTGCTCCTTTCTGTTTGTTGTTTTCTTGGTTTTTTGGTTTGTTTGTTTTGTTTGCTGTGCTGTGCGGCTTGCAGGGTTTTGGTTCCCAGACCAGGGGTCGGGCCTGAGTTTCTGTGGTGGGAGTGCTGAGTCCAAGCTGCTGGACCAACAGAGAACTTCAGGTCCCAGGGAATATTAATTGGTGTGTTGTCTCCAAGAGGTCTTCATCTCAGAACCAAGACCCAGCTCCACCCAACTGCTATCAAACTCCACTGCTGGATGCCTCAGGCCAAAAAACCAGCAAGACAGGAACACAGCCCCAACCATCAAAGAAAATGAGACAACAAAAAAATATGTTACAGACAAAGGAGCAAGGTAAAAACCTACAAAACCAAATAAATGAAGAGGAAATAGGCAACCAACCTGAAAAACGATTCAGAGTAATGATAGTAAACATAATCCAGAATATCAGATATAGACTGGAAGCATGAATCGAGAAAATACAAGAAATATTTAACAAGGATCTAGAAAAACTAAAGAACAAAAAACAGTGATGAACAACACAATAACTGAAATGAAAAATACACTAGAAGGAATCAATAACAGGATAACTGAGACAGAAGAATGAATAAGTGACCTGGAAGATAGAATGGTGGAAATAACTGCTGAGGAGCAGAGTAAAGAAAAAAGAATGAAAAGAAATGAGGACAGTCTCAGAGACCTCTGGGACAACATTAAACGCACCAACATTCAAATTATAGGCGTCCCAGAAGAAGAAGAGAAACAGAAAGGGTCTGAGAAAATATTTGAAAAGATTATAGTCAAAAACTTCCCTAACATGGGAAAGGAAATAGCCACCCAAGTCCAGGAAGCACAGAGAGTCCCACAAAGGAAAAACCCAAATAGAAACACACTGAGACACATATTTATCAAACTAACAAAAATTAAATTCAAACAAAAATATTAAAAGCAGCAGAAGAAAAGCAAAACATAACATACAAGGGAATCCCCATTAGGTGAACAGCTGATCTTTCAGCAGAAACTCTGCAGGCCAGAGGGGAGTGGCAGGACATAATTAAAGTGATGAAAGGGAAAAACTTACAACCAATATTATCTACCCAGCAAGGATCTCATTCAGATTCGACAGAGAAATTAAAACCTTTACAGACAAGCAAAAGCTAAGAGAATTCAGCACCACCAAACCAGCTCTACAACAAATACTAAAGGAACTTCTCTAGGCAGGAAACACAAGAGAAGGAAAAGACCTACAATAACAAACCAAAAACAATTAAGAAAATGGTAATAGGAACATACATATCGATAATTACCTTAAATGTAAATGGATTAAATGCTCCAACCAAAAGACACAGACTGGCTGAATGGATACAAAAACAAGACCCATATATATGCTGTCTACAAGAAACCCACTTCAGACCTAGGGACACATACAGACTGAAAGTGAGGGGATGGAAAAAGATATTCCATGCAAATGGAAATCAAAACAAAGCTGCAATACTTATATCAGACAAAATGACTTTAAAATACAGACTATTACAAGAGACAAAGAAGGACACTACATAATGATCAAGGGATCAAACCAAAAAGAAGATATAACAACTGTAAATATTTATGCACCCAACACAGGAGCACCACAATACATAAGGCAAATGCTAACAACCATAAAAGGGGAAATTGACAGTAACAATCATAGTAGGGGACACTAACACCCCACTTTCACCAATGGACAGATCATCCAAAATGAAAATAAATAAGGAAACACAAGCTTTAAATGACACATTAAAAAAGATGGACTTAACTGATATTTATATGACATTCCATCCAAAAACAACAGAATGCAGTTTCTTCTCAAGTGCTCATGGAACATTTTCCAGGATAGATCATATCTTGGGTCACAAATCAAGCCTCGGTAAATTTACGAAAATTGAAAGCATATCAAGTATCTTTTCCAACCACAATGCTATGAGACTAGATATCAATTACAGGAAAAAATATGTAAAAAATACAAACACATGGAGGCTAAACATTACACTACTAAATAATCAGGAGATCACTGAGGAAATCAAAAAATACCTACAAACAAATGACAATGAAAACAGGATGAGCCAAATCCAATGGGATGCAGCAAAAGTGGTTCTAAAAGGGAAGTTTATAGCAAAATGGAGCTGGAGGAATCAGGCTTCCTGACTTCAGACTATACTACAAAGCTACAGTAATCAAGACAGTATGCTTCTGGGACAAAAACAGAAATATAGATCAATGGAACAGCATAGAAAGCCCAGAGAGAAACCCATCCACCTATGGTCACCTAATCCATGACAAAGGAGGCAAGACTATACAATGGAGAAAAGACAGCCTCTTCAATAAGTGGTGCTGGGAAAACTGGACAGCTACTTGTAAAAGAATGAAATTAGAACACTCCGTAACACCATAAACAAAAATAAACTCAAAATGGACTATAGACCTAAACGTAAGGCCAGACACTAAAAAAATCTTACAGGAAAACAGACGCAGAACACTCTATGACATAAAAAACAGCAAGATCCTTTTTGACCCACCTCCTAGAGAAATAGAAATAAAAACAAAAATAAACAAATGAGACCTCATGAAACTTAAAAGCTTTTGCATAGCAAAGGAAACCATAAGTAAGACGAAAAGACAACCCTCAGAATGGGAGAAAATATTTGCAAATGAAGCAACTGACAAAGGATTAATCTCCAAAATTTACAAGCAGCTCATGCAGCTCAATATCAAAAAAGCAAACAACCCAATCCAAAAACGGGCAGAAGACCTATATAGGCATTTTTCCAAAGAAGATATACAGATTGCCAAAAACACATGAAAGGATGCTCAACATCACTAATCATTAGAGATATGTAAATCAAAACCACAATGAGGTATCACCTGATACCAGTCAGAATGACAATTATCAAAAAATCTACAAACAATAAATGCTGGAGAGTGTGTGGAGAAAAGGGAACCCTCTTGCACTGTTGGTGGGAATGTAAATTGATACAGCCACTATGGAGAACAGTATGGAGGTTCCTTAAAAAACTAAAAATAGAACTACCATACGGCCCAGCAATCCCACTACTAGGCATATACCCTGAGAAAACCATAATTCAAAGTGTCATGTACCACAATGTTCATTGCAGCTCTATTTACAATAGCCAGGACATGGAAGCAACCTAAGTGTCCAACGACAGATGAATGGATAAAGAAAATGTGGCACATATATACAATGGAATGTTCCTCAGCCATAAACAGAAATGAAAATGAATTATTTGTAGTGAGGTGGATGGACCTAGAGTCTGTCATACAGAGTGAAGTAAGTCAGAAAGAGAAAAACAAATACCGTATGCTAACACATATATATGGAATCTTAAAAAAATAAAAAATGCTCTAAAGAACCTAGGGGCAGGCCAGGAATAAAGACGTAGAGAATGGACTTGAGAACATGGTGAGAGGGAAGGGTAAGCTGGGACGAAGTGAGAGAGTGGCATGGAGTTATATATACTACCAAATATAAAATAGATAGCTCATGGGAAGCAGCCGCATAGCACAGGGAGGTCAGGTAGGTTCTTTGTGACCACCTAGAGGTGTGGGATAGGGAGGGTGGGAGGGAGACGCAAGAGGGAGGAGATGTGGAGATATATGCTTATGTATAGCTGATTCACTTTGTTATAAAGCAGAAACTAACACACCAGTGTAAATCAATTATACTCCAATAAAGATGTTTTAAAAAAAAAAAGGATGGAATAAAAAAACAAAAAGTGTCATGTAGCACAATGTTCATTGCAGCTCTGTTTACAATAGCCAGGATATGGAAGCAACCTAAGTGTCCATCAACAGATGAATGGATAAAGAAGATGTGGCACATATATACAATGGAATATTGCTCAGACATAAAAAGAAACAAAACTGAGTTATTTGTAATGAGGTGGATGGACCTAGAGTCTGTCATACAGAGTGAAGTAAGTCAGAAAGAGAAAAACAAACACCATATGCTAACACATATATATGGAATCTAAAAAAAAAAAAAAAAGTGGTTCTGAAGAACCTGGGGGCGGGACAGGAATAAAGACACAGACCTAGAGAATGGACTTGAGGACACAGAGGGAATGGGAAGGGTAATTGGGAATGAAGTGAGAGAGTGGCATGGACATATATACATTACCAAATGTAAAATACCTAACTAGTGGGAAGCAGCCGCATAGCACAGGGAGATCAGCTAGGTGCTTTGTGACCACCTAGAGGGGTAAGATAGGGAGGGTCAGAGGGAAACGCAAGACAGAGGAGATATGGGGATATATGTGTATGTATAGCTGATTCACTTTGTTATAGAGCAGAAACTAATATAACATTGTAAAGCAATTATACTCCAATAAAGGTGTTAAATATATATATATATATATATATCTTCCAAAAACAAAAGTCCAGGACCAGATGACTTCACAGGCAAATTCTATCAAACATTTAGAGAAGAGCTAACACCCATCCTTCTCAAACTCTTCCAAAAAGTTGCAGACAAAGGATTCCAAGTTCATTCTACTAGGCCACCATTGCCCTGATACCAAAACCAGACAAAGAGGGCTTCCCTGGTGGCGCAGTGGTTAAGAATCTGCCTGCCAGTGCGGGGGGACGTGGGTTCGATCCCTGGTCCGGGAGGATCCCACATGCCGCAGAGCAGCTGAGGCCGTGTGCCACAAATATTGATCCCGCATGCCACAACTACTGAAGCCTGTGCGTCTAGAGCCCACGCTCCCCAGCAGGAGAGGCCACGACAGGGAGGGGCCTGTGTACTGCAGCGAAGAGTGTTCCCCGCTCACCGCAACTAAAGAAAGCCTGCACACAGAAACAAAGACCAAACACAGCCAAAAACAAAAACAAATAAATCAATAAATTTATATTAAAAAAACAACAACAGACAAAGATATCATAAAAAAAGAAAATTACAGACTGATATCACTGATGAACATAAAAGCAAAAATCCTCAGCAAAATACTAGCAAACAGAATCCAAAAACACATTAAAAGGATCATACACCATGATCAAGTAGGATTTATCCCACGGCTGCAAGGATTTTTCAATATAGGCAAATTAATCAATGTGATACACCATATTAACAAACGGAAGGAGAAAAACCATATGATCATCTCAATACATGCAGAAAAAGCTTTTGACAAAATTCAACACCAATTTGTGACAAAAACTCTCCAGAAAGTGGGCACAGAGGGAACCTACCTCAACTTAAAAAAGGCCATATATGACAAACCCACAGCAAACATCATTCTCAATGGTGAAAAACTAAAAGCATTTCCTCAAAGATCAGGAACAAGACAAGGATGTTCACTCTTGCCACTATTATTCAACATAGTTTTGGAAGTCCTAGCCATGGCAAACAGAGAAGAAAAAGAAATAAAAGGAATCCAAACTGGAAAAGAAGAAGTAAAACTGTCACTGTTTGCAGATGACATGATACTAAATATAGATAATCCTAAATATGCTACCAGAAAACTACTAGAGCTAATCAATGAATTTGGTAAAGTTGTAGGATACAAAACTAATGAACAGAAATGTCTTGCATTCCTATACACTAACAATGAAAGATCAGAACGAGAGATTAAGGAAACAATCCCATTTACCATTGCAACAAAAAAAATAAAATACCTAGGAATAAACCTACCTAAGGAGGCAAAAGACCTGTATGCAGAAAACTATAAGACCCTGATGAAAGAAATCAAAGACGACACAAACAGATGGAGAGATATACCATGTTCTTGGATTGGAAGAATCAACATTGTGAAAATGCCTATACTACCCAAAGCAGACTACAGATTCAATTCAATCCCTATCAAATTACCAATGGCATTTTTCACAGAACTAGAACAAAAAATTTTACAATTCATATGGAAACAGAAAAGACCCCAAATAGCCAAAGCAATCTTGAGAAAGAAAAACGGAGATGGAGGAATCAGGCTCCCTGACTTCAGACTATACTACAAAGCTACAATAATCAGGACAGTATGGTACTGGCACAAAAACAGAAATATATATCAATGGAACAGGAGAGAAAGCCCAGAGATAAACCCACGTGCATATGGTCACCTTATCTTTAATAAAGGAGGCAAGTATATACAATGGAGAAAAGACAGCCTCTTCAATAAGTGGTGCTGGGAAAACTGGACAGCTACATGTAAAAGAATGAAGTTAGAACACTCCCAAACACCATACACAAAAATAAACTCAAAATGGATTAAAGACCTAAATGTAAGACCAGACACTATAAAACTCTTGGAGGAAAACATAGGCAGAACACTCTTTGATATAAATCACAGCAAGATCTTTTTTTGACCCACCTCCTAAAGTAATGAAAATAAAAATAAATAAATAAACAAACAGAATCTAATTAAACTTAAAAGCTTTTGCACAGCAAAGAAAACCATAAGCGAGGCAAAAAGACAACCCTCAGAATGGGAGAAAATATTTGCAAACAAAGCAACTGACAAGGGATTAATCTCCAAAATATACAAACAGCTCAGGCAGCTCAATATCAAAAATACAAACAACCCAATCCAAAATGGGCAGAAGACCTAAATAGACTTTTCTCCAAAGAAGACATACAGATGACCAAAAGGCACATGAAAAGATGCTCAACATCATTAATTATTAGAGAAACGCAGATCAAAACTACAATGAGGTAACACCTCACACCAGTCAGAATGGCCATCATCAAAAAATCTACAAACAATAAATGCTGGAGAGAGTGTGGAGAAAAGGGAACCCTCTTGCACTGTTGGTGGGAATGTAAATTGATACAGCCACTATGGAGAACAGTATGGAGGTTCCTTAAAAAACTAAAAACCAAATGACCCAGCAATCCAACTACTAGGCATATTCCCAAAGAAAACCATAGTTCAAAAAGAGTCATGTACCATAATGTTCATTGCAGTGCTATTTACAATAGCAAGGACATGGAAGCAACCTAAATGTCCACTGATGGAAGAATGGATAAAGAAGATGTGGCACATATATACAATGGAATATTACTCAGCCATCAAAAGGAACAAAATTCGGTCATTTGTAGAATCGTGGATTGACCTAGAGTCTATCATACAGAGTGAAGTAAGTCAGAAATAGAAAAACAAATATTGTATATTAACGCATGTATGTGGAGTCTATAAAAATGGTACAGATTAACCTATTTTCAGGACAGGAATAGAGACACAGACGTAGGGAATGGACCTGTGGACAGGGGGTGGTGATGAATTGGGAGATTGGGATTGATGTATGTGCACTGCCATGTGTAAAACATATAGCTAGTGGGAACCTGCTGTATAGCACAGGGAGCCCAGCTCAGTGCTCTGTGATGACCTAGATGGGTGGGTGGGTGGGTGGAGGGAGGGAGGGGATATATGTATGCATATAGCTGATTCACTGCATTGTACCAGTTGTGTAGAAACCAACACAACATTGTAAAGCAACTATACCCCAAGGGGGAAAAAAACAGCTCGGGGCAGGCAGTGTTCTTGTGTATGGTTAGAAGGTCAGGGTTGCAAGGTTTAGTGAATAAAAATACAGGACACCCCGTTAAATTTGAATTTCAGATAAATAGCTAATAATTTTTTATGTAAGTATGTCCCAAATATTGTATGGATGGGCTCAAAGGTTGAAAAACAGCTATGGGGAGTCAAAACTAAGAAATCAGTAAGTAGCATTACAAGCCAAATAAGTAAATAGTAAAATATTTGAAAATGGCTGCCCCCAAAGAGCAAAAAACTATGAGAAGGAAAGTGGCACTGTTTTTCACATCAAGTATTTCTTTTAACAATTTTAGTCTTTCTTTACACATAAAATTTGATTAAAGTGTAAACTGAATTGTTTAAATAGATTTGAAGCAAATATGATAAAATGGTATGATTAGAAAAAGCAGGATACATAGGTCTTTGTTAAATTACTCTGAATCATTTTTTTCTTGGGAACAAACAGATCTAAGGAAATTTCAACAAACATTGAAAGATTATTGCTTTGCAAGGTTTGCATCTTATCGAATATTTGGGATTATGGTGGTGAAAATTACGGAGGAGTCTGGAGTCATGTCTTTTTATTAATTCATTCAACAAATATTTATTGCACTTCTATTACGTTACAGAAAATCAAGTTGTATAGATCACAAACATAGAAGGAAAATAACAAATATAGAAAGACCAATTACCAAAATTTCATTCGTTTGGAGCCAGTTCACCACATGGTAAGTCAGTGCTTCTCCCTGTCCTCAGAGATCCCACAGGCTTGTCCCTTCTTGAGCCTGTGCTCAAGGAACCTCTCACATGCTGGCATAAGGAACCTCTTGTGGGTAGGAACCCACGTTCACGGATCGCGGAGGGATCCCTCCTAGTCTAGAACGACATCGGAGAAAAAGCTCAGAAAGTATTTGTTCAAAGAGGGAATAAAGTGAATCAATGAGTAAATAAATGAGTGTGATTAAACTATACTTTACAAGCTCTAGCAGTAATATGTCTTCACTGAAAGTGAGAATAGAGTTGGAGCAAGTAAGAGGCAATTGAATTAATTTTTATTTATGTAATTACCCTTTAAATGATATGAGGTGATGCAGGGAAAAGGAAGGGGACACAGAAGACCCAGAAGATAGTCCAAAGAAGCACACAGCAGGACTCGAGGATGGAATAGGGGAAAGGAGGGCTGAAGAATCAAAGACGTACTTCAGAAACCACTTGGCCTGGGAGCCTGGAAACAGCAGGTCGCGCTAAGAGAAACAGAAACGTAGAAGAAGAGCCAGCGTTAGGGGAGTTAAGAGTTCCGTTTTGCGCCTGTTAATTTGTCTCCCGCACCTGTGGCCCAGAGACAGTCATGCCTGAGGCAACTCACATTTTTTTCAATGTAAATGTGCTTTTTGTCACCTCAAACATCGTCGGTTTCATTTCTTGAAAGTCTCTTCTGCGCAGCTCTGACTCTCTGCCCCCTCCGTCGGCGCCTGTATCAGGCACAGCCATCCCTTCCAGAGGCTCTGGGAGATCCGTCGAGCCTCGCCCCGCCCTTGGTAAATCGGGGCTCGGCGCTCCTATGCAGGAGTGCCACCTAGTGGTCAGAGAATGTCACTTCAGGCTAGACTCACGCAGGAATAAAGGATTGGTGGGGGGAGGAGAAGCGGGTAACGTTCCGCTTCCAGTTCCGATTTCCAGGTGCGCTGTGACAAAACCCGCACCTCTCGTTGTCTAAATATGACTTTATGAGAGCATTTACCAGTCACAGTGCTAAGAAGTGAAGTACAAAGTCTGCTTTTTAATGTGTCCTTATCAAATGAAGCAGATGCGGGCTAATGGAGGGAACAGTGAAATAAAATCGGTAGAGCTCTATTTTGTTTCGTTTTTTTCCTACAGTTTTTCATAGTTGATGAAGAAATGGTATCTGTAACCATAAATATAATGTGGCTATCTTCATATCTTTAAGACAAAGGCTTACAAACAACTAACTTGCAAATGTCTCACATAGAAATGGGTCCCTTAACTCCCTTAAAGTCAGTGGTTTGTTTGTTCTTCTGGACAACCCTGATTCACTCTGAAAAACCATGAAGCTGTTTCGATGCCCACTGCCCAGAGTCATCTCGTTTTCTCAGAATGTCCAGAACATTCTGTCAAACCTTTACAGCTATTTCGATGCACATCTTATCAACCTTGCTAGGCTGTAAGCTTCTTGAGGCAGAATCCATTTCTGATTTATGCATTAAAAGCTCCAAACAACTGATTACCAAAGAGGGTTTCTAACATCAAGGAGTCAAAGCCTTTGCAAAAAAAGCCTCTCAGAATCCCTTGCAAACAGTGGACTTCCTGGCCAGAAAGTATGTGATCTGCACATACATGCAAAAGTTTGCTCAGACCCTGAGGGACTTCAGTGGTCCCTGGAAGCCCAGTAGCATGCTGGTCCAGTTGAGAAATCCTGATAAAATGAACTTCTGGAGCCTATTCATAAGTTGGAACATCCTGTATGGGCAAAACAGGTACATGCAGAGATACAGAGTAAAGCTTGTAAATACTGACTTCCCCTACATTGTCAGATAGAAAAAAAAAATCTGCTTCTGTTTATTGAGATTAATAAAAAGCACAGTTGAAATTCCTCGCACTTGGGGAAAGGAAGGAAATGTGGAAACAGTCATGCAAGGGTCCAGATATAACCAAGATCCTTCTTTTCCCAGGATCCCAACAGGGGCCTCCATCACCCCCAGCCCTAGTCTTTGGGGACCTTTGATATCCTAGTTTTTTTGACCTAAATGTAAAAAGAAGCTCTTTCCCTGTGTACTTAGCATTATTAGAATTTTTTGCATAGTTACCACTTTATCTCTCTCTCTCTCAAACACACATACTCTAAGTGGGGAAAATGTCCAAAACACAAAAATAGATTTCTTACCCTGAATCTGTCTGTGGGTTAGTTTGGATGGCAAACCTGGGACCTTTTATTTCCACCTTAACCTTCCCCCAAACCCCCTTCTCAGCCTAAGAGCCCTTTTCCCAGCTTTGGACCCCTCCTTCCTTCCAAGAAAAGAACAAGACGAGAAAATTCAGTGATTCTTGACTGCACACACAGGAGATAGCTATGGATTGACAGGCCCCTCCCTGGTGAGGTGAGGAAAGCTGACCTGGCTTTCCCAAAGTTCACATCGGCACGTCAACAGCCACAGACCCCTTTGCTCCCCAGTCTGCATGATGCTTCCGCCCTTACTCATGGAAATAGAAGTGTCTTCTCTCCACAGGAAGTTTTGATCTTCCACAGTGCTTTTCAATAAGCCTTTCAGAATATAGATCTATTTTCACAGCACGGTCCAAACACAAACATTTTATCAGAAGGTAGGCAAATAAAGTTCTGAGAGTTTACAGCAAGACGAAATGAGCTACAAACCTTACTAAGCAGTTCTTACATGGGGAGGAGAGGGAAGATACAGAGGAAACGTCAAATTCGGAGCTCTGTGCCCTGGTGCTATCCTGAAGTAACAGAAGCACGTCACAGGACAGATGAACTGACCTTGGGCAAGTACACAGCAGAAGGACCTCAATTCCCACCTCTGATGGGAGTGGAGCCAGATGACTGTCAGCACTGATGCCGTCAGGGAGACAGTCATCTCAGAAACAGGTAAAGTAAAGCTCCAAGAGTTATTAAGGTGGCCAGGAGGAGAGTCAGTGGCCAGCTGATGAAGGCTGGACAAAGGCTGGACATAAACAGATAAACCAGAGAGTAAACTGAGGCACTCCCAACATCACCTGGAATGGACATGATAGTCAAAATCATCTCTGGCTGGCGTGACACTGGCATCAGCGTCTTGGAATAATGTCTAACGCATCCTCACCGTCACAGGCCCATCTGAGGAAATGAGCCATTGGTCAAGGTTCAGTTTAGAAAGGAAAAATCAGCGAGAGGCCTTGAAGAAAACGATGTGTGGGAAATGCAAATTCTTCCACTTTAATCTAACTACAGGACAGCATATTGAGTCCTTAAGACAGGGACTCTCATCTCGGGACTACTGACACTTTGGATTGGAAAGTTCTTGGTTGTGGGAAGCCATCCAGGGCACTGTAGGGTAGATGCAGCATCCCTGGCCTCTACCCACTAATGCCATTTGCTCTCCCCCCACCCTCAGTTGTGACAACCAAGGATGTCTCCCAGTATTGCCAAATATCCCCATGGGCAGGACTGCCCTGGCTGAGAACCACTGCTTTAAGAACAATTTTCATGGCCACTGGATCAACTGAAACAACGTTCTGATTTTTCATGACACCTTTCCCTATTCTCCCTCTTGAACTTGACTGTTTGGCCATCTCCCTGTTCTCTTAACCCTGACTTCCATTTGCACTCTGCCTGATTCTTTGGCCTTGGCATTTCAAACCATCCTTTGCCTCTAATTTCACGTTTATCTAGGATTTAATGCATCATAGGCAAGCTCCAGACCAACATCTTCTTCTCTGAGCCTCAGACCCTTCTTTTCCTTCCCCCAAAGCTCCATGACCAAGATCCAACCATTCCTTCTCCAGTGCACAGCACTGTCTCCGAGACCTCAGCAGCCATGTGCCCAGAACACCTTCCCAAGACTGGGAATCTGACACGAGCCGGTTGAAGGGATAAAGCTGTTCTCTCCTCATATCTGGGGATCCCAGAGGCTGACAAAATTGTTCTTCCCTTTCCCATAAGATCTGCTAGTGAGATGGGGCAATGAGCCAGGCCCTCCCCTCTCACCTGCACAAGATGCTAGAGCGGGACCCCTGGGGAAGAGGACCCAAGCTTTCCCCTCCTCTCCCAAACACCCAAAGGCCCAACACGCCTCATCCTCTCTGTTCAGCAAGGCTTCATCCAGCTCTAAACCTATAGTTTTCCTGTTTGTGGGTTGACTTTGCCAATCACACCCTCAGAAACCTTCTGGGCCACGGGGACAAGGGCCCTGCCTTCAAAAGCGTTCCAACTACATGGCACTCTACTCTTTTTTTTAAATTTCTGCTGGTGAAGCAATTTCTTTGATTCAAAGAGCCTTTCTTATGAGGCACTTCTAATGTTTCAAGTAAACATATTCAAAATGCAATCACATTGTGACTTACTAAACCAGATGCTCAAAGACAGACTTTCTTCATCTCAATTCTTCACCTCCACTCCGCTGAAAATGTTCTCCAAACTGTGTCATCGATTGTGTGAAAGTGAGAAAGGGAACTCCTCTCTGTTTCAGTTTCCACATCAATTGAAAAGACACTAAAAATGTTTGCTTCATTTTCAGATAGCTCTTTAGGAGTTAACAATGTAGAATATCGAAAATGCAATGAATTCCACCTAAATGCCCCCCCCAAATCTAAGAAATATATTTTCCTTCTCTGGCTGGATAACCAACAGGGCCTTCAGTTCAATAACGCATTCTATTTTATTCCATACAGAAAATATGCAGGATTTGAAACTGGTAGTGGACCTTGAGTAGAACAACAATCTTCTTAAGCAAGTGAAGGTGACAACAATGAAAAACACTGGCATACGTGTGAGGAGTTCTCCACTGGTGAAGCTATTCGAGGAGAGAGTGGATGACAACTGCCAGGTATGGTACTGCCAGGATAGCATGTGGAAGTAGGTGGGTAGCATGTGGAAGTAGGTGTTGGGTAGCATGTGGAAGTAGGTGGGTAGCATGTGGAAGTAGGTGGGTAGCATGTGGAACTCTGAAATCCTTCATGAGCCTACAATTCTAATATAACTTCATCATATTGTATGACTGGCAATTCATTTACAATGGAAAGCTGTTCTCCTAAATGGGAAGTTCTTATTATTACGTTAAGACATCCTCTTTATCAGTGGAAGTAAGAGCTCTTCTTGAAATTGATTTTTTTGCCCTCCAATTAGAAGGCTAAGGAAAAGGCTAGTATTAATAGTCAAAGGGAATAAGTTTCTCTACTTTCAAATCCTTTCCAAGAACAAGTGTTAGATACTTTTTTGTTCCATGACCGTCGCTGTCCTTCTGGGGGCCAAGAAACTCACTCTCAGTGTCAGGGTTCTCCTGAGATCCCAGGGACATAAATAAAGAGATGTCTACAAGGGCAGCTCACATAGAGCTCAGTGAATCTCAGCGTGCTGGAGAACATCAATTCTGTTCTAAAATTTTTAATTTTAAAGATCCTTTTCTTATATGTCAATCCCAACCTCCCAGTGGATCCCACCCCGCTTCCCTTCACCGTGTCCACACGTCCATTCTCTACGTCTGCGTCTCTATTCCTGTCCTGCAAATAGGTTCATCTGTACCATTTTTCTAGATCTCACATCTATGCGTTAATATATGATATTTGTTTTTCTCTTTCTGACTTACTTCACTACCACGTGTAAAACATACAGCTAGTGGGAACCTGCTGTATAGCACAGGGAGCTCAGCTCAGTGCCCTGTGGTGACCTAGATGGGTGGGGTGGAGGGGTGGTGGAGGGAGGCCCAAGAGGGAGGGGATATATGTACACATACATATAGCTGATCCACTTCGTTGTACAGCAGAAACGAACACAACATTGTAAAGCAACTATACCCCAATTTAAAAAAAAAAAAAAGATCCGTTTCTTTTCCCAATAAAATCTCTAACAGTTCAAAAGACTGGGTTTTCAAAAGTATTATTCCTGCTATAAATCTCCTCTTTGCATCTCTGCAGTTTCTCTTCAGGGCAATGGGAATACCCACAACAGAATAAGGAAAAGGTCACGTACAAAAGTTACAAAGATTAACTTTGCAAGTTATCTTGCTACATGAACTACATTATATAAGATAGTTCTCCTAATGGCAAAGGATTGTCATTCATGGAACAGTTTGGCACTCTGGGGGTGGTACAGACATGTCTTTAAATAACTTTGTGAAAAGATTTAGCAAAGATAGAGTGAACTGGTATGCCATCCACCGTTAGTAAGAGTGGCTTCACTTAATAATGTAGGTCATGTCGGAAACCGCCATAAAGGCTGCCTGTGGCTGTCTTCCAAGTGTTAGAAATTACTGGTGCATTTTTAAAAGCTTGAAGTACACTTTGAAAATAAAAATGCTACTTTCATAATTAATAAGATGTTTATTCAGTTATATGCAGTCTTTCATCAGACCTTTAAGCACTAGATTTTTTCCCCCATCTTCTTATCAGACTAGAGAGCATAGCGGTAAACTGATAAAATGCTTGTGGAATTTAGCATTCTTTCATCTGTCCTTCCCTGGCCTCCAGTTTACTCAGATTCTTTTGTCTCTCAATAGTTTAATTACATGTGAAAAGACTCCCAATAACACACTTGTGTAATAGCGTATTAGAATTAAATGAGGGGAAAAACTTTTCATTATGTGGTTTTACTGTTATTCATTTGTACATTCATTTGACAATACTGACTCAAGCTGCCGTGTGTTCTTTTTTTTTTTTTAAGTGAGTTTGGTTGTTGTTTTTTAATAATATTTATTTACTTTTGGTTGCGTTGGGTCTTCGTTTCTGTGCGAGGGCTTTCTCTCTAGTTGCGGCGAGCGGGGGCCACTCTTCATTGCGGTGCGCGGGCCTCTCACTGTCGCGGCCTCTCTTGTTGCGGAGCGCAGGCTCAGTAGTTGTGGCTCACGGGCCTAGTTGCTCCGCGGCATGTGGGATCCTCCCAGACCAGGGCTTGAACCCGTGCCCCCGCATTAGCAGTCAGATTCTCAACCACTGAGCCACCAGGGAAGCCCCTGTGTGTTCTCTGAAGCTCCAAATATTTTACATCCCAGGTTGCATCCAGGAAGTTACATAATTAAAAGGATAGCTTGCTTTGTAATACTATGTGGAGATAGCAGAATTTCACCAGGTTATATTTTCATCCATTATGAAGCTGTCTTACATAAAACCTATGCTTTTCTTTGTGAATGAACCAATTCTTGCCATTCCAGTACACAGTCTGACATATATGTTCACAAAAATTGAAATTAAATGAAAATTGTTGGTCAGATAAATCATTATGTATGAAGTTAACCACTATAAATGAAAACAAAACGCAATCTAGCCAATGGTTTAAGAAATTATTCTCACTTTATTAAAGCACTCACATACCAGTTAAATTCATAGAAGAGTTTAGCTAAAAATATAATACATTTCAAACATGTGTCATAAACTGAAACCTTATTTTGAATAAGATTATAAGAGGAACTAAGTCTTAAAGAAAACATCAGAGAGTTCCTTTGATACTAGAAATAGTCCATCCTTGTTCTGAAATAGTTTTGCCCTTATGACTCCACTCCCAAGGTAGGCTTTTGTGACATAAGTAAATTTAGCTTTATTTCTGGAACAAGTAGTCTTTCTTCATAAGTGTCACACTGAGCTGGGCTGATTTAGCTTTCTATCTTCTTTATACCAGCCTTAGCAACTTTCAAAATATATGGCCATTCAAAGCAAGTTGTATTGCAAGCTTTTCTCATTTGTTTTCACTTATCGAAAAGTTAGAACTAAGTGAAGCCAGAGTCCTTCAGGCGAGACTAAGTCAAGGTTAGAACTGGCTGGTTAACGGGGGTGTTTTTTTTACAAAGAACATGTGCAAATTCCCAATCAAGGAATTAGGCCGGAACTCATAGACTGGGAAATGTTCACTAACATTGAAAATGAATGAACCCCAAAACTCTCTGAGCAAGAAATTAAGGGGATAAGAAGCCCATAGACCCAAAGTCTCCAAATCACTGCATTCTTCGAAGATTTTAAATATACTCTTTTTGCACGAAGATTTCAATTTATGCTGGCAATATCTACCCATGAAGAAAAGAGGTTAATATTAAGGTCACTGCAAGGCAAATGCTTTTATTTAATGAGTATTTTAAGTTTTTCCTTTCTGACATGACTGTGATATATGACTGTCTCTAGGTTTTATGTCTGCCTTTGTATATCTGTGTGATGCTAAGTTCTTTTTCACAAAGGCTCAGGCTGATGTCACTCATGACATTCTGTGGTGAAGATTTATTCCCTGACCTTATACTTTGGAAAGGACAGCCTGAAATGCTCAAGAAACTGTGGGCCTTAGTAGATTATACTATGAGTTATTTCTCTTTCCCGTAGATTATACTATGAGTTATTTCTCTTTCCCAGAGGAAGTATTACCAACTGAAAGCAGAGGCCAAAACAGGGTCCGTCTGATTGCCAATATCCTTGCAGAAGAGCCATTTGAGCAGGATACTGGTTTAGAATTCAATTTGAGGCTAAGATGATGGTCCTGATACAGAGATAGTGCTTTGGCAACTTTTCTTTCATTTTTTTGAACTTGTAATACATAGACAACACTGAATCTAAAAAGGCATCAGGGACTTCCCTGGTGGTCCAGCTGTTAAGACTCCACACTCCCAATGCATGGGGCCAAGGTTCGATCCCTGGTCAGAGAACTAGATCCCACGTGCTGCAACTAAAAGATCCCGCACGCGGTAACTAAGACCCAGCACAGCCAATAAATAAATAATTTAAAAATAAATAAATAGAAAATAAATAAAAAGGCATCAGCATATAACATTAACAACGCAGTATACCTCGTTTGAGTTTTTTTAATATTACAAGCAAAGAAAATTTTCCAAATTTCATTCCCACTGAACTTTTAGGACCTATTTTATGTTTCGATGTTTTCACATTCTGATTACGTATTTATTTACATACAGCATGAGTCGGATTAAAGAACAGAACCCACCTTAGCACTGTCTAATTGACTAAGGCTAACAGGAATTGTATTTATATTTAATTATTTACTATCTACTGCTTTGTAATGATTTTTAACATCAACATAAAAACGGTGCCAATTAATTTTTCTGGTGCTCTGTCTCCTTTAACATTTATCCAACAGCTAATAATTAAGCACTACTATCAGCCACGTACTGGCAAATACTCCAGGTAATAGAGTTACTACCGAGCTTTGCAAAGTAGGGATCTTCAAACTCTCTGGCAAGCACAATCGACGCCCAGTAGGTAATTCAGACTATAAATTCAACCCTACCACTTTGTGTTGTTCTACTCTGCTTCCTTCACTTCTCACAAGCTTCTGCGTGTTCATGCTCCGAAGAGGATGGTCGCAAGGGAAAAATCACTAACACTCCTTTGTAACGTGGGTCCCTCAACACCCCTCACACTGCTCTGGATATCCTCATCCACCTCAACCACAATGCAGCTTTAATACCCAAATGCAGCTGAAAACACCCAAATCTATCTCTGTCCCGGCTCATCTCCTGAGCTTCAGACCTACACATCCAGTTCCCTCCTGCTGCCCTACAGAAAGCTCACCCCACACGGACCACAGCTGAACTGACCATCGACTCATACACCTAATTCCACTTCCCAAAAGCATCCCACTGAATGGTGACACCAGCAGCACAGGGTGGCCAGAAAGTTGTTATATCCTCCACACCATTCTCTCTCTTTCTCGCTCTCTCTCTCTCTCTCTCTCTCTCTCTCTCTCTCTCACACACACACACACACACACACACACACACACACACACACACACGCACACACAGTCAGTTACCAGGTCATCACTTCTGATGAGGGAGGCTTTAACTGTAAATAGAGGAGCTGTTACTCGGGATTCATCAGTTAAGTAGTGGGAGTCTGAAGTCAAAGCTATTGGGGTAAATGTGTTTCTTTAATTCTGCGATGCAGTCAAATGTAAGATCCATGTCCAATGTCCATTTCAGAAGCATTAAACTGCAGGGAAGCACATGTGCTATTTAGAATCAAGGACATACTGTATTTCTTCTCTTTGTTCTCCAGGAGGATGCCCTGTTATACAGTTATATCTCTTGGCCTTCTGTGTGTATTAAACAAGAGATGAGTGGAGCCCCCTTTAGTTTTAGAATATTTTGCTTTCCCATTTTCACTAGTTGAATGTAGGACTTACATGATTGGTCTAATGATGGCAGACATGCGTGAGGACCCAAAAAATACCACTATAGTCAAGATGTGAGTGAAGCCTGGCTATATTTGGGGAAATCTGTAACATGACACGCCGAGAGCTCACAAGAAGATGAGACACCCAAGAATGAATTTAATAGAACACAGATCTCCCCTACTTGCTTTATATAAAGATTTGACTACTTATTACAGATATAGGATACTCTAATGAAGAGAATATGAAACAAACTGAGTAAGAGAAGCTGCACACAGAGCAATAAAACTTGGATGATATTTTTAATATTCAAATAGGAGATGTGGTTAAGGCTTGATCAAAATATAATCCATCTGAGCTAGCCTAGAGGTAAAACCTTTCTCCCATGACACAGCTGATATCATAGCTGAATAAAAATATGAACCAGGCACGGTTCTGTCTTGCCCCCCAAGATTTCAGAGGACCACAGAGGAAGACCCTAATGACATTAGCAGACTTCATTTCTAAATAAATCTGTATCAAGCCTTCTCTGCTTGGCCACGCCTTCTCTACTAGCTCCTGCTCGAGCCTAAATTCTGGTCATTCGTCTGTCACCTGTATTTCTTCCATAGTCTTGTAACTTGCCTCCCTGCTTCCGGTCACTCTTCTTTTAAATCAGTTTTCCATGTTTTGTATTCATCATCACAGATTATGACTACACTATGCACTTGCTTGCTTCTCTGCTATCTCTGCTCCCGTTGTTTGTTCTTAAATTCCGGGAGGGCCCATCTGTAACTTGGCAGTGTTACAGAGCTTGAGATAATGTGTTCTGAACGAATAAACAAATGACAGTACCAGCACAGCCTTTCTGAGATTCAAACCTGGTCCTTGGACAAGGCTCTGGGGAAGGCTCTGTGGCTCAGTTTCAACATCTATAAAACAGGATCACAATATTATTTACCTTAAAGAAAGGTCTAAAGAATGCCAGTTTAATCATCATCCATACTGTTGGGTGTGTTAGAAGGAACACCTGAAGTAGGTCACTTTTACCTTTTATCTTTCTGCTTACAGGACTTACTCTGTGGAGAGAACCACTGTAATCAATTTTCTTTCTCAGTTTTTTTTCTGCAAGTTTACATGCTGTTGTCTTTATAATAACAGAAGTACCTAATATTGGCAAAAGCTGAGTATCCTAATAAAAAATAAAAAGTATAGTTTTTAATTTTCTATGCACTATGCTAAATATTCATCTATATCATTCTCAAGAGAAAAGTATGAAGTAGGTACTACTATTACTGACCCATTTTACAGATGAGGAAAGGGATTTAAAAGGAGCTATGATTTGCCCAAGATCAACCATTTAGTGTGTAGAGCCATGACTCTGAGCTCAGGTCTGTCTAGGCTAGTAGCCACTGCATTTTACAGCCTGTGCTCTATACCAGCATCTAAAGAAGGTTAAATAGTTTTGAAGTAAGCAGTTTATTTCCTCTTCACAATACTTAATCTTGAAAAATACATAAACTAATTCTATGCATTTTTGGTAGTTTGAAAACTAGTTACTCTTTATCTTCATCTAGTAACAAAAATGACATTATCTAATGTATAATTTCTTTAAATTCAATAGATCTAATGTTTAAACATTTGTAAAGTGTTTTAAACATTTTACTAAGCCAATATATCAGAAACACTAGGAAATGCAACCTTTGTGGAAGTAAATAATGTATGCTAATCATCCTTTTCTGTATTTCTCACAGATGGTATCACATTATATGTCAAATTAACCTCATGATTGTGTTTTTATTTTTAATTATGTACATAAACTATATCTTAAGGAAAAAAACAATACTATTTACCTTAAAAGTTATTAGGAGGATTCACAAAACAAAAACTAATACATGCTGGGCTTCCCTGGTGGCGCAGTGGTTGAGAGTCCGCCTGCCGATGCAGGGGACACGGGTTCGTGCCCCGGTCCGGGAAGATCCCACATGCCGCAGAGCAGCTAGGCCCGTGAGCCATGGTCGCTGAGCCTGCGCTCCGCAACAGGAGAGGCCACAACAGTGAGAGGCCTGCGTACCGCAAAAAAAAAAAAAAAAAAAAAAAAAAAAAACACTAATACATGTAAACCAGTTAAAACAGTGTCTGCCACACTGGAAGAACACAATATGCTATAGCTATTATAGTTTTTTATAATCATTGCTATAATGTTGCTTTTATCATTATGATTATTATTTAACTTCCCTTAAAATAAGTCCCTCTTACTTAAAGTTCAAAATTCATGGCAAGTATATCAAATCCAACGTGATTGGTGCTATGAACTGAACTACGTCCCCCCAAAATTCAAACGCTGAAGCCCTCACCCACAATGTGATTATGTTTGGAAATAGGCCTTCAAGGAATTAATTAAGGGTAAATGAGGTCATAAGAGTGAGGTCCTATTCTGATAAGATTGGGGACTTATAAGAGGAGAAAGAGGTCTCTCCCTCTCTCCGTCTCCCGCCACATGTTCATGAGGAAAGGCCACAGGAGGACATAGCCAAGAGCCTGAGCTGACTAACAGAATCAGGGTCATGAATGATTCAGTACACCCACCCTCCTGCTTTACAGAACCACCTAGAATTCTTTCTCTTACTTCCATGTCTGGATGAGAATACCCTTTCCCTTCTTCACTGGCTATTTAATTCAAACTCATGGAAACAACCTAAGTGTCCATCATCGGATGAATGGATAAAGAAGATGTGGCACATATATGCAATGGAATATTACTCAGCCATAAAAAGAAACGAAATTGAGCTATTTGTAATGAGATGGATAGACCTAGAGTCTGTCATACAGAGTGAAGTAAGTCAGAAAGAGAAAGACAAATACCGTATGCTAACACATATGTATGGAATTTAAGAAAAAAAAATGTCATGAAGAATCTAGGGGTAAGACAGGAATAAAGACACAGACCTACTGGAGAATGGACTTGAGAATATGGGGACGGGGAAGGGTGAGCTGTGACAAAGCGAGAGAGAGGCATGGACGTATATACACTACCAAACATAAGGTAGATAGCTAGTGGGAAGCAGCCGCATAGCACAAGGAGATCAGCTCGGTGCTTTGTGACCACCTAGAGGGGTGTGATAGGGAGGGTGGGAGGGAGGGAGATGCAAGAGGGAAGAGATATAGGAACATATGTATATGTACAACGGATTCACTTTGTTATAAAGCAGAAACTAACACACCATTGTAAAGCAATTATACTCCAATAAAGATGTAAAAAAAAAAAGAGAAATGCAAAACAAAAAAAATACCTTCAGGTGTTTCCTATTCCAGCAAGACTACCTGAGCTCCTCTAGTCTAGGTTAGGGATCCATCCTCAGTGTGGCAAGTGTGCCCTTTGTTTCAGTTTATCAGGATACTGATGATGAGTAGCACCGCTAGGCATACTGTAGATGATCCCCTCAAATATATACTTAATAAATATGTCATTTAGATATCAACTGGGATATTCCTGATGTTCTGCTGAGAGATTGACATCACAGCAATGCAAAAACAATTAAATAGAATATTAGATATACCTATTATTGAAGTCATCTGGCAATCTTTTCAAGTTGCTTGGCTATTGGTTCCTTTTCATCTGTCTCATTTTTTACATGCCCAACCCTACCATCAATAGCTGCACCATCCCCACCACCAAATTTCTTTTACTGCTAAGTCCAAGCATCTTAGCTATCTCTTTTTCTTCTTGACTTCTAATTCATGCCTTTAAGATCTCATGTTCCACTCAAATGGAATTTTCCCAGAGACAGATCCCTCACTATTATGATCCCTCACTTATACATTCTGCCTAGAAGATAATTTTGTGGAACTCACTGGAAATGAAAGGCAGAGGTCAGGGGGATTGAATCCTACTTGGTGTCAAGAAAACAGAACAGGAACTTTCAGGACATTGGCAAATGTGGTAGGCAAATATTGGCAAAAAAGAGATAATGTGAAACAAACTGGAGAAGAAAGCATGCAGAGCAAAAGGGGTGCAAGAGAATCCAAGTCTATTGTTAGAGCAGCTGCAAAGGTACAACCACACCAAACCATTTACTTGTTTCTCAACCAACTCCTCCACTTGATCCAAAATGTGAAAAACATTGGAAAATTTTTTGTTATAAACACAACTATAACATTTTATGTTATAGCTACAGCTGATGTATGTCTTTAAGTCAGATGAGATAGAGAAATTAATAAGCAATTGGGGGGGGGACAGGAAGATATATTTAAAGTGTTCTCATTACAAACTATATTTATCTACACAATTAGATCAAGAACAACGTTGATGTCCATCCTTTCCTCCCAGTTTTGTCTTTTGTGAGATCCTTTTTTTTTTTTAATTTATTTATTTATTTAGTGCTGTGTTGGGTCTTCGTTTCTGTGCGAGGGCTTTCTCTAGTTGTGGCAAGCGGGGGCCACTCTTCATCACGGTGCGCGGCCCTCTCACTATTGGGGCCTCTCTTGTTGCGGAGCACAGGCTCCAGACGCGCAGGCTCAGTAGTTGTGGCTCACGGGCCCAGTTGCTCCGTGGCATGTGGGATCTTCCCAGACCAGGGCTCGAACCTGTGTCCCCTGCATTAGCAGGCAGATTCTCAACCACTGCGCCACCAGGGAAGCCCTTGTGAGATCCTTTTAAACATTCTTGTGTTTCTTTATTCTCTTTATGATCTCATTCATGATATAAGAATAATAAGGACTTGGTATAGTTACAAGAATAATGGAATGTTTTTCACCATTTTAATATCATACACAATGGTAACTCAATGCAGTGTCAATTATTCTAATTGGAACCAAGTTTTCAAATACAGATACATGTAACATTGTGCAACCCACTTTATTTTTCCCATCCTCTGTTTTCATAATAAAAGGAGTAAAAATATTTTCCTTTTTTCAATTTTAAAATATTTTTTCCCTGGATAATCTTTTTAAACATGTGAGTCAATATACTCTTACAGAAGGGATAACAGCTATGACTCAGGGCCATGGAATAAGCTTCCCGTAATAAATTACTATGATTAGAGCTACCAGACAAAGTGCTTCAGCCCCTGTAGCAAATTCTTCCCAGCTCCTTTCATTAATCAGACTGCTTACCTGGCTTTATCATTACAGCCAGGCCTTTCAACTTGGTGCCTGAACCAATTAATACATAATTTAAATCAGAAGCATATTTAAAATTCTATCAGAGTACCATGTAGTGACTGGGGTATATTATCCTGTATTAATTCCATAAGTTTGTTTGTAAAAGTAATTGATTATTACTGTCAATAAGTTTTCTGAAGCAAAAGCTATTTTTTTCTTATTCAACATTCCTTTCTGCATACAACAGACAGTATTATCTGCAAAGTTTAATGACAGGTATCTGTGGGATGAAAAATATCTTACTAAATTCACATACACACTGCTTAAATGATTCTTCTTGAGTTTTTCAGTCTATCACATCAACCCCTCAATATTGGTGATAACACAGAATAAAACTTGCAACAATCCAAAACTTACAAAATAGTAAGTTAAACTACGTGGAACTATTACTGATCCCTATTCCCTGATTCCATGAAGAGGTAAAGTATCCTCCACTCATCATTTTTCCCCATGACCTGCAGGTAGATGTGTCCAAAAGATCATCCATAGAGACTCCAAAGACAAGTTATTTGCCAGGAATGAAAATGAAAACAAAAAGGCTTTGTTGAAAATGCGTCAGGCACTGCCAACTGCTGGTAATAGAATCCTTGATCATCCTTATTCTGGTTCTTGTTGTAACCAAATGGCCACTAATAGCTATTTAGAACCCTAGAGTCATATTAACGTGGTTGCCCCTAACCGGGTATTAGACTTCAGTACAGCATAGGCAAACATCACAATACAAAGATAGAGCTGGCATGGAGGAGAGGGAATAGCAAGCAATAGCATGAACCTCTGATTTGAAAATCCAAGGAATGCATTCATCCTGGACACAGTCTGTGCTTATGCTTTATTGAGTGCCTATGGGTGACTGTATGTGTGTGAAAAAGCAATGATTTGCTAACATGCATCGCAAACATTTCATACTCTACTTCACAACTGGCTGCTTTCATAGATCTGGCCCCAAAAGTCCCTTGCAAAGTAGTTGAAAAATATACAAATATGCATACATTTACATACATATGCATGTATATGCATACATACATAAATTTATCTTTATACCCTATCAAGTGGTCAGGAATTTCCCATTTGGGGACAAATTCAATAATAGCCCTTGGCTATATTTATTTATCTTGAGACTTTAGTTATAAATACCCCTGCTTAAAATTTCTTAGACTTTAAAAAAAAATAACTAATGTAATGAATTTCTCTTATATGTGAAACAGATACAAAATGCCTGAACATTTGCAAACATTTCTTTTTTTTTTTTCTTTTTTTTATTTTTGGTTGTGTTGGGTCTTCGTTTCTGTGCAAGGGCTTCCTCTAGTTGTGGCGAGCTGGGGCCACTCTTCATCACGGTGCGCAGGCCTCTCTTGTTGCGGAGCACAGGCTCCAGATGCGCAGGCTCAGTAGTTGTGGCTCACAGGCTCTAGAGCGCAGGCTCGGTAGTTGTGGCTCACGGGCCTAATTGCTCCTCGGCATGTGGGATCTTCCCAGACCAGGGCTCGAATCCGTGTCCCCTGCACTGGCGGGCAGATTCTCAACCACTGCGCCACCAGGGAAGCCCTGCAAACATTTCTAAGCATGTTTTAATTATGAGAGCACTCAACACGATGAATCGGGCCAAGAGCACTCCATGTTTTTCTTGGTGGGAATACCTCTGTCAAGAAGCCACCACAGCAGCCACTATGGAAAACAGTATGAAGGTTTCTCAAAAAACTAAAAATAGAGCTATAATATGACCCAGCAATTCCACTCCTAGGTATTTATCCAGAAAAAATATATATATATATATTAGTTTGAAAAGGTACATACAACCCCAATATTCATAGCAGTATTATGTACAGTAGCCAAATATAGAAGCAACCTAGGTGCCCATCAGCAGATGAATGAATAAAGAAGATGTGATATATATTTATATATATACACAATGGACTACTACTCAACCATTTAAAAAAGAATGAAATTTTGCCATTTGCAACAACATGGATGGACTTGAAGGGTAATATGCTAAGTGAAATAAGTCAGACAAAGACAAATACTGTATGATATCACTTACATGTGGAATCTAAAAAAATAATGCTAACTAGTGAATATAACAAAAAAGAAACAGACTCACAGATATAGAGAACAAACTAGTGGCTACCTGTAGGTAGAGGGAAGGGAGGAGAGGCAAAACAGCGGTAGGGGATTAAGAAGTACAAACTACTATGTATAAAATAAATAAGCTACAAGGATATACTATACAACACAAGGAATATAGCCAATATTTTATAACTATAAATGGAATATAACCTTAAAAATTGTAAATCACTACTCTTTATACCTGAAATTTATATAATATTGTATATCAACTATATCTCAATTTTTGAAAAACCACCAAAAAACAAAAAAGATTTAAAACATAAAATAAAATGGTCATATGATACAATAGGGAAAGTGTAACATGAAGGGGATATGCTGGGGGACCTCTGGGAAATATTTTTCTTAATTTGAAACAAAATATATTGGAGAAAACTATTCTTTCTGCCTTTGGAGTTTGTAACGATGCTAGGAGCTGCTGTATCCCTCTTGAAACAATGAAGTTTATCTGAGGACAACTGCCAACACACAGGATAACAGAACAGAAAGATGGAAAAGTATGGATTCCTGATGATGTTACTGAGCTTCTGAGTTATCCAATATTGGAATCACTTTACCTTGAAGCTTCCAATTATGTGAGCTAATAAATATCTTTATTCTTTAAGCCATTTTGTTATAACAAATTTATTTGCAGTTGAAAGCATCTTATGTGATACAACAGCCAAGGATCTCTGCTCAATATCTTCCAAAGACACTACATTTCCAGAAGAAAAAACACTTATACAACGTTATAAATAAATAAATAAAGTCAAAGTACAAAATGATTCAAACAGAACAATTTCACACTCTTACTTTTTAGCTAAATATCATAATCTAATTGTCTGCATAATTTCATGCCAATACATTAGAATCCTCTCCTGTACTTACATAGTAACTATCAGAATTCATTCACAGTACACAGTACAACATGGAGATTTACACCTCAGGCTCCAGATTCAGGTACACAGGAATTTGGTCCTAGATCTGCCCCTCCCTAGATATGTAAATTGGGCAAACAAAATAACCCCCCTAAGCTTTAGTTCCTTCATCAAAAGAGTGGGAATAATGATAGTACTTATTTCTCTGCATTAATGTTGGCATGATGAGCTAATTCATGGACCTGCCTCAGCACTTATCATATAATAATGGTTCAATAAATGTTGGCTACAAGAAAAACTGTAATAAGTATACAAAAGTCAATATTACAAAGAAAGACAAGTTCAGGTCTTTAGCATATTAAAAATATCAACCTACAAAGCACAGCTATATAATTTTATACTGCTAATGCTATTCAGAAGTAAGAAAAGTCAAAGAAACTCTAGGAGGACTTTGTGACAGAAACCTAAATCTCAGTTTTCTTCTCAAAAGAGCAAGATCAGACTTAGTCAAATGAGGATTATTCAGATAACAGTATGTTAGTTTTTACAGGTAATATGCTCCATCATTTTAAAAAACATATTATATCTAAAACCTATTGTGTAACACAATTTAGTACATGAGAAAAAAGCAAACTCTGCAGCTTTATTAACATAGGATCAAAGGGGTTGAGTATTAGAAATACTCAGACATTCAAAGGAGGTCTTTCTAACTCTGGAGGTAACCTTTGGTTGCCTATTAGAAACAAAGGTGAAAATCACGGTGACATAAAATTAGTTTTAAAACCAAAGAGAGGGGAAAAAAAAGAAATACATTTCGAATAATCAATGCAATATACTTTCCAAAATCTACTAAACTGTAGAGGTGGGGTGCAGGGGTGCAGGGAGAATAGTCTTCTCAATTGTTAAAAATCCTGCACAATGATTATAGGTTGTTGATAGTAAATATGTATGTGTCAGCTAATATCAAAGCAGAAAAAAGCAATTAACAACTTATTAAATTGGAATTTGATTTAGATTTATATTAAGACTAATTATTTGTTTATTTTTTAAAATGGTTCGCTCCAATAATGCCTTAAATCATTCAAGAAATATTTATTGAGCAGCTATCAGATGTGAGGCCATGGACTCAGCATCCAGGCACTGTGGATGAATGAAACATGACCCCACCTCAAGTACACCACAGTCCACTCAGGAGGACATCTGATACGTGCTATACGTGGATACGCTCATAGTGCTACAGAAGATACTCACGCAATGAAATTCGAAGATTTAAGATAACTTCAATTTCATCAATAATGACACCTACAATCAAGGCCAAAATAATTGCTCTACCTAATAGTTTATCAACAAACAGAAATGAACACTAATGGATGAACTAAGCAATTAGTTCCTGGGCCATTAACTAGCATCCAGGTCTGTGTATATATCTCCCTCACCAAAACCCTGGGACCAGTTCCCCACATCCATTTAGTTTTAGTTTTCCCAGCGCCTGGTTTGGTGCCCTACTTGCAAGAGGCACTCAATGTTCCTTGAAAGAATTCAGCATAACATTCTAAAAGCTCATTTGTTTCTTTATGGAGGCAGTAAACAATAGCCCTGCCATCTAGTTACCCCTCTTACTAAGTAGCAACGCTGTTATATAAGCTCGTTGACTCTGAGTTTCTTCATTTTTAGAATAGGATGATTTAAGCAACCTCCTAGGGTGGTCATGAAGATGAAATAAGATAACATACATGAATTTTTCTGACAAATAGGCACTCAATAAATGTTATTTCCTTTTTTCTTTTTCTTCACTCCTCCCCCTCCCCCATTCTATATAAGCAAACATGACAAAGTTTTTTTTTCAGTTAATATATACAAAGGACAATTAACAGTATTGAAGTACTTCTGAGTCAGCTTGGGTTACTTTCAATATTTTTACATCAAACACATTAAATGTGGATAGAATTATTTTACATCTCATATTTACTTTATTAAATTACGAATTACAAACTACTTTAGAAATAAGGCAAAACTATTTTGTTGAAGGAAATTATTGTACATGCAAATAGAACTAACATTCTGTTAAGACAATAAGTATGTTTTACAGGGCTTAACCTGATTTTTCCATGGCTCTGAACCTAAGGATGAATATTAATTACAGAAACTCTTTTTAAGGGACTGACATGCCTGAATTCTGAGCTTGACCATCTTACCCCAGTCATTGAAAACAGATGCAGGCTGAGGGTCTAAGAGAAATGAGTGTGTACCTACACCTGGCAAGTTGTACTCTTTGGGGTCTATTCCAGTGGCAGTGTTTGGACTCAATGTCAGCATGCAGTACCTGCTCTGTGAAGCTAACTCCAAACTCCCAGGGAGTGTCAGGCATAATCACATCAATGACTTCATGGAGGGGGAAAAAAACAGTGGAAGAATGCTCTTGGCTAATACTGGGCTTAGAGATCTATGAACATTTTTTCACATTATTATCATACAAATTTATAAAGTAAGCACCCATTTACAAAGGTAATAGAAGACTGAGGCTTTGAGGTTAAGTAACTTCTCAAGGTTACAAACCTAGGTCTGTCAGATGGCAAAGGTTACATTTCTAACCAAATCTCATTCTTGTTTACCTTCTAGGGTTTTCTAAAACTACTGCCTGTCAGCAAACTGCTTATTACTCATGTACCTGAACATAAATTGGCTACATCACTGCACACACTGCTTAAGTCCACTGACACTTTTTGTGGTAAGACTTTCTAGATGGAGGAAATGGTGCAATGATGTATGTTCTAGCAAGTTCCTATTTAACTAGCTGCTCTAGAACTTGGCCCGTGAGTCTTCCTGCCTCCCTGCCATGTCATGGCACTTGTCTCCTATAACTGTTTACTTGTATGTCTCTGAGGCTAGACAGAGATTTGTGTTCCACTGGTGTCACTACCATGCCATTGAAATTGACGTATGGGGTGAAATCTACTTACCATCCTAAGTGTTTCCCAAGAACATCTTCAGGGCACCATTAGGGCCTTGTCCAAAGGGCAGATGGTGGCTCAAGACAATGGGATTAACATACACCAGCACACTGGAATGTCCTACAGTAATGCCCTCATGGTCCTTGGCAGGTTGCCCAAGGGAAAGTGTTAAATATTAATAATGTTCCAACTGGATGCCACTGAAAGTCACACGGCAGAAGCTCAAAAGGAAATATTGAGTTGGCCAAACATTTCGTTCTGGTTTTTCCATAAGATGTTATGGAAAACACGAACGAAGTTTTTGCCCAACCCAATACTTAACCAGGTATCACTCAGGCCCTGCACACACCTTCCCTTAGGTCTCTGGGGGAAAAGCCTCAAGTCAACTAGGGAGGGACTTTTTTTCTTTTAACCAAAGCTAATAACATTTTCTCAACCAACAAATCAATTGCCTGGTCCTTATATATTAGACCTCTGTGTGTGGGGTTGGGGGTGGAGAAGCATATAACCCTCACTGTGTCAACTGCTGAATCTCACTAGCACCCTGCGGAGCATGCTGATCTGCTCTACTGTTGCTTCCCCCAAGGATCCTAGGACCACTCAGTTCATTCTAGTTCAACAAACATAATTCGCTTACCTTCTTTTGGACAAAACACTGCTAGGAACTGAGAAATCTAAGATAATGTGCAGTTTCTGCTGTTTGGGACATTCCTGCCAAGGAGATGAATGAGTCATTCTAATATAAGATAATAACTGGTGCAAGAAAATTATGCACAGAGCCTGCGAGAAAACCACCTGTAGGACATGAGGTCTAAATGGAGTTCTGAAAAACAGACAGATGAGAGAGAGTCAAACAAAGAAGAGGGACAGGGAACTCCAGAAAGAAGGAACACCATGATCAAGGCACAGTCATTAAAAAAGCATGAAGGGTGCAAAAGAATCAGACTTTCCCATCATAAGAACGCAGTATAGGGGATGGTGAGACATGAGACTGGAGAGGTGGGCAGGAGCAGAGAGAGATGGGCTTTGTCAACCTAGGAGGTCAGGATCTACTTCATCCTGTGGACGAAGACCAGCCACTGGAACACATTTAAGCAGGAGAGGGGCAAGGTCATATTTGCATTTTCAACAGATCACTCTGGTGGCCAGGAGACCGTTAGGAGGCTATTACAGCAATCGCAGAGACAGACAATAAGCAGGAATTGAGGTAGACAGAGGACAGAATCAATAAATATTTAGGAGGACCTAAGAGGATCTGGTGACTGTCTAGAGGAGGGGTGAGCAAGATGGCAGTGTCCAAATGGGCCACAGTCATGTCACTGACTGAACAGACCACTGCGGGGGGCAGGGGGCAGGGAGGTGTTATTTGGCTGTACAGTAGGCTTGGCCAAGAGGAGGGGAGCCCATGAACATGTTAGTTAAAGGGATATGCAGGCAAAAACATCCAGTCTGCAGCTTTCTACATAAGGCACAGGAGAAACAGTTTTGAGAATAACCTGCACATAGACCAGAGGTTGCAGACTGGCAGACATGGGCCACATCTGGTTTTGTTTGTCCACCTGAGTACTGACTCATGAGAAGTTCAAAAAACTTTTTGATCCACTTTTATATTGTCATTATTTAAAATATAAGACATTTTACATAAAATCTAAATTTATGACCCCTCTTGGGAGATCTGGCAACACTGAGCCTACATTCCATTGTGGCACCAATTGTGGACCTGGGCAAGCTCAGGTCCTTCTACCTGAGCTTCGCCCTGACTGCTGTCTGCCCTCTGCTAAGGTCAGGATCAGCGACTGTTTATCACATGCTTATACCATTGTTTATCTCAGAGCAGAATTAAGAGAAAAGTGAAACATTTGTTGCATTGCTGTTACTGTAAAAGTTAGAATTAATACATTTACATTATCTCCTTGGTTCCTGAAGGATGTGCATTTGTGATTCCTGTTTTGTCAAGACTTCTGCTTAAGAAAATAAATGCTTCAAAACGCATTCCAGTTTTTTAATGAACTGACACTACCTCCCTGCCTGTCGCCGCTGAGTGTCAATATTTATAAATTAGCAGGTGCTGTTCTCACAGTGTTAGTGAATGTTTGGGGATGGACAGGCATAAACGATTTCTTGAAAGTTTGCACAATTGGAACTTAAGAGAACCTATCAAAGCCCTTTATTTACATATATTTACCATCTATATCAAGCTATTTGGGGGTTAATATAAATATACAGATCAGATATTTCGGTCAAATAATATAAATTTAAATAATAAAACTTCATCCTACAGAATATAAAAACAGATAAAGAAAAAAATATAACCTGAGCTAGCGATTGATAACAATGGCAAAATAAGATTTTGGAATATCCGATATATTCAGTGTTTGCTTCCCATTTCACCTTGGAAAAATGTAAGCATGAATGTAATTTGGTGAAATTCATTTTCATATTTAACTAGGGGAATAATCTCATAACTTGCGCCCAGCTGTGTACCATTAGAACTTCATTATCTACTCTTAATTGAGACAAAATAATACATGGATACGTTATTATCCATGTTGTTCTAATACCCCGTTTTAGTCAAGCAGACCACTATGCATTTTTACCTTCATTACTTTCTTTTTTACTTTATCCCCAGAGACAGATAAACAGTATGTGAAGAGGATCAAAAGACAATCCACAGGAATGGAAAGGAAAAGGGCATAGGTAATCTGCTGTTCTATGCCATCCCGTCTAAAATTCCCGCTTCCAAATCCGGTCGTGGTGAAACGACTCAAGCAGTTCTCAAGGAACAAGTAGGGTATTCCTCTTATAGTCATATTTTAATCCAGCTCCTTCTTCAGTGAAGTCACCCTGGCATGTTTTGACCTCACTTTTTCTCTTCACTTGAATATAGGGTAACAAATTATAACAGGTTTTCATAGTTGTCAGCACAGGAAGGAATATATTTGCAAAGCTTTTTAAAGATAAGTTTGTGTGTTTAAGTTACATATTTTTTTTTCCCAAAAAGAAAGAAAGTCAGAGGATAATCCTGTTACTTGCCATGTTTGGGATGAAGTTATTGGAAGAAAACAGATTATGACTTAGAAATAAAATGAATATATTCATACATGATCCACACAAGATTAATCTTCTCCAAGAAATTCCTAAAACATTGCCAGACAATCACATAAAGCATTCCTAGTCATGTCAGAGATGCTGGACAAGGTCTCTTGTACATTGTTACACTGAGACGTCTAATTAATAAAAAATATCACACAGCACATGCACCTGAGCACAGATCAACAAGAAAGGTCCAGAAATAATGAAAATAGCCTGAAAATTCATTTGACTCACCTGCAAATGCTCATGCTTTTATTCTTCCTTTCAAGTAAGGCTCACAGGTCACAATTACCCTAGGCTCCAAGATCAGCTCTCTACCTTTTCCAGTCATGCCATTTTTCCTACTCTCTGCCCCCCCAAAACTTCTGGTTGCTTTGGGATTGGTTCATTTCTACTTTCTTAGGAAACCACTAGCCCCACCACAGCCGTTGATAGCTGAGGCTCCTCTCCTCCTGAGACAAATGACCCACCAAAGGATTGGCAAGGTCCAAGTTCATACAGTTAAAAGGAAAGGACCCTAAACTTTTCTACAGTCAGTTGCCTTCTTTTACTTTTTTTTACTGTCCAGACTCATTTTCTGTCCTCATTTGAATAGCCTCTGTGATCCTCCACCTTCCAACATCTATACAGTCTATACTGTGCATCCCTCTGTTGTAATTTATTGCAAAAAAAATATGGTGGGAGACCATTTCAAGTGATGATAAACGTTTTTGTTAATAAACAAAGATGTCAAAACATCTTTGACAACCTAAATACCTCCATCACTATCCATTTAAATTGAAAAAGAAAATTCAAATCCTGTCAAATAATGCTGAAATCAAAAATAGCTTGAATGCCCCACTGAGGTCTCAGAACATTGATTTCAGCATACACGATTAACTTCAGTTACACTAACCTGTGACTTTCTTAAAAAATGCACTAATCCCAAATCTCTATTAGTGCCATCAGCTTCATGCTTGCTTCAGTTTCTTGAGCATAGAAGGAAAACACTTTTAATGACTTTTGACAGAGGTGCTGTAAGCCATGCATGTCACTGCAGATGGGGTAATGACAATGAGAAGACAATGGGCATGAATTAGTGAATCAATCAGAGTTGACCAAAGAATGAAGAATCCTATCACAATATAAGAAATGGATGTTGTGATTCATCTGGAATGCTTCTCAACAAAACAGCTTCCTATTCATACACTACTCTCTACTTTTCTATGAGAAGGAATAACAAAGTATAAATCACATTACACAGTTACTTGTTCTAATAAAGCTAAAAGGCACCTAATACATTTTAGAACGCTTTGGAGCACCTTTTCTGTTGTGCCTTTCCTTCTGAAACATACTGGCAATTGCAATGCTAGCAATCTTGTCACTCAAATTAATAATTATAAGGAAGAAAATAACTTAAAACATAAATTGTCGCCACATTAGCCATCACGTTTACATGTCTGTTCAATCCAGTAATTGCCATAAAAGCCAATCTTATTTTTAAAGGCCAAAATGTAAAATAATTAAATTGCTATTGTTAAGTCTTTTGAATGAACAGCTTTATTTTATTGCAAATTAAAAAAAAAAACAGTCTGCACCATTCAGTCTTGAATGACATCCTGTTGACAAGGCAAGGAAGGAACAGGTGAGTGTTTAGTTGAAAGATTTCTATAACTGAAATGAGCATCTTGCCAACCAGATTGGGCAACCACAAGGAATAGCACCTGAGAAAACAATCCAAAGTTGCCCGGGGCGGAGCGGGGCGGGGTGGGGGGGGGGGGGTGTTGGTTCGTTTGGGGGGGGGGGTGGTTACAACCGCCCTGGCTTATTTTGGTAAGGAAAAACTCCTGCTTTATTTTTCCTTAACTCAAAAGTGAATTCCTTCCTTTAAAAAAATTAATTTATAGGGCTTCCCTGGTGGCGCAGTGGTTGAGAGTTCGCCTGCCGATGCAGGGGACACAGGTTCGTGCCCCGGTCCGGGAAGATCCCACATGCTGTGGAGTGGCTGGGCCCATGAGCCATGGCCGCTGAGCCTGTGCGTCCAGAGCCTGTGCTCCGCAACGGGAGAGGCCACAACAGTGACAGGCCCGCGTACCGCAAAAAAAAAAAAAAATTAATTTATAAACTAGGACAGACTAGTTTAATTGCAACAGTAACTATTCTAACTCACGACAAATTCAAAGTAAGCATACTTTGTTCACCTTAATTCCATGGATTTCATAACTTCCTTTCTGAATGTCTTTGAAACAAGAGGAAAATAAACATCATAAAACTCATTCCCTTACAAATTCTAAAATTCAAGTCCTAACTTAAGTCCTAATACTGGTTTGCAGAATTATGCACTGGCCCAGCCAGCACATGGGGTTGCCACTTGGATAGGCAAACACTTCCTCACACTGACGTGGCTCAGCCCTAAGGAGTTACACAGAAGGGATGAGACTATGTTCTGCTGAAATCCCTTCACCAGTGTTTCTTTCCACCACTGAGTCCATATTCAAAACACATAAGAGGACCACATAAACAAGTTGAGACTTACAACTGATGCTGAAGAGAATAGTCAAATGAATGTCACATCAAGAGTATGATAAAATAAGCCTGGGAGAAAATATTTGCCAAAAAAAACACATCTGATAAAGGACTGTTACCCAAAATATACAAAGAACTCTTAACAATAACAATACAATTTAAAAAAATGGTTCCAAGACCTTAACAGACACCTCATAAAAGAAGATATACAGATAGTAAATAAGCATAGGAAAAGGCGCTCCATATCATATGTCATCAGGGAAACAATGAGATACTACACACCTATTAGAATGCCCAAACTCCAGAACAATGACAATACCAAATGCAGATGAGGATGTGAAACAACAGAAATTCTTATTCACTGCTGGTGGGAATTCAAAATCGTACAGCAACTTTGGAAGACAGTTTGGCAGCTCCTTACGTAACTAAACATACTCTTACCATATGATCCAACAGTCGCACTCCTTGGTGTTTACCCAAATGAGTTGAAAACTTATATCCACACAAAAACCTGCATATGGATGTTTACATTTATAGCAGCTTTATTTATACTTGCCAAAACTTGGAAACAGCCCAAAATGTCCTTCAGGGGGTGAATGGATACATAAACTATGGTACATCCAGACAATGAAATATTATTCAGTGTTAAAAAGAAATGAACTATCAAGCCCTGAAAAGACATGGAGGAACCTTAAAAGCATGTTACTAAGAAAAGAAACCAGTCTGAAAATTGCTACACACTGTGTCATTCAAACTCTATGACATTCTGGAAAAGGCAAAACTATGACAGTCAAAAGACCACTGGTTGCCAGGGGTTGCCAGGGGTGGGGAGGGGGAGGAAGGTATGAATAGGAGGAACACAGAGGACTTTTAGGGCAGTGAAAATACTGTGTATAATACTATAATGATGGATATATGTCATTATACATTTGTCCAACAACACCAAAAGTGAATCCTAATGTAAACTATGGTCTTTGAGTGATTATGATATATCAATTTAGGTTCATTGACTCTAACAAATATATCACTCTGATGGGGGATGTTGATAACGGGGGAGGCTGTGCATGTGTGGGGCAGGGGGTACATGGGAAATCTCTATACTTCCTCTGAATTTTGCTGTGAATCTAAAACTGCTCCCCCAAAATAAAGTCTTTTAAAAATCATACAGAAGTTAAGAAAATCTGCAACTCTATTTTTGAGGCTATAATTGCTGAGTAATTATAGCATAGGAAACATCTATCTAGCACTTTGTCTTGATCTTTTCCTCTCTGCCTTAAATTATTTAAATGAACATTGTTTCTAGCATACTTTTTAAAACTTTGACTCAAAAAACAATGCATTTGACAGTTCTTAACCTTCAGATGCCATCACAGCACAACTGAAACCTTAGATGGCCAAGATATCTCCTGTTTGCTTATTTTGTTCGCTGTGATCGCCCTGGTACTCTGTAGGAAAATCTCCCTCCATTGTATTAGCACAGTAACAACCTTCTTTTGCATTCCAAGGGAAGGTAAGTCACGATAAATAATGTCAACCTTAATTTTCTGGTATTGTACACTAAGTCACAGAGAAACCAAGTGTAAAGTGCTTTGCCTCGCTTTCTTCTATTTTCATTAATAGGCACAGAAGTTTTGAGAGCTAGTGAAAATTCTACACACCATGTAGAGTTCACCCCTTCAGTTTACAGAAACAGAAACTGAGGCACAAAGAGAACAAATGGCTTGTCCCAGGTTACTCTTGTCACTATGGCAGAAGCAAGCAGATGCTAACTCCAAGCTGCTAGGGTAGGACCTTTTATTTCCTATCACCCTTATTTACTTGGCTTATGATATAATGGGATGAAAATGATCTTATGGTTGAAGAAAGCCCAGATTGCAACTAACTTTAGGGTCTTAGAACCTTTTGTGTTGAAAGAGACACTGTAAAAAAAAAATCCATGTGAGAGGAAGCCAAGGTGTAGTTCAGTCCAAGGACTGACACCAAACAGACCTCTATTCCAGTGCAAGAAGGCTCTAGTCATGTGTCATCTCTGTGCTCCAGGACTTGCTCATTCCAAGGGAACTTGGTGGCAAGTGACAGAAAGCCCATTCAAGATGGTTTGACAAATGAAAGGGGAATTTATTGGCTTTTGTAACTGAAAAGCCCAATGTTATCTTCAGGCATGGCTGCATCTAGGGGTTGAAACAATGTCATCAGGCACTTCTCTTTATTCCTCCCACTACAGTTCAGCTAAAAACCATGGTCACTGTGTATGAAACAAAAATAAGAAGACTCTGAAAAGAAATAAGAAGGCAGATTGGCTCGGGACCTTGGGACCCAAGGAACGACACGGTGGTAAGTTCTCTGGGCTTTCTTTTGACTTACATATCCTAGATTTGGAGCTGAAGAAGCCAGAAACTCAGAAAACACCAATGGTGCAGACAAAAAGAGGTGCCCCCCAAAACTTCTCTCAGCCAAAGGACCAGGAAAGGGAAGCTTAACAAGACAGGGAACAGCCCTACCCTAGTCATGGAGTATGGAAAAAATGGCAACCCCACCCATAGTCCTGTCAGCAAGACTAAACGGGATCGTTGCTTTCCAAGCTCACCAGGTTTAATGATGAGCTCAACACCCCTACCAGGGTGGTGTTAGAGTGAGTAGGAGCTGGAACTTTCATCCCCATTGGGTAATAACAAGGCCCTCCCCCATGGTGTCATAGGAGGCCACATGGGAAGCCTGGACTTCCATCCCCACCTAATGGTAAGAAAGTGACTCTCCTGCAGTATTGAGTCCCCACCTCACAGTTTCAATAGAAGCCAAGTGGAGAGAGGTAATGAGGAACCCCTCCTCCTCCCAGCTAGGGTGATGCCAGTGTTGGCCTAGGTAGAACCTGAACTCCTACACCAACCTGAAAGTCATGAGGAGCCCCTAGTTTCTCCCCCTCCCCCAAGGTGTCAAGGAAAACCAAGTGGAGAACCTACACTTGCACCTTACCTGGCAGTAATGAGGCAGTGACTCCTTCCCCCACTGACATGTTGTCAGAGGAGGCCTCTTAAAATACAAGACTTAAATATGGTCTCTAGAATCTCACAACTAATACCCCAAATGTCCAAGACACAATAAAAAATCACTCATCGCACCAAGAACCAGGAAAACCTCAATTTCAATGAGAAAAGGCAACCAATCGATGCCAACACTTAATGGCATTTAAGGATTATAAAGTAGCCACCATATCAATAAAAATGTTTCAATGAGCAATTACAAACACAGTTGAAACAAATGAAAAAATAGAAACTCTCAGCAAAGAAAGAAAAATTATCAACAAAGAAAGAGGATATATAAGGAAGAACCAAAAAGAAATTTTAGAACTGAAAAATACAGTAATCAAAATTTGAAAATTCAGTGGATAAACTCAACAGCAGAATGGAGATGACAGAGAAGAGAATCAGTGAGCTTGAAGATGGCAAAATAGATGTTACCTATTGTGAACAACAGAGAGAAAAGAAACTCAAAAAGATGAGCAGAGCCCAAGAAACTATGAGACTATAACGAAAAACAATAAAAAATGGAGTTCCAGGAAGAGAGGGGAATGATACTTCCAAATGAATACTCCAGTTGCAAAGCACTGAGGATCTTCTGAACTTTTTAATATACAATGATGTCATTAAAACAGAACACAAGGTTATGAAAGCATTTTTACGAAGAAATGGGATCTTTATTCAATTTCTCACTTAGAGCACAGTAATAAAACTGAATTTTGGGAGGCATATTGGAAAATCTATGAAGTGATTTCATGTTTTATGGATTCAGGAAACTATAGTAGAAAGATATAGATCATCTATTATATTTACTTTTTTCATTTGCTTTATTAACCACCTAGATCAAAGAACACTAAAAATTCCAAAACAAAACTACATTCAATGTGACTTGTTTTGAGGAAAAATATGAAGCAAGGTCTACCAAATTGATCCTGTTACATTTTGGAAGGGGTCCATGTTAAGATTTAAGTGTACCCAAGAAAAAACCTGGTGACCAGTCTCCTGAGAGGTCCTAAGTCTTAGAAAATTTACTTAAGAGTAAATGTGTGATCCTACCTCAGCTTTATCAGATCTATAGAGCTGACAAGATTCATCCAAATGACTCATGCTTCTCAAACTCATAAGCAAACTATACGACCTACTTACAGGTATGCAGAGAAGACATTTCTTAACATTGACCAGAGTGTTTATGGCCTTCACTCATAATATTTTGTTCCTGGTATCGGCAAAACTGGGGGAGAAGACTGTTTTAAAACTTGGTGTGTGTGCACAGAATCACAATACTGTGATTCTGCTATCTTCCATTTGCCCCTTTGCCTTCCTGATATAAACTGACCTCTAAGAATTATATCAATAGATGTTGGAACTTCTGACTTCTAGTTGGGGAGCCCTAAATCAGAGGAAATCAGAGGGAAGGAGGAGACTGAGGTTAGAGTATTTCTTCCCTTGCTCCCTCTCCTGAGGTTGCCTCTCTCTGGCTAGGACCCTCAACAGGAGGTCCTGCATCTCTCAAGCAAGCTAGTCCATAGAACTCTCTCTTTCCAGGTTCTGATTACCTCTTACTCTCTTCCACCCTTCAAGCCTAGGGGTGGTGAAAATTTCACTGCTAACTCTGGGCACTTGTACCATCTCTTGAAATTCCTGACACCCTACTCACCCTGCTTTTTAATAGCCTCTTAGAAAACGTAGCCCTGAATCATCCAGATTTGTGTGTGCTATCTCTTTTCCGCTGGGACCCTGACTGACAGATACCACACAAGGAGATGGCTAATCTCAACAGACATACGGCCCCTGTAAGACCAGAAATAATCACAGCCCCTTAACAGAGCATCTCCCTTGTATGCGTGACCACCTTGCTCTCTGTCCTTCTGTCCCTGCCCCCCCGCCCCTTAGGATATTGCTGAGCAGACACGCCAACTTCTGGGTCTTGGGACCGTTCTTTTTCATGAGCTTTGCTGACCTTCCTCTCCCAACCTGGATTTGTTCCCAGGGTCTTCCTCAAGAAAGGGTTCAGTGATTACCCTTCTAATACCGAATCATAATCATTTTCTTCCAGGCTTCCCTCTCTGACATTTCCCACATTATTTGGAATGTGAGGTGTTTCTAAACTTTTCAGTCAAATAATTAAACCTCTTGGTTTACTATCATAGGCAACTAATTATTTTCATGTTTTCTGTGGACTTTACTAGGCTAACATTAAAATCTTAATTTTCTTATTTTAAAATTTAAAGAAGGATACTGTTACCTCATATACTACAAATAAGAACTTAAAACCGGAAAAATTCATATTCTAATTAAAATCCAATGAAATAAATCTTTTCCTAATGAGGGAAAGACTGAAGCCCAGAAGAATATTGACAATTGAGATGGCTAGATTAGAAATGCACATTTACAATTATGGATTTTCATAAAAACTGAAATGTTTAAGGTCTCCCACGTAATCAATAGGAGAATTCCACCTAGGCCCACAATTTCAGTTGCCACTCAGTAAGTTATAATGTTTGTTCATGAAAGCTTAGACACAATGCATAGAGCTTCTTCAGGCATGTACACAGAGTATTAGGGGAAAATTTAGAATTCATATAAATTTTTCCTACAAAGATATAATTCCATGTTAAAAATATTAATACACATATTTCTAATTATAAATCATGTAATTCAGATCAAGGGCCAAATGAAATACCGAATTCTAACTACAAATCAAGAACCCAACCCTTTAATAAATTCTGCTTATTTAACCTTTGCTTTTCTTTATACAGTGAGAAGGGCCACTTCTTTTTTCACCCCTAAGATATTTCTGAGTTATACCTATTTGAAACCTTTTCTTGCACAACTTCAGAGGAAATAGCCCCTTAATGTCTCTCAGTAAACCATGACCTCAAGATACTCCTCATTTTCCTCCAACTTTGACTTTCTTCCAGGAATGCTGAGCCTTTTTCTGGACTGTCCCTTGCACCTGCTTGGTTCAAAACTTCCTCTATAACATGTAAAAACGTAATAGCCAAACATTAATTAGCAATCTAGCAATTAAGTGACCTAAATATGCAGAATTGGTCTTATATTGATACATTTAGCCTGACTCGTTTATACACCATAATTGCAAAATAATGTAATGCAAAAACAAAACCAGAAAAGCTTCTGTCCATTTTTCAATAGTAGAAATATTTACCACTTCAACAACTTTTTATTTTCTTTCTCTCATTTTTTTAAGCCACAGCAAGATATTACTGACATTTAGGGAAAAAATGATCCCTATTGAACAAGGCAGTTATGCTACCATACAGTTTACAACATTAAGATTTATTTTTGCTTGAGGCGAAGTTAAGATTAAAGAGACGAAGTCGCTAACACCACACAGGCTCATAAAACACTAAGCCATTACTATGACCTTAATATGAAACTTAGGATTTGAGACATCAATATTGCTTTATAATAGTCTCATATTAATTTAGGGTTCAGTTGTAGTTTATCATAGCTCAAGTTCCCATTTTCATCTAAACTACCTTGAACTTTGGTTGCACAAAATAATTTTTTATTTCTTACTAACTGAGTACTTTAAAAGTTCACAGGATCCAAAGGTGAAAGACAATAAACTGTTTAAAATATCCCAAAAAAAATCCACCTCATACCCTAGTTTGTAATCTTGTTCAGTATCTTTGCAGTGAGTAAAGGGATTGCTGTGTGTACTGAAACAATATGATAACACAAGGATATCATGAAAAATTACTTGGTAACTTTAAAAATTATATCATTTTTTTCTCAAAGTTTTCTAACTTCACATGTTCACCTATTTATCCAAAAATCACAGCTCTGCCATATATTGTTCAATGTAAGGATTAATATAATTAGGTTAATTTCTTAACCACTTAAAGGTTCAGTTTCTTATCTGTAAAATGGGTCTTTGTGATGACTAAATAAATGAAATAACATATGTAAAATGTTTAACATATAGTTTAGCTCACTTTTACTCCCCTCATTCCATACCACATGGGGATCTCTAAAAACTGAGCCAAGATTAAATAATAAAGACTTATAATACTAAAATGGGGGAAAAAACATCGTCACATCTACTCTGTACCAGGATAAATGTAACAAATTATAGTTTTATCCTTCAAACTTTAAGACATTTCGCATATTCCTATACATTATAGAGATAAATCAATAGAGAGAATTGATTTCCACATTAACTACATTTTATTAATCTGAAAAAATTTCAAGTGTCCTTGGGCAAGTCATTTACTATCCCTAGGACTCAATAGCTTATCTATAAAATGAAGCGTCTGAACTAGATCATCTCAGATGTGTTTCCATTCAAAGCTACAGTAAACTAAGTTTCTGAACAAGCTATAAGGGAGATATCCATGGAGTCCTAAATATAAACTATTTAGAGGATTTCTGAATTAGTTAAGGGGAAGGCTGCTCTAACAAAGGAACCCCAAAACAAAATGGCTTAAATAAGATTCAAGTTCCCTTCCCTTTCTGGTAACTGTCCACCCACTCTAGGCTGCAAGGCAGCTTTGCTCCCTAAGACCATTTGGGACGTCTGGTTATTTGTCTTCCACCATCCTCCAGGCTGGTGTTTCCAAGGGGAATTCCTTCCTAGCATTTCTTGGGGAATTATGTATGTTTTTCCAAATCCTGAATTCTGAGAAAAATCATTGAGAAGTCAGGAAAACAGGAAAAAGTATCAAATTTTACCATGAGAATTAAACTTTTCAACATACAGAATCATTGGTTCAAAGGACACCAAAGGAAGAGTGGTCACTATTGGTCAGTCTTGTTGGTAGTTGTTGTCCTGTTATGAGTCCCTAGCCCTGCCTGTGGCTAATGATGAGTCCTTCACTCATATAAAATAAATATTAATTCATTTATATATATGGTATACTTTATACAAATCTTATGTGTGATGTTATAAGAGATAAAAGTTTTGGAACTAAAATAAGTCCTTAAATTGGCAATTTCAACACATGATTTAAGAGATAGCGATCAACCTTGCTGGGAGAGCTAAATGTTACATTATTCCCATAACACTCACCTAATGTTTGCTAGCATTCTCCAGTGTCTGAATATTCCCTATAGGCTAAAGTTCTTCAAAAATACATTAACTAAGGAAATGCCAAAAGAAGATTTGAATGTTATTGTAGAATACTGCAACATTAAATTAGAAACAGATCTAAAGTCTGAATTAGAAAAAGCAGTTTAATTCCAGAACAAAACCAAACTCAGGGCAAGCAGACCAAATATTTTCATCACTAAAAGAAGGAAATAAGCTTATGTAAAGAATCATGTACCTTAACAGCCAACTTGAAAATGCTTTTGGATATACTTTTAATAATCCAATCAATGTCAACACAAAATGAAGGAAAAATAATTTATAATTGCATTATTTGTCACAAAACAAAGAGAAGACTATCAGATAGGTCAATTAATGCTTTGTGTGTTTTTAAATATTTTTAGGTATTAAATATTTGTGGTACTATTTTTTATTTTTTAAATGATTATCCTTTGGAGTTAATATTGTGTTAATGTTCCTTTCCTTTAATGCTTTCTGTTATCAAATGTCAATATCAAGTAAAGTTGTTTCTATATGCTACTGAAGTATATACTCTTGCCACAATATATTGGTTCATAGTAGTAATAAACCATGTTTAGCATTATATCATTTTAACAGAACATCTCTGAAACTTTTAGTTCAATCTCATTATTAAAAAACATTCATTATTGGGCTTCCCTGGTGGCGCAGTGGTTGAGAGTCCGCCTGCCGATGCCGGGGACACGGGTTCGTGCCCCGGTCCGGGAAGATCCCACATGCCGCGGAGCGGCTGGGCCCGTGAGCCATGGCCGCTGAGCCGGCGCGTCCGGAGCCTGTGCTCTGCAACGGGAGAGGCCACAACAGTAAGAGGCCCGCGTACCGCAAAAAAAAAAGAAAAAAGTATACGGTTTTGTATTTTCTGCAGCATGAAATGAAATAAGGGATATGGTACAGATATTATAAAGAAATTCAGCAGTTAAAATTTGCCAATTGTATAACTGAATAAAATTTTGCCTTACGTAAATATGCAAACAGATAAACTAAATTCAATAAAAAAATAATCGCTTTCATCAAATTTATACATTAATGAAAACACAAAGCAATAAATATTTTCAATTAAATACTCAGAGCTTCTAGCTCCTTTTCCACCTACCTTTATTAATTTCCTAAAATTTCAGGAAGAAATTCATTTCTAAAAAACCTACATTCCACCAGGATCCTCTGGCAAGCTTCAATTTTAATTATGGTTCAAAATTATTAAGAACATAATTTATTTTTTAAGAGAGCAGGTAGAGTCTTCTAATCTGGACAAAACCATTTGTGCCTCAGAGATCTATAATTTATTCATTCTTAGCAGATAATTAACCTATAAGGGTGCCCCTATTTTCCTTAAAACTACAGGAAATTATCATAGATTTTTTTCAATAGTAAATGCATATCCCAAGTGAGGATTTTATACAGCATGTTTTGGTGTGAGATTCCACCTCACCCCTTTTTGGCTTTTACATCAGATGTGTCTTATGCCCTACAGCAACCATATGAAGTAGTTATTATTACACCCAAGATAAGAAAACTGAAGACAGAGATCAGGTAAAGTACCCAAGATCACAAAGTTTTTAGATAGGGCTGAGACCTCAGTTTCTTGCCTCAATCCCAGGTCTTTTCCACTCTGTTGTTTCTAAGAAAATTTTAGGTGGTACCATGAGTTGACCTGAAGACCAAGGCCATGGAAATGGTATACAGCAGGCAAATGACACCAGTACACAAGAAGAAGGAAAATGAATGAGGATTCTATGCAGAATCCCTCCATAGGAATCCCCAGTGGAGAGCCAGAGTCACAATTAATAATTAAGATCAACATACAAGCCTGTGATCACAAGACAATAGCAGAGGCATTCATGGTCTATGTATGGAAGGGAGAGGGAAGTACTTGACCAAAGGGGTTTACATCTGCCTCCTAGGGGTAGGACATGGGAAACCTAACCAGGGCAATGTCTCTCCCAGAGGAGATTTACATTCTTCTGTCTCCGTGAAGTACAAATTGCCAGGTTTTTGTTATTTTTTTCTTGTTTCCTTTATTCATGTTATATTTAATATAACAGATGACTTGAAAAGTTCTAATAGTTTTATTTTTTGATGCACTTGAAGACATTAAGGTAAGAAATATATAATTTTGTCAGCTAATTTAATTTGAAAAAAAATGTACAAGAATGATATCAAACACAGTGTCACTTTTGTTAAAATTTTTAAATATTTGAAAATAATGTTATTTTCCAGAAAGGTGATAGTCATAAGATTTTATCAGAAGTGCTGACCAGAGTCCTTAGGAATAATTACCACTAAATGGAAAGACCACTGAATTGTTTTAAATAGACCTTTTTGTTTGTTTGTTTTCTTTCTCTCGTTATTTGTATGTTTACTTTTTATTATGGAAAGCATATACCAAAGAAGGAATAGTAGTAAAATAAGCTTCCATGTAGGTACCACTCTGCTGCACCAAATAATTAAGTCCTGGTTTTATCTGTATCACACTCAGTGCTTCAAACTCCAGATTATTAAAGTAAATCTCAGACATAATATTATTTTACCTGTAAATACTGAAGTATATACTTCTAAAATTTTTTTACCCATTACCGTTATCACCTTAAACATTCACAATAACTATTTAATATCTTAAAACATTTGGTTACTTTTCAAATTTCTCCAATTGACTCATATTTTTTAAATGTGTTTTAATTAAGATTCCACTAAATTCCATACATGGCAATCGGTCAACAGGTCTCTCACATCTTTTTTTTTTTTTTTTTTTTTTTTTTTGCGGTACGCGGGCCTCACACTGCTGTGGCCTCTCCCGTTGCGGAGCACAGGCTCCGGACGCGCAGGCTCAGCGGCCATGGCTCACGGGCCCAGCCACTCCGCGGCATGTGGGATCTTTCCGGACCGGGGCACGAACCCGTGTCCCCTGCATCGGCAGGCAGATTCTCAACCACTGCGCCACCAGGGAAGCCCCTCTTACATCTTTTAATGTAGGTTTCCACTCTTTTTTTTCTTCTCAAAATTTATCTGTTAAACAAACCACAGAGTTCTCCATAGTTTAGATGCTGCTGATTGCTTCTCTCTAGTGTTGTTTCATATGTTCCCCGTCCCCTGTATTTCCTGCAAAATGGCAGTTGAATAGGACTTTCTTGTTGTTTCATATACTCCATGTACTGCTAAGAAATTCCATCTGTCCGTGCTTTCTTTACCGCTTGCTCGTAGGAATGGGCATCCTTCTCAATGAACTTGCTCATGCATTTATGGAGCAACACTGAGTATCTACTACATACATCCCAGTGCCAAGCACCCAGTTGCAAAGATGAATGTGCCACTGAAGGGAGGTGCTTAAAAGCTAGACCTGTGCTTACAAAGAATGCAGCGTGTTGATCAAAATTTCCTTTGACAAATACAAGGTAAAATAATTTAATTTTCTAGCGGTGGTTGAGTTGCCTCAACAAGTGCTTTCTCTTAATAGATCTTCACCTCAACCCTATGAGAGAGAAGTATTATTCCATGCTTATCCTCCTTCCACAGGTAAGGAAACTGAGGTTTAGAGAGGTTCCATGATTTGCTCAGTTATATTGCAAGTCAGTGGTGGAACAGGCGATTGAACCTTGACTTACTAGATTCTGTGCCCTTATATACAACCAGGAGGTGATACTGCCCTGCTGGGTCCCTACTTTCTGCCCAGACGCTCAGTGATAGACAAACTGAGCAATCCTCTAGCTAACTAGTAAGACTTCATAGGCTATTTCTTCTCATGCAATCACTGGACTCAATTTAACTGTGACGTGTGGTGACCAACAACGTGTATATACAGAGACCCTAAATAAAGTTTGCATCCATGTCGTGAAGTGTAAGGAGCACAGGCTTTGTAATCATACCAGACGGGTTTGAACTTTGTAATTCGACAATATGGTACATTCCACTGTAAGATTTTTTGGGGGCCAGTATTCCTTTTCTTAACTCTATCTCCTCCTCTCCAGAAACCATATTCTAGAAAGCCAAAACATTTGTTTTGCATAAGCCAAGTATTTGGAATTCAAAAGCTAAGGCCAAAGGAAGCCACAAATACTAGATTCTATCAAGAATGGGTGGAGAACCAGGTTATTCTGCCCTAAAGGGCAAGACTGTACCTAAGGTGTGCAGAGCTCCAGGCAAATTTTTTTACGGTGTCTCTGCCTACCTAAAATTCTTGTTTAAAAATACATTACAAAATTTATAGTGAGGTATAGTGATTCATCAATGAAGATTTATAATAAAGGATAGAAAAGAGGTACTTCTGTATTTGTTTATCATCTAATCAAATGTAGGTAAAGATTCTTCATCCCGTGTTTAACATGAAAGGCACCCCAAAATCAGCCCGTCGGCACCATCCTGGCAATTCTATGAAAAAAAATACCATACCAGCCAGCAGGAGCCATCTGCCCACTAGGCTGCCCTCCTGGGACCAGCCCAATCACAGGGGCAACGCCATAGGTTAGAGTCCTCGAGCTCCTTAATTGAACCCGTGTGCACAGAGAGGGTCAAAGAGTGCCCCAAGACGGGTAAATGGAACCAGCGCCCACAAGGGTTCCAGTTCAACCTTGCGGTGCCCACTCAGATGACACTGAGGATGCTACCTGGGCCCAGGCTCCAGACGGGAACATATAAACTTTAGGAGACGGTACCCAAAGCATGGTGGGCCAACTGAGGCACAGATCCTAGAGCAGGAGCCCTACTTCCCCGAACTAAGGGTGACACTGGCAAAGTGTTCCCCAGTCTGAGTAAGAAAAGAAACAAAAGAGACTTGACTAGAGAATGAGGTCACTTGGGACCCAAGACCCTGCAGACTCCTATCCTAATTATCCCCTTCACGTGGGATGGTGGTTGTGTGGAGGGGAAATCACTTTTACTTGAAGAGAAACAAAGAAAATCAACCTAGGATCTTCTCCCAAAGTCGAAACAGTGGTAACACACACAATTGCATCTGCTATAAGACTTTAAGCAATTACTTAACTACCCCGAATTTCAATGTCCTCATTTATAAAATCGGGACTAATATTTACACCCAAGAATTGCTATAAGGATTTCATGTGTTAATATAGGATACGTCTTGCTTCTATGAGGCACTGAATAAATGCTAAAAGTTATTATAAATATTTTCTTCTAATTATTTAATAACTAAAAATTGGGCATTAAGTATAAGAAGGAGCAAAAGAAATAGAAGAAAAGCAGTTTCTCTGATACCCAGGAATTTGTCATTTAACTGGAGCAATAACAACTTGTAGATATGGAAAACCATTAGGAACCACTAAGTGTGCATCTATTGAGAAGGGTGAATAGGAATGTATTAAAGAGACAGAGAGGAGGCGTGAATAAAGATTATTGCATTTAATCAGAAAGGTATCCTAGAACAAGAGAGCTGTTGAGTTCGACACGTTAAAGTGACGAATAAGAACAGTAGAGGGAAGGAAGAGCCCTTGCAAAGAAGACCTACAGACTGACTGAGACCGATGGGCATGTCTTTCGTAATGAAAAATGAGATCCCCAACACTACCAACACAGATTTGGTCCTTCTTTTCTATTGCAACAATTGCCGGAAGCAAACCCAGAAAACATGTCAGCATGCTGAAGGTTATTTCATAGGTTGCAAATAAACACGGCAAGGGCCTTGCTAACACTGATCTTTCAAAAACAAAGCCCTGCCGGCTTTCATACTTGAGGAAGGAAAGCGTGTGAATTTCCTAACTCGGTCAGGATATAAACATATTCATGCTAAGTTTACAAAAGGTTGGAGCCCCAGCTGAAAATGATGCCAAAACAACCAACACAAGTGTGGATATCAGCTAAATCAGTTGCTTGGCACCGTGAAAACCATTAAGCAATCTCAGGCTGCACAAGTGGAAATCTTTGGGCTCCCATAAATGGAGGATTAGGGCATTGAAGTAAGGAGGATAATGCCCACATAGCTAGCAGTTCACTTTCCACACAGCTCACAGAGATCAGTAGGCCTCTAAGCACACAGTAGTAGCTCTGGCAACCAAGCAGGAGGAACTCCAGTAGCCATTCCTTCCCAAGGGGCATCCGTCCCTGGTTCCTCAGGGGCTCTGCACAGTGGTGCACTGCTAAACGTTTTAACAACAGTTTCTATGTGAGGAACCTTGATCTGAAGCTTCTGTCAATTTCTTTTGTGTAAAAATTCCCTTGGAAGCCAATTTCAAGCTACCAATATTCTGTCACTGAACACAGAGACGGGGAGAGATGAGCACTGTGGGCTTTTGGGGAACCACTGCCAGTGACTCAAAAACTCTGACTCAGCTTCTCAACTCTCCCACTCAGTGGACTGACTTCTTGCACTCTCCTCTCTCCACTCCATGCTCTCTTCTTGCTTCTTTAGTTTTGTGCACTTCCCTGCTACTGGCTCTATGTCTCCCACCACAAACCCTCTAAGACAGAGAGGGGGTCTGATTGAATTAGCCATTCCCCAACTAGCAGGGAACGCTCCACATAGAGTTCTCTGGCTAGACTACCTCCATCTCTATCCACCCAATCAGCTATTGTTGTGTCAGTGGCTGATGCCTGCTACCAAAAAGAGGAGTTTGTCCTGGAAAGAGCAAGAGCCTTCTAGAATGGTGTGGTCTAATCTGGAAGGCACCCTGCATGGATTATCCAGTACTTTACAAGGCAAGCAATTAAGCCCTGATTTGTGTTTGTGTTGGACCAATCACTTTGGTATCATTTGGAAACACCTTCATCTCAACTCTGTTTCTGATGGCTTGCCCAGTTTCACACTGATCAGTGTAACTCGAGGTAGAAGCCCTGCAGTAAACCTCCAAGAACTCTGAATGGGAGATCTGAGCCCTGCACCTGGGTCCAGCCAACAATGACTTGGTCTTTTTCTGTGACCTCAGACAATCTCACTTAAACATTCTGAATCTAAGTGTCCTCATTTGTATATGAGAAAATTGTTCCGGCCCGACCAAATCCTAGAGGATGTCTTACTAGAATGAATAGGAGGAGGAGAAAGAGGAGAACTGTCCTCATAGGAGGGGAATTTAATTTCTTTAAAGCAAAGTTACTCTTTTTTTTTTTTTCAAATGTGTGGGTCTTGAGTATGAAATGAGAGCTACTCTGGTTGACGTAGATGGCAACAAGGAGCAGAGGCTAGGGCCTCCTTCCTGCATGCTCTGTGCTCTACCAATCTATGCGACCCTGGAGGGCCTCAGAACACTGCTGGAGAATGACCAGCCGGTACAAATGCAAGATATTTGATACCCAGAATTTTTCCTCCTGTGTCAACTTGGAACAAAAGAAAAGTATTTCCCCACAAAAATATTTGGTAATCCTGGGGGGAAAAAAAAGGATCTCTGGCAAATTATACTGTAAGAAGAATAAATTGAGAAGTATTTTAGGAAGTTAGTATTGAGGCTACTGGAATCACGATTTTTAATCTTCTTCTAGAAGTTAAGTCATGAATGGCTCTTACTTCTACAAAAGATACAATAAAATATGTGGTATTGTTGCTGCTGAAGGGAGGAATCGAGAAATAAGTTAATTTCACCCTAACTTCCTATCCTATTTCTCCTTCTGTATTTTTATTTTTAAAAAACATTATTTATTAGTTCTTAAAGGAAAAGCTGAGGAGGCCCAGGATACAGATAGCGAGGTAGCAGAGAACACCATCCAGCAAGCAGCGTAGCTCCACAGTTAGAATTGTTTTCTCTTCTGGGTCAATTGGCTTCTACTATACTTTTTTTTTTTTTTTTCCCGGTACACGGGCCTCTCACTGTTGTGGCCTCTCCCGTTGCGGAGCACAGGCTCCGGACGCGCAGGCTCTGCGGCCATGGCTTACGGGCCCAGCCACTCTGCGGCATGTGGGATCCTCCCGGACCGGGGCACGAATCCGTGTCCCCTGCATCGGCAGGCGGACTCTCAACCACTGCGCCACCAGGGAAGCCCTCTACTATACTTTTATTTACTGTAACTCACACACAATATGATCTGAATTTGAGCAGAAAAATGCCATATATGCAGAAGTGCTGGTACTATTATTGTTATTATTAGCACTATTACTAATATTATTATATTAATCTCCAAAGCCATTCTCTTGTCCTTATGAAGGTGTTGGATATAATTGAGTAGATAATAACAAAGGAGGCTTTAAATGTTTAAAAGATATTTGAGATGTTGGCTATCTGTACGGCAAAATTTTATTCCTATTGAGGGTATAAGTCTAATCAAAGTGAAGGTTGGGTAGGGAGACAAATATAACAATGTTATGGAATGTAACCAAACTTAAAAGCTTTTGCATGGCAAAGGAAACCATAAAGAAAATGAAAAGACAACCTACATAATGGAGAAAATATTTCAAATGATGCCACTGACAAGGGGTTAATACACAAACAGCTCATACAACTCAATATCAAAAAAGCCAAACAACCCAATCAAAAAATGGGCAGAAGACCTAAATAGATATTTTTCCAAAGAAGACATACAGATGACTTATAGGCATGTGAAAAGATGCTCAACATTGCTAAATATTAGAGAAATGCAAATCAAAACCACAATGAGGTATCACCTCACACCAGGCAGAATGGCCATCATCAAAAAGTCTACAAATAATAAATGCTGGAGAAGGTGTGGAGAAAAGGGAACCCTCTTACACTGTTGATGGGAATGTAAAATGGTGCAGCCACTACGGAGAAAAGTTTGGAAGTTCCTTTAAAAACTAAAAATAGAGCTACTTGATCCAGCAATCCCACTCCTGCGTACATATCTGGAGAAGGCAAAAACACTAATTCAAAAAGATACATGCACTGCAATGTTCACAGCAGCATTACTTATCAATACAATAGCCAAGACATGGAAAGAACCTAAGTGCTCATTAACAAACGACTGGCTTAAGAAGATGTGGTATATGTATACAATGGAATATTACTCAGCTATAAAAAGAATGAAATATTGCCATTTGCAGCAACATGGATGGACCTAGAGAATATCATGCTTAGCGAAATAAGTCAGACAGAGAAAGTTAAATACTATACGATATCAGTTATATTGGAATCTAAAAATAATACAAGTGAATCTATATACAAAACAGAAATAGACTCACAGACATAGGAAACAAACCTACAGTTACCAAAGGGGAAAGGGAATAGGAGAGGGACAAATTAGGAGTATGGGATTAACAGATGCAAACTACTATACATAAAATAGATATGCAACAAGGATTTACCGTATAGCACAGGGAATTATATTCAATATCTTGTAATAACATGTAATGGAATATAATCTGGACAAAAAATAAATGAATCACTATACTGTACACCTGAAACTAACGAAATACTATAAATGAACTATACTTCAATTAAAAAGAAGAATAAGAGAGAGAGAACATCTTTCTAAATGAAGCTCAGCTGCTATTTTGTCATTATTGTTACTATAGAATCAGAAGCAAGTTTGATCGGAGACTCTAGGGAAGGCATGTGGATGGGAAATAAAGGAAACTGTGATGCTGAGGAAAAAAGAGCACTTTGGAGTCAAAGGATTCTGCTTCCCACCAGCCATGTAATTGTGGAAAATCTATTTCAGCTTTCTGTTAACTCCATTTTCTGACCTGTAGCAAAGGGACTAAATTGTGGGGATTAACTGATAAGATGAACACAAAAGCCATGAGTACAGTGCTTAGTTTATAGTATGAACCCAGTCAATGTTAATTTTCTTCCACTTTGCCCCTCTTCTCAAAAAAGGGGGAGCTTTCTCCCCTACAAAGTAAAACAAGGGTCAGCATATACAACCAAAAGGCTAAATGAGCCTGCCACCTGTTTTTATAAATAAAGTTTTGTTGGAACACAAATATATATATATATATATATATAAAACATTGTTAACAACAATAATAAAAGTGCTTTCATGCTATAACCACTTAGTCGTTTTAAGTCAGATGAGAGTAGAGCGACAATGTTCTCTTGATCATCTACCAGCCTATGTCAGATAGTCATTGCATCAGTCAGGGTCCCAGTAGGAAATGGAATATTAGGAAAAATTCCAGGAAGAATTATTTACAGAAATATTCATATCAAAATTTGTACAGTGGGTAGGGTACGGGAGAACCACCAGGGATAATGCAGAAACCCAGAAGCAGCGGCAGGAGCACTGTCCCCACACCTGGGCCTGAAGGGATCAGGGAGAATGCGACTGCCAAGAGGAGGAAGAGCTGCACAGACCAGGGCTGCTCCACAGAAAGAGAATGAGATGCACACATGTAACCTAGTATTTTCCTAGTATCACATCTTTTAAAATCAGACAAGTGAAATAAATTTCAATAATACATTTTATTTAATCCAATGTATCACTTCAACATTTAATCAATAGAAATATTATTAATGTGGTATTTTATATTCTTTGTGCTTTCACAAGTCTTCAAAATCCAGTGTGTATTTTATACCTTCCACATTTGGACTTGCCACATTTCAAGTGCTCAATAACCATAGGTGGTTAGTGGCTTTCGTACTGAACAGCAGAGGGATGGAGCATGGACTGCCTTGATCTCCTGCTGGGGTAGGGGCGGGAGGAGGAGGGACATTGGCCAAACCTAACCAGAAGCAGATGAGCCCATTGCTATAGTCCAGGCAGGTCAGGAAGTCTGAATGGAATCACTTTTGTTATCTTTAACCATCTAGTTAACTGACAGATATTCCCAAGATCAGAAATGCAGAGGCATGGATGCAGAGAGGTTTGTTAATTGAATATATCAACTATTATATTAATGTTATCTTATCCTAATTGTACCTATCTGTGTGAAAAGCATTCCTGGAAGCGCTAGGAATGAGTGGATGGGGTAAGAATATGCCAACCAGGCAACATTCCATGAAACTAATTACTTGAGATGATTTGGGCAAGAATATGCTGATACCAGAATTCACTCAACATATTAAGTATCCTCCATGGATGAACCAGGCACCATGCCTAGTTAATGACACTCTTCAACATTAAACAAAAAGGAAAATACTTTAGCCTACTAAAATATCTTGTCTAAATAGAGATGTAAGGGAAGGAGAAAGCCCAAGAAGGTTTTTTCCTAAGCAAAGTTCTTATTTTGTTTTAAGTCAGATCAGTGCTGTGATTATATGAAATATTTATTAGCCTCTCTAATTTACAAACTGAGCTATCATGTTAGCATCAAAGGTAATACATAGGTGTATGGAAAGGATGGACTTGGATTCAAAATATCTGAATCTCCTCTACTTGTAACAGACTATGTAAAGTTGAACATCGTCTGAGTATCAGTCTCCTCATCTATAAACTGAAAATATAGGAATACATAGTCCCATATATAGTATGCATCCAATACTTTATTTAACAATTTAATAAGCATCTACTATGTGCCAGATACTGTACTAGGTACTGGGTGTACTCAAATGAGCAAGATATGATCCTTGTCCTGAGTTTAGCAGGAAATATAGACATATTAACCTAAGGCTCATAAGCCTGGGTCACTTACAAAACATTCTTACTCATTTCATTAGTCTGTCTATAGAGTCCCTTAAACTTTTTCTCTTTAATCTCAGTTCTATATTTTTCTTTTTAATCCTTTTACCCATAATCGCTTTGTCTTGTCTTACTTCATTGTCTAAGATCTCCAGTACAAGCTACATATATAGAAGTAACAATAACAGAATTCTTTGTCTTGATCTCAGCCTAAACAGAAATCGTTCTAAAATCTCACCATTAAGTATACTTACTGCAGGTATTTATTATATACGCTTTGATTCCCAGTTTGCCAAAAATTTGTGATGAATGAATTTTTAATTTTGCCAAATGCTATTTCTGCAGCTATCATCAAGGACTGTGAGATTTTACCTTATTTTCAGGTTAACAAGTTAGCCTGCCACAATTTCACAGATGTTGGTGGAAGCTGTGAGACTCCTGGGTCAGAGTCAAAAGACTGTTTTACCCATGGCGCAGCAAGCAGCATGAATATCAGCGTATTTGTGTCAGGTCCAAATCTCATGGGAAAAATACGAATGGGTCCAGCCAGATACCTGCACAGGCAGTAGGGTGCATTACAAGGGAGGAATCCTGAGCTTAGGGAAACCAAATCTTAAAGTGCCTTCCCTCTGCTCTGCAGGGAGACATTATCTTCATCATACTGGAAAGTAAGCATGCCTGCCTTTCACTCCAGAGAGAAACACTATCTCTATTCTCCAAGGCTGTTCACTTTACAAACATGCTTAAAAGTCACAAACAAAAGTCAGTCAGTGTCTGTTTGCAAGATGTGTAGAAACATGAGGATTGTGTTCTAGCAATTTTTCTAATATGGTGAATAATAACATCAATACATTTTCTAGAGTAGAAAAACCTCACATTCCTTGGATAAATTCTACTTTATCATGGTGCAATTTTTATACACTTCTGGATTGTGATTTTCTAACTATTGTGTGTGTTTTGCATCTCTGATTTAAAAAGAACTTTATCGGGCTTCCCTGGTGGCGCAGTGGTTGGGAGTCCGCCTGCCAATGCAGGAGACGTGGGTTCGTGCCCCGGTCCAGGAGGATCCCACATGCCGCGGAGCGGCTGGGCCCGTGAGCCATGGCCGCTGCGCCTGCGCATCCGGAGCCTGTGCTCCGCAACAGGAGAGGCCACAACGGTGAGAGGTCCACGTACTGCAAAAAACAAAGAACTGTACCTATAATTTATATTTCTTTTATTGTCTTTGTCCAGTTTTGGTATCAAAGATATACTAGCCTTATAAAAAAAAAGTTAGGTAAGTGTTTCTCTTCCTGTAGTTAATAAGTATATATGAAAATTTTTCTGTTATTTGAAGATTAGAATTAAAATTAGCCCAGAAAACCATCTGTGCTTTGTGTCTTTAGGGGAAAGGAAACTGGATTATTAAATTACATTTCTTTAGTAGTTATCCATTTAATTCTCCTTATGTTGATTTTGGTAATTTTCTTCTCAAAAATTATTTATTTCCTTTAATTTTTCAAACATATATGCATAAAGTTATTTATAGTATTCATTTATGTTTTTTAAAATCTTCACTCTATTTGTACTTATATAGTCTCTTTATTATACCCATATACCGTCTATATATTTCTTCTATATTCTCTCTTAAAAAATCCCAAATGTTTCTTTGTGTCTTCTTTTTTCTTGTTCAGTCTTTCTAGGAGTTTCTTATAGAATTAATTATTTCAAATTACTAGTTTTGAATTACGTTGATCTTCTCTGTGTTTGGGGTTTTTTTACCTCACTAATGTTTCTCTCATCTTCATTATTTCTTTGTATAGTTTTTATGTTCATCTATTCTATTTTTATTCTTCTAGTTTCTGGGATGGAACATGAATCATTCATTTTCAGAACTTCTTTTTAATAAAGTTATCTCTGAAGACTGCTTTAGCTGCATCCACATTTTTTATATATAGCGGTTTTATTCTTGTGCAACTTTTGCATTGTTTTGTTCTTTTTTTACCCCAAAGTTATTTAAGTTTGTTACTAGAGATGATATATAGATACATAGATGTAGAGGTATATATGGTACATAAAGAGAGTTAGAGGTAGAGATATATAGATATTATTAATTTTACTTTTCATTGCTTCCATAACCTTACGTGTTTTTGTATTTTTATATGCTTATTCTATCAGTTTCACTATCACTGAGGATTTATAAGTTATTCCCTTTAGTTCTTGCTTATATAATTTGAGAGTTTTGTTGTATACAAACATATATATTGATTTTTGTGATGGTAGATTATTTCTTTTTAAGATTATTTGGTAGTGTTTCTCTTTACATACATATATATATGTATATGTACATATTTTTTCTTACTTTAAACTGTATTTCATTTGAGGACCTTAGCTTCCTTTAATTTACATTTGCACACTAGATCTGCTGGCATCCCTGCAATTTCAACCTTTCAAGCTCATTCTGGTTTTGCTATTTCTCTTGGATGCAGGGTTAAAGCTGATTGCGTTTTATAACCAACCTGATAATTGAACTTCTAACAGATGAGTTTAATCAATGTACATTTTTTGTGATTATGGCATTAGTAGTGTATTTGGACTTACTTCCACAATCTGATTTTTTTCTTTTTTACTTTTTTTAATCATATTGTTTCATTGTCCTTTCTTCACTGACTTTCTTCCTGTTAGATTATTTTTATACCTGTATTTTTTCCTTCTGCTCATTTAAAAGCTATAGATTGCATTGCTATTATTTGGTGATTCACTTTATCATATTAAGATTCAAACTAAACTAAAATTTTCTAAAAAGATCTTGAATTATGTAGTACTTCTGTCCTATTCATAGTTAAAACAAGAGTACAGCACACTGGGAACCCTTGAACAGCTCCATATCTTATTATTTTTATATAGAGCCTCGCTTTTAACTTTTTTAAACGAAGAAAGAATTTTTTGTAATCAATAGTTAATTGAATTTGCCAACATATTTAATTTATTTCTGGGTTCATTCTCATTTCCCATGCTCCACATCCTTCCTCTATGTTCACTTTTTTCTTGCCAGAGGAAAAAATCTTTTAGTGGATGTGAATGAGAAATTCTCTTACTCTCTGTGCCTCAAATTCTCTTTATTTTCCATCACTTCTGCATGATTTTTGTGTATACAATCCTAAGTTTACTTAGATCTTCTCTCAGTACTTCTAAGCCCCATTCTCCCTGGCATCAATGGCTGCAGAGTAAAAGGCTGCTGTTTGTCTCGTTGTTAATTTGCAGTTAATTTATTTACTCTGATAACGTTTAAGATTTTCCTTTATTCTTAATGACCTAGTTCCATTATATGTCTAAAAGTGAATTTATTTTGATTTATACAGTTTTATACTCAGAGTATGTGAGAGATCATCTTAAATCCTAGAAATTTTATTAACAATTATATTTCACATATTGATCTAACATTTCTTCCATTCGCTCTCTTTTTTCCTTGCAACTCAGATAAATACTGGAGCTTCTCAACTAATCTCTCATGTTTCTTAACCGCTCTTTCATATTTGTTCTTGGTACCAAATGACGGATGAGCACTTCAGTTCTACCTTTAAGTTTACTATTCTCTTTTTGACTGTGTCCCTTCTGGAGTCTGTCCAACATATTGCATTTTTATTTCATTGACTACATTTTTATTTCCAAGACATTGGACTGGATCAGCCGGGACATTATTTTATTGCTGTCTGGTTTTATCTCACACTGTTCTGTTCTTTTAACAATGATTTCAAAGTCTTTCGCAGGCTTCTCTAAAATTAATCAGAGCATGAGTTTAGATTCTGATCATCTGTTCATTTGTTTTCTGCTCATTTTATTTGGGCTGTCTTCCTTCGCATCAGATTTTTTTAATGAGTTTGGATATTTTAGTTCATAGGCTAATTTCTAGTAGAAGATCATTTTTATTTGATTTCCCTTTCTTCCTTCCATGCCTTATTCCTGCATGCCTAGTGGATGGAACTGCAGTAGCCTCCACCCAGTCAATACAGAGCTAGTTCTTCTGATGACAGTGACTGCCACGTGTGATACTAAAACATAGCTCACTTCCTTCAGAACGCCTTTCGTGAGGTCCAGCTCTAGATTAAGGGCCACTTTAATGCTCTTCCTCTTGGATACTATAATACAATTGCTATTTACTCTTTTTATTGGGGTAAAGCTGCTTTACAATGTTGTGTTAGTTTCTGCTGTACAAGAAAATCAATCAGCCATATGTATACGTATATCCCTTCCCTCTTGGACCTCCCTCCCACCACCCCTCCATCCCACCCATCTAGGTCACCACAGAGCACCGAGCTGAGCTCCCTGTGCTATACAGCAGGTTCCCACTAGCTATCTGTTTTACACATGGTAGTGTATATATGTCAATCCCAATCTCCCAATTCATCCCACCCCCCTATTCTCCCCCATTATGTCCACACATCCGTTCTCTACGTCTGCATCTCTATTCCTGTCCTGAAAATAAGTTCATCTGTACCATTTTTCTAGATTCTACATATATACGTTAATATACAATATTTGTTCTTGATTTCTCCCCCAGCAACACTGTATACTCTGTAAGGGCAAGGACCCTGGCCATCTGCTTCACTGTTATATAACTCAGCACCAAGAGCAATGCCTGAAACAAAGCAGCACTTATTAAATAGCTGCTGAATCGAATGTTTGAATCACTGAGTAACGTGTCTGATGGTGTTGCCGTTGTACCGTTTTCTCAGGACCCATGTGGTTAATTTTGGAGCTCTCTATACATCAGGACTCTCCTAGATGGCAGATGCTGGCCTCTGAATAGTGATTTAGTAAGCATTTGGCTTCTGGTTCAATCATTCCTTCTTTCTTTCTGAGTTATTTTCACGTTGGGTAGACCTGACGGGCTAGCAGCTATGACATCTGGCAGGAGAAGATGATAATATCTCCTACTCTGTGTTTTGTTCCTGTGGTGTAATTACTACGAAGATTATAGATTAAACCTGTTCCTAGTTATTACAATTCCCTCTTTGAAACCCCAAAATGAGGGGTTTCATTCTATACAAAGATCTTTTCATTTCCTTTTGAACAGAAACTAACTAAAATTAGCTCCAAGTCATTACTGGGCTGTCAAAATGAAAGTGCCTTCAGCATACCCACTTCCTGTCAATACTACCTCACAAAACTAGGATCATTTAAGCCTTCTCACAAGCGGCAGTTAGGAAGAACATCGTTGTGTTTGTACCTCTCTGGTTTACTGAAGATCATATTGAGATAGTTTGCAAAAACTTGGGACACTGTCTCTTGATGTTTACAATATATTCTACTTTTATTTACATATACTGTTTTGTTTTCAATACCTCTGGTAATTACTACAATGATTAATAAACATACAGATGTTTCCTTTTAACCCACAGAAAAGTTGTTCTTGTTTTGTTTTTGTTTTCTTTCAGGTTTAGTAGTAATTTTTATCCCAATATTTACGCTAAAATTATGCTTTAAAGAAAGCTTAATTTTTATCAAACATGCATGTTATCAAACATGCATCTTTAATGAAGACAACAGTCATCATTAAAGCTTAATTTTTATCAAACATGCATGTTATCAAACATGCATCTTTAATGAAGACAACAGTCATCATTAAAATTTTTTAAAATCCTTTAGAATACTCACTAAAACACTGTCTATCCTAAAATCTATATGCCTCTAAGGCCCTAAAATCTATATGCCTGTAAGATAACACTGAAAAAAATTCAACCTGTTTCTGCCTTTTTTATACAATGAGGAAAATATAATTTTTTGTCTCTGAGGTATTTGATTATTTTCCTAAATTTATCATATTTCTGTTCTCTTAATTATGTATAGAAAGTTCACAGCAATGATTTCTTCCAAATATTACAGCCATCTTTACAGTCCTTCATTGTATGTAGAGACCAGTTTAGTATATAATTTATATCCTCAAACCTTAATATATATATTCCATGGTTCCAATTTCTGAGGGTTTTTTTTTACTAGCTGTACAGATTTTCATAATAAAACCAGTCATAGTCCTTAATGATTAGATACAGATTAGAGTGATGAAAGAAAACTGTAAGCAGAGAAAGAAAGTAAAAGCACTTATTAATTTCTCTCAGAAGCTGCTTCTTTATGCAGTTGCACTCGGGGAATCAGAAAAGATCACATTTTCAGTAAAATCATATTAAAAAAATTATAATGACAGCATGAATATTTACTGCAATCATGAGACATTCAAAATTCTCAGAAGTTGTAAATATAGATCTGAAGACTATCAGAAATAAAGTATATTTAACTAAAGTATATTATTGATTAAAGTCTATCTAATGTTTAAATGTTGAAGAATATAAAAAGGAAGAGTCAGGCATGAAAAAAACATGAATTTGTATCTCATAATATTATCCAACCACCAAGGTAACGACAGATTGACTACAAACCATGGGGAGAACTGGAATGTCAATTCTTAGACTCCTAAGTGTGATTCTATGATAATAAACACATCATTATAACTTAAAGTAATTTGCTTCTATGCAAAGTATTGAATGCCTACTCTGTGCATAGAGAAAAAGTCACTATTCTTTGCCTCAGGGAATTCACAGAGTAATGGGAAATAAAGGCAAATTCCAATGGTAAATACATTTTTATGAATAAATCCTTAATTCTGCACATTAATAAAAGACATGTGTGCTTCTGTAATTTATAATTACAAACAAGTGATCTTTTATATTAATAATAAAAACCTCCGTTCCAATTAGGCACTAATGTAGAACAGTCACTCACTTCCCATCTGCCATCCCATTTGCTAATGTATACAGGAAGAAGACAATTAGCTATTGAGTGCCACAAACTAGATATTCTCTTTTGCAAAATAAGTGTTATGAAATGCTTATAAAAGAACATTTGGTGAGAAGAAATGAGGTTATGAGCCTTTGTTTATTCCACATTAATATAAAAATTTCCTGGTTTCGTAATTAATGAATTACAGAAAATCTTCTGTGGTATCTCCCCATCCCAAGCACGTCTCCTAAATTATGTTGAAATTTTAAATAATGAATCATCACCCACTCCAAGAAAGTTCATGTAGGATAGTAACATTAATGACTACCACGATCCTCTTATTCAGGCAACATTAGCTGACACCTTCATAAGTAGAATGAATGTGTACCACAGTCTTCCCTCAAAGGAAGTCTATACCAGATAATAGGAAAGGAAAATGGAATAGGCAGCATCATCATTTGCCCAGATGCCCACTTCCACACAAGCAAAAGGCTGAACAGAACTTGCAGCACGACTGTTTCTGTAATTTTAGTAATTCATAGCAACTAGCCTTCCCTCTTTAAAGCCAAATTCCCTTATGGACTCTCTAGCTCATTGGAAATGGCTTGATTTACTTTGTGTTGTATATAGAATATGCCTGGCACAAACAACCTTCATCTTGCATCTAAAGGTTAAAAGAGCCCCCCCTCCAGAAGGGGGTGAGGAGGGATAAATTGGAAGATTGGGATTGACATATACACACTACTATATATAAAACAGATAATTAATAAGGACCTACTGTATAGCACAGGGAACTCTACTCAATACTCTATAATGGCCAATATGGGAAAAGAATCTAATAGAAGTAGATATATATATAACTGATGCACTTTGCTGTACACCTGAAATTAACACAACATTGTAACTCAGCTATACTGCAATAAATTTTTTTTAAAAAAAAGAGTCCCCCTCCCCCAAATATAATCCAACCACCATATGCACAAATATTCATCAACAAGACAGCCACCTAATGTCAAGTTTAGCAACTACATCCTAAGATACATTTGCCAGGTCACTTCAGAAGCTGCCTGCCAGTCTTAAAAACCTCAGTCTCCAGGTGATACCCTTTACCCTCTAGGTCTCATGTGGAATTATCCACACCTACTTGTTATCATTCTGTAACCTATAGACTAAATGATCACCTAACCACCATCACGACACTGAATATACAACTGTGAAAGAACACTAATGAGCTAGCCGCAGGAACTTCTATTAAAAAGGGGAAAAGAAAAGGCAGGAAAGGGACAGAATAGTCAGGAGTGGGGAGGTGGTAATTTTTTAATTTCCAAATACCCATGCACTGAAAAAGGAAAAGAAACTGAAGGGTAAGGGAAGCTACCTCTTTCATCTCTGCAAGTGAACATAAGGCTGGGGCTGAACTTAGACTTTCTTCTTCTGTAACCTGTTCTATGTTCCTCCCACCTTCTGCCAGCATCTCACAGGACCTGAGTCTGTGGGATAAGCCAACGTTCCTTCCCACTGGAACTGAGCCCTCAGCGGCTCACTTAAGACTGCAGTACTTTTTCGTTTTTTTGCAAAAAGCAGGAAGCACTGTTTCTTTGGCAAGATCAAATAAATTGGCCAACAACATAGTCCTTGTCTCTGTGTAGTTCCCTAATGGTATAAGAAGCCCCCAAATACCCAGATAGCCATCTCAGGTTCAACTTTAGTGGTATCGTTATAAAATTCAGACAAGGCTGACAGTGTGCACCATGAGCTGGCTGGTCCTGGATGCCCAAGAGAAGAAGATTCCCGTCCTCTGCTCTCGATTCGTACCACTAATTGGACAGGGAATCACTTGTCCATTTGTAAACAAGTCCTGCCAATGTTTCCTCTTCGTTCTCTTTCAAAACCATGCCCTCCTGGCCCCTCTACTGCCACAGCTCTGGTTCAGCTCTTCACCATTCTCCTCAGGGTTACTCATGACAGCTCCAACCACGCCCTTATCACACAGCCCTGTAAGGGACGTTTTACCTGTCTATGTATGACACAATATCTTATAAGCTCCCTGAGGGCAGGCATTGTATCTTATATGACTTTTTCTACCAGCACATTATAAACTGCTGGACACACATTAATCAAAAATATTTTTGTAAAATGAATGCGTCTCTCAGCTTTTCTCCTCCCTCTTACCAGTCCAGTCCCGCCCTTCTAATCTAGCCTCTACAATGCTACTAAAATATAAACCTGATCACTCATGCACCTGGAGAAAACCCCTTTATGATACCTAAAAGCTTTCAGAATAACGTTCAGGTGTTCATACCTACCACCAGTCCTGTCTCTGTCTTCTGCCTGCCCTGGGGGAAATCTCATTAGGCTCCGACCCTACCAAAGCACTTCTCCACAAACCACGCTCTCACGAGCATACCTCCAAGCCTTCATTCATTCAAGCAGTCCCCTCTGCCTCAGATGCCCTTGCTACCTTGATTCCCCAAACTAATGTCTTTATCCTTCAGCATTCAGGTCAAGTGTCAGTCTCTCCAGGAAGCATGCCCTAACTCTTCAGTCTGGATTAGATGCTTCTCTGGGCTTTCAAAACATTCCAGGCATACGTTTAGCCAAACATTTATCACACTGAATGGTAATTTTCTTTCGACTTATGCATGGCCCCACTTAGACTGAAAACTCACTTAGGCACAGTATTTGGGAATATCAGTTGTTCCATAAATTGACAATGAATATAAGAATGAATATAAGCATGATTTGTCATTTCCAAACCCACTATTACATTGGAGTCTCACTTTAGTCTCATGAAATTAAATGAACAGATACCAGAATCCTTATTATGATGATAAGAAAACAAAAAGGGCATCTTCCACAAGATTATACCATTAGTAAATCAAGGATCTAAGTTTCAAATCCAGGCCCCTCTGGCTTCAAATGCAGTCCTCATAATGTCATTATTCAAGGATGCCTTAGCACCTCACTGGCACAGAAATTCAGCAACCTCATGGACCAAACTGCCTGCAACTCACTCCACATTCTATGAAGTACTTGGCTATTAACCTCAACATGCCTGAATTATTCTGCTTTTTCTTCACTCATCCCTAGTCAGCACTATGTTGACCCTGTCTGTATAAGGTGGTTAACTAATATGGTTACAGCACAGTGCTAAGGAGAGCAGAATTAAAAGGTTAGGACATGTCTATGAAGCTAGGTTGGATTAATTTGTCCAACACTACACACACCTTCTTAACTGCACCAACTTCCTGGCAAACAACGTATCCTTGGCCAACAGAGAATGGTTGAGATAATGTGAACTGATCCTGGCAGATCCAGAAATTTGTTCATTGAACTGTGCATTCTAAAGCAAATAAGAAGATGAAGCAATTCTAGAAGCCAATTACTCTGCATTTCCAGGAGTGTCTTACCAAGCAAGAGAGAGAGAGAGAAAGAGAGAGAGAAAATTTCCTCCAGATTTTGAAAATATTTACTCACTGGACTTCTGACATCTGTGCATTACTGCTACAAAGAAAGTTAACATCACCACACTTTTAAGTCCTCAATATTACCTCTCCACACCATTTTTTTCTCTCTCTCTGCTTAAGGTTTTTGTAAAGTGGAAGGAGTCTACACACTGCATTTACTGACTGATTCAAAGAAAATTCCAGAACATTTTCAAAAGAAAAACTATAGTAACAATAGCTCCTATTCAGAGTATGTACTCAGTATCCAGCACTGCGACAGGGGCTAAATATGTGTTGACAATTACAAACTCAAACTACATAAAGAAGTCTTATTTATCTACTTTTACAGGTGGGATAACTGATGTGCTGAGAGGATATAGAGCTTTCCCAATATCTCAAGTCTGCTAAGTAAAAGATCTTAGACTTTGAATAGGTGTTATCTAATTCCAAAGACCATGCTTTATGCCACTGCACCACTACGGCACGTAGTAAATCCTCAATATTTTTGTGTAAATGAACCAGCTGTGGCTGAACCTGTTGTTACCTTAAGATGTGGAAGCTATTCATAAAAATGAAGCTTACTGACACTGCACCAGATATAACTGCCCAAAATACTGTGTTAAGGAACATACTTCAGGCTTTTATCACATTACTTTCACCTCAGTGAAAGTACACCTCACCCAGGACAACCCTGAATGTTTAGTTATGCTACTAGTTTTATACCTAATCTACCTTTTTCATTAAAATCCAGTGAAGCAGACAACTGAGATAATTACTGCACAATCCTCTTAATTAAAAAGTTTAGCTTCTAATTAAGAGTCATTGTTTATCTCATCAGGAAACAGGATTCATGACAGAGTTGCCCTTTCGTTAATTTTTTAGGCTTTTTTGAGGCTGGACATAGCATGTGATACTCCTACCCATGTGAGCATTTGTGTTTACACATGCACATATGCTTGAGTATATTAAGGAATGTTTTAATTGTATCAAAGGAAAAAATTAATAAAAGCATGAAACCCAATGGAAACTCTCTCAGTGAAACCCTTGACCCAGTACTTATGTCTCAGCTAATTGCAAAATGTTCAAAAGTGAATTATTTATACCTCAGTTGCTAATCGGATACATAATTATATTCACAAATGAACAAAAGCTGCCTTAAAACTTTTTCTCACAAGTTATGCATTTAAACAAAGATTGCTGAATATCTACTCGAGTTTAGGCAGCATAAAGAAATAATTATTATTTCCCTAGACGCCCATTTCTGGAAAATTTCTTTTCACCATGAGAATCAGGCACATAGGACTTCAGAAGTAAGTCACAGTCTCCTTGGAATAGAGAAAACCCCGTCCATTCAGATGTTAAATACAACCATGATACATGGTCCCTTGGGGATCCCAGCTTCATTACTCACTGCTACTGCACTGCAGCCTCCAAGTGCACGTGTTGTCCCGTAATTCATAACCAAACACTGGCAAGTGCTTTAAGTCACTATCCTTTGCCTCAACAGTAAGAGACCATTCTTTAAATCTCACGATGATAATTCATGAATCCATTGCTCTATTAAACTTGGATAAAATTAATTATTGGAATTGGCTTAAGGATAATTTCAATGTTATGCATAGAACCACACTAAAAAGTTCCTATGTGGAAATATTTGGCTTCTATCAGCGATGACAATGACTAGCATGGCCCTTCACAAAACTCAAAGTTGACAACAGACAGTTTAAATAGTTTAAGCTGAGGTGGAAAAAATCCCAATCAAATTTTCCATGCTAGCAGTTATCTGACCTAAAAGGTATGGGGAGGGGGAAGGGGAGGTAGAGGCAACAAATAAATTTCAATTCATCATCTGCAACAGAGGTTGTAAAACCGTCCTCTGAAGAGGAAAGATGCAGGAATTTGGGGAAGTGACAACCTGCCCCCAACAACAACAAAATGCTTTCCTTTTCTTCCTCTACAATTCCCATTGCCCTCTAACCCCAAGAAGAGTGGACACTATAGCTTTCTAACAAACTAAGCAAATACTTACTTAGCACTTACTCTTGGACGATGGGCTAGGATGATTGTTAAGTGTTCAGCATCTTCCTTAAGGACTTCAAAAATCACTTTAAATTGGAAAGGGGACCAAGATCAAGGGATAAAAATTAAACTTTCCCTTGAAAAAGTCTTGAAAGTAATCACTGCTCTCAGTATGAAAACAAGATGGAGATAGAAAAGACTTACAATCTAGGGTGGAGTATTTTTCCTCCAAAGTTAGTAAACACACCTGATTATACATATCAGGCTTCCCTTCTATGAAGCATCATTCCTAAGACATAAAACAAACAACACAAAAGCATAGGTTTAAATATGCATACGAGTCAGACTTCCAAATGAAAATTCAGATCTTTACACAAATTCAGAGGTGCATTTTATTCTGGAAATGATTTGTAGATAGTTCCAGATGTTTTCCCTTCCAGAAAATAGTAAACTCTGCTTAGCATCCGTTCTGGTGGTGTAAGCAATGGCTCTTTTTAAATCCTGTCTGCGGCACCGTAGCCCACTGTTATTACAGTCATTGCTTCACCTGAACCTGTACTGTATATTGATGCTGAAAGAATCTGCTCAGATAAATTACTGACTGGCAGCAGATGAGCTGATAAGGAGAGCACCATTATTTTGCAAAATGGTCAGTGCAGGGTGCTGTAAAATAAAAATATAACCAAGGGATGCTTCACAGACGTAGCACATTTTATGGCAAAGGAGCTGATGAATAATGTGTCTCTGGAGGCCGTGCACTCTACTTTCTTGCACTGACGGCAGCACACAGGACAAGGCTATGCTGCTGGAAGCATCCGGCCACTGGGGTTAATTGGCTTGTAAATTCTTTTGGCAGCAGAATACTGATGGCTGGATAGACAGATTATTAAAATAAAGGAAGACAAGGGGCATAAATGAGAAAGATTCTTGGATAGGTGTTGAGGCTTCTCCTGCCTAACTCAGCTGTTAGGAAAGATGAGGATAACTAATAGCACAGCCATCGTTTCTTGAGTACTTACTAGGTTCCAAGCACTGGGTGTGCATACCCTGATGGTTAATTTTACGTATCAACTTGACTGGATCACAGGGTGCCCAGATATTTGGCTAAATATTATTTCTGGGTATGTCTGTGAGTATGTTTCAACCTAAAAGTAGCATTTGAACCAGTGGACTCTGTAAAGCAGATGGGTCTCCCCAGTGTGAGCAGCCATCATCCAATCCCTTGAGGGTCAGAACAGAAAACAAAGGTAGAAGAAGGAGGAATTCAGCCCTTCCTGCCTGACTGACTGAGCTGGAACATCATCTCCTGCCCTGGATATTCCTGGTTCTCAGGCCTTCAGACTTAGACTAAATTATACCACTGGTTTCTGGGGTCTCCAGTTTGCAGATGACAGATTGTGGGACTTCTTGGCTTCCATAATTGTAGGAGCCAATTCCTTATGATAAATCCCTTCCTAGATATTTCCTACTTGTCCTGTTTTTTCTATAAAAGCCTGATTTTTATATATATATATATATATATATATATATATATTCATTTACTTAATCTATGAGGAATACTCCTATGAGGAAGATATTATTATTCTCATTTTATAAAAAAGGAAACAGCCTTAGAGCAGAGAAGTAACTGGCCCAAGTTATTACACGGCCAAGATAAAGAATTAGAACTAGTACTGCCTGATTCCAAAACCTATACTCTTAACCACTTGGCTCTTCTGAGTCTGATATTCAGAGTATCTTGGAATGAAAATTTACATTTTTCTTAGAAGGCAAGGAGTTGCAGTTGCCAAAACAGAGGCTTAAAATGTATATATTAAAAAGAAAAACAGGAGGCACTTAATTCCATTTTTTAAAAAATCACCCAGAAGCAAAAAAGCAAAAATATTCCATCCATAGAATAAATCTTTCTAGTTTTAGCAAAATAATTTTTGTGAATTTCACATTATACTTTTAGCATCATTAATGTTAGCAAGCATGAGTTGACCAGGTCAGTCCCCCACGAAAATATAGATAATGTTAAAATACAACAAAGCACATCTAATGGAAACATACAATAAGTTATTGACATTTCTCTCTGCTTGTAAATATATTTATCCACCTGCACCCCAATTGTGACATGATTTATTTAAAAGGAAGTGGAGACCTTCAGCCAATATGGTATAAGTCTCATGTTCAGAAAGTGGTAAAATTACCCTAGAGAAGTGGGCAATTTGTAACAATTATATAACTTATTTTTATTGACCAAATTGAGAGAAGATGGATGGATGGATGGATGGATAGACAGATAGAACAACTAAAGGGAATTTTCATTTAAAAGAAAACATTTCAGATCCTTAAAACTTACCTATTCCTAATTCCCCAACATACCATTTAGTCCCCACAAGGCAAAGCGGACTATATTTAGCTTAATAATTTCCTATTGCTGCTGTAACAAACTACCACCACAACACAAATTTATTATCTTACAGTTCTGGAGATCAGAAGTCCAAAAATGGATTTTTACGGCTAAATTCAAGTTGTTGGCAGAACTGCATTCCGTCTGGAGGCTCTTGATGAAAATCTGTTTCCTTGGCTTTTCCAGCTAAGAGAGGCTGCCTGTATTCCTTGTCTTGTGGCCCCTTCCTCCATCTTCAAAGAGCACCACTTTAACCTCTGCTTCCATCATCACATCTCCTTCTCTGACTCTGACCCTCTTGCCTTCTTTTTATAAAAACTCATACGGGGCTTCCCTGGTGGCGCAGTGGTTGAGAATCTGCCTGCCAATGCAGGGGACATGGGTTCGAGCCCTGGTCTGGGAAGATCCCACATGCCACGGAGCAACTGGGCCCGTGAGCCACAACCACTGAGCCTGCGCGTCTGGAGCCTGTGCTCCGCAACAAGAGAGGCCGCGACAGTAAGAGGCCCGCGCTCCGCGATGAAGAGTGACCCCCGCTTGCCACAACTAGAGAAAGCCCATGCACAGAAATGAAGACCCAACGCAGCCAAAAATAAATTAATTAATAAACTCCTACCCCCAACATCTTCTTTAAAAAAAAAAAAAAAAAAAACACTCATATGATTATACTGGGCGCACCTGAATAATCTGGGGTGATCTTCCTATCTCAAAATCCTTTACTTGATCACATCCACAAATCTCCTGTTGCCATATTCACAGATTCTAGGGACTATAGGATGTGGACATCATTGGAGAGCCATTCTCCTGTTTACCACAAACTCTCTGTAAGACAACCACTGCTACGGGCTGGGGGAAGGAGGAGAGCCAGGATCTTCCTTCTCTGAGGAGGCTAACTTATTACTAATCACAAAGGTGGCCAAAGGGAGCTAGACCTCAGGGATCAGCCTCAGCACTTCTCTTGTATATTCACTGCCTTTGGTGATCTCATCCAGTTTCACAGTCTTAAATACCACACACAAGCCAAGGCTTCCAAAAATATCTCTCCTGATTAAATTCTGTATCCAACGGCCTCCTCAAGACACCCACATGTATGTCTCGGAGGCACCTCTGACTCAACATGTCTAAAATTGAGTTCCTGACTCCCCCTTACCCAAACCTGTTTCCCTCACAGTCTTTTCCACCCTACCCCCCTTATTAGCAAATCTCTCCTTCCAGTTGTTCAGACCAAAAACCTTGGAGTTACCCTTGACTCCTTTCTTACTCTCACAGGCTCCTTCCAATCCATCAGTAAATCCTGTCGGCATTCCATTAAAAATGTATCCGGAATCCTTTTTCTCCTCATCTCCTCCCCTGCTCTCACTCTGATCTAAGCCACCAGCATTCCTCTCCTGGGTTTTTGCAATAGCCTACTAACTGGTCATCTTCCTTTCACCCGTCCTCCCTATGGCATACGCTACACACAGCAGCCAGCATGGTCTTGATGAAACCTAAGTGTAGTGGATGCTGGGGTTGTGGGGGGGGGCCAGGGCACAGCCCAGATCCTGCCTTCAGGATGGAGTCACCTGCTACCCCAGCAGCCGGGAATGATGGACCCCAGCAGCCGGGAATGATGGACGCCAACGGCTTACATTTGAAATCCCTCTTGGGACTGCCCTCATTCAACAGGCGCTGCCTCGCTGAAGTTTATGCCCTTCCTTAACGTCTAACCAAGGACTAATTAATGTGGGGATACAAAAGCCCCACCCCTTTTCTTCAACTGGGGATGACTCTGAGGGGTTATGCCGGCTCCAAGACTCCCTGCGGATCATTTGAAGTCTCCGTCTCGACTGTACCGCATTGCAGCTTCTTCCTCTGCCTGGTCCTGCCCAAAGCTCCCTCAGAGGTGTTGTTACTGAGAACATTTCCAAAATAAATCTACTGCACACAACCGTACATCTCAGAGCCTGTTTCCAGGAGAATTCAACTTAAGACACTCCATCAGATTACATTGCTCCTCTGGTCAAAACCCTCCAATCATTCTCCATTCATATAAAAACCACAGTCCTCACAATGACCTACAGGTACTAATGGAAATGGGCCCTGTTGCCTCATCCCCTACTACTCCTGTCCCCGCTACACTGGCCAAGAACATGCTAAACACACTCCTTCCACTCCTCTTTCTGGAATGCTTTCCCTCAACATATTCACATGGTTTACTCACTCACCTCTTCCAAGTTTGGGCTCAAATGCCATTTTCCCAGAAAAGGCTTTCCTGACCATTCTATGGCACTAGAATTGCCCTGCAATCCCATACTCCATACCCTAATTTGTTCCTCTCCATAGCGCTTACCCTGTCTAACACCCACTATAAAACACTATTTACTATGTGTATTATCTTTCTTATCTCACTATAAGCATTTTGTCTGTGTCTCTTTCATTTACTGCTGTATCCTCCATGCTTCAAACAGTGCCTGGTACATAATAGGTTCTCAAAATACTCGTTGAATGAATGAATGAGTGCTGACTGTATGCCGGACACCTCCGGGGGCATATTTACATATATTATCTCATTTAACATTTACAACAACTCTGAGAGAGAAGTATTATGGTATCCATTTTTCAACTGAGAAAACAGAGGCTCATATAATTATACCAGACTATCACATATGTAAGAAATAATAGAACCCAGATGTGAGTCCCTGTTGGTCCAAATTCAAAGCCATATTCTTTCAATTAGACTAGATTCAGGTACAGGCATTAAGCACATAAAGTGAATGACCTGCTCAGAGAGGCTGCCTTACTGTAACTATGTTACTCTCTCCCCAAACAAATCTAATCTCAACAGAAAAGAAAATTCTAAAAAAGAGGTGGAGAGACTGAGTGAGACAGAAATCATGATCAACCATTTTATAAAATGCCATGTGTTTACTGTTACTGTATATACTCTACAAAATGTTTAAATTCCTAGCTTTATAGTAATGCCTGATGTATATGCCCAGAAGGGACTAATTAATATGCAGGTAATTAGTTGTAAACACAAATCTTATCAAAAGCGAATTACATTGTTAGTTGTATTTGGACTAGTAGGGGGCGGGCAAGGAGTACATGTGTAGATAGAAAACAAAAGTCTGGGTTTTATATCTGAGTTAATAGAAAAAAATAACTCAGTCACTGTTGTCCACTTAGGAAAAGAAAGCTTTATGAAGGAAGTGGGATTTCAAGAGCTTTCTGAACTCCAGAGAGGAGGAAGTTTGGCAAGTTGACACCATGGTCTTATTCAGAGCTCAACACCCATTAACTTCAGAGAAAGCTTCTAGCCTGGATCACCCAGGCAGGGTGCAATGCAAATGGGAAATGAGTCTGACCCCACCACAAAAACCTTTACTTCCACACACATGTGGGTCTGATGGAATCCACTGACATAAAAGGAAGGTGAGAAAGCTCTAAATTGGCTTTTACCATCTAAGGATGTTCACACACAAAGCATGCATTGTACCCACTAATGAAAGACATGTGCTAGAGTGGTTACACATTGCAAGTGAATGAAAGCTAATGACATGAAACTGCCACGGTGCCTCTAGACTGACCCCTGTAAAAGCTCAGGCCTGACTTGTAACAGGCAGAGCTAAACCAGTTTATCACTGAATTATGCATCATTTAATAAAGACTGGTGTGACTCAACCTGCCACGAATGCTAAGAGCTTGGGGAAATGTCCTCCAAACTCCCCTGTCCTTTTCCCAAGCTCATCTTTAACCCTGCAGTATCAGATGGACCAAGCGAAGTAGAAGTCTAAACTTTATAAACTATACTAAATAAACTTGAGGTAATCTGACTCTGTGGTTCCTAGGGTCCCTTACTTGAAAATTACTGCTCTGGCAAAGTTAACTCCTGTTTCTGTAACTCAGTGAAGTGTGAATTAAGTGGGAGAGGAGCTGTTCTCTTTTTTGAATCACCAATGGCATCTCAAAACTGTACTTCAAAGTATGTTTCCATATGCCAAATACAAGTGCTGATTTTACTAGTGTCATTTACAGAACCATTATCAAAATATATTTTAAGTTAAATAAAAATGAATCCTATAGGCTTTTAGGCTCTGCCTGTAGTTTTACATTCTTGAGAAAAAAAAATCCTGCTACCTCCATCATTGTCATAGAAATGGAAAAATCAACGCATTACAGGAAGATGTTTCAATAGGAGTGAATCATGCAGGGCTGAGAATAGGGACATCCACATCAATTTATAGACCGTTGGTGATAAATGATTTAGCAAAAATTCAGCTGAAGTCAAGGAAATCATAGTAATTTCTACCATCAGCCTCATACAAAAGCTTTTCAGTGATAGCCAAAGTACATAGTTAGATATGCTCTAGAAAGTTAAACTTCCCAAAATCTCTCTTTATTTTATTTATCTTTTCAGGATACAATCTTTTTTATGAGAACAAATTTGTACCACTGTGGAAACATTCAGGTCCCTTGAAATTTTATAATTCCTTGACAATGACCAAGGATCATGTTTCTCTTTAACTGAAGCAAAAAAATGGATGATGCTAAAATGCATTTATTATTAAGTTCGGCAACCATAGATTATGTTGAAGACTGAAGCACTTGCAATGCTCCTTCATCAGGGAAGACACTCTATTAAAAATCTGCCCATTGTGCTTTTGCATTTCATTCCTTCTTTTTCTTCCAGCAAGGTAATGAAAGCATCAAGAGTTTCTGAAATATTGGATAAAGAAAATTGAAAGCAGCATTCACAGCCCGGAAAACTGTTACTAATCATTAAGGGTTTGTCCCCATCCTTTTATTAGCCTTTATTTCTCTTGAACTACTTTGTTATGTTTTAGGGCAGGAAAAAATATCTGGGATGAGAGACAGAGACTATTCTAAGCACTTTACACATATTAACTCAATTTGTACTCACAATGACTTTATGAGAAAGGTCCTATTACTATCACCATCTTACAACTGAAGAAACCAAGGCACAGAGAGGTGAAGTAATCCACGCAAGGTCAATAGCGATAAGTGGTGGAGACCAGATGCAAATCAAGGCAGTCACACTCCAGAACCCATGCACTCATTCACGCCATACTGTCTCCAGAAAGGCATCAAGGAAAACCTAAAGCTTTCATTTTAAGACTAAACTAAAAAGAAATTCTTCAGTCTCTGTGCATTTTATTAAGGTCCCAAGGTGAGATTACACATTTCAGAACATTTCTCTCAAGTGAAATAATGTGGATCCTGAATTCACTTCAGAATTTTGTACAAAATACAAATATTCTTTTTTTTTAAGATTGTTTTAGCTCTTTATTTTTTTCCCATTTAAATAGATATTATTTTTTAAATAATTTTTAAGTTCACAGCAAAAATGAGCAGAAAGTACAGAGTTTTCATATACTCCCTGTCTCCACACATGCACAGCCTCCCCTGCTCTCAATATCCTGCATCAGAACGGTACATTACAGTCAATGAACGTAGAGTGGCACACCATTATCACCCAAAGTCTACAGTTTACATTAGGGTTAACTCTTGATGTACGTTCTATGGGTCTTTAAAAATGCATCATGGGCTTCCCTGGTGGCGCAGTGGTTGAGAGTCCGCCTGCCGATGCAGGGGACACGGGTTTGTGCGCCGGTCCGGGAAGATCCCACATGCCGCGGAGCGGCTGGGCCCGTGAGCCATGGCCGCTGAGCCTGCGCGTCTGGAGCCTGTGCTCCGCAACAGGAGAGGCCACAGCAGTGAGAGGCCCGTGTAACGCCAAAAAAAAAAAAAAAAAAGGCATCATGACATGAATCCACGATTATCGTATCAAATAGAATAGTTTCACTGCCCTAGAAGTCCTCTGTGCTCTTCCTGCTTATCCCTTCCTCCCTCCTAACTCGGGGAAACCACTGATCATTTTACTGTCTCCGTTGCCTTTTTCAGAATGTTACTTGCTGAGAATACTTTTCAGATTGGTTTCTTTCACTTAGTAATATGCACTTCAGTTTCCTCCATGTACTTTCATGACTTGATAGCACATTTATTTTCAAGGCTGAATAATATGCCATTGCCTGACTGTACCACAGTTTATTCATCCATTCACCCATTGAAGGGCATCTTAGTGGCTTCCAACTTTTGGCAATTATGAATAAAGCTGCATCCTTGTGCAGGTTTTTGTGTGGACATAAGTTTTTTGTTGTTGTTGTTTTTGCGGTACGCGGGCCCCTCACTGCTGTGGCCTCTCCCGTTGCGGAGCACAGGCTCCGGACGCGCAGGCTCAGTGGCCATGGCTCACGGGCCCAGACGCTCCGCGGCATGTGGGATCCTCCCGGACTGGGACACGAACCTCTGTCCCCAGCATCGGCAAGCGGACTCTCAACCACTGCGCCACCAGGGAAGCCCTGGACATAAGTTTTTAAGTAATTTGGGTAAATACCAAGGAGCAAAATTTCTCTATCAAGTTGTAAGAGTATATTTAGCTTTGTAAAACACTGGCAAACTGTCTTCCAAATTACTTGTTGCACTCTGCATATCTTTTTCTTTTTTGGATGAAAAGCATTTTGTTTACTATCATTCTTTATGTTTTGAATTTTATTTTATTTTTTTATACAGCAGGTTCTTGTTCTCTACATCTGTGTCTCTATTTCTGCCCTGCAAACTGGTTCATCTGTACCATTTTTCTAGGTTCCACGTATATGCATTAATATACGATATTTGTTTTTCTCTTTCTGACTTACTTCACTCTGTATGACACTCTCTAGGTCCATCCACATCTCTACAAATGACCCAATTTCATTCCTTTTTATGGCTGAGTAATATTCCATTGTATATACGTATCACATCTTCTTTATCCATTCATCTGTCGATGGGCAATTAGGTTGCTTCCATGACCTGGCTATTGTAAATAGTGCTGCAATGAACATTGGCGTGTATGTGTCTTTTTGAATTATGGTTTTCTCTGGGTATATGCCCAGTAGTGGGATTCCTGGCTCATTTGGTAATTCTATTTTTAGTTTTTTAAGGAACCTCCATACTGGTCTCCATAGTGCTGTATCAATTTACATTCCCACCAACAGTGCAAGAGGGTTCCCTTTTCTCCACACCCTCTCCAGAATTTGTTGTTTGTAGATTGTCTGATGCCCATTCTAACTGGTGTGAGGTGATCCTTCATTGTAGTTTTGATTTGTATGTCTCTAAAAATTAGTGATGTTGAGCAGCTTTTCATGTGCTTCTTGGCCATCTGCATGTCTTCTTTGGAGAAATGTCTATTTAGGTCTTCTGCCCATTTTTGGGTTGGATTGTTTGTTTTTTAAATATTGAGCTGCATGAGCTGTTTATATATTTTGCAGATTAATCCTTCGTCTGTTGATTCCTTTGCAAATATTTCCTCCCATTATGAGGGTTGTTTTTTCGTCTTGTTTGTAGTTTCCTTTGCTTTGCAAAAGCTTTTAAGTTTCATTACATCCCATTTGTTTATTTTTTGTTTTTATTTCCATTACTCTAGGAGGTGGATCAAAGAAGATCTTGCCATGATTTATGTCAGAGTGTTCTTCCTATGTTTTCCTCTAAGAGATTTATAGTGTCCAGTCTTACATTTAGGTCTCTAATCCATTTTGAGTTTATTTTTGTGTATGATGTTAGGGAGTGTTCTAATTTCTTTCTTTTATATGTAGCTGTCCAGTTTTCCCAGCACCACTTATTGAAGAGACTGCCTTTTCTCCATTGTATATCCTTGCCTCCTTTGTCATAGATTAGTTGACCATAGGCATGTGGGTTTATCGCTGGGCTTTCTATCCTGTTCCATTGATCTATATTTCTATTTTTGTGCCAGTACCATATTGTCTTGATTACTGTAGCTTTGTAGTATAGTCTGAAGTCAGGGAGTCTCATTCCTCCAGCTCCGTTTTTTTCCCTCAAGACTGCTTTGGCTATTCAGGGTCTTTTTTGTCTCCATACAAATTTTAAGATTTTTTGTTCTATTTCTGTAAAACATGCCATTAGTTATTTGACAGATATTGCATTGAATCTGTAGATTGCTTTGGGTAGTATAGTCATTTTCACAATATTAATTCTTCCAATCCAAGAACATGGTATATCTCTCCATCTGTTGGTATCATCTTTAATTTCTTTCATCAGTGTCTTATAGTTTTCTGCATACAGGTCTTTTGTCTCCCTAGGTAGGTTTATTCCTAGGTATTTTATTCTTTTTGTTGCAATGGTAAATGGGAGTGTTTCCTTAATTTCTTTTTCAGATTTTTCATCATTAGTGTATAGGAATGCCAGAGATTTCTGTGCATTAATTTTGTATCCTGCAACTTTACCAAATTCATTGATTAGCTCTAGTAGTTTTCTGATGGCATATCTAGGATTCTCTATCTATAGTATCATGTCACCTGCAAACACTGACAGTTTTACTTCTTCTTTTCTAATTTGTATTTCTTTTTCTTCTCTGATTGCCATGGGTAGGACTTCCAAAACTATGTCGAATAATAGTGGCGAGAGTGGACATCCTTGTCTTATTCCTAATTTTAGAGGAAATGCTTTCAGTTTTACACCATTGCGAAGGATGTTTCTGTGGGTTTGTCATATATGGCCTTTATTATACTGAGATAGGTTCCCTCTATGCCCACTTTATGGAGAGTTTTTATCATAAATGGGTGTTGAATTTTGTCAAAAGCTTTTTCAGCATCTATTGAGATGATCACATGGTTTTTATTCTTCAATTTGCTAATATGGTGCATCACATTGATTGATTTGCGTATATTGAAGAATCCTTACATCCCTGAGATAAACCCCACTTGATCATGGTGTATGATCCTTTTAATGTGTTGTTGGATTCTGTTTGCTAGTGTTTTGTTGAGGAATTTTGCATCTATATTCATCAGTGATATTGGTCTATAATTTTATTTTTTTATAGTATCTTTGTTTGGTTTTGGAATCAAGGTGATGGTGGCCTCATAGAATGAGTTTAGGAGTGTTCCTTCCTCTGCAATTTTTTGGAAGAGTTTGAGAAAGATGGGTGTTAGCTCTTCTCTAAATGTTTGATAGAATTCACCTAGGAAGCCATCTGTTCCTAGACTTTTGTTTGTTGGAAGATTTTTAATCACAGGTTCAATTTCATTACTTGTGATTGGTCTGTTCATATTTTCTGTTTCTCCTGGTTCAGTCTTGGAAGGTTATATCTTTCTACGAATTTGTCCATTTCTTCTAGGTTATCCATTTTATTGGCATAGAGTTGCTTGTAGTAGTCTCTTAGGAGGCTTTGTATTTCTGCAGTGTCTCCTTTCTCCTTTTTCATTTCTAATTTTATTGATGTGTGTCCTCTCCCTCTTTTACTTGATATGTCTGGCTAATGGTTTATCAATTTTATCTTCCCAAAGAACCAGCTTTTAGTTTTATTGAAATTTGTTATTGTTTTCTTTGTTTTTATTTCATTTATTTCTGCTCTGATCTTGATTATTTCTTTCCTTCTACTAACTTTGGGTTTTGTTTGTTCTTCTTTCTCTAGTTCCTTTAGGTGTAAGGTTAGATTGTTTATTTGAGATTTTTCTTATTTCTTGAGGTAGGCTTGTATTGCTATAAACTTCCCTCTTAGAACTGCTTTTGCTGCATCCCATAGGTTTTGGATCGTCGTCTTTTCATTGTCATTTGTCTCTAGGTATTTTTTGATTTCCTCTTTGATTTCTTCAGTGATCTCTTGGTTATTTAGTAACGTATTGTTTAGCCTCCATGTGTTTGTGTTTTTTACGTTTTTTTCCCTGTAATTTATTTCTAATCTCAGAGCGTTGTGGTCAGAAAAGATGCTTGGTATGATTTCAATTTTCTTAAATTTACTGATGCTTGATTTGTGACCCAAGATGTGATCTATCCTGGAGAATGTTCCGTGTGCACTTAAGAAGAAAGTGTAATCTGCTGGTTTTGGATGGAACGTCCTATAAATATCAATTAAATCTATCTGGTCTATTGTGTCATTTAAAGCCTGTGTTTCCTTATTAATTTTCTGTTTGGATGATCTGTCCATTGGTGTAAGTGAGGTGTTAAAGTCCTCCACTATTACTGTGTTACTGTCGATTTCCTCTGTTATAGCTGTTAGCAATTGCCTTATGTATTGAGGTGCTCCTATGTTGGGTGCATATATATTTAAAATTGTTATAACTTCTTCTTGGATTGATCCCTTGTTCATTATGCAGTGTCCTTCCTTATCTCTTGTAACATTCTCTATTTTAAAGTCTATTTTACTCTGATATGAGTATTGCTACTCCAGCTTTCTTCTGATTTCCATTTGCATGGAATATCTTTTTCCATCACCTCACTTTCAGTCTTATGTGTCCCTAGGTCTGAAGTGGGTCTCTTGTAGACAGCATATACATGGGTCTTGTTTCTGTATCCATTCAGCAAGCTTGTGTCTTTTGGTTGGAGCATTTAATCCATTCACATTTAAGGTAATTATTGATATGTATGTCCCTATTAACATTTTCTTAACTGTTATGGGTTTGTTTTTGTAGGTGCTTTTCTTCTCTTGTGTTTCCCACTTAGAGAAGTTCCTTTGGCATCTGTTGCAGAGCTGGTTTGGTAGTGCTGAATTCTCTTAGCTTTTGCTTGTCTGTAAAGCTTTTGATTTCTCCATCAAATATGAATGAGATCCTTGCCAGGTAGAGTAATCTTGGTTGTAGGTTCTTCCCTTTCATCACTTTAAATATATTATGCCACTCCCTTCTGGCTTGTAGTTTCTACTGAGAAATCAGCTGTTAACCTTATGGGAGTTCCCATTATGTTATTTGTCGTTTTTCCCTTATTGCTTTCAATAATTTTTCTTTGTCTTTAATTTTTGTCAATTTGATTACTATGTGTCTTGGCGTGTTTCTCCTTGGGTTTATCCTGTATGGGACTCTCTGTGCTTCCTGGACTTCGGTGGCTATTTCTTTTCCCATGTTAGGGAAGTTTTCAACTATAATGTCTTCAAATATTTTCTCAGGTCCTTTCTCTCTCTCTTCTCCTTCTGGGACCCCTATAATGCGAATGTTGTTACGTTTAATGTTGTCCCAGAGGTCTCTTAGGCTGTCTTCATTTCTTTTAATTCTTTTTTCTTTATTCTGTTCCACAGCAGTGAATTCCACCTTTCTGTCTTCCAGGTCAGTTATCCATTCCTCTGCCTCAGTTACTCTGCTATTGATTCCTTCTAGTGTACCTTTCATTTCAGTTATTGTATTGTGCATCTCTGTTTGTTTGTTCTTTAATTCTTCTAGGTGTTTGTTCTTTAATTCTTCTAGGTCTTTGTTAAACATTTCTTGCATCTTCTCGATCTTTGCCTCCATTCTTTTTCCAAGGTCCTGGATCATCTTCACTATCATTATTCTGAATTCTTTTTCTGGAAGGTTGCCTAGCTCCACTTCATTTAATTGTTTTTCTGGGGTTTTATCTTGTTCCTTCATCTGGTACATAGCCCTCTGACTTTTCATCTTGTCTATCTTTCTGTGAATGTGGTTTTTGCTCCAGTGGCTACAGGATTGTAGTTCTTGCTTCTGCTGTCTGCCCTCTGGTGGATGAGGCTATCTCCAAATATTCTTTTGCTAGGGTAAAGGTGGCTTATTTCTTTTAAGAACCCAAAAACATCATAACTAAGAGACAGGATGAGATGCTCAATCTTTCAGCTTCATTATTTTCAGGGTTTAATATCATGTTTCAAAATTACCACATCACAGAGTCTCAAAGCTGATGGCTCCAAAGCAGGTTTTGACTATCTCCATCCCAATCGTATTTGGGAGGAAGTAAGATAAGCAACCAGAAAAGATAAACAAGGCATGTTCTTATGCAAAAACTGAGTGAATCCCAAGCTAATCATTTTAAAATTCAAATGTCTACACTCAAAAAACAGCAAAAAGGAAACAGAAAATAAAATTTGGCAACAGTAAGAGTCCTTTCTCTCCACTCTGCTCTACTCCGTCTGATTTATCCCAACTTTTCCCATCCCACTTCTGGATGCTTGACCACCTAGCAGCTCTGATTTCCATCTGCCATATTTGAAAGGACTTTACACATCTTTTAAGCATTCTGATTGTTTAAATGGAAAATTCAAAATCAGTACCTCCAGGGACTCTTCAGAAATCTGAAGGGGGAAAAAAATGTCTAGAATAGACTTCTAAAAACGAGTATTTATAGGAAATTCCAGAGTGGAAAAAGTAACTCAAGTCCACCAAACAAGTAGAGAGTTGATTCATCCTCTACAGTAAATATTATTTTCTTTGAACATTTTGCCCTATATTATCACAGAGAATGAAAACAAAGATGCATGAACACGTTTGCACACTTTTTACTTTATAAGGATTGGCGTTTTGGCAGAAAAGAGCAAGGATCCTAATGAAGGTCCTGGATCCTGGGGAAAGTAGGTGGATGACCACTCTCTTGACTTCTATTTGGTGTCTGTAGATGACCCAGAAGTGATACCAAAGAGAACAATCTCTCTCCAAGGTGCTGGAGGCCTGCGGCACTCTGTTCTTTATTTTACCACCTTCAGATCAAGTATGGTACTCTGCACTTTGCAGATTGATTACTGTTGACTGGTTTATATTGTCTGGCAGAGGTAGAGGGAAATTTGAATGTTAATGAACAATTTAATTCTCCAGAGGATGTCTGAATCATCTGGAGAATTTTGGTAGTATAGACATAACAGCCTTTGAATACAACTGTGATATAAGTAATTTCAAATAACATTAGGGGTAGTTTAGAGCCATTTCTTATCACCCAAATCACTTTAGAACAAATCTCGACAATGATCAGCAATGATACATCATGGGTGGCATGCCAATAGACGCCCAAATGTGACACATCAACCATGAGTTAATGTTTCTCTGATAGATGTGATTTAAAGATAGACCACTATGGCCTTCAACTACCCATAAAGATCCATTTTATAAAGTATTATTTTTATTTAATCATGAGTGTGGCAGTAGGCTCCAGGTTTTTATGTATGCCCAGAAGCTATCGCTAAAATATTTCAGATAATGTAAAATCATGTACCTGTGGAAACGGTAATGCTAATAGTGCCATGGCAGAGCAGAAAGTTTAAAAAAATAAAGCCAAACTGTGCGTGGGGGCTCTGGTAATTGGAAGAGTCAATGGCTATATGATTCAAGAAAATAGTCTCCCTCGAGAAGGAGACTGATTGTCCTGCATTTACACAGCAGCCAACCAACACTAAGCAGACTTTCCTTTGCATATTATTGGTGCCAGACCGATGAGGCAGAAAATTGCATCGTGTCATTTAATTTCCCAATCTTTGTTTTCATTGTATTAATCTTTTGGCTTTGCTTCACTTTATAATTTGAAGGCTCAGCAAGAAGCAAACCAAATGGAAATTCAGCTTACTTTCATGTCTAGCTCAATGTGTTTGGTGCAGTTTCCAAAAGTTTAATTCTACGTAATACTGTCCATGAATAATAATAGGCTGCTTCTGCATGCAGACTTATTAGTGTTTATTAAGGGTTGCCTTAAGGTTTCTGGGAAGTGTGCCCAAAAGTCAGTCACCAAAACATGATTAACAAATTGGTTATAGAAGGAGAACAGATAATTTTTAAAAACAGAAGTATATCATCTAGTTGAGAAATAAGAACTAAAATCCTCAAAACTGATTTAACCTAAGTGAACTTGTCTTTCTTTCTTCCTTCCTTCCTTCCTTCCTTTCTTTTTCTTTCTTTCTTTCTTTCTCTCTTTCTCCTTTCCTTCCTTACTTCTTTCCTTTCTGTTATTCCAATAAAGAAAAGTAAATAAATATGAAACAAGCAGAAGATTCAGATTCCAGTGAGTTACACCAGAAGTTAGTATCTTGGAATATAAATAAAAGACATTCACAGTTTGAAGGGCTGAAATTGCAGGCTAGAGATCTGAATTGTTTGGACCTTGGAATCAGACCAACCTGGCTTCATATCCTGCCATCTCTATTTTTGGTGAGCTATCTAACCTTTCTGAGCTTCACTCCCTTGTCTGTAAAACAGAGAATCTGGAAGAAGTATCTGACAGGGCTATTAGGAGGAGAAAATGTGACATGCATGTAAACACCCAGCACCATGCCTGCCACCTAGGACACCCTCAAGAAAGTACACGTGGCATTGCTGTGGGAGCTGCTGGCTGTCACTACTGCTCCCATCAATATGTGCTCAACAATAAGTAAAGGAAGGTGTGTAACAATCAGCCAGGTCCCTTACCTCTATCACAGTAACGCTCGTGTCACAAAGACTGAATTTGAGAATGCTGGGATTTGGAGTTTTCTTTTCCTCCTGACTTGTGTTTTTTGTAATGATTGCAAGCTTGTAATATATAACTGGCCTCAAAACTGGAATATACCTACTACATAACGTTTTCATTGCTACAAACATTCTATCAACCCATCCACTTCACCAAAGATATTGAACTATTGATTCTTCTATGTTTATAGTACATCTAAAACATGGTTTATAATGAGGCATAAATAACAAAGAAATGCTAGAGAACCATGAAGGAATGCATGAAATCACATCTAGATACACAGCAAGGTCACTTCTCAGATACCACAATCGCTAAGTCCCTCTTCAAGGCAACATTTAGTGAGTCTTACAAACATGGATAAGAAGAAAAAAAATATAGAGAGAAATTCACTACACTTTCTCAAATAAAAATAAAGTGCAGCTGGAACTCACTTTCTGGTTAAAATTGTCTAGTTCTTTACTGATCACCAATTCCTATGATAGATCCCAACTCATGTGACACACCAGCCCCGTGGGATAAGTAAGACAGGTATTATTGATCCATTTTAAAGACAAGAAAAATTGCGGATGGGGAAGGTTATGTGACACATCCAAAGATATATAACTACTAAACAACAGATTTGAGGCTTGAATCAAGCTCATCTGACTCCAAATCCAGGGTTCTTCACACTTTCATGTTGGTGATGGACACTTAGCAACTTAAAACTCCAGCCATCTCTAATCAGAGAAAAATACAGTGGTTCAAGAAACAGTCCCAGTAGCCATAGAAATGGACCAGTAAAGGCTACTTTTTAAAGAAGAACATTAACCTTGACTTAATTGTTTGAGTTTAAAGATAAATCGCTCTGAGAAGAGATATGGGTGGAATTTTGCTGTTTACTTCTGTAAACTTTTCTTTTAAAAAAAACTGCAGAATCATACTTTTTTCTTTTTAGTTCAAAGATAGGAAACTCTTTTTTCTCATTTTCCTCAGATTCCTATCATGCTGCTTGTGCCAACCAACACATTACAAATTGTAGAAATTACATTCCTGCCTCATCTGAGCTCCCCAGGCATCCACAAGCAGTGACTTAAACTCCCTGGGCTTCCTCTGACTTAGACCTCACTTTTCCAAGAGTCCCTGGAAACAATGTCGAATTATAAGAATTTGCACTCCTAGTCAGCTCAAAATACCTGCTATGCCTACTTCTCAAAGTGAGTCATCACTGTTATAAAATGAATTGGTCTTATATAAATGTCAATTCTGGGTTATATTTGTTAAGAAACTCAACCTGTTTCTAGTAGCTTGTTTGAAATCAGAGGATGGATGAGCTTCTGTCATATGGTATGACGCGGGATAAATTTATCGAGCTTATTTTTTGCCCAACAGTAAAGGTGCCTTAGGAAGTTAATTACCAGCACTTTGTGCTAACTGACAAACAACTTCTTAACTGCACAAATGCTATCCCAAATAGTTAATCATGAAGCTAATACAGATAAGGTAGAAGTGTGCATACATCATCAGGACAAGCAAATTATAAAAAGAAAAAACAGGTCATTATGATTTCTGTAGCTAATGTTTAAGGTTACTCTTTAATGCTATTGCCAACTACCTTTTCAAAAATATTCCCCAAGATTTTTTAACTGTTAAGGTATATTTTTATTAGCTCAGTTCATTTCCTATTAGTCTTGGAATTTAGCAAGGCTTCATGGCAAAGCAGGTCTGGAAGAGATCTTATTAACTTTCCCTCAGAATAATAAGTCCCATATGGAATAAAGAAAGAAATCCAACTCCCAAAAGACACAAGTCATTAGAGTCAATAGAGGGTTAATGTGATTTTTAATAGGCGGCCATTACAATTCTCAGGACCCATAACGTTGGTACCACACTGGACATCTATTCAAACATAATCAGAGTGGTTCCTTTATTATCCGCCTCCAAAGAAAAAGTAACATTTTCTCCCTACAGTCTCAGATTTTTTAAAGGAATTACATAAGGCCAGTCATCCCTTTTCTTGTAAATAAACAAGACAATCATGATTGTCTTTCCTGGAAATTTTTCACTAGTTTTTTTTTAAAAAAAATTCATTCAGTTGCTCATTAGAAAATGAATTTGAACTTGGAACTAAGACTAGTGGCTCCAGTGTGAAAAGTAGTAACAGAAATTGATATTTTATGTGATTTTATATCAGGGATACATGCCTGTAATATACAAAAATATTTTTTCCACCATATGTATTGCTGAATATCCATACTTCATCTATAGCCTCCTCTGAAAAGCATCAAATCTAGGAAGAAAAAAATGACAACACAATTCAAATAATTAATTCAGAACACGAAGAATGATTTCCAATCTCCAACATTGAAACTGGATGAGAAAATAAAGACTACTATTTGGGAGGGTCTCTGGAGGGTAAAAGTATAGGGAAAGAAAACTTGTATTGGGGACGATAGGACAAATGCTAGTATCAGATTCAGAAGACCTGGGCTTGGACCCCAGCTCTGACATTAACTAGTTGAGTGACTTTGTCCAAATCATTTCACTTCTAAGAACTTTCATTTCCTTGCCTTTAAAATGAAATGCCAGACATGATTAGGGACAACAAATAGATTTCACCTGCAGTTCCATAAATAGTCAACAAGTAGTAGCAGCCTGGAAGACAGATTGAATCCAGGTTCAGCAGGACTGTTGTGTTCAATTAGTAATGTCTGCCATGGAAGGGGAAGGTGAGGGTATGTGGAGCACAAATTTACCATTACCAGATTAAATGGTTCTTAAAATTCTCTGTCAAGTCTAATATTCTGTGATTTTGTACACCTATAACATAGATTATTTTTCTTGTCCAGGATTTCTACTTGCCACAGATGATTAAATGTCCATTTCAATTCACAGCAGAACGATCCAAGCCACTAACTTTGTAAATATTGAATAGGATGATGCTCAGCTTGACAAGAGAGAGACTCAAAGAAAATGCATAAGGAAAGGTGGGCACAATAGGACTGAAGACTCCCTATGAGTCTGAGAAGTTTCTAGATGGAAAAGAGCCTGTTACCCCTACTTGCTCTCCCTCACAGACTAACAGGCAAACACCTAACTGACTCCACAGAACAGGAAAATTGTTTACGTTGGTTAAGATTTCCCTGGAAATGATTCATTTTCCCCCAATCCAATGACACAACAATATTCATAGCCTATAATGAAGTACAAAGACTGGATAATGCAGATTAAAGTATCACCAACTTCAAGGTTTACCAATAAGCTGATTTGCAAGACAACAATATTTCATACCAGGTGCTATATTATCAATGTTTAATAAGCACTTCATAAGTTTTGGCAAGCAAATGAGAAATGGATTACCAAAGAGAGGTGATGAAATATTTATAATTCACGACAGCTACTATTACACTGTAGCTGTTCAAAAAATCTTAACAGTAAATTGAATGGAAATATAATACTGTAATGGATGTGGAAGTGTTCAATCGGCCATTTGCAATGAAATATGAAAGTGTTTAAAGAGAGTAAATACATTTGTAATGGTTTTTGATTAGCTATAACTATATATGATTCAAGCATCCATTATGAACAATGTGCAGATATTATGATGGCTTATAATATTTATGATAACGTGGCATCCTTGGAGAAGTTTTTCGGAATGCTTACATGTATTACTAACTTTCAATAATTAATTCTGTGTCACTACTTTGGAAAAACTTCTTCTTTTACTTATCATACTCTCCTAAGAATTTTAAATTGTTCACTACTTTGGAAAAACTTCTTCTTTTAAATTGTATTTCTTTAATAAATTTAATAATAAATAAATTTCACCCTTATTTGTGATTAGTGGTACCGTTTTTCATTTTTTATAAATCATTAATTTGATCTGTTTTTGCACATATAAGACTTTCTATTTATAGCAAATGGGCCAAAAACAACAAAAAATTATATCATATATATATATATATTCTACCAGAAAAGAAACTATCCTTTAAAATTAAGACAAGTGTGTAGAATCATCAAAACCTCCAGTCTCCCTGTATTGTTTAGTACAGTTATCATATCTGTAACTCAAACGGCCCTTCATTCCTTCAACAAATACTTCCCACTTCTGCTTACCACCCTGCAGTGGCTTTCTGGTTGCCATGGGAAACAGACAACAGGCTCCACGGGCTCCACTGGGCCCACAGAGGGTGACAAAGCTCCTGCCCACCCCTGCAGCCTCATATCTCACCCCTCCATTCTGGCTCTCTAACCTCTGGCTGCCCCTGCCTTTTTTCAGGGCCTCAAAATAAGTCCGTCTTGTTGTTGCCTCAGGTGCTTCACATATATTCCCTCCTGCCCCCCAGCCCCACTCTTTCTTTAGAGCTTAGCTCACCATCACTTCCGCACAGGGCACTGGTGGGGGGTCAGGCTCTCCCACGATAGGCTCCCACAGCACCTTCCCCTTCTCTGAGCAGCTGGCACAACGACAACTCAATAATTAAGGCTCTGATCTATTTTCTGACTCTATTAATAACTAGAATTTCACTCTCTAAAAGTAAGTCCTCCTAGTACAATAGAAATATTCTTGTGCACTTTACCTCTGCTTTATAGCAGGCAAAGTGACAAACAAAAAAGCGGCACAAGGACAACAGAACTGTGTCAGTCAGGGATCCTCAGAGGAACACCACCAATAGATATAGCTACTTCTCTCTCTCTCCAAATATATATATATATATATATATATATGCAATATCCAAATATGTATACATATACATATACATATTTTTTTAATGGTTTTGTCAGCTGGCTGTGAAACAATCAGGATTCAGACACTGGAGGGTATGATCATTTTCCAAACACCCAGCAGACCACTCCCATATCACAGCACCTGCGCATGGGCAGACTGGCTCATTCTGGCTTCTCCAAGAAATAGATTGGATTGGTAGGAGGGGTCTGAGATGCAGCTTCTCCCCTCCTTTCCCACAGTGGAACATCTCCTGCTTCACTTCCCAGGGTATTCCAGGCTGGTGTCCTGAAGTGATCAGATGACCTGCTCTGTGACCTCAGGCTTACCAGAGCCTGACATACACACATACACATATACATACCTAGACAGACTGACAGATTTAAAGGAATTGGCTCATTTGCTTTAAGAGGTCAGTTGGCCCCTGAGTTGTAGGGCCTGGCAAGTCCAGAATTCATAGGGCGGCTGGCAGGCTGGAAGCTTAGGCAGGGTTTCTACGTTATAGTCTTGAGACAAAATTCCCTCTCCTTCAGAAAACCTCAGTTTTTGCTCTAAGGCCTTCAACTGACTGGATGTTTGGATGCAGCCTTCTCATATTATGGAGTGTACTTAAAGTTAACTGAATCACTTTGCTGTACACCTGAAACTAACAAACACTGTAAATCAACTATACTCCAATATAAAATAAAAATTAAATTTTTAAAAATTAACTAATTGTGCATTTAAATCTCACCTACAAGATAACCTTCACAGTAGCATCTAGACCAGTGTTTGACCAAACACCTGTGTAGCATAGCCTAGCCAAGTTGGCACATCAAATTAACCATCACGAGGACTCTGACAGATAGTATTCTTTTTTTTTTTTTTTTTTGGCGGTACGCGGGCCTCTCACTGTCACGGCCCCTCCCATTGCGGAGCACAGGCTCTGGACGCGCAGGCTCAGCGACCATGGCTCACGGGCCCAGCCGTTCCGCGGCATGTGGGATCTTCCCAGACCAGGGCACGAACCCGTGTCCCCTGCATCGGCAGGCAGACTCTCAACCACTGCGCCACCAGGGAAGCCCCAGATGGTGTTCTTGGTTACAAAAATTCATTCCTTCCCGCCCCAGCGACAGGAATATATTTTCCTGCCCTATGAATTGACTACATGACTTGCTTTAGCAAATGGGACATATATATGCTCTTTCTGCAACGAATACCACAGTGTGATTTTGTGGTTCGATTTAACTCCGTTTGGCTGTTCCGCACTGTCATGAGAATGGGTTTGTTCCACAGAAAGGTTTCTCTTTTACTTTACACCCCAGAATTAAGACAGCGTGTGGAGCAGACCAAAATTTAACCCCCAACCTGGATCAGAGATGAAGCATGAAGCAAAGCCACCATCGTTAACCCACAGCCACTGACATGTAAAATGAGGGGAATAAACCCTTATTTCTTTCATAAACTACTGAGATTTGAGGATTGCTTGTTACACAGAAAGATCACTAGCAAAGGCTGACTAATACAAGACATGTTTGTGAAGCCTGCCACATTTTGATAGTTTGTGGCACTGTATCCAATCCATTTATGCTACCAATGACAAATACACATTACCTGATTCTCACCTGGACAGATACACAGTCTGGCCTCTGATGTAGAGATTTTATCATTTACAAAACATAAGTAGAGCTACTGAAAATTTATTTAGGACTTAACTATGCTTCAGACAATCTTCTCAGCCCAGCATACACAAATGTGAATGTGACATAATTTCTCCCTTTGGAAGCCAATAGAGTAGTGAGGAAAACTGTACATGTTAATCTGTAGAATAAGGGGAGTTTGACATTAAATTCTATCTCATGAATTACAGCAATGCCTCAAGGCTAACCAAAGCCTTTCTTTCATGCCTCAGCACTTGACTTGTTACAACTTTCTTCTAGTGGCTCCTGAGAAAGAGTCACTCCCTTAAAACCAACATCCATTTTGCCATCTTTTACCTCACCAGAAGAATGGCTTTGTTAAGAGAACACAACTGAAGGACTATAATACAATCATGACTCAGAATCCCATCCTTCCTCCTAGTCTGTAAGTCCCTTATGAAATTCAAATCTAAATGGCTCTTCTCAACATTCAGAGGTGTCCATCACCTGCTCCCGTCAACCCCTACAGTCTTATCTCCTCCCACACCCAACAAGAGCATTCCACCCCAGTCAAGTTCCTCACTGCTGCCCTGCTGTGCTGAGTGAGCTGTTTATGAAGAAGCTTTTGTCCAGTTTTCCCAGCACCACTTACTGAAGAGGCTGTCCATTTTATATTCTTGGCCCCCTTGTCATAGATTAGGTGACCACAGGTGCATGGGTTTATCTCTGGGCTTTCTATCCTGTTCCATTGATCTATGTTTCTATTTTTGTGCCAGTACCATACTGTCTTGATTACTGTATAGCTCTGAAGTCAGGGAGCCTGATTCCTCCAGCTCCGTTTTTATTTCTCAAGATTGCTTTGGCTATGCGGGGTCTTTTGTGTTTCCATACAAATTATAAAATTTTTTGTTCTAGTTCTGTGAAAAATGCCATTGGTGATTTGATAGGGGTTGCACTGAATCTGTAGATTGCTTTGGGTAGTGTAGTCATTTTCACAATATTGATTCTTCCAAACAAGAACATGGTATATCTCTCCAACTATTTGCGTCGTCTTTGATTTCTTTCATCAGTATCTTAGAGTTTTCTGCACACAGGTCGTTTGCCTCCTTAAGCAGGTTTATCCCTAGGTATTTTATTCTTTTTGTTGCAATGGTAAATAGGATTGTTTTCTTAATTTCTCTTTCTGATCTTTCGTTGTTAGTGTATAGTGGTGTTGGGAAAACTGGACAGCTACATGTAAACGAATTAAATTAGAAATCTCCCTAACACCGTACACAAAAATAAACTCAGAGTGGACTAAAGACCTAAATGTAAGGTCAGACACTATAAAACTCTTAGAGGAAAAAACATAGGCAGAACACACTTTGACATAAATCGCAGCAAGATCTTTTTTGACCCACCTCCTAGAGTAATGAAAATAAAAACACAAACACATGGGACCTAATTAAACTTAAAAGCTTTTGCACAGCAAAAGAAACCATAAACAAGACGAAAAGACAACCCTCAGAATGGGAGAAAATATTTGCAAATGAAGCAACTGACAAAGGATTAATCTCCAAAATTTACAAGCAGCTCATGCATCTCAATATCAAAAACACAAACAACCCAATCAAAAAGTGGTCAGAAGACCTAAATAGACATTTCCCCAAAGAAGACATACAGATGGCCAACAAACACATGAAAAAATGCTCAACATCACTAATTATTAGAGAAATGCAAATCAAAACTACGAGGTATCACCTCACACCGGTCAGAATGACCATCAACAAAAAATCTGGAAACAATAAATGATGGAGAGGATGTGGAGAAAAGGGAACCCTCATGCACTGTTGGTGGGAATGTAAACTGATACAGCCACTATGGACAACAGTATGGAGGTTCCTTAAAAAACTAAAAATAGAACTACCACATGACACAGCAATCCCACTACGGGGCAAATACCCTGAGAAAACCATAATTCAAAAAGACACACGAGGACTTCCTTGGTGCTGTGGTTAAGAATCCACCTGCCAATGCAGGGGACATGGGTTCGAGCCCTGGTCCAGGAAGATCCCACATGCCGCGGAGCAACTAAGCCCATGAACCACAACTGCTGAGCCTGTGCTCTAGAGACCGCGAGCCACAACTACTGAGCCCATGTGCCACAACTACTGAAGCCCACATGCCTAGAGCCCTGCTCCACAAGAGAAGCCAACACAATGAGAAGCCCGTGAACCACAACAAAGAGTAGCCCCTGCTCACCGCAACTAGAGAAAACCCACGCACAGCAACGAAGACCCAATGCAGCCAAAATAAATAAATAAATTTATTTTTTTTAAAAAAGACACATGCACCCCAATGTTCACTGCAGCACCATTTACAGTAGCCAGGACACGGAAGCAACTTAAATGTCCATCAACAGAGGAATGGATAAAGAAGATGTGGTACATATACAATGGAATATTACTCAGCCATCAAAAGGAACAAAATTGGGTCAATTGTAGAGGTGGATGAACCTAGAGAGTGTCATACAGAGTGAAGTAAGTCAGAAAGAGAAAAACAAATATTGTATATTAACGCATATATGTGGAATCTAGAAAAATGGTATAGATTATCTTATTTGCAAAGCAGAAACAGAGACACAGACATAGAGAACAAATGTATGGATAACAAGAGGGAAAGGGGGGTGGGAGGAATTGGGAGATTGGGGTTGACATATATACACTATTGATACTATGTATAAAATAGATAATTAATGAGAACATACTGTATAGCACAGGCAACTCTACTTAATGCTCTGTGGTAACCTAAATGGGAAGGAAATCCAAAAAAGAGGAGGTATATGTATAACTATTTCACTTTGCTGTACAGTGGAAACTAACACAACATTGTAAAGCAACTATACTCCAATAAAAATTAATTTTAAAAAATAAAAGGAAAGAAAAAAATAAATAAATATCCCCCCCCCTCCAAAAAAAAGAAGCTTTTGTCTCTGAGCCTCTCACTCACCCTTCTCAACTTGGCCCGGTGGTGCTGGAACTGTGTTCTGCAAATCACATTTCTGTTTTGCCAGATGGGCTCTGCCAATAAGGGGCATTAGGGGAAAGGACTGGGAGAGGAAAAGAATCTTGCTCTTTCCTATTTCTCCCTGCTTCTCTCAGCATCTGGAGGACTTCTTTACCCTGGAAGGATCAATTAATTGGTTCTAGTTGCAGTTGCAGTTCTAGTTTGCTGCTTTTTTTTTTTTAGACTCTCAGAGCCAACTCTAGCATTCTTCCTCAGAGATACCAGCACCAGTCCCTCTTCTGAGGTTTGAGTCCTACCTTCTTGGGGTCACTCCTCCAAACTTCTAATTTCTAATAATCCCAACTTTTTCTCTTTGTTCCACAACCCTAGAGGGGATGGCTGCTTCCTGCGGTTACTGCCTCTGGGACACCTGTTCGTTCTCTTTTGCCTTTTCAGTTCTCTAATACCTGGTTAGTAACTCTTTATAGCACGTTCTCCCTGCCAGATAGTGGTATGGTTCCTGTTACCTGACTGGATCCCACTGATACACCTTAATACAGCATATTTATTCTTCAGTCTTGATTTGGTTTTGGTTTTGCTTTTCTTCCATGTTTTCCCCTCAAGCCAAATGAGCAGTTACCCCTCCTCTCATCCTCCAGGACTCTACTCACGTGTCCCTGATGAAGACCTCAGCTCCAACCATTCTCTCCCTCTGAACTCCAACAGTATCACTACCACGAGAAGCCACAACATCTGTGGAATGCACCTTGGCAAGGGCTCAGAAACCCTGGTTCAAGAACCAGCTCTGCTATTCACTGGGTCTTTCTGAGATTCAGATTTCTTACCTATATAACGACACTCTTTCATAACTCTGTGTCCTATGTTTCTCATTGGTAAATCCTGTCTTTCCAAGGAGATTATAACTCCTTAAGAGCCAAAAGCTTTGCCTGAAACCATCTTTAGTGCACTCCTTTATCTTTACTATGCCTGGCATCATTGTGCAGGCTAAGCACACAGTGAGGGCTCTCGAAATCCTTTCTAACTAAAACCTCAGAATTTGTGTGAACCAGATTTTTCAAACTGGTGGTCTGGGAACCAAATTCTATCCACAAATATGATTTGTTTGGGCTACAGTGAATTTTTGTTAACTAGTTGTCATCATTTGTCAATTGGGAGATTTTATATACAAATCCAAATTGCGTCCTTCAGATTTCACAGATGAGAAAATTTGTGATGAGGAGGTAAAGGAAATTGTGCAATGTCAAGGACTCCATCAAGAGTAAAATGGTCACTCAGGGCTTCCCTGGTGGCGCAGTGGTTGAGAGTCCACCTGCCGATGCAGGGGACACGGGTTCATGCCCCGGCCCGGGGAGATCCCACATGCCGCGGAGCGGCTGGGCCCGTGAACCATGGCCGCTGAGCCTGCGCGTCCGGAGCCTGTGCTCCACAACGGGAGAGGCCACAGCAGTGAGAGGCCCGCGTACCGCAAAAAAAAAAAAAAAAAAGTAAAATGGTCACTCAAATATGAATACCTCTTTTGATTTGGGGGTTCCTGAACCTCCTTGCTTCTGTAAAATGATATCATGAAGGGAGGGTGGGGGAAAGAATGCCGTAACAAACGAAAGTTTAAATCTTAAACTATACTTGCCTTTGACATTTGCCAAATCCTCTCATTTATTATCGATGTACAGCAGGTTTTAATACTCTATGATAAGACTGCCTTAACACTTTTTCAGTGCAATGTTATTTTCAAGTAATTATAAATGATCAACATTTCATTTCACTTGTATTGGCATTCAAAATTAACAGAATTCACTGTGATTGATTTTGAAGAAAACTGATACCAAGGTATTTGTTCTCTGTAATGTAAAATTAATAGCAGATGTATGATTGAGGGAAATTTTTTCCTGCTGTTTTCATAGCTATCAAAACTCTTGTGGACTGTTCAATAAATGGTGTTGAGACAACTGTATTCCTATAGAAAAAAAATTAAGTTTTTCTCTTACACAATACATGCATAGAAATATAACTGCATAAACAGTGAAGGGAAAATGTAATAAAACTTTTAAATATTTAAAAAAAAATTCCTGGATGCTACTCTCTGTGTTCCTATCCTACATGCTATGCTGTCTCCCTTACTATTCTAATTCCCTGCCGCATTTAAAAGTAATGGCTACTCTTTCTTAAAACTCTTTCACTGCTTAAAACTTCTTCCTTGTAATAACAGCAGCCATCATTTACTGAGCACTTACTATGTGCCACACAGTAGGTCAAGTGCTTGATAAATGTATCTTGATTAATACACAAGAGAAGCTTTGAAAGTACTATTATCCCCATTTTACAGAGAAAAACAGCAGAGGCTCCGAGACGATAAACAGATTGCCATCAATGACACTGCCGATGGCTGGTGGTGCCAGTGTTCCTGACATAATACCCTCTCTCTCAGTGTTCTTCCTTCCTCTGTTTCCTCTACCTTTTGCCTCCTTCACAGGCCCCTCTTCTTCTGCTGGACCCCAATATAATGGTGTTTTCCAGCCTTCCATCTTCACCCATGTCACTGTGAGCCTAACATGCCAACTGTACATGTTCATTCCAACCTCTCTCTTCAGCTCCAGTCAGTACCTAGTTGTAGTGAAAAGTGGGATTTGGAGCCCAGTGATACTGGCTCAGCCCCTTCCCAGCTATATGACCTTAGACAAGGTACTGAATCTTTCCAGGCTTCATTTTCTCATCTAGAAATAGGATAATAGAGCTGATTCCCAGGGTTAAATGAGACAGTACAGTTAAAGCAATTGGCACTTAATACATATTCAATAAATATTGGCTACTATTATTATTATTTCAAACTGTCTGGATCATCCCAACATAAGTATCCCAATACCCCTTCAAACTCAACGTGTCTCTTTGAAGAACCTAGGGGTAAGACAGGAATAAAGACACAGACCTACTAGAGAATGGACTTGAGGATGTGGGGAGGGGGAAGGGTGAGCTGGGACAAAGTGAGAGAGTGGCATGGACATATATACACTACCAAACGTAAAATAGATGGCTAGTGGGAAGCAGCCGCATAGCACAGGGAGATCAGCTCGGTGCTTTGTGACCACCTAGAAGGGAGGGATAGGGAGGGTGGGAGGGAGGGAGACGCAAGAGGGAAGAGATATGGGAACATATGTATATGTATAACTGATTCACTTTGTTATAAAGCAGAAACTAACACACCATTGTAAAGCAATTATACTCCAATAAAGATGTTAAAAAAAACCTCAACGTGCCTGCAACAGAGGCTTCATTTCCTCTTACGAGCTGCCCCTCCCCTGCCTTCTCTTTTATGGTGAACGGTGCTGCCACTCTTCACCAATTCACTCAAATCAGAAGTCTAGGTAACTCCTGCACTCTCCTAGGAGTTAGAAGAAAAACTGCCCCAATTTTTAAATCTAACTCTAGAATCTATCATCCAAACTTGTATAAGAGGGGTATCTTTCTAAATGTCAAATCTGTTCACTTCCGCCTACCTCATTTAAACTCCCTCAGTGGATCACTACGATCTTTGGAATGAGGTGCAAATGTTTCAGCAGAGCACATACAACCTTTCAATATCCAGTCTCTGCTGATTCTCCAGCCTCACTTCCCACCCCCTCCATAACCCAAAGAGACAAAACTGTCGCCCTGAACAGACACTTGTTTTTTATGCCTTAATATGCTGGCAAATGCAGTTTCCAGGAGTTAAAAGTGCCCTCCTGGCTGTTTCCTGCCCTTCTAAGTGCCACTCGTACATGCTTCTTTCCACATTTTCAGCAGCTCCTGAAGTCTGTTTGGCGTCCTCCTCTGTGTGGCCCTCACAGCCTGCCCTCGCCTCTCCCTTAGCCCTTTCACAGAGGACCCTCACTGCAACCAGCATCAGGACAGTATCTGAGAAGCACTTGACAAGTGTAACTCTGCTAAGAAGCCACCTAAGTTCTGAGATGAAAAGTAGACATGTTGGTGGCACAATTACAAATGTCTGTGCAAACAAAATTTGAGTGCTGAGGACAACTCTGCAAGTCTAATCAAATCCTTTTAATTGGCATATGAGAACTAGAGAATTTAGGAAGGTTACGTGACTTATTCAAGTTCCTACAGCTGTTCATACAGACCAGGTTCATCCCTGAACACCAGTCTGGGCAAGGTAAGTGATCCAAACCTATGCCTCCAACTAGAACACAATTGCCCTCCAAGCTTACATAAATAATTTATTTACTTCTAATTTGTCATGTTAAAGGAAAGCTCTTGGACAGTTTGGAGAAATACTTAAAAGGAATAAGACTTTCGTTTTCTTACAGCTAATGAAGGAATCCTCCAATGGTAGATGACAGAGATTGTGAGGTTGGGCGGTTGTATGAAAGCCGAGAAGAGACAGGCTAAAACGCCCAGAAAGATTAGTATTTAAAGGTCTGCTATTAGATCTGGTGCATTTTCTGGAAGTGAATTACAAATCTGCCTGCAAGCTACTTGGCAGCCAACACAGAAAGGTGTGTAGGATCTACTCTTCAATCACAATGTATGATAAACACAAACCAGTGGTTCAGGAGAAACATTCCCGATACTGAAATCTAAAAGGAATTTCTCCCATGGGCCTTTGTGAAGGAAAAAATATGTGAAACAGAGTAAACAATGTCTTTAAAATAATTCTGAGTTTCAGACTGTCATCTTGTATTATATTATTCAATGCAGGCCCAAAGCCTAAAAAAGTGCTGTTCAGGAAAATTGTTGGGATTGGGTAGAGGGCAAAATGATATGGACAACATATACGTTTTGGCACAAAAGCGTCTGCGCGCTTCATGAGGGCAGGCAGCCCCGGTCTTGTTCATTGTTTTGCTCCTTGGAGCACCATCTACTATAGTGGAGAGGCTCAATGGGTCAAACGTCCAACAAAACACCAAATGAACAAATCTACATAAACAGTTCATACCTCAGTCAGTCAAGCAGGAAAAGTAAGATGTGAGAAGTTACAGCTTTTCAAGGTTATTGACTGGGATCCCAGCAGACATCAGTTTCAGGCCCTACACTGGTATGCAAAGAATTTGAACAACAGTTTCAGAAGAAACATTTCAAGTTTGCAGTTAATACTAAATTGGAAGAGACAGCAAATAATGAGAAACAAAGCAGGCAGATAAAAGGGTTTTAGATATTTCAAGTACCTACCCAGCTAATAAATGCAAATGAAGTTCAGTGCAGATAAGCACAGAATTATGAGTCTGGAAGCAAAGAAGAAAAAGGAGGACTATCTGCTTAATGGAAATGAGCTGCACGGTGCTGACCAGGAATGAGATCTGGGGAATTATTACAGGAGAAATCCCTCAAGCTTTCAACCCACTTTGCCGCAATGGAAAAGAAACACGATGATGAGCTATATTAAAACACAATACACGGCTATCGAGTCACGCTCCGCATTGGGTGAAAATGAAACCAAAGCAAGGAAAGAATAAGATTTTTTTTTTTAATTTAAACTGTCATTCTGTTCAGGGCAGGACCATGATCTTTTTTTTAATCTCAACCTTCAGCTATTGTCCTCTGCACATTTACTGGAAGGTGTTTCTTTGGGGTTTGCTTGCATTCTCTGTCATTTTCTATGCTGTTCCACAATTATTCAAGGGTCCGCAGAATACGGCTATCATACCTGATAGCAGGAGCCATCACTGTAAAAAATCAGAAGACATGTGGATTACAAAGGTTGAGTGGCTCCTTCTGCCAAAGCCTTACATTTTCCTTTTTTTTTTTAATTGTTTGGTCAAAACATGAATCATAGATTCACAGCTTTTAAAGCTAGAAGGCATTCTAAGTACACCTTTATGAGCCTCCTAATGATGGCCGCTATTACCAGCACCACGTTACACTTGAACGCCTCAGACTCAGGGGTCTAGTCATGTCAACTGACCACATTTCAGTCCACTCCAGAACTGTTTGAGTCAAACAAACTCAACACAAGCTTGAAGGAGACAGGTGTGATGGACGGAATACCTAAAGTCTTCCCTCGGTGAAAACAGTTCTCCCTACTCTTGCTGTGGTTCCTGAAATCCCATATCATTCATTCAACAACTGTTTCCTGGATCCTTCCTATGGGCTAAGTACCGTTCTAAGTAGTGATGATATAACAGTAAACAAAAGAGACAATACCCTTGTCTTCATTGAGCTTAAATTCTAGTGATAGGAGAGAAGCAATAAACAAATAAACATGGAAATGAGGTGGACACTCTCAAGTAATGGGAAGTGCTAGGAAGGTATAAACTGGATGACATGGAAAAAAACCCAGAGAGGGGTAGGGGGACAAGTTAAGGAGGATTGTCAAGAAAGACCATTCCGAGGAGGTAACATCTAAGGACTGGAGGACTTGAAGAATGAGAAGCCCATAGGGAAACTCCATGACAAAATACAATTATGACTCGAAGAGGTTAAGGCATTGAAGAAACTTATTATTTGCTAAAATCTCATTCTGAATTAATTTGGCAGATTTTTTTAATCCAATCACCTTGTAAAACTGTTTAAGAAAAAGAAAAAAATGAGAATAGATTATATTTAATATGGGAGAAGGATACAATGGGTTAGGAACACAGGATTCAGATTAACGAGCAGGTCCTCACCCTTGGTGAAGGAGAAAACAAGGGACAATGTTTACTGAAAGGGATAGAAAGCTTAAAAGACAGAAAGATTTCAAGCAATTATCAGAGCATGCTCCACTAGATTTAGCCACATTTTCCTCAATAACAATCTTACTTCAGAAATGGCATTTTCTTCATCTAATCAGTGGCTTCTACATAGTTTAACTTATATAAACTAACAGTGGTTCAATTTTCTTTTGAAATAGGAAAAGCTGTAGAACACCATGGGCACAGCCTCTAAGATGACCCTCATTGATCCCAGCCTCCTGATATTCGTGACTTTATGTAATCCTTTCTCCTGAGTATAGGTTGGACCTAGACACTCACTTCTGTAAACAGGATGCAGAAAAAGGGGTAAGATGTGTAGGGCGCGGTCAGCTAACTGCCACGCAGCAGAAAGCTGAAGTAAGCTGAGTCATCCTTCCTGTGGCCACTGCGCTTGCGCTAAGTATACTAATGAGGTTTTAAAGTAGCGACCTATCCGATGCTGGCTCACAAGTCGCACCCTCGGCGAAAGCCAATCACAGAGCGACACATGTTCTTAATCCCTATATAAGCAGACTGCTATAGGATTGCGGGGTCTTCCTTCCATCTTTTCTTTAACCAAGCTGTGCTCCAATAAAGTGTGATACGAGAAGAATCTTGCGTGTGGCGACTCGTCATTCTGCTGGTCGGAGGCGGCTCGCCGCATTTGGTGCCGAAACCCGGGAACTTCGCGCCCTGCATGGAGGACCGATTCAGAACTCGACACACGGAGTGAACCGTCGGATCAAGATCCGATCTGGGTGCCATCAAGACTGACGAGAATTGTTGAAGAAAACTTCAGAGAAGATGCTGAGCTGGATGTTCCTGATGATTCTTCCCTTGCTTAGGGCAGAGAATATGACGTTCTGGGGAATTAGCCGGACCTGGCCAGTTCCCATGCCGGTTCACTCTCAGAGCAGAGTTCTTCCAATATTTTATTCCACTAGTTGTGAAATGAATACGGCCTGTACCCAGCCATTGAATTATGACTGGGCACCGTATAATGCCAGTGATTTTATTTTGAATCGAAGTCTTTGTATTAGTTGGAATTCCACAAAGGATTGTATCCTTTTGGCCAGGATAACCTTGACCACTTGGAACAATCCACTTAGAAATAATTTGGTTCCATTGAATATGTTGAATGAAGCTTTGAGCAAGATAACTCAAGGCCACACTTCAGGTTCAGGTATAGGGAATTCCAGTGAAAATGAGATGAATATTACCACTTTAGTTTTGGAACATACAGGGATAGTTCCTTTAAGAAATAATGCTTCTGATAAAACAAGTGCCAACAGGACTGTTGTCGCCCCCTATTGTGAGCCAGTCACATCAACACCCCCAGTCTTTACCCCTTGTCAGGGGGGAACTTATGCTAAGTATGAACTTAGTTCAGGCTTTCAATTTTCCCCTGATTTAAAGTCCTATATGGGAAGAAAGGAAAAAGGAAATGATACTAATGAGACAAAAGGAAATGATAGTACAAAGTGGTATTTTGAAGGATGGCCATTTTATTCTTGGTTATTAGTTAATGAGGCAGGAGTAGGCATGGATATTTCTGCTTTGGCCACTTTACAGATGCCCTGAATAGGAGTGCAGAGATTGGAGAATTCCTAAAGGGAAACTGGTCTCAAGAAGCTGAACGGATGATATTTAAGCAAAAGATTCAGATTATGCAACTGAATGCTACCAAGCTGGAACCCGTTACCTTTGGAGATTTTACCTCTTGGCTCTCTTCTGCCTTTTCCTTCTTTAAAGAGTGGGTAGGGGTGGGGATCTTTGGGCTCTGCTGTATATTTGGGATTATAATATGTCTCTGGTTGGTCTGTCGCATGCGCGTCAGGGCACATCGAGATAAGGTCCTACTCACTCAAGCACTTTTGGCTGTTAGTGAAGGTGATTCTCCCGCAGCCTGGATCTCCGTCCTAAACAATTCGAATGGATTGCCCTTGCACGGAGAGGCCCTGTTGCCATTGCACCTCTATAGGGAATCAAAACTTATTCTGAGTCAGCCTTTGCACCCTGCAGCCCTTGTTGGCATTGCACGCAGGAAGGTGTCTCAGACATGCCAACGGAAGGCTGCCCTCGAACAGTGAGCACATCATGAGGTGAACACTTGTACGGGCTACATTCTGCTTGGTGATTCTAGTAAATAAAAAAGGGGGAGATGTAGGGCGCGGTCAGCTAACTGCCACGCAGCAGGAAGCTGAAGTAAGCTGAGTCATCCTTCCTGTGGCCACTGCGCTTGCGCTAAGTATACTAATGAGGTTTTAAAGTAGCGACCTATCCGATGCTGGCTCACAAGTCGCACCCTCGGCGAAAGCCAATCACAGAGCGACACATGTTCTTAATCCCTATATAAGCAGACTGCTATAGGATTGCGGGGTCTTCCTTCCATCTTTTCTTTAACCAAGCTGTGCTCCAATAAAGTGTGATACGAGAAGAATCTTGCGTGTGGCGACTCGTCATTCTGCTGGTCGGAGGCGGCTCGCCGCAAAGATGTCACTTCCAAGATTAAGTTGCAAAGAGACTGTGGCTCCCATGGTGCATGCCTTCTCTTACTCGCTCTGCCAGAAGTCAGACACCCTGATGTGAGCTGCCTTATGGAGACGTCCGTGGGGCAAGAAACTGAGGGAGGACTGAATCCTGCCAACAACCACATAAGCGAGTTTAGCAGATCCTCTCCCAGTTGAGCCTTCAGGTAACACTGCATTCCCAGACCGCACTTTAACTGCAGCCTTTTTAGAGAAGCTGAGGCAGAGGCTTCCAGCTAAGCCATGTATGGATTCCTGCTCACAGAAACTGGGAGATAATAGATGTTTATTGTATTAGGCTGCTAAGTTTGGGGGTAATGTGTTACACAGCAATAGATAACTAATATGTATACCACGAAAACACTTTCAGATTGTGTTCTGTCTCCCTTTGACATCTTCTACTTTCACCCAACCCTACTTATACTGTAAAATTCTATCTTCCCCATGCCTCCTTGAGCATCTGCTGAGGATTGGGACTGGGGTGAGGCTGCATGCAAAGGTAGCAAGTTAAAGGACAATAAAAACAGTGGGCCATTAAATTCCATGTCATTCTTCATATAATCTCATAACATTGCATGGGATATTAACAAACCCTAGCAAAGTATCTGTTGTCTATAATTTAAGTTATTTGTTCAACTAGTCAGAACTTGATGATTTTCTTTCCTGGGGTTAGTTTGGGGCATCCCTAAGCTCAGGTAACCAAGGGATATGATACTCTCTCCACTTAAAGAGAAACACATCTGCAGCCCCCCAGCCGACTGAGGGTATTACAGCCAATCTCTCCTTTAGCAACTCTTTCCTGGTAGCCCCCTGAAGTTCCCAGCTTGACTCTGCCACACACAGAGACAAATAAAATGTGATAAACCCCCAGCTAACACCAGCAAAGAAAATTAAATCAATTAAGATTATTAAGAGTTTGTAATTTGAATTGAATTACTTTTGGATTAAATACCATCATTTCTCTTAATATAAACTCAAGTTTATTTGGGTGAACCAAAGAGAAGCTCTTATTATATCTAAGCGAATAACACCCTCCTTGCGTATCTTTGAAAAACTAAGGAATTTCTCTAGAACACTGTACGAGGTTGCTCCTATAATCCCAAAATAAATACAATACTGATTAAAAGAGACAGCCCCTATATAGTACTGCCACTGGCTATTAGCAACAAGGTGCTACATAGTAGGTCTTCTTGACCACAGCAACCACAGAGATATCAGGCTTTTCAAATTCAGAGAGAGAGTTCTGGATTACAGAGAACTTCCAAATATAAAGACCAAAAAATACACTTAAAAGACTTTGGAAAGCATTTCTCCCTTGCCCCATGGCCTCACCATGGAGGGAACCAGTCCAACAGGGGCAATCCAAAGGAGGAAAGCCTAAGAGAACACTCCTACTTCCACCTCTTTGTTTTAACCTTTCCACAACATTGGCCTACATAAAAATCAATACATGTGCCAACCTTTCAACTTGAACAGTTCTCTTAAATAGGCTTCCATTCTGGGAACAGCCATAGATTTAAGCCCAAACTCTCCGCTGCAGCACCACTGAGTGCCACGCAGGAATACCTAAATTAGAATTTGGCCCTAACAATACTGATCCTCTTCGTCACCACTTAAAATTTACCTTCATAAATGGAACCTAATGGGAAGCAATGGGAAAACGCTTTTCCTGTAAACCTCCCCTTGATATATTTCATTTATGAATGAAGAAATCTAATTTCAATTTTAAGGTTTCCTTTACCAGATTCAAAAGAAGTTCAGGCATATACTTTTTAATCCATGCCCCTTACATTCATATTGATAACCCTCATTCTCACCTTTCTAAGAATTCTTTCCAGCATTTAGATTTTAAATCTCTTTTTTAGTGAAATTCACAATATTATCTCCTGGGTTAAAGTTTGGGAACCACTTAAAAAAAAATATATATATATATATATATATACACACACATATATATATATATATATATACACACACACACACACATACAGTTACATTCCACTTTAACATCAATACTGCTAGACAGTATTTCCTTTGTTGAAAAAAGATGACAGCAAAGCCTCAAATTCTAGCGGAAGCCCCAGAGACTACCTTCTCCAATTCCCTAGTGTACTGAGTCATTAGGAGTTGTTTAAAGTTAGAATTTATCTTTTCTTTTATGTTTGAATGCTGCACACAGTTGCTTTGTGTTCTACTGAGCCTTAGTGCTCAGGTATTTATGAAAACAAAATGTTTGAAAAGTCAGTGATCCAAGGGATCATGCCCATACCAAGCACAAGGAGCACAAAAGGACAAAGTGAGACAGAGACAATGGTCTTCTCAAATGTATTAAAGTTGCTGAGCTATCAAATAAAATGAAAAAATAGGAGGGTTGATGTAATGTCTTTTTCTGAAGACAAAATTAATTATGCTATTTGCCTGTACACCTTTGTAGTACTTATCTTTTTATTCATCAGATTGTTGGTTGTGCCTTTTATGCACTCTAAAAATAAAAATTATTCCAGCTTTCATCAAAACTGGCAGTATTCTCCATAATGTGCAAAATTCTTTATCTTTACAGGGAAAAGCTTGTGAGAGAGTCACTGAATTTAAAGATTACAGGATGAAAGGAGAAATTGTTATAGAAATTTCCTTATATCCAGACTACTGACTTTTAAGAAAAGCAACAGTACATACATTTGAAAGAAATATCCATATAAATAATACTTTATTCATGATACAGAATAATGAACATGTTGGTCAGAATAATCAATTCTGATTTTGGTGTACCAAAATTAATTTTGGTGTACCAAATTAAGATGCTGAATGCTTTAACGTTTTCATCTTATAAAATTATTTAACATTCTTCATTAACCTTTCCTGAGAAGCTCCCAAAAATATATCTACATTAGACTGCCCAATCCCTTAAAGGTATAATTTCATTAAGTTTTTTATAAAATAATTCTAGACTCTATAAATAAAAATGATTTTAAAATCTGTCCTTCACAGGAGAAAGAATTTGTGAGATCCAAAAAATTCTGTAGTTTAATAGTATTCTACCAATGTCAATTTCTTAGTTTGATAAATGTACCATGGTTATATAAGATGTTACCATGGGGGGAAGCAGGGTGAAGGGTGTACAGAAACTCTCTGTACTATCTTTGCAAGTCTTCTGCAAATTTAAAATTCCTTAAAAATAAAAGTTTTTTAAGAAAAGCATCCTTTGAATTTCAATTTAAGATAGGCAATTGGAGAAGAAAAACTTCCAAGATTTTATTTGTAACCTATTCATAAACATGCAATTAACAAAGAACATGTGTTCTCAGTTGACTTCTGACATTAAGTCTATCTTATATAGTTCTAGAGACCACACTAAGGCAAAGGGGTCACCACTCCAACATGAGCACAACATATTTGTATTCTCACTCAGACCACAGCCTTTCAAACTCTCTGTAAATCAAGATCTATTTTCAATCACAGAAAAGTAAGAGAAGCAGTTATTTCCAGAATGAAATTATCCAAACCAGTAAAGCATTTTAAAAAGCACATATTATGAAAACTCTATATTCATGGAACAGAGCAGAATATTGAACTTACCTGTCTATGTTCATTACTTACATGGAAATGTTACATTCAAAACTAATATCTTAACTCATGAGAATTTTGAAGCCTTTGTGACTTGCCTACATGTTATGTAATCCCTTGGTAATAGTGAAATCTCATTAGACCAAAGTGTAATGGTGTCGACACATTGGCCCAATGAAGAAACCCATTGTCAGCTCAAACCCAATGTGGAAATCACTCTTCCTAGCGAAAAAAACGAAGGAACCCATAACCCTCCTCTCCACATTAGCACAGAGGTAAACAAGAAAATGACTCAGATGGAAATGGAAAAATGCATAACTGAGAAAATGGCGTTTTCTGTTATTATTATCTGATAATAACAGATACAAACATTTCACAGTGTATCAAAGAAAGCAAACCACAGAAGCAATACAGATGACGGAGGCACAAGAGATGAAATCTTTACTTTGAGTAACTGCAGATACAATGAAAATTCTCTGCAATTAATAAAAAAAGTCTGATAACAGGAGGGTTCTGATCCCACCACAAATGAATAATGGGACAAGACAGAATAGCTCAGAGAGAAGAGGGCATGCAGAAACTGAACAACTAACAAACAGGAAAAATGGGAACCAGACCATAAGTGAAACAGTTTCCATGGTAATCAGAGATACAAATTAAGAGTCATCGATTCCTAGCAGGAGGGGCCAGAAATGAATCACTGAGTGTCCTGGTATATCATTTGATATTTTTGTTTAATATACTTGCACTTAAACCAATACTATATAAGTGTATGCAACTGAGATTCCACAGTATATGTTCTATCATTCTCAGTAACTTTATTGTCTTAAACTTGACTTAAAGAAACTCTCCAGGTCTTTATAATCTTGCCTGGTTGCTGGACAGAGTGACCACACTGACAATGTGTTCACTCTGTGCCTGGAGGGGCCCAGGTGGGCAGGCAGGTAATAGGATGACCTGCCACTCACCCTCCAATATAGAATGCTACTCTAACAAGCCTTGTTTCTGGGTGTTACAAACCAAATGTCACTCATGTGGCTACGTTTTACTTTTAAAATGAAGTAACAGGGCTTCCCTGGTGGCGCAGTGGTTGAGAGTCCGCCTGCTGATGCAGGGGACACGGGTTCGTGCCCTGGTCCGGGAAGATCCCACATGCCGCCGAACGGCTGGGCCCGTGAGCCATGGCCGCTGAGCCTGCGCGTCCAGAGCCTGTGCTCTGCAACGGGAGAGGCCACAACAGTGAGAGGCCCGCGTACCGCAAAAATAAAATAAAATAAAATGAAGTAGCAATTGCCACCGGGCTCACAGGAGCATACTGAAGTGTTCATTTTTAAAGAGAACTTTTTGAGATTTATCCATGTTATGGATTGCTTGTCCATTATTATACTTAATAACATTGGATATATATTACAGATGTTATTTTGTATAAATATTTCAGAATTAAAAAGGACTCTAGTGAAAGTTCTAAAATGTCATTTATATATATATTTACATTTGTATGCGTATATATACATATATACACATACAAAACAATATATATTAGCTTTCATATTTGCTCTTCCAAAATCATTTTTCAGAAAATATTTCCTTTTAACTCTGCAGTCCTTCAAAGAGGCAGCTAAAATGTACTGCATGTTATCTTAGTTTTAAGTACTCAATATAAAAATCACAAAGCTCTCTGCAGTTTCACACTGAATCAGTGAAAGAGAGAATAAAGAACAACTTTCGAAATATTGCAGTAATTCCACAGTTCATAAAAGTTGTATACTTTATTAAGATTTCAACATAAATCAATGTTAGTAAAGATAACTATTCTTTAAATCCAATCATAAATGTACTACATTTGTAGATTATAGTCCATTACACAGGTCCCCAGAAGCTCTGAGCACGCACTGAAATAAAATGAACACTCGCATCATTTTCTTCTCACTTTCATGACTTGAGGTTAATTGTAAGCTTCTAAAAACAATCTAGGCTTCACTTGAACTAGCTTCAAATGAGAGGCCAGCAATAAAACAAGCAAGCGTTTTTAGCTAGAGGTCTGGTTTCAATGAACAAGCATAAAAACACTCATTCTTTCATTCGTTGAAGGATTTTTTTAAAACCAAATAATTTAGTAAAGGCATTTGGCCTGCTTTCCTAAAAGAAGCGTAGGTGCTCAGAAAATCAAGCCATAATGGAACTGGGGGCTATTTTAGTGAAATGTAAAATCATTAGACTAGTCCAGACTACAACTCACACTTGCCCAAAATATCTCCATATCTTCACAGTCCCCAGGAGGGAAGACCCTACCAGAAGGGGGAAGTAGAAGAACAAAAGAGGTCCAAATGGTGGACTCATGAACTTTCTGAGCACTCACCATTGTTCTTCAACAAATACTTGCTGACTGCTTATGTGTTTGGCACTAGGCTACAAGGAAACAGTGATGAGCCAAACAATATACTAGTACCTTCCTCCTAGGGTTGACACCTAGTAGGAAAGGCAGACAACAAACCAAATATTTGATTTACCTTTCTGATAATGGCTAGGAAGAAGAATTTGGGAAGGAATTTTTCGAGCCTGGACAGAAGGTTCAAATACATTTAGGGAGATGGGGCAAGTAAGGAGAGGAACATCCATCTCCTTAAATAGTAACAATGATATGAAACCAAACACAGGTTCTATTTGGAGAGATCATTCTGTGTTAGAAAGTATTTCAATGAGCGTGATCCCATTTAATTGTCAGAGTTCTGCAGGGGAAGGGGAAGGTAGGTTTTATTGTCTCAGTTATTCAGACTAGGAAACTGAGGTTCAGAGAGTAAAAGGACTCCCTTAAGGTGTCACCAACTAAACCTCTACGGATGGTCTCCACTGTGCTGAACCCAATGTGGATCATACACCCTCACAACACAATGAGAGGAGTTTTCTGGGCCACTTGGATGACAGGGGTGCAGCTGAGGCCTTTTCCAGGAAACTTCCTCAGGACGAGGACATCCCTCCTTCAATAACCTGGAAACTGTGAGAGTAGGCATCTCTTCCTTCTGAGGTCCAGAGAGGAAAATATTTCACTCCAGAGTCCTAGAGACCCAAGAAAAGCAGAAGAATCTCTTACAAATGTACTTTGTCAAAAAGAGACCAGGTAAAATTATTTCAAAATATGATGTAACTTCATGATAACATAAAAAACTTAGAGAACAGAGCAGCGAGCACATTCTCCCTCTTTTATTGACTATTTTCTTCAAGGAAAATTAATCTGGCCAAAACAGCTTCCTGTATCTACCATTCCATACTGAAACAAGGACTTTTCCTTCTCCCACCACCATCTCCTCCAAAACTGGAGCACTGGATGAGACTGGCAGGTGAACGAATAACCTTTGGGGTTTTTTCCTTCTTATAAAACCATCCTGCTGCACACATCTCAGCAATGTGTCTGTCTTCTCTCTATCAAAAGCAGCTCTATAGGGACTTCCCTGGTGGCGCAGTGGTTAAGAATCCACCTGCCAATGCAGAGGACACGGGTTCGAGCCCTGGTCCAGGAAGACCCCACATGCCGCAGAGCAACTAAGCCTGTGCGCCCACAACTACAGAGTCTGTGCTCTAGAGCCCACGAGCCACAACTACTGAGCTCGTGTGCCACAACTACTGAAGCCCACGTGCCTAGAGCCCGTGCTCCACAAGAGAAGCCACGGCAATGAGAAGCCTGCGCACCGCCATGAAGAGTAGCCCCCACTCGCCGCAACTAGAGAAAGCCCGTGAGCAGCAACGAAGACCCAATGCAGCCAAAAATAAATAAATAAATAAATTTAAAAAAAAAAAAAAAAAGCAGCTCTATACAATCGAAATACACTGTAAAAGATGACCTCAAGCGAGGCTCTGTGGTTTGGCTATAAAAGAGGTGGTAGTGCTGGGCATGTAGTTCCACCCCCAACCCGTGGTCCCAGCTCCCTGAGAGCTTTGCAGGACTGCAGTGCAGTAAAGAGTTAACAGTAAATGAAAGGAGATGGGAAAGGGGGAGAGGAAGAGAGTTAGGTTGCAATTTCCTTGTGTGCACTGAGCCTGAGCATTTTCCATTTCAACTGAATATGAAGAATCATGGCCTTGTTTTAAGGATTTAAGAAAAAGAAGACAGTTTAAAACCAAATGCCTGCTCTCTGCTATGGCAGTTCCACTGGCAGGCTGTAATTTGTCAGGGAGAGAAAATGGAAATGCAGTTATGTTTGTGAAATTCATGGGCTGTTTATCAGCTAGGTAAAGCCCAAAGATACAGGTAGCAGCAAATCTTTCTGTCTGGAAAAGTCTCTCAACGCTGTAAAAGAAAAAGAGAAATTCCCGCTATTTTAATATAAAATATAGTTGCATTTCATTTTTCTATAGGTTATTCTGAAGCAAAGGGAAGAGGTTAATGGAGGAAAAGAAAGAATCTATAGGACAATAGGCATGTTTCATAGCACATACAGAAGGAACATGAATGTGCATTTCTCAAAAAGAGACATTTCCATTCATGCCCCGACATATGTCTAGCCCATAATTTGGAGGCAAACACCACAACTGACAGTTCTGAGCAAATCACTCCTTTGATACTAGGGTCGCATCAACCAAAAACCTTCTTGGGGGGTAAAAGGTACTGTAATCAATGCAAGCAATAATTTGTTACATTTGGGATTTTTCTTTTTTCCTTGTCATTCTTGGCTTTTCTGGAAGAATCGAGTTCTCAGTAAAACCTCACCCTTATCTGAAAGTATTAAATGAGCATTCACTAGTTTTGTAGCGAGAAATAATGTACGCAGATATAAATGTGATAAGCTCCTTAAAAGCCATGTAAAGCAAATTCTGAAAATTGCTTCTTATTCACAGATATTGGTATTTACTTCTGAGCTTCCAGTTTCTAAGCTGTATGTTTTACTCTGAGATACAGTCTTGCTTCATCTTTTCAATGTCAGTATGTCAGTCTTCAATTAAATCAATAATGATGAATATAGAGCTCATTTAGTAATAAACAGAAGGTACATGCACAGACTACAAAAACACCATGTAAATACATCTCAGAATACAGCAGCGCTAAATTTCCATTTCAGCATATCTTGCAACCACACTGCATAACACTAAAGAGACTGGAGTGAAATGACATTTTCAGACCAGGGTTTCCCTGCATGGTTTCCAACCTGATCAAGTGTCTGCACTGTTTAAATGAAAAGAGGAAAACACATAAATCATACGCTTTTTCCTCCAGCTTAAACATCCCTTATGGGTATTTCATTCTCTGCAACCTCAAGTGAGCTTCAAAAGTGAATCTAGCCATCAGCATCCAGCCACATGAAAAACAGACCATGCTAACTTTCTATCTTCTGATTCTCTGGGGAAATGCTTGCTCCCTGGACTCACACAGTACAATTTTACCAAGCTCCTAAAAGGATTGGGGTGTTTCTCCTTCACAGGGTCCTTGTCAGGATTCAAGGCAGCAATTCCCTTAAAGAACATCACACAGCACCGCACACATAACAAGCACTCATTGAATCGTGTTTATTTTTGGTATTATCATAATTAGTGATTTTTCCAGTTATTTCCTCTAGATCAGAATTTCTCATTCAAAATGTTGTAACACACCCAGAGAAGGACTGCCACAAAGGAAACTGCAATGATTTTTAGCGGATTTGCGTTCAAATTTTGGCTTCACCATTTAACAAGCATGTAACCTTGGTTAAGTTACTATAACTCACTGAGCTTCATTTTACTTATCTGTGCAACGGAGGTGGTAATACTTATTTCATGGGTTTGGTGCCAGGATTGGATAATAAAACTCCTCACCCCAAGAGGCAGTATAGCAGCAAATACAGAGCATGGAAACTGGGTACAAATGCTAGTGCTGCCAATTACTGTGTAAGCTTGAGCATTCTTTATCTATGACTCAGTTTCCTTACCTGTAAAATGGGCATAGTGGAGTGAATGTGCCTAATACGGCTGTTGTGAGTACTGGATGAGTTATAAATAACTTCCAGAAATGTGTCTGGAAGTTATAATGATAGCTGCCATTTTTTCATTTAGTAATGAGATATTTATGGAACAACTACTGTGTATCAGTCACTGTGTTAGTCACTGAGGACACAAAAAACTGACATGATCCCTGTGTCTATAAAATGTAAAGTCTAATGAGGAGATAAACACTATTCCAATAATCACATAGATAAATGTTTACTTATGAACTGAGATATGTGTTTGGAAGAAAGCAAACAGTTTTATGAAAGCATAATAAACACGGGAGTCTTCACTGGGGAGAAGGCATTTGAGCCGAGAGCTGAAGGACGAGGAGTTAACTAGGCAAAGAGGACGGGGGACATGGATGCAGGGAAAAGGAGCTGTATGTGCAAAGGTCTTGTAGAGAGGGAGCATGTTGCACCAGAGAAAACGACTGGAGACGAGAGTTGAGGCCGGAAATGTATGCGGGGGCCACACCATGCAGGGCTTGGGGGCCTGGGTGAGGATTTGGGATTTTATCCTAAGAGATAAGGAAACTTTGCGGGAATTTAAGCATTGGAAGGCAAGGGGTTGTGACATGATGGGATTTGCATCTTAGGAAGATCTTGCTGACCGAAAAACGATTTGGACACAGGCGTAAGTATATTCGGGAGACCAGTTAGGAGGCTGTGGCAGGTGGGTCTAGAGCTGGTGGTAGAGATGGAATAAATGGGAACATTTAGTGAATTTACTCAGGGGTCTGTTAAGAGTGCACAGTGGCACTTAGCTCCCTTTCCTTTGTCTATCATTGCCTAGCACAGTTCTCCTGTACCTAAAACAAGGGCACAGATACAGACAGACATGTATAATTAGCTATGGAGTGGGACGTGACCTAAGGATGGTCTGGGTCTGAAGGAAAGAGTAGAATGACAGGAGCAAGCTACAGCAAGCACTCTCTTTTTTTTTTTTTTAACATCTTTATTGGAGTATAATTGCTTTACAACGGTGTGTTAGTTTCTGCTTTATAACAAAGTGGATCTGCTATACATATATATATATCCCCATATCTCCTCCCTCCTGCATCTCCCTCCCACCCTCCCTATCCCACCCCTCTAGGTGGTCACAAAGCACTGAGCTGATCTCCCTGTGCTTTGCAGCTGTTTCCACTAGCTATCTATTTTACATTTGGTAGTGTATATATGCTCATGTCACTCTCTCACTTCATCCCAGCTTATCCTTCCCCCTCCCTGTGTCCTCAAGTCCATTCTCTATGTCTGCATCTTTATTCCTGTCCTGCCCCTAGGTTCTTCAGAACTTTTTTTTAGATTCCATAAATATGTGTTAGCATACAGTATTTGTTTTTCTCTTTCTGACTTACTTCACTCTGTATGACAGACTCTAGGTCCATCCACCTGACTACAAATAACTCAATTTCGTTTCATTTTATGGCTGAGTAATACTCCACTGTATATATGTGCCACATCTTTTTTATCCACTGATCTGTCGATGGACACTTAGGTTACTTCCATGTCCTGGCTATTGTAAATAGAGCTGCAATTAACATTGTGGTACATAACTCTTTTTAAATTATGGTTTCTCAGGGTATATGCGCAGTAATGGGATTGCTGGGTCATATGGTAGTTCTATTTTTACATTTTTTAAAGAAACTCCATACTGTTCTCCATAGTGGCTGCATCAATTTACATTCCCACCAACTGTGCATGAGGGTTCCCTTTTTCTCCACACCCTCTCCAGCATTTATTGTTTGTAAATTTTTTGAAGATAGCCGTTCTGACTGGTGTGAGGTGATACCTCATTATAGTTTTGATTTGCATTTCTCTAATGATTAGTGATGCTGAGCATTCTTTCATGTGCTTGTTGGCAATCTGTATATCTTCTTTGGAGAAATGTCTATTTAGGTCTTCTGCTCATTTCTGGATTGGGTTGTTTGTTTTTCTGATATTGAGTTGCATGAGCTGCTTGTAAATTTTGGAGATTAATGCTTTGCCAGTTGCTTCATTTGCAAATATTTTCTCCCATTCTGAGGGCTGTCTTTTTGTCTTTTTTTTTTTTTTTTTTTTTTTTTTGCGGTACACAGGCATCTCACTGTTGTGGCCCCTCCCATTGCGGAGCACAGGATCCGGACATGCAGGCTCAGCGGCCTTGGCTCACGGGCCTAGCCACTCCACGGCATGTGGGATCTTCACGGACCGGGGCACGAACCCGTGTCCCCTGCATCAGCAGGCGGACTCTCAACGACTGCACCCCCAGGGAAGCCCTCTTTTTGTCTTTTTTATGGTTTCCTTTGCTATGCAAAAGCTTTTAAGTTTCATTAGGTCCCATTTGTTTATTTTTGTTTTTATTTCCATTTCTCTAGGAGGTGGGTCAAAAAGGATCTTGCTGTGATTTATGTCAAAGAGTGTTCTTCCTACACCAGCCCAGCCAGAGCAGAGAGCCACCCTGTCACTCAGAAGTTCTGAGGACCCAGGGGACTCTAGAAATGGGACAAGGCCAAAGCTGTTCTTTTCCCACTGCTGCCTCTTTGCCACCTGCAAAAAAATCAGCCCTGATCTACTTAAGATCCACTCCTAGGTCTATGTCAGAGATCAACTGAAAAGGCATCTATCAATCTTTTATGTTAATTATACCTACTTTTCACCAAAAATGCTGCATATCATAACTTGTAAATATTATCTGGTAGATCTTCTCGGTCATAGAGAATAGATCAAGTGTCTGTTTTAGTCTCTATAGATGCTGACATGTCCCGGCAGAATAATGTTTCTAAGCCTGACTCTGTAATGAGGTTTGTTTTCTTTTAAGCTGCTGCTGATGGGGGCAGTTGTCTATTGCTTAGCCTTGACTTTTATAAACACAGATTGTCACTCAACAAGAATCAAGCATTTATTGAGCATGTACTACCTACCATGCCTACATCAGCTGCTGGAGAATAAGTGGACCATCCCCAATGTCAAGGATCAGCAGTCTAGTGGGGATGACAGATATAAACCGATTAATTACAACAGGATATGGAAGTGCTAAAATGAGGGCATGAATAAATTGTGGAAAGCAGAGCTGGCTATAATTAATTGGTGTCCGGGGTAGTACCTAAAATCTCCACAGAATTTGTTGCAAAACGCAATAAAAGTTAGCCTTTCAATTAACAAATTCCTTCTGGCATTTTGTTCTTATCCATTAACCTCACTGAAATTGCCTCATAGTTCCTGCAGTATATTATTAATGGAAATGTTTCCCCTCATTATCCAGCAACTTTGTTACATAGACAATTGTGTTCTGGAAGATGCATGAGAACTTCTTTAACTGATAAAAGAATTAACCTTTTAGACTAAGGCAGCCACTTACTGCTAGACACAGCACTCAGGAATTTTGATTACTTAGGAAATACAGAGCACCGATTTTGTATGAGTATGTACATAGCCTAGCAAATAACAATTCATAAGAATAAAATTTTATTATAGTTAAGGGATTAAAGAACAATAATCCTCATAATCATGCTTCTAAACCAGTTGAATCTCAAGTTTTCTAGCTCCCAAAGGATAAGAATGTCACACAAAATCTTTGGGGCCCAGGGCCAGCTCTACAGGAACAGAAGAGGCAGTCATGTGCATGTGATGACTTGAGGATTGTGGAAAAACTATCTACCCTAAAAAATATCTTCCTCAGTGATTAAGCTACTTGGTTATTGGTGGGAATGTAAAAACGATGCCCTCTGACATCCTCTAACTAAGAAATGAATTAAATTTAAGAACACAAGAATTGGGGGATTTGTGGCATAAACAGATTGGTGACTCATACTGTGGCTTCTTTGGAAAGATGTCCTTCTTTGAACCTATCACGCCCTATAACCTACAGAAGAGAATCCAAGCATTCAAGGCCCTCTGTAATCTAAATGCCAACCTACATTCACCAACTTGTATCCCACCTTCCCCATAACAAAGCCTTCACTCCAACAAGATGAGAAGTCACTATCCTCGGTTGGTGCTTTCCTCTTTCCCTCCCAGCAGAGGTTGGAGCAGGCAGAAATTCTGATGGAGGTAGTGGCAGAATCAGCTCTGTTACTTGAGGGATTTTTCCAGCACCATACAGTGAGTTCCAAAGCCCCAAATTATATTATCAATAATCAAATTAGCAACTGAACAAAAGAGTAATCTCAGAAATAAACATCTAGAAATAGACTCCTGACGCGATGTAATGAGCTAAAACAACAGGTAGCCTTCCTGAGGGATCTAGATTCTATGCCCTCAAAGGCATTACAGAAGGGATCAGGCTCTACTGTGAAAATGGCATGTTAACCAAAGATCTGGTTAACAAAATCTCTGTTACCAAATGAGAGATGAGAGCATAATAACAACAATAATAATAGGTGACATTTATTCAGCACTTGCAGTGCACCAGGCACTATTCTAAATGCCTTACATGTATTGATCCACTTAATCCTCACAAGGAGCCCTCTGAGGTAGGTAATGTTTATTATGCCCACATTATAGGTGAGAAAAATGAGGTCAAAGGTTGAATAACTTGCTCCAAACTGCACAATGCCTAAGTACTAGAATCAGAATTCGACTTCAGGATATATAATTTAAGAATCTACGCTCTTGGGCTTCCCTGGTGGCGCAGTGGTTGGGGGTCCGCCTGCCGATGCAGGGGACATTGGTTCGTGCCCCGGTCCGGGATGATCCCGCGTGCCGCGGAGCGGCTGGGCTCGTGAGCCATGGCCGCTGAGCCTGCGCGTCCGGAGCCTGTGCTCCGCAACGGGATAGGCCGCAGCAGTGAGAGGCCCGCGTACCGCAAAATAAGAAAAAAAAAAAAAAAAGAATCTACGCTCTTAACTCAGTAGCCAGGTAAGGAAACGTCACACTATAGGTAGGACTATGTATATGAAGTGGATCTTAATGCTTCAGGTTTTCTGGGATAAAAATATTTACTGATTAAAAGTGAAGAAAAGGGGGCTTCCCTGGTGGCGCAGTGGTTGAGAATCTGCCTGCCAATGCAGGGGACACGGGTTCAAGCCCTGGTCTGGGAGGATCTCGTGAGCCACAACTACTGAGCCTGCTTGTCTGGAGCTTGTGCTCCGCAACAAGAGAGGCCGCGACAGTGAGAGGCCCGCGCACCACGACGAAGAGTGGCCCCCGCTCGCCGCAACTAGAGAAAGCCCACGCACAGAAACGAAGACCCAACACAGCCAAAAAAATAAATAAATAAATTTTTTTTTAAAAAGTGAAGAAAAGGAATGTGCTTATTTTCTATAATTGCTGAATTATTTGCTTTATCCAACCAAAACGCAAAGAATAAAAAGCCTTCTTACCAAATACATCTTCAGACACAGGAAATATGAGGAAATGCTTTTTCCCAAATTACAGTAAAGTTTAAGGAATTGGATCAAAATTTTCTCCAAAAGTCTAGATAAAAGATACACAACCTGACCTACAAGGTTTACTGTGAATTTATCCCACTTGGCAAATGTCTTAACCTGAAGCAAGTTAATTGCTTTTCAGAAGAGTTTTCAAAGAAAATATTAAATCTTATTGCACCTTATATTTCCCTCAATAGTTCTAAACATGAGTCATAATAATTGATTTGCAACATGAATATTTCACTTGCTTGCTTCTAAGTTACACAATGGAATAATATGCATCTATTAAAATCAGCTTTATGAATAGTTTTTGGTTAAGAGATTAAAAAGTCTTATACTATAGTTTTAATGAAAAATGACACAAAATTTTATATTTAGTATGAATACATGGCTGGGAATATGAATTCATAGGAAATAGGCTAGCAGAAAACGGTAATGTTAATAAAATAGTTGTCTTTGGTGGCATGCTGGGATTTTTTTCTTTATGCTCTTATGTATTTCCATCTTTCTAGAATAAACATCTCTACATTTGTAAGAAAAGAAAGTAAAACTTTAAAGTATATATGAACAAGAAAGTCATTAGCAATCCAAGTTCTATTTCTACACTCAGCCCTTTCAAAGAACATTTTACCATCTAGCTAAGAAAATTCTCTTGACCCATACACAACCTATAAGTTTACCTTTATGAGATCTTTCAGCATTTTATAGACAACCACCAATCCAGAATAATAAAGAAAATCAGGCATTTTTCTCTGGGAGGAAAAAAACATTTTTTCTTTAATTGAGAAGAAATAAAATGGGCTTTGGACTGCATTTGAATCCTGGTTCAAATACTTCAGCAAATTAGTTAGGCTCTCCGAGCCATAGCTTTCCCATGTGTAAAAAAAAAGTTGCTCTTAGAATTAAATTCAGTAGCACCAGTCAAGTGACTAGCTCAGATGACTGCTACCCCAGCTGACCTCTGCCTGCGACTGCAGTGCTAGTTTCCTTTTCTCTCTCTTAGTCCTTAAACCTAGTACAGTATCCAATATTGAAAGGAAACACTAGTGAATTTCACATAAGATCTGCATTTTAGATTCACCTAAAATACCAGGGGCTCCAAAGTGAGGGACAGAGAAAATTCAATACCATTTTCCAGTCAACATGTTTATCTATCGTTCTTGTCAATATAGAATGATTCCAGTTCTTAAATGAGCATTTAACTTTCTGAAGGAGAACGAAAAATTAAGTTACTTAATTTTAAACATATTTTTCATAAAATAATGTGTGTTAAATTTACCCATTGAGCTTATTTTCTGTCTGTCTGATTTATCTTCTTTCTTTCTTTCCCTATATTATTTTCAACAAATGGAGAATGCAGTAGTTACTTTATTAAATACCCAAAATGCTTAGTATTTTCTTATAGCTAGATAATAAATCAGGCACAATTTTATCTAGTATGCTAAAATATGTTATAATTCACATATGTCAAGAAATATAAAGAAAAGTTTTTTTCCACTTAGTGTAAATGATTAGTAGAACGGGCTAGAACCCTCATGAGATGCTTCAAACAGGCATTTTCTCCTGGAGAACCTTTACAATCTTTCTCAACTCCTGACTTTCAAAGTTTCCTTAATAGCATTCTATTTCTTCATAATATAGTTATTTTAACTGGCTTTACAGATCATACAGTCCTTCTTACCTAGTATCAGTGTTAGGACAAGTATGAAATAGGATTAGATGTGTATAACTGAGATTTTATCATAAGAATGTCATTTCTATAAGCATTCATTATTCTTATATTTGTGGAGTTAGTAACTCTTATCTCTGCCTTGCTAATTCCCACTTTTTTTTTTTAGATCTTTTATTAAATACTACCCACTGGGGAAGGCTTTTCTGAACATCTCCCTCTCCCACTCCTCTCCCCCAACTCACCACCTCAGATGAGGTTGGGGGCTGTAATTACATCTTTTCACTATACACTAGGTTTCTACTTTATACCACTGTCACAACAGTAACTAATCATTACTATTTAATCCTCCACTTAATGTCCGTCCATCTGAATAAACTACGATTTCCATGGAACAAGGATGTACTTGTCTTATTCATCTTTGTACCCCAGGTCCCCCTGTGGTATCTGACCTATAAAAGATGCTCAATAAATAATTACTGAATAGATGAATGAATGAAGCCTTTGCTTGCTGCCAGTAGAAACATCCAGGTTTCTGCTTTCAGCTCAGGGTAAAACAGCCTGAATCTCAAGGGCCCTTTTAGAATCAACTGTATTCACTGTGTAGTTTAGTAAAAATAGGTCAAGGAACCATTTTTCAGCTTCCAGTATAAATACCTACACCAAAATAAGCAAAGTTTGCCTGCCGTTCACACAAAGTATTTGTGTTACCAAAGATTATTTACAACTGCAGAGCTGACAGCAAAAGATGCTTTCTAAATCCAGATGTGTAAAGGCTACTGCTTTATCAATTGTTGTTTTTTTTTCCTTGAAGATTTACTATGAGACTTGATGGAAGGTCTACTTCCAGACATAACAAGGGCTATTTCTGATAGCTATCAGAAAGATAATATGCAATGAAGATGAAGTATATTATGAAGCATGAACAGAAGTAAAATCAGAAAGATTGAAGTTAGTGCGCTTAGAAAGAATGTAACATGGAAATTTCTCTGGTGAACTAGGGTCAGAGTTGCCCTAAACCCCACAACAATAAACAAGCCCAGAGAGCCAACAAGATCACTTTCATGGAGCAGAGAGAGTTTCTGAGCCGACAGAATGTTCACCGTGGAGTAGCCTCTAGGTTTACACATCACTTTAATAACAGGGTAATTCAGGTTACTCTACTTGCCTTCTGAAGTCATGGTAAACAGCTTCATTCTGGGACAGGAACCAGGCATGGTGTCAAGTGGGCTGCTTAAACTCCCGCCGTGTGCCAAAAAGGAAATAATGAGAACACAGGAGTGAACAGCAAAGCTTCAAACCCTCATTACAGCAGGCACCACACAGTTAACAAAAAGCTACACCAAAGGATTTGAGACAATAATATAGGCTTTTTCCTAACTTTGTTCAACGAATAATTATAGACTTCTTCGTGCCAGGCACTGAGCATGGTTTTAGTGATAAAGACAGGCTCACGCCTTCACTGAATTTATTATACAAAATGCCTTCTGAAGTACAAAGTAGCAGCACTAGTTTCTAAAGAGCGTTGGTGAATGTTCTTCACTTGTTTATCATTAATGAATACTATAAATGACATACCAGGTGTCCCAGTCACTTAGAAACCTTTCCAAGAGTTGACAAATGAGTGACCCAAACGATAAATCTAAGAGAGTCTAAAACGGAGGCCACTGAGGTCGGCAGAGTGGGGACGTTGCCATGTCAGACGTGGGACTTGAGCCGGGCTTTGAAAGAATGGACACCTGGAGAAGAGGGAATTGGACCTTGAGGCTGTGAGGAAAGGCACAGAGAAGAAGTGGAAGCAGGAGTGCTGATGGCATCAAGGAGAAAGTAGATGGGTTTGACTGACTCCTCAATTACCTTATACTTTACACTGTGAAGTCCTGAGTGTTCAGAAGAAAAGGTTGAAGAAGTCCCCGCATTAGAAAGACTGATCTGGTAGCAGTTTCTGAAATCTGGTTTGAAAAATGGTGCCAGCTGGCTTAATTAGTATCACCTGGGGCACTTTAGGAATAATACAGATCCCAGGTCCCAGACACCCTCATTCCTAGAAATAGAAACTGTACCTAAGAGAATGGATTTTTTTTTCAACTCGGACCTTAAGTGATTTTCTATGTGATTCTGAGGCACAGCCAGATTTGGAAGTTATAGAAGATGAAATGAAAGTCTCTGACTGCACTGGCTTAGGAAACGTGACCAGGGCCAGGCCTAGGGAGAGTTTAGCCTCCCTGAAAGACAGGCAGACTGCTCAGTCTAAGTCAAAACTATAAGGTCTATCTGACATCTGGAAATATTTGTAGGAACTTCTGACCCCCCAAAATACATTACTCTCACATTGCTGGGCTCCATGTTTATAATAAAAGGATTATTATGCAAGGACTCTACATGAATCAAAAAACTACATCTGCACATCTTGACTCCATCTGTTTTCTCCTACCCCCCATCCCATGAGGAGAAGGCAAGTTCCTTGAAGGCAGAGAGCTCACTCCCTGCTTCATCTCAGCCCCTACAATGGTGTTAGCACAGACTACGCAAGCAACCATTTCTTTAAATAAATGCATAAATGAAGAAAAAACAGTCTTTTCGATCACTGGAGAAAGCAGCCGACATTCACAGATATTTGGGAACCATGTCTAAAATACCCATTTCCCAGGTAAAGACCGAAAAAATTAAATTATGTCCACCATGGATACTGAATGCTTTTGTATACTCTGGAGGGTTCCAAGATAGGGAGGTGACCTGGAAGAAACTTTAAAGAAAACAATGAGGCAAGGCAACGAGGCAGGAGGAGTATCAAAACCCTCATAGTGGGGTAATTTCAGTCTGATTATAAAGCATCTGTCATTTGCACACATTATGCCTTTCTGGATTATTTTTTCACCTCCTATTGTCTGCAACAGAATTTCTGGGTCATAAAGGAATTTCTTCCCTTCCCATTTTAAGAGTTCTAGAAGTTTGAGAGAATATCTTTAAATGCCCAGAGTTTAGTATTTGAGAGTTGGTAAACCTTACATATTCATTTTTCTAAAAATGAGCAAGGCTGTGATGGCTATAGAATCAATTATGAATCCTTTAATCCAGATTTTTAAAAACCATTTTAATTTGGCATACTTAGTTGAAATGACCATGTTGTTGAGTTATCTTCCTAGTTTCTTCATTCATGACTTTTAGGAGCATCAACCTGACTTTAAAAGAGGGAAACTGTGGCCTGGAGAGTTGGCTCTATGTCAGTTTCAGAGCCACCACTACAAGCAAGGGCTCCTCATCAAGAGTAAAGTCTACAGTATGATGCTTCCTCTCTTAAAACAAATGAAACCTAGGATTTAATGTACTTTAAGCCTAGCGCTTTTTCTTACATAGGCATTTTTTCTTTCAGTAAAGTAATCAAGAAGAAGCAACTTAATGAGAAACTGATTTTAAATGTTTGTGGATAAGATTCCTAATTTTAAATAATTCCATTTTACCAACTAAGAGGGATTAAATTGTCCTTAAGACAGATTAGGAGGGGAAAGCATAAATGTAAAACTAAAGTATGCTTAGTTTTTTCAACACAAGTTTTTAATATAGAGCATTAGTTAGGGGTGGCACCTGCCTCTGCAGATAGGAGTATTTTTATTACACTGTATTGTTTAAAATCACTGGAGCATGATAACAATGGAAAGCAGACCTATCTGGTTTTATTATTGTTTTTAAATTCTCTGCCGACAACTCTCCCCTGACTCACTGCATCTGAGGCGCACTTCGTAGGCCACTGCAGAGGGTCGAAGAGGAGGTGCACTAAGAGATAACCCAACGACACAAGTCACTGCCACAAGTATCGTCACCAGGGGTAGAAATAATATTGGAGGAACATCATAAAACATTTAAGATCTTAGTAAAGGGTATAAAAATAGGTAGCAGGGGCTTCCCTGGTGGCACAGTGGTTAAGAATCTGCCTGCCAATGCAGTGGACACGGGTTCAAGCCCTGGTCTACAAAGATCCCACATGCTGCGGAGCAATGAAGCTCGCGTGCCACAACTACTGAAGTCCACGTGCCTAGAGCCCAAGCTCCACAACAAGAGAAGCCACTGCAATGAGAAGCCCACGCACCGCAACGAAGAGTAGCCCCCCTGGAGCTTCCCTGGTGGCGCAGTGGTTGAGAATCTGCCTGCCAATGCAGGGGACACGGGTTCGAGCCCTGGTCTGGGAGGATCCCACATGCTGCGGAGCAACTAGGCCCGTGAGCCACAACTACTGAGCCTGCGCGTCTGGAGCCTGTGCTCCGCAACAAGAGAGGCCACGATAGTGAGAAGCCTGCACACCGCAATGAAGAGTGGCCCCTGCTTGCCACAACTAGAGAAAGCCCTCGCACAGAAACGAAGACGCAACACAGCAAAAATAAATAAATTTTTTAAAGAAAAAGAGTAGCCCCCGCTCGCCACAACTAGAGAAAGCCTGCACGCAGCAATGAAGACCCAACGCAGCCAAAAATAAATAAATAAATAATTTTATTTTTTTTAAAAAAAAAATGGGTAGCAGTGAACTAAAGGCAGTTCAAAGTGTATCTGGGTGACGCGTTGGATGAGAAAGCTCTGAGTATAGGGCACATGAACGTTCCACAAACTGAATGAAAGACTGTTCTAGGGGCAGCTCTTAAGCCTCCTCAGACCAAAGGAACTGGCCTTCAGTTTCTCCATTAGGATCAGGCCCTGCTTTGCCTCACCATCCATTTACTAATGTGTTAATTATTAATTGATAGGTTAATGTAAAAAAAACAAAGTCGTGAACACAGATATACAGAATGAATTCTATAACGCTGAAGAACAGCTCAAAATGTGACATGGAGGAAGGGTCCCCATGTTTCTCACCCTGCAACTTGCATGCCTGAGTTTGTGCTGCTCAAGATACCTGTCTTGGTCACCCATTCTTTCCAAAACCCATTCTGTGTGGTAGGGAAAACAATTTGGACTCCTGGGTAGGGGTCCCAGGACTTACATACTAGTCAGGTGTCACTTTCTTCACTCACAGTTCAGGGTGTAACCCTCCCTGAGGTATACAATGACAGTTACAAACAGGGAAACTGACTTTGGGCAACACATTTCTCCATCCTATGGTCAAGGTTTCTGCTGTCCACGGTTTCATGGTCAAAAAATTAAGGTCAATGCTAAATACTATATCCTCCTCGCAGAGAGTCACGACACAGTTTAGTCATATCACAGGCTCTAAGAATGCTGAAGAAACATGTTTAACCAGGTGTTTCTGAAAAACCAGTAGAGCACAGAACCCTCTTTTTTTAATTGGGGTACAGTTGTTTTACAATGTTGTGTTAGTTTCTACTGTACAGTGAAGTGAATCAGTCATATGTATACATATATCCCCTCTTTTTTGGATTTTTCTTCCCATTTGGGTCACCACAGAGCACTAAGTAGAGTGCCCTGTGCTATACAGCAGGTTCTCGTTAGTTATCTATTTTATACATATTAGTGTACATATGTCAATCCCAATCTCCCAATTCATCCCACCCGCCCCCTTTCCCCCTTGGTGTCCATACATTTGTTCTCTACGTCTGTGGCTCTATTTCTGCCTTGCAAACAGGTTCATCTGTACCATTTTTCTAGATTCCACATATATGCGTTAATATACGATATTTGTTTTTCTATTTCTGACTTACTTCATTCTGTACAACACTCTCTAGGTCCATCCACGTCTCTACAAACAACCAAATTTCATTTTTATTGCTGAGTAGTATTCCACTGTGTATATGTACCACTTCTTCTTTATCCATTCCTCCATCAGTGGACATTTAGGTTGCTTCCGTGACCTGGCTATTATAAATAGTGCTGCAATGAATATTGGGGTGCATGTGTCTTTTTTTTCTAACATCTTTATTGGAGTATAACTGATAATTACTTTAAAATGTTGTGTTAGTTTCTGCTGTATAACAAAGTGAATCAGCTATATGTATACATATATCACCATATCCCCTCCCTCTTGTGTCTCCCTCCCACCCTCCCTATCCCACCCCTCTAGGTGGTCACAATGCACCGAGCTGTGATATTATAGACCAATATCACTGATGAATATAGATGCAAAATTCCTCAACAACCAATATCACTGATGAATATAGATGCAAAATTCCTCAACAAAACACTAGCAAACAGAATCCAACAACATATTAAAAGGATCATACACCATGATCAAAAGGGATTTATCACAGGGGTGCAAGGATTCTTCAACATACGCAAATCAATCAATGTGATACACCACATTAACAAATTGAAGAATAAAAACCATATGATCATACCTATAGATGCAGAAAAAGCATTTGACAAAATTCAACACCAATTTATGATAAGCACTCTCCAGTAAGTGGGCACAGAGGGAACCTGCCTCAACATAATAAAGACCATATATGACAAATCTACAGCAAACATCATTCTCAATGGTGAAAAACTGAAAGCATTTCCTCTAAGATCAGAAACAAGACAAGAATGTCCACTCTCACCACTATTATTCAACATAGTCTTGGAAGTCCTAGCCACAGCAATCAGAGAAGAAAAAGAAATAAAAGGAATACAAATTGGAAAAGAAGTAAAACTGTCACTCTTTGCAGGTGACATGATACTATACATAGAGAATCCTAAAGATGCCACCAGAAAACTACTAGAGCTAATCAATGAATTTGGTAAAGTAGCAGGATACAGAAGTAATGCACAGAAAACAGTTGCATTCCCATATACTAATGATAAAAAATCTGAAAGAGAAATTAAGGAAACACTCCCATTTCCCATTGCAACAAAAAGAATAAAATGCCTAGGAATCAACCTACCTAGGGAGACAAAAGACCTGTATGCAGAAAACTATAAGATACTGATGAAAGAACTTAAAGATGATACCAACAGATGGAGAGATATACCATGTTCTTGGATTAGAAGAATCAATATCATGAAAATGACTGTACTACCCAAAGCAATCTACAGATTCAATGCAATCCATATCAAATAACCAATGGCATTTTTTTACAGAACTAGAACAAACAATCTTAAAATTTTTATGGAGACACAAAAGACCCCTAATAACCAAAGCAGTCTTGAGGGAAAAAAACGGAGCTGGAGGAATGAGACTCCCTGACTTCAGACTATATTACAAAGCTACAGTAATCAAGACAATATGGTACTGGCACAAAAACAGAAATATAGATCAATGGAACAGGAGAGAAAGCCCAGCGATAAACCCACATGCCTATGGTCAACTAATCTATGACAAAGGAGGCAAGGATATACAATGGAGAAAAGACAGTCTCTTCAATAAGTGGTGCTGGGAAAACTGGACAGCTAGCTACATGTAAAAGAACGAAACTAGAACACTCCCTAACACCATACACAAAAATAAACTCAAAATGGATTAGAGACCTAAATGTAAGACCGGACACTATAAAACTCTTAGAGGAAAACATAGGAAGAACACTCTTTGACGTAAATCACAGCAAGCTCTTCTTTGATCCACCTCCTAGAGTAATGGAAATAAAAACAAAAATAAACAAATGGGACCTAATTTAACTTAAAAGCTTTTGTACAGCAAGGAAACCATAAACAAGACGAAAAGACACCCCTCAGAATGGGAGAAAATATTTGCAAACAAATCAACAGACAAAGGATTAATTTCCAAAATATATAAACAGCTCATGCAGCTCAATATTAAAAAAAGAAACAACCCAATCCAAAAATGGACATAAGACCTAAACAGACATTTCTCCAAAGAAGACATAGAGGTGGCCAAGAAGCACATGAAAAGCTGCTCAACATCACTAATTATTAGAGAAATGAAAATCAAATCTACAATGAGGTATCACCTTACACCAGTTAGAATGGGCATCATCAGAAAATCTCAAAACAACAAATGCTGGAGAGGGTGTGGAGAAAAGGGAACCCTCTTGCACTGTTGGTGGGAATGTAAATTGATATAGCCGCTATGGAGAACAGTATGGAGGTTCCTTAAAAAACTAAAAATAGAATTACCATACGAGCCAGTAATCCCATTACTGGGCATATACCCGGAGAAAACCATAATTCAAAAAGACACATGCATCTCAATGTTCATTGCAGCACTATTTACAATATCCAGGTCATGGAAGCAACCTAAATGCCCATTGACAGATGAATGTATAAAGAAGATGTGGTACATATATTCAATGGAATATTACTCAGCCATAAAAAGGAACGAAATTGGGTCACTTGTAGAGATGTGGATGAATTTAGAGACTGTCATACAGAGTGAAGTAAGCCAGAAAGAGAAAAACAAATATCGTATATTAACGCACATATGTGGAACCTAGAAAAATGGTACAGATGAACTGGTTTGCAGGGCAGAAATTGAGACACAGATGTAGACAACAAATGTAGGGACACCAAGGGGGGAAAGGGGTGGGGGAGGGTGGTGGTGTGATGAATTGGGAGACTGGGATTGACATATATACACTAATATGTATAAAATGGATAACTAATAAGAACCTGCTGTATAAAAAAATAAAATTAAAAAAAACAGCCACACATTTCTTCAAATGTATGTGATCATTTAATAGGAAGTTTTAAAATTTTGAAAATGCATGGGTATCAATTCAATTAATGTGCTTTTTAACACATTTCTAGCCACCTGTTATTCTGACACTACATTTAGCAGATGTTGTCTCCAAGGCCAATTAGGTTTTTTCATCCAAGAAGGGTGTGGGAGGTGATAGATTCTTGCTGCCATGCAAGAGCAAAACTTCACATTAATTACTTTACATTCATTACTCTCGATTTACAGCCTATTTTTTCTGGCATGTCTAATTTTCTGTGTCATATTGTTTCCTTTACCCTTTATAACAACCTCTGTTAGTGGACTTTCTCTCTCTTTGGGGGCTGTTAGTTACAAGACGTCCTGAATCAGATGTCATTAGCTCATACAACATTCATCTTCTTTCAGGATTAGAAAAATCATGAAATAATGATTAGAGACAGGGTGTTTTGAAATATCCTAACCATATTTCTCAATTCAATATTGATTTAAGTGATTAATTTTTCTATGATGATACAGCATCCTGACCAATCAAATATAACGTTTACAAGGTGCATTAATCATAGTTTACAGTTTTCTTATAGGTATGATAGATAGTGAACATTTTATGAATCAATAAACTGACAAAAAGTATTCAGGACTAGAAATATGAAAGCAGACATAGGACTTGCACAATTTTTATATGTTTTTAAAATTCCAGCAATCTCTCAAGTATAAACTCCATTTCAGTCTATATTTAAGGGTTTCTTTTATCAGCTTGTTTTCAACATTATGGAGCAACAGAAAACAAGTTCAAAACTTTAATAAAATGGAAAATGGAAAATAATAGCTAGTAGGGTGATTTATCCAGAGAAAACAATATTTTAAGTAGAACTGCATAAAATGATTTGTATATGTTTCAATTCCTTGGATAACAGTCAAGATTGAAAGATTAAACCTAAAGTATAGAGGACAGAAATGGATCAAGATTTTGCTAAGAGAACAGAGATATTGTGACAATAAAGGTTTCCTCTCAGAATTCTAATCATAATGTTTCTTTTTATTATTTTTTACTCTTTAGACTAATTCACACATTCATACCATTATCTTATGAATAATTGATTTTTTTTTTTTTTAATTTTTGGCTGTTGCGTCTTCATTGCTGCACGAGGGCTTTCTCTGGTTGTGGCGAGCAGGGGCTACTCTTCATTGCGGTGCACGGGCTTCTCATTGCAGTGGCTTCTCTTGTTGTGGAGCATGGACTCTAGGCACACGGGCTTCAGCAGTTGTGGCATGCAGGCTCAGTAGTTGTGGCACACGGGCTCAGTAGTTGTGGCTTGCCGGCTGTAGAGCACAGGCTCAGTAGTTGTGGTGCACGGGCTTAGTTGCTCCGTGGCATGTGGGATCTTCCTGGACCAGGGCTCGAACCCATGTCCCCTACATTGGCAGGCGGATTCCTAACCACTGTGCCACCAGGGAAGCCCCTTGATTGATTTTTTAATTTATTTTGATGTAATTTTGATTGTTGCCAATTTCATCTTGTATATTTTAGTTCCATATTTTATCCTTCTTATTGGAACCCAAGAATTACATACGTTAAGCCCCAGAGGGATTTCCACACTCTCAGCTTACCCTTGTTTCTAACATGAGGAAATTGCCTACATTGTTCCAATGGCTGCTCCTTCCCCGGAGCAAATTTTTCAAAGGCAGAATTTTGAGCAGCAGCTCTTTCATCTTGACATGTGCTGGAATGGAGCTTCTAAATATGCGGAGCTGAAAAGGGGATCTCTAGGTGAGAACAGGGTCATACCATTTGGTTTCCTGCACCTGTAGCCAGCTCTGCTACAGTAGAGCCTAATTATGTGAGAACGAATATCATGATAAAAGGGGATACATGACCAGTCTCATCTTCACGACATATGTAGCTCTTGAGTTCCCAGAGCCCAGGTTGATCTGCCCAGTGGGCAAGGAGGAAAACGGTGTCCACTGCCTGTGTGATGACAGTAGTCAAGGACTGACTCTCAGACAGCACGCTTGATCTTAGGAAATCGACTCTTGGAAATTCAACTGAATCCAAAATGTTACTTCTCTGAGTTTGGCATTTCATTGGTCTCTTCTGAGAGTTTTAACCAAGAGATGCTTCCATTTACTCAGAAAACAGCCCAGTGCTTGAGAAAAAAGAATCTGAAAATTCTCTTATGCCCCCAATGATATCCCAAACACAGAATTCATTTATGAAAGCATCCTTTGGGGGTACAAGTTTAATATTAGAGAAGGCAGCTTGAAAACACTATTTTATGACACCAGCTTTTCACTGTGTCTTATTCATCCGACACTTATCCAAGACCTACTATGTAACAGGCATTTGCTTTACACCAAGAACTGAAAAAAAGGATAAGACAGTCCTTGCTCACAGGGGAAGTAGGCAAGAAAACAAACGCTTTGGAATAGAAGCAATAGTGCTGTGACTCAAAAACAAATAAAAGAACTGTAAATGTTTAAGGTGTGAGCAACTATTCTGCCCAAGGAAGTCAGAGCAGACCATACAGAGAGTGAATTTGAACTGAGTGTTAAGGAATTAGTAAAAGTTTTCCAGGAGAAGAGGAAATATGTTCTTTTTTTTAAATATATACATCTTTATTGGAGTATAATTGCTTCACAATGCTGTGTTAGTTTCTGTTACACAACAAAGTGAATCAGCCATATGCATACACATGTCCCCATATCCCCTCCCACCTTCCCTATCCCACTCCTCTAGGTCGTCGCAGAGCACCAAACTGATCTCCCTGTGCTATGCAGCTGCTTCCCTATTCTACATTTGGTGGTGCACATATGTCAATGCTACTCTTACACTGCCCCAGCTTCCCCTTCCCCACCCGCCATGTCCTCAAGTACATTGTCTGTGTCTGCATCTTTATTCCTGCCCTGCCACTAGGTTCATCAGTACCATTTTTTTTTTAGATTCCATATATATGTGTTAGCATACAGTATTTTTTTTTCTTTCTGAGTTACTCCACTCTGTATGACAGACTCTAGGTCCATCCACCTCACTACAAATAACTCAATTTTGTTTCTTTTTATAGCTGAGTAATATTCCATTGTATATAGGTACCACCTCTTCTTTATCCATTCATCTGTCGATGGACACTTAGGTTGCTTCCATGTCCTGGCTATTGTAAACAGTGCTGCAATGAACACTGTGGCACATGTCTCTTTTGGACTTATGGTTTTCTCAGGGTAGGAAATATGTTCTCAGAAGAAGGAATAGCGTATACAAAAGCACAGTCACACTAGAACCTGGGATATCTTAGGAAAGACAAAAAGGTTCCTTAGACAACAGTGTGGGGTGTTTGAGGATTAAAACACAGGCAGGAGATGAAAGTGAAGCAGACAGATGTAAAGCCCCACACTGTAAACATCTGTTGTCTGCCTACTGTTGGTCTTTTGAGGAAGAGCTTCCCTACTACTCCTAGCCAGGGAGGCTGACAACACCTTGCTTTTGGCCCCAGCTGTGGACAAGTGAGCCAGGCTTGGCAAATCGGAGTGCTCCGTACACTAGACCAAGGGATAGGCTCAGGGATCCATACCTAACCCAATTTGGGCCAATCAGAATCCTCGTCAGGGCTGTCAGCAGATCCAGCCTCAGGTGTGTGACCTGTTCAGTGACAACAGCCCTGTGCCCAGCACAGGCCTGCACTTGGTTTAATGTTCTGTTGTTGCCATTTCGAAATTCTTAATAATTTTATCTTTGAACTTGTGTTTTGTAAGAGAAGTCCAATGGCACAATGGACGTGCACATGAGCAGAGGAAATACTCGCTCCATTTTCAGTATAGCATTTATGAAGCCTGTCAGCACAACACTCCAGTGGACCTACTATGTGTGGCAATTCTGTGAGATTCCAAGTGAGTACAAGGTAAGTATGTTATATTTAAAACAGAATAAATGACAACCCCAAGGGACCATGCTTTCCATATGAACCAGAGCTTACTTCCAGTACAGAAGGAAATTAACAGCATTTTACGAAACAAGACCAAAGAACTTCATCATATCCTTTCTTACATGTGTTACTTCCCTCTATTAGACAAACTCACTGAAAATGATGATATAGAAGGAGAGGAACCTGTAGTTCTTTTTCCTTTCAGTTCTTCCTTACTCATCAGTAAGCTGAAGAGATTGGTAGAATGTAACCATATCAAGAAGTGAAATGAAAACAGTTGAGTTCATTTTGTACAACATTTCCACTGATCTAGTAAAAACAAAACACATATGCATGTACGAAATAAAATTATGCACTTTTGGAGCTTCCATTTTGAGTTAAATGCATTGAAAACTGGCATTGCATAATATGAATGGTAAGAATTATATACATAATTTTTAGTTTTTCTTTACTTGGAAATACATTAAATAAGAAATCTTTTTAAAAACACCATGACAAAAAAAAAAAAAAAAAAACCACCATGACAAGTTGAGAGAGAATGTAGAAGAAAGGAAAACACTTCTACATTTTAGTAACTTTAATGATACTTTTTCCTGGTTTTCGAACAAGAGGCCCCACAAATTACATAGCCACCCCTGGCTACCAGGAAAGATGCTTATTTCTTCCAAGATCCCAAGTTAGAAGAACAGTGTGAGCTTCATCTTCCCTGGCCAGGTGGATGAAGCCATCTGTACCAAGACAAACTGAAGCCAGAATGCAGACAAACAGAGCTGAGAGAGAAAGAGAAAAGAGAGAACCCACTATTGTTTGGATGTGGCCAGACCCAAAGTTAAGGGCACATTGTGACCGCCTGGAGGGGTGGGATAGGGAGGGTGGGAGGGAGATGCAAGAGGGAAGAGTTATGGGAACATATGTATATGTATAACTGATTCCCTTTGTTATAAAGCAGAAACTAACACACCATTGTAAAGCAATTATACCCCAATAAAGATGTTAAAACAAACAAACAAACAAAAAAACAAAGTTAAGGGCACAAATATCCTTCTTTGTTATGTAAGTCAACAAATTCTTTTTCTTTTGGATGGGGGTGGGGGGAGCTTAAATAATTTGAATTGGATTTCTGTCATAGTATTGACTAACATAGCCTTGTGTGCTAAGCATATATGAAGTTCCTAAATTCATACTCCTACAAGCTGATGAACAGAGGCCTCAGAGAGCCAAGAAGAAAAGTGATCTGGATTCTTTCTTAAATTAGTTTTATAATTTCAAATGATGAAATATTTATAAAAGGTATAAATGATATTGGTGAAAAGTAGAAAAATACCAATAAAAATGCATATGCTTGTACTTAACACCTAATTTTAAAATTTCTGCCAGTGCTTTTGATGGTACCGTAAGAACTCTCCCAACTCCACCCCTGACCACTCCAACTTACTCACCCCAAAGTATCCACTATGAACTTTGTAATTAGCCTTCTCTTGCTTTTCCATATAATGTGGTAGCTTTTCCTGGTGAACTGTGGAAGAGGAATCGGTGGAGGCTAATCTGGAAGCCAAGAGACCAGGTAGGAGACAACCTAAGTCTGAGCTCAGCTGAGCGTCATTTGTGAGTACTTGGTGTAGCCACCAGATCATGTTTTGTCAACTAAAATTTGGGCAACAAATTTATAAAGTGACATTTTTTTTCACAAGTGAAAAAAGCATCTTTGCCTTTTTCTTTTTTAATGGGCAACTATTTAATCAGGCAAGAGCAAAAGCCTCACTATGCCATGGCCCAGTTACTCAAGCACAGAAATGAGCTTTGGGCTTGGGCAAAAGGCACAGAGGGTAGTGGATTTGCTACCTGCCTTATCAGTGGCAGCCAGAAAAGGAAGTAGAGAAGAACAGGAGGAAGGAAGAGGAAAAAAGCATAAACAATTCCTTGTCTCATGCTACGTCACCCTCTCCCAACATGTTAAAAGCTACCTGACACATAGCATGGTTCTTCTCATGACTTAAAATATGACTGTCCTTCTCTATCAAATTCATTTTAAATAAATCACAGGAATAAAAGAAGAAATAGCCCAGAGAAATAATCCCTAACTGTAAAACTTTGTGCAGTGTGGCACTTAGTTGGAGGTATTTTGAACGGAGTTTCTGAGTATGAGTAGAACCTTCCTTTCATGTCCTCACATTCTTGCTGACTCACAAAATAAGAACTTCTGCTCTAGCTGTAGAAACTGTAGCTCTACCTGTAGAAACTGTAGCTATCTGGACCCTACTCACTGGCTTCTAGTAGAAGGAGCAATTTTTCTGTGCTTCATGCTGAGAGTCTGATGGCCTTTGTCCACCCTTCACCATTGGGTGGATCAGTGGGCTCAAGGCTGCTATACGTGAGTGGCCTCTCACTCAGTGTTAGTTGGGCCATAGTCTTTCAAGAAGATGGCAGAGAACTATCGCTCTGTAGGCCCAACCTATCCACCACAAAGGTCTCAGTGGCTGTACTTGGAAGGGAGGGGAATAGGAAGCCCATTCTGGCCCCACATCTAAGCTACATTCTCCAGTTTTATTCATAATAAAATTCCTACGTCTACTTCTGTGTTCTAGTCTCGGAGTCCATTTCCTGGGTCTGTTTCCCAGTTGGTTCAAAACTCAGATGGGAGATGGAATGAACTGACTGGCCCCTTCAAACCCCGACACCCAACATCTCTCAAGTTACATAATTTAGTTAACTACTTATGAGACTGCCTTGTAAAACACAGAAATTTTTCCCTCCTTGTGAAGAAAATTAAATGGTACAAAAAGTTATGTAACACAATTCTGAGTATAAAAAAGATAGATATGTAAACTCTTAATATGAAAATTGATTTTCTGCCTAACTTATAAAGTCTTCAGTAAAACACTATGAATTTTTACCCTCCTGTTTTTCTATAAGCCATGACCTCCTCAAATACAAGCTCAGGATTTGTAATGCTCTCCAGACTCCATGCAACAATCTCCAAATACTTAAATCAGCAAAACAAATTTACCCATGAGTAACCTAGGAGCTGCCAGCATCAATTAAAAATAAGTGCTGTAGGGCTTCCCTGGTGGCGCAGTGGTTGAGAATCCGCCTGCCGATGCAGGGGACACGGGTTCGTGCCCCGGTCTGGGAAGATCCCACGTGCCGCGGAGCGGCTGGGCCTATGAGCCACGGCCGCTGAGCCTGCGCGTCCGGAGCCTGTGCTCCGCAACGGGAGAGGCCACAGCAGTGAGAGGCCCGCATACCCCAAAAAAAAAAAAAAAAAAAAAAAAAAAAGTGCTGTAAAACAAATTGATGAAGGATAATTTTGATGCAACACTATTTCAGCTTATATAATCCCTTCCATCTCTAAAAATAAGCAGACCTAAATAACAAAAAAAAAAAATTTCCCTAAGAAACAAACATTTATTCCATTCAATAAAAACAAATTGCTTTTATGTTATCTGAAAGGGTTCAGTCAAACAGAAATATTGTCGTTGAACCACACATTTGAATATTTTGGCAGAAGTGCTTTTAAACCATTCCTTTACATGATTTAATAAAAATGACGCTACCACTGGAAAAGTAACAGAATGGAAAACTTTGCAATGTACAATCGAGTTACCATAAAATGTAAATAAGCTTTATTATGCTAATGGTTTCTATGGAACTTATCCCTTACTGCCCTTGAAATTATAAATTACAAAAAGATGAGTTTTAAAATAACATGACTCCAAAAGCTACAAAATATAATTTTCTATTTTAAAACGGTTGTCTCCAGATCAATAAGGAAAAGCTGTTTCTAAGTAAGTCATCAGAAATCCTTACGTACTGAGAGTACTTTTCAGGGCCAGTTTCCCACTCCCCACCCTGAGTTTAAGTTTCTTCTCATTATTCCTATTATGATTCCTCCAAATCTTCTCCATATTGCTTCGACCCAATGCTGTGTCCTCCACCTAACTCACGGTGATGAGCTTATGATACTGAGACTAACAGGCTCTCCTCTTCTCTCCTCTCCTCCCCAAATTCTCTATCTTCACACATCCTCTTCTTCCCCCCCATTTCTGTGTTCTTACTATTCCAGACTAACACCAAGAAGCTCTTCCCTTATTCCACCTTCCCCTCTACCTGTTCCGATTCCCTGCTGCCCGCCCCGATGACAGCCTCAACACAGACTTCTCCCCCTCACCTAAACAGTCAACAAAGTAAATTTGAAGATCTAATTGGCTTTATTCAACCATTCATAAATTGGGAAGCATTCCATCTTGTAAACAGAAGAGCACTCTGAAAGGCTGTACGAAGGCAGGTTTTTATAGGCAGGGTGGTTGGGCAAGGAGGCTATTAGCGAAAGAAAAGAAAGGATTGTTTCAGGCCAGGTCACCTTCTTTTTGGGGAAAAGTGAAGGTCTATCATGTAGATGATCTCTTCTTCCTCTGGGGGGCAGGTGTGGGAAATGGAGAGGGCCCATGTGACAGATTACCTCGTTGGTGCTGACCAGAATATTCCAGACTGGCTGATTGATTTCTTTCCTGTGGAAGTTGAAACTGCCGGTAGGTCAGGTGCTAAATCTAGGTTTGGTATGGGCTTTAGCACAAGGGATACCATTTGGGGCTTTTGGTTTTCTCTTTAACACCTACAATGGTGCTCTGGGCTCCTCCTCTCCCTTTCAAACCACCTAACAGACACCTGCATTCCTACAAGTCCCAAATTCACTTCCCTACAGAGGCCAGGGAGGTCATGCAAATGAGAGAAATGAGCTGGGTGGAAAGGATAAGCATCGGGGACAGGACCATGTGGTGAACGGGAGAGCGTGGTATTTCTAAGGTGGACAAGCGATTGTTGCCAAGACGAAGTGAACCCGCAGGGTCAGGTCTCCCAGTTTTTCAACAGAAATCAAAAATTATGTTTCATATGAAACCTTTCAATTTATAAATGTTGAAAACTATTTTTTTAAGTCTCTGAATGCTATGGAGGACAACAGCATGAAGGCCAACCAAAGTACACTTGTGAGGCACGTGCACCACCACTTTGTTGCCTCTGTCTACACTCCTCCATGTCCGCAGGGGCCTACTCCTTACTTGTTTCACAGTCTGGTTTCCAAACACCATATGCTGAAACTCAGTGCAACACTCTGGCTTCTTCTAGGTCTCCACCATCCCTAAACTGCCATGGCATTTGACGCCAGTGACAGATACTGATGACCAACTCACACTTCTGAAGTTCCCTCTCTTGGTGACTTTGCCATGGTGTTTTCCTGGCTCCTTTTCCCTCTCTGACTTCTTCCCCAGTCCCTCTTCTTACGCCTCACCTCCCACATCCTTCTATACTGCCTTGTAGTATAGCGTGGGGAGGTTCACTTGGACAGAATGCCTGAACCACAAACTCCACAAGGGCAGTTTTCTCTTTTTTTTTAATGTAAACTTATTTATTTATTATTTTTATTTTTGGCTGCGTTGGGTCTTCGTTGCTGCACACGGGCTTTCTCTAGTTGCAGCGAGCGGGGGGCTACTCTTTGTTGTGGTGCGCGTGCTTCTCATTGTGGTGGCTTCTCTTGTTGCAGAGCACGGGCTCTAGGCACACAGGCTTCAGTAGTTGTGGCATGCAGGCTCAGTAGTTGTGGCTCATAGTCTTTAGCGCGCAGACTCAGTAGTTGTGGCACACGGGCTTAGTTGCTCCGCGGCATGTGGGATCTTCCTGGACCAGGGCTTGAACCCGTGTCCCCTGCATAGGCAGGCAGATTCTTAACCACTGCGCCACCAGAGAAGTCCCACAGGGCAGTTTTCAACAGGACGACATTGTTTGAGGAGCAACAGTGCTTCCCACTCAGAGGGCATATTTGGCTGTGTTTCTGATCCTTGAATGCGTATTAAAATCCCCTGGAGCAGAGGAATGTACTTCATCTGGGTTGTAGCCTGGCCTCAGGATATTTTAAAAGCTCAACAGGTGAGTCTTATGCACAGCAAAGTTGAGCACCACTGGTATACATGGTGACTAAGTAAGTGGGTCATTACTCAAAGTTGGTGGGTCTCACCTTGTGCATACTGCTGCTTCCGGGGTCTGCCAGACATTGTGGCCCCACATAGGCATTCAACCATTATTTCTGACTGCCAAGGTGTGCCCTGCACCACGGGCCTAAAGGAAGGCTGAGCCAGCATGGGTGCCGAACATCCTCTCTCAGATCAGACCTTGTATGATCTGAGTAAACTCTTCTGTGAAAGTAAACTGTTTGTTTCATGGGAATATAATTTGTAGAACCTTCTATTACAGCAAGGCTTTTCCTTTGGCTTATAAATGGACACCTTCCAAATTTGTTCTCTATCGCTCTAATTCTGAATACCCTCTTAAATTCTGCATTTCCAACCACCTGGTGGACATTGCCACTTCTCTTCTCCCCACTACCCGCATCTTCTCCTCCTGCCCATTTCCCATTATGATGTTTCCACGCTCCCACCCGCTGGAGTGTGAAATCTTGACATAGTCCTGGACTCCTCCCTCCAGCTTCTCCCTTCTAATATTCATTCTTCTAGGTCATCTAATATTGATTCTTCTCTCACACTGTTTCTGCCATCCGGCTATGCCTCTCCATTCCCACTACACCTTCCAACTTAAGACATGGCTACTCCATGCCTGGCCTATGGCAACGGTCCTCAGTGCTCTCCCTGCTCCCAGCCTCTTCCTTAACCAATCCGTTGTATTCTACGATTGTGTTTCCTCCTTCTTACAAACCCTTGTTGCACTCTGCAGGAATAAATTAAGCCAGGCCTACAGCCTGGGTCTGCTGAGCTGTGTCACTCCACCACCCAGTCTCTTGAGAGAAGACTCAGAGATGTGCTGAGCTTGATTTGGAACAGTTTTGCACCTGGTGAGTAGGCAGACCCAAGCCAGAGTCTACAGCACAGTCAGGCAGGTGGCCAGGAGGCTACAAGTCCTGCCAAGAACGCAAAGGTGAACCTCTCACTCCTGGCCAAATGGTCATCCACAGAAGTAGAGTCAGCAGCACAGTGCCCTCTACAGGAACTTTGGGAGACCTATGCCTCCACCTGGGACCATGCCAAACAGTCTCCTGCCTTATGTAGCTACTTCCAAGCAGGGATGTTTCTGGATCTTTTGCCACTGAAGAACTTTCATCCTCTAATTGTCTATTGGTATCTTTCTATATTCCACATCACCCTCCCAAAGTGACAGCCCCACAGAATTCCAATACTCAACAACTAAGATCCATTCTCCTTGGGGCCGGCATTCCATGCCCTTCCCAGTCCATCGTCACCAGTCCTTCTGGCCTTGTCTCCCACTACACCTGGGCTCTGGTCCTATTAGGCTGCTGGCAACATTCATTAAAGCCTAGAAGTATGTGAATCATGAGATGCCCCACCCAAAAACCTATGGCCTTCCATATTTTCCATTAAACTAAGAAAACAACATATCTGAAGCTAACACTCTAGCATAATGTGCAATGTTGGAAATTATAATGAAAACTAATCTTGTTGATTTTAATAAGTTCTGTCCATGTCTCGCTTTAACATTACGATTATAATTTTACATAACACGTGATAGCACTTGAAAAAGCACTTTGCTTACATTATCTCTTTAATCCTCACAACAATCCTGTGAATATTTACAGATGAGAAAACAGAGACACAGATATATTACTTTGATTTTTCCCAAGGTCACACAATTTCTGGGAGGCAGAGATGGTTTCCGATCCCACATCTCCTGATTTTAAAATCTCATTAACATTCTACTACCCAGTCTTGCTTTATTTACCAATGTAAATCTCCACAATGTTCACCTAAACTCACAGACAATGAAAATTAATAAAACAAACTACTTACCTTTGAGAATTTCAGAGCAAAAGCTATGTTTTCTTGACACTGTTCTGATTCTTTTAGTGCTATAATAAGGGGTATATGCCTCTCTGCAGATCAGTGTCATTAGAAACCCCAACCAAGACTGGCCACAGATAGAGAAATGAAAGCTTGTAAAAAGCACTGGAATTGAACAAAAATGATAGTAATGAAAAGGTAGGAAGACAAACAGCATTTCAGCAATTACACTGTTCTGCACAGAAAGCTGCCCAGCATCAAATACTGGCCTCTTTATGTTGTCATGCAAACATCTAGTTGCACCACTTACCATCTACAGTGCTGAAGAGAGACCAAACGAGCCAAATGCTATTTCTTTATTGTCATTTGCCAGGGATTCTAACACTCAAAGAAAGGAGCAGAGATTATATAAAACTGCAAGAATCTACTCCGTTCTAATACTGGTGAAGATAAATATGCATCCCTGGAAAAACCCTTGGCACCCAGATGGAATGTGGGGTTGGGAATAGCAGAAGTGAGTGAAGGAGGCATGGGATGAACTCCCAGGGCCTGACTCATGGAAAATGCGGGGAAGACTCAAATGGCTCCATTTAAAAGTAATCAAATATGAATATTTTTCACAGTAAAAAATTTTACTCACTTTTAAAAAGAAATGCCTCCCATATCTTTGACTCAGCTATCCCACTTCTAGGAATTTACCTAAGAAGGAAACACACACACATACACACAAACACATACCCATATGTGATAATCTCAACACACATACGCACACACACGCACACACACCTATATGTGATAAAAGTCTTGGTTGAGATTGAGGAGGGTGTCAGAGGAAGACAAGGAAGGGTTGAAAGAGATTTAATTTTTACTGTATCCTTTTGTACCTTTGGATTTTTGTCCAGTTGAACACCTATAACCTATATAAGAAATTAAATAATTAAACAAAAAAATTTTTAATCCATGCTTCAAATACACATACTCTGTAACCCAGAAATAACTCCTTTAAAAATATTTACAGAGCTTCCCTAGTGGCGCAGTGGTTGAGAGTCCACTTGCCGATGCAGGGGACACGGGTTCGTGCCCCGGTCCGGGAAGATCCCACATGCCGCAGAGCGGCTGGGCCCGTGAGCCATGGCCGCTGAGCCTGCGCGTCCGGAGCCTGTGCTCCGCAACGGGAGAGGCCACAGCAGTGAGAGGCCCGCGTACCACAAAAAAAATACAAAAAATATTTACAAATAAGCCCCAACAAGTCTATACAAGGATATTTGGTGCAGTAACATTTGTAATACAAAAGATTAGATGGAATCTAACTTCCTTTCCATCAATAGGAGAATGGTTCAATAAATTCCAGCACTTCTATTCAATGTAAAACTCTGCAGCCATGAAAAGTAATATATCCACATGCAAAATACTCTGCAAAATAAATTGTTTTTTTAAAGCAAAGTGAAGGACAACAGGTATAGCTTACTACCATTTTTTGTGAAAATAGAGAATATGTAAATTTAAACATTCCTGTATATACTTTCTATATAGAAGGAGACTAAGGAAACTAGTAACAGTGGTTAACAGTTGGGAGGGTTTCTGAAAGGTTGATGATTTTCGGTGTATACCTTCTTTTTTGTTTTTAATTTTTAGTCTTGGTATGCATTAATTTTTCAATCAAAAAAGATCTTTTAAAAATCAGTGCCTCACCACAATGACACAAAGAAAACCCACAGCAGCTACCTTTATCAATGAACTTTGTTCTTTATTGACGAATCTGAGTAGACAAGCAAGCATTAACAGTATCTGAGGAACAGCAAGAATCCAAAAGAGAAGGACCAAGACGAGCAAAGAAAACAAAGAAAACAACTGACCTGATACAAAAGAAAGCTACTTAGTACTCCCAGAGATATTTGAGATGATATTATAACCTTCTCCCTGCAAAAAAGAAAGGAAATAGAAACCAAATTGTTCTTGGAAACTAAAAATATGACTGAGAAATATAAAAAGATCACACACATCATACAATCAAAAGAGAAGAGAAAATATGAAAGAAAAGTTGATACATAGAGGATAAACCCTCAAGAACACATATTTATCTCATAAAAGGTCCAGAAAGAAAAAAGAAATAGAGATAAAATAATGAAATATATGATTGAAAAAAATCTCCCAGAGCTGAAGACAGACATGAGTCTTCATATGGGCAGAAAGCCAGGCAGAAAACATGAACAAATCCTTGTGAAATTCAATAATCCCAAGGATAAAGAGAAGGTTCCAAAAGCCCTTCCTGAGGATGAAACAAACCAACTAAAGTTTCATACACAGGAATGAGAAACAGAATGGCATCAGATTTATCATCAGTCACACCAAATGTTAGAAGACAGCCGAACAATGGCCTCAAATTCAGAGGAAGTAATGTTGAATCTGAAATTCAATACCCAAGAATCCTATCAAATATGAGGGTAAGATAGATATAGTTTGAGACGTAAAAAAATGAGAAAGTTTATTTCCCTTGTAACCTAATATGGTATCCTTGCACCTAATATGGTTAATCTATATTAAAGAAAAATTACGGTCAAGCAGCTGGACAATCTTAAGATATGATGCTTTCTTGCATAAAAAAGAAAAATAAAGTGTCAGGAGAAACAAATATGGAAAAGAATGAGGTCTAAATAAACAGTGGCATGATCTTGAAAAATTGACAGTGTTAAAAAAAAAAAGTCCACCTGAGCTCTGTGCTTAGAACATTCTTTATGAACAACACTAGTTTTGTGACATTAAGATTATATCTTCTCCACAAGTCCAATCACACTATTTGGTTTTGCAAAGAAAATATTTATATAATAATATTATAAAAACTCTTTATTTATTTTCCATTTTCAGAATCGACCTACGGACCAACATGTAAGATATAAATATATATTGCCAAACAGAATATAAATATATCTTGACAATGTAAAAGTAATATATGTGATGACAGTTGGGAGTTGGTTATATGGGAAGGGGAATTGGAAAGGATAGGAGTGCTACTTTCCTCATGTCAATCACAGGGAGCATGATTTTGTCTAAATCAGATCAAGAAATAGGGCTTAGGTGTATAATCTAAACTTATAAAAGTAATCAATAGAAAAACTAAAATGTAATTAACCCAAATGAAGTTAGTGTGGTGGAGATAGAAAGAAAATGTGAAAACAGACCTACATTCACCGATTTTTATGGCATGGGGTCAACTGACACTGTTCAAAGTTGATACACCACCTTAATGAGTGTTTGGGAGACATTTTACATAAAAATTAATTTTTTTTATTTTTTTATTTTGTGTGTGTGTGTGCTTTAAATATGTGTTTGGGGGAGGGGAACACACACTTCTATTCAATTAAGAGAAACATTTATACCGTCCAGGTCTTTTATTTTCTTTACACCCATCATGCCATAAATTCATAGGGAATGGGCTCCAACAGTTCAGGCTCCTTTCCATTGGTTCTCATGAAGTGTGCTTCTCTGGGTGGAGCAGGCTGGTGCTTCAGCTGAACCCAAGTACCTTTCTCTTTGGCTTCCTTCTTTTTCTGATCATTTTCCTTCACCCGTTTCAGGAAGCTATCTCGGCTCTTAGAGTGCTTAATATGATCGATACGCACGTTAATTCTCTTGGCAAGAACCTTCCCTTAACTTGTTTGTTTACAAGGATGCCAATAGCATGCTGGGTAACACTGCAGACTCTCTCAGTTTTGCCATGGTAACATTCGTGGGGCATTCCTTTTTGAACAGTGCCCATTCCCTCGATATCTACAGTATCACCTTTCTTGTAGATTCTCATGTATGTGGCCAAAGGACCAACTCCATGTTTTCTAAAAGGCCTAGAGAACGTGTAGCAGGTGCCCCTCCTCTTTCCCTTGGTGTTGGTCATTTTGGCGAATTACTGGAAGATGGCGGTTCCAGACGAAAGGAAAAATTAATTTTTAAACATTTCTCAGTGGCTTGCTCTGGGAAGTAAAGTTAGGCTGTAGGGCAAATAAGTCTTTTCATTTTTGTTTTATCCACATTTATGCTATTTGAATTTTCACTTCAATGTTCTTACACTTTTTTATAATTTTTTTAAATGTGCTTCTTGTACAAATGCGCTGCCCCATAAACTCTCATCAAGACATTTATATAAGTTATTATTATGACTGATTCTAACAATAATAATGAAAAATATATTTTACTGAGGGCATTTTACGTGCTAAAGGTTTAGTGAGCACTCCGATTGAATCATCACAACAATCATGTTATACACACTATTATCTCCTTTATTTTATGCACAAGGAAACTAAGACTTAAGAGGTTAAGTAATTTTCCACAGTAACACATCAAATAAGAAGGAAGGGGAGCTATGGCTTAAACTCAGGACTGTCTGACTTCAAAGTTCATGCTTAAAACCACTAAACCCCACTGCCTGTACTCATCCTATGATTTTGAACTAGCAACTTGCAGACTCCATTTTCTCTGTCGACTATATCAACTCTGAGAGATCTTTATTTGAATTCCAGGGTAGCTCCTTTGACTGAAGACAATTTCCAAGACCAACACTTTATATACCAGTTGCAGTAAATGCTAGGAGGTAGCAAAGCAATGACCACAAATTCTGAGAGCAGAGAATATTGACTAAAATTCAACACTCAAGGATCCCGTCAAATGTAAGGTGAGATAGAGAGATCTTCAGACATAAAAAGGACTGAGAAAAAAGGATGCATTTTGTGCTATCTTAATAATATGTCTTATCCTGAGGCTTGTTTGAAGTTGGTAAATAGAAACATGTAGTTCCAAAAGAGATTTTCGTGTATATACCTAATAAATTTTATTTCCTTTGTACCCTTTCACAAAAAAATCACATGAAGATTTATTTCAGAGAGGGGGAATACACATCTCTACACAACTGGACCATTAGAGTTAAAAAAAAAAAATCTGTCATTCCACTTCCTGCAAGCTTTACAATTAGGAAAACAAAGAAAAAGTCAACACCCATTACTTCATGTGACAAGTAACTTAGTTTCTGCTTTTGGCAAATGGGACTAGATTCTGCTTATTCGGTCATTCAACTAGTGTTTGGAATCACATTGTTTTGTGCTAGGGAGATGACAGTGAACTACAGACATAGTCTGAGTTGCTCACCATAAACCAAGGAGTGGCTGGAGGGGTGCCTGAGGCCCCACCATGTCAACCAGCACCCCCATGCTCACCCTCACTACCATTCTTCTGATTGTTCATGATGATTTTAGTCCTGGGAAAACAAAACTTCAAGCTCTCTATACGTTCTTCCCCTTCAAAGAGATTGCAGTCCCAAAGCCACATCCTATATAAAAATTCAGAAACCATCAGGAGAGCTTAGAGTCCTGTGGGGATAGACAAGCAATTAACCAGAATTACATAATCCATTACACATACATGGGTCATGAAGTAAAGGGTTCTGAGGGGTTTTTTTAATTATTATTTATAAGGTTTTATTGCTATATGAAGTGGAAGGGCAGGAAGTTATGGACCAAGCCATGCAACATAGTTTCAAAGTAAAGGATTAGAATAATCAGTCACATTTCTTATCTACCATATACTTTGATAAGCTATAAATTGTATTTTTACATTTCAAAAGTGTTTAAAGTTTCCACGTGTCTCGTATAGGTGTATAAACCAAAATCTCTTTTGGAACTACATGTTTCTATTTACCAACTTCAAACAAGCCTCAGGATAAGACATATTGTTAAGATAACACAAAATGCATCCTTTTTTCAGAATCCTTTTCATAAACTCCACAGCCAGATATTTTGCAGAAGTCTCTTCAGCTTAAAATAGAAATTCTCTTCTATAGATAGCTAAAACAGATTTGAGATGAAGAAGGTTAACTGCTCTTTTGTGGGTCACAGCACTGATGTGCTTCAGCCCTCAGAGCACAGCTGAACTTGTACTCATTGACTGAGTTACCACTTTCTTTCCCTCAATGTCTTTAAGCTGAGTCTGTTTGGGCACATTGGTGTATTAACACATGGACCCATATATGGTAAATTCATTTGATAGCTCCTCCCAATCCCTTGATGCTAAATATTGAAGTTTGATTAGAGATGGAAAAATGATGCTACTCATAGTAGAAGAGACCAAAATCCAGTCCTCTCTTCCCCTTTTGCTAAAAAGATGCTTACGTTGTTTGGGTGTCTCCTCTCCTCTGTACATCCTGGTGCTCAGAAGAGGGAGGGGGGGCCCACTCCACACTGTCTGGTTTCCTGTTCTTATTATCAAGGATCAGTTTGGACATGGGCATGAGGTACAATTCTGGATACAATGATGTGTGGGAAATCTGGGAAAGGCTCTCTCTCCTTACTAACAAAAAAGATAGTTGGGGATAAACATCCCCTGTGCCCAATGTCATTGTGTTCATGACCATTCCTGGAGCTGTGGCAGCCATCTTGCAACCATGTGGGGAACTAAGTCAACAGGTCCAAGAGGGTAGAACAGAAAGATGCAGAGAACTTATATTTCTGCTGTGTTGAGCAACTGAATTGACCGTTGAATCAATCAACAATCTGGAGCATTCACATTTGGACTTCGTGTTATGTGAGATAATAAATATTCCTCATGTGTAAGCCATTTTGAGTCAGGGTTTTCTGTTACTTAGCAGATAAACACATCCAAACTGGTCCATGTAGATTAGTTCTCTCTGTTATCCCTTTCTTCCTCCACCCAGCCACCATTCTTAACATAATTTAATTGGTATTAACATTTTTACACAGGTAGATTTAGCTTTCTTCGGTGATAAATTTAAATTTCTCCTCATGTTTTAAACTTTACCTTGGCAATCTAGTTTAAGAAACTGATCTTATCAAAGATATCTGGTTACCATACCCATGGGGCACTAATAATATTCTTAAGGTCATGGAAGTAGCAGTATGAGGCTACAATGTTTTTTGATAGTCTAACATATCCGTTTTGACCAAAGACTCTTTTCCCTATTAAAAAAAAAAGAAAAAAAAGAAACGAAAAAACTGAGTTATATGTGGAAGATTTCTAATTCTTATCCCAATTTTTTTTTTTTGATAGACTTTCATTACAGCAACTCCTTAAAGCCTGGCTCTTTGGCTTTCACAGTTTAATTTCTTGGCTTTGAGTTAATATTATTCCCTTAATCTCACTAATCCTCTAAGAAAGATGAACATAATGGTGAACTTCATGTAAGAAATATCCTATTACATTTTTAAATGATTAAATTGTACACATAAAAATAAAATATGAATTTACATTGAATTTACATAACTTCCTGCCCAAATTCCTGAATTTTAAGCCATCTTTTCACCAATACCACTTCCAAATGTCTCTCTACGTGAGCTTTATCAAGACAAGTGTCAGAATTCATAAAATCAACCAAAGCAACTGAAAGGCCTATGCTAATAATAAGTCATAACACAAGTCAAGGTTAATTACAATTAGATTTTAAATATTTTGCTTGAGGACGCTAAGCTTATTTAGTCTGGAACATAGTTTTAAAATGAAATGCTTATATATTGATATAAAAGATATAACAGTATAGTACAGCTGCGGGGTAGAGGGAGGAAACACCACGTAGCACTATTTAAACATTACATATTAATCTCAAAAATAACAAAAATAAGCAGTTTGACCGTAAATTATTCTCAGGACTTTAGCTTTAAAAAAAAAAAAAAATGTAAAGGCCTTAATCTCTTAAGCACTTCAGGGCAATGACAATTTTTTAAAATTGTAACTAGGAGGAAGCTAAAATGCCAACATTCATTTCTGAATTTTGCAGCCAACTTTGTCATACAAGTGCTTTACTAATATTTTTTTTCATACTTGTTCTAAAAGGCTTTCTCCGGAATAAAGCCTTAAGTTTAAATCAAAGACAAGTTATTCAGAACCCACCCTACCATATTTGTAGTGGCTCTCTAGCTCCTTATAAGGAAAAATACTGGAGATGAGGTTAGAAATTTTAAAAGTAAATGTGAGGATGTGGTAAAGAATGATCTTATCCAGTCTGTAAAATGGGTACGGGATTTTTAAAGTCCAAGAATAGTGGATAGTCTAATATGAAAGTGAATGAAGATACTCCTCAAGCAAAAAAAGAAACCCTTTTTTTTTAAGGAAAGCTTGAAGGAATTTTGAGAATTGTACTTTAGCTAAGGAAGATAGCTAAAGTACAATTTAGCTATTGTACTTTAGCTAAAGGGGGGGATCTGAGTGGAGGATATGCAGAGTTCTTATTTTTAGTAATTTTTCAAAAAGTCTAAAATTATTACAAAATGATAGGTTTTAAAATATTTTTAAATTATTACTATTTGGCATGAGAAATTAATTCAGTTGTCTAAAATGTTTATTTTCTGAGCAGGGTCATAATAGTTAAGAAGATTATTGTGCTGGAAAAAGCTTCAATAAGTGGTCCATGGCCTCAATTCCTACCCTGGTTCTCAGTGGTATTTAAAGACATCAATCTCCATAGATAGACTTTCACTTTCACACAGCTGAGTTCTACATAGAAGAAATCATTTAAAAGCTCCGTGTAACGTATGTCAATTATTTTTCAATAAAACTGGAAAAAAAAACTCCATGGACATTGACCCGAGTTTTGTTGGTATTTCAAAGTTGACTTAAATACACTGCTCTTCTATTTGGTGGCTTACCAGTTCCTGTCAAATTCCTTCATCACATTTCTATTTTTTTGGTTCCTTAAAAATAAAATGCAAAACTATCGACCTAAAATGGCCTATAATGGTAGACTCATAGACTCTCAGAGCTCAAAACAATATTATAGATAATCCTACACTACACAGGGATGTAAAAGAACTTACCCAAAGCCACACAGTACCACCTAACATATCACATCACAAAACACAACACACCAGCCAACTGCAACGTGGGAACCTAGACTGGCTTATAAAAAGACATTCTTGTAACAACTAGAGAAATTTAAATATGGAATGGCTGCTAAATAATGTTTATGATTACTATTAACTTCCTTAAGTATAATAAAGTATTTCCATGGTCTTTATTCTTAGATGATACATGTTAAAGTATTTATAACTTTTGAACTTACTACAAATTTTCAAATGGTACAGGATATGTGTTTGTATTTGTTAATATATGTGTGTGTTACTACACTGAATGGGTGAGAGAAAGAAATTATGGCAAAATGTTAACAATTATTTAGGTGGAGAGCACATGGGAATTCAAATTTTCTATATGTTTAAATATACGCAGTAGTCAGGAATTCCCTGGTGGTCCAGCGGTTAGAGCTCTGCACTTTCACTGCCGAGGGTTCGATCCCTGCTCGTGGAACTAAGATCCCATAAGCTGTGCGGAGCAGCCAAAAAAAAGAAAAAAAAAACACCACCACAGTAGCCTGTACTTCACCAAAAAAAGCCACAATAGCTCCCACAAAAATTGTACTAAGGACTTTGTTGAGAGCTTTATCTACTCTTTTTAAGCAGGCAGTTCTTAACGAAGCTGACTTTTCTGTTTTTCTTTAATACACAGACTAGAAGCGAAAGTTAAAAGAGAGAGAAATGGATATTAGAGACAATCACGAACCACCTGACAAACATTTATAAACAGTCCACCAGATTTGGGAGACAGCAATGGCCACAATATGATCCTGGCCCTGAAGAAGCCCACAATCCAGCTGGTGACAAAGATATGCAAACAATTAGCCATAATGATAACTAAGATACCTGATACAGAGAAAGAATAAGAAGCAGCAGAAACAACTGTGTTAGTAAGCAGTGCACAGACTCAAAACGATCACCCCAAGCCATAAGGAAAATGTCAAATTTTATTTCATATACATTTAGAAAGTTAGAGAAATTAACATTACACTTCATAAATATTATTGTGAAATATTTTATTATGTAAAGTTTTAAAGCTTACAGAGAAATGTTTATGTATCAAAAATTTATTTCCCTGGTTAGGAAGAGTCAATATTCTTAAGATATCAATTCTTCCCAACTTGACCTATAGATTCAATACAATCCCAGTCAAAATCCTAGCAAGTTATTTTGTGTGGACAAAAATATAAACTAAAGCTTCTATGAAAAGACAAAAGACCCAGCATAACCAACACAATACTGAAGACGAATAAAGTCTGAGGATTGACATTACCTGAATTCAAGACATACGTTAAACTACAATAATTACCAAGACAGTGTGGTATTGGTGAAAGAACTGACAAACAGTTCAATGGAACAGAATAGAGACCCCAAAAATAGACCCACACAAATATAGTCAACTAATCTTTGACAAAGAAACAAGGGCAATTCAGTGGAGAAATGACAGTCTTTGCAACAAACGGTATAACAATGGACATCCACATGCAAAAAAAAAAAAAAAGAATCTAGACACTGGCCTTACACATGTTGCAAAAACACTCAAATGGATAATAGGCCTAAATGTAAAATGCAAAACTATAAAACTTCTAGAAGATAATACTGGAGAAAATCTAGGTGACTTCAGGTTTGGCAATGAGTTTTTATATAGAACACCTAAAGCACAATCTATGAAGGAAAAAATTGGTAAGCTGGATTGCAAGAAAATCAAAACCTTCTGTTATGCAAAAGAGACTGTTAAGAAAATAAAGAGACAAGCCAAAGACTGAGATAAAATATTTAAAAAACATATCTGATGAAGGACTTGTATCCAAAGTATACAAAGAACTCTTAAAATGCAACAATAAGAAAACAACGCAGGGACTTCCCTGGTGGCACAGTGGTTAAGAATCTGCCTGTCAATGCAGGGGACACAGGTTCAAGTCCTGGTCCAGGAAAATCCCACATGCCGTGGAGCAACTAAGCCCGTGCGCCACAACTACTGAGCCCACGTGCCACAACTACTGAAGCCCGCAAGCCTAGAGCCCGTGTTCCACAAGAGAAGCCACCCCAATAAGACCGTGCACTGCAACGAAGAGTAGTTCCCGCTCGCCACAACTAGAGCAAGCCCGCACGCAGCAACGAAGACCCAATGCAGCCAAAAATAAATAAATAAATAATTTTTGAATTTTTTAAAATAAATTTAAAAAAACATCCCAATCACGAAACAGGCAAAAGATCCAACCAGATACCTCACTAAAGAAGATATACAGATGGCAAATTAGCATATAAAAAGATGTTCAACATCATATGTCATTAGATAACTGCAAATTATTATAAAACATCAATTGGATACTACTACATACCTATTAAAGCGGCAAAAATCAAAAAAATGAACAATATCAAATGCTGGCATGGATGTGGAACAATAGGAATTCTCATTCATTGCTGATGGGAATGCAAAATGATACAGCCACTTTATAAAAACAGTTCGGCAGGGCTTCCCTGGTGGCGCAGTGGTTGAGAGTCCAAAAAAAAAAAAAAAAACAGTTTGGCAGATCGTTACAAAATTAACTATAGTTTTACCATACAATCCAGCAATCACACTGCTAAGTATTTAGTCAAATGAGTTGAAAGTCACATCCAGACAAAAACCTGGGCACAAATGTTTAGAGCAGCTTTATTCATAATTGCCCTAAACTGGAAGCAAACAAGATAGCCTCCAAAAAGTGAATGGATAAACAAACTGTGGGACATCCATACAATGGAATATTATTCAGCAGTAAAAAGGAATAAGCTATCAAGCCACTAAAAGGCATAAAGGAATCTTAAATGCATATTGCTTAGTGAAAAGAACCAGTCTGAAAAGTCTACACACTGTATGATTACAACTATATGACACTCTGGAAAAGCCAAAACTATAGTGACAATGAAAAGATCAGTGGTTGCCAAGAGTTCAGGGAGGCGGGTGGGAAAGGGATGAATAGGTGGAACACAGAGGATTTGTTTACAGCAGTGAAACTATTCTGTAGGATACTATAATAATGGACACAAGACATGATGCATTTGTAAAAACCCATAGAACTGTATGACACAAAGAATGAACCCTAAGGTAAACTATAGACTTTAGTTAATAATAATGTACCAATATTGTTTCAGTTGTAACAAATGTACCACTCTAATGCAAGATGTTAACAAGAGGGGAAACTCTGAGCAGGGCAGAGAGGGAACTCTGTACTACCTGCTCAATTTTCTGCAAACCTAAACTGCTTTAAAAAATAAACCCTGTTAATTTTTTAAAAAAATTTTGTGTGTAATACTCATTTGCCCCAAATGCCAAACAACGAAGCTCTATTAGAGTAAGCATGTGTTGCTCACCGTTAAGTCTTTACCTACACTAAACTGGCTTTTTGTGAATTGTCAGTCACTTTCAGAAATGCTCAAATAATGAGCGCATAAATTATGGGTAGACCCTGGGCAGGGTTTCGAAAAGTGTGGTCTTCAAACCACCTGCACCAAAATCATTTGGATGCTTGTTAAAAATCATATCCCTACTAAATCATAACCTCGAGGGGTGGGCAATCTGCATTTTTAACAAGTTCCCTGGGGATTGTGATGCAGGAGAAGTGTGGGAAGCACTGCATTAACAGTGTATAAGCATACTTAAGGACTACTTTTATTTTACTGCTTATAAAAAGCAAACAATTAAAACATACCAGCTGCCCAGTAATTGAGAACAGGTTTCCCTTCATCTCCCTGGCACAAGATGACAACCAGTGACTTATTTTTGCAGTTTCAGGAATTCCAGCCATAAGGACTAAATTCTCCAGAAACACTTTATTATATAACACCATGTTTTTTAAAACGCTGGTTTTTCAAGAAAGAAATAACGAGACAGTGAAAACTAGGATGATGCTTATGGCCCTTCTGTGTTTTTCTTAACTGAAGACTTTTGAATCATACTTTTAATAAAGGATTAAAGAAGAAGCTTTCTGAGGCTTTTATCATTTATTATTCCCCAAATTGAATAAATATTTTTAAATAAAATTCTCAGAGGACACTGTCAATTCCTTTTATCTGCGAAAATTAATTTCTTTGAAATAATTTTGGTCTTGCCCTTTTCAGGAAGGTATCATTTTACTGCATCTATATCAAAGAAGGTCAGTCACAGAGTCAGAACACAGGGCAACACTTCACGTCCAAGTCCCAGAACAATCATAGAGTGTGCCTGATCAATCCTGGCTGTCATCATTTCTTTGACTCTCCACCTTGCCCTTTTGTGACCTTGGCAACCCAGCTTTAAGCTGTATGATATTGTTATTGCCCCAATTTATCCAGTGGTCAAACTTCAAGCAATCTTAGCCATTCTGAACACAGCAGAGACATGTGTCTTTTAAATCTTTGCCTTGTCTTTCTGCATCCTTTCCCCCTTCAGCCAACAAATCATTTCTAGTCCTTCCTTAGTGGAAACGATCTGATGTTAGTCATCTATACTTATAATCTAAGGCAGTGCTGCTCAAACCTGAGCATGCATCACAACCATCTGGAGGGCTTGTTCAAAGACAGATTGCTGGGCCCTACCCCCAGTGCCTGATTCAGTGCGTCTGGGATGGGCCCCAAGAATTTGCATTTCTAATGAATTTCCATCAGGTGATGCTGATGCGGCTAGTCCAGAGACCACACTTTGAGAACCACCATATAAGATAATGTGCCATCTCACTTCTGGTATTTGTACCAGAAAATGTGGTGACAGGTATGGTAATTATATAAATTGTTCCAAGACTCATCAGAGTGAGAATCCTAATTAACAACCCATAGATAGTATGTTACAGACGATGCAAATTGACAATTCCTTTTGACAGTGCTCAAGGCTACCATATATAATTGCTTTTCTACTGTCCTAGAGAAGATCATGCAACAAAAATCTCAAGTTAGCATGTGAGCACTCTTGCCTCTTATCTATTAATCGACTCTTAACTAGCTAAGCTGCTCATCTGTCCCTGCCACCCTAAGCACTTTCACTCAATTTTCAATTGCCTGCCTTGTAGGTTTGGCTAATCGATTGGACTTGGACCCACTCCATGAAGACCTACTTCTTCCCATCAGAGACCCACTCCCCCACTGCCACCCTGCAGAACCCAACCTGCCTTTCTGACCTCTAGTCATAGATCCTCTCCATCCTGAGGAGTTTCGGCCCAGTTCCTTCCTGCTCTCCTAGGCTTCCAGATATGTGATATACCTCTGGCATCAGTCCTCTTGGCTGCCTCCCTCGGCATGACTTGGAGAAGAGAGTTTATTCTCTTTTAAAGGGAATTAGGAGAATGCCAGAGCCAAGGTGAGGCCAGGGTCACTCTGGGAATTGGGTAATGAAAGTGTCCCTCAGTAGATGGCAGCAGAAAAGGGAGCCTTCACACACAGGAGTATATGGTTGAAGAAATATCAAATCCTACGTTCTCTGATTTTCTCTGCTATTCTTCTTAGTGCAGTGCCAACCAGAATGGTTTCTCACCTTCAGATAAGAGTTGCACACTCTGCTGAAAGATGTTGCGCTAGGAAGATCAAGATTAAACCCAGAAGAAACCAAGCAACGAGAAAAATGGGCTACTTGGCCAGCAGAGGGCGGCAGACCACATCACAAGAGGGACTCCATCCCCAAGCAGTTCTTCCCATAGGAAGTCCAGGTCTGTAACTGCCGGGTAACTACCGGGGATTCTAAAGGGAGTACATTGGAATATTATTAATTACTTCTATGTTATTACCCCTCATAACAAGATGCTAACAAGAAAATGTCAACATTGTATAAGAAAAGAGCATCGGACCTGGAGTCTGAAAAGCGATTCTAGTATTTTCTGACTTGGCCAACAACTCAGAGCTTCCATCTTCTTACCAGTGAAATGGAGGGAAAAAGTAATAAAAGCAATCAATACCAATCACCTGTGGCCCATCAACCTCACAGGTTCGTTGTGGGAGTGGATAAGTAAAAGGAAAAAGTCTATATGCACAAACATGAGTCATTTCCCAGGTTGTGAACTCAAAAGAAGTATGTTAACTCCAAAACGTCACCTCAGCTCTTCCTTCCACAGGTCCCGATGCCGAGGAATACTTTAACCTTATCATCACAATTGTGGAGAGATATTTTAGGCACTGGTCTGCAGGGTTAGAGGCGATTTCTGGAGTAGCAGCCCATGCAGGGAGGTACTAAACCCCACTCCGCGATGAATGGCACAGCCCACTCCACCCCAGTCCCAGGTACTTAAGTGAGGCTGGCAAAAGAGAAGCCAGGAGCCACAGTGCAGAGAATTGAGGAAGGAAAGATTAAAGAGAAAGACTAAATCTAGGGCTGTCTTTCCCAAACAATTACTGGAAAATTGCAGAACCAGTCTGCCCCAGGGAACCTCAGGGAAAATATTACTTTGATTGTGTGATGGCATCTTTCACAGAGCACACAAGAGCCCTGGCCAGCATGGCAAGGCAGAAGCTAAGAGCTCTGGTAGGTATATTATGCCTTTACGGAGCTGCTATGCTACATGTTGAAAGGAGCACAAAATTTAACTGTCAACGTTAAAATCACAAATTCTGGACTAAACTACAAGACAGAATTCCAGATGATCTCATTCTATTTCTGTGTGACAGGCTAGTAATTGCCATCAGTGCACAGAATTTTTATTTTAGGACAGCTAAGATTTCTCTTGCCTCAAGTCCCAACCAACACTGTCCTCTCTGCTGCAGAAATTTCTCTAACCAATCTTCCTGTCATGTGCTTCACGGGCTTGTTCAAATTGTCACTTGAGAGTTAATTTACACCTTCCTATTTTACAAAAACAATCCCAGAGGAAGGTACCACATGATCTATCCCACTTGAATTAAAATTCTGATTTTCAGTCTCGGCCATGGATTACATACATGGGAATCCTTGAGGGGGACCCTCACAGGAACTAGGAAATGTTTTCTGTCCTTTAAATTATTTTCTCAACATATTCATGCTGGTTACTTTTAAATCTATCTATTCCTTAAAATCTAGCTAACAAACAAATCATTATAAATACTGCCATTTTAGGGAAACAAATCATAAAACCATTGAATCCTTCTACAAGGAAGTCATTAATTCAGATAACTGAATTCGAACAAGTTTTGGAGCGGTCATATCTTTTCTGAACCTTAGAACAGATCTAGGGCCCTTTTTAAGTTGTAGCTAATATGTATTGGAATTTTTTAAAGCTAACATATACAAAGACCAACATAGGTTTCTTTTGAATACACATGGTATTAAGCTATCCACCGACACGGCCTGTTGCCTGCCTGCCTGACACATGGTAATAACACATTTCCCTGCCCAAGTGAAATGAGACAGGGCCAAGTGAATTGCTTTGGCCAATGAAATGAGAGAAGACATGCGCTCATCACTTTCAGGGAGAAGGCCATAAGAGCCCATGCCTGATTGGCCTGTTTGCTCTCCCAGTCACCCTGTCCAGTTATCTAGCCTGGATTCTGAGTGAATAAACCATGAATCAGAGACCCCTTAGAGGCAAAATGGACATGTGATGCCAAGGGTTAGAAACAATAAATCTTTGCTGTCTTAAACCACCGAGATTTTGGCATAATCCAGCCTAATCCAGCCTATCCTGACAGACCAGATTCAAAATCTGGCTCTGACACTTACTATCCTTGACTACACAGGCAAGTTCTTAAAACTCTCTGAGCCTCAGTTTCCTCCACCATAAAAATGAGGATAATAATACCTTTCTTAAATGAGAAGCTACGTGCAAAATACCTTTTACATAGTAAATTTTCAATATAGATTAATAATAGCTGCTATTATTATCACTTGTTATAGAAGAGAATCTGAAAATGGTCAGTGCAAGAGCAGAATAAACATTTCCACTTGTTCTTCTTTGAAAAATGTTAGGTTAAGGACTGCCACTTACATTTTCTAGTTAAACAAGCCCTGTACAGGAAATACAAATTTTATTAATAGCAGTACTGGCATCTTATGAATGCAGAAAATAATGAATATATAGATGTTAAGTACACAGCAAGTCGATGATAGAGAGAGGGATTTATTTATTTACTCAATTTATGACATTGTGACCTTGAAACTCTTATGCAAAAAATCCATTAATTCCAATTTGTAAAGTACATGAAACTAGCAACAGGGTGGTAATATGGATAAAGGACAACACATGAAGAATTAGAATGGCTTTTAAAGCAACATTTGTCTGCCCCCTTCTCATTAAACCTGTTTTAAAAGGTGAGGTATGTCCCTGACCCTAAAAATTAAAATTCTTCACCCCAATCAGTCTGGGTTTCTACATTGAGATATATTGCCTTCCTCCACAAGCACTAAAAGATTTAATAAACCCCAGAGTAGCCAGAGATACATTTCTTAATAGAAATTCAATTTGCAGGGTTTAGATATTATTTACTTCCTGATTGGAGAACAATTTGTGAACCTTACCCAACATGGCTGCATAACTTCTTCCTCTGGCAATGGGAGTAAAATTGATTGGATTTTTTCATGGAATAATATATGGACTGATATAAATTCTTTGCTCTCGCATCTCAATATCACCTTGCTATTTACTTTTTGTCGAATAATCCTAGCATGCCAGGCACCAGGCAAAACATAGATTTTTATGTAAAAATGTTCATCTTTGTTTAGTAAATGATTCTGTCTGTAACAGATTCTTTCTGCTCACCACATTCACATAGAAGAAAAAAAGATAACTGAGGCTTGTCCATTTAGTCCACCTTTGTCAAAAATCTGCTGACACAAGTCCTTGCTTCTCATTTGTACGAAGAACTCCGTGCCTCATTTTGCACTTTCAGAGCTATTAGTTCTCTTCAGTAATCACTCAGGACTTAATTATACCCTTAGAGACAGAAAAGATGCATCTACTAGCCATGACCACGTGCCTGCCTGTCAGTTACACAGGCCAGTTGGAGGCCTTGGCTCTTCGGACCTGGCTGTGTTTCATGCAGCACTGTCGAGACAAGATAGTCCATGTGGGCACTGCAACACAGGACTTCCGGAGCCTAAAGGAAAATAAATCCTATTATGTTCTCTCTGAATGTATTAGTTCAGGTCATAAATACTTGGACACAGCCTCTCTTTCCCATGAGGGAGTCGCTGCTGGAAATGGGAAGCATGAACACATGTGGCTCTGCAGTGCCATTCCCAGTAAGCTGTGCCCCCTGAATGACCTCTCTGACCAACTGTTAATCATTCAGCTACACTTAAATTGAGAGGGAAAATAGCAATAATAAAACTAAAACACTCAACTTTCATAGCACATTATAGGATAATTTCATGCAGGAACCAGGAGCCCGATAACATGGAGAGGGTATTTCAAAGTTGAAAACTGCCTTTGATTCTCTCTGGGGAAAGGACAGAGGACACAGTAAAGGAGACACCTAATTGAAACTGCCCAGAAGCCTCCAAGGGCTTCAGGCTGAAAGTCACCAAGCGCGATGTGGAAAATGGCTGGGTAGCCTGCATTTCCTTTGGACCACAAACCCTGAATCTGGTTGTAATCATGGTCGTTACTGATCAGAACCGGACTTTAGTTGATGGCATATGAAGTGGTACAAGGACATGGGCACCTGTGTGCAAATGTACACAGTTCATAGACTTTACTCTCAAATTCCCAAACTGTGCTCATCAAAACAGTATAGGAGCTGACCCAAAGAGGAATATTCATCCAAAACAGTCAGGTACAAGAGAGGCCAAGGAAACTGCAGCCAGAGGAAGGAATTCTAACATTACAGATGTTTGACTGTTGTAAGTGCAGAAAAGCAAAGAAAATGAGAAACAGAAGCATGAAGCTGAGGTTGGAAAGTTTTCTCTCCTGAAGGCCTTGCCCACAACAGGAGCTATTCAGAAAGCACAAAATGCCACAAAGGCACCTCTGAGAAGATAATCAACAAGAAGGGTTCACCCCCACTGCTAAAGATCAGGAAGCTGCAGACACCCCGGTCCCAGCCTAGAACATCACGGACCAGAGGGACCTGCCTTAGAAGCCTTAGGGAAGAAATAATGAGTTTATTTTGAAAACATACACCCCAAATAAAGAGGTGCCTCCTCCTGCTTTAGGACCAGCATTGTTAGAGACCTATTTTTAAAACAATCAAACAGAAGCCTAACTCTGAAGATTTTCATGAAGGGGAGCTGGTTGGGGAGCCACAGAGGTATAAATTACAATATACAACACACAGTAACACTCTAAAAATCCTCCTGGCTCATCTCTGTCCCCTAAGTCCTACTTCTTGGAACAGCTGCCCCTGTTCTAATTCTCTCTCTTAAAATATTCCAGCATCAGTAAGCTCTACTTCTCACTAACCTGTCCGCATCTTTCCTTTATTACTCAGATAGTTTCAGGCTCTTTCTTACATTCAGTCCACCAATCTTCTGCAGCTTCTTCAGGTTTTATCTCCAAACATTTCCCCAACTAGATCCAGTAGTTCTACAAGGAAGAATCTTGCTTCTTGACAAGACAGAAGAAGGAAAAGTTTTACATAAATCGCATTTTGAATATTCATTTTTCGGTGTAGAGATACACAGAGACTCTCACACACCACAGTTATAGGCTATATGCAGAAGCTAAAGTCACTAAAATATTTACTAATGAACTGACTCTGTTTATCCCACACTTCTCACAACTTCATCTATCACTCTCGCCCTCTCTGAGGTCAGGATTTGGGGTATCCGGCTGTATTCGTTTCTTATTACTACACTAAGTCCCTTAAAACAACACACATATATTCTTTTACAGATCTGGAGGTCAGAAGTCTGAAATGAGTCTTGAGAGGCTAATAACAAAGTGTTAGCAGGGCTTCTTCCTTTTGGAGGTTCCCGGGGAGAATCTGTTCCTTGCCTCTTCTAACTTCTAAAAGGAGGCAGGCTTTCCTTGGCTGGTGGCTGCATCGTGTCAATCTCTTTCTTTTTTTTTTTTAACATCTTTATTGGAGTATAATTGCTTTACTACTGGGCATATACCCTGAGAAAACCATAATTCACAAACAGTCATGTACCACAATGTTCACTGCAGCTCTATTTACAATAGCCAGGACATGGAAGCAACCTAAGTGTCCATCGACAGATGAATGGATAAAGAAGATGTGACACAGATATACAACGGAATATTACTCAGCCATAAAAAGAAACGAAATTGAGTTATTTGTAGTGAGGTGGATGGACCTAGAGTCTGTCATACAGAGTGAAGTAAGTCAGAAAGAGAAAGACAAATACCGTATGCTAACACATATATATGGAATCTAAAAAAATATGGTTCTGATGAACCTAGGGCCAGGACAAGAATAAAGACGCAGACGTAGAGAATGAACTTGAGGACACGTGGGGTGGAGGGGAAGGGGAAGCTCTTGCTTCCATCATAGCAGTTACTACTCCCACTGATCTCCTGCCTTTCTCTCATAATGACCTTTGTGACTGCATCAGACCCACCCCAATAATCCAGGATAAGAGCCTATCTCAAGAGCCTTAACTTAATCATATCTGCAAAGTCCCTTTTGCCATATAAGGTGACATTCACAAGTTCTGTGGGTTAGGATGCAGACGCCCTTGGTGGGAGGCGTGGGGAAGGGGGCTATCCACACTATCAGATGTCACAAACTGTATAAAAAACTCAGTACAAATTCAATGCAAGACAAAGTAAATTGCCAGACTCGCAAAAGATGAATGAATTCATTAAGGCAACAAAAGTTATGATTGAGAACTGCTGGAATTATGAGCAAAGCTATTGACAAATCATAATTCTGCAGAGATAGAACCCTTTACAATTGAAAAATATAGAAAATCAGCAGGGATAATAACAGCTGGGTACAGCAAAGAAAAAATTATTTAAATACCACCTGATTAAGAGAGAATCTTTGGAAAACTGATAAAGCTGTCAAATTATTTTGCTCATGATGCAAAAATGTGAAATAAATTATATCATATATATGATCATACAGTTGTCTTAGAAGAAAATTTTTTTTTACCAAAAATGAATCAATCTTGATGAACTCCTTGTTCATTTTAAGTTTATAGTTGTAATTATTGTTAATGTTATTCCAATAAGGAAACTTATTTTCATAAGTTTTAGTTTCAGTTTTCAAGAGAAGTAACTAGTTTAAACTTTTTTCACTATGTACAGAATGTACATTCCAGGAACAGGGGAGGAAATAGCAAAGTCATGGAGGAGGGACTTCCCTGGTGGCACAGTGGTTGAGAATCTACCTGCCAAAGCGCGGGACACGGGTTTGATCCCTGGTCCGGGAAGATCCCACACACTGCAGAGCAACTAAGCCCGTGTGCCACAACTACTAAGCCTGTGCTCTAGAGACCGCAAGCCACAACTGCTGAGCCTGCGCGTCAAAACTACTGAAGCCCACACGCTCTAGGGCCCAAGTGCCTCAACTACTGATGCTCGCACGCCTAGAGCCTGTGCTCTGCAACAAGATAAGCCACTGCAATGAGAAGCCCGTGCGCTACAATGAAGAGTAGCCCCCGCTCGCCGCAACCAGGGAAAGCCCACGTGCAGCAACAAAGACCCAACACAACCAAAAATAAATAAAAATAAATATTAAAAAAAATTTACAAAATAAAAAAAAAAAGTCATGGAGGAACTGAAGTCTTCCCCACCCTAAAGCTATTTTTACTATACTGTGTTTCTGAGCATGGCTGTATGCCATGACAGGTGTACTCCAGGACCTGCCTCTCCCTGTCATAAGGGGATAGATGAGACTGACTAGATGTGTAAAGCGTGAAGTGTGATAGAAAGATCAACAGTATAAGGGAGAAAATCTGGTCCTAGGCTCTTTTCAAGACTTATCATTTAATAAAGATGTTAAAAAAATTTTTTTAATAAATAAATAAAGACTTATCATCTTTGTGACTTTGAGGAATGAGGATGTTTGGAACCTCTCAGAAGATCTCTGCTTCCTCTATAAAATGAGAATATTATTCATACTTATCTTCCTACATTTGTTAACTTCAAGAAAATTCACCTTAGGACTTCCCTGGTGGCACAGTGGTTGAGAATCCACCTGCCAATGCAGGGGACATGGGTTCAATCCCTGGTCCAGGAAGATCCCACATGCCGTGGAGCAACTAAGCCCATGTGCCACAACTACTGAGCCTGCACTCTAGAGCCCACAAGCCGCAACTACTGAGCCCGTGTGCCACAACTACTGAAGCCCACATGCCTAGAGCCCATGCTCTGCAACAAGAGAAGCCACCACAATGAGAAGCCCGCACACTGCAACAAAGAGCAGCCCCTGCTCGCCACAACTAAAGAAAAGCCCATGCGCAGCAACAAAGACCCAATGCAGCCAAAAATAAATAAATTTATCTTAAAAAAAAGAAAACTCACCTTAAAATTCAGATGAATAGCTTGTAAGACTCAGTATTAAATTAAAGATGCCATTTAATGCTACCCCAGTAAAGACACCAACAGGAATATTTGGAATGAAACAAGCTAATCCTAAAGTAAATAAAAAATAAACTCACAAAATAGTCAAAAATATTCTGAGAAAGGACAGTAATGAGAAGGTAAGCCCAACCAGAGAGAAAAAGATACTATAAAGCTATAATAATTAAAGCAGTATGGTATTACGCCTGAAAGTACAGAACAATAGAGCAGAACAGAAAGTTCTGAAATGGACTCAAATACATACAGGCATTTAAGATATGATAAAAGTGTCCTTCTAAATCAGTAGGCAAAAGATGAATTGTCCAATAAATGTTGTCAGAACAACTGAGTAGCCACCTGGGGAGAAATATATTTCTACTTTTTACCTTTCACAAAAATAAATTAAGGATGGATAGAAGATTTCAACATACGAAATGAAACCATTATAATTGCTAAAAGAAAACATGGGAGAAATTTTTACTATGAAGAACTGACTACATATAATCTTTCATTGTTCATCAAACACTGAATTCAGTGAAGTCTGAAGTTCAATGGGAGAAAGCATGATTCAGTACAAATGCCCAGCAAGTATTTGGAGTTAGAAGACCTGGGTTCAGTTTCCAGCTCCATATCTTAAAAGCTGACTGATCTGGAAAAAGGCACTTAACATTTTGAACCTCGGTTTTCTCAACTATCAGGAGTGACAAATACTGTAGGGGTTTCTTGTGAGTTTCCAATTGGGTAATGATAAAATTGAAAGTGACAGGTAAACAAAGTGACATAAACATGCTAGTTAATATCTAACTAATATCTAAGAATTTAGTGCCATATAAACAAAGTAACATAAACAAGCTAGTTAATATGAAATTAATTTTTAAAAATTAAGAAACTCGGGCTTCCCTGGTGGGGCAGTGGTTGAGAGTCCGCCTGCCGATGCAGGGGACACGGGTTCGTGCCCCAGTCCGGGAAGATCCCACGTGCTGCGGAGCGGCTGGGCCCGTGAGCCATGGCCACTGAGCCTGCGTGTCCGGAGCCTGTGCTCCGCAACGGGAGAGGCCACAACAGTGAGAGGCCCGCGTACCGCAAAAAAAAAAAAAAAAAAAAATTAAGAAACTCAGTGGCCCGAGTAGAAGACAATAATGTGGAAAGTCTTGATGAAGATCACACGACAATGAGGATTAAACAGAAAAACCCTCTACGGCTGCAGGCAAAGATGTTCAGTGTGCCCAAGTAGAGGGCACTGTTCAAATAATTGTCCAAAGGGTGGCACTGTGTGTGTGTCTGTGTGTGTGCCTGTGTGTGTGTGTGTCTGTCTGTGTCTATGTTTATGTGTGTATTGAGAGCAGGGGACATATATATTTTTTCCTTTCAGCTTGAACCCCACTCAAGAAGTTTTTCTTCCTCTTGGAGAAATTCAATGAATTCAACCCCTCCCTCCGCCCTGGCAGATGCTGAGCACAAAGGGATACAGCCCAGAGGCAGCTGGCCACACAGCCCAGAGCTCAGTGAAAGGCAGGAAACTCTGACAAGCCATCTGCAGGTGGGCCAGAAGCATTTCATGAAGTAAATTTGAGAATCATAATTCCATATAATTGTTAAAGATATATTGTTTAAAATCTATATTTGACTAATCTCAAATAAAAACTGAAAAAAAAAATCTACAAATAGTACTAAGGACCCTCATCTAAGGAAAGGATAATACACATGCAGCAAGAATGAAGAGAATGATGAGCAGAACACAGAAAAGTCCAAAAAATGCGGAATCGGAGGAATCTGGATGTGAGCATTTTAATTCATGTCTGCAAATTCTCTGACACTACTGTCATCACAAGGCAGGTTTCTATGTTCCCTGCCCTTGAATCTGGGTTGACCTTAGTGATGGGTCCACCAATGGTGTATGATGAGAGTGACACTACGTGACTTTCACAGTTGTGGGACCTATGAAGTCATAGAGGGCCACATGCTTAGAAGGGCCCCTCACTTGGTTTAATGCTCTGCTACTGCAATCTTGACATGCTTGTAATTTTTGAACAAGGCACCACCTTTTCATTTTGCACAAGGCCCCACAAATTATAGAGACAGTCCTGCCTCTGACCCTGGGTCATAAAGGCACTTGTACTTGGTCTTCTCGAACATGCACGCCAGAGCCCTAAGCCACCACATGAGCATCATAAATTACCCTGAGGCCGCCATGCTGTGAGGAAGCCAAACTATCCCAGCCAGGGGGACCGCAAGTGCTGAGGCTACAGGAAGAGAGAGGTGCCCTGCCAGCACCCAGCTACTCTAGGTTCCTCAGTTCCAGCTCCAGCTCCAGCCACTGTCTGATGTGATCACTCACACGAGAAACCCAGAGCCACGACTGCCCAGCTGAGCCCTCCCCGTATCCCTGATCAGAAACTGTCACAGATGATAAAATGGCTGCGATGTTCTGAGTCTTTACATTTAGGCACACTGGAATATTCTAGACTAGATTTATTTCCTTAAACCATACCTTCTTAATCTTTTTTTATGCAACAAAGGGGAGAGGAGCAGGTAAGAAAGAGTAGAGACACCTTCTCTAGACCTTTTCTCTAGCTATTAGCCATTAAACATGAAAGGGAGGTAGTTTAGGGGAGCAACAGGGCCTGGGACGCAGGAAACAAGGCACATCCTGACCAGTCACTGCCTGGTTGGAGCCCTGACCTGGAGCCTGGTGAGCCAGGGGTGCACAACTCCATGAGCCTAATTGAATGAGGTAATGAGAGTGAAAAGTGACCGTATCCTATTAACCTAACTAATCTCTATCAGGTTTGTGTGTCTCATGGGATCAACCATCACACTGCTGAATCCTTCTGCAACTCCAACCTCTGGCGGGGTTTGCAGGGCTCAGGGATAATGGCGACCATTCCCCAAGGATACAGCGTGAGCCTGACTCTCCCCCTGAACCAGCTCTAATTCCGCGAACAACTCCATGGAGAGGGTTTTACTGTCCCCATTCGAGGATTGAGGAAACGGAGCTTAGAGTCAAGAAGTGACTTTAGAAAGCTGACGTCTATCGAGTGCTGATTACATGCAGGCTCTCTCTACTCCCACTCCATATGCAGTATCCTACTGACTGCTCACAGCTGCGCTCTGAAGTAGGGAATAGCATCATCCCCGTCCGCAACAGATGATACCTAGTTTCACAAAGGTTAGGGAACTTGCCCAGGGTCCCAGAGTAGCCTTGAGAAAGCAGGGTTTGGCCGTTTTGATATCCTGCTCAGAGCCCCTCTGCCATGGTAACTGGCCCCAGGGGACATGTCCCTCACTCCCAAGGTCCTGTAATGAGATTATTGCAATGCACAATCTTTACAGGTTGGGAGACGCATGAGGCTTATTTTATAACAGATATCATCATGGAACTTCAGTGAGTTCATCTTGTGCCCCACAAAGTCTCCCGTCAATGGAATGTACCATTCAGATTACATATAGCAAATAGTATAGCAGACGATTTGGCAGTGGACAGCGCTCTGGAAACACGGGCTCACCTTGCCTGTACTTGCATAAAATGTCTTTCTGTGTCTATACACAACTGTTGTTCGGCTCCACTTCTCTCAGACCAGCAAGGCAGTGCTGCTTAAAACAAGCAACCAGCTGCACCACTCAGGCCAGGACCTGTCACCATTATGCGGGTGACGTGACGCCACACAGAACCTCAGCTTTTCCTGTCCTTTTGGCTTTATATTCACAAGCGTCTGATAGCTTTCAGAGCCAATTTTGCTGGCTGTTCCTAAGGTGAGCAACATCGCCCCCGTCAGACACCCCTTTTCCATCTCCTAGATGGGATCTTACACCATCTGTTCCCAATCATTGCTTCTTGCTTATTGTGTAAATTGCATTTATCACTCTAAAAGGACCTGAGACATCTTGACTGTTTTCTTCTGTGTGGAACTTGAAATGCATCGATTTCTGCTGCTATAGCCCTATAGCCACATGTTTACTACCTGTCAGTTCTAGTTTACTCAGAAGTTGCCTCTACAGAACTGAACAGTCTAAAACCAGCTCACAAAATAAGAGAATCAAAAGCCATATTTCATCCACATGTGGACACTTGCATCCACCCTCCCACTTCTACCCCACAAGATTCTACCAGAAAGGTCCCCAGTATCCATCCTTCGGTGGCCAGCAGAAAAGCCCTCTAAAAGCTTCCATTGCTAGAAGAGAACAAAGTTGTCACTTCTTGTGATCAAATTCAGCACCTCCTGTTATTCCTGCCACCATCATGAATGTATGTGACACAGAAAAGCCATGTGAGCCTGAGTCCCAGGACTCCCATAAAGCCAGGGATAAAATGATCTCCGGGCAGGTCCTGGGGAGCCATCTCAGAGAAGTAAAGGCAGGTCTAGAAGGCAGAGGGTAGGCTTTGGAGCCACACAGATGTGGTGGTGGAAAAGTCATTTAACTTTTCTTGAGGGGTAGTTTTCTTCTCCATAAATGGTGAAGATAATACCTCACTTGCAGGGTTCATGTAAAAATTAGAAATAATGTCTGAAAAAACTTATTTTCATGCCTAACAGAATGACCTCAGTAAACAGTAGCTATTATTGTTAGGAAAAGAAACTAACATAATAGCTTTCTTTAAAATAGTTTGTTGTTGTTTTTTTTAACAAAGTTACACATGTGCATATTTTAAATGGTCAAATGGGGAAATCAGCCTTCTTATAAAAAAAACTACCCCTTACATTAGACCTACTTTCTCCTCCACATGTAATGCCAAATTGGTTTGATCCATTGATACTCTCACGAGTCCATGGGCTCTTTGAATCTGGAAATTCTTGTCCTTCAATACTGGAATGTTTTAAAAATTATTTTTTGGTCTACCTCCTGGCTTATTTCCTCAACTTTATCTTCCCACCCTTCCACTGAATTTTCATTTCTTTTCTCATAGTTTACATTTTTAGTATCACTTATTGTTTTCTGAACGTTACTTTTTATAGCCACTATTTTTTGTCCACGGCTGCAGTATCTTCTTCCATCCCTGACTATAGTAATTTCTTTTGGTTCTATTTTCTTCTTCTATTGCTTTCCTAGTGCTTATTCCCTCCAAGATGCTTTTTTAGGTTGTTTCTATCTCTGTCTGCCTTACTGGACGCTTTCCTAAAAGGTATGAACATCTCTGGTTGTCTGCCTCTATTTAGAAGTGTTGTACTAACAAGTTTATTGAAGCTCTGTATGCTTGGAGGAGGTCTGGTTACTTTGTTCTTCTGTGTAGTCATCTGCCAGAGGCCCATTCACTGAATGTCAGCAGATGAAGGCCTTTCTCTTGGGCTGGTCAGATTTTTTTGGATAGGACTCTTCCAAGTCTCCTGCATATAGGTAAAGCCTGACTCTCTATTCTGGGAACCAGGACGAGAAGAAGTGAAGGGGGAATTGGAGCCACACTATCAGTATGTAAACATTCACTTAATCTCCCTACTTTTAATACAGTCCTGGATAAATAAACCTCCAGTCTTCTGCCAGGGTAGGCAAGAAACAGTCACCCGGTTGTGCAGAGTTGGAGAGAAGGTCCAAAGATCTGTTTCTATGTTAATTAGGAAGATACTTTATTTTTCTCTCAGAAAATAGTTCAGAAGTAGACAGATGGTCCTGGACGGGTAGGCTGTGCTTCATGAGGAGAAAAAAAAAAAAAATCCAGGTGCATTCTATCTGCTGCTCCACCTTCTCCTTAGGAAGTCCTCTTCATTTGTATGCGCATGGTCAAGGTTAAGGCATCATGATATCTACATTCCAGCCCACAGAAAGAGAGGAGAGAGAAACTGAAGGGCAATTAACTTCTTTTCTAAAAGCCTGACCCATCACATCCCGTGAGCTAAAACTGATTCATGCAGCCATCTCTCCCTGCAAAAAAAAGCCCGAGAAATGTCATTGCTAACTGGGTAGCACGTGCTCAGCTAAAACTTGGTGATGAAGGGGTTCTGTTCCAAAAGGAAGCAAGGGAGATTGGATCTGAGGACAGCAGCTTTCTCTGCCACCGCTTACTAGATAGATTTTCAATCAGTCTCCCTGTCCTTGGCCCACCTCCACCTCTCCTTCTAGAACCTGTAACACCACTTGGGGGCCTTATTGGGGTTTTGCAGTGCTAATCAGAATGCTTTTTTAACTTTCCCAACTCTGGGCCAGGGTTCAGACTTCCCAAATCTGCTTTAGCATTTGCAATGGATCCATCTGCTCTCCAGCGTCCGGAATTTCATGGCTGTTGTCTTCTCCTGATGTCCTTTCCCTTGAAGATGTATTCCTTGTTAAATAAAACCTTTTACTCTTATTATAGTGGAATTGGGGGAGGGAGCGATGGTTAAAAATGTGTGCTCAGGGACTTCGCACGGTCCAGTGGTTAAGACTCCACACTTCCAATGCAGGGGGCATGGGTTCGACCCCTGGTTGGGGAACAAAGATCTCACATGCCACGTCACGCAGCCAAAAAAACCCAAAACAAAACCACAATGTGTGCTCAATCAGCCAATTTTAAATAATTCTGATTTCACCAATTCTGATTTTTAATCAGGATGAAAGATGACAGACATCTACTTTTGGTCCATTCATTGGTCATATTTCATATACTCATTAATTAATTCCACAAGTATCTATTAACTGTCTGCCATATGGCAGTCATTGTGCTAGACACTAGAGAGACAATGGCTTTATCAACCACACAGCCCAAGGCAAAAAGAGATAATAAGTAGATTTTTAAGAGGTAAACATGAAGTAAAAATTAAGAAACATGCAATAAAGAAAACAAACATTACAGTGGGATAAAAAATAAAGAAGTAAGAGAAGGCCTCTGAAGTGATCACATTTGAGATGAGATTTGCAGAAGACCTAAAAGCCACCAAAGCAAGGAACAGGCACTAAATGTGTTTTGTTTTAGGAACTAAAAAGATGCTACTATGTTTTTATGGCTTCTTATCTTTACAACGTCTTACCTGGTGACTTCTAAATAGTCCCATAAAATTTTTCTTGCTTTTTTTTCTCAGCTTACAGTTGGTGGTGGTATAATAAATAGAACATTATCCTTTGACTCAAAAGACAGGGGTTCAAATTCCAGCTCTGCCGTTTTCCAGCTGTGTGACTCAGCCAAGTTATTCAACTTCGTTGAACTTAATGTCCTCAGTTGAAAAGTGAAATATTATAAGAAGCTTATTTCTAGTGAGAATCAAATTAGATAGTTCATGTGGAAGTGCCTGGCATTTAGTAGGAACTCAGAAATTGTTTGTTGAAACAAAATCTGAACATTGAACAGGTTCTCTGCTAACATTAAACTTGGATTCTCCCCAACACTGGCAGAAGACTCATGAATTAGTTTTCCACTCAGATAATAAGGAACATAAATAAATACCATCAGTGCATATTACAAACAAGTATACTAGGTAATGAAATCGGAATGACTGGGTCGGGTCCCTGGCTTCCCCCACTTAGAACTGCATCTGCCGGTGACATCCAGATCCAGTTTGTGTGAGGCAGCGGTTATGCACCCTGACATCTGTTTCAAGGGTAGGGACGTAACATGCCTTAACATTCTCCCCTTCCATAGCCTGTTACAGAACTACAGCTGATGGACTTACCTAATGTGTTTCTAGTAATTCTGTTTTTCAGCACATATGAAGTCTTGGAAGGCATAAGCTCCATAAGTTTGGATTTGGAGTACTCTTGTTTATTTTTCCATCACTTAATGTCTTGAATATCGTGAAGGGTTCCTAGTGGTATTATTTAGACTTAACTCAACAAACTTTATCCTTTGCTTCCTCGACACACAATACTGTGTTGATATGGTGGGAGGAATACAAAGATGATCTGAATATTTGTGGTCTAGAATATAATAAAATGCAGATAAGTCTAAGGTCTGTTTTCAGTGATTCACAGGGCACTTTATGAGCTTACAACATCACAGAGTCATTCATCATTACGGACATCAGTTACTATTCTATATGATCACGTTTATAAGGAAAGGCTGAATAAGGTCTATAAGATACAAAATAGTGGCAAAAGAGTGAGTTGCTTTCTTCATGCTCCCACAGAGAGCACTCAGCTCTGCATGGAACTTGGAGATTTGTAGTAACTCAAATGCAGAGAGAATTGCCCTCCAGATTCTGATGTGAATTCAGATTCAGATTTTTGCATCCTCAGTACCTAAAATCAGGTGAGGCATGTAGTGCACACTCAGTAAATGTGGAGTGTTGGCTGGACGGATGGATATTTTAGGCTTTCTCTATTTGTTGCCCTAGAAACTACACAATGGTAAACGTTGATATTAAAGACACTCTACTAGCACACTGAAGCTTGGCATTAGCATCGCATCTAGTGATGCTACCATTTTGACAGCAGCATATATGACTGTGAGTAAAGGGTTAACATCAGGCCTGGCTGAGGCAGGCCTGCCTGAGAATGACCTCGGTCTCCCAAGGCCCTGTTTCCTAGGAAACAGTGGAGTTAAGATAAATAGGGAACAGTTGTGACTCCCTCTGTATTGTGTGAAACAAAAACCTGGGGTGGGAATCTGCAAGCTGGCATGCAGACCTCAGGCTTGATGAAAACCATATACCAGACTGAGGGGGGAAGGGGGCTGTGGCCTCTTTGTGACAAGATGACCCCACACACCTTGGCCCTGCACGTGGGTGTGGTGGCAAAAAAAAAAGCGGCTACTAGGGGAGCTGCTGCGCCTCCCCATGAGCTGATGATGCCGCATCTCCTTGCTATGTCTCCTGCTGTCTTCCCTTCCAGAAAGCTCAGTAAGAGTAGTATCAGATTAAAGCCTGTCTGTGTCTCCCGAGTTTGATTTGCCAACTCGGACTCATAACGGCAGCTGATGAGCTGTCACAGTCAGTAACCTTCATACCTGTTCCAAATGTCACTCTCAGCACAGAGAAGAGGCAGTTTAAAAGGAAGAACAAAAGAGAAGCAAAATCTTCTATACTACGCCCACAAGGATGGAAAATAAAACGTGTATATATTTGGGGTTGCCGTGAACCCCAGGCAAAACCCAGACCGGCTCCCAAGAGGTCAGCATACTTGATGATCGTGTCCCAGCAAGATCAGAAGGGAGGGGATTAAAATTAATACAAGTGGCAATGTCTGGAGTAGGCACTGCACAATTTAAACTGCATCACCAAAGAAAGGCCATCTGGGAAAGGAAGCGCAAAAGAGAAAAAGCAGGATGAGGGTAATTTGATGACTGGGAAAAGGTCAAAGGGGCATATTCGCTAAAGGTCCCTCTGGATCAGTGAAACAAGATGGAATAAAAGCATATGCATGTTCATTGAAATTAAAAACCCTTTTAGGTTGTCCTCTCTGCTAAATTCTTATGGCTTGAAAATGACTTTAAATTCCTGAAAGCAACTCCTTCCCCTCTGAGTGAATGCGTGGCCACTTTAAGATGCTTTGCCTGGGAGTTTCATATGTGCCTTCAGCCAGGAAAAGTTTTAACGGGCTCTACTATTCCCTTCAGACATATGGATTTTTTTCAAGCACCAAACAAACAGAGTCCACAAGCTAACAAATGCCTAAAAGTGCCACATGGGTGACATCGGACAGAGTACCACCCAAAGCACCAGGCTAAGAGCCCTTAGGACTCACGTCCACTAGGCTGACCATCTTCACTATCCTTCATTATCATTCTTTTTTTTATTGCATTGAGAGCCCAACATGAGCAAATCAAAGTGGCCCTACCATGTCTTTTACTTCATTTATTCCATGTGTTTATTTCCAAAGAGAAGAGCACTACAGGTCATTACTCTCCGTATATTTTAAAACATCTAAACAACTTTCAGTAGGTCAAGTCTAAAAAATATTGATAGTGTTAGTTACATCAACATAATACTAAAGTAGATGTCTGTGAAATCATGCATCTTCCTCCAATAAAATCCTAAATGCAATATATTTAGTCTACATATACTAATATTATTTTAAGTAAAATTGCTTATATTGCTGTAGTCCTTTATATGTCTAAACATTTTACATAACTCATCTCATTTGATATTCTCAATAACCTGTGATATAGTAAGGCCAATATTATTATTACTATTCAGCTCTCTTGGAAAGAGAAAGTGGTTTAAAAATATCCATAAGAACACAGCGTTTTTAAATGACCTTAAACTACATCCCAGTTAGTCTGACTTCTAGCAAAATACTCTATTACAGAACTTAATAAAAATTAATGCAAATTTTTTCAGTTCATTTCTTCAAGATTTCAGTCAGTTAAAACAATAAAAGTTGTTAAACATATCTCCTTCCCTCAGTAATAAGGTAACTAATTTGTCTGTAAGTAATTATGTAAAAATTCAAGCTTTTGAAAAACATGTAGCCATTTTTGTGAAGCTACTGGGTAAGGAACTTACCCTATTTCTTTTTTTATTTTTCAGGAGGGATTTGTTAGACAAATACCAAGTTTAAAAATTCATATAGCTCAAGCACAAGTTCAAAAAATTTAATCCCAGCAATACGAATACTCTAACTTCCTTGGAAGAAAAATTTTTTAAAAATCAAAATTTGGACCCACTTCCTTTACTACTCATTCTAATAGTTCATCAAGCTCCAAATTTTGTTTCAGAACAATTCTAGTGGGCAGTCCAACCCATTCGGGTAATCTTGAGATTTGATTTAAATTCTTCTGGAAGATTCATACTTTTATAGTTGGGAAAGGAAATTGATGACTTCTATAAAGTATAGAAAAAAAAAGTATTTATAATGGGATTTCGGGGCAGGAGCTTTGCAATTAAAAATACGATTTAAACATTTTACTTAAATCCCACCAAACCGGAGTGTCAGCAAAACTCTATTCGTTAATTTTGACATGATTTACTGAGTATAATCCCCTTAAGCCAGAAGCTGACCTCCACAGCATTCAAGCTTCCTGTGGGATCAAAAGGAATAATAAGAAACATGTTACTACTGTAAATAAGCAAGTCTGGTGTTGTGTGCAGGTTTGTTCCTATGTTGTCAAATAGACAAGCATGCAGCAAATACTCAGCAATAACCAAATAAATGTCCGGAGACCTTTTCCCAACCAACCAAGCCGACAACTCAGCAACTTCAAACAGACTTTTTTTCTTTCAGAGCCAATTCACTTGCAGTGTAGGCTGGTAAAGCAGTATTAATCTCCTGCTTTAAATCACGTTTCTGTCACTGGGCTCCATTAATCTCCCCCCTGTTATCAAGTGTCTCCATGGCAGGAAATTATATTTCTAAATTGAATTTTGTTCTGTTTCAATGTAGTAAGAAATATTTTCCAGACTACTAATAGGATGCATAAAGATTGTGACTCTGACAATGCCGTTAAATAAATAAAAGCTATAAATTAAAACCACCTTCACTCACTATCCAGCAGAATAGAATAGAAAGCATTGATTACCTGGAAAGAGTAATCAAATAAAAGATTTTAAATGAAAAGTGAGGTAGCAGATGGTTAACTTTTTAATTTACCTTTTTATAGCAATTGCCCATAAAGGTAAAAAGGAAAAAAAAAATCAATCCAATGAGTCTCTCGGTGCTAATAAAACACATATTGATTCTTAGTGCATATGCTTACTCTACAAGATGCTAGAACTTGGTTCTACCACCAGTAATGGAAGCAGATACTGTTTACGAGCGCTTCAGTGGAGACAAATTTACAGTAAAGGAATATCTTTGGACTAGATTTATTATCAAAGAATAAAAACTTATAACCACAAGAACAAAGAGATTTCATTTTATGGGCAGGGATCCACTCATAGTAGGCCAGGACAATTCAGCCAAATGGCAGTTCAGTCACTGGAAAAGGTCTTCAAAATGACAGTCTCCTTTTTTGTTGGTGAGCAATATAGTGATTTCAACAAAGTTTAGATTTTTTTCATCGATACAAATTGCTTTGTACTACCTCCTTTAACACAGGTCTAGGTTCTCCTCGACAGTAGCAATGTGGGGAGAGTCTCTTCAACCTGCTATTGAAAGGATGCTCCCAAGGTGGACCATTTAAAACTCCCCATATTTAAAGGTACATTGCACGAAAGAAGCTTTTCATTAGGCATCAATGTAAGGAACTTGTGGAACACATAACAAATGCTACCTATCCTAAGATGCTTGAAAGATAAGTAGGATTTAACAAATGTACAAAAGAAACGGGTAAAAGTTTTCCAGACAGAGGAGAGATGAATGGTTTACCAGCACCTCTTTCCTACTCTAACCTATAGATTTGGCCTGAATAGATAAGATATTCAGATCAAATCACATCTACCCTCTTTAAGTTCAAATTCAGAATATTTCAAACAGAATTATCGTGGTAGACTGAAACCACTGTTACACATACTATCTCCATCAATTTAAGTATTCTGAAGCTCCATTAGATTAAATACATAAAGGTTATTTATAATGGGTAAAGAAATAATAATCTGAAATCACGGATCTTAAGGTTTGCAAAAGTAAAACTAAGGATCTGATGAAAACTATAAAGAATACCTTCAAAATAAGAAATAAATATTAACCAGAACTGGAAAGCACATTGAAATGGAATAAATTACATTCAGAAGAGGAAGAAATACAACATGTTCTTTTTTATAAATAAAAGCAGGTGGTAAAACGGAAGTCAGCATTTGAAAAACATACATCCTCCTCCTTTACGCTTTGAATGGATCTTACCTATGCTCGTGAAAAAGAAAGAAACTGCAGCATCACAAAGTAGAGATAAGTCACATTCCCAAAGAACAACCAACTGGTAATGGTAGGTTTGAAACCCTGTGAAGCTTATCTATTATTATTATTATTATTATTATTGTCATTTAACATAATTTTGACTAGTGAGCAGAAAATAATATGTTCCTGGGAGTAATGGCAGCAAAAGAGAACAACGATCATTATTTTTCTATAGGCTGCAATTTGACAATATATTTTGCATAAACACCACCATCAGGTGTCTAGCCTCTGGACTCACTTTTTATCAGAAAGGCCAGCCAACTCATCCAGTGTGATGTACATTTCAAACATTAATGCCATGCTCCATTTAATACCAAAAGTTTTGGTGGGGTTCCACATGGAATTAAGATCCTGAAAGTTAGCTTAGGACATTCTCAATTTTAATCTAAATCCAGCTGCCAGAGAGTTGCTTCACACATGAAATGTACTCGCTAGTGGCTAATTTTCCGAAGCGTCTCATAGTCACCTTACTGGCACATAAAATGTATACTTCAATTGCTTGTTCATTAAGGGGGAAAAAAATCTATATTGCCTAAATGGGGTACAAAACAGAAGTCACACACAAGGGAGGAAAAGCACTGCAGTCTTTCAGCAAGAGAGTCTTACACCACATTTTTAAAAAATTTTCCAGCACCAGGCATTCTCCCTGGCTAACTGTTCAAGATTTCCATTTTTACCATTAAATAGTCCCATTTTAAAAGGACTGCCTTACTTGGCAAAACATATTTAGACACCCAGTTGCGTTGGTTCAAAGGCTTCTAGTTCTAAATATTTATAGGTAGAAAAGAGAAGGGTTAGGAGCCTACTTCACCTTGCCTTTTCCTGAGATTTGTAAAAGACTGGCCACACACCAGAATGACAGGATGTGGCCAGAGGGCTTCATTCTTTTGCTGAGACAAAGTTTCCCCAGGAAGGAAATCTCAAGTAAGAAAGGAATCAGGAAACTAAGGACCATGGCAGTCATCTGTAAAGAGCTCAAAACACTTCCGAGAGCAAAATGCTCAAACCAGCTCTTTTTCTGAACAGAGAAATCAAATCCCAAGATCAACCAAGAAGAAAAAGATCACAAGGGATATTCTATCTCTAGCTCCAAAAAAAAAAAAAGGACCCATTCTCAATTTTTTAAATGCATCTTTAGTCACTTCCAAGTATAGCTTTAAATATATTGCTTTGAATAATGGTGCTGGACTTTTCATGCCCATGTATCCCAGGCCGTTCACCTTGAATGTCAAAGTGCCCAGGATGCTTCTTTACAAGAACCTCGCTTCCAGAACATACCAGTCCTTAAAACTTGAGCTGAGTAGGAGAATAAATGCTTGATTTTAAGGCATTTTGTCAAGTTCCAGCTGAGTAAAAGGGACAACTCCCAGGCCTAACATAAAGTGTCTTTAAAGATCCAACTTTATAAATAACTGGCTAATCAAGTGTGAAAGCTTAAAGAGGAAAGAAAGTTCACTGACATAGCTTCTTAATACCTAACTGGTTCTAAATAGCCAACATTTATACTAAAAAGCTAAAGTTGATCATTTTTTTCCTGTCTGTGTCAGTGTTAACATATAATCTCCTAGAACTCCTTCAATTATATTCTTTAGCTACATCTATCACCAATCCACAGCACGCTGAAGACAAAGCAGGATACAAATAAACTAAGACAGCAGGGCCCCTGATCTTAACAGAGTTTTTAAACTTTTTAATTCATTGCTGCCATTTAAAAACTTGGAGATTTCCCATAAATTTCCAGATTTCCTTTTTTTTTTTAATTGGAAGATCCAGCATCACTAGGCCCTCAGTCCAGTCTAGCAATAATTGACCGGCACTGAGCGACTGCTGTGTAATCCCTGAGACAGATAATCTCCAAAATTCTGAGTGCCTAAACATGACTGTAGAAAGTTAAACTTTCCATTCAAATTGCATTAGCAAAATCGACTTCGTAAGTGTGAAGTTCAGTACACTTCTTTGAACTTTAAGTGAATTCCAGAATTGTCATTATTTAAAATGACTGGGCAGTTCCTCTTACACGAAACAGGATTACCATGGCAACAACACATCATCAGTAGGGTGAAACTCACCTGTCCCACGACGGAGAAATCCCAGCTCACGTTCCCTGTTAGTGGGTGAACAATCCAAAGCTTGGTAAACTGTGCTTCACAATGATAGGAAGAGCCAACGGCAAAGGACGGAAGAGCAGCATCGCTATGAATGCTTCGTCACCACAAGTCAGTTACGTAGCTCTGGTAACTTTTCTGACACCTCCTACTTAAAACTCAAAAGGTCAGGAGGATTGTGAGGCCCCACTTTCACAGTCTGTATTCATACTGAAAATCAAGATCAAGCGAGTTTTTGCCCCTCTGCCCTGATGGCCCCAGTGCCGATGTGCTTGTTGAAGGAGATGTTGGGAGATGGGAGGCCAGTTCTAGCACTCGATCATGTCGAAGGGGGTCTGAGGCATCATGTTCATCCAGGCTCATCTGCTCGTCTACTTCTTCCTCTTCCTGCTCTGCTCACCTTCTTCCAGGTCTACAGCCTGTGGCGAAAGCTGCTGAAGGTAGCTGGAGGGGCCTACATGACGCTGGTACTCATTGCTGGCTCCAGTTCCGGGGCTTCCCCACGATGGAGCACATCTGTGCCAAAGCACGAGAAGCACAGGCAGGGCCGGCCGTGGCCCCTGCAGATCCCCTGGACCCCAGCCAGGAGCCAGGGCCCGACAGTCTCCAGGGGGCTCTTCCCTGCCACAGAGATAGCAGTGGCGGCCATGGCTGGACCATGCCACAGTCATCCACTCCTGGGCGTGCTTCCTTTTCGAGTCTGGAGGAGAAAGCCCAGACCGAGAACCGCAGGCCATCGGCACAGAGCGCCTTCCAGATGGACTACCAGCCGTGGGTGGCCATGGCCCAGGAGGTGCTGAGGCACAGCGTTAGGAGCGGCCAGGGCAGCTGCCCATGGGAGCCGGCCTCAGCCAGGAGGCGGAGCCGGCGGTGGGCCCGGAGGACAAGGTGGCGCGGGCCACGGCCACCTGATGCAGAGAGCGCTGAGCACCGGGCAGCTGCTGGGGCTACTGGGGCGGGCGCCAGTGGGCCAGCTGGCGGGCCGGCTGCCCACCTTCACGCGGCACCAGGGCGTGGGCTGCAGTGCGCCTCCTCGCGGGAGCCCCTCAGGGGCGAAAGGTGCACAGGACCAGCTGTAGGTGAGCGAAGCGGAGGCCGCGTTCCTAGGCCCCTCGGAGGCCCGCGACGCGCCGAGCACTGCTCCCAGAGGGCTGGAGGCCGAGGAGCTGCTGAGCAGGCCCCTGCGCATCCGCTACAGCCCCCGCAGAAGCAGCAGCAGCAGCGAGGAGAGGGTCACTCAGCCCTGGACTTCCCGCGCGGCGCCCGGGAGCTTTAGGCCCCGCGCTCGCACGCAGACGCACTGGGCCCCCGAGTGGCTCCTCGCAGGGCGCCTGCGCATCCAGAGCCGGAAGAGGCCGAGCGGCTCGTGGAGGGGCGGGCCAGAGCTGCCTCTGCGGCGGACGGTGGGCCAGTGTGTGTCGCGCTTCTCAGAACTGCTCTGCTACTTGGTCATTGTCCTCCACCACGTGGCCACCGCCTCGCCGCCTCCCTGGTGCTGCCCGCGCTGTCTGGCTGTGGGCCAGGCCGTTTCAGTCTCAGTGAGTGGTCCTTTGTTCTGCTCAGTGGCCCTCAGGTGCACCCCCTTATTTCAGTATTTCAGACCCACAGAGGAGGGGTTGAGGTACTTCTGCTGTGGGCCGAGATGGGTGTGTGAAGGCCGACTGCCGTGTGTCAGCTGCTGCGGGGGCAGCGCTAGCTAGAAGTGCCCGGCGTTTTCTGTTAGAGCGCATCTCGCTGCTCCATCTATTCTGTGTGAGTAAAAGCTTTGCTCCGGGCAGCACTTGACAGTGTTGTGTTTTCCTTGGTGACTCTGATACCAAGATGCAGTGGGCAGAATGTTTGGACTTCTCTTCCCGGTGGCAGGCACTGTGATGATCTTTGCTATCCTCCGTGTACATGGCGTTCTCCCCTGGCATTCATTCCTGGTACACAGTGCTCTGCTCAACACACTGCTCATAGATGCCTGGGTTCCTTTGGAGTGATGAAAACGGTCTAAACTCTGTCATCATGATGGTCACACAGCTCGACACATATACTAATAGATGGACATGGTAATGATGCTCTTTGTTGACAAAAATTCACTACAAATTCACTAAAATTAAAACTGTATAACCAAGGCTTTCTGTAGCGGATTATACTCTCAGGGGACTTAGACTCCTAAGAAAGTAGATAGGAGCCCATCAAGCGAGGCTTCTCATCTCCTCCTTCTCTCAGGCAGCCTCCACATTCAACGAGATCAAGAAGCCTAAATATAAAAGGAAGCTGTGATAAAAGCGATGGTATGAGACTTTCCTCTTACTCATACTCGTGTCACTCTATTTTGCCCATCCACCAGAGATAGGTTGGATGTCAGCTTAATGACATCTCAGCCTCTTTTTTTTTTTCTAATCTACTGCTCATGCAGGCCGGAAATGTAATGTCAGGCATTAGGCTTAAATTTCACTTAAATGAGATATTCCACTCATTTTTTTAAAAGATGATTTAAATCTTATCATACTGCTATTTCATTCTCCTTGATAGTATTGTTTCTTCTATTAAATTCCTGGGTCCATTCAGAAAGGGGGAAGTGTGAGACCCCTGCCTATATCTCCAAGTACTTTCTATTGTTCAGCCAGAAGATGAGTCCTTCCTACTCCAGTTCTAACGGTGGTCAGTGTTGTATGAATGTGGAGCAGAGCGGTACCTCACACATCCATCACCACCTTCCCAGTACATCGGGCACAGATACAGTTGCTATTAAAAGCAAAATACACTCCCCCCCCCCCACATATGCCTAGGGTCACTTTTGTTTGGCATTTACACTCCTTCGTGTTATTACAAAACCATACCCCGGAGTATTGCTAACTCAGTTTTCTCTTCACTACATTCGATGTAATTTTCACATCAAGGTGTTTCTATAGACTGGACAGAGTTAGAGTTCAGCTTCTTCTAGCCAAAGTGCTAAAATTTGACTAGACAGCAGCAATTGCTTTTTAATCTAAGCAAACTGATCTGTCAAAGGCAATCCACTCGGGGAAGCTATTCCTGGAGGATCCTAATGATCCTGATGAATCACACTGCCCCATGGGAAACTCAGCTGCTGAACTCTTGACATAGCATGTCACGAGTACTTAGAGGAATAAGTACATACAGCCGAACTCTGTGTTGACACACAAACTCTAGCCTCTTGTGCGTAGGTTAATGATCACTGCTTTCGGTCTGGTGGAGGAGTACCCTCCTGTGCGTGGTGATGTCAGTTCACGTTTAATGATATTACATCCACTAGGCTTCATGTCATACAACCCACTATCCTCACAAGCACCTACCAACAGTGTGCTCCATTCCTCATGATGTAAATAAACCTTTGCCTTGTTGTTTTTAATGACCTCCTATCCTTTAAACAAGGGTTCCCAACCTCATAATAATGCCCGTACCAATTTAGGGCTTTACTGTTACCAAGATCTTTAAGTACTTTATCTTGTTTAGTTATCACAACAACATTGAGAGGTCAATAGAGATGGTAGCATCATTTACATCGTTAGTAACTCATAGGACTGAGACTCAAACCTAGATCTGATGACTTCAAGTTTTGAGGTCTTCCCAATGCTGGAAATCTTGTTATTGGAGCTTCTGTTCTAGGGTTAGTCTAGGGTAGCTGGGTTAGGGAGGGATAGCAGTGGTGAGGTCCTATTCCTGAGTAGGGCAGCACTGTCAGGGTCCCTCTGCTCCCTACAGAGAACTCTTTCACATTTCAGATAAGGAAACAGCAGATGTGGAGGCAGCACTAAATGTGTGGGGTCTGGTGGAGGGCAGTGCTGAAAATTCTCCAGTTCTCCCTAAGTGATGGGACAAGTGTTCTTTGAGAGTGACCTCCACTTGTTAACAGTTGGAGGAGAGCTTTAAGAAAAATATTGATACGTAGTCAGTGCAATCAAAGGGCAATGAAAAAGTAGGTTGGCTAGAAGGTATATGAAGGAACGACAATAATGGGAATAGTAAGAGCTAGGGAGTTCCCTGGTGGCCTAGTGATTAGGATTCTGGGCTTTCACTGCCGTGGGCCTGGGTTCAGTCCCTGGTCGGGGAACTGAGATCCTGCAAGACATGTGGCACGGCCAAAAAAAGAAAACAACTAATGTATAATGTATCAAGCACTTAATGTTTTCCACTATTCTAAATGCTTTATGTATATTTATTAAATTCTCATCATAACCCTATGAAATAGCTACTGTTCTTCTGAGGAGAAAACTGAAGCAACGAGAGGTTGATTAACTTACCTGTGACCACATAGCTAGTAAATGTTAAAATTAAGATTCCAGCCTAGGCAAACTGATTCTCCAACTTGTGTTCTGATTATTGTGTGGCAATAATGATGAATTTGGGAAGACTTCTGAATTCTGAGAAATTTCATTAATTTTTCTAAAAACAATAATGAGTATTTCCACATCAGGCCATAGCACAGCCTAGATAGTCAGTCTAACTGATCCTCTCACTGAAAAACACCTAAAATTGATGCATAAAATTAAAAGGAAAACACTTTTAAAAACATGCTAACAAGCTGGCAAGAAAGTAAGGAGGGGCTTCCCTGGTGGCTCAGTGGTTAAGAATCCGCCTGCCAATGCAGGGGACATGGGTTCAAGCCCTGGTCCGGGAAGATCCCACATGCCACGGAGCAACTAAGCCCGCGAGCCACAACTACTGAGCCCATGTGCCACAACTACTGAAGCCCGCACACCTGGAGCCCGTGCTCCGCAACAAAAGAAGCCACCACAATGATGCGGTGCAATGTTGCAGTGCAATGTTGCGTGCACTGCAACAAAGAGTAGCCCCCACTTGCCACAACTAGAGAAAGCCCGCGCGTGGCAACGAAGACCCAACACAGCCAAAAATAATTTTTTTTTAATTTAGAAAAGAAAAGGAAGGAATACTGAGGTGCCTACAATTACAAGAAAATGTGGGCCTAGAGAGGCAAGCTGAACGGTGAAGTCTGACAATATTCACTGATCCTGAGGACCTGGCTCTCTGATTTCATAGGGTTGTGGGGATGGAGACACAGGTCAAAGTGCAGGGCCTGAGCAAAGTGGGGAGTGGGAGACCTCAGTGACCCAGAGATCCACTGCCCCCTACGTCAGAGATTAATAAGAAAGACTAATTTCTCAATCCCTAGTGCTAGGAGAGGAGGAAAAAAGTCTCTCCTAAGAATTCATAACCACAGAACAGACCTTCATTTGGGTTTCTAGCCCAAATGCACATCACTGGAGTGGTACCAAAGAAACGTCAGGACAGGAATAGGGTTTAGAACGGTTCTGGGCTGGTGGTGCACCCAGATGCCTGGCAGAATCAAAAGCAGCCCAACTCTAAAGGAGCCAACCTTAAGAGTCAGATGCCACGACATCAAAGTGTCCCTTGTGAGAGTAGCTGTTTGCAGAGACAACTGTAACGCAGTGGCTCTCAACTAGAGGCAGTTTTGTCTCCCAGGGGACAGTTGGCAATGTGTGCAGGCATTTTTGATTGTCATGACTCGGGGGCAGATACTACTGACGTCTAGTGGGTAGAGGCCAGGGATGCTGCTAAACATCCTATGGTGCCCAAGACAGCCCCTATAACAAAGAATTATCCAGTCAAAAATGTCAATAGTACCAAGGTTGAGAAACCCTGCTCTACCCGGATATATACTCCATACGTAGCCTGAGAAGAAAAAAACAGTATGACTACTATCTCTCTTTGGCAAGAAACAAAGAGGGTTATTAATGCAGCTAGATACTTCGCTGACTATTTAGCATTCATTCGTGTCACATTGTTGGCTTTTATGAAGCTACTTAGTGGTCCCCGAAAATCCTCAGGGTAGTTTCCCCCTCATTAATTACTCTCAAGCCACATGTTCCCTATATTTTTCAACTTTTTTTTGGAATCAAGATATAAAACTTTAAAATTTAGCTGTTTAAGTTTCATCTTGTTTTTTAATTCTTATTTTTCCAATCCAGAGATATCTTTTTAAAAATTGAGATATAATTGACATATAACATTGTTTCAGATGTAAAACATATTGATTCAATATTTGTATATATTGCAAAATGATCACCACAGTAAGTCTAGTTAACATCTGTCACCATACAAATATTCTTCTTGCAATAACTTTTAAGATCAATTCTTTTAGCAACTTTAAAATAAGCAATACAATATTATGAACTATAGTCACCATGATGTACTTTACATCCCCATGACTTATTTACTTTAGAAGTTTATACCTTTTGACCCTCTTCAACCATTTTGCCCACCCTCCACCCTCCTGCCTCTTGCAACCACCAATCTATTCTGAGAACTTGTTTTTTTGTTTTTCAAGACTCCACATATAATTGAGATCATATGGTGTTCATCTTTCTGACTTACTTCACTTAGCATAATGCCCTCAAGGTCCATCCATGTTGTCACAAATGGCAAGACCTCATTTGTTTTTATGGCTGAAGAATATTCCACTGTATGTATGTACCACATTTTCCTTATCGATTTATCCATCTATGGACACTTAGATTGCTTCCATATCTTGGCTATTGTAAATAATGCTGCAATGAACATGGGGGCACAGATTTCTTTTCGAATGTTTTCATTTTCTTCAGATAAATATCCAGAAGTGGAGTTGCTGGATCATATGCTGGTTCTATTTCTAATTTTCTGAGGAACCTTCATACTATTTTAGAATTTGACTGAGAATATTAATTTTACTTGAATACTGTATAGACATCACTTCAAGCACTCTTCCCCACTTTTTCAATAAGCTTATCAAAAAGAATCAGATATGGCCACTCTTCTCAGAAAAATGTAGAGCCTTGTGGACACAACAGCCTCCAAATCATGAAAGCCACCAGATCAGAATTCTCAAGGAATAACTAGAACATAGAACTGAGCAAGCTAATAATACACTAATGAAATATTTTAGAACTCAATGACTAGCACACATTAGGTTTTTTTTCTAAGTTTATCATGTTTAAGCTTTTCAGTTAGTTGCTCAATCAACAGGCTAATCAATTTCTTTGTCTCCAAATCTAGAGGGCAATTTAATAATTCAATTAGGCCAGATGCTTAAAGCTGCCTTGGACACTCAGTCTACAGTAAACCCTTCTTCCCCTGCACCAATACTTTTCTGTAGCTGGTTTTTACACTTAATCATATGCTACACAGCAGTTTTAAAACCTGGTCAAGTAGGCCTTCCATCTGCCCAACTGAATTTTATTTTCTTTGAGGGCAGGGCCTGGTCACAGTCCCTAAACCAGTATTGAATACATAGAAGGCATTAAAGGGAATTTGCTGAATTGATTTAAAGTTTTCTACACTAACTGTATAACCAGCACCCACCTAGGACTACTTCCCCTCCATTTCACTCAGCATCAAGGGGGAGTGCATCCCCTCGATGCACTCACACAAGTCTACCATTATAGTCATTATATGCTGTTTATGGTTTTAATGGTTTTGCAACATTAGAGGCACAGTGTCTTTCCAAGCACCAAGTAGGCTTGAAATTGAACATTTTTATAAAGATAATAAAAGTTAATGACGACCCATGATCTACAGTCTGACATCTGTTCCTTTTCATCCCGAGATGGTAAAATACCCACCCTAGCTTACTGTGGCACAGCGGGAGAAAAGAAATACAGTCCAAGTAATCACTCTTAACTATCAGCTTAGTAAGTTACAGTTTCCCAACAGGTTTGTCTTCCATGTAGGAGGCTGCAGGTGTTTTTCTAAAAGTCTTTTTATAAATGCGGTTATGCCATAAAGAGACAGCATGGAGTAAAAGAAAACCTAGTGGACTAAAAATCAGAAAATCTAGGTTCTAAATCCTTCCTTGGTTAAGGAAGTCATCGCCTCTCCGGTCTCAAATTTTCTCATCTTTAAAATGAAAGGACTGATTTTAAATTAATTTGTGCCAATTTGCACCGGACCAATAGACAAGTAACCATAATCCAAGACCTAAGAATTTCACAAAGGACATTCTAACAGAAATCTTGTCCACATTAAAATATCTTAGACCAAACTATAAAATTGGGATTTCTGTTACTATTGTTAACCTTAAAATTAAGTTTGTTGCCTAACAACTGTGAAATACGTAGGAAACGGGGGAACATATCTCACACAAAAAAACAACCGTGACTATAGATATACATAGATATGCCTAAATTGTGGTGAAAATAACCAAAATTTTAATATTAGCTAAATGCCCACTCATAAAGACAGCTATTACACTTTCTCCAGCTGACAAAAAGGTTGCACTCCAAAAGACTGTAAGTCCATTTGGGGGAAACTTTATAAATGGAGGCTAAGTTTTTAGTTTAATCCATAAGCACGTAAGTGACCCTTGATGTAGATGAACTATATAACATTAAATGCTTGAGTTCTGGGTCCTGAGACTGGGGCTTGTGTCACATAGAAGATGAATTTCCTTCCCTATTCTTGGGAAGAAGACTGGAAGTAAGCAATTATTAAAACTAATTTACCTTTGTCACAGCTTTCTACCTCCTTCTAACCCTTTTACATTCTGGGAGGGTACATAGCCCTAATCATGCTGTTGGCACAATCCTATCAGTCCTGCTTAAGCGTTCTATGTTCCAACAGCCCCTTCCTAAGCCTTCAAACAGTAATTCCACAACTATGGAGCAAGTGATGAACATTTCAACAAATAACCCAGAAAATGTTACTACTCTGAGACTATAGTGTTGAAAGAGGCCACCTTTTATAAAAGCAAAAAATATTAGAGGGCTTCCCTGGTGGCGCAGTGGTTGAGAGTCCACCTGCCGATGCAGGGGACACGGGTTCGTGCCCCGGTTCAGGAAGATCCCACATGCCACGGAGCGGCTGGGCCCGTGAGCCATGGCCGCTGAGCCTGCGCGTCCGGAGCCTGTGCTCCGCAACGGGAGAGGCCACAACAGTGAGAGGCCCACATACCGCAAAAAAAAAAAAAAAAAAAAATATATATATATATATATATATACATATATATAAAAATCTAAGTGTTAAAAATTTTAGAGAGATGATCAAGTAAATTACGAAACACCTGTATAACAGAATATCATGTCATCCTTTTTTAAAAAGTTTACAAATAAGCTGTTAATAACATATGTTTAACATATAATGCTGAATAAAGAAGATACTAAATGCTATGTTCTTTATGAACACAACTATTGAAAAAATGCATTGAGAAAGATTAGAAGGAAATACAATTGTTGGGTAGTGTAATTTATTGCTTTTTTCAAGTCAGTACATGAATCCATGATTTCCAGATTTTCCCATGTTAAATAAGTACCACTTTTTGTTATTTTTAAAAAAGGAAGGTCTTCCCTGGTGGCGCAGTGGTTGAGAGTCTGTCTGCTGATGCAGGGGACACGGGTTCGTGTCCCGGTCCGGGAGGATCCCACATGCCGCGGAGCGGCTGGGCCCGTGAGCCATGGCCGCTGGGCCTGCGCATCCGGAGCCTGTGCTCCGCAACGGGAGAGGCCACAACAGTGAGAGGTCCGCGTACCGCAAAAAAAAAAAAAAAAAAAAGGAAAATTGGGGGGAAGTGTAAATTCAAATAAATAATTAATAGAATTTGAGAGAGCTATAAACAGTGCTAATTATCAGGCAATATGGAAACAGAGCTTTGTGGGCAAAGGAGCATTCCTTTCTTTGACTATGTTACCAAGAGTTTAATTAGGATACTCATTTTAAATTAATCATATTATAAAATAAGTTTTGTGATTATGAAAACATTACTTATCACTATTGCTATTGCATTTTATAGATTCAATAAAACCTATTACTGAGTCTTCTCTTGATTTAGTATTCTGGACATTTTATATATATCATATAGAAAATAACACAGGGTTGTGATTTAGACAAACAGGAAAAAAAGGTTATATAGTGAAAAAGTCTTAATCCCATCTTACGTTTTCCCAGATATTGCAAGTCTCTGGGCCACAAACTTTTCTTGCATATAACCCTATGTATACTGTATTTACACACTAATAACACTTCTATACACCTTATTTCACTTAATGTACCTTAGAAACATTTACGAATCAGTATGTATACATCCACTGCATTCTCTGTACATACTTCCTATTGTATTTACATAACACAATTAGCAACCCCTTAACGATATTTAAATTATTTCTGTTTTTCTCTGTAACAAGTCTTTAGTGAACGTTCTTGTACAAATATGTTATGTATGGGAATAAGTATCTCCACAGATAAATTCTTATAAGTAGAATTGTTGATTCAAAGACTATGGTGTACATTTAAAAAATGTGATCTTGCCAAATCGCCTTCCAAAGAATTTGTATCACTTTACACTCCGGGGGAACATTTCTAATCAACACAGATTTTTTTTTTAAAGCAAACTCCGATGCTGTCAACAGCCAGGAAAATAAATTAGTGAAGCAGGCTGGGGTAAGAAAATGGCAAACTGGAGAGCATGTTCAGTCATTGCAAGAAGCAGCTTCTACTCAATTCCAGCCTACTAATAATGCCTTCTAGGAATCTCTGCCCAATGTTAAACTGTCAGATTTCTCACAAAAGCCAAAAATCTGGACTTCTGCATGAAATCTCCAGATTTTTAAAATGTTGACAACTCACGAAAAATTTAGAATTGGTGTAACAAACAAAACACATGTGTGAGTGGGACTCATCTGTTGAGCCTCCAATGTGTGACCTATGTTTAAAGCTATCATTGCCCCACCAAAGCCAACAAAGATGTCACCACAACCGGCTGTGTTTAGCATCTTGTTGTAAAACTAGGATTTCAATAGATTACATTACGTTTTTGGATGAATTAGAAGATGGGTTTTATTAACTACGTGGTCACTATCCCCACAAACTATTTGAATAACTTAATCTACTCTTGCCCAGGTGTTTTCGTTAATCAGTTTCCTACAATATGCTCCCTTGCCTTCTAGTTTCATTCCTGTAAAGTGCTGTATTTCTGTTTTCTTCCTTATATGAAACTACCACATGTTTTCTTCCTTATATGAAACTACCACAGTTATTTTCCTGTTAGTGTAATCTTCTTTTACCCAAAGGAGAAGAAAATCTCTAATCATTTTTTTATATTTGCCTTCAACATATCCATCTACTTACAGAAGAAATTGTGGGAATAGAATTAAAAAGACTTGCTGCCTCTAGTTTAAATAGGATTTTTAATCCATATAAAATCTTTTTATATTAGCTAAATTCTTATTGTTTAGAAACTAAAGATAATATAAAAGAATAAACCCTAAAATTGCTAGCTCTATATAAAAAAATATTCAAATTCATGGATATAAAACCATGAGATTTTTAATGTTTTATTATCTCCTCTCCATAAATACCTGCAAAAGAACCAATCTGACAAAGCCAATGTATGATTATAAACAGAAATAAATGTTTGTAAATACTAAAATTATAAGCAATGTAATATTAAATAAATCAGTTACCTAGCTGAAGTTAGAAGGCAATAACCTCTTGTACAATTAAATTTCAAAAACCAACATTTTAAAAATTATTAGCTTCATTTGTTGTAAATAATGCATCTGAATCCTAATTTTAGGGCTAATAGTAATTTTAAAAGATTTCTGTTTTTAATGTAATCTGTTGAGAGATGTTTTCTTAATATTAAAAAAAAACCCACAATAACAAAAGAAGACCAAAAAACATGTATTAAAGAAGTTTTATGACTTAGCAAAGCTTTCAACATATATGCCTAAATACATGTATATACAATACATATTTGCCTATATTGACATATATACATTGTCTACATTTGTCAGTGACAAACACAGTGGCTGCTCATATGAGAAAATATGCATATAAGAGTCATTTTACCAATAATGATGCCACTGGATAATCTATTTTTAGTTTCCAAAGGCAAGGTCCTAAACATTACAAATTCCCCTGTTAGTATTTTTAAATGTCTGAGTGTTCCTACTTCCCCTAAAAGGTATGCTGTAACTACTCAACTGTGTCTTTTCCAAGACACCCTAGAGGCTTCCCTGGTGGTGCAGTGGTTGAGAGTCCGCCTGCTGATGCAGGGGACACGGGTTCGTGCCCCAGTCCAGGAAGATCCCACATGCCGCGGAGCAGCTGGGCCCGTGAGCCATAGCCCTGGGCCTGCGCGTCTGGAGCCTGTGCTCCGCAGCAGGAGAGGCCACGGCAATGAGAGGCCACGGCAGTGAGAGGCCCGTGCACCGCCAAAAAAAAAAAAAAAAAAGACACCCTAAAATTAAACCCACTGCTTTGTATTACATATACATCACTTGAACTCAACATTCTAATAATAAAAAGAAAGTTTACGGAAAAATTAAATTAAATTACAAACTTAAACTGTAATCTGCACATCAGATTACGTTTTCAAATGTATCATTAGAGCTCACAGATAAAACAACAGTAACAAAAAGAAACCCAGTAAAATATCGTATTTTAATTTTATCTAAAATATAAATTAAAATAAGGCATAAGAAAAACTTTGAGACAATATATGTATGTGAAAAACTGACCACTGAAAGATGCAAATAATTCATACAATATAGCATAAGCTTTAATATATAAATTAGATGTCACTGCATCAGCTGTTTATTAGTCACATCAGTCTAAACTTTACATATTAAAATACTGAAAGGCTAGAAAACATCACTGCAATATAGATTCAATATGGGAAAATACATATTTGTGGCTTTATACACAATGTAAATTAATCCATTCTATACAACAGTTTTCCAAAATATAAACGGCACTTTACATGCAATAGGACATACCAAGCTGGATGTCCTAATTAATTTACTATATAGAAAAATAAAGGAGACAACACCTTTTTAACAGAACAGTTACATAGCAGACATGGAATGTAGAATAAGATTCTGCCCTAACACACTCTTGGATAATATTAAAGAAATATGAAAAAGGAGTTTCTACTATTTTCAATTAGCATTTTTTAAATGAAGACTACTGTGATTTATATGTTCTAATTGTATCACAAACTGAGAAAACATAAAAGGGAAAAGAGATGGGGAAGAAAGAAAACCTGATCCTTTATGAATTTTAAATATCAGCCCTGCCTGTGGGCTGCATTTAGGCTGCTTTTCTGTTGACGGTTTCCTAAATTACTTCTGCGACTCTGCACTGCACATCAGCAGTCAGATGAATTTTCCAGACTTCATTATGCCATTGTGTAACCATAGCTGCCACAATGTAGTGCCACAAGAAGCCTGTCCTTGAGTATTTCTTTACTTGGGTATTCAGGTAACTTGAGCATGTTGATGCTTTAAAAGAAAAACATACCACTATTAACTAAGAAATCTCTGAAATTTTTTATTGTTTTGTCTAGCAGTGAAAACACTACTCAAAATTAACGTAAAACCACCCTCTTAAATTTGCAATCAAATTGGAAAACCCTGAAGTAGTATTTACAAAGGAAAAAAAAAACAAAACCCTGCTGCATTGCAGTTTCCTTTAGCATGCAAATGTAGTAGAAGAAAATAAGTTCCCTTCAGCCTAAAATAAATAAGCAATAGGGCAATTTAGTTTGAAATGATGGTGTAACTCAGTGATACTTATGACAGTGTAACTTTAGTGATACTTGAACTACACATATTCAATTAGAGTACAGGTAGGTAGTTTCCTCAAACATTTTCCCTACCAAAAAAGGGGAAGGCAAGAAACTATGTAGCTACTTATTTATCAGTGATTACAAAATGTTGAATAGAGATCACTGTTGAGATTTTCCTCTCAATGCAGCAATACAGTAGTTGGACCTTTGATCATTCAAAATTAATCAGAACAATTTGCAATGCATCTAAATAAACCAATTTAACATACCATGTGCTTGAAGTCGGTAGAAGATTTGGAGTATATGGCACAGCAGCAATTGTAAAGTTCTGCAATCCACTTCCACCCATGATATTAGCAAATCCACCATGTGGGACCCTGGAACTAAGAGTTCATATCTTAGTAAGTCGTAATCATGCAAGGAAAATCTTGGTAACGGGTATATTTCGAATTAGCAAAATGACTAGTATCTAGTAGATGTTCATTAAATATTTGCTGAATAAATAAATGGCTTACTTGATTAATTCAAGCAACAGAGGCTCTTACATGTTATCCAAATGATTTCCCTGTCTGTGAAAAATATCTAGAGTCAAAGCGTTTTTGTTTTGTATTGTTTTACACGGTGGGAAAACTAGAAAATTCTTTACACTTCTCTTTCCAGAGATTTACACATTGGTTGTATTCTTTTCAAATGTCCCCTAACATAGTGAGACCACAGGAAGGTGAACAAACTCAGAAGTCTCACAGTTCCTAATTTCCAAACTTAAACTACAAAACTGCAGTCATCAAAACTGTGGCACTGGCATAAAGACAGATACATAGACCAATGGAATAGAGAACCTCAAAATAAACCCTTAAATATATGGCCAAATGGTTTTTGACAAGAGTGCTAAGAATCTCCAATGGAAAAAGGACAGTCTTTTCAACAAACTGTGTTGAGAAAACTGGATATCCACTACAAAAAAATGAAGCTGGACCCTCACCTAATGCCATATACAAAAAGTTAACTCAAAATGAATCAAAGGCCTAAATGAAGAGCTAAAACTATAAAATTCTTAGAAGAAAATACAGGGGAAAAACTTCATGACACTGGATTTGGTAATGAGTTCTTGGATATGACACCAAAGGGACAGGCAACAAAAGAAAAATGAATTAGACATCATCAAAATTAAAAACTTGTGTGCCAAAGGACACCATGAACTGAGTGAAAATGTGAGCCACAGGAGAAAATATTTTGAAATCATAAATATGACAAGGAATTAATATCAAGAAAATATATAGATCTCCTACAACTTAACAACAACAAAAAATAGGGACAATTTTTAAAATTTAAAAAATAGGGGCAGGACTCAAATAGACATTTCTCCAAAGAAGATACACAGATGGCTTCTAAGCATTCGAAAAGATGCTCAATCAACATCACTTGTCATTAGGGAAATGCAAATCAAAAGCTCATTGAGATAACCACCTCATAGGCATTAAGATAACTATTAAAAAAAAAAGATCACTAGAAAATAACAAGTATTGGAAAGGACATGCAGAAATTGAAACCCTTATGCAATTGCTGGTGGAAATGTAAAATTGTGCAGCCACTGTGGAAAACATTATCACAGTTTCTCAAAAAACTAACCATAGAATTACAGTAAATATCCAAAAGAATAGAAAGTAGAGACTCAAACAGATATTTGTACATCCATGTTCATAGCAGCATTACTCACAATAGCCAAATAGTGGACTCAACCCAAATAACTGTCCATGGATGAAAGAATAAGAAAACTGTGGTAAACACATACAATGGAATACTATTCAGCCTTTAAAAGGACATATGCTACAATATGGATGAATCTCGAGGACATTATGCTAGGTGAAATAAGCCAGTCACAAAAAGGCAAATAATGTATGATTCCACTTACATAAGGGACCTAAAGTAATCAAATTCATAGAGGGACTTCCCTGGTGGCACAGTGGTTAAGAATCCACCTGCCAATGCAGGGGACCTGGGTTCGAGCCCTGGTCTGGGAGGATCCCACATGCCGCGGAGCAACTAAGCCCGTGAGCCACAACTACTGAGACTACTGAGCCTGTGTTCTAGAGCCCGCGAGCCACAACTACTGGGCCCACGTGCCACAACTACTGAAGCCCGTGAGCCTAAGACCCGTGTGCCTAGAGCGCATGTTCCACAGCAAGAGAAGCCACCACAATGAGAAGCACGTGCACCACAACGAAGAGTAGCCCCCGCTCAATGCCAACTAGAGAAAGCCCATGAGCAGCAACGAAGACCCAACACAGCCAAAAATAAATAAATAAATCTATTTAAAAAATTATAAAATTCATAGAGACAGAAAGTAGAACGGTGGTTGCCAGAGGCTGGGGGTAGGGGAAATGGAAAGTTAGTGTTTAATAGGTACAATTTCAACTGAGAAAGATAAAAAGCTCAGGAGATGAATGGTGGTGATGGCTGCACAAATATGTGATGTACACAGAACTGTACACTTAAAAATGATTAAAGTGTTTAATATTAAGTATGTTTTACCACACACACTAAAAAAACCTGTCGAATAATGCACCAGGATTTTCTGTCTGAAATCACAGATGATATGTTTACATTCACAGGCGAAAAAAAAACAATCCAATATAAACAGATCTCTTCCCAGCATTTTTCTTTTCTAGCTGGGAAGTAGTTTGGTTGCTATTAAACACTTTATTGATGAAATGCCTAAGCTTACTTTAGAAATCCAAGTGAACGTTAAAAGGATGCCTGCATCAAAAAAAAAAAAAAAAGGATGCCTGCATCTTGCTAACAAAACACTAACACATGAGCAATTCCTACTTAGGGAAAGAGAATATCTAAAGACCTGAATATGTCTATAAACTGAAACATTACTTTCTGCATATTTCCCTTTGCCTAAAAAATTAACAAAGGTGACCAAAAATGAAAAGGAATAAAAGGCAAGCTGTTTTCAATTTCCTACAGAGGCAAACTTTAAAAACAAGTATTCCACTTCACCAGGACAAGGTGAGAAGAGAGCCTTGACACTGATTCTTACACAAATTATATCACAGTATTTCAATAACAGAATGATCAATCTAATGTCTTTCATATAAATAAATTTTGAAAAATAAGCTTAAAAAAATCAGATGATCCCCCAATTTTCATATCTAAATTGAAATTATTCTGTAAACTGATATTCACAAACAATCTCTGAAACCTTACTCCTCTTCCTCTAAACTACAATGACTGGGGCCCACACTTGAATAACCAGTGGATCTTAGCTAAGATTATGGCTCATCAAGCTTAAGCATGTATGAGAAAAATAAATGGTCTTTGGTTGAGTATTATGACACCTGACATATACAATGTAAAATTACAGTTAATAAAAATGAAATATTTCTATTTTATACACAAATCATCAAGTCTGACTTTCATTATTCTTAAGAGATAATGAAACAAGAGTAAGACATTTAAGACAGCCTTGTAGATAAAATATTGTCACCACCATAAAAATATTTTAAAGTTACTGTTGATACAGATTCTTGCTTCTACAACTGGAACACATTTGACTCTTTAGTAAGATTCTTTTAAATTATACTATGGACACAGAGAAAGACATTTTACAATCTAAATATAAATGATAGAATTTTCCAAAAAGTGGAAAAAAAAAACCACACACACACACTCTAGGTCTAGAATGGCAAATGCAATACCTATTGATAACTGGGTCTAGTGTAAAAGGAAAGTTAAGGTTTAAAAGAACTTAAGGGCTTCCCTGGTGGCGCAGTGGTTGAGAGTCTGCCTGCCGATGCAGGGGACACGGGTTCGTGCCCCGGTCCGGGAGGATCCGCGGCTGGGCCCGTGAGCCATGGCCGCTGGGCCTGCGCATCCGGAGCCTGTGCTCCGCAACGGGAGAGGCCACAGCGGTGAGAGGCCCGCCTACCACAAAAAAAAAAAACAACAATAAAAGAACTTAAGACTTAGTTTGAATTCAAAACAAGGACTCCATGTAGACTAAGTGCTGAAAAGTGGATTCTTCAACCTGAAGGTAAAGCTTAGCTCCATGTAGTTTCCCCTCAGCTTCCTTGGCTTCTACTTTTTTTTTTTTTAACCTCTTTATAATTGCTTTACAATTGTGTGTTACTTTCTGCTTTATAACAAAGTGAATCAGCTATACATAACATATATATCCCCATATCTCCTCCCTCTTGGCTTCTACTCCTTATCCACATTCTTCATCTCAGTTTAAATGGATTCGCAGCTACACTTCTCAACCAATTAAATAGTAAACAGTACAGATCTTTTCAGCACTGCTAACTATGAGTGTACTATTGACACGGGAGACGTACAGTGTATTACTAATCAAAGTGTTTTTTATTCTACAAGAGCAGCAATCTAACAGACATTTTTAGTACTAAAGAACTTGAATAATTGTTTCCTACATCTTAAAGACTCATACCAACTGAATCATGAAGGAAAATATAATAATTTATTAAATGGTGTTTAAATATAAACTGCTTAGAAAAATAATCAAAGAGCCCTGCCTTATAACATAAACCAAAATAAAGTCCAGATGGCTTAAAAATTGGTATGTAAAAACAGAAACTACAAAAAAGTTACAGAAAAAAAGGTAGATAAACATATATATACAAAATCTTGGGTGTACGGAAGAATTTATTTTAAAAACATAAGGAAAGTACTGATAATAAACTTGCAACCTAATTTAGCACTTTCATTATATAATTTTTATAAATTAAATTTATAATCTAAATTACAGGGAAATCTGTATGTTTAACTTAATATAATTAAAAGGCAAATGATAAACTGGGAAAGATATTTGCCGAGTTAATGTCCCTATATATAAAGAACATTTAAAACCAAATTTTTGAAAATGATGGTAGAATAATGTGCAAAAAATAAAGGAAATCCACACCACACCATACATATATGAAACTATGAAAATAAAAATGATTACATCCTGTATTGATAGAATAAAAGAAATAGGCTGAGGTGAATACTGATATTTTTCTGAAGGTTAAATGAACAATGTCTCAAGGTTATAAAAATTTATATACTTTTGTATCTAAAAATTTCCCTTCTAAGAATTTATCCTATATTTTTATCCTATATATCCTATATATCACATTTATCCTATATTTATAAATAATCAAACTGGGCTGCAAGTGTATAAAGCACAAGATTTCCTTATTCAGCATTATTCATAAACAGGAAAATGTAGCAATAAAGGACTATATCAATTAAGGGAGGTCCATAGACTGAAGAATAGACAGCCATTTAAAAAACTAGATCTATAAATGAAACAATGTTTAATGATATATTGCTAAATTCAAAAGTTATAAAATAGGAACAATGTTTTTCAAAAATAAAAATTTATATATGTGAGAAAAATTCTAGAAAAATAACCAAAATGTTAAGTGATTATATTCAGAGACTGATATTAAAGGTGATTTTTTAAAAATTTGAATTGTCAGGCTTCCCTGGTGGCGCAGTGGTTGGGAGTCCGCCTGCCGATGCAGGGGACATGGGTTCATGCCCCCTGCATCGGCAGGCGGACTCTCAACCACTGTGCCACCAGGGTAGCCCTTAACGCTTTTTATTAAATTACCCAAATCTCTAGGTATTTCTGGCACTAAGTAGCCAAAAAAAAAAAAAAAACTGACAAGATTTTCTTTCATAACTTTAGTCTATAATCTGTGAATAATTCATGTTTTATTCTTTGAAATTAGGTACATAGTATATATTATATATTGTATAGGTATATAGTGTATATTTTTCTAATTATATACCTAAAAAACTAAGAAAATACAGCAAAATATTAATAGTGTTATCTCTAAATAGTAATTAATTAATGGGATTTTCATTTTCTTGTATCTATAGTCTCCATTTTCAAAATTTTCTATAATGGTTATGAACTACTTTAAAAATAAAACAGTTGACTTTAAATTACATATATATAAGACAGATATATATTCACACTATGTTTTTAAAACAGGTAGGAAAAAGATACATCAAATTATTTACAGTGCTTATTGCTGGCAGGTGATAGTTTTTCTATTTCTTCTAACTTTCTGTGTTCCAACTTTCTTAGAAGAACCATGTACATTTATAATGGAATGACTAAACTATATTTTCATAAATAGAAGGACACAGATGAAATTCTAACTTATCAAGAATGAAAATCAGGAATTCCCTGGTGGCGAGGTGGTTAAGAATCCACCTGCCAATGCAGGGTACACGGGTTCGAGCCCTGGTCTGGGAAGATCCCACATGCCTCGGAGCAACTAGGCCCGTGCGCCACATCTACTTAGCCTGCGCTCTAGAGCCCGCGAGCCGCAACTACTGAGCCCACATGCCTAGAGCCTGTGGTCCGCAATAAGAGAAGCCACCGCAATGAGAAGCCCGTGCACCACAACAAAGAGTAGCCCCCGCTCACCGCAACTAGAGAAAGCCCATGCGCAGCAATGAAGACCCAATGCAGCCAAAAATGAATAAATAAAAAATAAATTAATTTTTTTTAAAAAGAATGAAAATCAGACCTTTTCTTTTACATCTTTCAGAACTGTAAGTTAGAAGAGGTTTAAATCATCTAGTTTTCTAATATCTATGATATTTAATTGGTTCCAAAAGTAGACTTTCCGAAGTGTGGTATCACAAATTATTTTTCAGGCCACAAATCTTAAGACTTTAAAGTTTGATAAGAATTGGAGAAAAACTGCTGTGTATGGGTATTATTATGTATTGTGTGCACGTGTGTGTGTGTGTTGTCCCAGCAACAAATGTTGGCTACTATCATTGACTTACCTGCAGAATGAAAAGACTACCAGGTTATAAAATATAATATACATGCTGATAGTCCTGATTGGAACAGTTTATCTTTTATACCTTAAATAAACATTTATTGAGCACTACTATATGTTTTAACTTTAATGCCTAAATAAACCTTTGTTTAATATCTAAAAAAATGGAAAAGGAGGTAAGAAATTGACAATTCAGAGTAATAATTCATTTTGAGTTGTCTATGTCTAAGCCATTAGAAATGGAATCTATTAAATTCTTTCCACATTATCATAAAAACACTTCTTACCTGCCAGTAACAAACTGCAACAGAAGAACTCTCTCCTCTGGAGTAATATCTTCCACAACTTCCCAGAACCACTTAAAAACAACAATAAAAAACTTAGCTCATATTTCAGAGCAACTGCAGGCTTCTTAGTACCAGAGAAATATGCAATATTCATAAAGCATATTTTATTCCATGAAACTCATTTATCAAAAAAGATTTCATACAAAGCGCTCATATGCAATTCCCATGAGAAGATTTAGGGGAAAACTTTACTTTGTTAATTAATGTAGGTTTTCATCCAATAGTGCTGAAAAGCTTACAAGATTAAATAGCAAAACTTAACTTCATTCTAAGCTCTGGAGAGACTTTACCTGAATAACTGGATCTTCTCTTTCATAGCCACTTGTGTATTCAGTATTTTTTATCCAATCACTCACATCAATTTCTGGCATGCCAGAAAGCAGTAGCTCCTTTGGGGAAGAAGCAAAATATTTCATTAGTCTTCTCTGGGGAAAAAAAGTGATTACATTTAAATAGTAAATTTGCCTTAATTAGAAACTTTTACATTTAATCCCATGTAAAACTGATTTATTTTTGTAACAGTGTCTGCAAGTCATCAATAACAAGTACTACCTGAGAGAGAACCCTTGATACTAATAATCTCAAATATTGTGAGATGTGGAGATGTCTCTACACTGATACAATTTAATTAAAACATGAGATAGGGCTTCCTTGGTGGCGCAGTGGTTGAGAGTCCACCTGCCGATGCAGGGGACATGGGTTCGTGCCCCGGTCCGGGAGAATCCCACATGCCGCGGAGTGGCTGGGCCCGTGAGCCATGGCCACTGGGCCTGTGCGTCCGGAGCCTGTGCTCCGCAGCGGGAGAGGCCACAGCAGTGAGAGGCCCGCGTACCACAAAAAAAAAAAAAAAAAAAACCATGAGATAACAGTTTACCTTTATATAGAAACACACATGCCACAACAGTTTATATGTGCAATAATTTTGTGAACATTATTATCTTTGATTTATATATATTTTATGAATTTGTTAAATTCTATAAAAATACTATACTCTCAGTATGAAAGTGAAAACAAAGACCTAAATAAATCTGGGTTAAGCAAAGGAAAAGATCAAGAAACCCTAATCACTAGGAAAAAAAGGAGTTATTATAATAAAAATAGTTATTATTTTTAAAAAACCAAAACACATTTAGGCCTTTGAAGAACTCTATTCCGGAATAATTCCAATCCAACTTTCAAGTCAAATTTCTCCAAGGTGAAAAAACAATGCAATTTTCCTACTAATGACTTTTGGTATCCTTCTTTTTTCCAGGAAGATCATCAAACAAACAAAATATCAATCCAATAACTAAGAATGAATTAATAATGGCAAAAGTATTTACCATCATGATCCCCAAGAGAAAAGAGAACATGAAAAAGGCTTATCCAAATCTCTGAATCAGCCCGTATTACACAGGTGGATGTGTTTACACAGTAAAGTGAGGTAATAACTAGCCTAAGCTTAACACCGACAAGCCAGAATAGCAGAGTTTGTTATTGCAGAGATAGATACCATGTGGTTCAAAATCACTTCTCCTACAGCAATTCCTCATAATATATACCTGCCTAGTATAGAGTATGCTCCTAGTATAGAGTATGAAGGCCAATGTAAGGTGGTGTCTCAGAACTCTTGGGTGTTTCTGGGATCTATTTAAGGAGTCTGCAAGGTTCTCCCTTTTCCAACGTATCTGAGGCTGGATTTTCTCCATTTAGTTCAACCAAGCAACATATCACAACAGATTATAAGCAGAAGCAGATATGAGAACCCAGTTTCTCCTATTAAGCCAGATATTAAAGACACTTGCAAAGATATAAAACAATGCCACTTCTCCCACTATTTTTGTTTTATTCTGGAAAATGCAGTTTTAATTTCTTAAATGTTTTATTTATGTTAATATGTAATGAATTGTTATTTTTATGTGAATTAATAAAAAATTTTACATTTCTGTTTGAATTTCAAATACAGTTAAGTATCAATTACTATAAACCACATAAACAAACTCTTTTCTTTTAAGGGGTCCTAAGACCAAAAAGTTTGAGAACTGCCTGTCTAGGGTGTGTTTTAGTCCTCCTTGCCATAGTATTATAAAATACTTTAACTAGACGAAAGCATTCTGGTAGGGTGCATTTTATCACCCCCAAATACATTTTCCATCTTCCTTTGCACATTCTATGCCCCAAGAGGCACAGACTGGCTCTCTTGCCTGTTGGTTTCAGGTTGGGCTCCATCACTGGGCAACAGGCAGGCGTCTGCAGGTAAGGGCATTTTCTGCTCCCTCCCTGCTTCAGTACATCTTTGCAGTAGCTATGTCTCCTCAACTAGAGCTGCCACCTGGTGGCCCCCGGTGGTTCAGGCTCTCACCGGGCTCCTCACAGTACTTCCTCCACTTGTCTTCAATTCTAGGGGTGATAAGGCTTTTCCACTGTTGCTATTCTCTGGATGCCTCAACCATACCTTGTTTCTTCTTAACCTGCCCATGCCTCTTTAAGTTCCTCCATTAAAGTTTCTTTATCTGAACCATCTGGGGAAATTCTGCTCCCTGGCAGTACCCTGACACAGATCTGCCAAAAGGAGTATGGATGATTGTTACATGTTTCTTGTACCCATGAGTTTAATCCTCTTCCCTTCTAGGCTGAAGATAAGCTTTTAATAATATTAAGTATGCTTTCATTGTTAATAATTGTGAATAAAAATGAGTGAGAGGATATTCTCTCAAGAAATTTGAAGCATTTCATGAACATCATATGTTATGACTTTGTGAAGAGGACAAAAGATCTTTATTATCCCATTTAACACCTGGGCAAAAAAAGTTATTAAACTGACTGAAAACAGATGAAATGGGAAGTCCACAATACAAAGCACATATGCATATAACAAAAAGATTTTAAATCCCAATCAATAATTTATTATTTTTTTAATATATATATTTTAAAGTTATATACTTTATTTTTGGCTGTGTTGGGTCTTTGTTGCTACGTGTGAGCTTTTCTCTAGTTGCGGCGAGTGGGGGCTATTCTTCATTGCAGTGCGCGGGCTTCTCATTGCGGTGGCTTCTCTTGTCGCGGAACACGGGCTCCGGGCGCGCGGGCTTCAGTAGTTGTGGCTCGCGGGCTTAGCTGCTCCGCAGCATGTGGGATTTTCCCAGACTAGGGCTCGAACCCGTGTCCCCTGTATTGGCAGGCAGACTTTTAACTACTGTGCCACCAGGGAAGCCCCTATTTACTTTAAGATTTTTTTGATGTGGACCATTTTTAAAGTCTTTGTTCAATCTGTTACAATACTGCTTCTGCTTATGTTTTGGTTTTTTGGCCCTGAGGCATGTGGGATCTTAGCTGCACCCCCTGCATTGGAAAGCAAAATCTTAACCACTGGACCACCAGGAGAGTGACAAAATAACTGAATTGGTCTGTTGGAATTAATTAGGTACAACATATATAACCCATAAACTAATAGTCAGGAACTGAGTCATGCAGGTGTTCACAGCTCTTAGCTTACCTAGCGTTTACATGACTCAGTGTTTTAATATCCTGGTACCACCATGGATAAACTCATAAGCAGCACAGTATGGCAGGACAGTCCCTCAGACATTTGAGGAACCCCTCAACTGTAATAATGTTATAGATACAGTAATCACAAAATGTTGTCACCATTTTTGAACCTGATAATCACCTCTTGACTTGAGACTGCGTTCTGTCCACAAATGGATGAATACACATCCAGTTAAGGACACTGATGCTACTGGATACCTTCTTTTCACTAAAACTCTAGAATCTAACCAGTATCCTTTAACTCTGATTAACATCTAGCTTAGATGTTTGCACAAACTTATTTAAAAAGTTTTCTATCCCAGTGTAGCAGAGCCCTTTCCTACGAAAGACACAAAGTCACACCAAAGGTTCTAAAACCAAGTCCTACTTATATAGTTCACGCCACTGAGAGGCAATACTGATGAAGAGAGACTGGGCTGTGGTCAGAGACCATGGGTTCACAGTCTGGCTGTAACACATACTCTGTGAACATGAGCAAGTCCCATACCTTCTTTGGCCTAGTTTTCCTCATCTGTAAAATGGGAATAATAAGTTACCTCAGGGGTCTGATGTGAAGGTTTTAAAAGTTAATACATATGAAGTACCTGGCAAATACTAAGTGTTTAATAATAATAATTATCATCACTGCATAAGTAAGCATCATGCCAACAACACTGCTCTTCCAAAACAATCCCACCATCTGAATCAGCTCAACTTAGTAAAGCCAGAGTAGAAGACAGACTAGGAATCCTGACCTAACTTCTAATGTAAGAACCACAATTAAAAACTTACCAGTAGCAAACTTAAATGTAAAAGACAAAGGAATAAAGTTTTCAGAAGAAAATACAGGAAAACACTTTCATGACCTTGGAATAAGAAACAGTTTCTTAAACAGGACACAAAAAGCTCCATTCATTTAAAAAAAAAAGGGAAGAGAAAAAACAAGTGATAAACTGAACTGCGTTAAAACTAAAAACTTTTATTAGTTAAAAGACACCAGAGTAGAAGATCTTCATAATACATATATCTAACAAAGACTCCTATAAAGAATATATAAAGATTCCTACAAATCAGTGTTTAAAAAAACACAAAAAACAGAAAACACAACAGAAAAATGGACAAATTACTTGAACACTTCAAAAACAGAGTACACAAATGGCCAATAAAAACACACTCAATACCAGGGAAATACAAATTAAAATCACCAGGAAATACCACTACTATTCCACCTGAATGGTAAAAAGAAAAAAGAAAAATATCAAATGCTGTTTAGGATGCAGAATACCCAGAACTCTCATAACCTGTTGGTGGGAGTGTAAACTGACATACTACTCTGGAAAACTACTTGCTAGTATCTACCCTAATGGAATAAATGCACCCCCTAAATCCCAGCAATTCCACTCCAAGATATATAATCTACACAATAGCCTGAAACTGAAAACTACCCACCAAATGTCCATCAAGAGTAGAAAAGACCAAAAAAAAAAGTATATTAACACAATGAAGTACTACAGAGCAATGAAAATGAACACATTACAACTGCTTGCAATAATACACATGATTCTCACAAACAAAAAGCTGTGCTAAAGAAGTCAGATATATTCTAGGTGATTATTCCATTTACATTAAGTTCGAAAACAGGTAACCTAGTCTATATTATTAGAAGCCAGGAGAGTGGATACCCATGAGGGGTCAGAGTGACTGGAAGAGGACATGAGAGGGATCTGGGGTGTTAGGATTTCTCAGTTTCTTGATCTGGGTGCTGTTTCATGGGTGTATACAGTTTGTGAAAATTCATCAAGCTATACATTTATGATGCATGTACTTTTCTCATGTATATTGTAGTTCAATAAAAAGTTTCATTAAACTCAGTATCAGTAAATTATGAGGCAAAGTTTTTCTCAGTTATTTGTGTTGTTGCTATTTGTTTTTTATACATAGGTCCAGAAAATAATGTAATTTTCTGCTTAACAATTCATAAGTACGCCTCCATTTTTAAATACTAAAAATAGTAACTTTTATGGTTATACAAAAACTAGACAAGTCTATGCTAAATAAAACCATTCATCTTAACCGTAAAAACACAACAAAAAAACCTCAAAACTAACATTTAGTGAAACTAAGTCACCATGGACTTCAACATTATTTAGCAAATTTTGTCCACTACTATACTAAGACATACTATGAGTGATAAATTGAAAATACTGGTATATGTAAAATTAACCGGTACACACCAATGTACTTATTCATATATTAAAATGAAAGGCACAGGGTGAAACTAATTTTATGAGACAGAATAAAAGCCAAAGGACACTTTTCCACTGATCTAAAATTTATTATTCCAAATTATAAAATTTTTTTATTCCAAATCTAAAATTTATTATTCCAAACTAAGAAAGCAGCTGTACTCTATTTAAAATATTGTGTGGTTTTATTAAGGAGTTAGACAACTCAAAGAGCTTACAAATAATTTATTACCAAAAATATAAGAGAAAAAAGGAAATGGGGGAAAATGCAGACATAATTCATATAAAATCAGAAATCCTGTTAGATCACAGTAAAGGGCAAGCAAATTAAAGAAGCAAAACAAAACATTCATTAAAGACTAGGGGCCAGCAAAGACAGTGGACTCCATACATGGTTAAAATGGAAAATTATAAAATTATATACATGATGAAACAAGAAGCTGGAGAAGATAACAGAAATACAAGAAAATCCCTCAGTCAATTTTTATTTTTGGAAAAAATAAAAGGTACAAGAAGTTACTATCAGTATCCTTTACCTCATACAGCCAAACAAAAAATTTAGAAATAATGTGAATATTGCTTTTGGGAAGATTGGCCTTCAACATCTCCCATGTAGAACACTTTGGAAATACATTACATTTTTCTTTATCACCAGCTCACTCCATTCCACATTAAGAAATTGCTAATCTGGTTATTAACCTTAAGAGAAGCACAATCACAAATCTTATACCTCCCTAAAAATCAACATTAAACCATAATGTCTTCTACATTATTCCATTCATCATTGTGCTCCAAAATTATTTCTAAACTACATCAATTGGAGTTTTGTGTTGTGTTGCATAACAACAAAAGAACGGATGTTTGGGACTTCCCTGGTAGTGCAATGGTTAAGAATCCGCCTGCCAATGCAGGGGACACGGGTTCAAGCCCTGGTACAGGAAGATCCCACATGCCGCGGAGCAATTAAGCCCATGTGCCACAACTACTGAAGCCTGCGCGCCTAGAGTCCACACTCTGTAACAAGAGAAGCCACCACAATAAGAAGCCCGAGCACCACAACAAAGAGTAGCCCCCACTCGCCGCAACTAGAGAAAGCCCGCGCGCAAAAACGGAGACCCAACACAGCCAAAAATAAGTAATTTTATTTATTTTAAAAAAAGAAGTGATGCTTTTCCTTACCAATTCATATTCATCAAAAAGTTGTATGAGGGAAGGTGGAATGAACATATGAAAGCCCTGTAAAAAAGCATTAATCTGAGGCTGAATGGCTCTTGTCATTCGAAGTTCAGTGACAAGCTGGACATACTCCGCCTATTAGAAAAAAAAAAGTTTCTGTGATGATTTCTTTTTAATTTCACGTACTTAAGACACTATTGATATAATCATTTCTCATTTAAGAGGTAAAGGTTTAGAATTAATTTGGCAGAAATATTCATACACCTCAGCAAACCAGTAATCTACCATTCACTAACCTGTTTAGGCCAAAATCCTAAGAATCAATCACCCAGGTTTCTCTCACACCCTCTATCAGCAAGTGCTATCAGATCTACCTGAAAAAACATTCTCAATCAGACCTTGTCTCACGACCTCCACTTTTAGCACCTTGGTCCAAGCCGTCATCATCTCTCACCCGGATTACTGCAACATCTGGTATCACTGCTGCCTCTGTTTGCCTCTGTTACTGCTTCTTCACCACACCAGAGTGACTTTTTAAAATTACGTATAGATTTTTTATATATAACTCAGATCACATACCCTCCTTCTCAAAACCCTACAATGACTTCCTACGACACTTGGATTGAAGTCCAAACTCCTTTCCTAGTCCATAAGGCCCTAAATGACCCAGCCTCTGCCTTGCTCTCATCTCATTTCCTTCCACTTTCCCCTTTGCTCCCTCACTCTATCCCCCAAACACAAGCTTGCTCAGGCCTCCTTGTCTGTATACTTCCTGGTTTCTCTGACTGAAATCTCTTACTAGACTGTAATCTCTCTGTAAGCAGGGGCTCTGTTTTGTTTACCAGTATATATCCTCAGCTCTTAAAAAAGAGGCTGTCACTTTGTAAGTGTTCAACAAATAATGTGATGAATGCATACATTCTACAAATTCATTTAAAACACACTTAGAACCTGATAAAAAGACTCATTTAAGTGTAGCCTATTTGATTCTGAGTTAAGGTAACCTATTTTCACACATTTTCTTTTAAAATACACATCACCATCATCTAGAAGAGTGTCTCTTAAAATTTAACTAAAAAAATGTATTTTGGCTCAAACAAAATGAATTATCATCACTCTCTGTACATAAACCCTACCATTGTCATTATTCATATATTTTAAATTACAACTAAGTGAAACTTTTAGAGTTAAAAGCAATATGCTGTATATGGTTCTCACCTCCCAGGAATGAATGCTCTAAACACAGAGGGAGAAAACCTATTTTAGGCCCCTTCCTTTAATATATTTTTTTTTTTTGGCACTCATCTGATGCTCTGTTCCCCCTGCCAAAAAAACGTCAGGCACTGAGCCAGCAAGTTATACATGATTCTGGCTATGAATTCTCCATACATCTCAGACCTACAGAATTGTCACAATGGATTACTCACAGCTCTCCCCAAACCCTGCACGGCTCCTTCTGCAATCTGGCACGGGGAAAGCTACTGTCTCTGCTATTCAATCTACTCCCACCCCAAATCCCACTCCCAACCGCCCAAAGGTTTTTCTCCATTGTATAGGAATTAATCAGTTTCTACAAGTTACATACAGGTAGTTACTAGAGAGAGGGAAATAGAAATGTGTGCCAAACAATCAAACAGAAACACAAACTAAATTTTCAGGATCCAATCTAAAAAAATAGTATATATAACACACTTCCAAGTAATAACCAGCAATGATTTCAGCATTAACACGTGATTATCTTTTAACTGATGTCTGTTCTAACTAAACTGCTTAATGAACATACTAAAATTGTTCTCCTCCATTCATTCATTAATAATTATATATTTCTCTCAAGATGTTTTGCTTTTATAATCTTAAGGTACTATTCACTAATAATTATTCAAGACCTCAAATTATGAAGCATGAACTGCTCAAGTACACTTTATTTTAATTTGCCATTGTATTCCATATTTATCAGAATAGTACACACTCTTTTCTATCAATTAATTCCTATTATTTCCTCATACATTCTATTTTTAAAAATTAATTTCACAAATATACTAATGTCCCCTCTAATATTATTTCCCACATTTATTTTTGTAGCTCTGGCCCACAGTTATTAGATATCAATTTGTGAAAAATCAGCTCCTCCAGATACCAGTCTCCACATTAAGTTAATTTAAATATGGACAAATCTTGGTCTAATTATTTCTCAGTAAAATAAAATCCAAGCCATCACAAAGTCTCCTGAGTTGTTTAGTAAAGTAAGAGTTTTCCAGGTAGTTGAAAGACAACTGTGTTTAAGAGAAAAAATCTGAATCCAGCTGCTTCTAAAATGTTTCCCTGCCTCCTTAAAGAGCACATCCTCAGAGAGAGTAACACACATTAACGTGTTCTTGATGACACAATTATTACTATGAACATCCACTATTATCATACACTAACATTCTGACGGTTCATACTGTACAGAAATACACTGGTTGCATTCCCACCACCTACGAAGGCATCGAAGTGACTCATCCACACACTTCATGCCCTTGAGTAACTACATCAAATACCTTAAATGCTCTAAGGAAACAGTCAACATGTAGATGACAATCAGTCCACAAAACACTGGAGTTGTTCAAATAAACATTAAATATAAACATTAAATAAACATTAAATATAAAGGAAACCTAAAATCCCACTTCATTCTAAGGTATTTAAAGAGATGATATAACTTGGGTGTGGGGGGTATTTTTATCCCCAACAGATGTATACGTGCTCCCACCTGAGTTGTACTGTTAATTCTTTGAGGGCATAAGATAATACCAGATGCCACAGAAGTAAATTGGAGAATTAACTATACTAAAGAATCTGAGTTAGTACCTGTTCTGGTGAAATAGTTATGTTTATAGAAAGCTTTCAACTTACAAAGCCTCAGCATAGAGATAACAAAATTAAAAAGAGCCTTAGCAACTTTTTCCTAGCTCAACCTCTGAGCCTCATAACTGATATAAGATAGGTAAGCAAAGAATAAGTGCCAAGGGAAAAATAAAAACACTAAGATTGAGATTCAACTTTCAGATATTACGTTCCAGTTAAATTGCATGTCTAGTTACAGAAACATTTTGTTTTAATTATCTCCTAGTCTTCTGAATGTGCGCAATGAATAATATCACCCCTTGGAAATCTTCCTTAAAATTTTAACTTCTTTTCAGGCTTTGAATCTAAATTATGTCTTCTTATGAGGAGTGGTGGTAACATTGAAAATTGACACCTTTTTTTTGAAGCTATTTTTCTTCTTGAAAATTTTTTTCACGATTTTTGAAAGAGATATATATGTATCATGTTTACTTAACTAATAGTTAACTTTTAATAGTGAAAGCAAAATGTTCTTATCCCAAGTAAGCTGATAAACTTGGACATACTTGTAAAACTGTTTGAAATAGTTAGTTTTACTTTTAAATTAATAGTTTAAAATGGCATTATGACTGGCATAATTCAATTCACCATTTGAATATAAATGCTTTAGTAATAAAAGCTTCTTTCCTGGGCTTATCCACTTGATTATTATTGCTCTAGTATGTAAGAGTTTTCACTGAAAATTTCTCCACTGAAAACTCAAAGGATACCAGATTTCTTCTGCAGGAATAAGCAGATATAAGAAAAAAGAGAGGCACATTTTTACAATGTAACATTTTCCAATAACTTATCCTTTACCAATATATTCTTATTTTTAAGGTCACTAATTAGTTATAAAGATTGATAGTCTGATAAAAATCCTATTACATCAGTTTCCATAGAACAAATTCAGTCATTGAAAATAGTGACTCTTCAGGTTACCATTACAAGGATTTGGTGATTTTTTTTTTTTTTTTTGCGGTACATGGGCCTCTCACTGTTGTGGCCTCTCCTGTTGCGGAGCACAGGCTCCGGACACGCAGGCCCAGTGGCCATGGCTCACAGGCCCAGTCGCTTTGCGGCATGTGGGATCTTCCCGGACCGGGGCACGAACCCGTGTCCCCTGCATCGGCAGGCGGACTCTCAACCACTGCGCCACCAGAGAAGCCCCGGATTTGGTGATTTTTAAAGTGAATTTTTAGAATATACCGACTAAAATGCAGAGGAAAGTATGTCCTCCTTCACTGACAAAAAGATACTATAGATAATTTAAAACCCAATCTAAAAATACATACATACACTCAATATGGAGAACCTTAGACCTAAACTGTTTTAAAAGTTTTCAGAGTAATAAAAAGATCTCTCATAGTATACTTTTCTGAAGATACACATAGGAATCCACTTTAAGTCAATAATCTATATAGACAAGCTTGTATTTTGTACTTGGATGGGTATCAAATGTGCTTGTATGTGAAATAAATCAAATTAAACTAGCAATAAAATATAAGGTATTAACCAAATAAAAATGAAATGGAGGAAAACATACTAAATTTTTAAATTGAACTATAGTTGATTTACAATGCTTTGTTAGTTTCAGATGTACAGCAAAGTGATTCAGTTATATATATATATGTATATATATATATTCTTTTTCATACTCTTTTCCATTATAGGGTATTACAAGTATTGAGTATAGTTCCCTGTGCTATACAGTAGGTCCTTGTTGTTTATTTTATATATAGTAGTATGTATCTGTTAATCCCAAACTCCTCATTTATCCCTCCCTCCCCATCCTTGCCCTTTGCTAACCATAAATTTGGAAAACACACTAAATTTGTATTTGCTACCTTGTTCATATTCAGTGCCTTAGTATATGAGAGGCCCAGCAGTTACACAACCATACAGACCTCGATTAAAACTGAGGGTCTACCAGTTACCAATTTTGGGCCCTTAGACAGTTATTTGACTGTCTATATTCTAAAGAAATATAGTGTCATAGTTACAAGCTCAGGCTTGAAATTTATAGACTGTCTGGATTCAAAACCACCACTTATTAGTCTTGTGATTTGGAGGAAAGCTACTTAACCTCTCTATGCTTCAGTTTCCTCACCTGTAGAAAGGGGTATCTATACCTCATAGGATTGTTTAAGTGTAAGTTAATACACATAAAGCACTTTTAACAGTGCCTAGCACATTATAAACACCTAATACATGTAAGACGCTTTTATTATTAAAGCTGTTCCCACACTGAATGAATAGAAATAACTATCTCAAAAGGCTGTTAGAGTAAATGAGAAATGCATAAAGAGCACAACTCGAATAAATGAAATATACACAAAGTACTCAATAGGCAGTGGCTATTATCATCACTAGAGAATACAACTGATGTGATGAGGTTGATGACTAGGAGAATGACACCACCCCCCATCATTCTAGAGCCCATCCACCTAAGTGGCTCATCCTGGAGTCCTTCTTCTTTTTCACCTTCCCAAACAGCTAATTACCATGTTCTACAAATTCTACATCCTCAAAAGATGTCTCATTTTCTCCATCCTCACTGCCACTGTCTTATAAAATCACTCATGCATGCTCCCCAGAGCAACGCCACAATCACCTATCAGTTGCCCTGACTCCAATATTGCCCCATTTCAACCCATTTTTCACACTCCAAGTTGAGATTGGTGTTGTTTTTCTTAAAAAACATAAATTCAGTCATGTCAGTGCCCTCTACAGCATCTGCAATCATCCCTAAGCCTTCAGAATAATTTTCAAATTTCTAATTGTGGATGCAAAGTCTTTCAGAATTTGGTCCCTGTCTACCTCTCCCACCTTATCTTTTCCCACTCGTTTACTTTGCAATCTACGCTAAGATCTACAACTCTGACCTACCTGTGGTTCCCCAAACAGACCATGCTCTGCCATCTCTGTGCCCTTCTATAAGCCCAGAACATGTCCTTCTCCCTTTCCTCACTCCTATCTGACCACTTAATGCTTCTCCTCTATAACTCAACTTCCATGCCACCTCCTCCATTCCCTGATATCTGTCCCATCTCACCCCCCCATTTTGTTCTCTCCCAGACTTAATGAACTTTATGATTAGTATGGTAAAAGTGTTGTTAACACTTAAAAGCCACGGAGCTTACTCTTCAGTACTAAGAGCTAGAACTGAAGGCCTAGCAAAAATATGTCACTCCTAACTTAAGGTTTTATGGTTCCACAATTTTATCGTGTGGTCAAGAATTTAAAAGTGAAAGTGAAAAGTTAAAGCAAAACTTTTAAAAATGCTGAAAATACTATTTAAATGTAAATGTTCAGCTCCTGGTAATTCAGCCATTTTCTAAAGTGAAACCAAGTGATCTTATTTTTTCCTCTAGATTTTAAAACAAATCATTGACAGATATAAAATTGAATTTAAAAGAAATTTTATTTCAATTATGGAATATATACTGTTCTGCCTACATTACTTGTATTTATTAATATACTTCTTTTTAAACAAAGGTATTTTATCTATTTGGTTTCAGTCTACAATTACCAAAGCCTTTCAATAAAATTTAGGAATAAATGACTCCCCCATGTGGAGATTAGCTTACATCGACTTTTTCTTACTAACATGCTTGGCAAGTTACTTAAGCTTCAATATGCTTAGAAATTCTGACGTTGATGCCAAATGTGACAATTATAACTTTATACCTAAAGTTAAGTAAGTAAAAGGCTGACCCTAGAGTAACAGAAAAAGTTCATGACAGAAATGTATGTTAAAATATAACAGTAACACCTCTAAAGAACACGGTTTGAAAATTTTATTTGTAAATTGAATAATTTAACAATTCTAAATCAAGTGATCAATTTAAGATGTTAGTATGTTTTTAAAGATTTTTAATTTTAAAAAATCAGGTTGCTTATTGCACAAACATTAAATGCTTAAGCATCAACAATTTGATATACAATTACACTTGACCTTTACTAGTAATATTAGAAAAATGAGAGGCTCATTTTATTGTGAGAAATGTTTGTATCAGAAAAACAAAAGCTGAGAATTAACATATTAATGATTGAGATCCTGCTTTTACCTCTATATTACTGAACCTCATCATCAAAGTTAGCCTGTCATTAACAAAACAATGTCAATAATATAGTTAAATAAAAACGTGCTAAACTTAGAAACAAAACATCCAAGCTCTTTCATGTTACAGCAATATTCCAGCCTCAGGTTAGACTCACGATCAAGCCTCAATATAAGTGTATTCTTATTTGTTATTATTTATTAAATATCTTCCTTCTTTCTAGATTTTAATACAAAAACACAAATGCAAAAGAATAAAATACATATTTTAAAAATCTAAACAAAAATCATGTCATATGGAAGAGAGGCTGTTAGGAGATACAAGTATAAATATAGCTATCTACCATGCAATTGTTAATGAGCCTTTCCACTTTTCATATATCTGAGAGGAGTGACAAATCCAATCACCAGAGAGCGTATTCACAGATAGGAATCATGTATGAGATTCTCTCATGAAAAGCAATCACTTGCTTATAATGAAGATTTTATGACTTCATTACCCCTAATTGAGAGGAGGTAGCCACTGTAAAATAAAATAATAAATGCACTATGAGGTGGACAATCTAATAATTAGAAGATTTTATAAAAATTTCCATTCACTGGCAAGTTCATATAGATTCAAAAAATTATTTTAAGCATTTTACTATTTTAATCTTCCAGAGTTTAACGTGACTCATTATATTAAATCAAGTAAGATCTACCTCAGTGTGATTACTTTTACTAACAGGATGAAGAACCTTATACTTGAAACTAGGAGACCTGGGTTTTGGCCCCAGCTTTACCATTAACTCTTCAGGCTTCAGTGTCCTCATGTGTAAAACGAGAGGGTAGACTAAAACTTTACTAAGTATAAATGTACAAAAACTCAGGTCCTGATTTTATATTCATAAACTAAATTTCTTTTTTTTTTAAATATGTAAAGTATCTAAGTTTCAAAAGGTAAAATTACCTAGCTTAATTTAGGTCTTCATTCCTATAGATATGTGAAACCTAGGAACCTATTTTTATAGAAAACTATCCAATAAAAACTAACTTTTGTGTTGTGTTTATCAGTTTAAAAAATGCTGGTACCAATTCTGTATGGGAGGTATTATTATCCCAAGCACACAGAATAGAAAACTGAGGCTCAAAGAGGTTAAAACACAGCCAAGTCTTTTGGCTTTAAAAAAAAAAAACAAACAAACTACATTTTACTATATCTCTAGTCTACAAAATGATTCAGTGGACATTACTTTTTAAGTTAGCTGATTCTGAAGCTGTCTTGGAATTATAATCCAATAAAAGGAAAGGAAAAAGGTTTTAGTTCTGTTTTACCAGAAGTTGCTACTGGTAAGTGATAGAAGTGGAATTCCAAAACCAGATTTTCTGACTCCCAATTTCCTACATAATCTATCAAAACATAAAATAAAGCTGTATTATATATTAAAGTAATATTAACTTTCAACAGTGTAATTTAAAACGTGCACCAAGTTTTTAAAAAATATGTACAAACAGGAGATATAATAATAAATAAAAATAATCAAGTTATAAAGTTAAAAAAAGATCAAGTTCAGAGGTCCCGTAGAATTTACTGCATCCCAAAAGTGTGTACAAAGTTTAAACACTGGGATTTCTTCTCTCTATTGGAACTATTAATATCGTACTCCTAAAACATGAAATAGGGATCTAGTGCAAACATGATATTGATGTAAGTTTATATTTCTAATCAAATGTTTTGATATGCAGATGCCCAACTTACACAGTCAACTGAACTATGCTCTAGGCTGCTTCAGGAACTGCCTCAGCATATCTAACACAACAATGAAATGATCCTTTATAATTCGAAGTCTGGTATTTGACGGTTTAGTTAATTTAAATATTTTATCTGTTATAAATGTTACAAAAGTCTAACAGTAAAAGTTTTCCTGGCTAGTGCCAGGAGACTTAGAGTAATTAGCAAACTATCAGGGCTAAGTTACAAACAATGGCTAAGGTAAAAATTCAAATACTTACTTTGTTATTTTGTGTTACAAGAATACTTCCACCCCCAGGTTTCAAAGGCACCTCTTCCATTGCTCCAAACACATCAGTCTCAACAGAAAAAGTTAGTTCTAGACCCAAATCACTAATATCATTATCTAAAATCCACTGCAAATTTTTGGCATATTCTGGATCAATGGATGCCACATCTTGGTAATTCACAGGAATACCTAAAAATGCAAACATACAGCAGTTATATTCTAAATGTTTCTGCCTTTCCTTATCTGTTTAATGGTGAAATACTGCCCTCTACAGATACTCTGTAAAACTGCAAAATATAATCCAATTCACAGCATGATTTAAATGAATGTTAATTCCTGAATTTGGAAGTCTGTAAATTTAAGCTTACATTTCTACAATGTAACCTTTCTTTGAAACAGCTATTCAGGAACTTATTATAAACTTTAAAAAGTGCCAATTCTCTTAAGTATATTCATATTAAAATGCATTTTTAGCATAAACATACACACACTAAAATGGAAAAAAAAAACTTTTTTTAATCAAAAATGTAGGTTATTTTTTCTCTCCCTCAGGCCCCCAAATGCCTTACATACACAGTCTCCAATCAAAACAAAAATTATTCACCCAAAATGCCACCATTTATCTACTTAATTTTCGCTAGAGCCTATAAGAAAAACACTTTAAATAAATGCCTAAGGAAATAACAATGGAGCCATACCAAGAATGTGCTTGTAGAATGATCTCGTGAAGTAAATGTTCACCAGCTGCCTATGGTTCAGAGCTAATCCCAAGATCTGTCCAGCAAACCGGAAATAGTTCAAGTGATCGGGATTTACATAGGAGTTGCTATTAGGTTGAAAAGTTGTTCCTATTAAAATAAAGACAAAATAATTTATTTTTAAGACCATGCATAAGAGAGATCATTTCAATGCAGGTAAATTAGTTCACATACAACTTCAGCAAAGCTAAGGTTACATTATGTATAAACGTTCTTCAGCGAAGAAAGTTCTTTGTGGAATATTTAATAGTGGAATTGGAAATACTAATCATTAATTCACACATTTATCAGAATAAGTCTTTGTGCAGAGAGAAAATTTTAGAATACTTTTCACTGAAAGTAGTTGGAAGAGGTGTCAGAGAGATCCTAGAAATACATACACACAATAGTGGAATTGGAAATACTAATCATTAATTCACACATACTTATCAGAATAAGTCTTTGTGCAGAGAGAAAATTTTAGAATACTTTTCACTGAAAGTAGTTGGAAGAGGTGTCAGAGAGATCCTAGAAATTCATACACACACACACACGTTTTCCCAGGCAGTGTGGAAATAACTACTTAGGCTATGAATTAGGGCAGACATTGTTTCATTCACCTATACATGCCCAGCGTAGCAGGTATTCACTACCATTTTGCTCCTTAAGGAATTGACCACTACAAGAGAATAACTAAAATTTTTAGATGTACAACTGTTTTCCTCATGACAAATAATCAAGTTTGAATAAGTACCACTGAGGTATAAAAGTAAAAACAGCATTAGCAATAGTTATTGACTATTGCCAAACTCTAGTGCAATGGAGGGTAATTCCAGTTACATGAAAAAAAAGTCTGGGAATAAGATAGTGGTGAATGTACTTAATGCTACTGAAGCGTACACTTTTAAATGGTTAAAATGGTAAATTTTATGTTATGTATATTTTACCACAATAAGAAAGTCTCAAAAACAAAAATATAGTGCAATGGAAAAACCTAATACCAAGATCTCAACTTTAAATAACCTTCCTTATTTTTTCTGTGTGACCACTACCTCTCATTCATTCAACAAACATTTACTGAGTTCATGCTATCTACTTCTCTTCTAGGCACCTGGGCAAAAAGAAAGACTGATAAATCTAATGAAATAGCATCAAAAATAAATAAACAAAGGAAAAGTGAAAGTATTGGAAAGTGAAATGTTTGGCCATTGAGCATACATATTTTAACTCTTTGTGCTTTGCTGGTCTTTGATTTATCAGTGCTGGCACTGGACTATATTGCCATGACCAGTAAGTTTACTTAGATACAAGGTACACATTTGGAAGCTTATGGCTGAATGACTTAAAAGGGCCACATGAAGCTAGTCATCCACTGTTAAGTACCTTTTGAGACTCATTCCCAGTCATGATATAAGATTGGGTATTAAAAGTCAAAGCAGGGACTTCCCGGTGGTCCAGTGCTTAAGAATCCGCCTTCCAATGCAGGGGACGCGGGTTCGATCCCTGGTGGGGTAACTAAGATCCCACATGCTGCGGGCAACTAAGCCCACGTGCCACAACTGGAGAGCCCGCCCACCGCAACTACTGAGCCCGCGAGCTCTGGAGCCCACGCACCACAACTAGAGAGCCCACATGCCACAACGAAGACCCAGCACAGCCAAAAAAAAAAAAAAGTCAAAACAAAGTTTTGTGAGATGAAGAAAGACTTCAAAGACAAACATAACCATTATTCCAAAAATACAATATTCTGAGAATAATCAGAAATACTTTTACCTATTTCCTCCCCTAGGTCTGTGTATATTTCCTTCTCTAAGTACTTTCCGGGAAATTTGGGTTATTAAAAAGAATAGATACAGAGAAGTCAAAAGAAAAAAAGGAAACACACGGGGGGAAAGGTCTTCAGGAAATTAATAATTTTTAGCTCGAAAGTGAATTAAGATAGAATATAAAGTTTATGTCATGTTTTAAGTTCAAAACCAATAAAACTGTGACATTTCATCATCTCAGAAAAACCCTATTCAATAAGAAAATATCATTTTCACAGAATAGTAATAATAGCATCGGGCTTCCTTGGTGGTTCGAGCCGTGGTCCGGGAAGATCCCACATGCCGCGGAGCAACTAAGCCCGTGCACCTAAAGTACTGAGCCTGTGCTTTAGAGCCCGCGAACCACAACTACTGAGCCCATGTGCCACAACTACTGAAGCCCACGCACCTAGAGCCCATGCTCTGCAACAAGAGAAGCCACCGCAGTGTGAAGCCTGTGCACCACAATGAAGAGTAGCCCCTGCTCGCCTCAACTACAGAAAGCCCACATGCAGCAATGAAGACCCAACACAGCCAAAAAAAAAAAAGAATAAATAAAATTAATTTTTAAAAATATTTTTTAAAAAATAACAATAATAGCATCTAATATTTATTTCTGATTTCTATGTGCCAGACACTGGGCTAACCATTTTTACACAACAGCTGATTTCCCACTATATTACAAAACATAGGTTATCACCATATTCAAATAAGGAAATCAAGGTCCAGAAATACTACATTTATTGGATCAAGATCATAGCAGAAAAAGGGACAGAGCTAGGATGCACATTCAGTGGAATGTGCCAAAGGCCAAACTCTTAGCCACTCTACTACACTACTATTGCTCTATAGTAAGCATCTTAATTTAATTAGAAAGCAAGTTTTAAAGAAATTACTACATACATTAGGTCTATCCAAACATTCCCCACATTTAGGAACCCTAAATGTAATTTTCTTCTTGTCAACTAAACGTAAGAACATGAAAATATTTCATCTATATTTTATTAATATTACAGCCCCAAAGAGAAGACATACATGGCTCACAAAAAGGACGAATCAGAAACTATGGTCTATGTGCTTCATCATATTACCTGCCATAAATTTGCAGAATAAGCACCTCAACTAATGATTCCACACCAAATCTGTTTTTCAGTATGAAACTAAATAAACAACTCAGAATAAGTGACTATAAAGAAAAGAAATAAATCTAAAATACAATGTTTTAATGCTAAATCTTGCTGCAAAGATTAGGCCTAAAAAACTAGGGCCTCATCATACTTGTCGTAAAATCACAAAGACACTAAGTTCATCTCAGAGCAAAGAATCAAAGGTTACAGAATTAAAGTAGGAAGTCCCATATTCCTAAATAATTTCAAATACACTGAATGTGTCTGAGGAGCCCATCACATAGGTGAATATCTGCAGTTCTCTAGCATCACTGCAGCCCACCCCCGCTTGCCTCTCATACAGTCATCCTTCTTATTCAATGGAGATTTGCTGCTGGTTTGGTTGGATACAATAGGAAACTACAATTAATAAGACACTCTCTCCTTATAGAAGAATTTAAACATTGGGAAAGAAAAATTTTTCAGGAAATAAAAGCAACTGAACAAAGCATTTAAAAACTGAAATCCCACCTTCACTTGGATGTAAGTCTTTATTAAGTTAAAGAACTCTCAGGTATATCTTATACCAATGAGGTGGTAACCATTGCCATTTAGCGTATCAAATGACAATTCAGTAGGTAGCAAACATCATTTCGATGATGTTTTTATTTGCATTACATGGTTAAATAAGAGCTTTTTAGTTACCAAGTCTTAATCTTTTAAAAGGGCTAAAAACAAAGTTACTATAAACAAACAGATTATAAGTTAAGATTTAACACACCATGATTTCTAGACTTTGTTTTTAATGACCAATAACTTTTAAGAGTTGGAAACTCAAATAGGGTTAGCAAATTTTAACTTTTCCAACACGGACTTGTATTTTTTTTAAGTTCATCTACTAGCACGATTTTATAAAAGGAAATTTTAACTCAAGAAAGGTAGACTAAAGGACGATCCTTAAATTGAATAAATTTAGTTTTATTTTATACAAAGAACTGATGAAAACTTCCTTGAGGCCAGCACTAGTCCTTGAGACAAGCATTTGAGAACCAACTGTTCAGAGGAAAGAATGCTAGGCTGAGTCAGGTTCCACTCAAGATCCTACCGCTCATTAACTGCTAACATAAACAAAAACCCTGAATTTCAATTTCCTCTTCTATGAAAAGGGAATATCCAACCACCCTAGCTCACAGGGCTAGTATAGGAATCAAAGGATAAAATGCACTGAAGTAGTCTGAAAATGTGACAACTCACAGAAAAAGTCATCTAGACTGTACAACTTACCATCAGCTGACTGGGTAAACAATGCATAATCAGGATTGACTATCTCATTAGACAGAATATCAAACCACTCACGCACAACACCTTGACCCTGAGTTCAAGAAAATAAGATTAAGTATCAACAGAAATATATGGTGAAAATTTTTTCTAAATAATAATAACATTAAAATTATATTAAATTTCTTCCATTATCAATTAAATATTAAACTTTACTGAAGGGCATTTCAATCTTTTAGAGACAGTGATCTTAACAACACTTATTTTTATACCCACCATGCCTTCTTCCCCATGGAACCGTACAGCAATTCCTTGCTTTAGCTTTGCACAATTTGCTTTTGACACAACTTCACAGCTACTCCTAAAAATAGAATCTAAATATGTAGCATTGGTTAATTTTACATATTAAAATTTACAATAACTAGTATTTTGTGCCTCACACACACATCACTTTGTTAAACATACCTCTGTGAACTAGCAGGATATCATTTTCATTCACTGGCCTGTGCACCATGTCTGAATCTGGCTGTCCTGAATGCAAATGTTCATAGAACCATTCACAGCGATCTTTAAATGGCTACCCCAACAAATAACAGTGAAATATGTTAGCAGTATTTCAGTCACTTAACTGTCAGATTTACTTAACTAGCATGCTAAATGCCCTTTCTACAAATAATCATTCTTACACCTTTATTTATAATAAGTAGTTCTAGATAAGGTTCTGACATTACATCCACTATTCACAAAAAGGCAGATCTGAGCTGAAACACTTTGACTACCTAGAGAGCATATTTCTTTTTATTCCCTATATTATCAACAGAAAAGACTTGATAAATTAAAAAGAATTCAATATCAGACATACAATTGAACACACTCTCAATTTCTTTTAAACCCAAGAAGGCTTGTAAGAATGAATTTCCACATCCAGAAAAATTATGTTGCATGTTCATTTAATTTTCTATGAAAATAATCTTTATGGCTAATTGTAATTTCCATCCTCTGAATATATGCAGCAACTAGAAAGGAATTTGTTATCCTTTTTTCTTCCCTTCCTCCACCCTAAAAACTGAAGAATAAGATCTCGTGAACAGTAAATAAAGTCTCTACCTTTTGTTCTTTTGCCAGATATGCAAACTGTAAGTGATTTGTAATTTTATTCATCAGAAAGTATTATTGAGTACCTAGGATGTGTAAAATGTAAAAATTTCATTGCTGAAAACTGTTTAATACACTTAAAGAGATGAGAATAACATTGGAACAATATAACACATAATGATATCAAGTTCTAAACAGTGAAGTACAGACCACAGTGCACTAAGAATTCAGAGATTGTGCGGATAAGTGGAGTACAAAGGCTTCATGAGGTCCTGGGTAGGTCTTGCTCAAGAAGGAGGAAAAGAAAGCACACCAGGCTAAGGGAGACAAGGAAAAAGGCTCAGAAGGAGAAACTGTCACTCCACGGAAGACGCAGTGAAGGCGCCGGCATAACTCTACACATATTGAAAGAAGGAAGTTTTTGTAAGTAAATCAAGGACATAATTATGGATCCTTCGAATCAAGTAAAAGACACAGTGGCCACTGAAGATACTTGGCCAGAGGAATAGCATGGTAAATGCACTCACTAAAATGAGAGTACTACCAGGATAAAGGGAGGCCATCTAGGCAGCAGTTGAAATAATACGTATAGACTGATACGGTCCTGGTCATGGTAGGAAAGAAGAACAATGAAGTAAATCTGAAAGACATTACTCCACTGAATAAAGAAGAAAAGTAAAAGATCTCTAGGGGCAGAACTTAAAATCAGAAACAGCTTAGAGGGGGAACCCCAGCACCACCACCGCCTACCCCACTCCTAGAAGGCACTGGTGGAAGACAACGAATGAGGTTTTATATGTTCTGAATTTAAGGTTACTTAGGATATAACTACTAAGAGCTTAGAAATAAATACTAGAACGTTCTGCAGCTGAGACATGAGAAAGAGAGTCATGAACAAAGCTGAAATGGGAGACAAGGTAATGTCCCTTGTTCAAGAGATTAAAGACACAGGGACAAACACCAAGAACAGAGAAGTTTATGATCACAGGTCAGGATTGAGAATTTGCTTATTAGCAAATGATACACACAGCTAGAAAAGTCAAAGGAGAACCAGGGTGGTGCAATACCACAAAAGCCAAAAGTTTCAAGAGATAAATACGATTCATGTCCAACACCACAAAGAGGTTCTCTCTCATGCAATTTTTAGGATACCAGTAAATTTCTTCATCTGAGCTAAACTAAACATTTGTTTTCTTCCAAAGACTTAAACATCTTTTTATTAATTCTTAATAAAAATATTTTTATGAAAATAACTGGTGCAAGATTAATTGTTGCCTTTTAATGCCTGTTCTTTCAATAAGAAAAGAGTAAATGCTCCCTTCTCCAAAGTTAAATGTATAATTTTGTCCATACTTCTAGCAGTTTTCCACATTTTAAATAAAACGCTGCTGTTGTTATATTCATTACTGGTCATATAAATAAAATATTTCATTTTTAGTAAACAGGCTAGAATGTTAAGTGCTTGAAATTTTAATGCTGATTATTCCTAAAACTTAGGTAAAAGAGGAGAGAAAAAATATTACACAGAATTAATGTATTTAAATATGGGCTTTGAAGTTTGATAAACATGGTTTGAAATCCTAGATCTGCCACTACTAGGTTTGTGATCTTAGGGGAATTACAAGTTCTCTCAGAACTTTAGTTTTCCTACCGGTAAAATGGGGAAAATAATACCACTTCAAGGGCTAATTCTGAGGATTAAATGAAATAATGCAAATACAGAACAAAATAATAATAATCATAAATTAACTAACGTTTATTAAAGCATCTATAAGCCAGGTACTGTTTTAAGCACTTTACATGCATTTTCACATTTAATCCTCACAACACTCTGAGAAAAAGGGACTTTTATCATCTCCATTTCATAGAAGAGAAAAATGCAGCACCAAGAGGTTAAGTAATTTGTGCAAATACTCAACTCCCAGAACGCTAATAGATGTTGTTCTTATCACTCACAACAACGTAAAAATTATTGCGAATAAGTATTTTAAATGACAGTAAACTTATCTGCCATTATAAGATATTAAATATTAAATTCTATCCTTCATATAGAAAATGTGGACCATTTGAAAATAAATACAAGTGGCAATTTTTTTAAAGTAATTCAAATGTAACATTAAAAGGTACAAAATGCTACCTTCAAAAGCTAGTAAGTTATCTGTTAAGATCAAAACATCCACACACACATCCATATACCTACAAAGCCAAAGACCACATTTCTGTATGTAAACTTTCTGAGTACCTGCATTTCCATAAAATAATTCACAAAACAGGACTGATTACAGAGGCTCTTCTTAATAGTATTTGTACAGCAATACAAAATGTCTCTCCCTTTAACTAGCAGGCCACCTGAAAACCACCAACAGAAGAAGAAGTCAATCCCTTAGCAGAGGTAGCTGTTTTTGTTTTTACTTTTTTTAATAGCCTCCAAGTTACAGAAAATTTCTTAGTATAGTACAATGGTGGGGTTTTTTTTCCCCTAAGGTGAAAGTAAACTGCTAACATGAATAGTACAATGGGGTGTTTTTTTTTCCCCTAAGGTGAAAGTAAATTGCTAACATGATGTCCAGTTACCCCTAAATACTTCAGTGTGTATTTCCTACAAACAAGAGAATTCTCCTACACAAGCAGTTTACAATCATCAAAATCAGGAAACTGACACTGATATATTACTATATCTAATCTTCAGACCCCATTTCAAGTTTTGCCGGGATCCATATAATGTCCTGTATAGCATAATGACTCATGAACTGCGTTCAGTTGTCCGCTTTCATTCAAGCACAGCTGTTCAGTGTTTTCTTAATTTTCATGACCTACATTTAAAGATTGCAGGTCAGTTATATTGTAGAATGTCTCTCAGTTAGAGTTAGTCTGATGATTTCTCATGATTAAATTCGGGGTATGCATCTTTGACAGGAATATCAAAGAAGTGACACCGTATTCTCAGTGCATCCTATCAGCTGGCACACTGGTATGGCTGCTGTGATCACTGCCAAGCTTCTCCACTGTAAAGTTCCTTTTTAATCTTTGTAATTAGTTAGTATTCTAAGAGGAGATACTTTGAGACTATAAAAATATTCCACCCTTCATCAAACTTTCCATTTATTCATTAATTCTTTCACTATAGACTTACAGGTTCCGACTTTATTTGCAATATTTTGCCATCATTATTTATTTTGATGTTCAAATTGTTCCAGATTTGGCCAGTAGAATCCATTCAAGTTGATTCTGAACCGTTTTGACATAACCTCATAATTCTCTACACAACTTTCTGGCACAATAAGATGATCCAGGCTCATCTTGTACTTTCTCTGAATTAGCCATTTCTCCAACAGGCCCTCGTTCATTGAGAATGGTATTCAGAGACCAAGAAATGGATGCCAGGTTTGCTGTATCTATCTAACCACATAGGAAACTATAAGTTCACAGTGATATCTCCAATTCCAATCCAATAGTACATGATTCATCGTTTTCCTCCATTTTTTAACTTTCTCCAACAGTGAGACACATTATCTTTACTATACTGACTTATTCAATCAACTGCCCCACCTCATATATAATCAATCTTCTGTCACTGACACGGACCATTCACTGCATAGATACCCTATACTCCACTCAAGCTTTGTCAAATTACTCTGAGCAACTGTCACCACCCTGCACACTGGACATCCTCCATATACCGTGCCAACTCACATACTCCGTGCTGAGCTCCTCTTCTACACAAACACCCTCCTTAGCATGTCCAAGCTCCTCACTGGGCCACCACTATGCATGTGGACACCCGCACTGGTCAGGCAACAAAACCCCCTCTGTGGGTCAAAAAGGTGGATAGCTAATGCAGATGCTTTTGCAGGAACGGAAGAGGGAAAATGAAGTGAAAAGCAGAGACAGTGTTAAATATAGCAAACTACCTCTTCCAAAAACTTAAAGCTTCTTTCACCTATAATCTCATTTACCCTAGAATGGAGTAATTTAGTGTAGATTAAGAAAATGAACTTAAGAACCAGATGGACTTTTAAATTCTGGTTTCCCCACTTAGTAGCTGAATGACTTAAACAAGTTGCTTAACCTCTCCGGCTTCAGTAAAAGAGTACCTATCTCACATGATTGTTACAAAAATAAAATAATCTATGTGAAAAAATGTATGGAACCTGACATAAAGTTAGCATTAAATAAATGCAAGTTATTACTACTACCTTATCTTTTACATCATCATTATTAAACAGATGCCAAAGGAGACCTATATACATGTGTATAATTTTATAAAGATTAGTTCTTAGCTTTCTTTAATTTCTAAAAGGATCAGTGTCCCTGAAGACAATTTAAAATATCTATAGCCTTTATCTTATGACTACTAACCAAACCATTACCTCCAGTCTAGCCTACATTTCAGACAAATTATTTCCTAAAACTTTGTAGGATCATGTCATTCTCCTAAAATTATTAGTGGCTCCTGACAGCCTAGCAAATGGAGAGTCTGCAATCTGGCGATCAATGTTCCATACATTGTAACCCTAATCTACCTTCCCAGAATTACATCTCATTCCTCACCTACACAAAATTTCTGCTTTAACCCACTGTATTTTAATACACTTTTCCAGCTATATGTCCTGACCCATATCTTGGCTAGAATGTTCATCTTCCCCATTTACTCCTTTCAAAATTTTGCATGTTTTTTAGATTAAAATCCACCTCCTCTTTGAAATCTCCCTTGACTACAGCAGCTAAAAGCAAGCTCTTCCTCCCTTAAACTCCTAAAGAATCAGGTCATACTGTAATTACTGTATTTTACGGGTACGTTTATTATCTCCCCTGCTAGACTGAATTAAGATCCCCTTGGAGACAGAACATATCCTTTCTATCTCCAAAACAACTACCATTTATTGAACATATATACAAGTCACTATTTAAAACTTATTATTCACCATGGAGGTTTTATGAGGTTGGTGTCATTATCTCTGTTTTACAGATGAAGAATCCAAGGCTCAAAGATGTTAGAAATATGCCCAAAGTCACATAGCTGCTAAGTAGCAAAACAAGCTTTTCCCAAGCATGTTTCATGAAACATGAGATATATGGAATGAACCCTCATCAGGGAAAGCTCTCAGGTCAATTAAGTTTGGAAGACTAACAAAGCTAAATTATTATTTTTACCAAAGGGCTTCTCAAAGCCTTTAGCAAGCTGCTGATATGCTTTATCAATCTCCAACAGGGCATGTGTTATACTTCCCAAATGTATTTGGGGATAAAATCCCCAAGGACCATCAGCCTTATAGGACTAGTGTTCCATTTCAGCAATGTGGCAACATGTTGTCTTTGCACATAGTAGGCACTCAATGCACATTTCTTAAAGTTACTCCTCGTACAAAAGTTACATACTAATGTAACTCCATATACTAAAGTAAAGAATAAGGTAACGTCACTCCACTTACAGCAGGTGGTCTCAAGTATAATAATTACTGAACAGTATTCAAATTAGCTGAACAGTATTCATTAGACATTCTAAAAACAAGATCAAAAAAAGCACTACCTGTGCTTTTATGATATGCATGAATCTTGACATCAGTTCAGGACATTCAAGGAGGAAGTGAAAGTGGTCAAATATAATCTTGGGATTCCTAAAAGAAAAACACATTGTTTACATGGATGGGAAGGATGAGCAGCATTAAGTGACATGCAAATTTAGATATACAGATATTGAAACAGAATAAAAATACATATTAATCCACACCTACTATACTTGTACTTGTCATTGAGCATTTTTTGAATAGTAACAGAAGTAATATTTTTTCTGTTGAGATAAAAACTGTAAGAAAAGGCTACAATAGTAATCCATGAAACCAAGAAAGCTTTACCTGTTAACAAAGCATTTTAAAACTTCATCATGTTTGCAGACAAATTCAATGAAACGGGGTGAAGTCATTCTGTGGGGGGTAAAAAACAATCAGAACACACAGACCAAAGTTGGTGATATGGCAAATGTGACTACGCGTTGAATTGGACTGGCTTCTACACACACACAAAATGGGGTTTGGATTGTCTTTATGGAATCTGAGGCATGCCTAGTCAATTTATAATATGAAATATATATACACACTCAGATATATATATATAATAACTTTTCATTAACAGATGATATAAACAAGTGACTTTTTAAAAACCTTGAAATTTTAAGCATCTCTGTCTATATGTTTCCGATACATGGTTAAATGATCCTATAGAAAGTGACATTCACCATCCAACATGTTAATAACATAAATGATGCTTAAAACTCAAATATTCTGTACTAATTCCAGATCAGTTCAATAAGTATCCTAAAGATCAGAAAACCAAAAACAGCAAAGTATTGTTATTTCTGCAATTATAAAAAAAATTATAGCTTTTCTTCATCTATCAGAAAAGGAAATGATAAGCATGTAGCGTAAGCCCAGATAACTGGGTTTTCTCTACTCAGTAATGCAAGTGCCTGACTTAAGGTTTGATTGGCGAACTATCCACTTCAAAGATGGCTATCTCGAATAAACACAACGCCAGGCCCACAACTAGATAAAGAGCCAGGATGCCTCCCACTGAGTCTCCTGTTTCAGAGATCTTGGTTAATTTTGATAACTGACCATTTGGGCTACTTGTTTTTTTCTCTTCTCATGCTTTATACTCCCACTCTTACGTTTAAATTCACCAATAGTGAGCCCTCGAAACCCTAGTCCCCTGCCCTCGACCCCAGGCTTGTGTGTGCTCTTTCCCTCTTTCTCTCTCTCCCCCCACTCCCTAATGATGACCTGGCTGTGTGGCCCCAGGTGTGCCATGTAATTTCCAGGTCCTATAAGTAAAAAAACTTTTTTCCCCCTAAGTTTCCAATGGTTATTGCTGAAGGACATCCTGTAATCATACGAAGAATCACAAGGGCCAGTCCGGCCACGACATTGGTCATTGATAGGTGGAGACTGGCACACAGAACAACTGCCGTACTCAGCAGGACTGCATGACTGCCCTGCAGGGAACCAAGAGGAACGCCCTTTGGCTGCAGCTTGCTTACCACCACCTAACTCAGGTAAGTAACACCATCTGGGAAAGGAGCACCACTTGCTGGGGATCTGCCTTGCAGCAACGTGCTTTTGCGTACTGCCTCTGTCACGTGTTGCCTGAGACATCCAACCCAAAAGGTCACAGCTGCCAACAATCTCCTCAGAGCAGTATGATCAAGGCCATACATGGTCTAATGAGACGATGAGACCACTAATTATAAAGGCCTTGAATGACTATTAATGTGTGTGAGGATCCTCTTCGCCTCAAGGCCAAGGAGAGCTAAGGAAACTGAAGTGGACAGCAAGGCTATCACCGCAACCCAAGGAAAGGCTCTGGGCTAAAGGCACGAGAAGATTCCGTAGGTGAGGAGGGGAGACCTCTGTCTGTAACCACAGTGTCAGTATGTTGTGCCTAGACTGAGTGTCCTAACCCAGCAGAGTAAAACAGCCTCACAGTGGAAACCAATGGTACCACCTGACGGAAAATACACCAGAGGCCCATGGTCTGTGTCACCACTTCACTCACTACTGTCACTCTTTGTCCACTAACCCAGTGGGATATCGGGTCCAATCCCTGGTATAACGCTACTGAAAAATGAAGCGCCAGTGCTTCCTAAGAACACTGAGGAGGTACACCAGCTCTTTGATAAACGCAAAACCCCTTGGTCGCTACCTGGGCATTATTCAACGCTATGCATACTAACATGCCAAGAATTTGATATTATCGGGTTGGCCAAAAACTTCGTTCGGTTAATGAATACATCGTTCAATAACGTTCTTGGTGAAAATGAAAAATGTGTCTTCTATTTTTACTTAAAACCGAACGAACTTTTTGGCCAACCCGATACATTCCAAAAGGCTGGGGGCTTTTCCCAACGAGCCTGAGTATCTGGTGCTAATAGAGGCCGACCACAATCCTGGAGTATTCTCTTGGGAACCCTTGAAAGGAAAGCAGGCACCTACGAAGGGGCTAACAGTGACGTCACCTAAAATTTTCCAGTAACAACACATAAGATTAAGGTAACAGGAAAAAAACAAGAAGTAGAAACTGAGTTCAAAAACCACTCCTTAATTCAAAATTCAAACCCTTCTCAAAGATTTTATGCAACAGGAAGAGGAGAAGGGAGCAGACTACTGCAGGTTTTCTTGTTTGTTTAGAATGAGCTCTAAATTGTTGCGACCACCAAAATGCATCAACTGGTCAGTATCTCTAAAGACCCTAAAATCCATAACTTTGTTAAAGATCCATCTGGACTACAAACTTGTTTCCTCCAAGAGATCACAGATGCTGAGCCCCTTTCCGCTTTCCCCTGAACGGGGCAGAACTAAGAAAAACGCCTCACAAGGCATCCCTGCCACCAAGGCAAAAGCTGACAGGGTTAGCAAGGCCTCTAAGTGAGGAAAAAAAAAACGGATATGAGAAGGCAAAAGCACCCAGAGCCACAGATATTCATACCAGGGCACCTCCTCTCCTCACTTGGATATTTAATGCCTGGCACCATGCCGACTCTTCCATACTGCTAAGGCTCACTGTGAATGGAAAACATTACGATGAGGCCCATCTCCTGCTGTGCAAAACTGGCATGGTCCAATGGATTTATCATTTCCATGACCATAGTGACCCAAGTGACCTCCTCTTCATTTCCAACCCTAGAGAAGCCCCATTTGACCCTGAGTCCAGGGAATTATTTTTACAGGACACTCCCCCTAATTACAGGTTGGCCCTACTACATTTTATTGGGACTGCCAAAACCATCCAAAAGGCACTAAAAATCCTAGGAGGAAACTTACATTCTTTCTCTGTCCCTTAAGATGTAAGTCTTACCATGTTTTTGAAATACAAATACCCTAGGAGGTAACTAAAACTCTGCCCACAATCACCTGAGCCTGAAGGAAAAAGAGAAAGGGAAAGAGGCCTTTTAAAATATAAACTGTTGTAAAACCTCTTACCCCAAATCTAGTCCACACCCTCCTTAAGAAAACATGTCAAAGACAAATACAAATCTTAAAAGTCTTCTCCACAAATATTTGTAAAAAGCTTTAACCGCTGGAGCAGGTAACCTTAACTTGTTCCATCTGCCAGACACAATTTGGACTCAAAGGTAGTCTGTAAACTAGTAAGTTGTATATTGTTGTACCTGATCCACAGCTAAAATTTTAGAATGGAAGCTATAGGGTCTCTGTGTCTGGCTGCATGCTTATGTATGTCTATACAGATGTATGTTACATGCAAGTGATTTTTTTTTCTACCTCTGGATGGTATTGACAAAATTAATTTGTAAAAGAGCTGTATTTAATTGGCTTAAAAATAAATACTATGAATTAAGTATTCCTAAAACTCAGTAATAAACTAACCCTAACGTTTTTCAAGTTCATGTGATCTGGGATAATCTTCTGTAAATAAAAGGTAGTTTAAACTTGCTGGTTTAATTTAAAAAGGCATATCTCAGATTTATCAACATTAGATATAATGCAGACATGCAGCTTTTATTCTACTTGGGTTTACAATTCAAATAAGTTCATATTATCTAGGTTACACAATTTGTGAGCAAGAAAAATAGCTTGGGATGATGGCCAATTTTGTCTAATGCCTAGTGAGACTTTCATGAATAATCTAGACGTAATTGTTAAGAACAAGTGATTTAAACAGATGTAAGTGGAGTAAAGTTTAGGTGAACTTTTCAGCAATAGCTATGTTTCATGCTATGTCTACTTAAAAAGAGTTTCCCAAATCTCTTTGGTAACTTAAAAACTTCAGAGTTTTGCTAAGTTAAATTAAATGATGGAAAATTTACTGAATATCTAGGTCATTTCCAAATAAGGTAAGATATTGAAACATTAATTACTAAACATAGGTTTATCCACTTTTGGCTTTCTATTACAGAGGAACTAATGATAAATTTGGTTCTCTTACTAAACATGTCTTGTACCACACTGAAAAATTATACTATAAGAAAGCACTCTTGTGGATATCAGATTCTAGTCCTGTTAACTGCCTTTGAGGTTTTCTTTTTCTACCTGTAAACTGTACTGGACGCTGAATTTTCATTTCCTCCAATATCCAGCTACAATTCTTCAAATTAATGTTTCCAATTTTTCTCCCACCCTTCTCACTTGGAATCACTGAGAACTAAAACTGTTCCTTTTCCAAATCCATACAATATAAAGTAGAATAACTTGATGTAAAATTCAGAGAAACAACAACAACAGCTCATATATGGACAATCTTTGTGCCTGTTGCTATATGGGCCACTCAGAAAAATCACCAGATACATTCAGACTGCAAACCAGGAAAATCTAGCAGATTGCCTCCACTTTATCCACTTCAAAGAGGCATCCGCTTCAAAGATGGCTATCTCGAATAAACATAATGCCAGGCCCACAACTAGATAAAGACCCACCCCTCCATCTCCAAGCTCCTTTGTTTTAGAGATCTTGGTTGATTTCAATAACTGACCATTTGAGCCACTTGTGTTTTCTCTTCTCATGCTTCAAATTCCCACTCTCATGTTTTAAATTCACCAATAAAGAGTGAGCTTTCAAAACCCTAGGCCTCTACCTTCAACTCCAATAAAAAGAGAACCCCAGGCCCTCGAGCTTTCTTTCTACTGGCAACCTTGCTGTGTGGCCCCAGGTGTGTCATGTAATTTCCACGTCCTGTAAGTAATAAACCTTTTTTTTTTTTTTCAAAGTTTCCTGATGGTTATTGCTGAAGGGTGTCTTGCAATCATAATAAGAACCACAAGGGCTGCTCCAGCCACAACATTGGTTATTGATAGGCAGAGATCAGCACACAAAACAAGCAGAAACCTTCTTACCCTGGAGGCATCTGACAAGAACAGCACATGTAAAAAGCTTGAATGACAGCACTTAGCCGGTTAGCTGTCATAGAAATAACATCCTGGCAGTCTGCACTGGCTTCCTGTTTCCCTCCAAGAGCATCTGGTTTAGATTCCCCTGTGCCAGTGGATAGATTTTCATAGCTCCCAGGTCCTGGAGGTTCAAATGCAGGAATGGAAGTACCATCTTGATCTTGGCCTTTTTGTTTCAGTAAAATAGAAGTGATATCCGTTGAGTCCTTTTTGTTTTTCATTAATTCTGTAGCTATTAAAACTAGCCATTCATCTAATGAGTGCCAAAGCAATTCAAGAGGCTAAGAAAAAAAGAAAGTGTTTTTTTAAAACATCATTCTTAAACTGCAGGATAAAAAACCCACTCAGACAAATATTATAGAAGAGAATATTTACTCTAGATACTTTTATTTTCCCAAGTTTATGTGTCAGCAATGCCTAAAGGTAAGTAACAAAAACATAAACCTCATATAAATGACAATTTCTTCATTTATAGCAAAAACTTAATTTGCACTTATTTATTCCTTAGAATAAAAAAAGGAAAATTAAACTCTAACCAAAAAATGCATAAGCAATATTTCTTTTAAAAGTTTTCAAATATTTAGTTTTAAACCATACATTACTTTTATGAATACAATCCCCCTAACCTTTACTGTATTAATGTGTCAACTATTTTTAATTATGTTGTTTTTCAATTAAAAAAATGAGAATTCATAAAGAGCTTAATAAACTTAGTTTACTGCACTCTTCTTTACATGGAATCTCTGAGATTTTGAAAATTTATGATGAGAAACTTTAAAATATGATGTGATATTTACATCCACACATACACACACACACACACATATACATATACAGGCATACCCAACCACACACGAATCCATCTCTAATAACTAGAAACTATCAAATATTGGCTAGCAAATCCATAATTCAAAGTAAAGATCAACAGCTTAATAAAAAGGAACACATAGGAGTAAACAGTTTCTTAATTCTATACTATTTTAAATATTCCTTTTGAGAATAATGAAATGTCTTTTGTAAATTAACAGCAAATGAAATTTTATCTTTAAACTACTATGTGATCACAAATGCTATAACAGGACTAAGTACTAGAGAAAAATGAAATATATGTATCATCTCTAGTGAACAGTAATTTTTAACACAAGGAGAAATACAAATGCCCAACTACTATTAAAAGACATGCTACTGGGGATCTAATGTACAGCATTGTCACTATAGTTATCAATACAGTATTGTACACTTGAAAGGTGCTATGAGAATAAAGCTTTAATGTTCTCACCACAGCAACAGCAACAAAGTGGTAATTATGTGAGGTGAAGGATGTGTTACCTAACCTTACTGTACTAAACATTTTGCAAAATATACTTGTATCAAATCATCACACTGTATACCTTAAAGTTACTCAACCCTATATAACAGTTACAGCTCAGTAAAGCTGGGGGGAAGAAAGACCTGTTAGAACATTTTTTAATCCCAAATAAAGATGAACAGTGAAGGCGCAGGGGAGCAGGGGGGATAGTGGTTTAATGTCTTCCATTCCTACACTATTCTAAATATTCCTATTGACAGTGATAAATTGTCTTTCTACAAATGAATAAAAAGTTAATCTTACTTTTTGATTCTTATATGATCACAGAACACTACAAACTAGACCACATGCTTCTGAAAAACCCACCCTAAATATTTCAACTAAAAGAAATAATCTTACTTTTAAAGACCACTATGTAAAGAGATTATACAACCATATTTGGAACTTTAGGAAATGTTTAAATAACCTGTTCTGCCAAGCAATTCTTTACAATTATTATCTAATAAATCCCCCTGCTGTTATCGTCAGCCTTTCTTCAGATTTCCAGAACACTCTCTATTTGAGAATAATCTACTTATTGAATTTGCAAACAATTAAATCACCCCTAAGTCTTCACTTAAAAATTAAACCAAAAAGCAAGAAGGAAAAAACCCTACCACCATCAACAAAAAACCAGTTTACTCATTCAACAAATATTTAGTTAGTACAGCCTAGGTAAACAGGTAAGCAAAGTGAGGTAAGCAAAGGGTTTCTGAGAAACCCTTTCTGAGGTTGAAATGAGCACCCTTCTCCTGCACAAAGACGGCTTTTCCATGGTTAGTCACAGCAGTTGGATGCCTAACTTCTTAAAGGGTCCCTGAACTGCTTAAAAGAAGGGCAAGAAGCACCAGCTGCCATCAACACTGACATGGTACCTTCACTGAAAATGTCTTAATTTTAATCATGATCCAAGTTTGGGTCTATAGTCTCTCTTCATGAGAAAAACATTAAACCCTGCTATAAAAGATGAAAAGAACTTCTTATGTCAGCAAAACTATTTAGCTTTCATCAAAAAATGAACTTCCAAAAAAGAAAGAACAGGTGGTGATGAAAAACTGCTTGAAACAAAAGGAAAAAGGAATAACTGGCCTCTAAGTGAGAAGGACTAAAACCCAGAAAATCCCCACACTAGATAGAGATGAAGGCTAAGGCTGGAAGTGATACCTGCTCCTCACGTGGATGAGAGTGCTGAGCCTGAACTACGATCATCCTATTCTCAAATACTGACAACCTGCAAAAATTAAAGGTGAATTCTGAATCATTCCAGAAATAATATCCAAAAACAGCCAGATCTGTGTAAAAATGATAGTGACAATAAAGATACCGAGAAAAGCTAGAAAGAGTTTTCAATAGAGTAGCACAGCAAAGAATTAAAAGAGAATGAGGGAAAAAAAGAAGTAGTAAATCATCTTGGGCTTTTCTTTAGTTTTCTCTTTTCCCCACTGTTTATTTATTCATTCACACATGCACTAAAACTAAATCCCAACCTTAAAGCATTTTTACCTAGGGAGTTGTCCCTTTGAAGACTTGTTCAGAAAATTCATTCCTCAATAACAAAAAGAATACCGTGAAAATAACTTTAATTTCTAACTGTAGTAGCAGTCACAGACAGAAAGGGTTAAATTTTAAAAATTAACAATTGCAAACCATGTCTATGAGGCTTTTTCATACTCATACATAATAATGATAAAAAACATCAATACAAAGTACCATACATATTAACTGTTACAGAAAAATGAGTCAATGACTATGGAAAATATTAGGCTTCTTGGCACTATGGAAGTATTACTTCATTTCATATTATTGAGTGATCTTCACCACAGAATTATATTCTACCTATAACAACGATTTGACAAGCATACATGATTTTCAAAAACATTTCAAGTTAACAAGTCAAAGCTATAATATATAATCCCAAACTTGTTGGACAATTTAAAAAATCTCAAGATCCATGTGTTAAATAAGATACAAATTTGACAGGAAAGCATTACTAACAAACTTATTAATAGCATCTTGAAATTCTGTTAATCGGACTGTTCTCAACTCGATAATGTCAAATGCCACGATCCAAAAGATAAGATCTTAAAGTTAAAAGTTTCTCAATCTTTCTTGGCTTCCAATTATAATTCTATGAAACCGTTAATAGTCGCAGCTTACTACTCACAAAAAAGGAGCATATCAAGATTCAAGAAGCCTAAACTCTCTTCCCCACGCTCACCCTACTTCTATAACCAGAACTACTTTCTCCTTCAGATGTTCCAAAGTTCACAAGGCTCTAGATAAAAATCTCTTAACACTGAAAGAAGGGCTAAGTGTTAAGATTAACTTAAAGGACTTCTAAGATAAATCAGGAAACTAATAACAGGATGTTAAACAAACCTACTACAAACACATGGCCTATAAACCCACTCATTCTTAATGGAAAACCCATTAGCTAACCCCAACAATAAAGTGACATAGTAACTAGTTAATGAAATAGAAAGTAGGGATCAATTGCTACCATAGACAAAATGTGGTAAAAATTAAAATGGTATTTCCAATCTAAAATTGCAGTTAACTCACCAGATGGTTCAGATTTTTACAACTTCAATCATCCCAAAATGAAAAGACCTTAAATACATGGATGACAGTGTAGTTTCTATTTTTATCCATGTAAGTGGGAGGGCAGATCATTTTGCCATCCTCCAAAGAGTCCACATTTAATTCATAAAATTAGATAGAAAGAGATTAATCAGTTCCTTAAGAGTAACACTTGTTAATGTTTTAAAAAACTGGCTGCGTTTGTAACAAAAATGTTTTACCAAAGTGAAAGGTCAAAATTTAAGAGAAAATAAGTGCTCAGAGACAAAGGCAGTTGTCAATGATACAGGGAAAAAAAAAAAAAAACCTTAAAAAGAGAAATAAAGATACTAACAAATGAAATAAAAGAGAAGGAAAGAACTTTATATATTATATATATCATTGATATATAACAATGAAAACAAAGAGTCTGGATTCCATAAAAGAAAAGCTAAAAGAAAAGCAATAATATCCTTTTCTACTCTGTTTTATCTGTACTGACGGTCTAGATAGAAAAATAACATTTAAATCAAGCACTAAACGCCTATAAAGAGGTTACTTAGCACATAAGTATTTTCTGATATCATTAGCAACAGGTGGCAAATTGAAATTTTAACAAAAAATAAGACAATAATAAATATAATATATACTCAATTTGTCAATAGTGACCATATCTATACTTGGTTTGATTTTCATTCATCATTACAGATGAGTAGAAGGACAAGTAGAAAAATCAATCAGGAGAAGTTTCAGTAACAAACTGCATGAGTCATATTAGAACACATTAAGAACAACTTCCTGTAATATGAATGTTTGAGCAGTGAAACTCACTTAAAACAGCACTAACAAAACAGAGGATCAATAATTCAAATTCAAATTTTACAAAGACAGGAAGCTATCACTTCTAACTAGTATTAAAGGAAGTGGTACGTTGAAAAGCTAAAATCTGAATTACAAGAAGATGCATAACTTCCTTCTTCCAGGAGATGGCACAGTAGGGGAAAAAAAAAGAAGGAAGAAAAAGACACATACACACACACACACACACACACACACACACACTCGCGCGCACAACTGTGGGGGGAGGGAGAAGCATGCACACATGTGGCTGAACACTCCTGCACCAATGTAAAGAAAAAAGAGCCTGAAGCAGACGAACAGATGCACAGAAACTGATACATACCTATTCTAAAAGGTTATCATACCTATTCCAGGTATTAAAGAATTGACTAGTGTCAAAACGCTTGCTAACCATTTATTTGTGTCTGCCAAAAACTTGCCATGTAAGACTAGAATCATTTAGCATACATCATTAATTTAACTTTATATAACTTCAAATTTTATAGATAAGTAAAGCTGTCAATCACAACTCATTTTTGAGGATGTGGCACGTAAAAACTTTTATATCACCTTTTGGACAGACAACCTATATTTATACCCAAAAGACTGTTTAAAGAAATATAATTTTTCATGAACCCAAAAGCTAATTTTATACTATGAAAAGCTCTCCAGATAAATTACCTTTAAAAAAATAACATGAAAACAATTATTACACATTTGTCCAAAATCTGAGTTATCTGAAAATATAATGCCACAAAAAAGCATTAACAATAGCAATTATAGTCATGTACATTTATTAGCAATAGCCATTATAGTCATGTACATTTTGCTTACTTCACAAAATTGTAATTTGACATGGTTACACTGCCTTGGAAATCTTTCTTCCAAGGATTCCATTCATAAATGTGCTTGTAAAGAAGCAGCAGCTGAAGCAATATAAAATACATTAAGAAAATACCTCAATGTTTCTTTCTTGAAGTAACCCAAGGAATTGTTAATAAACCCAATAAATGAAAGTAAACTTATTTTTAAAAAAAATACACGGACACACACAAAACACAAACGATAATAAAACCTAATTAAAAACCGGATGTCTTCCTTCTGAATAAGACATATTTTTTAAAAATCATGATGGCTGCATTTAGGACCTATAATCCAATTTAAAAAAGTAGATTTAATTATATTTAAACATTAAATACCTTTACCCTTAGAATAAAACACTACTGAAATTAAAATTTTACTTGTAAGAAAAACAGAAAGCTCACCAAATGAGACTTGCTGCTGATTAGACAGAGATGAAAGGAAAAAGGTCTTAGTTTACAAAGTGTCAATCACTGGTATAAACCAAATTTACATCCTGTTTATGAGGTTTCCAATTAATGAATGTATGCTTTGTCAAATTCATCTCTTTTACATCTATCTTCCTAACAACATCATATACTTCTCTGACCTTGAACACCTGGCTTCTTGGAGTTTTATTCCCATTGTAGCCCATATCGATTCCATTACTGGGAGAGGATGGACCAATTCGAAAGACATGACAAAATATCCTCACAATCCTTAAAAGGCTCTTCATTTGAGCATCATAATTACTAGATATGCTGAAAATAAAAATTAAAATATGAACAGATTAGATGGAATAAAACAAATTACATCTTAAAATACTGATTTTAAAACATTTTCATTACATTTACCATCTGTTTCATAATTTAACGAGTAAAATTTCTTTCCTGCCATGATATGGGATGGAATGTTTTGTTTACCAGGAAGTTAGCAAATGTACATTATTTGGATTGCATGTGGATGATTTATTTACTTTTAAGTAACTAGAATATAACCAATGATCAAAGCATAAAATATGAAGAAAATCACCAGTATAGAACAGTATATTTATAAATTAAACTAATTCTTTAGAACTCTGAGAACATTTCACTGAGAACCAATAGTAGGAATGTTGATTATGATCTTAGGCCAACCCACAACTGAATTGTAGAGGCTGAACTCTACTATTCTATCCATAACCCCATTTTCCCTAACTCATCCCAGAATAGTAACCAATTGTTCACATACAGAACATGTACAAATTGAATAATCTTAAAGTTACTATCTGTATCAGGGTGGTTCTCCATATTATGGGTTGTCTTATGACTGTATATAAATAAGGGAAATACATCCTACTATGAAAAAGACTGATCCAATTAATACTAAACCGTATTAAATATAATATAAACTTTCTTTGACTAATCAAAAAGCCCTTCAAAATCCCAGTGCCTGGGGATTGTTCATCATCATCATGAATATCAATCATTACTCTTCCACAGAGAAACTGTAGGAGTTAGGGTAAATGTGTATTGAATCTAATGATAGATCTTAAAAAAAACTTGTTGTTGTTTTTCAGGGGTGGTTTTATTTTGAAACCTCCAACATCAGTTATCTTGTATTACAATGGTTACACAAAAGCAGAGTAAAGAGTTGCAATGACATTTGGGCAGAATGATATGACTGCCTTTGCATAAGTTTAATCATCAAAGCTTACTCTATCTTCCTCAGTTCATTAAAATCTTCCTCTATGGTATTTTTAGGTATCCTCTAACACGAAAAACAATAATGATTAGTTATGTGGAAATAGCAAATGCCTATTGTAAGTATTCAGATTTGATAAGTGAAAAATCAGAGAGTATTTTCTATTCTGGTGACAACTGAACCAAAATTTCCTGACATTTTTACTTCAACATTCATGTTGTTTTCTCATTCTAAAAATTATTAAATTGTTAAAAACAATACATAAAAACTAGCTATCAGTTACAAGTGTTAGTAAAATACAATAGCTATTGCTATCCATACTGTATTTGACTGGGATAGCTACAACACATTAGCAAAACTTTTTCTTTGTTTTACTAACTTTGAATCAAATGTGTATAGAATCATTAGTTTAACTCACACTGATTTTTACATATTTGCCTTTACAAAGTTGTTTTTAATTCTATATCATAAGATTGTTGAGACTGACAAAAGAGAAATGCAGTATGGTTGAAACTATTTCCTTCTTTTATTGTGTTGCAGCTATTGGAAAAGTTAACTCCAATGACTCTCAAATTCTTCTATGAGAAAGATGTGAATTTAATTTTCCTCTGTGAAATTACCATATATATAAATATTTGTTTTAAGTACCTGATTTAGGGAACTTCATGAGTTACCTTAAGGTAAGAAGTATTCTCTTATACAATGGAGTCTGAACATCATCAATTATTAATATAGTCTAATAACAGTCTAATATAAGATTATTAGACTATATTAATATTACTTTACCCAGTTTAAACTTCTTCCAATTAAGTCACTGATCTAAAAAATGTCATTTTTCACTTTCCAACCAGTGAAATATCTCTTTCATATTATACGAAAAGATCATAAAATCCAAACTTCATCACAAACTGCTCCAGCTCATCACAAAATGATAATTTCTTCCCAAGCCACCAGGTCTCAAAATAAAAGTTTAAAAATTAGTTTCCTAATTCAAAGCCCTGTCAATGTACTTACCTTTGTTAATATAAGATTATACTTTCATTCAGTATCTTACTTAGCAAATAGCTGTGAATTCTCTTTTCATTTGCACATTGGTAACTATCTTTACCTTCAATCATAAATATATAGAAAGCAAGATGACTCACTTATTTAGTGAAACACAACACTATGTGCAAAAGGGCCCTCAGTAAATATTTATTATCTTCAGCAAATATTCCTAGAATCACTTAGACAAAAAGGCTAACCATTTTTCCGAAAGTATGCTAAATAACACCTCAATTGCCGCTAATTAATATGTATTTGAATTATTTTCTTAACTAAAATATCTATTAAAATAAGTGGCCAAAATTACATCACATTGTGGGTTAAGAAACATAAAATGATTGACAAATGAACAAAAGGAAGACAACCTGCAAAAGTACCATTAAACTAAATTGGCAGGGGGGAATGATTTGTATTTGAGGTCCTCTTAACAATCTACTTCGGTAGCTGTGAGATAACAGAAAAATATATATGTTTTCTGCCCCCAGCCCTTTTCCTGGCACAGAGCTCCTAAAAACCCTGTAATTTCTGAAGTGATAAGTGCACTAGGAGCACCTTCTGTTCTCATATTGGGTCTCTGACCCTGGTTCCTGACACAGAGCTCCTAAATCCCTTGGAATTTCCTGGGTGATAGCAGTAGCTTTTATTCTAATGAGGCAACTCTTAGTGGGCTTTTGGATGGGGGCTGGTCACCAGAAAGACCAAGCAATGATTAGAGACTTGGAATTTTCAGCCTTATCCCTCATTACCCAGAGAAGGGCTAGAAATGGAGTTAATGATCAACACACCCATGTGATGAAACCTCCATATAAAAAACAAAAATATGGGGGGTTCAGGGAGCTTCCAAGTTGACGAACACATCCACAAACAGGGAGAGTGACATTCCCCAACTCTATGGGGACAGAAGCTCCTGTACTATGGACCCTCTCAGACCTCATCCTATGTATCTATTCATCTGGTTGTTCATCAATATCCTTTATCATATTCTTTAAAAAACTGGTAAACAAAATTAAGTGTTTCCCTGAATTCTGTGACCTGCTCTAGGAAATAACTGAATCCAAAGGGGAGGAGGTCATGAAAACCTCTGATCTGTAGTCAGGTAACAAAAGTTGTGGGTAATCTGGGGATCCACTAATTCCAAGTGGCATCTGTGGTGGGGGACAGTCTCCTAGAACTGAGCCCTTAACCTGTGGGATCTAATGCCATCTCTAGGCAGAATTGAGGTAACTGTAGGACACCCGGCTGGTGTTAAAGGATTGCTTGGTGTGGGGAATAAAAACTCCCACCTCTGGTTTCCAAAGTGTTGTGGGTGTGGTAGTAGTGTGAGAGTAAATGAATGTGGATGTGGTAGTAGTGTGAGAGTAAAGGAGAAACGCAGCAGGAAGACTAGGTTTTGCCAAGATGGTACCAATACAGTAAATTCTAACACAATACTAATAACCAATACTGGTTACCAATCCCAACAAAGAGATGTTTACAGACCAAATTGGCCATAATAACATACTCTATAAGACATATGAAAGGTATCATTGTAAATGGTGAGGCAGTAAGTCTAGCAAGGTAATTTTAAAACTTGTTCTGGCATGGATCCCTCTTTCCTACCCTGTTTCTCCTGTACCACTAATATCGCTGTCATTTTTAAGAGCTAAATTGGAGCCCAGGATCTGCTCTTTATCAATTAGTAAGGATGTAAATCCTGGTTCTTCTAGCCTAGCAAATCACTGAACTTCAATTTTCTTATATATAAAATGGAGATAATATCTAAATCACAAAGTCACTGTGAGGTTTAAAGGAAATAATGTATCTGAATGTTCTTTAGCTTATTAGAACCTGCTTAAGTACGTATTAAAGGTGAACTTAAAATAAAAACAGAGAAACATAAATGCTTTCTGATTATTAGGAAGAGCAGAAAATAGGGCAGAGATTTAAGTAGAAAAAAGTTTTCTAATGTAGGAAAACAGGTTAAGGTATTATGAGGAATTTAAAAAAGAACCATCATTATCACCAGCATCATCATCATCTCTACTACATGCCAGACATAATGGTTGGCACTAGGCTTACAGAACCTTATCATTTCATTCTTACAACAATTCATTAAGATATTTACTATCATTTTCCAAGAAGGAAATAAAATCCTGACTAGACTGTAAATTAAGTGTAGGGTGAGATCTTGTCTGTTTTACTCACTGTTATCTAGCAGATGGCCTAGTGGATAGCAGGCACTCAAAAATATGTATTGGATAGATGGATGGATGATGAAAGGAAACTCCGAAAAGTTACTTGCTGGGGTCACACAGTAAATGGTGATGTCTGGATTAAATCTGAGTCTAGCTGACTCCAGAGCCCATGCTTTTTACTCAGTATGTCTTAGAAAGTCCTCATCATATAAATGGATTAACAGAAATGGCTAATAAAAGGAGAGCATTATGTAAAGCTGGAATTCAATGAACCTTATAGACAAAGTTTAAAGTAGCCTCAAAAGTAGAAAGAGAATAATAGAAAAATTAGCAAATGGCATACTGAGTAGGACTGCTGAAGAAAGACTTAACAGCTAAAAAGACACAAGAAAGTAATCTTGGACCATGAAGTGTAAGGGGCCTTCTAAGCAAACAGTACAGAGTGTGATTCTGGTCTGAAGTATATGAAAAGTACGAAGGAAGACAGGAATAAAGGGCTAACATAATGGACTTGACAGCTGATTTACAGAAGCAGCATACAGTTGGGAGGAACAAAGTCCAGTTCCACATACATAGGTGAGAGAAGACCACGACCTATTCTAATACTGTCAATGTATTAAAAGTTGACATGAAAAGAAAACTATTGGGTTAGCCAAAAATTTCATTTGGGTTTTTCCAGCTTACGGAAAAATCCAAACGAACTTTTTGGCAAACCCAATCAAAGGAAGAAAGCATCCATAACAGAAGTAGGCCAAATTTAAGCTAAGAAATAACACATTAACCATTTTTAAATGGCTGTTTACTCCTAACTGGGGTGACTAACCACATACAAACAAGCGGAGGTACAGGAAAATATATAAAGGCACTAACTTCATGGACTTAGTGATGAGCCATTAAAAGCACAGATTTGCAAAAAAACAAAGAACTGAACTGAGCGGGACAGTTCAGGGAGAAAACTTTATAAAGAAGCATGAGGGTATAATACTGCAAGGCTGAACAGTAGCCTATACCCAGTTTTGTAAATTACTGATCAAGATTCCTAAACTACGTTCTTGATTCTTTTTTATGAACATTTTACTTACATGACTAGTCTAAGCAATCATTTTCTAAAATTCTAGACACATAAGTCCAAATCCACTTAAGTAAGTCTCTATTTTTAGTCTCTTTAGACAGGCTAAAGTCTCCTCAGGAATAACTGATTGCCCTGATCCTTTAAAACAAAACAAACAGTGATAACTCAACAAATGTTTAGAACATCTTAACACTGACAAAAGACATCAACAAAATAATCAACAAAATACACTATTCCCAGAAAAGCCTAAAAAGTGACGAAGCTGACAGATATTGCTGCCTACCGATTTGCTTATATTGTGAAACACTTACCTCAGCAACTTATGACCATTTGTTGTGGCAACTTCAGCAAGGCTTGTTAGAATCTTTAAATACTGGTTCTCACTTTGCTGAGATAAATGCTCCAGAACTTGCCGTAACTAATTTTTTTACAAATAAAAAAATGTGATTACATAATAATCCACTAAACTTTGTCAAGAAATTAAGTACCTATTAGTTTAGTAATCATCCCAAAGCTCAATTAGCTGAAACCAAGTCCTTTACAGTTATTTGGTCTTGCATAAAATCAAAAGCTTATAGAGAGATAAGATGACATACAGTATTTGTTCAAAATCACCCAGTGAAAAAGTATAAACAGAGAGAACAGAAATCACCAAGTTTATTTATGGAAAATTAATTCCAAACTTCTAAAAATGTAAGAAAAAAACTCTGTAATTATTCAAAGAGTAGAACTATTAACAAATACAGAGCTCAGTAAACTAGTGATTACTAATTGTAACATGATATTCCTCCTTAGATTCTTTTCCTCTACCTATGGGAAATATTCTAATTATCTTAAGGAGAGATCAAAGGCACAGAGGACAGAAGACTCATAGCGCCAAATATTAGCATAAAGTTTATTAATTCTTATATAATTCATACTTACCCTATAATGCAGATAAGCCAATTCAAATTACTTAAATATTTATAATAATAAAATCAATAAACACATTTGTAAGATGCCATATACACCAAACATGAACAAAGCTTGTTCAGGGGCTTCCCTGGTGGTGCAGTGGTTAAGAATCCTCCTGCCAGGGGCACTGGTTCAAGCCCTGGTCCATGAAGATCCCACATGCCACGGAGCAACTAAGCCCGTGTGCCGCAACTACTGAACCTGAGCTCTAGAGCCCGTGAGCCACAACTACTGAGCCTGCATGCCACAACTACTGAAGCCCACATGCCTAGAGCTTGTGGTCCACAACAAGAGAAGCCACCACAATGAGAAGCCTGTGCACCATACCAAAGAGTAGCCCCCGCTCGTCACAACTAGAGAAAGCCCACATGCAGCAACGAAGACCCAATGCAGCCAAAAATAAATAAATTAATTAAAAAAAAAAAAAAAGCTTGTTCATTTAATAGCTACCAGCACAATTACATTACCATGTTTTCTCGGAGATCTTCATTCTGTGTCATTTGAATAATTGTCTGGAAAAGCCTAGGGTGATACTGAATTAATACTTCACAAGTCTCTCCATATCCACCCTAAAAACAAGATTTAAAATTATCTAGGTTTAAAAACAAAACTCCTAAAGGAAAACATTTCTTCTATATATAAGTCTGACACCAAACATGTGGGATTTCCACACCAACCAATTCTCCAATTCTCTGTGGATACCGATTGGGTGTCCAATTTAATTCAATTATCATGCTAACTGCCTAGAGTTAGGGCAGACCACACAGTAGGGTTCCGTCCCACAAGAGTGCCCCCCACTTCAAAAGCCAATCACAAGTCCAGGTCACCCATACTTCTGACTAACCAGCTGTACGTAAGGAACTCCCTCGACCTCCTCCTCAGGTTTGATAATTTGCTAGAACAGCTCACAGAACTCAGGGAAACACTTTATTTACCATTACCTGTTTATTATAAAGGCTACAACTCAGGAACAGGCAAATGGAAAAGATGCATAGGGTAAAGTGTGTGGGAAGGGGCACAGAGCTTCCATGCCCTCACTGGGCATGCCACCCTCCCAGCACTTTGATGTGTTCACCAACCCAGAAGCTCTCTGAGAACCACACTGTTTAGGGTTTTTATGAAAGTTCCATTACACAGGCCTGAATGACTAAACTCAGTCTCTAGCCCCTGACTCCTCCCCGGGGGTGGGGGAGGAAATTGCCTTCTAATTACATGGTTGGCTCACCTGTCAACCAGCCCTGTTCCTGAAGCTACCTAGGGCCTTTCAGCCACCGCTCATCTCATTAATATACAAAAAGACATGCTTATCACTCTGGAGATTCCAAGGGTCTTAGAAGCTCTTGTGTTAGGAACTGGGATAAAGACCAATATATATTTCTTATACTATCACAGTTCCTTTTAAAGATCATATTCTTAACAGAATAAAAATCTTTGCACCCATCCTCTCATTTGAGGAAAAAAAGTGATCTTGTCGGTTTCTCTTACAAAGTAAGGGACTAAGAATATACGTGAACAGCGTACCTGCACACATAAATCCAAAGGGCTTACTCCATTTTTATCCGGCAGATATTTGGCTCCTCGCAACAGAAGAATCTGTGCTGTGTCTCTCTGACCATGACTGTACAGAAACAATGTTTAAACATATAATCTTTTTAATTTTAAGTCTTTCTCTATAAATTATGGACAGTTAGCATCAATCAACAGAGGATTAATAATCTTAAAAAATTGAGACGAAGATCTGAACTACAACCTCAACCGTTAGAAAAACTTCCCAACGTTAAGTCATACTTTTTACAATGTAGATAAGAAACTGGCCTACTGAATCTTAGAATTGAACTTGGGACACATTACCTACAATAAATCATAATATTTTGGGATAAGTTGCTGGTACTCAGGCTTATGCTTTATTTTTTTCTTCCAATCTTTTCCTTCTCAACTCTAGCCTGACCACCTCCCTACACATACGTCCAAGTCTCCAGACTTCTTAGTCCAAAAGAACCTCAATACTCAAAACAAAAGTACATTTTATGACACTTTAATATGTGGTAAAAAAATAAAAACAAAGGAAGGAGAAAAGACAAATATCAAAATGAGTAAATGGGGGGGATTCATTAGCCAAAAATACTAACTAACTGCCAACCTTCATTTTATCCACCCACTCAGTTTGGCTTCTGCTGACAGCTATTCAATCTGACATGGAATGAACAACTCTCATCCACATGCCCCATTCTCTCTAATTGTTCTTTCAAGTAGGTTTAACAACCACTCTTTAAGCTAGGAGGAAGCTGCTTTGGGGGTAATAATAACTAGACTCTACATTTCGTTATTAAATGAGCTAATCTGATCCTAGACAGACAATAAATAATAAATTTATAATGCAGGGACATTAAAGTTTAAAGCTAATTTTACAAAATGCCCAAGGAAGTCATACAGTTTGGAAGAGTATCTCATCAAAGAATTTTATTTTGTAAATTGATACAGCCACTATGGAGAACAGTATGGAGGTTCCTTAAAAAACTAAAAATAGAACTACCACAGCAATCCCACTACTGGGCATATACCTAGAGAAAACCATAATGCAAAACGACACATGCACCCCAATGTTCATTGCAGCACTATTTACAATAGCCAGGACATGGAAGCAACCTAAATGTCCATCAACAGAAGAATGGATAAAGAAGATGTGGTATGTATATACAATGGAATATTACTCAGCCATAAAAAGGAATGAAATTGGGTCATTTGCAGAGACGTGGATGGACCTAGAGACTGACATACAGAGTGAAGTAAGTCAGAAAGAAAAACAAATATCGTATATTAACGCATATATGTGGAATCTAGAGAAATGGTGTAGATGATCTTATTTGCAAAGCAGAAATAGAGACACAGACATAGAGAACAAACGTATGGACACCAAGGGGGGGAAGCAGGGAGGTGGGATGAATTGGGAGATTGGGATTGACATAATACACTATTGATACTGTGTATAAAATAGATAACTAATGAGAACCTACTGTATAGCTCAGGGAACTCTACTCAATGCTCTGTGGTGACCTACATGGGAAGGAAATCCAAAAAAGAGGGGATATATGTACACGTATAGCTGATTCATTTTGCTATACAGTAGAAACTAACACAACGTTGTAAAGCAAATATATTCCAGTAAAAATTAATTTAAGAAAAAGAATTTTATTTTGTAGATGAAAAAAATTACTATTCAAGCACAAGTGAAACTAGAACTCAGATCTCTGGTCTTCTAGACCAATACTCTTCCCACAGTACCATTACCTAAAAAGGTATGTTATTTCACAAAGACTACACAGATTCCTCAGAAACTTAAAACAAACAAAAACAACCTATTCTTTCTTTTCCACAAAATGACGCTGCATAAAGTATAATTGGACTTAATTTAAAAAAACAGGATCATACTAGGAAGCTGGTGGCAGGCATTAGGTATATCACTCTCTTGATACTTTACTGTAATACTGATTACCTTCCTTAATACAAATATCGACAGACGAAAACTAACTTAAGAACAATATCTAATTTACTCCAGAAAAAGCAGAAAATCAAGAAAGCAAGTACATCAGCAATCCCTCCAAAAGCAACAGTAACTAATTTTACTAGTCTACATTAAGAAAATTCTTCATCAATCATCATTTGTCATTTGTCAGCTGGGCATGCTGGCCAACACATTATATATTACAGCTAATAGGAATTACTTTATAATTAACACTGTTCTATTCTGTATAATACCTAAGTGAAAAGAAACTAACCTGAGCTTAATTTATTTAAGGAGTCAGTGATTTCTTTCCGAGGACCCAAGGTTCTGAGAAACCCAGATTTGCAAAGCTATTCTGCTCAACTTTAATGACATTTCTTTTACAGTTATTATCTGTGTTAGATGTGCTTAATCTTTCCAACTAAACTATAAACTTCTTGACAATACCCTTGTTCTATAACACCAAGCATGGCTTATAACATGTACTCAATATACTTGTTGAGTTGAGGGCTTTAATTTTAGATACCATTCACCTGACAAGTAAGCATTAAATAAGGTACTAAGCTACACAAAAATAACAAAAAGACCCGAATCGTTATTTAGGATTAATTTTGTACCACATATAGCAACAAGAATAATTAATATCAAGAAAAAAATACCACTATGACATCTTTAGAAAGCTGGAGTAATTTCTAAAACTACATTAAAATCTCATCTGTGAACAGGTGGCATTTCATTTCAAAAGTAAATTAAAAGAAATGATTGCTAATAATATATAAAATCTGCATAACTTCATTAGGGGCTCAAGTGCCCCATGTGTAATATTGCAAAAGGTAAAGATTATCCTGTTACAGACTGCTCAAAGTGTCGCATGAAAGACTTTTCAGTTCAAATAACTGCAAAAATTTGCTCAATGAATAAGTGTTCTTTACAATTGAACTTATTTTTTTTATATTGATTGAGATAATACTCCCTTCAAGGAAATGCCAGTGTATTTTCTGGAAACTAAGAAGTTGGCAAAGATTTAACTAATAAGAAACGTGTAGTGCTTCTAAAGCACTTAGAACTGATTTCTCAAGCACTTTCAAGTCTCCTAACTTCAGGCTTTGCAGTGATACAATTTGAAAATTTGGCTAACAGTGCATATGTACTATATATATAACAACATTTTTTGGAGCTGCTTATGAAACAAAGAGGCCATATTTTCTAATGGTCCTTTTCTATTCTAAAAGTTTGCAATTTTGAATCTATGGACTGTTTCACGTGGCTACTTCGTGAGTTTCCTAATTGAAAGGAGTTGCTTAGCAGTAGCTGCAAACTATGTTCAGAATCTTACCTGTTTCTCACTTTATTACAGACCTCCAAAATTCCATAAAAATCTCACTAATTTACTGTATCTTTATAACCCCAGCTAAACCTTGCTTTCCTTTACAGAATAAAAGTTTTCTGCAGATACAGAAAATATTTGAAAATCATTATACATCCAAACCTTTATTTGAGGAACCCAGTTAAGGGAATGGGAAGTATTATGACGAATATAAAACCAATCTAATCATTTAAGGACCTGAAGCATTTGCAGATACCACATAAAAGTCCTGAAAACAAAGGCACCTGAATGGGCGGGGGGGGGGGGGGGGGGGGGTCAATATATGTGTGCCTATAGTCCACATGAAAGAAAGCTAGTGAATTAGAATGTCTTGTACAAAATACCTAGAGAGGAAAAGTGGCTGGGAAATAGTTCCTGTCATAATTTTAGGTCAAAATCAATCTGAAATGACTCACTCACAGAAGCATTACTTTATTAAATAGTGCTCAGAATTAGAACAGAATACAAAGGAAAAAAGAAAAGGCCTGCCTGTATGATGGGATAAGAGTCAAATTTCTTAGAAAACCATGCATTGCAATGAAATTGAAAGAGGACAATACAACTTTGCGCTCACTGGGTGTGGAAAAGTGTACTAGAGCTTACTGAGCACCTACCAACTACTAAGTATAAAATCCTCTGCAGGATGCTTTATATAAGCCACCTCATTTAATTATCACTGTAGTCCCACGAGGCAGATATCAGCATTTCCACTTTACAAAGAAACAAAGCTTCAGAGGTCAAGAAACTTGACTAAAGTTGCATAGCTTTGGGGATGGGATTTGAACCCTGCCTCCCATATATTTCAATACAGTTTCAATTTAAAGAAACAGTTTTAGCAGTTAATCACTGAATTAGACATATGACATATCTAGTAACATCCCTCAACAATAAAAATTTACATTAAGTTCAGCTTTATATCTTAGAGCCCTGTAACTTGTCTGCAGGATCAACTTGTTCTATTTCTCACATTCCTTTCCCTTTCATTTATCAGAGACAATACATTGGGAATAATTTATAATTTTTAATGTATACCTCTATCTAGATATCATGAATATAATTAGAAGTCTGCCTATAAAATGAACCATGTTCCATATTTATCATCCTGCAACAATGAAGAATTTATATTCTAGTTTCAATTTTAATCATATTTGCTTAGCCATCTCCGTTCAAAGAGAGCTAATGTTTGCTAGATAAAAACTTAATGATGGCTATACAGTACTAGCAGAAAGTACTTCTAAAAAATTCTTTTACCATAACCCTATGCTCAGACTAACTATACAAATATCACAGTTATGTGAACACTAATATATACCTATATTTTACCAGTATACATGGCATTATTTTATATATTTTTATATATTTTTCAAAAACGTAACTATAGTGATTCACTCATTCAAAAACATTTACTAAGCATCTAAGCACAAAGCACTATACTACACATGGAATATAAAGTGATGAATAAAACAAAATTCTTGCTTTCATTGGGCTTTCAGTCTAGCAGGGGAGACACACTATAAACAAGTACATAAACACTATAAAGTACAAAGTGCTACAAAAGAAATGATCATGATACTGTGATAGGAAATATGGGGAGAGGCCTACCTAGATTGATCAGGAATTCTTTCCTAAAAAGTAACAGTGAAGCACTGACATGGAGGCAGCCACATAAAAACCCTACGGAAGAAGGTTTCAGGCAAAATAAATAGAACATAGAAAAGCCTGCTGGAAAGAGTCTGATGTATTGGGGGAACTCAAAGAGAACCAACGTGGCCGAAGCACAGTGAGCTAAGCAGGGTCAGACCATGCAGGTCACATGGAAGAAGGCAGAGTTTGGATTTCATTGGAAATGCAACAAAGAGGCACTGAAAAGTTTAAAAACAAGGTTTAAGCACAAAGTGACAACAGCCGGTTCATTTTTTAGAAGGTCACTTTGGCTTCTGAGGAAAGAACAGAAGGGAGGGAAAGAACAGAGGAATCTGGAAGACCAGTTAAGAGACTACTGCAGTATTCTAGACAAGAAGTAAAAAATTTAAGGTGGTTTAGTGAGGTGGAGAGCAGTAATGAGATTCAGAATGTATTCAGAAAGTGGAATTTACAGAACTTACTAATATATTCCAAGTTGAGGGTCAGAGAGAGAGACAGAAATAAAAAATAATGACCTAGTTTCTGGTTTACACAACTGAGAAGATAAGGGTTCCAATGACTGAGATGAGAAAAACTGGAGGAAAGGTTTGAAAAGGAAATCAGAAGCTATATTTTGGACATGCTAATATCTGAGATTCCATGAGACTTGCAAGTGATGATGTATATCAGGTAGATGGACATTCAAATCTGAAGCTTCAAAGAAACGTCTGATCTAAAGATAACCCCTCAAGATAGGATATGATTTCAGGGAATCAAACAATGATATTATTCATAAATTCAGGACACTAAAAAAGTAATTTGTGTTCTAGCCAAGCAATCAAATTGTAAGTATAACATAAGAAAAAGCCTGGATTCAGGTAAGATCGAGAAGTCTAGAGGTCCAAAAGTCCTTGTATTGTAATTCAAGGCTGTTCAATGATGATTTGAATCAGTCAGACCAAAGCAACATCAGAGACCCTAGAGAAAAGCTAAACGAGAAGAAAAGCAGATCTTTCATTTTAAACAAAGCTCCAGGGAATTCCCTGGCAGTCCAGTGGTTAGGACTCAGCACTTTTCAATGTCAGGGCCCAGGTTTGACCCCTGGTCGGGGAACTAAAATCCCACAAGCCACATGGTGAGGCCAAAAAAAATAATAAAAATTAAACATAAAACAAGGGCTTCCCTGGTGGCGCAGTGGTTGAGAGTCCGCCTGCCAATGCAGGGGACACGGGTTCATGCCCCGGTCCGGGAGGATCCCGTGTGCCGCGGAGCGGCGGGGCCCATGAACCATGGCCGCTGAGCCTGTGCGTCCAGAGCCTGTGCTCCGCAACGGGAGAGGCCACAACAGTGAGAGGCCCGCATATGGCAAAAAAAAAAAAAAAAAACATAAAACAAAGCTCCAGTAAAATGACATAAAACAGGAAAAAGGATAAGAAAAGAGGAGCTTTCTGGAGAGCTTTATATCTAAAATAGAGCCTAAATAAATACTACAATTCCTGTAATCTAAACCAAAAAGAAAAATCAAGTGAACTGCTCCTAATTGCAACTAAATTTACATAACATATTATGGGGGGGGGGCCGGGTATGTGTACAATTATTACACTGTTAGCTCCTTAAGGACTGGGGTTTATTTATTACTGTATCACTAATGCCTATAATAATGCATGGCACACAGTGAATGCTAACTAAATGCTTATTACATGAATGAATCAATGAACAAAACATATGCTTTAGGAAAATGAACCAGAAAAAAAGAAAATGAATCAGGAAAGAGTATTAAAAACAACTTAATGCATAACTCAATATCTAACAAGAATGATTCAAGAAACTTTTTAAAGTTACAAATACAGAGAAAGCAAAGACATGGCTCTGAACTAAGGCATACTTTAATAGCTTATCCCATTGGAACTAACTTGATAAAGAAAACTATGAAAGTTACTGGATTATTGGTATGTCTTTTTTATTACTAAGTAATTCTAAAATCTAAGTAATCAAGTAAATCAAAAGCTCCCACTTACAATATATAAAAACACTGGCAATATAAAACACTTTTCATCATGCAGTTAAGTAACAGAACCATAATGCTATATACTTCATCTTAAAAGGGAGCATAGTATTTCTAGGAAAGGAGGAGTTTTAGAAAATACACACAAATGTTTGTGTTTGGAAATATAGCAGATTCAACATTCTTTAATGAGAGCATCTGGCAATATAAATTATCATACCTGCAAGCAAAGTACAATGGAGTGGCTCCTGATACATTCGGCCTGTTAATATCAGCACCACTGTCTAGCAAGCATTGCACTGTCTGGGGGAAAAAGAAACAAAAGTAAAGCCAGAGAAGTTGAACAAAGACACAGTTATCACAATTTTAGTACATATAAGGAAAGTTCTCACCACAACCTGAAGCTTTAAAAAAGAAAGAATAGGAACATGCCAATTATGACGGCTGAACAAATTCCACTTTTTGGTAAGCTCTGAGCCTCAGACGCTACACAGTATATGTGGAATTATCAATGTAATGTAAATTGTGTTAACCTGGGAAGGTTCCAGAAAACCACTGACATGTGTAGTAGCTACCAAAGGACTTGAAATGTGGCTAGTACAACTGAGAAACAGAATTTTAAATTTTATTTTATTATAATTAAGTTTAAATAGCCACATGTGGCAGCACTGGACAGTGCTGCTCTAGATTTCTGAATTTCATTACAAACCAGAGTTTTTTGCCTCTAAAAACAAAAAGTTGGTACCAGAGCTCTTTCTCAAAATTCAAAGAGGATAATTATTAAAGTACAAAATATTAAAAAGCTAAGAAGTCCTTTTGCTACTGACAGTCACCAATACTGACTTAGTTTCTCTGATTGTCCCCTAAGCTCTACTTCTGCAATCATTTGATGTGTACTAAGGGAAAATAAGTTAATATAAAATTTTAAAAATAAATATCTTATGATTTGGGCTTCCCTGGTGGCGCAGTGGTTGAGAGTCTGCCTGCCGATGTGGGGGACGCGTGTTTGTGCCCCAGTCCGGGAGGATCCCACGTGCCGCAGAGCGGCTGGGCCCGTGAGCTATGGCCGCTGAGCCTGGGCGTCCGGAGCCTGTGCTCCGCAACAGGAGAGGCCACAACAGTGAGAGGCCCGCGTACCACAAAAAAAAAAAAAAAAAATCTGATGATTAGGAATACGGCAAGGCTTGCCTGAAAAACCTTAAAAAAGAGAATCTTTTCTGGTTTTAATTCCTATGATCTTCATTTTAGTTTCTCCTGCAAAAAGGAAGACAAGATGTAAAAACTTAAATGTTTTTGGAATTAGACTGTTTAATAATTACTTCTGGATTGAACACACATGTTCATCTTTATTGCTGCTCTAAAACCTAGTACATTGTCAGCAAAATATTAAGACTACAAACTCGAAGGAAGAACAGCAAAGAATACAACACATACTAGATAAGTCAGAAGTTTTAGGAAAATGGCAAGCAAGTGAAAGAAGAGTAACTGACTTAGCAGATCAAAGAAAGCTGAAGTCTAAGTGTCTGCAAATGCAGATTCCAACAAGAAACCACCAAATTCTCACTACCGAACACACACACGCAACACAGGAATTGGAAGTAACAGGTATCTTGGAAGACAGGGATAGTTATATAGAGCTAAGACAGGAGAAGTAGTTGAAAACCTAACAGCTGGGCCCTCCCCCAGGACCCTTCCTCCCCATCCCATACAGTTAGCCACTATCCCTCCCTATCTGTCTTGGAAGTAGGGAGGTTTATTATCTGGACAAAGTGAACAGTGAGGCTCTGGACTGGCAGACAAGAAATACAGGGAAGAGCAGGGATGAGCAGCCATGCTGAAAACAACTAATTAAGTGAAAACCTCCAGCCCCCACGCTCCACTAGGCTCCCAGAAATCCAGTAGCCAGGCTTAAAAGCTTAAGCAGGAGGAGACTGAAGGTTTCCTCTCTGGAAAGTGGCACCAGAGAAGAGTCTGACTGATACTGGCATTACAGACACCAGTGAAACAGCCCAGTTGGCCACAAGGGGACATTCAGCAATGCTGGGAGACTTTTTTGATTTTCATTACTGGAGAAGGGAGGGTCCAGTTGGCAGCTAGTGGGTAGAGGCCAGGGTACGTCTAAACATCTGACAATCTACATACAGGCCCCACAACAAAGAATGTTCAGGCCCCAAATATCAATAGGGCCAAGATTAAAAAACCTTGACGTACAGTGAGACCAGTCAACAAACCCAGCTCATGTACACAATGCTTTCAGCCCCATTTCAGTGCCTCACCACTATACATGAATGGACAGACAATGTTTAAGACACAACTGAAGCAGGCCTCTAACCTGAAAAACAAACAGAAAAAGGAAGTAAGAAAAATAAAGACAATAAAGGGAACCAAAAAACAGCAACAAAAATTAGAAAAGTAACTGATACCCTCAGAGAGAAAAGAAAAAATACTATCCATGGGACAAAAACAAGATGCTGGGGGAAAAATATTCAGAGAATAAGATATCAAAAATATGATGGAAGAAATAAAAATTCAATAGAAGTTAGAAATACAATGTTGAAAAACTCTACAAGAAACAAAAAGACGAAGAAAACAGGAAAAATGAGAAAACTAGTAGATCAATCCAGGGAGTCATTGTAGAGATTGAGAATAAAGAAAATGAAGGAGGTGGGAGACCAAAACGAAGTAATCAAGAAATAATACCAAAAAATTTCCCAGAACTGAAGGACACAAGTTGCCAGATTGAAAAGGCTCACCAGTGTCCAGGCTAATAAATTAAAAGACCTTCAACAAGGCACATCAAAGTGAAATTTCATAATACTGGGGATATAAGATTCCAGAGATAAACAGAATTCAGATTGACATTAAACTTTTAAACAGCAACACTGAAATTTAAAAGGTGAAATGCCCTCAAAATTGTAAGGTGAATGACTTCCAATGTAGAATTCTATAGCCAGCCACACTATCATTCAAATACATGCTTTTAAATAAGAAATAGGCTTAGCTATGTAAGATTTCCAAAAAAATTACCTCCAACGCACCTTTTCTCAAGAAGCTACTGGAGGATATCCTCCTCCAAACAAGGGAATACATCAAAATAGAAGATGTGGAATCTAGAATACTGAAGATCAAACACAGGAGATATCAAGAAATTCCCAGGTTTAGAGAAAAACAATGGAGTGACATTATCTAATGAATTTGTCTTTGAAGAAAACAGTACTGAAAAAGATTCTGTGGGAGCATATAGGAAGAACTACTGATTCACCAAAAAAAAAAAAAAACCTGAGCTAAGCTAATAGTCACCCTAGTAGAAAATTTTATTATAGTTCACTACTTGACTCAGCAGTAAACAATATTTACCTAACTGTATATGCAACTAATATTGTCTCATTTAAATTTATGATATAATTAATTTTAGAAATGGGGCGACAGGGCATGGGAAGAGGATTTAAATGAGTTAAACCCTCACTCACCATAACAAGAAAAGATTCAGTGATATCTAAAAGTCATAAATTGAGAAAGAGCAGTAGAAGCATATTATGTGGAAATAGATACCAGAAGAAAAGCTAAAAGAGCTGAAAATTGCCGCCTAGTGATTGTGAATTGACAAAGAAGGGTGATTTAAAGGACTATAGTTTTTTATTACAAAGATTTTGATAAAAATATTTTAAGATATAGTATTCATGTATTATTACTATTTGAATTTACTTCTATCTCACGAGGAATTTGAAAATCTATGTAATAGAAACATTGTTACATAAAACTTTATTATCAGCTATATAATTCTTAAACTGTGGACAAGCGGTCAAGTACTGCTCTCAAAAATATAAGAAAATAAGCATTTAGGTTATTATAAGGCAAGGCCCACTTGAGCCTTTTGATCATGGCTTTGCCCTTTTTGATATCTGACCTAGAAGTTGTGTGTATGTGGTCCAAATCAGAAGTGAGATGGATAGCAGCAATAATTTTCACTGACTGTTACAGAAATTATATAGACAATAAGCCATCTCTCCAAAAGGCTCAGGAGAGATAAAAGCAATTATATCAAAAATACATATTAATATTCAATTAAAACCCAGCAATCCAGAGAGAAGCCGAAATAAAGTAATTATTAACAAAACATACTATGCATTCATAAAAATTATATAATTGTTAAAAGTATATAATGATATAATAGTATGAATAACCTTAGCATGTGCCTGGATACTGTGCTAATAAGCATTTATCATTTCATTTACTGCATCCTGATGGAAGTTGATATCCTTCTCTGCACTTTCACAAGTAGGAAACTGAATCTCAAAGAGGTCAAGTAATGCGCACCCCAACACACAAATAAACAGGGGAGCGGGGATTAAAACCTAAGCCCATGGTCATAACCACTAAGCAATTTACCAAAAAACAGAAATTCTAAATTCAGAATACTAAATAGTATTCTGGCTAATTTGGCATATCTTCATAAGCTACATTAATCACAGATGATCTACTAATTCCCTACTAAATAACTATTTGAGAGTCAAGCTCAAGAGCCTAGACAGTTATTTCCGTTCAGTTTTTAAATAATGCCATTTCTAAATTCATATACTTTTTACAGTATTTCTGTATTTTTATTTATACTGTAGAGCTAACAGTAAAACAAATTAGCCATTAAACTAACACTAGACTAACATATTCCTCTACAAAGTGGTAAGACAAACTTCAGGCAAATCATAGCAAGACAGCATGATTTGTTTTAGCAAATTTCTCACCCCAAAACTCCTACACACAAATACTTCTGTGTCATATGTTTCTATCATACCCTTGTACACAGGAAATATCCTATGAATACATTAAAAATTCTGTTCTTAACAGAGAAAAACTTGATTAATAAAGTGGAAAAGCTCATTCCAGCATTTTCTTTTACGTTCATAAATCTGCTTTTCTGTTTTAACAAAATTATCTCAATTAAGATCCTCAAAATATACAACTATTAAAAGAAACACATATTTTAAAAAAGCTTTCAATAGCTCACTTGTAGATAAAATGTTGCCTGAAGTCAAAGAGGGAGAAAAACCCATTTCCCTCAGAGTAAGAAGAAAAAAAATACATAAAGGGATTTGAATGTAAAAAGTAAAAAAAATTGCCTTGCAGCACTGACATGAGTGAAAAGTCATCAATCTTTGTGATTTAAAAAAAATGTATGCAGATTTCTTTTTGTAAAATCTCTGAAACAGGAGGAGTAAGGATAACACAGAATTCAATTATTGATTAAATAGCATAATAAAAAAAGCAAGAAAGTCACATAACTTAAGAGTTTCGTTTTTTTTTTAAATTTCCAATCTATGTAAATGAAGGGCAAAATAACTTTGAAACTAGGAGAATTCAGGTGGAGGAAACTATTAAATTAAAAACGTAAAAGCCCTTGAAGAAACAATACTGCTTGAAGATTTTAAATTATACAGAAGCATAAGGCAAAACAAAATCAAAGAGAATAAATTCTGGATTCAACCACTACAATCCCTAAGGAGTCTCAAAAGCAGAAATTTTCAGCAATAAACAAACCAGATACAATCTTCTATAAGAATCAGCACTATCAACATACGCTTCACTTAAAGGTACAAAAGAAAAAAATTACAAACATTTACAAACGGAAAGAAAATGGCAGAAAAAACTGCTTGGAATGATACTGCATTTGACTAGCCCATTCCGTTTTTCAACAAAAATTTCAATGTTGGTATGTGCTAGTAGTATGTGCTAGATGTTAGAGTCACAGCAATGAACAAAATGGACAAACATCTGCCTTCATGAAGCTTACATTCTAGTGGAAAAGGAAAACAAAGGGACGTGAGAAATAAAATATGTAGTATGCTAGATGGTGACTAGTGCTATCCAGAAAAACTGATAGGATTCTCTATGACAGATTTGGATTCAATTTGTTTTAGCAAATTTCTCACCCCTAAACCCCTACACACAAGTACTTCAGTGAAAACTGCATTGTGTCTGTTTAACAGACTATAAGCCATGAAGTCCAAAATAAACCACAGTAATTTACAACGGTCATAAGTTCCCCTGTTTTCAAACTTTTATGGCTTCTCATTTACTTGCAAAAATTAAGCTCAGCAGCTTACAATTTAGTAAATGTAAACATGTAAAAGTATACTAACAAATATCTGTGACTGAGAGCTGATTACCTGTATCTTTCAAGTTAATATAACATAATTTTAAGAAGTACACTGAACTAAAATCATTTTATGTGTGTAATATTGATCACCAAAATATGTTTTTAAAATAATTCAGACCTTCAAATTCCCTGTCCAACCCTCTCCCCCTTAAAAAACAAAAACACATTATTATCCTATTCCTAGATAATCTACAAGGGGAGTCTTCCCCCTTACAGAGTAAGGAAGAGCTGGGAAGGAATACTGAAAGAAAAGCATGGAAAGGCGATTTTCACATAGGCGTCAAGAAATCCTCAAGAAAAAACACACTTTCAACACACGTCATGACCTTTCAAATGATAAAACAACATCCTGAGTGGAAAACTAATGTGCAAAGCTAATGTCTGGGTCAATCTCAAAAGTCATTTAATTGAAGGCAGTGACTAACCAAGACCACCTGTACCCAATACACTGATAAGTTACAAAGCAAGAAATCCAAGGCAGCTCTACTTTATCAATGTCAACTCTCTGAACGACACTGACCAAAGTAGAAAGGAATATTCAATATTAAACCATAAGTAAAAACCAATATTAAACCATACAACATAAGTTGTATCCTCATTTACTAAAACAATGATAGCCAAACAACAAAAAAAGCATCTTTCATCTCTTATTAAAAGTAATTCTGGGGCTTCCCTGGTGGCGTAGTGGTTGAGAGTCCACCTGCCGATGCAGGGGACGCGGGTTCGTGCCCCGGTACGGGAGGATCCTGCATGCCGCGGAGCGGCTGGGCCCGTGGGCCGTGGCCGCTGGGCCTGCGCTTCCGGAGCCTGTGCTCCACAATGGGAGAGGCCACAGCAATGAGAGGCCCACGTATGGCAAAAGAAAAAAAAAAAAAAGTAATTCTGATGACAGAACAGCAATGCACAAACAACTTATGCACTAAGAAAAATGGCCAACTCACAAGTCAGTGACTGGTGTTTATAGGTCTTCTCTAGAAACCTGTCCACCTAAGCCTATCAAGACTTTGAACCCTTATGTAATACCTAGCAAAAAAATCAATATTACCCAGTTGTGTTAGGAAAAAAAATCACAGTAATAGAATTTCCTATTATTTGCTCACATTTCTCAGAAGTGATGAAAGGAGAATTCTAACATTAGAATAAATAAAATTACTCTGAACCTAAAAACATATCCTGAAATGTTAAGTACATCTACCTTCGTGCTTCAAGGCTGAATCCAGTTAATGTTTTTGCAAAAGCTTTCAATTAAGTTTGCATGGCTGCCCTGTAATTCTCTGGATGAAAAGCTTGGAAGCTGGCTAAAGATATCAAGAGAGCTGACTGAACGTAGATGAGCACTGTTCCTTAACAAGCCTACAATTTCAGTTAAAAAAAAAAAAAATGCAGTCAGTTCTATCAAAGGTAATCTACTCTAAGCAGGGTTCAACTATCATTTCATATTGTTTGTGAACCATCATATTCAGTTATCTAAATTTAGCAATATAAAGTCTATTGTGATAAAAATAAAATTTCCTTAAGTGAACTGAAATTAGTTCAAGAACTAATCCTGCTGTGTACTTTAACTAATAGAAATTGAGATTGAACCGTTTGACAGTTCTCTAGAGTTTCTAAGTCCAAGTTATTCCAGGAAAACAGTAATCAACCATTTGTGGCAATTCAACACATCAATACATCTTAAAGACCTAATGACAAAGAAAAAAATTACCAAAAAGTAAGTTCAATTTATGGCCAAAAGAAAATGGAGTCAATTATACCTATGTAGAATAATATTAGGTTTTACTACACTTTCTAAAAATGAGATTAAAAATCAAACAACACATTAGGCCTAGCTTACTGCATAAGAGCAAATGAATGAAGAGTCCAGGTAGTGCTCTTTGTACTGTTCTTACAGAATCACATCATCAATATTAATAATGGTAGTAACAGTACCAATACTATCATTACTCTTTTTGGTTTTTTTTAAGATGTTGGGGGTAGGAGTTTATTAATTTATTTTATTTTTTGCTGTGCTGGGTCTTCGTTTCTGTGCGAGGGCTTTCTCTAGTTGTGGCAAGCGGGGGCCACTCTTCATCACGGTGCGCAGGCCTCTCACTATCGCGGCCTCTCTTGCTGCAGAGCACAGGCTCCAGACGCGCAGGCTCAGTAGTTGTGGCTCACGGGCCTAGTTGCTCCGCGGCATGTGGGATCCTCCCAGACCAGGGCTCGAACCCGTGTCCCCTGCATTAGCAGGCAGATTCTCAACCACTGCGCCACCAGGGAAGCCCCTATCATTACTCTTAAGTATCTTCCAAAATATTCACAACACTTTCCTTAATTGTGTAATCAGCAGATTATATCTTAAGAGGTAGATAAAGGCAGGGGAAGAAAAAGTTGTCAAAGACTATATAATAAGCCGAATGAATAACCAAATTCTCTAATTATTTTTTATTTTAAATCAATATCCAAAGACAAACCATAATTCTGGTATTGTATAGCTAGTAACAGCTGACCTAAGGAAATTTATAAAAAATTAAATTATTAAGGAGTTGATCATTTCTTTCATCTGATCATTTTAAAATAGGAATAGAAGTCGTTTAAAATCATAGTGCTATTATGTTACAAGAACAAAAATGGTCACGCTGCACTCTTCAACTGCCCAAATCACTTCCTTCCAACAAGATGATGAAAAGACCCTTATCTTGGTTTACCTCTAATTAAACAGATGCATGTATAGGAAATCATGGCAAAAATTACTTGATTTCTTAGTTATGACAAAATCAATCTTTCTTCCAAATCTTTTACCTGTAAAAAAGTCATGTAAATCTAAAAATTATTTGTCATCAAAGCAAGAATACGGTATTCAATTATAAATTCTACAAAGCTTTAGAGCTCTTAGCCAGTTGTTCAAAATCTTTTCGTGCATTCTTGAGATTTACCTTAAAATGAGATTAGAAAGTAAATTTCAGAGCATTTCTTTATCATATCATCCTCTTTTTTTTTTTTCGTATCATCCTCTTTAATTTGAAATGAGCTGATGTGCTTTTGAGAATATTTTTAAGGGAGTTTCTTTAAACTTTTACATTTAAAGTTTTACATTTCATTCTATAAAATATATATATAACCAATATATATAAATCTTGAAACCTATGTGCACTGGTATATGTCTACATGGACACAAGTTTTGAAGACCTTTTAATGAATTTATGCAAAAACTGACTACTTTGAGACAATGAAAAGGCCATTTTCATTTGCTGAAATCTGACAGAGCATTTTAGACTCTGTTCAACTTATGGAAAGATATACAAAGGGTTAAAAACAAAATCAATAACATCTACCCTGTAATAACATATCTCAGAGCTCTTAAATCATATCCAACTCAAGATAAAAGAATATTCTCATCCACTGAGATCTGAACATGTCCCAGAAATACATGAGTAATTATGACACACAGGTAATAATAGCACAACTATCAACACAGATTTTTAGGGGTATAATTCAGCCTGGAGGCTAGCAGATGGCCTAATTTTTCAGGATTCCTTTTTGCCCTATTGAAGGATTAAAGGTGCATACAATGAATTGGAAAATAGTGCTAAACATTCTCTTTGTATACGATCCTCACAGATAACTATAATGGGCCAACTATGACAGAAAGGAATCTCACTCACTAATACAATCAATCACAAGTCAACATGACTTTTTGTACTCTTCCTCCTGTATCATACCTGCAAATCTCACCCTGTGAAGCCCATCACCACAGTGAAGTCAGGCCCCCTATAAATCTTCTGAAAATACAATTCTTCAAAGGCATATGCTATGAGGACTATGAGGAATTCTCCCTTACTTTACCACGCCTGCTTTAGGTGGTAAACCATATGGAGCGTATTATACTTATACTAACTACTCTTCAATAACTTCAGAGGCAATTCTAAATTTTTAATGCACCCTGTAATGCACATGTTTTGAACCAAGGTTTTTTGCGTCATTCTTGTTTCTTCACTGGCTTAAGGCAGCTAAAATTAGCCTTTGTAGGTAATTCCTAATCTGAATTCCCGTTTTTTACTACACAAGTTCCCGGGCAACAAGTAGGTTTACAATCTTAGTAAATGACACGCCACTCGTTCGTTAACGGCAGGGAGTATTTCTATTAAAGCGGGTGCTTTTCTGTCCTGTAAGAGCTACCAGCAGGACTCTTTCTCTAACAGGCAGCAGTTGCTTACTGGGGCCAGTCAAGATTAGAACATTTCAGATGATTTTTTGTTTTCCACACAGAATACTTCTTAAATTTAGTAGTACTGACATAGAGAAAGTAAAAGGTAACGAAAAGGAATACTCCTTGAATACAAATGGGTTAGTTTTCAGATGATAAAAGACAAAAGAATAAAAACGAACATTGGTGTTCAGAAGAAATGCCAGGGAAGAAAAAAAGGAAAAAGCATATATCCTTCCTTTTATCCAACTCTTATTAAACATAAGACAATGTCAACCTTGAGCTCGCTATCTTAAAAGAAGTGCAGTATTCTATGAATTGAGGTCATACATAAAGCATCTAAATACGTAGGATCTGACATCCTGAACCTAGGTTAGGAAAAAAGTGTTTGCACGGGGCTTCCCTGGTGGCGCAGGGGTTGAGAGTCCGCCTGCCGATGCAGGGGACACAGGTTCATGTCCTGGTCCGGGAGGATCCCACATGCCGCGGAGTAGCTGGGCCCGTGAGCCATGGCTGCTGAGCCTGTGCGTCCGGAGCCTGTGCTCCGCCAACGGGAGAGGCCACAACAGTGAGAGGCCTGCGTACCACAAAAAAAAAGTGTTTGCAGAGACAGAAATCTAGATTCTACTAGGAATTCTCCCAACAAAAAGATAAGACTCAGTGTATACAAAAAAATAAATATAAACAAGCAAACTTCTGTATCTTTGTAGATGCTGGTGGTGTTTTTTGGTTTTCAATTGGTTTTTGTTGTTTAGTTAGTAAATACATAATATTCTATTATCCATAATGTTAAATGTGGGAAAAAAATGAAAGTAACCAGGATAGGAAAATACAAAAAGCAGAAATTCAATCTAAAATCTTAAGCTAACAATCTTTAAATAAAGCACCAGTCTTCTAATGAGAGAGAAAACTATTAGCAATTTTAAAAGCCAAGTGTTTATACATAGGGATAACAGGAAAGTACTGCCTAAAACAAATGCATGATTTTAGAAATCAAAAGTAAGGAAGAAACCAGCTGTGACTCTAGCACTTAAATCATATTCCAAGAGAGTAGAAAAATAATTAATCCAAGTTGAATTATTTAAGCAATGTCAGAGCTCACTTTCTTCACTAATTCCAAAACTTGAGGCTTAAGGGTAAAAATATGAAAATGGTAAAAAATATGAAAAAGTTATTTGATAAAACTGAGGACAAGAAACATTATAAACTGTTAAAATTATTATATGTGAACATACTACATTTAAAATTTAAAATATTCAGCTATTAGAATCTATGAATCAGAAATAAAAAAAAAGAATCTATGAATCAGAAATAAAATTGAAATCCAAATTACAAATACATTAAACATATTTAAAAACACTATTTTCTGTTCCTTTTATCCACATAGAATATATTAATCAGAAGACCACATGACACAGAAAATGTTATAAGATTTTGCTTCATGTTTCCAATTATACACAGTGGAAAACTTTTCATGAATTCAAAGTTTAAACAGATGCAACTTAATTTAAAGTCCTTGAGGCTTTATTTACCGTCTTGTGACCGTTCTGGCAGGCCACATGCAGCGCTGTCTGCCCCATCGCATCCTCAACATCGACATCACTGACGTGCTGTACAAGGTCATGGAGTAGTTCTGTCCGCCCATTCACAGCCAGCCAGTGTATCTGTGCAGCCATTTAGGTTACTTAACATTTGTGCAAGAGTGTTTCATATAAAAGCAGCAGATAAATAATGCAATTATTCATCAACTGTGAGCATGATACGCACACTAAATATTAAAATTTAAGCCAATATACTTTTTTCCTATATTTTTATATGGGGAAAAAATATGCATCAGGATGTAGGTTACACCACCATGTACTTCAAAATCAAGCATTTCATGGTTTCAAAGTAGTTAAAAATCCTAAACTTAGGATCACCAAATACTCTGCTTCTTAGATGACCATGGACTGTATGTATAGCTTATCTCTAGAGAAGAGGTACTGGATATTTTTCCTCCCCCAGAAACAAACATAAGTTAAAAAGTAATTAATATGACAGTAGGTGTCATATTCTTTACTTCCTATATTTTACACATAATGCATGTAACATATATAAATAACATATATGGGGAGGATTAAAAAAATATAAAACACCTGTAAGTCTACCCCACAAAGATAATCAATGTTAAAACTTTGGACTATGCTGTCCATGCATTTTTCATCTGACTTTTTTTCCATTAAAAAAATATATCATTAAACTTTTGTTTTAAAATGGTAACTCTGAAACCATGCATCAGCTCCTACTTCTTCCCCGAACATCACTGAAATGACAGTAAAGAGTACTTTTTCTTAAAGGACAGACCTATTAAGAAAAAGAAAAGGAGAGAATACAAGAGCAACACATTTTGCAAGCTGGAAGCTTTTGTCTGAATTGTCAGAACAAAGAGCTGAATCCTAAACCAGTAATAGAGCACCAAGAACGTAGATTCAGATCACAGAACTCCCAAAAGGCTCAAGGATAGGTAGTAACACTCTGCTGCACTTCTTGAAGTTACATATAACTTTTATATGCACTAGGAAACCAAAATATTTGTATGACTTGCTTTATCTCAGTATTCATTTTATTGACATGGTCAGGAACAGAACCTGCAGCATCTCTGAGGTATGCCTATAAATAAAAACCCAAAACAAAAGAAAGGCAAAGGAATCTCTGGGATGATGGTGAAGAGATATTCCAAATAACGCTGTAAAGCAGGCCTAGAAATCAACCAATCTCACTTAGAGAACAGCAGTCCCCATAACAGACTCCTTCAGAACTATTCAAGAAGGTGAAAGGTACTGAACACATGTTATGAGGATATTTACAAAGCTCAGGGAAGTCTAGTAATGAATTAACAACACGTATTTAGAAAACAAAAAAAAAAATGTTAAGGTTCAATAAATGAAGAAACAGAAATAAAAGACATACAGATTGGAAAGGAAAAGATAAAACTATCTCTATTTGCAGATGACATGACCGTCTATGTAGAAAATCCCAAGGCATCTACCAAAAACTCCTAGAACTAATAAGTGAGTTCAGCAAGGTCACAGGCTACATGATCAACACATAAAAGGCAACTGCATTTCCATGTACTATCAATGAACATGCAGAAATAAAAATTAAAAACAATGTCGCGGGACTTCCCTGGTGGTGGAGTGGTTAAGAATCCACCTGCCAATGCAGAGGACACAGGTTTGAGCCCTGGTGCTGGAAGATCCCACATGCCACGGAGCAACTAAGCACATGTGCCACAACTACTGAGCCTGCATGTCACAACTACTGAAGCCCGCATGCCTAGAGCCCGTGCTCCTCAACGAGAAGCCACTACAATGAGAAGCCCATGCACTGCAACAAGAGAAAGCCTGTGCACAGCAACGAAGACCCAACGCAGCCAAAAATAAATAAATAAAATAAATTTTTTTTAAATTAAAAAATATAAACGTCACTTACAATTGCTCCAAAGAAAATAAAATACCTAGCTATACACTTAAAACATGCACAAGATCTGTAAGCTGAATAATACAAAATTCTGATGAAAGAAATCAAAGACCTAAATAAACAGAGAGACATACTGTGTTTATAGATTGGAAGACTCAACATAGTAAAGATGTCAATCCTCCCCAAATTGATCTACAGGCTTAATGCAATTCCAATAAGAAATCTCAGCAAGGTTTTTTGTCATAGACAAGTTTATTCTAAAATGTATATGGATAGGCAAAGAACCAGAGTAGCTAACACAATCTTGACAAAGAAAAATAAAGTGGGAGTAATTACTCTACCTGATATTAAGACTTACTATATAGCTAGAGTAATCAAGACAGTGTGGTATTGGCAAAGGGACAGACAGATCACTGGAACAGAACTGAGGACCCAGAAATAACCCCATACAAATATGCCCAAAAGATTTTTGAGAGAGAGACAAAACCAATGTCATGCAGGAAGTATATAGCCTTTTCAACAAACAGTGCCAGGGTAACTAGACTCCATAGGTAAAAAAAATAAGCCTTGGCTTAAGCATCACAGACAAATGTTAGCTCAAAATAGATCACAGGTTTAGATGTAAAATTTAAAAGTATAAAACTTTTTGAAAAAGATAGGAGAAAATCTTCAGGATGTATATAGCTAGGCAAAGAGTTCCTAAACTTGATACCAAAAACACAATCCATAAATGGAAAAACTGATATACTGAACATCAAAAATTAAAACTTCCGTACTACAAAAGGCTCAGTTAAGAGTACTGTAAATCATCTATGCTTCAATTTAATAAATAAATAAATAATAAAAATAAATAAAAACATAAGTGATAGAAGAGTGATTTTGAAGGTGAAGGTGGGAAGCGCAAGGTGTCCTTGAGTAATCAGCTTGAGGAAGGAGCACACATATAAAGGCTGAAGACCTGGAAAGTGACCCCCTTAACTATCCATGCTACAGACCTTTGGAAGTCTTCATAAACCCCCAGCGGTATCTGAACACCAGTTAAGCTCACTGCTCCAATGTAGCATGCTCTCTTGCATCTCCAAGCCTTTGCCAACCTATTCCACAGAGCTAGAACCCCACTACCACTCCCAACCTCACAATCACCACTTACACTAGTCTAACTTCTGTTTGTCCCTTTGGCCTCAGCTCTTGTGATACTTCCCTGGGATGCCTCCTCCAATGCCATTGGTGAGGATGGGTCCCCTTATCTGACTTCTACAGCATCTCCATCACCTATGTTAACATTCATTACAATGTGTCACCATTGCCTGTTGACTATCCTGACTTCCTTGGAAGTTTGGGGAAGACAAGGACTGGGTCAGTCAAATTACTGCTCTAACCCCATACCAGTAAAGTGCCTAGCACATAATAGGTATCCAAGAAAATCCTGTTCAAAGAACAAATGAATGAAGAAACATGAGGAGCCCTTTGTGAGGGTGATCAGCCTACAAAGTATGCAGTCAACAGTTCTCTCCTTTTGTATGAAAAATCCTGGGGATCTTGACTCCCCACTGAAGGTTCTTCCATCTCAGGAGCCCTTGACTTTACTGCCCCACATGCTTGGTGGCCACTATTCAATTCTGCAGCACCACATTTCCACCATCCTAGCTAGCTTCCTTCAGCTGATGGGGTCAATGTGCCTGGCTGTTGAATTAATTCCATCATGTGACCTGGGACTAGGCAGGAACACACTTGGTGGCCAGAACTGTTTCTAAGAGAAGGAGGCACACCACACCAATCAGGGCCACAGGATAGAACACTGAGATTGGTCCCAGGCAGAAAAAGAGCTGAGACTGTTTTTATATAATAAGCCTTGTAGAATCATTTGACTCTTTAAATATATGCATGAATAATTTTTTAATAAAAATTTTATTTTTAAAAATTTTATATTCCACTTCCCTTAAAGTTCAGGAGTGAAGGGGGAAAATTAGCAGATAAAAACTTATGCGATTAAACAGACTATGTTAGTACTGAGCATCTTATCTTACCTATACTAGAGAGTGTCCTAAGGATAGAGCTATGTCAATTCCATAGTTTTATAACCCTCTGTGGTACCTACCATATCACTATAGCATTCTGTAGATATTTGGAATACAGTTTTCCTTTACAGAGTAAATGGTGTTATATTGTTACTATGTAACAAAAATGTAGATTATCACAGGAATTGTGAATTCCATATAATAATCATGATTGAACTTAATCTTTAACAAGTCATTCTCAGAATAACTCACATCTTAGGAAAGCTGTTTTGTTATGCCCCAGCTCCCTCCCTGCCCACTGAAAAAAAAAAATTTAATCAGAAAGGCCTTGAAAACTAGCATGGTATGTAAATACTCAATATTCTTCTTTATTCACAAATTAAAGGACTCAAAATTTACAAAAACTACCAAAGGAAGGTTAAAAAAAAAAAAGTTCAGCTTTATTGAGGTATAATTGACAAAACTGTAAGACATTTAAAGTATACATCACAATGATCTGATATACATTGTGAAAGGATTTCCACTATCCATTTAATTAAAATCTCCATCACGTCACATACAGGAAGGTAAAATTTAACAAAATTTATTTCTGTCACAATGTCAAAACAATTTCTCAGTAATCACATAATTCTATTTTATCTCTACTTCTAAATCAAATATGCTCCATTAAATGACAATATGATTAAAATTTTTGGATTTCAGCAATCTCTTCAGAAATATCCCACACCACCCTCCCTACAATATCTATGTGGATCAAAAAAATATAATCATATTTTTGAAAAGAAAGTGACATGGCAAAAAGGATAAAAATACTAGTTTAAGTAAGATATAACAAGTCTGAAAGGATACAGGCTAAAATATTAACAGTGATTATCTCTGAGTGCAGGGAGTACAGGTGAGTGATCATTCCCTTAGTTACCTTTTATCTCCTTTCCTTTTTTTTTATTCATTCCTTTCCTTTTTTAAAACTAAAATGAGTTATAAAAACATAGCCATCCAAATTTTCCTACCATGTATATATTAAAAGAATTTAAAAGGACATAATGAAAAACAGCTGTCCTATAATGAACTCATAACACACCTCAGTGGAGATGCTCCTACAAACTCCCTTGAAAGTCAGTGACAAAAGCTAGGGGATCAAGACTTCAAAATAAATGAAAGGTCATAAAGTTAAAAAATAAGGGGAAAGGAGAAAAATGGTGAACCTTAACTTCTCTTAATAAATATAGCTGAGAACTGTGTCTCAATCATACTGTATCTTCCCAATTACCACAAAGAGGAACTGCACAAATACTTGTACTACATTTTGCATACTATCACCTTCAAATATTATTTTCTAAAAAGTATTTTTAAAATCGCAGATAAAAATTCTTAGCACTTACTGCTGTAAGGCCTTCATTATTACAAATGTTGACATCAGCATTGTATTCTAATAATTTACTCATGCATTTCTTCTGCCTGAAAAGAAAGAGACAGTTACAGATAACTGGTACTAGAAAAATAAGCAAATGACAATTATTTTACTGAAACAGTAACTATACTCAACATTAATTAATGGCAAATATCAACTTCCATCTGCAATATTTAAATAAGTACTGTAACATCTGAAACAAAACACAAAATTTTTTCTATGACTCAAAGATAATAGGATAAAGAAAAGGCACAATGAGGTTTTCATGCCATTGGGACAAATTCATCATTCAAAATGCTGAGAAATTTCTAGAGTTGACAGAATATTTGGAATAGTAATCTTCATTAGAAATGTCAGACAATATAAGTCTAATGGAAGGGGAATGGACAGAGTAAAATGATGTCTCAATGTTGTATCCTACATTCTTGATTGCAAAATATTTAAAATACTAAGATGAGTTATAAAAACCACAAAATTAATAAAATGCCTATCTATTCATCCCCCTACCTACTTCACTTTTTTTTCAATTTATTTTACTGTGGTAAAATACACATAACATAAATTTATCATCTGAACCATTTTTAAGTGTACAGTTCAGTGATATTAAGTATATTCATATTGTTGTGCAACCATCACCACCATCCATCTCAAGAACTCTTTTCAGCTTGCAAAGCTGAAATTCTATATCCATTAAACAATAACTCCCCATTCCCTCTCCTGCTAGCCCCTGGCAACCAGTATTCTACTTTCTGTATCTATGATTTGGGTTTATCTAAGTACCTCATAAAAGTGGAATCATACAGTTTGTCTTTCTGTGATTGGCTTATTTCACTTAGTATAATGTCCTCAAGGCTCATCCATGTTGTAGCATCTGTAGCATCAGAATTTCTTTCCTTTTTAAGGCTGAATAATATTCCACTGTATGTATATACCACATTTTGCTTATCCATTCATCTGTCAATGGACACATAGGTTCCTTTTGTTTTAGCTATTATGAATCATACTGCTATGAGCTCAAGTATACAAATATTTCTGCAAGACCCTGTGACAAATTTTGGGGTGTTATATACCCAGAAGTGGGACTGTTGGATCATATGGTAATTTTTTTTTTTTTTTTTTTTGGCCACGCCATGTAGCTTGTGTGATTCTAGCTCCCTGACCAAGGGATTGAACCTGGGCCTTCAGCAGTGAAAGCGAGGAATCCCAACCACTGTACAGCCCAGGAATTTCCCATATGATAATCCTATTTTTTATTTTTTGAGGAAGCACCAAACTAGTTTTCAGAGCATCTGTACCATTTTCCTTTCCCACCAACAGAGCACAAGGGTCCCAATTTCTCCACATCCTCATCAACACTTGTCATTCTGTCAACACTGTTTTTCTGATAGCCATACTAATGAGTGTGAGTTGGTATCTCACTGTAGTTTTAATTTGCATTTCCCTGATTAGGGGTATTGAGCATCTTTTCATGTTCTTATTGGCCACCTATATATCTTTTTTTTACAGTACGCGGGCCTCTCACTGTTGTGGCCTCTCTCACCGCGGAGCACAGGCTCCGGACGCTCAGGCTCAGCAGCCATGGCTCACGGGCCCAGCAGCTCCGCGGCATGTGGGATCTTCCCGGACCGGGGCACGAACCCGTGTCCCCTGCATCAGCAGGCGGACTCTCAACCACTGCGCCACCAGGGAAGCCCCCTATGTATCTTATTTGGAGACATGTCTACAAAAGTCCTTTGCCGCCTTTTGAACTGCCTACCACTTCATTTTGGTCACAATGTTTCCTCCTAGCCTGAGCCATTCCTAGTCACTCTTCAGTATTTATCTCAATTTCCCCTTCATTAAATAATTAAATGAAAATTCATGCTTTGGAAACAAAGTGATACACACACTATATATATATATATATATAAATAAATTAAAAAATATGCTTTTTATGTATATACTTAACTATGCTCAGTATTGAATTAAGGAAATATGATTTAATCCATGGCATGAAAAAGTTTATGATCTAGTTGAGTAAATGATATATATATATATATATATATATATACACACACACACATAAAAAATATAAAATAGGGTATGTGTAATAGCATATTATGTATAATGTTACACAATATTGTATATATAGTATTAATATGAGTATTGAGATACCATGATTTATGGGAAAAACATATATTTGGTTTTAATCCACACTTTTTGGGTCACAGCTCCCAGACCCTTTGAATTTCCTAAGCAGTTAAGGGCAATGGCCCTCATTTCCTGAAAACATTTCAGGGAAGGTGAATTTTGGGTCCCACCCAAGGGTGGGGGTTGGTTGCCAGGAGAACCATATGACTACAGGGTACTTTCAGTCCCACCCTGATTTCCAGGGAGGGGAGAGCACCTGGAGGTTGAATCAACTGCTAGTGGCCAATGATTTAAGTCAATCATGACTATGTAATGAAGCCTGCATAAAGACCCAAAAGGAGAGCTTTTTGTCCCTTTCAGGGAGAGCTTCCCGGATGGGAATCAAAATGTTTCTCCCTGTGACCATGCCAGGACCTTCTTTGTTCAGGACCTCACCCTGTGTATCTGTCTCTTCATTTGGCTATTGATTCGTATCCTTTAATACCCTTTTATAATAATCAGTAATCTAGTGAGTAAACAAACATTTTCCTGAGTTCTGTGAGCCATTCTAGCAAATTAATTGAACCCAAGAAAGGGATCGTGGGAACCTCTGATTTATAGCCAGTCAGTCAAAAGTACTGATAACAACCTGGACTTTCGACTGGAATCCTGAGTTGGAGGGGGTTGTCGGAACCTCCAATTTGTAGCCAGTCAGTCAGAAGCACCACTTGTGACTGAGCTTGCAAATGGCATCTGAAGTAGAGAGTGGTCTTATAGGATTGAGCCCTTTACCTACAGAATCTGCTTCTACCTGAAGGTACATAGAGTTAGAATTGAGCTGACTTCTAGGACACTCTGTTGGCATCCGAGAATTGCTTGTTGTTATGGGGAAGCGTACACACACACACACACACACACACACACACACACACACACACAGTGGAACTGGGTCCAGGAACCCTTTGCAAATATGCTATATATATATATGACATACAAAGAATATACATAATACATGTAATATATATAACTATTTACTCAGATAATAAATATCTTTGTGCCATGGATTATATCATATTTCTTTAATCAACTCAGTACTAAGCATAACTAACTGATTACTAATTAGTAAATCTTATAATCAATAGTTAAAATTTTTATTAACTGAATAAACCTTTTAAAAGAGAACAAATTACTTTCCTTGCTTTGATTTTTTATATCTAAAATGAGATTAAATGTCATTTAAAATCAGCTTTATAATCAAAGAAATGGAAGAAAACAAAGCTCTGAGTAAACGTTTAAGTTCAAAAGTTTACAAAGTGGGCTTCCCTGGTGGCGCAGTGGTTGGGAGTCCGCCTGCCGATGCGGGGGACACGGGTTCGTGCCCCAGTCCGGGAGGATCCCGCGTGCCACGGAGCGGCTGGGCCCGTGGGCCATGGCCGCTGGGCCTGCGCGACCGGAGCCTGTGCTCCACAGCGGGAGAGGCCGCGGCGGTGAGAGGCCCACGTACCGCAAAAAAAAAAAAAAAGTTTACAAAGTTCCTTCATCTAACACATTGTTATGAAAACCTTAGAAAATAAATCTTCAATAACGTGAGGCAACAGACCAGAAAGTCTTATTAAAATTAATATTGCATTGTTTAAATTATGTGTGTGTGTCTGTGTGTGTGTGTCTGCACCCATATTGCTGGATTTCTAAAATCTATTCAGAAGCCTGTTGTGGACCACTGGCATATTGTCAAAATAAACACTTAGGTGGGACTGTACCAGGGAAAAAAGCTCTAAAGAAGTGTTTAGGGTAGAGATTGTTGAAGAAAAGCAGCAATCCATAATCCCCATCCCAAAAATGAACTGCAAAACTACGGGGCAATATAAGAGAACTATATCTTTTTTCTTACTTAATAATCATTATTGCTATTTTCCAGAACCCTGAGTAAATCAAAAAGACCAACTAAGTGCACACCAATTTTGCTTAGAATGGAGCTAAAATGTTAACTAACACATGAGTTCTGCTCTTTATGAGCTCACAATCTAGCCCAAAAAATAAAGAAAAAATGTTTCTGGGACTTCCCCGGCAGTCCAGTGGTTAAGACTCCACACTTCCACTGCAGGAGGTGCGGGTTCAATCCCTGGTTGAAGAACTAAGATCCCACATCCCGGTGTGGTGCAGCAAAAAAATTTTTTAAAAAAGAAAAAAGAGGGCTTCCCTGGTGGCGCAGTGGTTGACAGTCCGCCTGCCGATGCAGGGGACACGTGTTCGTGCCCCGGTCTGGGAGGATCCCACATGCCGCAGAGTGGCTGGGCCCGTGAGCCATGGCCGCTGGACCTGCGCGTCCGGAGCCTGTGCTCCGTGGCGGGAGAGGCCACAGCGGTGAGAGGCCCGCGTACCGAAAAAAAAAAAAAAAAAGAAAAAAAAAAAAGAAAAAAGAAAAAATGTTTCAAATCTGACCAATATGCAACATAAGGATAGACAATAATTTTTAAGTCTTCCCTTTTTATATTCTCATACAATCATGAGCAATGCTGGATCCTACTGTACAGGAAACAACTATTTTCCTGCCCAGATACTGCAACAATTATAAGAAGTTTATGGTAACCCAAATGACACAGGGACTCAGTCATCCACGTGCTCGGAGGCAGCTTACTGGGTTTTCCACTGGAAAGGAGGGCAATTTAGTATTAATGCACTGATGGCTGAAGACAGAAACACTAAAGCAGGCCAAGACAAATACTCTGACAACAATAGATGAGGGGACAAAACAAAATCCCCCATAACCCAGATAGACCAGCAAAAGGGGTAGAATTCACCTATGACTTCTGCTTCAGTCTAGACAAATTTGAACTTATAGAGAAATTAGAGCCAAAGACTATTTCTGAAACCATCAAAAGCTACAGGAAGCAACAAGTAATCAAGTCACTTAATAAACATTTACTGAGCACCTCTGTGTTGTACAAGGCATTCATTCAATATATAAAAACCAAAATAGTTAAGTATGGAATATCAAAAGTAATCTTTATAGAAATAGAAAGGCATCCAAGTTAGATGTTATGTTAGGGTTATGGACTCTTCTTACTCCTTTTCTCTTCACTGATTTACCATATGAATTATGTAATAATATCTGTTATATTTCTTCATCTTTAAAATGTAATGGTCTCCAAATTCAATGTCTCACCAAAAAAAAAAAAAAAAGATAAATATGTGAGGTGATGGATATGTTAATTAACTAGATGACAAAAATCCTTTCACAATGTATAGATCAAATTCATCATGATGCACACTTTAAATGTATTATAATTTTATTTACCAATTATACCTCAACAAAGTTGGAAAAAAAAAAAAAGCAATGGTCTCCTAAATGACTAAGTCTCCTACTACAACAGCAGTAGACATTTTATCCCTGCTGTGCACCAATCTGTCCTTTCATTTACAGTTGTTGAGACACTGTACTAAGATATTTTTCTATATGTAACTTTTTCAGAGAGCTTTGTCACTATCCTACCAACATTTGGGATAATGTATCTAGACCTGAGATCAATTCAACAAGGGAATGAATGATTTAGTCTATGACCTTGGGTGTGACACCCTACAACATACCTAATGTGGCCAATTATTAGAAAAAACAATGGTTTAATCAACACATTACCTCTTGCAACAGTGGACAACTAAACTGGTTCACGTGCTAAGTCAGGAAATGGGACAGACCAGACAGGGTCAAAGGGCTATGCTTCTCCTCTGTCCAACTGAGACATCACTATGGTTCTAGTCTTTCTGGTTCCACTTTAATCCTTGTCTACAAAAATTTGGCCTCAGACTGAGGCAGTGGACAATTTTAGCCCCATATCCATCTCACTTAGGCAGCCACCTCAACTACCTAGAATTCCTGTTCAAAACAGTCAACAAAGATACTTCTAAGAGTAATCAAAAGAAGAGACATATAGGAATAGTCTTTCATAGAAAAGTTTTCCAGAATTCAAAAAATGTTTATAAATGTAAAGTTCCTCAAGCCCTGAATCAAAAACTACTTATTTTCATTTTAAACATAATTCCAACTATTTTAGTCTGGTTTCTCAGTCCAACAGAAAAATATTGTGGAGGCAGACACAGAGACATGACTATCTGAAATTCTTGACAAAGAAACTAGGTATAGGGACTTCCCTGGTGGCATGGTGGTTAAGAATCCGCCTGCCAATGCAGGGGACACGGGTTTGAGCCCTGGTCCGGGGAGATCCCACATGCCGCAGAGCAGCTAAGCCCTAGCACCACAACTACTGAGCCTGCGCTCTAGAGCCCGCGAGCCACAAGTACTGAAGCCCGCACGCCTAGAGCCCGTGATCTGCAACAAGAAGCCACCGCAATGAGAAGCCCACGCACCGCAACGAAGAGTAGCCCCACTCGCCGCAACTAGAGAAAGTCCGCGTGCAGCAACGAAGACCCAACGCAGCCAAAAATAAATAAATTTATTTAAAAAAAAAAAACTAAGTATAATGTATTTACTCTGTCTTTAATTGCATTAATAAAATTAACTAAACAATGTGGAAAATAAGCCATGGAGTTCAACAAGGCAAAAGACTACCAGGAAAAAGGACACTAAAACAAAGAGGTGAAAATTACGCTTTTCAGAAAATGTCATTATAATACTAGTAAAAATAAACTTTGACAAATATATCTTCAAGAAGAAAAATATTAGTAAACTTAATAAATTATTAAAATTATAGTTTAAAAGTGTAACAAAATAATCCAAGACCCTCTTCCCAAGGCAAATACTGGGCAAAAGAAAAAAAAAATTCCCAAATGAAGGTAGAGTACCTTGACTACTCTTAGTCATAACAATACAACTTAAGCTACTTAAGAAAAAATATTTACCCATTTCTAGCTGCCAAATGAAGGGGTGTACAGCCTGAAATATCTTGATAGTTAGGATTTGCTCCTTTCTTTAAAAGCAGAACCAAGCATTCCACCGATCCACAACTAAAACAATATTAAAAACAGTTCAGACACATTTAACAAACAGCCATAGTTGACATAGCTTAATTAAAAAACAAAAAGCCCTATTAAACACATTATTTTGGGGGTCCATATTGACCTACAATTTAACTCCTGTCACAAATAGTAAATATCCTCTACTTTCAAGATGGTACATTCTACTGCAAAAGCTATTAAGTATTTGAGAAGTTCATATAAAGTGAAATAAAGTATTAGCACATAAAAGAAACCATACAGTACTCTCAACTTTTGGCTTTCCAGAATCCAAATTTATATTGAAAAATCAATTTTATTTAGGTAGAGTAATCTCAACCTAAATCCTAAAGGGTGATGAGATATCAACAAATTGATTAGCTACACACTGGAATATTATGAATAAAAATCATTCCCACAGCTAAGTAAAAAATATAAAGCCAACAACTTCACATGCAATTAGCATATAAAATCTTATATTGGTGGGATAAAAGTAAAATTTTGGTGAATGTACCCTCTTAAGTATATCCAGGAAAGATAATCCCCGTGCCTAATCTCCTCTAATCTGATCTAGAGCAAGTTAAAACATCAGATATAAGACTTGAGTCCAATCCCAAGATTAACAATCTATCTAGTGAAAGAATGTAAGCATAGCACACTATGCCCTCGACAAAACAAAGAACCACTCAGCTGTCTGTTCTCATCTCTCTCCATAACTACTATGGAACACACTGATTCAAAGCTTACTGATCATTACTCTAGACCAAAATTTAATCCAAAATGTCTTAAGTCTTACTTTGCTGCAATGTGAAGCAAGCTTCTTTTCACACGTCCAAATGCATAATTGACATCAAACTTTGAATTTGATAGTAGTTCAGAAACAGACCTATGCCAAAAGAAAATTGAGTCAAGGTTAAAAAAAAAAGTTTTTAAAAACATAGTAACTCAAGTTAATAGCTGTTTAGTGTTACTCTTACCAATTATTCAAAAGGTTTTGTCCCACATCAGCCAAAAAACAAGGCACTACTCTCTAAGCGTAGCACAGCAGCCAGTGCAGCATCATCCAGAAACCAACTGCCCTCACCTATAAACTGGTGCTGAAGGGTTCCTCGTCTGCCGCTCTGACTATGTCACCTGCTCTGAGGACACCTAAGTTGGCTTCAGCTCCCACTAGATTCTTGAGAAGCAAAGAGAGTAGGACTGGCTGCTCCCCCTGCAGAAAGTTGAGCCTATCTATATTAATTTTGGTCAAATAAGAAAAATCAGACAAAAACATGCTTTAATTATATCAGACAGGAGTTCAAAGCAAAAAAATCATTTATATTTTAAACGTGTTTCAAAATACAGAGTCTCTTTACTTTCTCCTCATAATACCAAACTACCCAATGGCTAACCACAGCAGAGCTGTCTGTTACAGCTCTCTCATCACACAGCCAGACAACCACACCTCACGTGCGCCCTGGAAAAGAAGTGTCGACACTACCTCAATAGAAAGAACATTAAAGTAGTAGAATATTAGGGAATAACTTGTCCATCAGCCCTAACTTTGTGCTATAAAGATCAGTAGTGACCTCTAACAGAAACCATCATAATGTTTCTTTCACTGTCAGTGACCAAGCAAATACTTGTTTTAAGTTCTGACTATGCATTTAGAAAATTTCTTATCATAGAATTTTACAGTTGATACGAATCTTAGAAAATCTTGTTTCTTATTTCACAGACAGAAAATTATAATAGAGGTTAAATAACTTGCCGCAGGACAAAACCTATGTCCAAACTCTATGGTGTGTTTGTGTGTGTATGTGTGTACGCAACATTTAGGTAAATTTATATTCTTAAAAAATATAAATTTGTGGAAAAAACATATAAATTTGTAAATAGGCACTCACCTGTGTTGATCAGCCATAACCATTGGCATTAATGTATAAACAGCAGTTTCATTATCTAAGTGTTAAAAAAAAAAGAAAAGGAATTAATTTATCTCCTACTTTTTCCAAAGGGTGATACTTATGACTACTTCAGAGTTTTCTTAACTCTAAATAAAAAGCTAGGAGAAGAGGTGGAAGAAGATTATGGATAGTGAAAAACACCAGAGGTATTGCAAGATTTGCAATAATGCACAATGTTTCATCATACTTACAAGTACTTGGAGGAATGTTAAGTATATATGAATATCAAAGATAAATATGCTAAAATTATTTTAAAATATTACATATACATAGTATTTGCTCCTTGTCAATAACACAAGAAATTTTTATGAAACAGCATTAAAGTCTTATTTTTACTTACCTCACATTTTCATTTATTATCTTTTATAAATTCACAGAAATATGATCCAAAAGAAGTTAAAAGTCAATAACATCTATGATCTCATGCGATACTTATATAAATTTCAGATAGCGTTTGAATTTTTTTTTTTGATGTGGACCATTTTTAAAGTCTTTATTGAATTTGTTACAATATTGCTTCTGTTTTATGTTTTGGTTTTTCTGGCTACGAGGCATGTGGGATCCTAGCTCCCTGACCAGGGATCAAACCTGCATCCGCTTTGGAAGGCGAGGTCTTAACCACCGGACTGCCAGGAAAGTCCCTGAATTTACTTTTATGTATTACTAATGGTCATTCCTCAATTCAATGCATATTAGAGCTTTACGTTTTTTAATAAGTTACTTACAGAGAAGTAACACTGACAAGTCCCATTTAGCCCTTAAAAAGTTAATAGCAGTACTAAAATTTATGAGTAAAAGTTTGAGAAAAAGGATATTTGCATAGTATCAAAGTATTTCCCCCACAGTGAACTTACAGTGGAGAACCCAGCAGATTATCACCTTAATCATCTGATAAAGGGTAACATCACCAGAAATAATACCTATCAATATATTGTAGCCCTTGAGTTTCCACTGAGAAGGGCACATCACTTTTGTAGTATTCTTGCCAAAAATCTGTAACTTTAATCTACTCATGGGAAAACATCAGACAAACCCAAATTAAGGGGAATTCCACAAAATACCTGATCAGTCCTCTTAATCAAGACCATTAAAGTCAAGGAAAAATTGAAGAAATATCACAGTTCAGGGGAGGTTAAGGAAACATGACAACTAAATGCAATGTGGTATCCTCAATTGGATCCTTATATAGAAAAAAGACATTAGTGGGAAAACTCATGAAATTCTAATAAAAGTCTGGAATGTGGCTAACAGTATTACACCAATATTAACTCCTTAATTTTTTTTTTTTTAACTCCTTAATTTTGATCACTGTTCTCTGGTTGTATAAGATGTAAACATGAGGGGAAGCTGAGTGAAGGGTATACAGGAACTGTTTATGCAACTTTTCTGTGAGTCTAAAATTACTTAAAAATGGAAAGTTAAAAAGAAAAAGAAAAAATAGGGGGAACTGTTATCATTAAAAGATTCTTAAGAGATGAGTCAACCAAATGTAATGTGTGGACCTGACTGGATACTGATTCAAACAAACCAACTGTAAGTGAATATTTCTGAGGAGAAAACTGAACATGGACTGGGTATTTGATGAGAATTAAAATTACTGTTACTTGTGTTGGCTCTAATAATGGTATTGTGATTATGTTTGAAAAAACATTATATATGTAGAAATATATCCGGAAGTATTTAGAGGAAGAGAAAAAAAGTTACCATTTCTTCACATTTTTGTTCATTATTTTACTATTTTTGAATGTATACATGAAGAGCAATTTAGTCCTTGTCAACATTCACAAGTACAGTATGCAGATGCAACAACTCTTTCACTATAATAATAATTCAATAACCAAAGAATCCTACTAATAACAGCCAACATGTTTTAAATTATTACCTTAAAGGCACTGTTCTAAACACTTCACATGCATATGCATCATCTCTTTTATCTTCACAGCCACCTTATGAAGTAGGTACTAGTATTATCCCTATTTTACAAATGAGAAAGCTGAAGCACTAAGTAATAAGCCGTGTGATGGTGGCATTAAATGGCTAAACTGGAATTCAAAGCTGGCTGATTCCAAAGCCCCCACAAGAAAAATCTTCCACTGCCCCCAGTATACACTATATAAATAGCCAAAAGGTCTACAATACTATTCTTTTTTTTTTTTTTTTTTTTTTGCGGTACGCGGGCCTCTCACCGCTGTGGCCTCTCCGCTGCGGAGCACAGGCTCCGGACGCACAGGCTCAGCGGCCATGGCTCACGGGCCCAGCCGCTCCGCGGCATCCTCCCGGACCGGGGCAATAACCCGTGTCCCCCGCATCGGCAGGCGGACTCTCAACCACTGCGCCACCAGGGAAGACCTACAATACTATTCTTAACATGTACAATACAGTCTAACTTGTTTTATTCTCGTCCATCTCAATTTTTTCAAAATGCTGACTGAAACCACTCAATTATTCTCATTATCTAACGGTGAGTCACCAAAAGGAGTTGAAAAACACTTCACTAAGCCTCCCTCAGCATGGCAGCATTCTTTCTCTCTCATATAATACACGCCCCAATAAAAATCTGAACTTCTAAACCATGACAATTTCAATTAAGTCACTCCATAATAAACAAAGTCATAAACAGGAAATACCCTTATTTGTGAATTTAAACTTATAAATCAAGATAGTACATACTTTTAAGTGAGCACCATAAGGTTCGCATGGGTTTTACTTATAGGGTGTTCATTTAGATAAAATTTAGAGGTAGATCTTGTTTTTTAAGTAGTATCTAACCTTATTAAAAAATAGCTCACATACGCTAAAAGGTACGAAGACACAAATATAACCACAACTATGATGCTAGAAGGAGACTATCCAGGAAATACTATACTAAGAAAGTACTGAATAAAATTTGCTGTCAGGTGCTTCCTTCTCCACACTCATGAAGAAATCTTGAGAACTAGGTATGTAACAAAAGTTTTCAGAGTGATAAGAAAAGTTTAATCAATCTCTCACTTTATCAGATATGTTGGCCATTTTTATTAATAACATTTCAGAACTCAGCAACTAAAAGGAAAACCTCAAAGAACAGGAAGCTCAGATTCACTATGCTATATTCAATGTCTCAAACCATAAAATGGGAGAGATTTTTTAAAAAATTGATAACTATCCTAATCATTATTCAAATATATGCTCAAATGGGCTCAAGTTCTATTATTTTATTAAACAAATTACATTCACTGTAAATGCAGTAGTTTAAGATTACTTTTTCCACATAAATGAATAATATAAGCCAACTTTTTACAGTCCACAGAGAATCTATACCCCTAAAATAATTGTTTTCCTTTCACTTCCTGTCTCACAAGAATATTCCTGTTAGCCCTGCCTAAGATGACTCAACAACCTGCACTCCATTACTTAGAGGGAATACTCAGGTTTTCATCATCCCAAGGAAACATAAATATGTTTTCCCAGAATTCAATTCAATAAATAAAATATCTGCAGGTTAATCCTATGCAACAAAGTTAATTTTAGAGTGAGGGCTGATTAAAAACTTTCCAACCTTAATAATTAGCTCCAATCAAGTGCTTATTAATCACTGAAGTCTAACAAGGCAAGATAAACATCTGATTATTTCCTAAAGTTAGACAGATCTCAGAACTTCTGTTCAGCCCTTAAAATGAAAGCACAACAATCTAAATTTTTATAATTAGAATGTAACACACACACACACACACACACACATTTGAAAGGGCCAATCTCAGAGAATTCAAAAACATTCATCTTAGGGACAAAGATAAATTAAAAGGACAGGATGAGCAAACTCACTATAATCAAAGAAAAACAAATGTAAGCAACATGGGGAAAAGTTTTATTTTTAATTACTCTAGTTTCCAGGGACTCTCAGACTGTGGGTGGAACTTTCTTTTCCAAAGAGTTAGTTGAGAGGTTGATACTCAGTCTTAAAAATGCTGATATAATTAGATCTATACTCTTCTATGTAATAATCCTAAGGAAATATTTATAAAGGCAGACTGAGATTTAAAAATTTACAAACCTGTTCCTCATAAAATCTATTATAAAAACAATAATTAGATTCAATATTTGTTACATATTAACCTACAAAATAAACCTACATTAAATCCTACAAAATAATTAAGCATTTAAAGATATAATAAATGTTGTATGTTTTCTAAAAGCAAAATAAAAGACTATATGCAGTATGATCTTAGTTTCAGTAGAGAAAGAGAAAAAATAATAATAGAAGGAAATAAAGAAAATACTAACATTGTTTATCACTGGGTGTGAAATGACAGATTATTTTATTTTTCTTTCTTTTCAAAATGTTCCACAATGGGGCTTCCCTGGTGGCGCAGTGGTTGGGAGTCCACCTGCCGATGCAGGGGACACGGGTTCGTGCCCTGGTCCGGGAAGATCCCACATGCCACGGAGCGGCTGGGCCCGTGAGCCATGGCCACTGAGCCTGCACGTCTGGAGCCTGTGCTCCGCAACGGGAGAGGCCACAACAGTGAGAGGCCCACGTATCGCAAAAAAAAAAAAAAAATGTTCCACAATGAAAACACATTACTTTTAAAACAAGAAACATTATCAAAGTCTTCTAAGTCACATTTACGTTAAAAAAAAAAACGGGATTTAAACTGAGCAATACAAATACCGTGTAAATGAAACTACACACGCAGCAAAGGATACCAGTAATTTGACTGCGGAAAATGAGTGAGATCAGCACTTAAGAAATGGACTCAAAGGTGGAAGGTGGAAAGAAAACAGAGAAAGAAAACGTTGAAGTCAAAAGTCTTGTTCCTAAAATCAGGATCATTTTCAGTCTCTTACTTTACACTAGCAAGGTACCAAGTACAAAATTATCTTTTGAGAAACAGTCGCCACAAATCATCCTGTTCTGAATCATAAGTAGAGTACTAGGGAAAATTTTCTTCAGAAAAATTATCCTCAGGTCTCCAGTCCCACATTTCTTTTATGGCTCTCGCCCAAGTTCTCCTTCACTAACCTTACAGATCACCTCCCCAGCAGCAATTCAAAGAAATTTTTTTAAAAAATGATATAAGATAAACTAATACAATGCATTTAAAAAAAAATTCACCAGACTTAACTCCTACCCTTTCTCTCAGTTGGGCATACAGAATCAAGCCTCTTAGAGACAGCACTGCGCTCTCCCACTACCACTAAACCATCTGAATTCATGAGGCTGCAAACAAAACGGCTTTCTTTCTCTTTTATTACTAGTGTTTTACCTATTCTGAAGAAATCCTGGCACACTGAACTAAAATTCCTAAACGACAGGGCTCATGCCTTACTCCTCTCTGTAGAAGCGCCCCAGCCCCCTCCGTCTGATGAATAAATGAAGGCAGACATGCATATTAAAGTGAAGTGTATATATGTAAACACACACAGTACTTCAAGTACATGTTTGATATTTGACACTCTTTTATTTATTGCCAAAATACAACAGTGCTCTACATTTAGAAAAAGAAAAGAATGCTTAATTCCCCTCAGCAGCTTAAAGTAAACAATACTACTTGGGGAGCATCTCTCTAGCCCCAGCAGGCAGAGACTGTAAAATGGCCCACAACTGTGATGTTTTCTGAATCCGGATCTCCGCCCTCCGGGTGGTATTTCTGCTCCTTCGCCAAAACCCCTAATCGATAGTCTGGAGAAACTTGGGTCTATCCTGCTTCTTCTAGCAGCAGAACCTTCACAGCCCGGACCCCTCCCCCAAACTCCCACCTGCCCCGGGCGGGAGCGGCGGGCGAGGGGTAGCAGGAGGTCCCAGCCCGGCCCCTGCCAAGGAAAGTAAATGTGGGCGTTTGTTCAGCTTTTGGTTAGTTTTCCCAGCCGGGCCTCCCCGCGCCCCTAGCCCGCGGGCAGCTCACCGTCCGGCAGCTCTACGGTGCGCGCGCGGCGCAGCGAGCGCGTCAGGCGATTGAGCTGCTCCATCGCTCTCTCCATCCTCGGCGCGCCCTAGGCGCTACCCCTGCCGCGCCCGCGGCCTCCGCGCCCAGCGCCCTACATCCCGCCCCGCGCCCGTCCCGCGGGCGGAGGCGGCGGTTCGCCCGGGCCAGCGCCCGGGACTACGGGGCCCGTTAAGGACTGCGTCCTCCGTCCGGGGGCCGGGAGCTGTCGGACAGACCACCGAGTGGACACCCGCGGCCGGAGACGCCGCTCTGGCCCTTCCTGCCGCCGCCACCGCCTCTTCCCTCCCGGAGTCGCACAGCCTTCTGGGAGCGGTAGTTCCGAGCCGCGCGCCCGGGGCGGAGCCACGCTGGGTGCGCCCGTGGCTCCGCGCCCCTGCCACGCAGACGCCTGGGTAGGGCGGTGTGTGCGGGAAGCTGCGCGCAGGTTTGCGGAGGGACTTATTGGGTGTCCCCACGAGCCCCTTCTCCTGCACCGCAAAGCTGTACGAGAGCAGCTCCCTTCAATTCTGTCACTCCCCCCTATATAGACGATTGGGGATTTGCACGGTTGTTCTTAAATCCATCGTCAATCATTCCCAGTTTTGGTACATTTGTTTTCCAGATACATGAACTGTTGAAATATTACATTTTCATATGTTAAAGAATGATAAAGTCAAACAAATGCAAACGCAGAATACACTTTTTCCTTCATTGCAAGTAACGTAACCGTAGCTTAATTATTTGTCTCCCCTGCTGGGCGATTTCGTGAGGGCAAAGCCGTCCCTTTATCTTGTGCCTTGTATTCCCGTACTCACCACAGCACCTGACACAAAGTTGAAACTTTGGGGAATATATGGATGATGACATCCTAAAAGAAAATTTTAGTTTATTTGGGAACAATGCTGAAGTCTCAAGATGATGACAGATCCCAGTGGGAAATCCAAAGACTGATTTCGTGAGTTGCAAAAAAACTTGACAATACCAACAAGTGTGGATGAAATTAATTAAAAGGAAATCAGTGGGGAAAAATCATATTTGTCAGCTCTACACAGAAGTAGAGCACAAGCCAGGATAAAAACAAATTTGAAGCAGCTGAAACATGAAAGAATTTATCCAATCCAGGTGAGTATGAGCCTACCTAACACCACTGACAATGAAAAGAGGAATTTTGTCTTCTTGGGCATAACCAGTGCCAAGATGATGCTGGAGTTAAGAGAGAACCAAAGAGCTTGGTCTTTCTCAGCTTCTCCTTCCTCAAAGAGGCAAGGCTGCTCCTGCAATGAATGGGCACATGTACGTTGGTGATATATATTAGCTGGCCCAGAAGGAGAAAGAGAATCTCACCTGACCTTCCAGGATATGCAGGGGCAGATGGTGGCTGGCATGGGTGTTCCCTGCCAATGCCATCCTGAATCAGTTCCAACCTGCTGCTACCAGTTATTTGTGCCAGTGATGCAACAGGCTCAGGGTAGACCTTCTAACCAGTTGGTTCAGATGAGACCTAAACCAGTCCAACAACAAGGTGGAGACGTCAGAGCTTCGAAGGAATGCCAAACACTATGGGCTAGGCCATGTCCAACCCTTTGCAACCTAGCTTCAACTGGAAATGGTCCTGCCTTTCTTGGCTTCCCCATACCATTCAGAAAGTCAAGATCCCCACTGCTATACAGAAGTTAGCATCTCAGCCTCTGCTATTACTGCCACCCCTTAAGCTGTTGCTCCATATAAATCATTTCCGATGTCCTCTGGGCACCAAGACTGGATTTTACGTGCAGAGCAGGAGTCCCCAATAACCTCTATGGTGGGCATCTCTCCCCATGCTGGTCACTGTTCACCACAGGAGTAAAAGATGCTGGAAGAATGTTACAGAATGCTGCTGTGGGTTGTCAGTTCTAAATCCTGCAATGTGATGCACTCTCTCAAATAGCTCTGGTCCAAGGTGTATGAAGCTGTGGTACCGCTATAGGCTTATCACTGCCTGTCCAATAGAACTTTCTACAATGACAGAAATGTTCTATAGTCTGCGCTGTCCAGAATAGTAGCCACTAAGCAAAAGGGGTTACTGAGTGCTTGAAATGTGGCTAGTGTAACTAGATTTTAAATATTTATTTAAATGTAATTAGTCTAATTTAAATTAAGTAGCCACATGTGCCTAGTGGCCACCGTATTGGACAGGGCAGTTTATCACACCAAGAAGGAAGCTGCCCATGAGAACAACAAAAAAGTGAAATAGCTCCTCATAGGTTATAGTTGAAGAACTGAAAATTCTCACTTGCCCTGTGGAAGTCAACACCAAGAATATCAAATGAAAGCTTTAAAAGGGCATTTTGTATCATAAATTCCATTATCAAAAATATAGCGCTTTTCACTTATAAGAATCCAGATTTCTCTGTGACCCAGTTTTAACTTTCTCTTTTCTCTTTTTGGATTTTCTTCTCCCTGAAAATTGGTTTTATTGGAGATACCTAAGCTTAAGTTTCTCCATTTAAAAGAAGAAAACAATCAGTTCAATAAAAGGCAGGAAGAGAGTGGGGGGGGGGGGGGGACAAAAGAAAAGAACAAAGAACAACCATTGTAAAAACAAAACACAAAAATAAGATGGTAGAAATAAATCCAAATATATTCATGGCCATAATCACAGAAAATATAAACAGAGTCAACTGTGGATAGGGTGGAAAATGTTCTCCTTTCCAGACAACATATATGCTTAATATATGAGAAAGAATTAGTCCTGGAAAAATCTAACTGCAGTAAAAATTTTTTTTTCTATTTTCTTGTGTCCTGAGATAACACACTACAAATATTGAGGATATATATTCAAAATCCATATCTAACTCTATGAATTCAAAGCACTATAGAAACCAGTTCTCCCTGCATATCAACCATGGGAAGGAAGTATATACCAACAGCCGCTATTCCTCGTGGATATGAATTGCAAGCCACCAGAACTTTATCGGGAGGTATTGCAAGCCTACATGAAGTTTAGGATTAAAAATGTATTAGCGGGCTTCCCTCGTGGCGCAGTGGTTGAGAGTCCGCCTGCCGATGCAGGGGATACGGGTTCGTGCCCCGGTATGGGAAGGTCCCACATGCCGCTGAGCGCTGGGCGCATGAGCCGTGGCCGCTGAGCCTGCGCGTCCGGAGCCTGTGCTCCGCAATGGGAGAGGCCTCAACAGTGAGAGGCCCACGTACCGAAAAAAAAAAAAAAAAAAAAAATGTATTAGCTCTTGGGAGAGATGTAAAGTATGGGATTTCCATAAATCATTTAAATTGGGATTGTGTAAAGGAGGGGCTTTTGGCTATGACTAAAATAATTTTGATGTTTCAAATTTTCATATACCTGTTGCAAAAATTTCATGGTTCATGCTACTATTAAGAGCAGTGCTATGTCTTCCAAAGTAAGGTATTACTATATACATAGAGATAGACAACATCCAAAATGAGACATACTGAGAATTTAAAAATTTTAAATCATTAATAATGCATTTGTAGAAATCTGACTTTTGTAATAAATGAAATGAAATCAGTAATTTCATGAGATTACTATGAAAGGATTTTCCTAATTTTATAGTAAGTTTAACAATCTTAGTGATCACTGGAGAGAACATGAAAGATAATGTCTCCTACCAAAAACATAATAGTGCTAAGAAAACCAGTATCACTAAACTTGTGAATATTTGAAATCTTTTTTTTTTTTTTTTTTTTACGGTACGCGGGCCTCTCACTATTGTGGCCTCTCCCGCTGTGGAGCACAGGCTCCGGACGCGCAGGCCCAGCGGCCATGGCTTACGGGCCCGGCCGCTCCGCGGCATGTGGGATCTTCCCGGACCGGGGCACGAACCCGTGTCCCCTGCATCGGCAGGCGGACTCTCAACCACTGCGCCACCAGGGAAGCCCAATAACTGCCTTTTTAAAGCATTCAATTTGGATTAAATAGAAAATGTTGGTGAGTTTACTCCATCATCAGTAACTTGGTCCCAAATTCAAAGCAAACCAATATTTATATGCAAGGTGGAAGTACAATAAAGAATAAGACTTTTGGGCTTCCCTGGCGGTGCAGTGGTTGAGAGTCCGCCTGCCAATGCACGGGACGCGGGTTCGTGCCCCGGTCTGGGAAGACCCCACATGCCGCGGAGCGGCCGGGCCCGTGAGCCATGGCCGCTGAGCCTGCGCGTCCGGAGCCTGTGCTCCACAGCGGGAGAGGCCACAATAGTGAGAGGCCCGCGTACCGCAAAAAAAAAAAAAAAAAAAGAATAAGAGTTTTTTCACTCTCAAGGAGTTCAACTTCTGGAAAGGAAATTAGACATGCACAAATCTGACAGTAATACATAGCAAACTGTGGAGAGTCCTTCATGCTCTACTCAAAACCCTGGGGATGTGGGGGAGAGAATCATCCCTTCATTGTAGAGAGGGAGCAGAATCAAGGAAACTTCCATGCTTGAAAGGAGATCACATTAACACATGGGAAATAGAAACAAGCAGGACAATCTGATGAACAACAAATATTAACAGTTGATACTTGTTGAGCATCAATAGCTTATTTAGCTAAGGCTTGTGGGTAATTGGAGAATTAAGGCTAACATGTGTTAGTCAGATTTCAGTTAGCCTTGAATGTCATGCTTAGGAGCTTGAAGCCAGTTCTGCAAACAGCAAGGGGCAACACAATTAGATGGTAGCAGAAGAGAATGGTAACAGCTGAATGAGTTAAGAGGCCGCTTGTACAGGTGAGTGGAAACAAAACACTGTGTTAAGGTGGGAGTGAAGGAAAAAGACAGATATGGGTACTGTGGATTGACAGGATGCAGAATTTTGACTCTACATGAACAGTGGACTAGATGGGTAAGAGTTAAAGATGACTCCAAAGTTAGTAGTTGTCAGGAGTAAGTTCTTTTGAGAGGAAGAAAGTTGTTCAAAAGTTGCATGTTCTGGGGACTTCCCTGGTGGAGCAGTGGTTGAGAATCTGCCTGCCAATGCAGGGGACATGGGTTCGAGCCCTGGTCTGGGAGGATCCCACATGCCACGGAGCAACTAGGCCCATGAGCCACAACTACTGAGCCTGCGCGTCTGGAGCCTGTGCTCCATAACAAGAGAGGCCGTGATAGTGAGAGGCCTGCACACTGCGATAAAGAGTGGCCCCCGCTTGCCACAACTAGAGAAAGCCCTCGCACAGAAACTAAGACCCAACACAGCAAAAATAAATAAAATAATTAATAAACTCCTACCCCCAACATCTTCAAAAAAAAAAAAGTTGCATATTCTGTTGCATAACTCCAAATCATTAGATTGCAGAATCTGAAGAGCCTCATCAAGGCTGAGTCTGGAGTATGGGATAATCCTATACTAGATATATTTAATAAAGGCCTGTTTTCTGAGTGCTGGTTTTCCACATCCGTATTGGTGTGGGTTTCAATTATATTTAAAAATCACTTTCAATTGCCCCTGAGGAAGAATTATTTTGTTCACCTTTTCATCAAGACAAATAGTGCAGTTAAAAAAAAGTAAAAGGTCTAATTTCTCAGGGTAGGGTGGTTTAGGGCTACAGATTGGAGACATAGTACTGACATTGAGACCAGAAAACTGTGATTCATTTCAACTGTCTGGTTTCAAGTTTCCTCATCAGCAAAATGAAATTTATTAATCAGGACTTTTCCAGTTGCAAGTGACAGGAATGTGACTTCAGCTAGCATATGTCAACTAAAAAATTTATTAATACAAGCGGATGGCTTAAGGACCCCCAAGGGATGGAAGCACCATTAGAACTCTCTCTGTTCTTTGTCAGAGTTATCTTCTTAAAGAAAAACTGGAAACATTTCACTTCCTCCCTCAGAATCTATGCAGCTGTCCCCATTCTCCATAATTTAAAGTCTAACCTCCTAAGCATGCTATTCAAAGCCTGACACAATCTGTTCTCACATAACCTTTCCAGTCCTGTTTTAATAATTGTCTGCACTTATTGAGTGCTTATTGCAACCAGGATTTGTCTTAGAGGGAAACAGGCTACGATTAGAATTCCTGGCTCTAGCCGTACTAACCACGTGCCTTGAAAAAACTTCCTTAGCCTCTGGAAACCTCCATTTTCATCATTTGCAAAATGGGGGTAATTACAGTATCTGTCTTATTTCACTTATTTCTTTCTTCATTTCATGGAGGGGCACATGATCTCATATCTTACAGCTTTTCCTGATGGCTCATTCTTGGATCAAGGTGCAGGGCCAGGCTATTTAAATAGGCTGCTCTCTTAAAAACCACGTACATGGGAGATGTAGTTCCCCAAAAGGTAGAAGCTGAGAGATGCAAAATAATTTGGCCAATACAGAGGATGTGGACTTATTTATTCAATCCTACAAGTCTGTGTCTGGGAAATAGCATCCTTATTTGGCACATCCTTGACATCTATTCTTCCAAAATGTTTTTGTAAATTTTTTGCTTCTTTTGTTCGTACTTCCAGCCTTGCATTTATCTCCTGAATCCTTCAGTTTTAGCACTACCACACCCCAGGAATTCTTGATTAATTGAATATCTTATCACTTGTTTTTTTGTTTTTTTTTTTTTAAAGTAAGCTGAGCTGATCTAGCAGAATTTGCTGTCCCCTCTACCCTCTGTAATAGCCATTGTGGAAGACTGCCTCCTCGCCACTCTCTTGACCCAAATTGGCCGTTCGGGACAGGGTCGAGAATGTTTGGTCAGCCTCCTTACTCTGAGCCTTGGAGGTGGTGGATTTCATGCTGTCGAGAGAGAGCAGTTTTCTTACAGCTTTATTTCACCTGGACACATACCACAGCTCCAAAGTCCTTATTTAACCTTAAATCTCCCTTATTAACCATTGATTTCTGTGCCCCCACCTGCTTCCTACCTAATCCCACAGCTCCAGTTTAACCCCTACATTTCAACATTTTGGGCACTGGTTCTTCAAATTACATTTATGACTTAGTATGCCTATAGCATTCACAAAGGCAGGGCTACACTTCATGCCAAAAAACAATAAAAATGATGGATCTATCTTTTCTTCACAATTACCTAAAATGTGCATACCTGGAAATGGAGGTATGTAGATGTAGAAGTGGAGTGTAGCAAATCTTTGATGCTTAATGGTACTTTCTTAGCTGAGCACTAAGTTGGTGAGGAATGATTTCTTTTCATCTTCCTGATTAATCTCTACAGAATCTTTAGTCTCTCTTTCTTTCTCTGAATTTCAAGACAGTGGATCCAGTTATACTTCCTGGGTCATGTGGAGAGAGGTTTGGTGGGGATTGGGGCAGAAGGCTGATGAAAGGGGAAGTGGGTGCTCTAGACTTGACGTCTGAGAAATTGTCCAGGGGTTGGGGGGATCATCTGTACTCTGGTCTGTGCTCAGACCCAGCTTCCTGTTAGAGAATTAGAAGGCTCTGACCACCTCATTTCTGGAAGGGGCTGTTCTCAGGAGCACTGAGGGTGGGAAGGAGTAGAGTCTGATTCTCACTGAGGGACCCACATGGCTATGAACCGCTTACAGGGATGCTCACAGAAGTGCCACTAGGCCGGCACTATTCTATTATAGCTATTCTATTACAGTTATAGAATAGCTACTATACTAGCTATTCTTTTCTGAACAGCTTTTTATAATTGAGTTGATTATAACTTTAAACATTTTTGGAAGATAGCATCAGACTGTAAGGCTAAAAGAAAGCCTTTCATCCTTCTGACACCTCTTTATTTCTCCAAATCACTATTTCATCAGTGTTCAACAGGTGGAAAGAGGGCAGAGCCTGTGCTTCATGCTGAAGGAGACACTGATTAAATATAAGGTGTTGTCCTTGTCTTTAAGAAAATAGCAAGCGAGAGCTGGTGGTGGAGATGGGGGAGAGGTGAAATACTTGGCAGAAAACAGATTAAGACACGCGGGTTTTTTGTTTTGTTTTGGCCGTGCTGCGTCGCGTGGCATGTGGGATCTTAATTCCCCGACCAGGGATCAAACCCGTGCCCCCCACAGTGGAAGCACGGAGTCTTATCCACTGGACCACCAGGGAAGTCCAAGACACACACGTTTTAATTCACTGAACACATATTTATTGTGTATCTGTTCCATTCCAGGCACTGTCCTAAGTACTGGGGACATAGCTATAAGTAAAACAGACAATATCCCTGTCCTCATGGGTTAACATTCAAGTAGAGAAAACTTAATATATGAAAATAAAAATAAATAATATAATATTAGCTATCTAAAAGTGCTAGGGGAAAAAAGCAGAAGGAACCAGAAGTACAAAGGTCATGAAATGGGAAAGAGCTTGGGGTGTTTGAGGAATAGCACAAAGCCTAGGGTAATTAAAATACAGGGAGCTTGGGAGAAAGTGCAAGGAAATGACGTAAGAGACCATAGTTTGAAGAATCACCAAATAGTCTGAACCTATGGAGTGATGTAATCTAATGTATATTTTTTAAATATTTCCCTAGCTACTGAGTAGAAAGCAAACTGTAGGAGTATAAAATTGCAAACTAGGAGGTCAGTTAGGAAGCTATTAGAACAATTCAGTACAGGGATGGTGGTGGCTTGAACTAAGATAACTACTTCACTGAAGGTGGTGAGATATGATAGTTTTCAAGAATTTGCTGGTAGATAGAATGAGGAGTTTGAGAGAAAGAGGGAAGACAAGAGTCTAAGATTTAGAGCCTAAGGATTTTGTCCCGAGTTTCTGGGTGACTGGGGTTGCCATGTATTTTTTTTTCATTCTCAATTTTTTAAATTGAAGTGTAGTTGATTTACAATGTTGTGTTAGTCTCAGGTGTACAACAATGTGATTCAGTTATACATATACATATATATATATATATATATATTTTTTTTTTTAGATTCTTTTCCCTTATAGGTTACTACAAAATATTGAGTATAGTTCTCTGTGCTATACTGTAAGTCCTTATTGGGCCATGTATTGATATGGAGGACACTGGAGGAGAAGATGGTTGGAGATGGGAGAAATCAAGAGTCCTTTTATGCTTACTAGACATCTAAGAGGAAATGTCAAGTTGAAGGCTGGATTATGAGTCTGGCATTGAGGAAAGAGGTCAGGATTAGATATAATACATTTCTCATATTACATATCTCATCAGCACTAGATTGTAGTAAAACAACAGAACTGGGACTTACCTCGTGGTCCAGTGGTTAAGACTCTGCACTCCCAATGCAGGGGGCCTGGGTTTGATCCCTGGTCAGGGAACTAGGGCCTGCATGCTGCAACTAAAAAAGATCCCACATGCCTCAGTGAAGATCCCACACACAGCAGCGAAGATCCCACATGCCGCAACTAAGACCTGGCGCAGCCAAATAAATAAATTTTAAAAATAAATAAGTAAAAAATAAAACAACGGAACTGAATGAGACCCCTTAGGGAATGACCGTAGATAGGGAAATTTGAGGTAATAAGCCATCCAACATTTACAGATAGGGCAGTGTAGATAGATCTGGAACAGCAGGCTAAGAAGGTGCAATCAGTGGTATTTGGTAGACTAGAAACCAAGTGAAAAAAGGGTTTAAAGCACTCTTGAGAGTTAGAGTAATAAGACTGAAAATCGATTACTGAATTTGGCAGTTTGAGGTCATTTGTGTCCTTGACAAGTGTGGTTTCAGTGGAATAACCTGCTTGGAATGGTTTGATAGGAAATTGAACAGCTTTCCTGTATCGCTGAGGTAATGTTAATTAGTATAACTCATCTGGAGGACAGTTTGGTGATATCTATCAAAATACAAACCTTTGCATTTTGCTGTACGCGGGCCTCTCACTGTTGTGGCCTCTCCCATTGCGGAGCACAGGCTCCGGACGCCCAGGCTCAGCAGCCATGGCTCACGGGCCCAGCCGCTCCGCGGCATGTGGGATCTTCCCGGATTGGAGCACGAACCCATGTCCCCCGCATCGGCAGGCAGACTCTCAATCACTGTGCCACCAGGGAAGCCCTTGACCACTGTCCTGTATAAATTAATACTGTTAAATTAATTAAATAAGGAGGCCATTAGACTGAGGCCGTCTCTGTAAGCTAACCAGATACTAAGCCTGTAAGTGCCTCAGTTCTAAGAACTCAAAACCTAAGGACAGCCAATCACAAAGAGCCAACTAGTCTTTCCCAAATAAGGCAACCACTTAAGCTATAGCCAATCATCTAATTTCCTTGCTTTGTTTCCATGTCTTCTCTATAAAAGTCTTGCCCCAGCTCCTGTTAGTGGAGCACTTCTAACCACTTCCAGTTGGATGCTGCCCAATCTGAATGGATTTTTGCTCAGATAAACTCTTAAAAAATTTAATATACCTCAGCTTATCTTTAAACATATCCATCTGACCCCTCCTGTCATCTTCTAGCTCCTTCATCTTGTTTTATTTTTTCTCATTACAGTGTATTTATTTCTGCCTGACACATAGAGTTGTTTGTCTCCCTGCACTGGACTTTATGCTTCTTGAGGGTAGGACCTTTGTTTACTTTTGTTCATTGTTATATCCTCAGAACCTAGCACAGTACTTGGCAAGTGTAGAAGCACAAATACTTGTTGGCATGAATGAGGTTCTGGAGGGTAAGCATTCCAATTCTAACTTCCTGGCTAATGGATTAGACCCTGTCCCTGAGGATGTGAGTTCTCCAGGTGTTTAGCCCTTAGTTCTTTCCTCCTGTTTCTCTCCATCAGTTCTCTACAATCACAACTTTTTTCTTAATGCAACTTTGATCCATTTCTTATCTTTTGCCACCGTTTCAAATTTAGTCCCCTTGTCCTTCCTCTGTGACCTCCTGAAAACTGCTACCCTCAGTCCACTGATGTCTCCAAAATACATGAACATATTACTATTTCTTCCTCTCTCTTTCCTTGTTTGTTAATATTATCCTGAACACACACACACACACACACACACACACACACACACACACACACACACACACGAGGTTTCTGGAGTAGAGACAGATCGTTATTATTCACTTTAAACTAAGTAAGCACCCTGTGGTTCCCCAAGTCCCTATTCTTTCCCCTGGGGTGATACAACAAAAGCCAGATATTACTCTACAAATACAGGGATTGTATTGCAGGAAAGGGTTCCCCACCACCAACCAAAAGGAATCAGGACATTTATATAAAAGAATCAAGCAGCTGTCCCCTTCCCCACAGAAAGTGTCCTTGGAGGTAGAATGGAAAGGATCCTGGATTCTCATGTAAATAAACCTCTCGTGGAAAAGACCATTGTCTTCAGCTTTACAACCCACAGATGCCTTCAAGGTCCTGGCTTTCACCCCTCCCTCCGCAACTCTAAACACATGCCTCTCTGAAGTAAATCTCTACAGAACTCTCATTATCTAATTAGTCGTAAGTCACCTTTAAGGGCTTGGTAGAACCAAGTTCCAGGAACATTTGTTCAGAAAGCCCTAGCTAGATAGACACATAAAAACATTTTCTCTACAGCCCTACACCATTCTACCCTCCAAATTTGCTAGTATCCATCAAAGAACTTGATCGCAAGCATCAGAAACTTATGACTGATTTAAGCTGAAGAGGAGTTACTAGGAAAAATACAGCCAGGCTTGGGAACCAGGCAAACCCAAGGGAATCTGGACAGCAGCCAGGTTACAATCAGGATCACTCTGCAGAAAGAGTCTGATGCATAGCAGACTATTTTTTGCTATAGTATCCGACTTGGTTCACTTGAGTCAGGCCTCGCCCCCTGCAATCAATCTTCCATACTTCTATTATACAAATATCTTTCAAATACTTGATCATATCATTCCCCTACTTAAAGTCTGTAAGGTGGTGTTTTGCTTTTTTTTTCCTTTTTTCTTTTGGCCGTGCTGCGCGGCTTGTGGGATCTTAGTTCCCCGACCAGGGATTGAACCCGGGCCCTCAGCAGTGAAAGAGGGGAGTCTTAACCACTGGACCGCCCTGGAATTCCCTGTCAAGTGGTCTTTATCACGTTCAGAACACAGTTCAGACTAGTGGAATGGCATGCAAGACCCTTCTAAATCTCCATTTTCAGCTTCATCTTCTTTGATATTCTGCTATATGAACCCCTCACTCCAACCATGACAAAATATTTGTTCTCCAAATATATAGTGCTTTCTCACATATCACATCTATGATGTGCTGTTACCTTTCCTTGGAATGTTCCTCCAGCCTCATTTACTTGCTTAATTCCTACTTTTTCTTCAAGACTCAGCTCATGACACTCCTTAGACGAGTTAGGGGTATGCCCTCTAGGATCCCATTGTTTATTCTACACACACATATGTGTTAGGTTGTTTTACTGTCTGGCTCCCTCACTAAGTGATTTCATTGAGGTCTTTCTATCTCTATATTCTCCCTGCTCTTCCCTACAATAGCTACTCTTCTACAAGACATACTGCCTCTTATGAAAATCTCACTACAGATTTGATTCTGGAAATATGCTCCTGCATATGGAAGGGACACATGATTTTCAGTAGAAAATATTAAAAGGTATCACCCCAGCAGCAAGTCTCATTGGTAAGAGGGTACATAGCCTCAGGAAAAGTTACCCAGGTTTTATCAATTTCATATACACAGAAATCCTATCATAAAGTATTTAAAAGTCAATGTCTTATAACACCATTGGCTGATATGCCTCAGTGATATTTGAGGTAATGTTACTGAACGTGAAAGCAAAAATCTGGATTTTGAGAAAGACAAATAATGTATAATATCACTTATATGTGGAATCTAGAAAAGACAAACTTCAGAGAAACAGAGAGTAGAGTGGTGGTTATCAGGGGATGGGGGTGGGGGAAAAGGGGAGATATTGGTTAAAGGGTACAAACTTCCAGTTATAAGATTAACAAGTTTGGGGATGTAATATACAGCATGGTGATTATAGGTAATAATATTGTATCATATACTTGAATGTTGCTAAGAGAGTACATCTTAAATGTTCTCACCACAAAAAAATAAATGGTAACAATGTGATAGGATGGAGATGGTAATCATTTTGCAATTTATAAATGTATCAAATCAATACACTGTGCACCTTAAACTTACAAAATCACATCTCAGTAGAGCTGGGAAAACACACACACACACACACACACACACACACACACACACAAAGAAAACAGCTAATGCAAGAGGGAAAAGTGTCTGGGATTTAAGGAAGCAGGTAATGTTTTAAGATATCAACATGTCAATAATATGGGGTGGCTTTGTGCTATCACCCTCGTTAAGCAAATCAGATAATTGTTTACGTCCCTGCCAGTGCTTTGATGCTGTAATTGCAGTAATTGTATGCTCAATAAAAGTAATGGAGAACAACTGACAGGCAGTCATGAGCACATGGATGACCCAGAACAAAGCTGTCAGACTCTGCATGTTAGGGTGTAATTATGGACCAGAGCAGAATCCACCATGATTGGAAGTCTAATTTTGGCTCAGTACCATGACTCTGGGAAAACCAGAGAAGTATTTCCAAATCATTACTGCCAGGTATTTTATAAGCTCAGGCTAACAAGTAGCCATACTTACATGGACTGTGGTAATAATAAGTGATAAATATTTTCTTTTATCTTTAAAACTGCATCCTTTTTTTTTCTTTTATACCAGGAAGGCTCAGAAGCTTGTCATTAGAATAATGAGACAACAGACTCAGCTCTAAGATGAAATAGGTATTTTAAATAGATGAGTAAATTCCTTTTTATTTTATTTTTTATTATTTTTTAAAAATCTATTTAAAAAAACTTTTTTGGGCTACGTCAGGTCTTAGTTGCGGCATGTGGGATCTTTCATTGTGGTGTGGGCTCTTCATTGTAGCCCGCAGGCTTCTCTCTAGCTGTGGCATGCGTATTTTCTCTCTCTAGTTGTGGCACGTGGGCTCCATGGCGCATGGGCTCTCTAGTTGAGGCACGTGGGCTTAGTTACCCCGCGGCATATGGGATCTTAGTTCCCTGAGCAGGGATCCAACACACATCCCCTGCATTGTAAGGTGGATTCTTTACCACTGGACCACCAGGGAAGTCCCTAAATTCCTTTTTAATGACTATTATTATCTCTCAAATGCAATTAAGTTTGAAATTCAATTGACAGAAAAACATCACACAATTTGTTAACACATATATGTATAATAGAACTATATATTTATAAATTTACACATTGATATTCATTTTTTAAAAAAAATCTTCAAGGGTAATACCCATGAACCTGATAAAGGTGTTACTTCTGAGGAGGGACATTATATTGAGAGAAGTAAAGCTAAGGCCACATGCAGAAATTTATACATTTATTTTAATGTCTCTATATTTTTTAAGTTTTTACCAAAAAAATCCCAAGTTGTATTAAGTATTAATCTTGCCAGTTGAAAAACAAAACAAAACAGAAAAACCACATGAACTGGTAGAGCAGGATTTGACACGGACTTGATAGAATTTCCCATGCCCCTAATAGCTCTGTTACTATGACACAGTTATATTTTAAGCATACTTACATAAAACATTCAGAAATAATTTTAATATGTATCTGGTATTTTATTATATAGATGTAGTATAATTTTATTCATAGGTCTCTTATTTTGTTCCCAACTATATAAAACAACTTTTAAAACTTTTTGTTACGTTTGCCAAACACAAACAAAAGTAGAGGGACTATTCATAAGTAACCCCCAAGTATCCATAATCTAGCTTCAGTGATTATCAATTTATGGCCAAATATGTTTGCCTAAAATGAAAACTTTACTTTCTCTATTCATATAACTTCTTCCTCTTTGTAATCATCTTTCTCTAAAGAAGAGATTTTTAAAATAATTTATTTTTTATTTTATTTTTTAATTTTTGGCTGTTGGGTCTTCGTTGCTGTGCACGGGCTTTCTCTGGTTGCAGTGAGCAGGGGCTAATCTTCCTTGCGGTGCACGGGCTTCTCACTGCAGTGGCTTCTCTTGTTGCAGAGCACAGGCTCTAGGTGCATGGGCTTCAGTAGTTGTGGCATGTGAGCTCTAGAGCGCAGGCTCAGTAGTTGTGGTGCATGGGTTTAGTTGCTCCGTGGCATGTGGGATCTTCCTGGGCCAGGGCTTGAACCCATGTCCCCTGCATTGGCAGGTGGATCCTTAACCACTGTGCCACCAGGGAAGCCCAAGAAGAGATTTTTATAAATATCTGGATTCTGATCCACTCACCATTCTCAACAGTTTTAATTAGGCTTTGAAATCATCTTTCATTAATGACAAGGTCATTTATCAGAGTTCCACAACTATCTGGGCAAGCTTATTTAAAATCTAGATCCTCTAAGATTTTTCTCTATCCCTGTGACAAAAATGAAATATCAAAAAATATAAAAATCCTGTGCAAAGAACTACAATGATAATTATGTATATAAACCTATCAGTGTGCACTGACAGATAGTTAAAGAGTTGAGTAAAGTAGAGGGATCAGAAAATAAAATAACTTGGAGAAAAGTTCTAAGATTTGTACCCACACTTAACATTTTCTTTCAAGCCATGGTCTTTGGTTTTAAACATGTTTTGATCAAATGAAAATAAACTCAGGTGGCAGATGCAGGCCAAGTTCACTATTTCAGGGCCTCCACATAGCATCTTCCTGGAGGTGCTTTGCAACTTAAAATAGTGTTCACGTCCAATGCTTGGCAGAACAGAATTCAGAGGCCAAGACCGTGAACCAGACTGGAGAGCAAGATAAATGGAGTGTAGGTAGATCAGAGAAGACAACACCGGGGTGTTTTAGCGCAGTGGTAAATTCAGGACCATGGACAGTGATGTGCGTGCCCTTACCACCTCTGTTTTGTTTTGTGTTTTCTGTATCATAAAAGTATATTTTTTAACATCTTTATTGGAGTATAATTGCTTTACAATGTTGTCTTAGTTTCTGCTGTATAACAAAGTGAATCAGCTATATGTATATATATATATCCCCATATCCCCTCCCTCTTGCATCTCCCTCCCACCCTCCCTATCCCACCCCTCTAGGTGGTCACAAAGCACTGATCTCCCTGTGCTATGCAGCTGCTTCCTACTAGCTACCTATTTTACATTTGGTAGTGTATATATGTCAATGCTACTCTCTCACTTCGTCCCAGCTTACCCTTCCCCCTCCCCGTGTCCTCAAGTCCATTCTCTACGTCTGCGTCTTTATTCCTGTCCTGCCCCTAGGTTCATCAGAACCATTTTTTTTTTAGATTTCATGTACATGTGTTAGCATACCATATTTGTTTTTCTCTTTCTGACTTAGTCCACTCTGTATGACAGACTCTAGGTCCATCCACCTCACTACAAATACTCAATTTCGTTCCTTTTTATGGCTGAGTAATATTCCATTGTATATATATGCCACATATTTATCCATTCATCTGTTGATGGTCACTTAGGTTGCTTCTATGTCCTGGCTATTGTAAATAGTGCTGCACCACCTCTACTTTGGATAGTTTGCTTTTATAGAAAAGCATATTTTATTGTGTATCATGCAGTAGTGGCTGGAGTGAAAGCACAGGCACAGTTCAGAGGCCAACTGCAGAGGCCAATCTGGCATCCACAGAGCCCAGGCAGAGGCATGGTAAATGTCTTAAAATCAGATATCCAGGAGTCACACTCAAGGAAAGGAAAAGTCAAATCTGAGAACAAAAATAAGGATTGGGGTACAAGCTAAGGCTGTATAAAATAGAAAGGGAAGGAATTCAGACTTGAGAACTAGAAACAGCACTTTCAAGTGAAGCAGCAGGCAAGCAGCTGCCAACAACAGTGCACAGAGAATAAGGTCTCCCTGCCCTTTGATCTGATTCAATTCAATTCAGTTTGATTCAAGTCCACAAGTACTCAGTGCATGCCAATTATAGTGAGACAATGGTTTTAAGCAATAATCCTGCGTGGATAGATAACAGCGAACGGATTTGCGCTGCTCACAGGCGTGAACAGCATTAAATGGAGGCCATTGATTACAACTGTGACGTAGGTCCTCTGGAGCCCTCATGGTCTTGACATTTTAGAAGCAAATACCTTAATTCACTACCGATTATTTTGCTCTAACCCAGAGAAGATTAAAAAAAAAAAAACAGAATGAAAAGAAGAATGAGGTAATTGGGGAAGGAGGAAAAATGATGAGTACTGATGTGATTATTCTCATCTTTATTTTAGGAATTTCATTTTAACTTTTTTTTCCTGTCAAGACAAAAAATGACTTTATATGAAGCTGCTTTAGGAAGAAAGCCACAAGTGTGTGTGTGTGTGTGTGTGTGTGTGTGTGTGTGTGTGTGTGTGTGCATATTAGTTGAGAAGACATTTTGTCTTGAATTTATCCAAAGTAGATAAAGGGGTGCGAACACAATTGGGAAAAATAGATAAGTAAGCATAGTATATAGAGAAAAGTTTTTTCCATTCAAGAAGAAAGTCACCTCTTACTTAAGGGTAAGAACAGAATCCTTATAATCTCTTTTTACCTATTTTAAATAAAGGACAGTCTTATTAAAAGAAGCAAACCAAGAGTACAGGAGGTAAGATGGTTAACATCAGAGGCTCTTTTCTCAGAGATTGACAGTGTTGGCCAACTAAGTGGGAAGAAACTCTAACTAGAAGTTCAAGAGTTTGGCAAATAAGCAAGCAGAAGTAGTAGAAGACCATATACGCACTTTATTTTGCTACATCACCAGCATAATTATCACGGATGCAAATGTAATGTGGTATTAACATAAGTTCATTGACCTCCTCAATGGATTTGGTATAATGTGACTGACTACATGGATGTCCTCAAAATTCTTCAATGCTCCATGTGTACTTTTTCCAAATTCGTGCTTTGTTGGTTACAGGATAAATTTCTATATAAAAGATGCATTTTCTTGTCAGAGATATACAGCAAACTATACCACTGCCTAAGACATTCAGGTCTTGTCTAATAACTGGGAATATCAAGGGCCAAGCCTGGACCATAATGATTTTTATTCTGCACATGCTATGACTAGGGCCTTGGAGCCAACTCCTAGAAAAGGTGTCAACTAACTTTCTATAAAGGGCCAGATAGTAAATATTTTTAGGCCTTTGTAGACCCCATATTCTTCTCCATCACATATTCTCCTTCATTTAAAAAATTTTTAAGCAACAATTCAAAATGTTAAAAAAAATTCTTAGACCACAAGCCAGATTTGATTATGTCCTATGACATAATTTGCCAACTCCTGCCAGGAAAAAAGTTAGAAGATTAGAGTTAATTGGTCTAAAGAAAGTAGTGGGATGAGGGTCTATCAATGAAAACCAGAGAAATATAAATAATTTTCTAAAGAAGATGTGCCAGTCTTTTTTTCAAAGGAATGATACGGCCATGCTACTTATGGTTTGGCTTTTTTGAAAGTTAAAATTAATTTGTCCTTTGGAAAAGGATATGTGTCCATTCCCTATGAGCAGCAATGTTTATAGGAGTAAATTAATAAGAAAGACTGCTGACAAACTCAAGTGGAATATCACTACCCTCCTTGATTTTCTTCTTCATGACAGAACTGTTTAAGCAATAACTCGAGAGAAGAAAACTTTCCTTCTATATTATATGGAGACAACTTGTATGTGGATAGGTGTGTGTATTTAGATATAAGAAATAGATGAAATATATGTTATATATATATACATATATGATACTGAATATATAAAATGTGTATATATAATTATATAAACATATTTACGTATTTTCTCTAGTTCACAGTTCTTACTTTTGCAGAACACAGCTTTCATATATAATTTCAAAAGATATATAAAGGAGCTAATAGAATATGATCAGATGAGTAGGAGTGGTGCACAGCCATTCAGTTAACTAGTTTGTGCAATCATTACCTCCCACCTCCATAAGGTACTGGACATACCCACTCATGTAGCGAAGAGGTCTCCAGTGTCACGTTATAGAGCAGTACTCACGTCTGGAGTGAAGAGAGTTCTGCATTTGCCTGACAGCTATTGCCAAGGTACACCTTACCTGTTTCAATTAATCAATCTGCCACTCCTCTTAGGGGAGGAAGTTTTTCATAAATGTATGAATTTAGATTAAACTTACTATCAAGGAGGTGGCACTGTCTGCTACAAATGGATCCCATATGTGCTAATTACGGTACAGAACACAGGAGCTATAGAGATTAGGGTAATGACTTGGATGGATGAACAAATAGGTCAGCTAGAGATGAGGGAACTGATTTGTCTAATATTAGAACCAAGCCCTACAAACCCCCTGCCTGAACTAAATCATTCAATTGCTTCTGCAGCTTTAGAACTTAAAGTATGATTTTAAACCTTCAGAGTTTTTGATTTTCATGTATTTGCAGGTCATCTGCCTCTGGAGAATTACAGGAGATGTAAAAACACACTATTTAACAAAACTGCATTCCTAGGGGTTTATGATTTGTCAGAAGATTCTCTACCATTCTGTAAGGCTTTCATTATTTCCCAAATACCCATCATATAAAGGCTCTGTACATGAAAATCCTCAGCAACTGCATGGGCTGCAGTCATGAACAAATATCAAAATATAACAAAAAGGTGTTCCTCCGTAACATTTATCAGCAGATGGGACTTTATGATTTGAGTAGATAATACATGGTGACAAGCAGCCAACACATTGGGTTGGCTGCTGATCTAGGAGTGGAGGGACACAGGCTCTCAGTTCATTTCTGCCTTAAGGGCCTTTGTAAATTTAAGACATTTAACACCTCAGTGCCTCCTTTTTCTCTATAAAATTGATTTCACGTGCCAGGATCTATACCTTAGTTAATGCTAACATTATCTGAAAGAAGGAACAGGAGAGGGTTCTTTCTCTCTGCATTTCTCTCTGCCTTTCAAATGTACCCTTCTCAATTTTTATCCCACAAAAATAAACATACCAGATTAAGTGATAGGATGAGAAGGATCATTGGTAAAAAAACAAAAGCTAAGCTACTGGGCAATATGATCTGATGTAACACATCAATTTCCTTAGTCAACCAAAGACCATCTCTGTATGTGCTGCCCAGACATCTCACCTCTATGGCGAGAATTGGGTCAGAGAGTTTAAAAGAGACCAGTTTTTACCACCATAGGAAAAATCGAAGGTTATTCACATTATTGGATGTAACGGGGCCGTACTGAGTCAAAATCAGCATTTAGCCATGTCTGGACCAGACTTTTGTTTTTCTACTTTTCTCCCCTGCTGTCTCCCACACCTGCACACTCCCGCCAACCACATACCTGAGGCCACAGATGGAGAAAACAGTATGTTCTGTGTCTTGGATACTTGGAGCCCTCCAGAAAGAGAAGTTACAAAAAAAAAAAATTCCAAGGAACACATTATACGGCACTCTAGGAGCTAAGGGAACACAGCTGGACATAGTGAGGAACAGGGGTATTATCCACCTGTCTTCTCACAGCACAGCATGACTTGGCATCACCAACAATAGCTTCAGAAAATGCAGGGCGGCTTCAGCACCTCCAGATTTGGCAGCTCTGAAAGCAATGAAAGATGGCACCTTCAATAGATTCAATATTATATTGGAAGTGGGCAACAATGCCAGGTACCACTTTCAGGGGCTTCCCTTCACATTAACCAGGTGACCAGAATCCCAGATATGAGAGGGCTTCCTAAGCTGATGTGAATCATTCCTTAAGATTCAGAGGGATCCTGGAAGTCCACTGATAGTAGGTGGGGGCAGTAATGTGAAATTTGATTGATCACTTATTTAACGCCATTTGTACCCACAGGCTGGTAAAGACTGAGGAATTCAGCATTTGTGGATTTTCTGGTAAAAATCCAGATTTCAAATAAACAATGGAAATGCATAAATTTCATCTTCAAGTTATATGGCCCACTTGGGGGCAGAAATATAGTTGCCATATTCATATGTTATAATCACAGAGGTGTTGGGAAGAACCCTTGCTAGAAAAAAAAATCATTTCCATTGACTGCTGAAATTCTACCATAAAGAACATAAATAATATATTCCTTTTTTAAAGCACTGCTCTCTGAGAGCAGATCTCTTCCTTTATCAGAAGAAAAAAAGGTGGAAAAGGAGTAACGGGGGGTGGGGGGTAGCAAAGAAATGAAAATGAGAGGAGACAATGAAGAAAATGTCTTGTGCCTCGAAGTCTTCCTCTGGCTGGAAGGCAGAAGGAAAGGGCCCTTTCAGTCTCTGCTTCAGTCTCCCCCCTCCCCAGTGTGTCTCTGAGCAGTTTCTAGTTATGCTGGTAAGATGGGTGGCATGGTTGGGTGAAAGGATCACTGGGCTTAGGAATAGGACACCTGGTTTTAGACCTGTATCTCTAACTAGCTAACTACAGGTTCTTGGAATGGGGGGTGGTGGGAGATGAGTGGCCATGATTTGTAGCATTTGCCAATTTCTGTGATGTATATGTTCCCACCATGACCTATTTCAAGCTACCAGCGTGATGTCACTGAACGTGGAGTTGTGAAGAGATGCAAAGTGGCACATCACATAGTACTGCTACCATACACACATAATAGATGTAAACAGTAACCGCAAGAACATAGATGGCAATAGAGTATAGAAAAATCATTAGGAAATGATGAGTCCTAAGTATTTACCTGTGTGCGTGTGTTCAAAATAGCTGAATTTTACTGAATTACTACTGTGGGTCAGACTTTTTTTTTAAAATTAAGGTCTAACTGGCATAAAATAAATAGCACTTACTTAAAGTGTACAATTTGATAATTTTTGGTATATGTATGCACCCATGAAACCATCAATAAAATATCCACCACCCCCAAAATTTCCCTTGTGCCCTTTTGTAATCCCTCCCTTTTGCCCCTCCCATCCTCACTCTATTCCCCAGGCAACCACTGATCTGCTCTCTGTCACAATAATTTGGATCTTCTAGGACTTTATAAGAGTAGAATCATACAGTGTGTGCCCTACTGTTATCTTGCATCTCTCACAGACTAATTATTTTGAGATTCACCCATGTTGTATATATCAATAATGTATCCTTTTAATTGCTGAGCATATTCCATTGTATGAATATACGATAATTTGTTTATCTATCTACCTACTGATGGATGTTTGGGTTTTTTCTATCTCAAAGTTTAATGACTCTCATTTTTAAAAAAATTCTTGGGATTTCCTTGGTGGTCCAGTGGTTAAGACTCTGTGCTTCCACTGCAGGGGGCATGGGTTCAATCCTTGCTCAGGGAACTAAGATCCCACACCAGCATGCCATGGGGCGCAGCCAAAAAAAAAAAATTCCTTTTACTCTTTTGAGTTTCATTGTAACAGCTTCTATAGCTATGTATTCAAGTTCCTCCATTTTCTGCAATGTCTAATCAGCTGTTAATCCACTCTAGTATATCTTTTCATCTCCAACCTTGTAGTTTCATCTCTAGAAATTATATATGGGTCTTTTTTTCTGTCTTCAGTGTTTCTACTTAAATGTTGACCACATGGAATATAGCTAAAATAAATAAGTGTTTTACAGTCTTTCTGCTAATTATGACCTCTGCGTCTGTTCTGAGTTGGGTTTAATTGATTAATTTTTCTTTTTATAACTCCTGTTTTCCTGCTTCTTTGCAATCCTGGTAATCTTGCATTAGATATTGTGAATTTTACTTTGTTGAGTGCTGCATGTTTTTGTACTCCTCTAAATTTTCTTGAGTTTTTCTGAGATGTAGTTAAGTTACTTAAAAACAGTTTGTTCCTTTTGAGCCTCAATTTTTAGGGTTTTTAAGGTGAGGACAGAGCAGTAGTTAGTCTAGAGTTAGATGTTCCCCACTACTGAGGCAAGACCTTTCTGAGTATTTTATCCAAATTATGAGTTTTTCCAGCTGGCGGGAACAGGTACTATTTCACATCATGTGTGAGCATAGAATACTATTTTTGGTAATCCTTTCAGATAGTTGTTTTGCCAGGATCAAGTAATTTCGTTATATACAGGTACTGGTTAGCACTCTGCAGAATATTCCAGAGGGACCCTGTCCAGAGCTCTAAGATGCTCTCTCCCTGCAGCTCTCTCCTCTGCTACTTTGTCCTGAGAACTGTAGCTCCCGTGGTCTCACTAGACCCTCAGCTCTATCTCAACTCAGTGAGTCCAGGCTCTGGCTGTGTGCTCCCTCTTTGCTCCATTGCCTGGAACCTTTCTCAAGGCAGTAAGCTGGGGCCACTTGCAGGCTTCTTTTTGTTTGTTTCTCATCTCTCAGGCATCGCTGTCTTTTGTTACCAGATGTCCACTATCTAGAAAACTGTTGTTTCATATATTTTTGTCTAAGTTGAAAATTTTCTTTTTCAGGTGGACAAGTCAGGTCATTTCCTGTTACTCCATCTTGGCTGGAGGCAGTATAATTACCTTTATTTTTAGTATAATTTATTTCATTATAAGTTTATACAATTTAATTTTTAATAAGGATTGTGTAAATCAACTCACAAAGTTCCTGAAAATTTAGCAATTGGCTTTCACAAATCAGTATAAGCTGCCTCTGAGCCTCACTTTCTACATCCATCTGACAAAGAGATTATCTTATTCAATTTAAGATTACTTCTAGTTATCAAGTCTAAATTCCATGGCCTAAAGAACTGTTCTAGTCAGATTTATTCAATAATTTAAAAAATTCTAATTAAAAAATGAAGCAAATAAAATAAAATTAATAAATTCTTTAGGATTCAGCCTCAGGATTTAACTTACCCTATTACTCTCTTCTCTTTATTCAGTGGAGTCTCTTGCCTCTATGCAGGCCAAGGCACATTTCTAGCTCAGGCCTTTGTCATCTCTAGATTAAGAAGTTATTGCAGGGCTTCCCTGGTGGTGCAGTGGTCAAGAATCCGCCTGCCAATGCAGGGGACATGGGTTCGATCCCTGGTCCAGGAAGATCCCACATGCCACAGAGCAACTAAACCTGCAAGCCACAACTACTGAGCCTGCGTGCCACAGCTACTGAAGCCCACGCACCTAGAGCCCATGCTTCACAAGAGAAGCCACCACAATGAGAAGCCCACGCACCGCAATGAAGAAAAAGAAGGAGAGTGCTCAAATCAATAAAACTAGAAATGAAAAAGGAGAAGTTACAACGGACACCACAGAAATACAAAGCATCATAAGAGACTACTACAAGCAACTCTATGCCAATAAAATGGACAACCTGGAAGAAATGGACACATTCTTAGAAAAGCACAACCTTCCAAGACTGAACCAGGAAGAAATAGAAAATATGAACAGACCAATCACAAGCACTGAAATTGAAACTGTGATTAAAAATCTTCCAACAAACTAAGTCCAGGACCAGATGGTTTCATTAGAGAAGAGCTAATGCCCATCTTTCTCAAACTCTTCCAAAAAATTGCAAAGGAAGGAACACTCTCAAACTCATTCTACGAGGCCACCATCACCCTGATACCAAAACCAGACAAAAAGAAACCAGATACTACAAAAAAAGAAAATTACAGATCAATATTGATCCTCAACAAAATACTAGCAAACAGAATCCAACAACTAATTAAAAGGATCATACACCATGATCAAGTGGGATTTATCCCAGGGATGCAAGGATTCTTCAATATATGCAAATCAATCAATGTGATACACCATATTAACAAATTGAAGAGTAAAAACCATACGGTCATCTCAATAGATGCAGAAAAAACTTTTGACAAAATTCAACACCCATTTATGATAAAAACTCTACAGAAAGTGGGCATAAAGGGAAACTACCTCAACATAATAAAGGCCATATATGATGGATGCACAGCAAACATTACTCTCAATGGAGAAAAACTGAAAGCATTTCCTCTAAAATCAGGAATAAGGGAAGGATGCCCACTCTAGCCACTATTATTCAACATAGTTTTGGAAGTCCTAGCCATGTGAATCAGAGAAGAAAAAGGAATACAAATTGGAAAAGAAGAAGTAAAACTGTCACTGTTTGCAGATGTCATGATACTATATATAGAAATTCCTACAGAGGCCACCAGAAAACTACTAGAGCTTATCAATGAATTTAGCAAAGTTGCAGGATACAAAATTAATACACAGAAATCTCTTGCATTCCTATACACTAACAATGAAAGATCAGAAAGAGAAATTAAGGAAACACTCCCATTTACCATTGCAACAAAAAGAATAAAATACCTAGGAATAAACCTACCTAAGGAGGCAAAAGACCTGTACACAGAAAGTTATAAAATACTGATGAAAGAAATCAAAGAGGACACAAACAGATGGAGAGATATACTATGTTCTTGGATTAGAAGAATCAATATTGTGAAAATGACTATACTACCCAAAGCAATCTACAGATTCAATGCAGTCCCTATCAAAATACCAATGGCATTTTTCACAGAACTAGAACAAAAAATGTTACAGTTTGTATGGAAACACAAAAGACCTTGAATAGCAAAAGCAATCTTGAGAAAAAAAAAAAAAACGGAGCTGGAGGAATCAGACTCCCTGGCTTCAGATTATACTACAGGGCTACAGTAATCAAGACTGTATGGTACTGGCACAAAAACAGAAATATAGATCAGTGGAACAGGATAGAAAGCCCAGAGATAAACCCACGCACCTATGGTCACCTAATCAATGTCAAAAGAGGTCAGAATATACAATGGAGCAAAGACAGCCTCTTCAATAAGTGGTGCTGGGAAAACTGGACAGCTACATGTGAAAGAATGAAATTAGAACACTCCCTAACACCATACAGAAAAATAAACTCAAAATGGATTAAAGACCTAAATGTAAGGCCAGACACTATAAGACTCTTAGAGGAAAACACAGGCAGAACACTCTTTGACATAAATCACATCAAGATCTTTTTTGACCCACCTCCTAGAGTAATGAGAATAAAAACAAAAATAAACAAATGGGACCTAATGAAACTTAAAAGCTTTTGCACAGCAAAGGAAACCATAAACAGGATGAAAAGACAACCCTCAGAATGGGAGAAAATATTTGCAAATGAAGCAATGGACAAAGGATTAATCTCCAAAATACAAAAACAGCTCATGTAGTTCAATATCAAAAAAACAAACAACCCAATTAAAAAATGGGCAGTTGACCTAAATACACATTTCTCCAAAGAAGACATACAGATTGCCAACAAACACATGAAAAAATGCTCAACATCAGTAATCATTAGAGAAATGCAAATCAAAACTTCAGTGAGGTATCACCTCACAGTGGTCAGAATGGCCATGATCAGAAAATGTACAAACAACAAATGATGGAGTGGGTGTGGAGAAAAGGGAACCCTCGGGCTTCCCTGGCGGCGCAGCGATTGAGAGTCTGCCTGCCGATGCAGGGGACACGGGTTCGTGCCCTGGTCCAGGAAGATCCCACATGCTTGCGTACCGCAAAAAAAAAAAAAAAAAAAAAAAAAAAGAAAAGGGAACCCTCTTGCACTGTTGGTGGGAATGCAAATTGATACAGCCACTATGGAGACCTGTATGGAGGTTCCTTAAAAATCTAAAAATATAGCTACCACATGACCCAGCAATCCCACTCTTGGGCATATACCCAGAGAAAACCATAATTCAAAAAGACATATGCACTCCAATGTTCATTGCAGCACTATTTGCAATAGCCAGGTCATGAAAGCAACCTAAATGCCCAGTGACAGACGAATGGATAAAGAAGATGTGGTACATATATACAATGAAATATTACTCAGCCATAAAAAGGAACGAAATTGGGTCATTTGTAGAGATGTGGATGGACCTAGAGACAGTCATACAGAGTGAAATAAGTCAGAAAGAGAAAAACAAATATCGTTTATTAACAAATATATGTGGAATCTAGAAAAATGGTACAGATGAAGCAGTTTGCAAGGCAGAAATTGAGATGCAGATGTAGAGAACAAACGTATGGACACCAAGGGGGGAAAGTGTGGGGGGGATGAATTGGGAGATTGGGATTGACATGTATACACTAATATGTATAAAATGGGTAACTAATAAGAACATGCTGTATAAAAATAAATAAAATAAAAATTTTTTTAAAAGAATAAAAATTATTGCAACTGGTATTTCTGCTTTTAGTCATGTTTCTCTTCAATTCTACTCTCCATGGCATCAGGAGAACCTGTTCTAAAGTCACAGGTTTGATCAGGTGTTTTCCCATTGCCTCCAGGATGAAGTCCAAACTCCTTAGGATAATATACAAGGCCTTTGCAATAAAAGAAATATAACAAAATAAATCACTGCCAAATCTTATTCCCTTTGGTAATATTATACATCCACATCCTTGTCATGGCTCCATGGAGGCACAGGGTGATTTCCCACCCTTTGACTTTCAACTTGCCCATGTGATTGCTTTGACCAATGGTATGTTAGGAATGTGACATGAACAGGGGCTTAAAAGGAGCTTGCATGGTTGGGCTTGTTCTTCTGCCATCACTCTAAGAACATACTGTGATACCCTTGGTCCCTGCGGCCTGAGACTAGAATGAGATATGTGGGCTGGACCCACAACCTGAAGCAGAGCTTCCCAGCCAACCCCTGCTTAGATCAGCTGATTAGCAGTTGAACTGCAGACCTATGAGCATGAAAATAAATGCTAGTTATTGCAGGCCAAAAATATGTTCATGGTTATTTATTACACAGCAAAAGATGATAGATACAATAACTAACATTTTAGTCCTTATTCAGTGCCAGGAACTTTCACATCTATTAACTCATTTAACTTTCCCAATAACCTATGAAACAGTCTTTCTTGCACTGTACAAATGGGAGAACTAATATTTAGTGAGCTCATGTTACTTGCTTAAATCTATAGACTAAGTAAGTGTGGTGGATATGGGATTTGAACTCAGATTTGTTTTTCCCCACTACACACCTTCATTTCCTACTGCTCCCCTAATTTCTGCTATTTTCTGCTTTGGCAATAGCATACTCTAAAATACCATTTATATCTCCAGCCTTTGCACATGTTGTACCCCATGCAGCACCTACCATATGGTAGGTGCTCAACAAATATTTATGGAATGGCTAATGAATAATGCCTGTTTAGAATTCCTCTTTTTTGTCACCTAGATAATTCACAAATAATCTTCAAAACCTGGTTTAGAGATCACTTCTATGTGAAGTTTTTTCTTCATCTCTCCAATTTCCTCCTTTGTGCTTTTCAATCTTTACCACAGTCAAAAGTTCTGCCTCTCATACTAAATTGCAGTTATTTCATGACACATTTGTTTTCCTGATCTTAGGATTTCTCAACATTAAGTTTCACAATAATTCATGTTGCATTCCTAGGGCTAGTCTGGGCACATGCCTAATAAGTGTGTTTTCATTCTAAGAGGTAGTTTTGATCACCAAAATAATACCAGATCTAAGCTTCCAGGAAATTCTAATGAATTTAAGCATCATGACCATCCATCAATGCTATCCACATTTATAAGCAGACACTAAAAACAAAGTTAAAACTAGTAAGTTTCAAGAGGTGTAGGAAACTCCTTACCTGTAACCTAGGACTTTCCACCTCTCCTCCATGCCCTTCCTGAAAATCACTGCATAGAGCAGGATGTTATGATGGGAAAGCACCACACCTGTGAAGGACATACTTGCAGGGGGAAAAAAGTTTGTTTAATCTCAAGGTTTCAGACTGATTTTTCTTAACCAAACTATTTGAAATGCATAGAGTTTTATAAGGATAAATAAAATTAACTACATTTTGAAGTAAGTACTTTTAAAATCACTTATTCTGATAGAAGCTGCAGAAAAGACTCCCTGGATAATACTTTATCACTTTATCAAAGAATTGCAACAACCACTAGATGTCAGCACTTATGAACTGAAATCCTGCCAATGGTTCTGATGTCAGTTTCATTTTTTCTTTAAGGTTATGATTTATGAGAAAAGATAATTGGAAAACATATGAAAGGTTTGCTTGAAATATATAAAATAATATATTTAGAAAATAATAAACTCAATTATGGTGACAATTCTTAAAACAAGAAAAAAAATCTAACTTTAAATGACCATTTTGCAAGCCCTGGAGGTTCACCAACTGGCACTTTGCCAAATCAGGACCAGGACAAAATTCTATGTGCAAGGATTCTCTACAAGCAGTACCCTATCATCTCAAGAACCAAATAACTGGACTTTGAATCTAAGTATTTGGGAGTTCCTTCAGGTCATGAGACCAAGATGTTCTTCACAAAAGAACCACACTAGCTATGGTCCTGCACACGTGCTGCCTGTGTTGCTTCTTGGCACCTGCCCAACAACTATTTTCAGTCTCCTTTCAGATTTAGGCCATAGAATCACTAAGTTCCCTTGTGCATCTCTTTTGAAGCATAGTCAACAAAACAAATCAAGATCAGTGCACTGACAGGCTGCTTAAAATACAAAAATTGTTTGCTTGTTTTTCCTGGAACATAAAAATCCCTCTTGGGCCACTTCTGAGCAGGAAAACAAAGCGAGATGCGCCAGGAGAAAGGAGCATGGCAAAGGTGTGCCGACTGGGCGGGGTCTGTGAGCCTGTGGCTGGAAGTCCTGCAAGTCTAATTAGCTGCTTAATGAACTATTATTAAGCTGTCTGGGGTTGAGTGAGGAATGTACACAGTTGGCTCAGCTGACTGGCATCATTTTGCTCAGAGTCTGCAGTGAAACAATAGAATTTGTTAGGTCATTAGATATATTTTCATAGGTAGTCTCAGAGATCTCTTCCATAAGTAAGGTTCCATAACACGTGAGGCTAATTAAATAGCCCCTGTCTCTTCCACCACCTGAACTTAGTTTTAAGAATATGAAAATGTTTTTTTCTTATTTAAAAATAAAAACAAGGTAAAAATCACACCACAGAATTAACATTTCTATTGAGCGTGCCTTATGACAGAGAAGTAAAATAAGGCTCTAATATTGCTTTCCATTTTCCCCAGCCTCACATTTTTGTTTGCATGCTCTGAGAATTTTGTCCCAGACTATTAGTTAAATCATTATAATACACTAAAATTTTCTTTCAGTGATTATAAGATTTATATTCCACTTTCTAACTATAATTACCAGAGTTATTTGAATTTAATTCTGTGTTTAAGTGGGTTCAATGTGTATCGACAGTTCTTTCCTACATAACTTGATTATATATTTTCATTTACATTTTAAAGATGAAGAAAAAAATTCTTAAACTATTTTTGTTTACTTGTTTTATTAAAGATTATATGAAGGTTTAGAGATAGAATTAGGGTTATTTGACATTCTTTTCTTGTTTTGTAGAGTCCTTATTTTCTTTAATCTCCTTGAGACTCAAAGAAATTATGTAAAATTTTGTTCTTCTGAAGTGTACTCTTTATCATTTACATCCTCTAGTCCACTCTGTTTTTCTTCTAGCATTTCTGTACAGGTTTCATGGGAGTGTCTCTTGCTATTTGCCAAAAAATAGTGTGGTGGAATCATCTTAATGCCTTTCCTTATTCATTTGGGGACTCTTTGAATCATTATTTTAGAATATGAGGTGGGGGTTTCATTTTGACGCTTTTTATCCTATAATCAGTCCCTTGGTTGCCTAAGAGTGGGTGGGTGGGTGGTTAAAAGCCAATGGGCTGAAGGAAGCCACAGTGTTAGGGCTTTATGTTAAAAACTCTACCATTGCCCAGTTACGCCAAAGTATGAAAAGTATTTTAGCGTTCTTACTGAATGGAATGTCCTCGGGTGTTGGTCAAAGAATTTGATTTAAATATACACACTACTATATATAAAATAGATAGCCAACAAGGACCTACTCTACAGCACAGGGAACTAAACTCAATATTTTGTAATAACCTATAAGGGAAAAGAATCTGAAAAAGAATACATACATATATATATATGTACATAAATATGTATAACTGAATCACTGTGCTGTACATCTGAAACTAACAGGACACTGTAAATCAACTATATTTTAATAAAACAAACAAACAAAAAACAGAAACCCCAAAGAATTTGATTAAAAAAATCAGGTTAGTGTGATACTCCATGATTTTTTCTTTCTTTCTTTTTTTGTTTTTTTGAGATAGTCAACTTATTCTTTTCCATCTAATCATTTTCGTTCCTCTGAGCAAATTTGGTTTCTAATATCGACTCCCCTCTCTCTTACCCTTCAGAGCTCTCTCGCCCTGATTAAGAAGCCAGGTTAGAGAATTTTTAAAATGGAAGCTAGGGGCCACAGGTTCTATTACAACCGACCATCTGCAGGGGGCTCCAGGCGGCTTAGTCTCTGCTTTTCTTGCTGCCTCCCATGCTTTTAGTCTTGCATCTTCAAAAGGGGTGTACAGGGAATGCCCTGATGGTCCAGTGGTTAAGACTCCATGTTTTCACTGCTGAGGGTGAAGGTTCGATCCCTGGTCAGGGAACTAAGATCCTGCAAGCCACACAGCATGGACAAAAATTTTTTTAAATGGGGGTACAGTGGGCACCTTATCTTGACTTACTTCTGATAATACTACAAATAATCTCAAGTAAAGGAATGCTTTGTTGATGCCGTGGAAAAGTATATACCAAACTGTTACTCTGAGGATTCTACTTGGTATATTATGTACTCTATCCTGTTCTAATTTTTCAATAAACTTGTTTCATTTCAATAACTTTAAGATTAGGGTTTAGAAAATTAATCAGCTTTAATATTGCAGCAGATAAAATTTTAGTACTAGAAATTTACATGTAGAATGGTTATATGTAAATAATAAGAAAATACTTTGCAGAAAAATGGATAGAATAATGATTAAAGAAGCACCAATAATAAAAATTTTTCCAAATGAAGATAAGTACATTAGAACAAGTACATAGGCTGAGAAAGGGCACTAATCTTCTTGAAATGCAACGAAAATTGTATTCAATATAATCTAAATATCAATCTGAAGAAAATATTGAAGAAAACGGGGTCTAGAGCCTCTTTTGAATTGACTGACTTAAGAAATGTTCAAATATTTGAGGATGCTGGAACTGCTTTCGCATTTATAGATGTGCTCTAACTGATTTTCCCAATTATCATGAAAACTATTCCAGTTTAGTAGACCATAGGCATCAATCACAAGCCCTTGAAACAACCTCCCAGGTGTTTCTATGAGATGGTGATTACATTACACATGCTCTCTCACACACACAGGTATTATAACTTGAACCAGACAATTCCCTCATAATGCACTAATTATTATTAAAACCCCTTCCAAGTCACCAGTTCAGCTAAGTAGGGATGTCTGTATTTCAAGCCCTTAGGGAACCCTGCAGAAATCTGAGAGTCTAAAGAATTTGAGCATCTCCACACCACTCTGAATCAACTGTTTATTTTATGGCTAACTGCCCCACAGCTTTATTGTGAAGATAGGAGCATCACCATAGCAAAGCGAGTTGTTAGATAAAAACACTGTTTTATGAATCAATATCATAGATAATATTTGAGTCCCAATTCTGTTTCTTATTAGTCTTATTAGTTGAAACACAGCCCTCCTGTTCATGTTTCCTATTATTGTCCAAACAACCCTTGGAATAACCATACCATCCTCTACATCTCTGCCCAATGTGGTTCCGGGAGGTGATGAGAATTGGCTTGAGCCTCTACCTACTATCAGGACTGGGATTCCCAAGTCCATTCCTCTGACTAGTCCATGTAGCTCATGTTCTTTGGCAAACATTGCAGGATTCTGGTCCCTGGCAATGCTTTCTGGGCTACCATTTTCACTATCATCCTGAAGTTGGCACACTTTGCATCTCCAGCCATAATGTGGTCTTTGTTGTATTGACCCCACAGTGGAAGACAGAGAGGTGATAAATGTTCTTTCTAAATGATACCCTTTTGGATTTCCCTGGTGGCACAGTGGTTAAAAATCCTCCTGCCAATGCAGGGGACACGGGTTTGAGCCCTGATCTGGGAAAATCCCACATGCCACAGAGCAACTAAGCCCGCATGCCACAACTGCTGAAGCCCATGCGCCTAGAGCCCGTGCTCCGCAACAAGAGAAGCCACCGCAATAAGCCTGCGCACCACAAAGAAGAGTAGCCCCCGCTCGCCGCAACTAGAGAAAGCCCGTGCACAGCAACGAAGACCCAACACAGCCAAAAAATAAAATATTTATTTAAAAAATAAACAAATGATACCCTTTTGGCCTCCAACTATAACTTTTACTATGAAATAATTCCTCACTCTACCGAACAGTCCCCTCTATGAGGGAAGGTACCAAATCTATCTTGTTCATTTCCATATCTCCAGGGCACTTCCTGGCACATAGTAAGTACTCAATAATATTTGTTCAATGAATGTTCTAAGTCCCTCAAGGATTGACTAGAGAATATTTTTTTATTTTTTATTTTTTTGGCGGTATGCGGGCCTCTCACTGTTGTGGCCTCTCCCGTTGCGGAGCACAGGCTCCGGACGCGCCTGCTCAGCAGCCATGGCTCACGGGCCCAGCCGCTCCACGGCATGTGGGATCCTCCCGGACCGGGGCACGAACCGTGTCCCCTGCATCGGCAGGCGGACTCTCAACCACTGCGCCACCAGGGAAGCCCTGGCTAGAGAATATTTAAATGACAACACAAGCTTTTATTTATTTATTTATTTGCGTTATCCGGGCCTCTCACTGTTGTGGTCTCTCCCGCCGCGGAGCACAGGCTCCGGACGCGCAGGCCCAGCGGCCACGGCTCACGGGCCCAGCCACCCCGCGGCATGCAGGATCCTCCCAGACCGGGGCACGAACCCACGTCCCCTGCATCGGCAGGCGGACTCTCAACCACTGCGCCACCAGGGAAGCCCCAACACCGACTTTTAAAGTAGACTTTCCGGTGGGCTTTTGATCCAGACAAAATGGTATAGACTTTTCTAACCAAGAACCACTATAAACCCTGGAAATGACAAAAGAGGCAACCATAGACTAGGGACCCAAGGCTGGAGAAACGACACAGTGGCTGGGTATCTTATGATCCTCCCCACCCAGCACTAAGAGGTAACTCATACTCCATGTCTTCCAAATCCCAACCTAGTGGCAGGAGGTGGCCCAGGTAGACTCATTCCTCCCCTGGATCAAACAAGAGTCCTGCCAACAACACCAGACAGGCCAAGTGACACTGGCAAGGGGGACAGAGTGGAAGCTCCTCTGAAAACAAGTGGCCCAGGGGAACAATTTATCATCCCCATGGGCTGAAGACTTCCTTTTCCCACCTAGAAGCCAGGTGGCTTGCACTGGGGAGGTGTCTCTCAGCCCCACAGGTGGCAACAGCAAGGATCAGTGGAAACCCTAGTGGCACCAGAGGAGAGAAGCAGACCAAAATAGTACAGCAAAGGCTCTGAATATTAAATTGTCATTGAAACCACAGGCTACAAATACACCAGGTCCTGCATGCTAAACCTGAGCAGAGTGACTGCCTGCTAAAATAAAAGATTTAAACAGGACCTCGAATTTCCGAACACAACAGCCCAAATATCCAGGATACAACAGAAAATCGCCTCTAATACTAAGAGCCAGGAAAAATCACAACTAAATGGGAAAAGCAAAATGAAACAACACCAACACTAAGATGTATCAGATGTTGGAATTATCTGACATGGATTGTAGAGAGCCACCATAAAAATGCTTCAACAAGCCATTATGATTTCCCTTGAAACAAATGAAAAGACAGAAAATTGCAACAAAGAAATGTAAGTTAAGAAAAAAAAAAACAAATGGAAAATAGAAAACTGAAAAGCACAATAACCAAAATAAATGAATCACTGGATGGGCTCACTTGTAGAGTGATGACAGGATTGAAGCAGTGAACTTGAGGACAGATAAATAAAATTCATTGAACCTGAATGACAGAAAAAAAAAAATAGACTGAAAAGAATATCCTCTTCCTGATGATCCAGAAGAAACTCTCTTTTGCTATGTGGTGAATTGTTTCCCTGTCTGACACATTAATTCCAACCCCCATCCTCTACAGAGGTTGGGGGGATTTCATCTGCCCTTTGTCCTAATTTCATTTTCACAAGGACCTAGCTGTTAGATGCAAAGCTTTCTCCCAGGGATCTGGGGCCCCTAAGCAAAAAAGGAAATTCTGTAACCTGCTTTGAGGTTCACATTGGATGGATTAATAACCAACGTCACCTTCTGCATCCTTCCATCTCCCATCCATCAGACATTTCTTATGGTTCCTCATATAAGAGAGTGTCGGGCTGCCCTACCAGGATTCAGAAGCACAGTCTCCTAGCTGGAATCTATGACACTCCTTTAAGCTCCAGAAGTTAGCTCTGCAAAATGGAGAAGTAAATGTTTAATGTAAATATATAAACTTTTATTAAGCAAATACTATAAATTAGTTAGCTACTCATTATACAAAGTAAAAAATATACAGAAAGTGATATTAAAGAAACACATCTTTTTAGATACAAGTCACATTCCTTTCAGAGTAAATCTTAACTTATATCTATGACTCCTTGATCTTTAGTTTTCTCTGCTACCTTTAAGAAAAATAGAAATATCCCACTTCTGGTATTTTGGACCTGTTCACAACTGTGTTCGCTGCTTCAGTTGGTATGTTTTACTTTGGGAACAGTTTCAACATCTAAAGCCTTACTTCAGCTGTTTCAACTGCTTTGCAACTTTGTGTTGTCAATGCTTAGGCTGGAAGTCCCTTGTTAACTAATTAGCTCTGGCTAATTACTTGCATATTCTAATTGCCCTACCTATCTGTCTGAATCCACCATAATCTCTGGGACCTGATTTCTTGGCACTTCTCTCACTGTCAGATTTAGCTTCCGTCTGTTCTGAAGCTTGCCTGCTAAACCCTTCTCCTTCCTGTCTCTCTCTTCAAACCAAGAGCCTAAGAGAGGAAAACACGGACTCAAATCACAAATCACAAAATATGACTCCTGCCACTTCCTTCCCCCAAACTCATGGTAAGCTCATCATGGTTATTCACACACAAAAATTTCAACAGGAGCTACACTGTTCTAGGCAAGGGGCTGGTCTGTTGAGAAAAGTAACCACACACGCATCTTCCCAGTTAAGTCTCTCTTCTGATCTGATCTACTGGTTTTTGTATTCATAATACTTTGCATTATTTTTCCTGAGTTTAAATCTTAGCTTAAGGACCTACTATTCCTGTGTCCATGAGCAAACTATTTAATACCCACTCCTCCCCCAACCCCAAGTCTCAGTTTATCCGTTTATAAAGAAAGAATTGTTTTAGTACCTACAAATGTTGATTCTCTGGTAAGGATTGAGTGTTATGATCACCTGGAATATAGTAAGCACGTGATAAATGTTGGCTATTGTCACTCTTCTGATTTCTGTTACTAAAATAAGTTGTTCCCATATCCTTTATTTACTAAATTATAAATTCTGTGAGTGCAGGACAGTCTTATTCCTCTCTGTATACCATTTTAGAAGGCTTCACTTGAAGCTGATTGACCCTGTTTCATGGTTGCTATTGCCACCCCTAATGTCACCATTGCCACAGACTGTGTCACACTCTTCCAACCAGAAACCTCTGCTACATGGCAGCAAAAAAACTCACAAAAAGCAGAACTCTCTGCTACATGGTGACAATATATACTCATATATATTCTAAATATGTCTCAATACAAATGTACTAATAACCATACCCAACTTAAAACTGTCTTCTAGAAACATGGCTGGAGGCTACTGCTTGTCTCTGTTCCCACTCTCTGGGCTTGACATTTGAAGCAGTGATTCCAGGTAAGTGGGTCATTCCAAGGTCTAGACGGTGAGAAGTATTAGGAAGCTTGATTGGCTAGTTTTCAATCTAGCTTTTTTGTTGTAATCTCCATCTGTCTTGCTTCTCTGTATATATCTTAGTTGGTTCAGAACTGGGAAAGGAGAATGGAGTATTATTTAATGCCTCATCAAGTCAGCAGAAACTAGTGACAAACCCAAGGCACAGTAAAGGAAGAAGAAAAATTCCTGTACAATAAGAAAGTATTAAAGAGAGACTGAAATAAGGAAAGCAAAATATAAAGAAAAGAAGGATATATTTTTAAAATAACTACCAGTGATAAGAATGGCACTAACAGTTGCTTTTGATGCTATTCCTGACAGTCAATTGAGGAAGAGACTAGGCAGACACTGAAATCTAGAATGCTGATCTCTTACCTCTTTATTAGGCACTTTATTTGCAGATTAAAAAATTAGTAATTGACCATTTATAACACAGAAATGAAATTATAGATACAGATACTGGTCACTAAGGAACTTCGTCATGAACAGAGGTAGATTAACAGATGACCTTAATACCCACCCACCAAAAAAGTTTTCATATTTTTTATGCCTTCTGTATAATTTAGTTCGTTCGTTCTCTTGAAAGTGTCCCAGAAATTATGATTCAGGGGAATTGATTTGAGGTCCAGGAATTTAAACTTCTGTTAAGCGCTAGGTGATTTTGGTGTAGGTGATCTGTGGAACACCCTTTGAAAACATGAAGTGAGTAGCCTTAGAATCTTCCTCTGTAAAGGGAAACAAATATGTCTATTTCATAGGTTTATTATGAGATATAAATAAGATAATGTACATAAATACTTAGAACAGGGCCTGGCACTTAGGATTCAACACATGTTAATTCTTCAACTGCTCCCCTTCTTTTCAATTTTAGAGATTATTTTCCACTATAGAAAAAAGGAAATGTGGTGAATTACAATGTAATTTCTCCCTACTCAATCAGATCACAATAAATACATTCTGGTTTTCAGCTAGATTTACTTCTGAATAGCTTTACTAACTGCTTAACATTAGTTTACCACCTGCCCCAGGTTAACCTCCATTATACTGTGTTTCTAATAAATGGAAAGCAAGATAGCTATCACAATATTTTAATTCTGTCCCATAATTTGAGCTAACTTGTTCGTGCTTATCTTAAATAGCAAATACAATTTGTACTTTAGCACCATCTTTCTAGCTTGATCTGTGGGGCTGAAAGCACAGCAATTTCACCTACTATGGGAAGACTACTGGATGGAATGACCCGGGCGGATCAACTGGGAACCCTTCGTGCATCAACTCTATAGCGATTTACAAAGTCAAGTGTTTAATATAATCTACGCTAAAGCTAAATAACAAGACAAACTGTATGCAAATCTGCAAAGTTTTTTAAAAATTAATTTAATTAAAAAAATTTTTTTTGGCTGTGTTGGGTCTTCGTTGCTGCACACGGGTTTTCTCTAGTTACTGCAAGCGGGGGCTACTCTTTGTTGCAGTGCACGGGCTTCTCATTGTGGTGGCTTCTCTTGTTGTGGAGCACGGGCTCTAGGCACGCGGACTTCAGTAGTTGTGGCACGTGGGCTCAGTAGTTGTGGCCCACGGGCTTAGTTGCTCCGCAGCACGTGGGATCTTCCCGGCCCAGGGCTCGAACCCGTGTCCCCCGCATTGGCAGGCAGATTCTTAACCGCTGCGCCACCAGTGAAGTCCCAAATCTGCAAAGTTTTGATGCACCCTTCCTTTTCCTTCTTTGACATCTCAAAATATGTTGCAACAAAATAAACCTAATGTGTTTATTTTCTCAGTAGATCTATTCTTATGGACAATCTTTGACCCCTCTGTGAATTTTTGTTGGAGGAGAATCTAGAATCTAAAACTTGACCTAAAAGTCAGTAGAGACATCTTCATGGCTATCAGTACCTACAACCCTGAGGGGCACTTCTAGTTAAAAAAAAAAAAGAAAACCACATAGAGATGTGTCATTTCCACCTCTAACCCATTGGCTAGAACTAGTCACATGGCTCTGCCCCCCTGAAAGTGACCAGAAGAGAAGCTATGGATGTGGGGGAGCAACAGAAGTATCTTCTACAGGCCACCCTTCTTACCACCACAAAACCTTATGTCTCTTCTTCACAGACACAGAATCAGTAACCTCTTTCCCAAGGGAGACAATCCCAAAGTGCCATTCAGTTATGGCATGGAGCTCAAAATACTAGATCTTTGAGTGATTCACAATGGTTCCCAATTGGGTCCATGTGGGAATCCCCTTTATTTCAGAATATATGAACTGAAGAGATAAGATATCAGCCTTTCATTTCTGGAACACACCCAATACACAATGGCAGAACTGGCTCTGCAGTCAACACTCTTATTCTGAAAGGAAGAAGAATGAAAGACACACAGTAGTCACTGGTCTAAAGCAATCTGGGAACCCTGCTGGGTGGATGTTGTGAGGCCCCCAACCCGGTTGTAGGGAAATCTTCCTTGATTAGGTACTGATTTTGTTCCTTAAAAGGAACTTGCTTGTTTGTGTTGCTCTCCATGGCCTCTGCTCCCCTTCCCTACCAATCTCAACACTCCCAGAAGATTCTTCCTTTTCTACTACCTCTCTGGCTACATTTGAAGTGATTGTTGAAGAATATCCCTTTCTTGGGGGCTGTACATGTTTCTCAACCCTATGCCTGCCCAGATTCTCAGGAGCTTAAGAGTAGTTGATGGAGTGTGTCAAATGCCAAGAATATAATTTGTACCGTTGACTTACTTTGATAGTACTCGTAATGGTACCACCTCTTCTCCCATTTTATGCCTCTCTTTATGTTTTTTCTTATGCTTTCTTTTTGCTTTCAAGAGGGATCCATCTTTTATATCTCCAGTATCCTTTTCCTCTTTAGTAGAGACTTCTAAATTAATTAATAAGTTAAGAAGTAAAGACATAAGTTTAGAAAAAAGAACACCTCATTTATTTAATCCTTAAAAAAAAATTGTAGTTGAAAGTCTAGAACAATTTCACACAATTTTAGACAAGGTTGGTAATGCCTTTGGCAGCATAACTCTAGCAAAATATAGGCTTCTTTTCTATATGATAACAAGCCAGTTACTGGCTCAATGTGCCATGAACAACATCCATAGTTTACTCTGATTTGAATTAGTTCTCCCATCTCTCTCTCTTTCTCTAATGATAGATGGTTTGAAAGACCCACACTTTAGCCCCTTTTTCGTGAAACACCTCATCCCAATGAAAAGATTTATGGGTGCCACATCCTTGATTTGATCTTTGTACTTAGATTCTTAATCCTTTTAGAGGTTTTTGTTTACTCTGGCTTCTGCTTCAAGATCAATTTTTAATGAGCCAAAGCTTTTCAAACTCTTATGTTTTACTGTATGAGGTAAAAATGTAGTTGCCTTTTTAAATATTGCACGACCCTGAATTTTTGACCCTCTTTTGGCTAGTGGTAATAAATCCTTTCCTGTCTCAAAGGCTTAGGAGAATTGGATGAAACTAGTGCAAGTATTCATCTATTGAATCTATTTTACAACTGTTTATTGTGTACCTACTCCAAAGAATAAAAGCAAGCAAACACACCTGTCCTTGTGGGTCGTGGGGCTAAATTATTATTACATTGTAACATATGAAAATGATGCTACTGATGCACCATCATTAAATCTTGGATCTTAGTTTTCCAGAAGTAAGGAAATGGGGATAAATTTCCTATTAATCTGTACTTTTCTGTTTTCATTGTGCCCTTAAGCAATAGCAGGGCAGGATGAGGACTGTGCACTGGCATCCACCCTGGATGCTCCAATCCAGTGGTTTCCAAGTGGAATAAGCACAGAAGACAATCCAATGAGAAATGGGAAATACATAATTACAATTTGATTTTTATCTCATTATCTTAAATTTCTACTTTGTACATGTTTTACAGTGTACATAATGTATTTTTTTTTGTCTGAATATAGAGTTTTGGGTTTAATTAGTAATAAGTACATAAAAACCCATGCAAACAAAGTCAATTATTAACTCAAGGAAATAAAAATGCAGTATGGGGTAAGAATAACACATCACTTATATGAGATTATGTTACATAATCTTAATCATGTAAACATTCTTAACCATAGTCAATAATGTAAACACTTAATTACATATGCTGGGATAAGGTGAGCAGGAAGGGAAGTGTAATGGTCTTAATACACAAGTATATGCATACAATCTATAAATAAATAAATATACATATATTGGAGGAGATGTGTGTTCACTGATGAGGCAAAACATACACATTTTTACACCATGGCTCTAATAATTTAAAATACAATTAAAATGAAAATTTTTAAATGAACAATAATGATTTTTTTAGAAGTTGGATCTAGACGAGGAAGTTTGATTTTAAAAAGTTGGCGTCTATAATTCTTTCTATGACTATGATACATACTATTGGCAAGGCTGTGGCCAACAGTAATAAATAATCTTTCTGCCAAGCATTCCTTTTCTCCTGGTTGGCTTACATTACCAGATGACCCATTCAAAGGAGGCTTTACTGGTTATTTCTAGCCAACTGCCTTAAAGCCCTGAATTAGATAGACTCCTCTAAAGCCAAGCATTTAAGGCATTAACAATTTTTAAGTGACATCTGATTTCTCTAACTTTTAAAAAATTTATCCAATTTTTAGGTAATTCATGAGGTTTTATAAATTCTAATGTTTGAGAGAACACTGGAAATATGAAGATGTTCAAATACATAAAATTAGAGAGACTAGTACGATGAACTACCACATACCTATACCAAGATTCAACAGTTAAGGTTTTGTCATATTTGCTTCATTGATCCACTCTCTCTCATTTTTTGGAGATTTTTTTTTTTTAAACAATTGAGTTTTCAAAAAACAGAAGGGTTTTAAAGAGTGTGTTTCATAGAATTAGCATTAATACCTCATCATACTTTATTGCTTTTACTAAAATTTTTTCAAATAAGTAATACACTTACATGGTTCAAATATCAAAACTATATAACAGGCATATATTTAAGTCTTGCTCCCACCTCTATTCCATCCATTCTGATCTATCTGTCCCCCATAGGCACATGTTTCATTTCCCAAGTATCTTTCTAGCATTTCTATATGCAAATAATGACAAATATAAGCAGTATACTCATATTATCTCCTCCCTTTCTCACACAAAAGTGTCTGGCATGCAGCTTTTTATATTTAACTATGTATCCTAGAGTCCTTTCCATATAAGTACACAGAGAGATTTTCCATCCATTGTATCAATGTACCATTGCTTTTTATTTACTCAGCCTCTGTCAATGGATACAGGTTATTTCCATTCTTTTGCTATGATAAAAATGTTCAACCCAGGTACACACATAATTCGTTATGTGTGCACTTATATATCTGTAGGATAATTTTCCAGAAGAGGGACTGTTAGGTCACAAAGTATATTTATAATTTTAATAGATATCACCAAAATGCCCTCTCTAAATGTCGTGCCTCTCCTGCACTCCCACAGCAGTGTATGAAGGTAGTGGTTTACCCACAATCTTGCCAACAGTGCTGTCAAACTAGGATTTTTGCCAGTTGTATAGGCAAGTGCAAGTTTGTCATAACTTTTATGAATGTTAAACTTTCTGCCCATTTTCATTTTTCTCCTCTATATGTGAGAGACAGTTCAATAGATACCTTATAATTTGGGTGATAGCGCTTGCTTTATAAACTTTAATTTTGAAAAGATGACAAATTATATTTGTGATAGGCATATAGAAGTCTAAAATAAGCATTTGTGACTGGAGTTATTTCTTTTACCATAATAAACAGGGGGAAAAAACCCTATGTGGATCTAGTCAGTTCCCTGCAGAAAGATATTCATTTTTCAGTGAAGAAGCAAAATCATCTAGTTCTAACAATGATAACTTATGGGTTGAATTGTGCCCCTTCCAAAAAATGTTGAAGTGCTAACCCCCAGTACCTGTGAATGTGACTTTATTTGGAAATAGGGTCTTTGCAGATGATCAAGTTAAGATGAAGTTTTTTGGGTGGGTTCCAGCAAACAAATAGAACACTAACCTTTCTTTATTCATTTTTTAAAAAATCTAATCTTTCCTTTTTCTTAAACTCTAGTTTAAAAATTGTTTTAGAGCAGGAAAATAAAGATATAAAGAGTCTAGTTTTTCAATATCATAACACTCAATACTTGTAATTCATAAGTAAAATGACATGATCTCTGGGACTTACTTTCATATACTATAGTCATCAAAAAAAGGGGAGGGTGAGATATAATACACCACATTCTATATTTTCTAAATGTCTTGTTAATTAGTTGCTTGAAAATGTATTCAGGGTGCATTCTCATACACTAATTAAAAAATGACATTTCTTTTATATCCACTATGTGTCAGGCACTGTTGTAGGCATTGAGGATATTAAGAAGAGTAAGATAAATCCTGTGCTCTCAGGGAGTAATTATCAGATATAATTTTTAAAGTAAAGCAAATTACCGCCACAGCCCCAGGTAGAAAGATACATTTTTAGTAAGTAATTGTCAAGAGCCACACCCAAATGATAAATTCATTTGCCTTTAATGTTCTCTTGCGGCTTTTCATCCACTTCTAATCACGCTAAGATATTCTTTAGTAAGTGCTTAGTCTATCAAAGTTCATTATCTCCCCTTCCTGGAACCTGATATGAAATAAAACATTAAATATTACAATGTCCCATTTTTCATTTTTGTAACAGCACCATGATGCCACGGTGATAATTAGTTTCTTTTTGAAATCAAAAAGAAATATGACCTCGTGATTATTTGGAATACTAAGTCTAGGTTATGTTTTAATGTTTTAAATTTTGTTTTCTGATTACAATTCTTCCCAGGACTTTGAACAGGTATTACATAAATATACTTAAAGTCTTACAAAGCACCTAAAAGACAGAGTATTGCAAAAAAAAAAAAAAAAAGACAACAAGAACAACCCAGTTCATTCTGTAAGTGTATCATTTGTAAGCTCTACTCATAAATAAAAAATTACTATAATGCTTTTAAGTCAATCATATCATATTTCAGATGGTGATATATAATTAATTGCTGTTTTTATTTCTAGTGATCAATGTCTGCATCCTTTTCCTCTAAATTATTTTTGAAATCATAAAGTATGTAGTATTGTATTAAATTTATTGCAATAGATTGATACAATGGTTAAAACTAAGAATTGTATCCAAAAGAATCCTCAGTACTACTCAATAAGTAATGTGAAGTATTTACTTTATGAACTTGCCAGTGTAAAGGCAACTTTAAAGTCAGTCACGTTCTGTTCTACACATGTTCAGTGGGAAATTGGGCAGCCTTTTAGTAAATGTATCAAAGGTGGCCGACCTGGAAAATTCTTGGTGAGTCAAATGGTATTTTGCTTTTGATCACTTTGTCTGCACTTATCCCCAGGCCAGAAGTGTTTTTTCTAGACTGTGGTTATCCCTGACAGATGAACTGGTTTCCTAATCCTAATCCAGGAATTGGAAGGGAAAAAAATGATCATCATTACACAGGAATGGTTTGGAGGCTTGCCTTTTAGTCACAGGTTATCCAGCTAACTGGCCTTTATTAGTCATGTTCAAACTTTTCCACTTTTAATTTACGGAAATTATATACACACATCTGGTTTTTAGATTGCTGTAATATTTAATCCTTTGAATCAGTTCCACCAAATAATCTATATTTGATCAGATCCATTCACAGATCACAAGGCTGTGTTCAGTTTTGCAGTTGGTCAGACAATGACTGATCAGGACCACGCATTTGGTTCTGAGAAAATAAAGAGAAACTTTGACAAGAAAGAACTATGAAGTCGCGGTAGAAAATAATAGGGGAGAAGGCAGTGATATTTTGGGAAGATATACCAAAATACCACAGTTAGGTAAACACATAGTACACAGTATGTTTGGCCACAGATCTTTTGGCATTTTGTGAGATAATGTCTGTATTCAATTTGAGGTTGAGTATTTTACTGTTTAGGAAATACAATGTAGAACTGAGCTGATAGTAGGTTCCTCAAACTTCTGACATTATCTACGATGCTCACTGGATTCTGAGATACGTTACTCATTATTGCTTTGAACTGCACAATTAGGAGTTCACTATCTCCTAGTACCTCCACAGCGTTGTTCGTTAAGGACCAGACAGCGGGGCTGAGGATACGATTTGGTACCTTCTTACAGTTTCGCTTCTGCCTCTCTCCAGGCGCGGCCCAGGGATCGCCATCTGAGGCTCCTCCAGGAACCAGTGCAGCGCGCGGCGGGACCGAGTGACAGGCCCCTAAGCTCGCAGCCGCCAAGAGAAGAGCCGGCGGCGGCGGCGGCGGCGGCGATCGTGCGCGCTCACAGCCCGCGCGGGGACGCGCCTTCGGGTCGGGGCGGGCTGCGCGCGTCCCCGCGAGCCCGCGGGGAAAGCTCCGCTGCCGCCGCCCGCGCCCGCCCGGCCCAAGAATGAATGGAAAGTTCAATCTCGCGCGCTCGGAGCGGGCAGCCAATGGTGAGGCCGGGAGCGGCGACGGGCAGGTGTGCGCGTGCCGCCGCCTGACGCAGGGCTCGAGTCGAACAGCCTGGTGTCGCCGCCGCCGCCGCGCTCCGCGGCTCCCCCCCCGGTCCAGCCCCCTCCTCCCCGCCCGGCTGTGGCGGCGGAGCGGCGGCAACAGCGGCTTCCACTCCGGCAGCCGAGCACCGCCCTCGCTCTCCGGCCCCTCCGCGCCGCGTCCCCTCGCCGGCTCACAATGTGCTAACCCTCCCGGCCCCGCCGCGCGCATCCCGGGTCTCCGGCCGCCGCGCTCCCTCAGGAAGTGACAGACTCCAGGCCCCTTCCTCCGCCCCGTCCCCCCGGACTAAACGCCACACACGTACTCACACCCTCTCCCCCGCCCTACCCGGGCGAGCGACGCGACCATGAGGCCCCGGAGGTAAGCAGCGCGCCCCGCGGCCCGGCGAGTGCGAGTGTGGCCGGGTGTGCGCGCGGGTGCGGACGCCGCTCGCGGCCCCGGGTCTGGCACGTGAGCAACGTCGAGTGGAGCTCTGTGCGGCGGAGCAGGAAGAAAGGAGGCGGCGTGAGCGCCAGGGAGGGGGGAAGGACGGGGCCAGGTGGGGAAGTGACAGGTCTCGCAGCAAGTTGCCGTTTGGGAGCCAGAGCGGTGTCCTGCCTTCGCCGGCCCTGATTTATTGCCCCAGTGTTCCCACCGAGATGCGGGCGGACGATGTACTTCCGGGTTCACACCTTTCTCTCCTCGCTCCGCGCCGCTGGGTCGGCGCTCTGTGCAGGCGCGGCGTAGCTAGCACGGCCGACGGGTCTCGCCGCGGCCGTCGCCGCCCAGCAGCAGGAACTGGCGGGCCGGGTGGGGAGGGGGCGCGGGCGACTCGGGGGCAATGGTGCAGCGCGGGCTGGGTGGCCCGGCAGCCGGTCCGCGTGGCCGGGGTGGGCGCTTCGGGCCCGAGGGTCTGCGCCGCCAGGGGGCGTCCGCTCCTGCCCTTCGCGCACTCCGCAGCGCAGCTGCTTTGTAGCCGCAGGCGTCGGGGATCCTTTTTGCGTCGGGATTGGTAATGTAAATTCATGAATTAGAATTAAGGATTTGAGGAGAACAGAGAGAGAAAAACGCACTTGGACTTAGGTTGCTTTTGAAAAGAAAACAACCAAAGAAGAATCAATACATTCGCAGGAGCAGTAACTGACTATTGACTGGAACACTGGATGCGGGCGCCTTACGAGGATTTGTACTACAAAAACTTTTTTTTTTTTTTAAACTGCACGTTGATAAATACTGAGTGTTTTCGAGTAACATCTTACAGTATGTATTTAGTGTCTTCATTGCGGAAATTTCTTAAATGTAAGTAATAGTCCGCCATTTTGAATTGTTTCATGTAACAGACTGAAATCTTAGGTTCCTGTGTTTCCTTGAGTTCCTTTCTGTTCCCTCTGTGGATTTGTTTTCATCCACAGGATATTAAGGTTATCAGGTATTATTACTGCTCATAGAACTAAATTCTTCACCGTGTAACAACTTTACACCTACAGTTGTTAAATGAGGGGAAAATATGCTCGTGTTTTATTGTAGTTTTGAATTTCTTGGTCAAAATATTGTGGAAGTTAAAATTACACATGACAACTGGTATTAGAATGAATTTTAAAACATTTAACAGCATCCTTAGAAAAGTATGACTTAAAATTATATTTACTCGGATCAAAAAAATCCTCATGTTTCATTTTTTGTGCAGATTATTACCATATTTAGTTAGGTGATAATGCAGTAACGCTTTTTAAAATGCATCTGTTGGTAAAGCAAAATTTTAAGTCCAACAGTAAGTTGCGAAACAATTTTTATAAGGACTGCGGGAAAACTACAAAATTTTAAATTGAATTATTGGGAATTTATGGCAGTTTATGTGGTTTACAAAATATAAATTTAATTGTTATGAAATTTATGCCATGGATTTTTTTTCTGTTATGAGTTTGCACAGATGTAATAGAGGAGTCATATTATAAATTAACAACACAATCTGTAATAGTACTGCATTTAGACTAATAATTAACAGACCCGTGTTCATTTAGGGGACAATTCTTGCTTCCCATATTCTTTATCTCTGAATGTATGAAATAGGACAATCCAGGTGCCCAAATTTCCTAAAGAGCTTTAGGAATTAAACTGACGTAGGCCTCTTTCTAGTACTTGCTGGGGAGGGGAAGGTACTACAAATGAATAAAATGCTTTATTTGACTCTTCCATTTTACAAATAGGATCAGCTAATCGTTGCTTGATAATAAAATGTCAAAAAGAATTTAAGGATATGAATCAATTTGTAGCGCATATTGGTTATTACAACTGTTTATAGGAGCTTCTCAATAGATCTGGAAGCAAATGATTCAACGATCAAGCCTCATTAATCCTTGTCAAATTGTAGAGTGTCATATTACATGTCTGTGCCAGATTTCTTTCAGAAACAATGAAAAATTTGTTGTGAAATTAATCACGATTTAAATTAAAAATTGACTGTATTATGGGGGAAAATGCAGTTAACTATATCTCTTTGTAAGTGAAGCAGATTAAGTTTTAATATGGTAGTACTCAAAGTTAATCTTCAGAATGACTTATTTTAAAGTGTGTTGTACATGTAAATTTAAAAAGAAAACACTAGAATTTTAATAAATATAGTGGATTTAAGGGTTTTTTTCCTGTTTACTCTGAACAAAGAGAAGATTAAATAGATGTTACCTGTCTAATAGTTTGATAATGTTTGGTATCTGATCATGCACAATAATTTTTTTTTGTATTTGTAACACACTGCTATCATAATTTACAAATCATAATTAAGAGAGAAATAAGTTGTTAAATAAAACATATATGCATGTTTTCAGGTAACAGTCTTCATAACAGTCTTCAGGTATAGAATTGATGTTTCTTTAAAATAATTGAAGTGCTATTCAAAACTACCAAATTTAGGGATTGTATTAGAAAGCTCAGGTCAGGAAATGATCTGTTAACATTTATGTTAATGCATAGTGGAATTGATTGAAAAAAAAGGAAAATGGAGATTCAGAGATATATCAGTTCAGAAGTAATTAAAGCTATTGATTATGAAAGGGACTATACAAAATTTTGGTCAGCTAAAGAGTTTTCTTATTTGGTAATTTTTAGTAGAATATTACTGTCTTTTAAAATTCTGTAGCCCATAAATACCCGTAAGTTTTTATGTTTAAATGCTTTAGAGCCTGTACTTGATTCTCTTGCTTTTTAAAAGGACTGTGTTTGCATTATAAATACGTATGGTTTTTGATGAACCACATGGTAAAGAATTTGTAGTTTGCCAAGCATAACAATGGAAATTCTTTACATTACAAAACTTAAGACTGATTTATATGAACATATCTAGGAATATATGAAGTATAGAATCACATCGGTTTGAGAAACTTACCCAGTATGTACATGTACACTGTGTTGGATTTCTCTGACACAATGACTGTCTATGAAGTCGCTGACCATAGTGCTGAACCAAGACAGCCATGTTGGCCACTGCTAAATCTGACTGAAAACTGTACACAGAAATTGTGTAGATGTTCAAGTAGCATCATCATTGTAGGAAATGTATACATATATTTCATATGTACTTTTTAATATCTTCTTTTTACCCAGATGTATTGAAATCAACCAAAAACTGTGATAGAGAAATTTTATCTCTGAAGTATATTAATATAACATTGATTTTAAGTAGTGTCAGTAAAATCAATGGGATCAATGCTAGAGGTTTTCTCTTTCTTGGAAAGCTGCCCCTTGCAAATGAAGACAAGAATTTAAAACCAAGTTAAGTGACCAATGAGTTCTCTCAAAAACTGCAATATTAGGGGACACCGCTGTAAGCTTGAGTATGAACTTGATATTTTGATTCAGGTTTATATCACTGTCTAAGTGGCACTATCAAAACCAACATCAAAACATGTGGTTATCAAAAGTAATAAAATTACATCACTCATGAAACAAGTTATACTGAGAAACAATAATACAAGCACTTTTTAAATAAAGAGAAAAATATAAATTTTGAAATTATAATAACCTTGACTTAGCACTTTGGGGAAATTTTCTGTTGTTTGAACCAGAATAAACACCAGGCTGTCACTCCTAACAATGTTATTGTGTTCTACATTGTGTGAAATGAACACTGGTATGAAACCATTGTAGAAATTACCTGAAAAGGAATGTTGTAACATATTTAATATTTCAGTAAAAAGTACTATTTTAGGCATAGAACTATGACATGATTTTCCTAAAAATAGAATGGGTTGACATGCAGGATCATCAAATTAAGGGTCAAAGGTGACAAACCAGGACAAAGGGCATGCAGCTCATTTTCAAGCAATCAGTTCCTAGTTTTTTCATGGCTGAACAAAAGGTTAATTATATAGGAAAAAGGACTTAGTATTGAATGACCAGTTCTATTGGTGGAAAAACATATTTTAAATTTTTTAGATATTTTCAAATCAGTATTTCTTATTTGGGAATGCAAGAGCCAAAATACTACTTTTATATTTTGCAAACAGTTCTTTTATGTAACATTTCTTTCAGCCACTACAAAAACATTTCAACTAAAATATTCTATACTGTATAGGTTAAAAACAGGCTTTACTTTTTTGTAGATTTAAAATTTTAGAAAATATGTGTAAATTATGTTTTGTCTTTTTTGCTTTAGTTTCTTGGTGTAATCTCCTTTGCTAGTTGATATCCTGATTTTTAAAAAATATTACATTTATTACACCATTATATCACTGGCAGTGATGTAAAAGTGAGCAGCCTCTAAAACATCTCTTGATCTTTCTAAAATGTTTATTGAAGCTATTTCAAATGCATGAAAAGTTCTCATTTAGTTGTTAATCTCTTGTGATATAAATTTTTAACCATTAATGTATATCAAAACTTAAAATGTCTATCAAATATAATTTTCTTATTAACATTGTACTTATTTAGAACTATTCAGGTTTACTTAGAATCATTTTTGTTTATCATATCAAGAAGCTACCTTAAAGTTTTTATCTTAAAGTTATGGTGGGCCTTCAAAATATATGTGATTAGCTTCTTTACGACACGACTTTTGCCATTATTTTGACTCTTTTTAATCTAAAACCACTATTTTTTTCTTCTATTCAATATGACCTCAACAATGACTCAGTTATGAGCTTTATTATATGAAACTGTTGTTTGATATGGTAGAAAATACAAACTGTTTGCATTAGCAAAACCAACTGTGCCATGGCTCAGTTGTTTTACAACATTCACATTTAAGCTAAAGAATTGTGTTTACCAATTAGTATTTGTGTCATAGTTGGCACCTTTAAACAATTTTGACAATATGCTAGTTGACTTAAATTATTACTTTGAAATTTTTTATTTTCTAGAATAAATTATGTTTTGCTACAGCAGTTGAAGAGAATGCTAGAGCTGCCCATATCTTAGGTGAAATCAGTAAAATTTCAATTTGTAAAATGGTTAAAGTTAAATTCATCTCTGTGATTCAATAGCAGTATGACAAATACTAGCCTTTAATTTAAGGTTAACTGTATTTTAATATGTTACAAATAATAACTTTTGATTCATAAATATAAAAAATATAAGTTTGAAATGTTTTTCATAAAGTAGTATAAATTTTTTTCCATTCTCTAAAGATAATGTTCAAAATAGTTCAGTAAATGTGAGGTTTCTTGTTTTAGCACTCCTATCTATACCTATGAATTTTCAGTTACATAAAGTCACATGTAAATATTTGTTTTAACTTTAGTTTTAAGTATTTTCTTTAAATTTTCTGTATCTGTATATAATTGAAGGTACAGCATTTTCAGTTTTATCCAAAGTTACAGTAGGATGTTGAGTTAAATTACACAATAATTTACCCTGATTTTGCTTAGACAGCATTTGAATTTAGTTTATTGACTAATCGGCAAAAAAATAATTACAGTGAAACATTTTACTACATATTAAACATTCCTTTAGAGGACGATGTAAGAAAACATTTTCATAAAGCACACACATTCACTTCAATGTTGAACCTCCACATCTAATGTTTTATTTCATATGTGTATATGTTATATTTAAGTTATAGTAAATGTAAATAAATACTGTGCTTTAGGTTTTACTCTGGGGTTTATAGTATGTTTGCTATATGATTTTAAGTAGTCATTTAAAAACTTTCCCCCCAACTATTCTTCGAAGAAAGGAAAGTCACATTATTGCCTACTTTGCTTTCCAAAGAATGATTTAGTTCAGTGATGGCTGAGACACATTGTAAATAGGCTATAATTTTTGTTATAAACCATGAAGTGAATATTTAATAAACTATAATGTGCTTTTACCCTTACATTGTTTTAGAAAATATAGTCAGAAACAAAAATTTAACCTTTTTTTAAATGTTGAGAAGTTGTAGTGATGAGAATAAATAATGAAATACTTTTACTTTATTATCGTGAATATTCTTGATTGCTAAATCATTTTTTGCCAACCTAAAGTAACTATTGCTTTTTATTAATATTAGAAGTAAAGGCTAATATGATGTCAATTGAATTTAAATAAAGTTCTCAGTAATATGTTATATAGCAGTATTTTATTTTATTACTACTCAGTTCTCTGGGCTTAGTATCTTGGCAATTTTAAAATAAATTATAGTGTATAATGCATAGTAGTAAGCATTTTCCTTTACATTGAATAGTTACAATAGTGGATTAACAACAATATGCAATGTACTTGAGAAGAATATTGTTACATATTTTACTAGGAAGAAATATGAAATCTTGGAGTGTTTGTAATGAATGGTGTTAAGTTAGGCAATTTTATAATAGTAAGTCTATAGTATATTTAAAATAAAATCGTTGAAGTCACTTTATTTGTACATATTTTATGTTTGCAATAGTCAACTGATTAATTCCCTATCACATTCTCTTGGTGAAAAGATTTTTAAGAAAAAATTTGTTTATAGTCTATTTAATTCATAAAAGGCATCCTAGAGATAGTCAGCCCAGGTTCAGAAATTCATTAAGTCTTTGATTCATTAAAAAATATGTATTGAACACTAAAGAAAGCTAGGATTACAGTGATGAGCTAAATGTACTCTATTCCTCCCACTCATAGAACATAGAGTCAAGTTAGGAGAGAGAACATCATGGGCTATTACAGTCAATTACAGTACGGTGCTAAATGGTAGAGGCATTGTACTCAGTATGGAACAATAAGAAAAAGAGATCTAAGTGGAGATTTAAATGATGATTAGGGATTATCCTAGTGAAGGGGCAAAGAAGTGCATTATAATATTAAATAGAGATACCTGTGTATAAAATTATAAATAGCTGTTTTGGGAGTATTTCGTGCATTTAAAGAATTATTTTCATTCTTTATTGTTATTTCTTTTCAAAAAAGTCACCTATAGTCAGAATATGAACATTTAATATTGTGAATATTTTATATAACATTAACCTATCAAATCCCTATCATAGTTGTTCATATGGATGGATATTAATATCTATATTTAAACTTCTATTTTCTCTTCCAACTCTTTTGTTTGTGAAAATTTTAAAATCATTATTTAACATCAGTGAAATATATTGATATCTGTGAAATAATTCCACCTTACTTTTCGTTTGAAAAGGTTGATAATATTAAAACTATCAATAACCAAAACCATCATGTGTAAGTTTGGATAATGAAAAATCTGAACATTTTTATCATTCAAATTGTCCTGCTTTCTTTAAACCCAGAAAGCTCATAGTTTGAGCTCTTAAAATTAAATAGTGTTATTTAGCTAATTTTACACCATTTGACTTTCACTTTATTAGATTTCACATTTATAATAATTTATCATCTGACTTATTTGAAAAAAATGTTTGCAAACACTTTCTGTGTTTCACATCTTTAGAATATGTCATTTTGAACTTTTTTGCAAATATATAAGCAGAGAAGATCAAGTCTGGGCTGTGGGCTATTAGAAAAACATGAGCTAGGTTTTGCTGAAATTTATTTATAGTATTTAAATACCCCCTCACTAAACCAAATGTGCAAAATAAAATTTAATATACGCTCAATATAAAGGAAAACTAGTAAGTTTTAATAATGAATTTTGTTAACATTAGGGACTGTCATCTTTTTTTTTAATTTTTATACAGGAGGTTCTTGTTAGTTATCTATTTTATACATATTAGTGTATACATGTCAATCCCAATCGCCCAGTTCATCCCCCCCACCCCCACCCCCACCCCGGCTATCCCCCCTTGGTGTCCATATGTTTGTTCTCTATGTCTGTGCCTCTATTTCTGCCTTGTAAACCTGTTCATCTGTACCATTTTTCTAGATTCCACATGTATGTGTTAATATATGATATTTGTTTTTCTCTTTCTGACTTACTTCACTCTGTATGACAGTCTCTAGGTCCATCCACGTCTCTACAAACGAGGGGCTGTCAATATCGTCTGTCTTTTGGTTGTAAACACAGGATAACTAAAGGACTTAATGCACAGAGGTTCACGTGCCTTTTGTTCACATTCTTCCTCTATTCTTTTCAAATCTTACTCAGTGAGATTGTCATCCTTTGTAAGAAGAATCTTGGGTCAACATTCAGTAGAACTCTGCATTTGGAAAAGCCTCCATTTCGTTTTGAGAAGAAAATTAGATCACAACTTAGAGAATTTACACATAATGATTTATTTTTTTGTGAGTTGATATAGTAGATACAGTGTGTAAAAACTTAGTTAAGGAAGGAAAGACAGCCCTGGGTGGTGGCAGGTGAGTGTATGCATGTTCAAACCAATCTGTTTTCCAAGCTTTAATAACTCGGACCCGAGGATAAAAATGATAATTCAGTGGTCATCAGGAATTTTTCTTCCAACCTCTATACTTCATTACTGGGTGACCTCTTTATTGCAAGTTTTATTGTGTTGTGACATCTGCCAGTGGATATATTAGAAACATTAGTACTTGCTCATATTTTTTTAAGGAGAACTGATTTTGCTTATAAAATCTGGGTTAATGCATATTAGATATCTTTAATTAAATATACTCAATGATTAAATGTATTACCTCTTAAAGTAATTTTTTTCTCAAAAAGTATTTGAATGTAATAGACCCAGTATCAGGGGTATAGTATCACAATTAGAGTCTCATGATTTATCTTCTAAAAGATATCTGAATAATCAAATTAGTCCATCAAGGAACACAGTATCATAGGTTAAGTTCATTTTTAACTGTGGTTAAAAAAGAGAATGGGATTCTTGAATTACAGTGTAAAATTAAATATTAAAAAAATTTAAAACTGCATTGTTCCTGAAATCTGGATCTTTGACTACATCTTAGTGGTCTTGTTTAGAATGTTTTTTAAACTACCATCCTTTAATTGGAATGAAAGGCAAGTTTATGCCAATTGGTTATCTAATTTTGCTAGGTGAGTCTTAAATTGTAAAAAAAAGTTTACAGGTCACTTCACAGAGTCAAAACCTAAGCATTTTATTGCTTTCTAATGAGCTATTAAGCTGAAGAAGAGGCAATTAAATGAGCAATTAATGTAGTACTGACTTGAGCTCTCTGATTTTAGGTTCTTCAGAAGACAATGAGGTCATTCAACCAGGTTTCATCAGCCCCAGGTTAGTCTTTTTTTTTAATTAAATTTTTACTTAACTAATATTTATTTAAAAAGATCATTGGAGGCATATGAGAAAACATGACAGCCCTCAGGCATTCTCCACTTTGGCAAGATGGGTATGGTACTCATCTTGTACCTACTGTACTCCAGATCACTTCATCTATAAACTGATACTCCCACCAGAATTGCATGGATGAAATCTTCTAATTAACTCCTTTTCCTCCTGATTTTAGCAATATTGGATTTTGTGATTCCCTTTTCTGTATCTCATGCAAAACAGATAATATTTAAATGTTAATGGAGCTGAATGAAAAGTATTTGTGGCTTGTTCATTGTAAAGCCCGTAGCAAAATAGGCACTCACAAGTATATGCTGAATTAATTTAAAGCTAGAGACTTGCTCCTGTTTTCAAAAAATTTACCATAACATAAATAGCACAATATATTAGCCATGTTTTTCAGGGAATTAGAGAATTTTCCTAATCTAGGAAAGCTCCATTTATTTTGCTTTTCATGAGCATGTATCAAATTTGTTCCTCACTATACTACAAAAATGAGTCATGTGAACTTTTAACATCTTAAACCTACACTTAAAATATCTATATATATATATGTATATACTTTCATTTATTTAGGTGTACTGTAAACCTAGGCTTTTAATGGAGAAATATTCTCTTGTATTACTGAAACTAACTGAAAACTGACAATACTATTTTCAGTAACAGTTTTATTTGTATTAGTATTTTAATGTATTACTCTGGCTTCTGCTCTCATACAGTTAATGCCTTGGCTCTACTCTTGACTAAACTCTTGACTAATACTGCTTTCAAAACTCTTAAGAGCTATGAGATGACAGAGTTTATGAGCATTTATAAGTACAAGTGAAATGCTGTTATTCTATTATTAAGCTTATCAAATACAGGATTGTAGGTAGCAAGAGGAAAGCAGTAGGAATCAAAAGGTTTAATGAGGAAACCACTGATAGGCATTGCCTTTTGACAAGCACTTTACTTTTTTCTGGAGTGAATCCTTTGACATAGAGATGATGCTCTAAAGAGTACCATGAAAAAGAAGATTCCAAAAAGTTGCTACAATATTTTAATTTACCAGCTCTTTTCACCTTACTATTGATTGTGGTTTCCCTCTGGGGGCAAATTGGAGGCAGTCCAGAGGCCCTTTTCTCTTCTGCTGGGAAGTAATGTTAACACCAGTGTGTTAAGTGACTGCAATAAAGTTTCATGTCTGTGTTTCCTTGTGATTAAAAAGCGTTGGCCAGGGAGAGGTTGCACTTTCACCAAAAGAAAGGTTATTGCCAGAGATTGCATTTAAGCCAAAGATTTGAGCATCAACTGCTCCAGTGTCCTCACTTTGCAGGTGAGGAAACTGAGGCCCAGAGAAGCTTAATGATCCAAGGTCACACACAAGGTTATTAAATGGGACCAGAACTCTGGCCTCCGGTTTCTAGCTGGGTGCTTTTTCTCCACAGATTTGCTTCCTGCACAGGCATCTTTAAAGCCTGAAGATTTCTTCTCATTTGCCTCATCTTTTACTCCTGTACTATTTTTTCCTTTCCTATTTTCCACCTACCTGTCCTCTTCCCCAAAATTAACCTAAAGTGAAAATATTAAAAGAAATACCTAGGAAGCCGTCCATACTCTTTTTTTTTTTTGCGGTACGCGGGCCTCTCACTGTTGTGGCCTCTCCCGTTGCGGAGCACAGGCTCCGGACGCGCAGGCTCAGCGGCCATGGCTCACGGGCCCAGCCGCTCTGCGGCAAGTGGGATCTTCCAGGACCGGGGCACGAACCCGTGTCCCCTGCATCGGCAGGCGGACTCTCAACCACTGCGCCACAGTCCACACTCTTATTCCAGTTATTTGTTTTGATGAGATTAAGTTTTAAAGGGTAAATTTTCATTCATTGCTTTGAGAGGGAAAAATTGTTATGTTTACATTATTTAGTGTCATTTCTGCAGACTCAGAATATTTATTGCAAAAAGGTCTGTAAGTTATGAGGCATACCTGTTCAAGTAGTACAGGTGAAAAATCTGGACTCATTTTTCAAATAAAACATGAAGAACCTTCATTTTGTGCTATTCTGGGCAAAGTAATGTAATGCTTATTACTAAATGATTTCTCTAACCTATTGCTGTCTTAATTAAAATCATTTAGGAAAGTATTTGTTGCGCACAATTCAGAAAATATTTGGGAGGAGTAATAATAAAAGTTTTACTTTTCCTTTTAATTGAAGAAGTATGTTAATAGAATATGATTTTTCCTACTCCAGTTAAAAAATAGTAAACTTTCTACAAAATGATGGTGTTAAAATAATGCCCCTTTTCTGAATTAATTTTGTTGCTCTACATACTTGGCTGAAACGTAAAGGACCAAAAAAAGAAGGAAACATTTGCAAATGCTTGTTTTTTGAAATATAAAGGCAATTTTATCTGGCACACTTAAAATTTATTTTAATCGTTTCCCGTATTTCCATAATTTTATTTAATTATACCTGGGGAAATATGTTAACCTATTTAAGGAAAATATTTAAGAGATTTTTACAGCTGTGTAAAAATTACCAAATTGGAACAATTGTGTTAAGCCAGAGCATTTTGCTCTCAGATAAGGAAATTAAGTGAGAACGGAATTTTGCTCTTCGGAAACGAAAACAAATAGCCCCCATATTCTAAAGTGCCTGTGCTATAAGACCAACGCACCCAGTCCAGTACTCCTTTCAGCTGACTCCGTGTTGCAAGAATTTCAAGAAAGTTATTTGCGGGTAAAGTAGTTTACTGAAACGCAGTGGGAGGGATCGGCAACAGTTTGCCCGACGTGCGGGTCCGCAGCCTTTGGGCGGGAAACCTCAAGCCGCGGCCAGACAGCGGGTTCCCTAAAATCGCCCCCGGCCGCCCCCCACCCCCTTCCCCGCCGACAGCTTTTCCTGATCCTCCAAAGGCGCACGGCGACGTTTTCGTGGCTTCCCGAAAGGACGGCGCCAGGGGTCTGTGTGAAGACAGCTCCATTTTAGGCATGGCCTGGTGGGGGAGTAGGGGGTGGAGTGGTCATTCTCTCGGGTTCTCATGACCCCTCCCCCACTTGACTTCACTTTTTGGTTTGCGGAGACTGACATCTCCCAGATGAAGGAATCAGATTGTACATGGTACATGTCTGGAAACGCAGGGAAGGTAGTAGGGTGCGTCAAGCGTTGCCTCCATCCTGGTGAAGGCAAAGGTTTCTTTTGTTTGGTGTTCCTCTTGTCGGGACGAAATGACAAATGTGAATGTCCCCTAATTAGTGAGAAATCCTCAGCCTTCTTTGGAACGGCTTGACTTCTCGAGAGGAGGTGGTGATGTGGTGACTAAAGGGAAAGGTGACTAGAGAGAGAACGGGGAGAGGAAGTGGCAGGGGCGGGCGGTGGAGGGAAGGGGCAGATCCGCTGACCTGGGGGTCTCGGCGACCCTGGGGGCGCGAGCTGCGCGTGAAGATCCGCGGCTGCGAGGGCAGCGCGGGGCTGCAGACCCCGGCCTTCTCGGCCGGGACGCAGAGCACGGGTGGAGCCGCTCGTCGCAGTGCCGCAGCCCCTCCTCCTAGTTTTAAGAAGAACCGAAGCATTGTTTCGGCTGTAATAGAAGTCACTCATTGCTTATAGTTGAAAACAACGACGGTGGGCTCTGGCACCTCTTTCGGCTCCTTGCATTGTACTGTCGGAATTCTTTAAAAAAAAAAAAAAAAGAAAGAAAGAAAAAGAAAATATGTACGTTTTTTAAATGTAGAAATCTTAGATTGTGATAACCAACGGGCGTATGATAGGTTATTTCCTTGATTTTTTTTTTTTTTACCCCCAGTGCATTGAGGATTCTTTGTAGCTACTTGAACTCATTTTAAAGACATTTTGCAAGAAGTATGATAAATCAAGCCACTGAAACATTTGGCTTCCACAAGTATAAAACATGCGTTTTGAGTCAAGCACAGGTCTTTCTGGCACTAAAAACAAGTAGGAAATGAGAAAAAAATTAAAAACAGAAGACTTCAGGAAGGTGACAAATTGGAAAGCGTTCTAGGAGATTCATGGGACCATTTTAGGTGAAAGAAGAACTCTATGAGCTTAAAAAGATGATGGTTAGTTTCATAAAAGGATCTTAGGCTCAAAAGACTGAGGGGGGAGCAGGAAAAGATGAGTCTATTTAAAAGACAGTGCCATATCCCTGAAATGGGGACTGATATTTTCTGTCACTGTCTCCTTCCTTCTCTTCCCTCCCTCCCAATTCCCTTCCCTGCTTCTCCTCCCTCTACCCTTCCTCTTCCCTTCTGTCCGCCTTTCTTTTACCGACCCCACTCCAATCCCCCCTGCCCCAACCAGGTATGTAAAATGCATTTGCCTTAAATTCTTTGTGAATGAATGTTAGAGGATTTCTCAAAGTCCCCAGTTGGAAAAAGCTTTCTACACGACTTGAAAGGCCGATGTCCCTCTCAGGAAATGAATGAGTCGATAACCTCTGACACCAGTGACCAGTCCAGTGAACCCTACCTTAATTCCACTAATACTGGAGGCCCCCAATCAGGCAAAACTGAATCTCATAACTATACCATCCAATGTGGTTCACTTATGGCATTTCACACTTTTCATCTATGTATTTGTAGGTTTGAATTTCATCAAATTTAACAAACAAGGATTCAGAACCCACCTACATATTTCTGATTTTATGATGATTGGACTATTTTTTAATTAAAAACAAGCTTACAGATAAAACATTGTTTATCATGAATGTGTGTCAGTGACAAAACTAAATTATACTGCCTGTTAATTTTATGATAATTTTACATAAATAATGGCATTTCCTCAATTTGCATGAGTACGTTTCACATTATTTCTGTTACCAGATGTTGATTTTTAAAAGTTCTTTCATTTAAAATATTAAAAAAACTTATTCAAATTAGTTTCTCTATTTCCTGTTATTCAAAATATTTAACCTGGAATACCATCGTTAAAGTTATTTCATTATAGATCAGTGTAATCAGTTGATTTCTACTATTAAAGTAATGCCTAGTGAGTGTTTTGTTAGTAAATAATTTTTTTGAGAGCTTCAGCTTTTGGGACTCTTGCAGAATCATTTACATTTTTACACTTTTTCTTTCCTCCCTACCAGCTGGCACATGGTTATCCCCCCCCACACACACAAAGTAAATAAAATGAGAAAGCTTTGCCTCCTTTCTTGAGAAACAACAAAAGAAATAAACAGACGAAAAATCTTTTCAAGTTAATCAGTCTCGATTGAAGCCTTTTACCACAAACAGCTGAAAATAACATTTATTTATATACATCAATTTACTTCAGATGTGAGCTAATTAGTATAAATTTATATTTCATTGTTTAGTATGGGGAGGAGGTGTAAATAGGTGCATTATGTGAATTTTCAAAAGCTTTTAGATTCGGTCAAAATCCCTACGTTTTAGTTTGTGTGAAACAGTGTTAGAGTTAGGAGTGTGTTTGGAGAGACGGGGAGGGGGGTTGCGGGTATAGTGGGGGAGGGTAAGCTCCGTAGCTTTGCCGAAGGGAAGTGGTATCTGTACAGTTTCTCGGTAAACTGCTTGTTTAAGAAAATGGGGGTGGGGTGGGGGAAGAGTAGTGGTGCGTTTTAATGTTTCAAAGACGGGTTTTATTTTATATTCTAAAGGAAATCCAGCATTTCTAGTTGATCTATAACATTTACTGTAGTGGTCGATAAGGGAGGCAGTATTGGTGTCAGCATCTAGTAATCAACAATCGTTTGAACCAATTTTAAAGGTAAAGGGTAAGCAGTTTGAAACAGGGGGCTGGCCGGGGAAGGGACGGTAGGAGCCTAACCCGTTATTAAGTTTTCGTTTATTCAACTCTTCTGTCCCCTGGTAGTGGACTTTTAAAATGTCAGGGTCCGGTCAATAAGATATAAATTTACCTTTTTTTCTCCCACTTGCCTCCCTTTTTCACCCCCTCCCCCCGCCCGCGCCCGCTGTTTCTCCCCCACCTCTTTCTCTGGCTCCGCAGCCGCCTGTGCTGGCGGCTCCTCTTCACCTCCCCTGCCTGGCGCTCCCCTCCCCCTCCTTGCCCTACGTCGCCTTGCTCTTGGGGAACAATCGCCACTGATTGAGGTTCACTCTATGTTAGGCTGGAAAACTGGGCTGTTATTTAGGAAGTCATTAATCACATCTCCTCCCCCGGAAAGAGATGGCGGAGAAACCTGTGAAGTACAATTCCTTACCAGCCCCCTCCAAAATGTTCCGAAATGGTAAACCTAAACACAATTTGACTACAAGAAGGTGATAGCGATTTTTCCGGTAGCATTTTATTTTAAATTTGAAACAAATTTCAGGTCACAGTCAGGTAATTGTGTGCATTTCTCTTATTGTAGGTGTAGGTTACCATTATCTAAAGTTTCATGGGTGTGTAATTAGGTTCAATTAGATCTTTTGTAAATTACATATTTTCCTCTAAGAATGGAATTAAATATGAAATTTGCATCCCAAGCAGGTTTACTGTTAACGGAGCATCTGAATTCTTAGGGGGGAAAAAGCGTAACGTCGGTTGCTTTATTTAAATGGCTTTTTTCCCCTTAAATGAGATTATTTAGACAGGCTTGTGTGTAAGGCACGCGTGTGCACATATATGACTGCCGTTTTTCTAAATCGACGATTCACAAGGACCCTCCATTGTGTTTAAGTAAAAGCACGAAATCGGCATTCTGATTTATCGTAAAGAAGCGTCCCCAATTGTCTTTAAGATAACATGTTTGAGTTTTTCGTGTTCATTCATAAATTATTTTGATGTCAGCATAGATGAAATGGCGATTGGTTATCTCTTCCTCTTGCCAGCCCCTTAAGGATCCGAGGTGAAATTAGTAGCAAGAAAGCATGTAATTGACAAAGTCACGTGTGCTCAGGGGGCCAGAAACTGGAGAGAGGAGAGAAAAAAATCAAAAGAGGGAAAGCACATTAGACCATGCGAGCTAAATTTGTGATCGCACAAAATCAAGATGTTAGATTGATGCAGAAGATCACTCCGTTGCAAAGGGAAAGTTTTCATCTCACGAGTTTGGAGCAGAGGGCCCGTGGGGCAACATGGCCGAAGGTTAATTTTCTTTTCTATTGTTTTACTGTGATTTTCTCTCTTCCTTTCTCCCGCCCTCTCCCTCTCCCACCCTTCTTTGCCCGTCCCCCCTTCCCCTTTTACCCCAATACTGAGCAGTACCCCCCACCCCCCATCGCGCAGTGGGGCTTTCTGCAACCTATTGTTATAGATCTCCAAAAATGTTTTGTACCGCCCACACTGATTCACAACTTGAAAAGCTTTCAGGGGGCTATTGTTTGAATTGTTTGAGTGTGATTAAGCGCAGTTTCAGTTAGTGAGCCCAAGAAAACTTTTATACACCTGCCCCCTCCCCCATTCCACCCCAACTTTAATTGAAAGTTATTGGGGGGGAGGGGAATGCACATTGCGAATAACCCTGGATTCACTGCTGCCGCATGTGCATTAACTAGTTCTAACCATCTTCACGATTTCTCTTTCCTCCTCGGGCACGCCGGAGAGAATTAGTTTCGCTGAAAATTTCTCTTTGTTAATGGGATCAGTGTTAAATCAGCAACATGCAAGTAAAATAATCGCATGCTGTACTGTAATATGTGGCCGAGAAACAGAGTTAAATGAAAACGTACACGTATGTACAGAAACGTGGAAGTTGTGATCGATAGAACAGTGTGGCTTCCTCCCTCCCCCGCTTTCCCTTTTAAGCCTTTAATTTAAAATATTTTCTGCCGAATAAAAGAAGGAATCAACCATTTAATAGCTTTTTTTTTCCTTTCATTTCCTCTCCCCTCCACCCCCACTCCCAAGCAGTTTTTTTTTTCCTTTCACTGAACTGTATGGCAATACTGACTAACTGACTTTTTTGTCCTGTTCTACTCAGGCGGGGCAAGCAAAGGTGGTGGAGAAGAGCCCGGGAAGCTGCCGGAGCAGGCAGAGGAGGAATCCCAGGTTTTGCACGGAACTGGCCACTGTAAGTGGTTCAACGTGCGAATGGGATTTGGATTCATCTCCATGATAAACCGAGAGGGAAGCCCCTTGGATATTCCAGTCGATGTATTTGTACACCAAGTAAGCCAAACTGTTTTTGTGTTTTGTTTTGGTTTGGTTTTGGTTTTGTTTTTTTCTCCTCGTCTTCACCTTTTTCAAGTGGAGGAGCTGACCGGTAGTTTTGTCAGTGGGCTTATAATAATGTGCCCTTCAAAATCTTCCTTACAGTCACGAGTGAATACAGTTATTAGGGTGTGTGCATGGGCACCTTCCTGGGTGTCTTTTCCTAAACAGAAAATGAAATCTCTGAAATTTCACTTCTGGGTGGTGGTTGACTTGATTAAGCAAGTTCCCCTCTTCTTTCGACAGCGAAATTGCCGTAGTGTAGCTTCCGGTGTTATCGGTTACGATACATTATGTGGCCTGTGCCTGGGGAATGAGTGGGAAATGAATGAGGAAACAGTGATCATATTAAGTTTTGTTTTTTTTAAGCCAATTTGCTGTTATAAGAAATCTGTAGGTCCCCTTATTTTAGACAGCTCTAATCACAGTAGCTTCCCCAATTATTTTATATCTGTCTGTCCGGTAGTCTTTTGTAGATTCAAATTAAAATTGATTTCACAGTAAAATAGAGTAGAACATTGTTGGCCTAGTATGGATTTGAAGAAATGCAAGAGAGGATTGTTGGTAATCAAACATTTTAGAAATGTGCTCCGTGTAGGGCATAGGTCCAAGGATACTGTCTCTTTAAGAGACTGAACTCAAAAAAACATGTGGCCAGAGGCGGCTCTAGTTTGTATGTTTAAAATGTGCTAGTGGGCTACTTGGGGTAAATTTCCACTGTTGCTTATATTGTGTTGTAATTTTTTAAGATGCTTCAATACCAAATAGGATGTCATTGCTTCTTATTTAAGAAATTTTACCCAGAAACAAGGAAATTAATACCTCTCCCCCTTTCACTCCTCTGTTGTGCTTAATCTCTTAATAGTAAGGGAAGAAAAAAAGGTATTTACAGTTTGCAAGCTTGATTATTTCATCGAAAGAAGTTAGAGAAATACAAATTATCTGTAATGAATTCTTAGGAGTAAAGGGAGTTAGGACTAAAGAGGTTTATTTTAGCTTGACATCTAATTTAAAAATAATCGAATGAATGCATATCAGTCCTACAGGTTGACTGACATAGATACATGCAGGAAATAAATAGTATATTTGCATAAAAATTTTCTGTTTTGATAGTATGTTGCATGTTCTTAGTAATAATTTACAACCTCCTTTCCCCCCTAAGGAATATCATCTTCAAATTAAGTATATAAACAATAGAAACATATGAAACCATTCTGTTTTGATCTGTTGTCCTGTGTGCTTGGTAGCTTCCTGACCTTGCTGTGTGGTGTGTGTTTTCCTTTCCTAAAGGCCTGGCTATCATTATTGGCTGTTTACATGTGGAAGGATCAGCATAATCTGTGAATTGAAACAGGGTTTAAATACATAAATAGAACTCCACAGACAGGCTACTGGATTTTATGCCTCCTACTTTATATGGCAAAATGAAGCCACATTTTCTGCTTTTCTCCTCCCTAGACTGAATGACTGAAATCATTGACAAATCCATTTTCTCTCAGGCCTCTGCTTTCCCTGCTTTGAACCTTCTTTAGGTTGTTAAAATGTTCTTTACAATCTCATAAATTTGTTTTATAGATGAATGAAAAAAAATAGCCCTTTTCTTCTTTGTCTGATCACGCCTTGTTATAATTTGGTTTTCTATGTTTACCTTTTAATGTATTCAAATAGTAGACATTTTATTAACTGATATTAATGTTTAGAACAATGAGACATCCAATTTTAAGCTATTTAATGGTTGTATGTTGATAAACATTCCCATATCCACTGAATTAAGAAATGCTATATTGCTGCAAAAGTTTTTTTATATACATAGTGAATAGTTTCTAGAGTACAAACATTGATTATTCATATTAGACTTACTTTAAATTTTCTGTTACACATCATGTATTTACTAATAGAACAGTATTAAAACGATGTGTGTGATAAAAAATTCTCTCAAAAAATATGTATTTGTATTTTTCATAAGAATATATCTGGATACATTTTTAGGAAGAAGTATGTAAAAAGTCAGTAAAACTCACGTATTAGCATTTTTGTGATGTAAAAAAATAGGGCAGTAATAATTTTTAAATTTAAAATTAGAAAGTGACATTTTTGGGCAGTTTTTGATGGTTAAAGTATTTGCTGTTTGAAATATATCTCAGTTTTTTCCTAGGGAAGACTATTTAGAATCAGTTGCTTTGTTGTTGTTGCTGGGTTTTTTGTTTTGTTTTTCTTTGTTTTTTTTTTTTTGCTTCTTAACTTTGATGCCTAGGTAAAGGGATTTCTGTCTTATATTGAAGCTTATATAAATTGCATATAAATCATATGAATAATTGTTTTGAAGAAGGCAGGATCCCACTGATTTTAGCAAAGCAGCTACAAGTAACAATTTGATGGTCATAAATAATGTGTGCAGCATCACTTACACAATCAGGTTGCAATTCAGGACCATTTTATAGACGTTTTTAAGACATTTTAAAAATTATTTTTTTAGCTGCCATTTTTACCGTATGAGCATTTTTGAAAGCATACTAGATTTTATGTATAATTATAAATTAGATTTTTCCCCATTATGTGTGTATACTATTTTGTTATGAAAGAATAGGCATCATAGATAATTAGGAATTTTATATGTTCAACTAGAGCGACATCTAATTATTATTTTAAACATATGAAGTAGTGGCGGGTTTTTTTGACTGTTTAGAAGTACATGTGTCATTGGATTTTTAAAAAAATATTCTAAAACATGTTTTTAATAGTATATGTTTGGGGAAGTAAAAAAAGAAATGATTTTAGTTTCTTTAAAATAATATTTAAAAATTCATGCCAAGGCACCCAGATATTTTTTTCTCCTTACAAATATTGATTGCAAAGAACTGCACATCAAAAACAATCCGTTGCTATGAAATGAAGAGAATATATGAGTGTGTTCTTAAAATAGAGCTATACATTTATGGTTACGTAATTCTATTTACAATTTGTTGGCAAAAATACAATCAAACTTTCTTTTAGTTTCTGTAATGCCACCAACTTCTCAAAAACATGCCCAAGACTTAGGTGCTGTCCTCTCTCTTTCTTCAGACTTGTTGATAAATGTAGTGAGACTCTGCCATTTGAGGATGGTATGTGACCATTGGTTTAAAATGACTGTCTTCATTGGATTTTCTAATGTTAACTGGTGATTTAAATGATTGTATTTTTATGGGTTTGTAATGAATAGATGTATTCGGATACGTTAATACTGAAACCCTGATAGCATTCAGTATTTTTAGAAACTTAACAAAAATGTATAGATATTATAGTTGTGAATTTTGTCACAGTCCACTGTTTTTGAGGTGTTCCTTAAAATTTTCAGTATTTAAAATATTTGGTGATGATTTAGTTTGTAAGTAGGATAAATTTGTAGGAATTTCTTACTTAAGCATCCAGTGCAAAACACTGAGTAGTAAGAGTGTAGATGATTAATTCAGATTTTAAGTCTAGGTTCTTAACTCAGTTGATTTCACCAATTAGAATACAATTATTTTGTAAGTGCTAATAATTAATACCCCTATCAGTTTATTGTTACTAAGTTTTTAAAAATTTGCCTCCACCGTTAGATTGTGGGGTAACATGTCTAAATTACCTGGAAAGGTCTCTGGCAACTTTCTGAAATATAATCTTTTAATAGTACTTATATATGTGATGATACTTTAAATGAATCACATGGTAATTAAATACTAGATCATTTATGGAGGTCAATATTACTAAATAACTACCTGTTGATGTTATGTAAGTTTTTCTTTACATAGATTTTGACGTCTATTTTTAAAGTCATTATCTCAACCAATAAGATAAAAGTGATCATTTGAACTTTATTTTGTCCAGAGGAGGGTTGGAATCCATTCTCCTTATTACTCTCTCTACAGCTCATTTGCATAATAATATTTTCTTGTTGGGTTATATATTTGGGATTGTTTGCCATCAAATAGGACACAAAGAATTTTTAAAAAATAAATTTTTTAATTTTTATTTTTGGCCGCGTTGGGTCTTCGTTGCTGCACGTGGGCTTTATCTAGTTGCCGCGAAAGGGGGCTACTCTTCGTTGTGGTGCACAGGCTTCTCATTGCAGTGGCTTCTCTTGTTGCGGAGCACGGGCTCTAGGCACGCGGGCTTCCTTAGTTGTGGCATGTGGGCTCAGTAGTTGTGGCTCGTGGGCGCTAGAGCGCAGACTCAGTAGTTGTGGAGCACGGGCTTAGTTGCTCCGCGGCATGTGGGATCTCCCCAGACCAGGGCTCGAACCTGTGTCCTCTGCATTGGCATGCGGATTCTTAACCACCAGGGAAGTTCCACAAAGAATTTTTAACATAAATGTGTTTCATTTGTTTCACAGTTTATGTAAGAATTCTTTTTCAAAGAGAAAGAGTAATTTCAAAATGATTGCAATTTAGCTATTATTACTCAGTTGGCTTAAATATTTAATTTGGTTTTTAAGTCTTCAATTACCTTTCAGGTATTGATGTTTTCTTCTTTTGCTCTTTATTTCTGATTTATGGTTTGATCTTTATGAGAATACAAATGCCTATATTACAAAGATTTTATATATTTTATGTTCCTTTTATTACTTTGCTCAGAAAACATTTCAGAAGAGTAATGGAAATAGAAGAAGTAAGAGATAAGTTTAAAGCGTTTTTATTAATAGTATAGGATATGAAAACATTTGGAGATGACTGATACTTAAATACATGAAAATTGAAGTGTTATACACCGTTTGATTGATGTAGCATGGAGTTCATGTCTCAGTTTTTAACATTAATTAGCTACACAATTATGAAAACTGATTTACTCCAATATGCTCATGTTTAAGGGCTTTTCATAATATTTAACTACCAATTTATTAGCCGTATTACTTTTGTCATAGTTTAGAGTGAAAACATTTTTCACACTCAGAATAGATATGGTTATTTTTTTTCTTGGGGCTGTTGAAAATGTCAATATCAAAAAAAAAAACCCCAACATATTTAGATAGAGAAATCTTGGAAGTTTAAAAATGTGATAAGAAACAGTTATACCTCATTTGTTAGTGAGTTCTGCATTTTAATATTTTGAAAATGGTTCCTAAAGCTACCAAATTTTCAAGATGAATTGCCCACATGACCAGTTTGGAAGAATCCCAAATGAAATGCTTTGAAGCTATTTAATCATAAAATCACATCTAAAGGCATTTAAATAAAAACTGTATAAGACTTTAATTGTCTTAAAAGATATTGGATACATTCCTTCTGGTTTTCAAATACTGATCCATTTTCAGGAACTTTTCTGAATACTTCTAAAAAGATATCCTTGTTCAGTTCAAACATGAAATGTGAATTGAGTACATAATTAAGACATCGTCTTCACTCCTCATTTTAAAGAGTATTGATGTAACTCAAATATTTTCCTCTTATTTTTGATTCTCCTTTTTTAAAAAGACCATTCACAGCAAATGAAGGTGTTAAATTCAAGAACTGTTTTTTAAACAAATATGTGACAAGCCACTTATGAGTATTTAGCATAATATCTTTAACCTGTCTTTAACTCATCTCAGAGTTCTTGGGTTTCATAAGAAGTTAAAAACTTGTTTTGTTACCTGGACTCAACATGGAAGTCCTTCGAGGTAAATTTTGTTGCTTTTGGACAGCAAGGAACCCTAATAAGGGTTTGGTTGAATTCATCATCCTGTTCAGAAATTACCTAACTATTGCAGATAGTTTTGTATACCTTAACTGAAAAGTTTTATTGGTGTTGGGATTAAAAGTTACTAATTAAAAATATGGTGTACTGTATTTTTATTTCTAAACCAAGTATAACCTAAACAAGTAAAGTAAGGATATTTCTGATTCAACTGGAAATTTATTACTTTAAATATGATATTTTGTAGACTTGATTTGGAACTAAATATTGAGATATTCCTCACTGAATTTCTCACTGGAACTTCAGCTTTTTCAATATGTAGTTACTGAGGTTATGGCATTGTAACATATACAGCCCATAAGGAACTTAAATGATTTATATTCTTATCTAAAATAATGTGGTAACATTTTCTAATATCAAAAAAATTGATAACAGTAATATATCAAAAAATACATTGTAGGTCAGTGGGGTACATTGAGAAATGATCTTTTAAAAGAGTATTCTATTAATTGAGTAATAAAAATGTTTGTTATGTTGCATTTTGATACATCAGGATTAATTTTATCTTCTGTCTAGCAACAAATTAGAAGATTATCTGATGATTGCCCCCCTTCCCATATCTAAATATCTGACAGTTTAGAAATGCTGTCTCAAATAAGATTTATAGATAATTGATAGCTTTAGTCTTATGTTTCTTTCTGTAATCAGCTGCAAATTGGAATAATACCTCACTTTTCAGGTGTTGTGAAGAGTAGAGATACCATTATATAAACTGCCTAGCAGGTATGTGTTGAATAAATAAACTAAAATGTAAACTAGTCTTTTTGCCACAACAAAATCAGGGATAAGTTATTATCAGTGGTATGTATTTGTGGTTGAAAATGAAATTGGTATCTTTTATGTGCTCTCTTTAAAATTAGGCAAAATGTATTGCACAATATTAATAGCTTAATTTTAATTACAGTGAACTATAAGGCTTTTTATTATAATTTTATGGTATAGAGTATTGTTTACTATTGTTTAACACATCAGGATATAAACTGAGACTTGGACATAATTTTGTGATGCAAATGTTTTTGTTTTAATAGTTTGTTTCATCGTGAGATTTTTACCTATGTATTCAGGTATACGTATTCAGTTTGTATTCTTCAGTATAGGCTAAGGGAAAAATATGAAATATTGTCTTAAATAGACCTGCTGTGATAATTTAATACCTGTTGCTCTATTAATAATTACTTAATACTTGTGAGATATGATACAGTGGTATAGAATCTGGTCAAATAGATCAGTGTTCAAATCCCAGTTTATTATATGTCTCTAGGGGAAGTAAGTTACCTTGTCAGTGTTTCAGCATCTTACAAGGGAAGGGACAAAAAAGTATCCACTTTGTATAGGGTTATTATGAGAATTAAATGTTATTAGACATGTAAAGCATTTAACGCAGAGCTTGGCAGATAGTAAGGACTCAGCGATGTTTGTACATAATTATTATTACAAAGGAGATATCATGTGGTAGAGTGAGAGAGAAAATATCAGAAATGAAGGTTTGGGTTTGGCTGTGCCACTTGGGTGGGTTTCTTACTTATGGCTAGTTGCTTCCAAGGAGCTTCAGTATTCTCATGCGTAAAATGTGGCAATAATATCTTGCCGTCCCTATTTTTGAGGGGTGGGGTAAGGGTCAACTGAGGTATCATACATGAAAATAATTTAAGAATTCTAATGATCCAGGTTTAGTTTTAATCTTCATTTCAAGCACTATATTTTTATTAATACCTTCACCATTATAAACCTTTGTCAGGTTTTTTAAAAGATAGTAAGCTCATGTCATTTATTTTTTTTGCCTTGTCAACTTAATTGAGGTATAATTTATATAGAATAAAGTTCACCAAATTTAAGTATACAGTGAGATGAGTTTTCACAAATTGTGTAACTACCACCACAGTCATCATACAGAACATTTCATCAGCCCAAAAAAGATCCCTTGTGCCCATTTGTAGTCACCCTTGAAGAAGAGAGGCACAGTTGTCCTATATGATATTGATATGTCATATTAACTGGTTAACTGACCTGTTTCTTTTAACTTTGTCTATTTAGATATAAGCTACAACCCATTATCCTTTATGAAATACAATCCACTTATTTTCATGTTTTTGTTTGTTTCTCTTTAGTTATTTCTGCTCGACAATGACCTTTTCACCAGTAGTTTCTGTGCTTGTGAAAGTGAGATTAATTAGCATACATTTCACTAATCTTCAAACTTAATTTCATTTACCCTTACGGTACTTTTTCATACAACATAAACTCACTGCTTACCTAAAGGGCATAATTAGGCTTATTGATATTCTTATTTCTTGTCAGAAATTTAATGAATTTCTGTCTCAACTGAGTTTTTGTGTAAACATTCTTAGAGGTTTAAATCGGCAAGAAGGCTTATTGCTGTATAAAAGTATTAACTTTTAAGAAAGTGGTAACTCTAGAAAAACTTCTGGTTCAATAATTTATCTATTCAACTATTTTTTTAGTTGATCATATACTAAGTGTAAAGCATTGTTTGATGATAGATTTGAGAGTTCTGCTCTCCAGATTGCTATATGTTCTTCCTGTTTACTTCCTTTTGGCAAACTTTTTAATAAGATTTTTCCAATTCTCATTCTTTTCATACAAGGTATGAAGCAAAGGCTCATTTTCCCCATGTACTACTCACTTTCTTTTTACAAAGTTTAATTATGCTCCTCTCTCTACCCATAATTTGGGGATAATTATGATGAAAAAATAAATGTTAGTTTTTAAACTTTTGAACTAAATACAATGATTTCTCATCAGTCTTATATAGTTTCAGATTTCATGCATAGAAACTAAACTGTCTTTACCATTGCTGAGAATCATATTTTATTGTGCTATTAGTAGTATGCTTATTTTTTACCAGCTGCTCTAACTTCTTGTTATAAAACACTTTTTAAAATCAAACCTCACTGAAATTTATTATTTTTGTTCCTTGAAGTTAGCTTCTATTTCAAAATCTTGTAAGTTTAATTTACTAATAACTCGAAATTTTTCTTTTCAGTTTTATTGTTCTATGTTATATAAATACTCTATGTAAATTTCAAATTAATTTTAATTTGGCCATGATTTGTTCATGACCATTTGTTAAGCTTTGTAAGCAATTCCCTAGGTCTTTACAGTTAGTAGCTACAAAGTTCCTAGATGCAGTAGTTCCTAAATTCTTTTATCTTAACGTGTTTTCATTCAAATGAATTATCTTTATCCTTAATTCAGTTTGTAACAGAAGTCTGACAACACAGGTTATATCTATCACTTTAAATACTTAATAGATCATTGATGTGTTGTAAAGCTTGGAATGAATGAATTCTATCAACTTTTTTCCCAGCCAGAATTTTAATAATACATCATTTTGCTTACAATATGGAAACACTGGTGCTTGGAAACTAATTCCACTTTTCAGCAACTCCTTTAAATAGATTAAATGATACGAGAGACACGCACCTAACACGGTTCAATGTAAGCCATACATTTAAAAGGATAAATGAATGATTTTTTTTCAGTTTTAACAAAAAACAAAAAACTTCTCTTTTCAGGATTGGTTAAACTATGAGTCAGAAATTTAATTACAGTCTTGACCTCATTTTTTTTTTTTAGCTCTCTAATTAAAATTTTTAGTTGAATACTAAATCTGAGGACAGTTGGATTTGCATGTTTGCCCCTTTCACTGTTTCCTCCCCCTTGCCATTGAAGAATTTTGAATGGGGAGGAATTTGCGCCCTTTGGCTCAGGTTGCAGACCCACTTGATCAAGCCAGAGAAGCCGGGGTCAGAACTATTCATTGCTTATCTTTTCCTTGGGCCACTTGTAAATCCTGCCTTTCTGCTCTGCAAAAAATCTCTTTATATTAGACTTATAATAAAGCCTGGAGAATAAAAATGGGCATAATAGTTGATGCCTGATTGTGACTTCACATGGGTTAATTTCACTATTTTTGAAGTTTTTCATGCCACTGCAGGTTATTTGATGTATGTAATTTTGTTTAAATAATGCTATTTCATTAGATATTAGAAAAGCATCCTGTTGGTAGTGAAAGTTTGGTGAGATGATATTCTGTCTCAGGTTGAGACTTAACACCTTTGAAATGTAGTGATTACTTTTAAGTAAACTGAATTTATTAATTTGAATTCAATCTATAAAAGCCCCAAAGTATTTTGTTTTGATGTGCTTAATTTCTAGCATTTATGCTGACACTTAAAATTTTCCTGAATCAACTATATCACAAGTTTATGAACTGTATCAATAATGGTGTAAAGACTTTAAATATAGACCCAGGTTTAAACAAACACAAAACACTTTGTTCTTATCTCAGCATCCCTTAAAAGTATACAGCTCTGGTTCAGGACCTCAGGACCACCCATCACCCTGGACATTGGATACTCCTATTTATTCAAGAAGCTTGTGAAGTATCTGTGTGCCAGTGGGGGGATGGTGTGTGTATCTGTGTAGGGAATCACAGTTAGGTGATTTTACCCCAACAAAAACAGCACCGTTGTTTATAAGCTGAATTATGTCCCTGTAGAATTTTCTAGTTGTAAAACCTAATTTACATTAAATATTTGTTATTTTATGCAAGCGCTGGTTGCAGTTTTCACATTTTTGATGCTTCCATAAGGTTAAAGTGGGCGTCCATTAAGATTAACCTCAATCCATTACAGCCTTTTGGCTTGCAGGCCCCACCCGTTGGCCTTGGATTGCTAATACCAAGCTTTTGTTTCTTCCTGTAGAAAGGAAAGGAAAGAAAACTGTTCTTTCTTTTTCATTGTGTAAGTCATGTGACTTCCTTTTTAGTTAGTTACAGATAGGGTTGAAGTGAATCTCAAAATGCATAACATAGCAAATGTTATGTTTATATGAAATATTTATTGAAATGTGCCTCTTATTTAATTCATGTGTTTTATGCATTAAAATATTTGTTTTGAACAACTATACCTTATATTACATCCATGCAGTTTTTTAGGAAGCCAAAAAAAGGTTACCAAATAGATTTTTAAAATAAAACTGATCTTATCTATATCATGGTAGTTTCTTAGTGTATACGTTTTTCTCTCAGTTATCTTGTAGTATCATTTGAGGTTTTTTAACTGTAGCTTATTTCTCAGAACTCACAGTGTAAAGAAAGTAGCAGTGGTGTTTGGGATGATTTTAGTCAGGAAAATTTGCTGATAGGAAAAAAATGTGTTACAGAACTGCATGTACATATAAGAAGGAACTAACTGGATGTATTTCTTTTTGCTCCTCTTCTCTCTCACCTCTCTATAATAGTAAGTGGTGTAGCTAGCTGTTAGGAGAAAATGCTATCCAGCTCCTAGAATATTTACGTTGATGCTTAGTCCCAATTTGGGGATTTAGTCATGATGTTATAATTTACTATTAAATATTTAATCTTTAAAATTATTTAAATTTGTTCTTAAGCTGTTTTCCCAAACATTTAAATTCTGTTTTAGTAACAGTAGAGCTGTCCCCAAATAATAAATAAAATATTTTGAAAAACAGTACTTCTAAAAGACGTATCCTGTCAATGATTTTTAAAATACAATGTTCTTTGACACATGATATTTCCCTGCAAGTCAGTACTTTTAAAAGACTTCTAAGGAGAAATCCTACTGTGTTTTAAAATCCTGTATGCATTTTTATTTAAAATGTTGTGTTTCAGTAAAATAAATTCTTACATAAAAAGCATTGTTTCTTACATTTTCAATAGTCTTATACATCTTGAAAGTCAATGATATTTAATCCAATGATTTTGCTGTTATCCAAGATAACTTGGTTAGTTCAGATTTTTTAATATGAAAAATCTGTTGAGATATACAGAAAAGCTACTTAAGTTTAATAACACTGGGTTATCAGTTTTTCAATAACCAGGATCTGGTTTGAAGTCTGCAGTGTGCTTGTCATGTTTTCATGTTTTCATTGACATTAAAGTGTATAGTAAGTGATTTATTTTGCATGGGCTTTACAACTGAGTATTTAAACTTCAGTATATTTCATTAATTAACTTTCAAATATTTATTGATATTTTATTTAATGTTTAAATTGCCACTAAAATTTTGCTTTGAGGAAAGGTTTAGGATACTAAATCTTTCAAATATGTGATACTTCTTCATTTAACATTTGGATAGCAAGGTATTCACAAAACACCAGCAATCTATTATTAAGTATTTGAATTAGTACCAACATTTTTTGTTGAAATAATCCATTTAGTATCTTAGTGTCACTCTGAGTTTAAAATAAAAAGATTAAGAAACAAAGTCTAATTTTAAAAAATTACTACCAGATTTTTTGTGTACCGCATGCTTTTTTTTTTCTAACAAAATATGATATTAGAAAGTGAAAAGTTGGGTGCTTTTCCCTTTATAACTATTTTTCTCCTGCAAAGTTTTCTTTAACTTGTGTGAAGAATAGTTAAGTGAATTTACATGGCTTTAAGTGTCTTCATGTTTAGTCAGAAGTACAAAGTTCATTTGTGGGGAGTAATACCACTTGGGATATTGCTACTTGTTTTCATGAGGGTTACTGTAAATAAATGATAGTGAATGATTTGATTTCTAAATTTTCTTTCCCCTAAAATAAACTTTATAAAAAATGGGAAATAATTTTTCAAATTGTTGAAATATCTGAAGGACCAAGTAAATATGGACATTTGTTTCAGTACATGCTCTTTAGTTTAGGGTTGGGTATTTTTTTAAAGATATTCTAATATAAAAAATCTTAATAAGTAATGTTTGGGAAGTTGTTAGTTATTGACCACTTTTCCTTACTCTCTGCCTTTACTTTTAAAAGTATCTGGTCACTGTTAAATCATTAATATTCCTAAAGGTAATCCAGAATTTCCTATGAGATTCAGTGTTCAACATGTATTCAATTATTCGAATTTACAAAATTCAAATGATTTTTGGAAAATCTTGTAAGACATGGGACAATGTTTTCAGAGTACGATTTTATGGAATAGAATTCATTATTTTGATACATATGTATATGTTCCCATTTTTAGCTGTAAATTGAAAAAATAAATTACTCCAATTATTAAAGCATTATATTGTCCCCAAATGATTCCTGCCCTAACATCATTTGATCTGCCATCGGGAATTATTACGGCCTTAAGTGGTCTCTCTCTTTAGTGTCCGCCTCCCCCTTTTCCCCTCCCCCACTCCCCTTCGGGAAGGAAGCCTGGGGCCCTAGCTCTAGAGATACCAGAAAAAAGCAGTCACTCAGCAGAAAGTGTCTGTCTTTAGCAGAAGTATCATCCCTTGGAGAAGAGTGTAGTTGAGAAGAGGTTAATAACAGAGTTTATCAAACTTTAATTTCGAATGCATTTTTGGTACAGCTGGATATTGTGGTGTTAAGAAAAAAGAAGTCTACTTTGTCTGTTTTAGGCATTAACAAAGTCAAATTCAGTCCTTCACCACTTTTCTCTCTTTACTTAGCTTTGGCTAAATCTTTTATACTGTTTCTAAAGGCTGTTGCCAGTAATTTTCCTAACTTTGAAGAGGAGTGTGAGTTCTGAAAAAAAAAGCCATGGATCTTTAGGTAATTTTAACATTTCTAAACACTTACTGATTATTTGAAATATTTTCCTAAATTTCCAAAGAAAGTTTATATGAAATGTTTTACTCAATATCATTTGTCATCTAAAGATAATGTTTGTGTGTCTAGCATATTTTTGCCTAGAAGGCTTTTTAAACCACAAACTAACTCATAAAATTGGCTAACAATGAAAATAAATTGATACTGATAGATCTAGAAATGTTTTAATTATTTACTTCCTTAGATTGTTCATAAATTCCTTCTTTTGTTTGTTTCAGGATGAGTAAGGAAATGCAGATTCAGTGTGGTAAACACTATAAACTGTAGTGTAAGATTGCTGAAGGGCCCAAGTTTCTTTGTGCTGTAGATATTTGCGCTAGCATTTCTTCATCTTAAAGGGCAATCCCTTTACTTAGCTCCACATGTGTTGGTTTAAGTTTCTCATACTTACTGACCCTAGTTTGAAAAACTTAAGCAGAATGGTCATGGAATCTCACAATTAGCTTAAAGAGGATTTTAGAAGTTATAGTTTATGTCTGAAAGATAATAAAAATGAATATTGTGTAATACTTACGTTTTATGGAATAAACCAAAGATATTTTGAGTTTTTTGAATGTTATTTATTAAAAGGACAAACACAAAAATATGACATAATTGCAGACATATTTAAAGTAATATAAAAATGATAAGTATAAGCAATCTTTTGATAGAATACTTGAAAAAGAAAGTTAGAATGTAATCATATATTCTTTTCTATTAGTCTACCCCCTTTCCAGATCAACAAACGTTTATATTTGTTTTGTTTTAGCCTCTTGCTAATGCTAAATTCCCACTACTACCATTCCCGGGGGATAGACCCCAGTTTGCCGTCATTGATCCTAACTCCGGATCATCCAAAGACACTTGTATGCCTCCCCTGTAACAAGGCTTCTGTTCTGCCAACACAAGAGAACCCTTCAGCCATAGCCAATCAATACTGTAGCAATGATAGTGATCAGGACATCAATAACAGAATGATGATAATAGTATCATGTAAGTTTTATAGAGTGTTTGCATGTGCCAAGTGCTGTGCTAAGCATTTCACATCCATTAAATTTTCACAGCTCTGAAAGATAGTTACTATTGTTGTCTCATTTTTAAGATGAAAGAAATGATCTTAGAATGGTGAATTGCCTAATTTCACACAGTTGAGCCAGCAGTATGACTCCAGAGCAGTGCTCTTGAATCTCTGGGTTCCAGCCACATTTTTAGCTGTTTTAATTTTATATTAATATGCGTTAACTTATGCTAAGTGATTGAGATTCAATTATGAGCCAAAAGCAGACAGGGATTCTGATTCTGACTTCACGGAGTTTAAAGAACAGTAGGGGAGACAGACAATCAGATCACATAAATGAAAGTAAAATAAAAACCATGATGAGTGCCATGAAGAAAAGGTACATGGTGCTGTAAGTATATAACCGTGAGGGTTCTGACCTAGTTTCAGGATCAGGAAGGCTTCTTTGGGGCAGTAAATTTGTGATGGGTGTTGAAAAATGAGTAGTCAAAGAACAAGGAAAAGAATATTCCAGCAGAGAAAGGGGGAATGTACAGAGGCAGGAGGGAAAATGAACATTAGCTTTACAATGTGTTAGGATTACAAAGATCAGTAATGTCCAGTCCCTGTCTTTAAGAAGCTTGCAGTTAGAGAGTGTGTGTGTGTGTGTGTGTGTGTGTGTGTTGTGTGTGTTGTGTATGTGACCAGCAGTTACCACAGAGTGATAAGTGCTAGCATAAGAGCAATAAGGCAGGAATTGCCCATGTTTTTAGTAGTGAGGAAGGCTTTATAAAAGAAGAGACCATTTGAGATTGGCCTTGGAAATACCTGGGAACTTGGCAGCCCGAGAGGGCATTTCATGTTATACTTGTGCAGAGATGAGGAGAGGTGAAAGAGCCTCTAAAGGCCAGTGTGTAGGTAGGGTGCCAGGTGCTTGCTGGGTGGAAGCAGCAGGTAAGGGGCATGGCAGACCAGTGCTGGAAGAAGACACTCAAGCCAGGGCTGGGCCAGCTTGAGATCAGGCAGGTTTATCCTTGGTCCTCACCCTAAACATTGCTATTTATGAATTTCTTTAAAGTACTCCCTCTCCCCAAAGCTTCATTGGCTATTTGTTTTCAAATAGAATTTAGACGTTTTAGCCAAGCATCCTACCTCTTCATGACCTGATTGAATCTACTTTTCTGTCTTTCCTCTCATACTTATTTAAGTTGTTTGCTTTATCAAGTCACAATGTACCCTACACTTCTTTGCCTCTTCCCCTTTGCATAGATAATACTGTCTTTCCCTTAATTTCCTTCCTACAGTCACTTTTGGAAATCACTGCCATCTTTCAGAATCCAGCCCCAAATTTAGATCCTTCTTTCCCTGAGGCCTTTCCTTATCCTTCTAGCTAGAATTGCTTGCTTACTTCTTATAAACTCCAAAACTCCGTTTGTCATAGATTGTCTTCTTTTACATTTTTTGTTGTCTTGTGTCTCTGACTAAATTGTAAACTCTTGAATTGTCTTACCAAATTTTGTATTTCATGCAGTATATGGGAGCATGCTTTTCATAATTCATACTCAAAACCATTTCTTGAACATTCAAAAAAGTATAATATATTAGGAACATTTTCTCCTATCTTCCATTGCATAAAAAGATATGAATGTTATCCAAGAAAGTGTATGTAAACTCTTCTTTAAGAAAACCTAGTGTTCAACTTATATTCAGTTCCCTTTGAATATCACTCTCACATGTTCATTATGCATCAAGTTACGCGTTCTGCTTTTGTGGGCCCAGGATGCTTTGGGGCTTCTGTCCCCTCCCTTTTTTCTTAGCAGAAAAGATGGTGGCTTCTGTGCTATATTTATTACCACAGTTTGCTAAGTCTAAAATGTCTGCAGTTTATTGGAGGGGAAGGACCTTTGTGTCTAATTCTCTATTTAAGTCCAGAAGGCTTGAACTTTATTTTCTTTCCTTGGGTAGAACTTCCACCAGTGACAATTCCTTTCATATATACTGATTTTCAGTCTGGAGGACGTGCCTCTCTCACCCATCCCCATCTCAAACTTTTCATCAAATTGGTTTACTTGGATATGAAAAGTTAGTGTCATTTCTGACTCATGAGTCTTCTTTAGCCCTCATGTCCAACCAGTAATTGTTACTGTTGCCGTTTTTATAATCTCAAAATGTCGCACAACTTCCTATCATCTGTACTTGAGATCTTAATGATCAGAGCCCAGTCTTGATTAGCTGCCTAGGGTCCTTACCTAAAAGAACACAGACCTGAAATTTAGGCAAATCAGATAAAGCAGCTTTGGAATTAAAGACAGGCATATGATATGATTTGATGCTGAGGTCTTTCTTCCAGGGGTGAGCTTCTGCAGGTAGATCACTTTCCAGAGGGGATCATGGTGGTAGGCAGTCTTCATCAGGACTTAGCTCCATCAATTCATTCAACAAATAATTATTAAACACCTAATATGTGAGATATAGCAATGAGCAGAAGAAGACAAATGAAAATTCCTTTTTCATGCATTCCCATTCCTCTATCTCTTTTTTTATCTTCTGTCTTCACTGTGAAAAAATAGGAACATAGACTAACAATACTCAATGTAGAATACAGTATCTTTAAAAAAATAATTAATTAATTAATTAATTTAGTTTTGGCTGCGTTGGGTCTTTGTTGCTGCACATGGGCTTGCTCTACGGTGAGCGGTGAGCGGGGGCTACTTTTCGTTGTGGTGCGCGGGCTTCTCATTGCAGTGGCTTCTCTTGTTGCGGAGCACGGGCTCTAGGTGCATGGGCTTAAGTAGTTGTGGCATGTGGGCTCAGTAGTTGTGGCACATGGGCTTCAGTGGTTGTGGCTCGCGGGCTCTAGGGCGCAGGCTCAGTAGTTGTGGCGCATGGGCTTTGTTGCTCCACGGCATGTGGGATCTTCCTGGACCAGGGATTGAACCCATGTCCCCTGCATTGGCAGGAGGTTTCCTAACTACTGTGCCACCAGGGAAGTCCACAAATGCTATTTTTGAATCATTTGGTTTTTTTGTTTTGTTTTGTTTTGTTTTGCGGTGCACGGGCCTCTCACTGTTGTGGCCTCTCTCGTTGCGGAGCAGAGGCTCCGGACGCACAGGCTCAGCGGCCATGGCTCACGGGCCCAGCCGCTCTGCAGCATGTGGGATCTTCCCAGACCGGGGCACGAACCCGTGTCCCCTGCATCGGCAGGCCGACTCTCAACCACTGCGCCACCAGGGAAGCCCAAATCATTTGTTTTTTATGCTGTTTGCCTAACATTTGTCTTTGCAAATGGGGAAAATAGCTCTCAATTCCCTTTGTCAAATCATTGCCAATTATAAATTAAAGAAGTTTAATACTAATCAAATTATAATAGGAAGATAAATTATAAATTGGAAAATTTTATCATCCAGAAAAATTCAGGAAAAAAACAACAGAATCATGTTACTATGTCTTTATTTTCACATGCTAACTATAGAAAGATTGGTATGTTGTATTTATTTTGTATAAAAATTTAGAAGGTCATTATTTAATCTTTGGCTAGTTTTCAGTTTTATAGGCAAGTTAATATTTTTTTCTCCTAGGTGATAATGGAATTCAATTCTGCTAACTATATTTAGACATGACCTTCACTTCTAAAATATATTATTTAAAATTCTGTAATTTAGTTTCTTAAATTTAATAAAATGCCATGAAATAATTATTAAAATTTATCAGTTTGTACAAGTTCTGATGAATCTGTATATATAACCAAAGCATATTAAGTAACCGTCAGTGTTATTTGCAGTTGAGAGAAGGTGAGTTTTTATTTCTTTTAGAAAGGAAGATGTTTGGCTACAGAGCAAGGAGTAAAAAAGCATTCTGGGCAGGGAAAATGATGCAGATATTAAAAGGTAAAAACAGTCCTTTTTTTGAGTTTGAAAATTTTGTATGACATATGGAGTTCCCAGGAGCCCCTCTTGACTTGAAATCCCCAAATTGGTTTCAGAGATACACAAAGATATATATTCCTTTTTTACTTTCAGAAGATTATATGCTGACCTAATTTTAAGTGGCAAATATACTGCAGGTCTGTGGCATTATAGGCATTAAATACCTATAATAAAAACCTATATTAAAGGAACAATTTTCATTTAATATGAAAGGAAACAGCCTTTATTATACCTTCTTTAAATGTTCCTTTCTCAACAGTGGTTCATTCATTATCTGCTTATCCACATATTTATTAGTTGTCACCCATGAATCTTCTTTAAACACTGAGATTCCCCCTCTATACTCAAACTGAATTAACCTTTTCATATCATGCCCACTTAAATTATTGGCCACCCTACTCATTTTCTCAACACAGCCACCAGGAACAGCCCACCCTAATCCTGTGTTATTAATTTTATTCCTACCATATATTTAAACTGCTATCAGTTTCTGCTGTGTATATCATGCTATAAATTTTCTCTTGTCTCCTGGATGTTTGGCCCATTCTTAAGCTAATGCTTATCAGAATTGAGGTTGGATGCTCCAGTAGGTTCTGGAACATCGTATTTTAGCTAGCAAAAATAAAGCATCACAAAGGATGCAGGACATATTCTTCCACATTATAAATTCACTTTAGCCTTTGCTTTCTTTGTGCTATTATTTTCCCATCTGTTCTAAAACACTTCTATTTTAAAATCTTTCACTCATTTTGCCCCTCTCACCACTTTGTGTGTGTCTGTGTGTGTGTTTCTCCTCTTGGTCAACTTCCACCCCCACTCCCTCTTCCTGGTGTAAAGAGCTTCTGTAGGAAATTGATAATCAGTGTCTTTCTGCTTCAAAGTCTTTAACACATGGAGCTGGCTGCTAAGAGAAATTGAACAGGTTCCTGTGATCCTTGTCAGTTTCTCTGATTAATCAATTTTTCTTTACTGGAGAAGCTGCTTTTAACAAAAGAAAACTAGCTTGAAATTTCAATCATTTGCCCATTGCTGCCTAGCTTGCATCTGCTCTTCTTCTGTTCCTATCACTTCACCTTTTTATTATAAACTTTTAATTCTTGGGTTTCAGTTACTTCATTTAAACTGGAGGGTGAAGAGCCAATTTCGTTTAATTTGTATATCCTCCAGGATTACAACTAATTCTAGTACTTGCACAATTTAATTTATAATGCTGCTTCCTATTCAGAAGGGGATGACTGCAAATGAAAATGAGTGTATTTCTTTCCTAACTCTTGTTGACTTTCCTAGGAAAACCAAGGCAAAACAATTCTAAAGCACTTAAAAGGAAATCATGCTGTCATAGAAACTAATGCAATGAGATCTAGAAAAACCAGGGAGAGTTACTATATTGTTTTTTTTATAGGGATATTTCTTTAAACATGTCAAGTACTATCATACTTAGATACAGAGTTACAAGAATTTGTCTTTAGGTCATGGACAAGTTTGAGCAGCTAGTTAGCCTGATAATAAGGTTATAAGATCTGATGAAAAAATTTTACAGAATGACCAAAATGTATTTGGACTATTCCTTAGACATTATATAAAGGTGTTTGCACATAGTGATATTAGCTATAGATAGGACTGTCATAGGAAGGAGTTAATTTGAATGGCCTCAGGCTCAGTGGTGAGATTGAACTATGGCTAATGCTCCAAAGCATGTTTTGCAAACAAGTAGTTTTATGGTGTTTTAGGAAGTGTTCCCTGGAAGGGAAAAAAAGTCCTTATTCAGTAAGTTTGGGAAATTCTTGGTTACACAAAGTTAATATATGACTTTTCAATGCCTTATTATGCTAAAGTACGCTATCAGCCTCCAAGATAAAGATGTAGAATGTGGTATTTTTACATACTTGTTGAATACTGGCACATTGGTACCTCTTTTTTTTTTTTTTTTTTAAAGAATCATCTCATGGGACATAGTTCCATGGGAACAAGCTCAGAGAAATTCTTGGGTTATGGTCAAGAATTAATTAATATTAGTTAATTATCATATATTATTGTGTAATAATACTGTGTATCAATAAATATTAATATCTTTACTCTTTAGCTCATAATTTATCCTTAAGTTGAAAGAAGTTAAAAGTCTTTTAAACATCTTCTAAACATTTTTAATGATATATTTTTATTTTACAAAACCGGAGATATAAATAATATTCAAGACATCCAGAAAAGCTGGGAGAAGGGGGGTGGTACATCATATAAAAATAGCCTAATAGATGAACTAAAATCAGGTATTTATAAAACATTAGCCGTGCATCTGGGCATTTAAAGGAGAGTGAAGATAGCTCAAGATTGGTAAATGTTATTGATGGTGATGGTATAAGAAAGCTGAAATTTGGCCGGGGAAAGTGGAATAAAAAGAGACAAGTGGTACACATTTGTCTTTCACTAGCAGCTTCTGGGAATGGCCTCTGGCCTGGGGCACCTGGCTTCCCCCTTTTTTTTTTTTCTTTACTTTTTTAAAATTGAGGGCTTCCCTGGTGGCGCAGTGGTTGAGAGTCCGCCTGCCGATGCAGGGGACAGGCGTTCGTGCCCCGGTCCGGGAAGATCCCACATGCCGCGGAGCGGCTGGGCCCGTGAGCCATGGCCGCTGAGCCTGCGTGTCCGGAGCCTGTGCTCCGCGACGGGAGAGGCCACAACAGTGAGAGGCCCGCGTACCGCAAAAAAAAAACAAAAAACAGAAAACAAATTGAGCTGTAGTTGATGTACAATATTATATGTTACAAGTGTACAACATAGTGATTCATAATTTTTAAAGGTTGTAGTCCATTTATAGTTATTATAAAATATTGGCTGTATTCCTTGTGTTATATAAAATATCCTTGTAGCTTATTTATTTTATATATATTAGTTTGTACCTCTTAATCTCCTTCTCTATCTTGGCCCTCCCGCTTCCCTCTCCCCATTGGTAACCACTGGTTTGTTCTATCTGTGAGTCTGTTTCCTTTTTGTTATATTCACTAGTTTGTGTTATTTTTTTCAAATCCACATATATGTGATATCACACGGTATTTGTCTTTCTCTGATTTGACTTATTTCACTTAGCATAGTGCCCTCCAAGTCCATCCATGTTGTTGCAAATGGCAAAATTTCATTCTTTTTTATGGTTGGCTCCCTTTTTTTGAGTAGCAGCAGAGTTTGCTTGAAGGCAGCTACCCCAGTTATTCAACAGGACTATATCAGGTGTACTCCCCTGGCAAACTTCGGTATCCTAGAGTAGTGATACCAGGCTTTTTTTTTTTTTTTTTTTTTAATTTCTGATCTCTTGCAGACCAAATACCATTGTACAAATGCTTTTCTTAGTTTGTATACTTGTCATGGTCCAGTAATGAACAGTTTACTTACCAGCGCTGATCTTCAGACTGCACCAGCACTGTTACTAGATTATCACCACTTCTACCCTGCTCTCAACTTGAAAATGTCTCACCACTTACAACTGCCAAAAATTCTTCCTACTGAGGACTAAACCTTTTATTCTACAACTAGAGAAAAAAGTGATTAAAAAATACAAATGCTGTTTCTGTATCAGAGATTGTAATTTTGGTAATTTGTGGACCAGTAAACATTTTTTTTTTTATTTTGGCTGTACTGGGTCTTCATTGCTACATTCGGACTCTTCGTTGCAGGCTTCTCTCTAGTTGCGGTGCGTGGATTAGTTGCCCTTTGGCATGTGGGTTTAGTTGCCCTGTGGCATGTGGGATCTTAATTCCCCAACCAGGGATCAAACCCACATCCCCTGCATTGGAAGGCGGGTTCTTAACCACTGTACCACCAGGGAAGTCCCTGGACCAGTAAACATTAAAAAAAAAAAAAATAGCGTGATTTGGTAAATGTTTAATAACTGGCTTTCCAAAAAACATTGAGTGTGTCTTATAAGTTTTACTGATATAAAGGATGTAGAATACAGTTTACAAATAATAATACATGTATAATACTCTTTATTATAAATTCCATGTGGCCAGTTGATTCTCACAGAATACCTTCCTTGATTTTTTTTCCTGAACTCTTGTATCTGTAGCCAAACTCTGCTTGCAATTGATGAACAAGTGTAGTTCTTACACGAATATTAAGTGATTTTTATACTAATGAGTTAGCACAAAAGTAAGACAAAAATGATGTATGTCAGAACTTTATTGTGATTGTTTTTGATGACTTGGATAACAGTTTTTGAATATTGTAAAATATTTCCTCAGCTTTTGTGCTGTTCACAATATAACAGCTATAGACATGAATCACTGTTATATTTAATCTGTATTGTTAGCATTTTCTTCATCACTTTCCTAAGTGTCTAGACAATCAGCAAAACAATACATCATGCCATGATTTGTAGTACTTGCCAGTTTCCATGGTATGAACATCATGACCAATTTCAAGCTATCAATGTAATGTCAGTGATGTGGAGTTGGAAGGCACAGTGACACACCATTATGTAGTAGTTCCACTGTACAAATTCAAAAGATGTAAATAACCTCACAATGTAGGTAATAGTAAAATAATTAGGGAGTAACAACTTTTTAGTAATTTTTTTACCATTTTTCCATACAATTCATTTAATTTTATCTTTATACTTTAATATTCAATAGTGGCTGTATTTAACAACCATCTCATGGGATTCATACAAATTTAACAATGAGGTGTCTTCAGCTGGTACAACCCAGCTCCAGCACACTGCTGCATTGCTGTTTTTTATTTTGCCATGTAAGGACATTTGTAATTACTATAAGTTCGTGGGAGGGATACCATCTCTGAATAAAGGAAAAGCCCTAAGAAAGACAACTTGCAAGCATCGACATTGTTCTTATGTTCTACATTTCTGCAATGAAGTATTTAAAATATCGTCTGAGTTCCCACACAGCTGTATGGGAACCACTATCCTGGATAGTTTAGTAGCATTCAGATGAAGCTAATTTTTATTTAAGTGTAGTGAATACATACCAGGGATCACTCAGATACTTTTCTGTTTTGGTAGGGTTAGGAGTTACTGTTAGTCTTAAGAATTTCATAATCTGAATGGATGAGGAGAGACACTCACAGATAAGAAAGAATGTAGAAAACAAACCCCAAAGACTTAAAATTTTGTGTAGGCTTTTATTTTTTTTAACCTTGCCCATTGCATTGGTAGGTAGATGCTCTGTTAAGAGCTATTATTATGCTAGGGTTGTTATTTTTGAGTTGTAGGATAGTCCTTGAGCACTACTTTGTGCACTACTTCCTGCAGTTTATGAGGTATACATTTTTTTACACTTCTCTTCCCCCTCTTTTCCTTCCTCCCACTTCAATACTGAATTAGCTTTCTATTACCACAAACTTAGTGGCTTTAAAACAATACCCATTTATCAGTTCACAGTCTATAGGTCGGAAGTCTGGTGCAGTGTGGCCGGTTCTCTGTTGCTGGGTGCTCAGAATATCACAAGGCTGAAACCAAGATGTCAGCCAACTTGTTCTCATCTGTAGCTCAGGGCTCTCTTTCTATTTGTATTGCTGGTACAAATTAGTTCCTTGTGCTTATAGAACTGAAGTGTCCATTTTCTCATTGGCTATGAGCCAGGTACCACTGTCAGCTCCTATAGGCCATATTTACATCCTTGCCTGGTGGACCCAACATCTCCATGTCAGCAGTGGTGGGTCTTGCCTGCTTCCAGTCTCTCTGACTTCCCCTTTTGTTACCAGCCAGAGAAAATTTTCTGCTTTTTAAAAACTCATGTGATTATATAGAGCCCCAAACACACCCCATAATCTCTCTTTTGATTAACTCAAAGTCAACTGGTTAGTAACTGTAATTATATCTGTGTAACATAATCACAAGAGTGATATCCCATCATCTTCACAAAGGAGAGAATTATTTGAGGGTTAGGGATAATTGGGAGTGACAGAATTCTGTCTGCCACAAATACTAAATACATCATATCTCATTTAAACATAATGATGGCTATGTTAAAACTTTCCATATAGTGATAAAACTTTAAAAATTATATCTGAACTTCATAGCTGTTTCCTTCAGAATAGAAATTAATTTTTAGTATACATAAACTTTAATCTCTTGAATTAGTATCTTAAAATAATGAAGCGAAGTTATTAACATTTAAAAATAGTGAAGTAAAATAGTGAAGACAAGATTGTACTGTATTTAATTCTTAAGTCTAAGTAGTAATTATTTACTTAAAATATATTAATAAAAGAGACAACTTACTTTGAACATTATCTAAATGTTGGTTTAGAAAATCAGTTCAAAGGTATTTAAACATTATGTAAAAATGAAGTATCTAATACAGTTGTATAAAATATAGAGCCTTGTGCCTGAACAGATAGTCCAACTAATATGCCTACTCAAGAAGAGGGAGTTTCACCAAGGTAGAGGGAAAAAGGTTGAAACTCATAGTAAATAAAGATTATTCTTTATTGAAAAACCTGGCTTATAAGGAAATAGTTAACCAAAGGCTTATGGCAAAATTTATTGCATTATTGATAACGCAAATATCGACATGAAGAAAAATGTAAAAAAATCAGCCTATGGTTGAATTATGGTATGTCCCTACAGTGGAAAGACTTGGACCTATTCATTCATCCAGTATTTATTGAATACCTACTATGTGCCAAACACTTTGCTCAGCTCTGAATAAAATAATATATTAGCCATCAAAAAATAATTTAAAGAATAACTAATGACTTAGAATATGTTCATTATGAGGTGTTAAGTGCTATAAAACTAAATTTATTAAATACAATTCTAGGTCTATTAACTGATATGCACAGAAAAAAATTGAAGAAAATAAATGGATTTTAAAAAGATAAATTTTGATTGTTCCTTATTTTTTCTTAATCATGATTACGAAGAGGTTGTACACCTTTCTTTCTTAGCTACTCCCAGCATTTACACTCTGGTGATCTATAAAACATTGCTGAGTTCATGTAACAGCTGTGTTACATGTCTGTTGTGACTTTTGACATATACATTTATTTTGACAGTTTTTTTTTTAGTATTGTAAGCTGCTGTGTATTAAAACTTAGTGTAATCTATAGCATGGAATACTTTTCTGATGCCATAGAGTTTAATATTATGTTTTTACTAAGTTATTCAGAAAACAAATCTCTCAATAGAAAAAAATGAAAAAAAGAGGAAAATGCCTTTTTACTCAAAAAGGAGAGGAAAATAACATGGTTTGATTATTTTGGAGAGAGCAAAAGCCCTCTATTCAGGGGGAAGGAGCAGGGGAGGAAGTGGGAAAGGCAAATCACAATTAGGAAGTTTCTAATAAGGGTCAGACACTGTGTAATGCAAATTTGTTTCATTTTATTTAATCTTGGTATTCATCTGGGTTAGATATTATTTCATTTTAAAATGAGAAGATTGAAGCTCAGGTTAAATAAACTTGACTGATGTCATAGAATTAGTAAGTGCCAGAGCTAGTATTCTCATCTGTGACAACAGAGCCTTTCCTATTATATTTTTGGTGGGAGAATGGAAATTTAATTTAATTGTATGGTTTCAGTAGTTAAATAGTTTCAGTGGAGATTTTAGATGTGAAAGGACCTAGAGAAATATGTAAAATGTCTTTTTTATAACGAAAGCATCTTTCCATCCAACACCTGAGGTTTGATTTAGTGGTGAGAGTTGAAAAGCAAAGGACGTTATAAATTAATACAGACTTACGGGCTTCCCTGGTGGTACTGTGGTTAAGAATCCTCTTCACAATGCAGGGGACACGGGTTCGAGCCCTGGTCCAGGAAGATCCCACATGCCGTGGAGCAACCAAGCCCGTGCGCCACAACTACTGAAGCCCGCACGCCTAGAGCCCATGCTCTGCAACAAGAGAAGCCACCGCAGTGAGAAACCCATGCACTGCAACGAAGAGTAGCCCCCGCTTGCCGCAACTAAAGAAAGCCCACGCGCAGCAACGAAGACCCAACGCAGCCAAAAATAAAAAATAAATAAATTTAAAATATATACATATAGACTTACTATTAAAGAAAATCAAGTTAAAGATGCCAAAGTTAGGTATTTTATTTTTTATTACTATTTTTTAAATATTTATTTATTTTGGCTGAGCCGGGTCTTAGTTGCAGCATGCAGGATCTTTGGAACCTTCATTGTGGCATGTGGACTTCTTAGCTGTGGCATGTGGGATCTAGTTCCCCAACCAGGGATTGAACCCGGGCCCCTTGCCTTGGGAGCGCGGAGTCTTACCCACTGGACCACCAGGGAAGTCCCTAAAACTAGGTATTTTATTTAATTTATTTATTTATTTATTTAATTTATTTTTGGCTGCATTGGGTCTTCATTGCTGCACGCGGGCTCTCTCTAGTTGCGGCATGCAGGCTTCTCATTGTGGTGGCTTCTCTTGTTGCAGAGCACGGCTCTAGGTGTGCAGGCTTCGGTAGTTGTGGCATGAGGGCTCAGTAGTTGTGGCTCGCGGGCTCTAGAGCTCAGGCTCAGTAGTTGTGCACGGGCTTAATTACTCCGTGGCATGTGGGATCTTTCTGGACCAGGGCTCAAACCCGTGTTCCCTGCATTGGCAGGAGGATTCTTAACCACTGCGCCACCAGGGAAGTCCCAAACTACGTATTTTAGATTTTGCATTGCATAATTATTCTTCTAGGTTATGTTTCTATGAAGGAAATATTTAGGGCTATGCTGTTCAATATGATTATCACTTATAAAATACAGCTCTTTAAATTTAACTTCAGTTAACATTTGAAATTTAGTTTCTCTGTTGCAATAGCCACATTTCAAGTGCTCAGTAGCTGCATATGACTAGTAGCTGTTGTGTTGCACAGTACAAATATAGGACCTTTCCATCATCACAGAAAATTGTGTTGGACAGTGCTGACTTAGATTCTTCATTTTTATTTTATTGAAAATAATTGTTTACTAGTTGTCAGGTTAACTTCTAATTGAAAAAATTTTTACCTGTCTAATAAAGGTAGTCATACCATAGTTTTCCCATTTATATTTCTTTGGGATTGGAAGAAAATTAGAAATTGATTAAGGCGTTTATTAATGGCTTTTTAAAAACTTTTAAAATTGATTTTTGTGCTTAATATTTAAAGACTTATTATATATAGCTGTAGTTCATCCATATTCATATATGGATATTCATATATCCATAATTATATTGTATAGTATTCTCTTATATGAATATACCATATTCTATTATTATTAATTTGATTTTTAAATTTTTTGCCATTATAAACGATACGTACTGAACATTCTCTTACAAGTCCTCAGGTACACATATGCAAGAATTTTTCTAGACTATATCTAGAAAAAAATATTTGAGTCATAAGGTATGTGTATTTTCAACTTGATTAAGAAATGCTAACTTGTTTTCTAAATGCCAAATTGTGGTTATATCAATTTCTACTCTGAGATTATAAAGTTGTTTTCCTTCATTTTGTTTTTAAACCTTTAAAATATTTTCTTTCACATTTATGTCCCTGATTTTATGTGTTTATTTTTTAATTTTTTTAAAGATTTATTTATTATTTAATATTTATTTTATTGTTGGCTGCGTCGGGTCTCAGTTGCAGCACGCTGGATCTTAGTTGAGGCATGCGGGATCTTTCGTTGTGACATGGGCTTCTCTCTAGTTGTGGCCTGCGGGCTTTCTCTTTAATTGTGGTGTGCAGGCTCCGGGACAGGTGGGCTCTGTAGTTGTGGCGTGCGGGTTCCAGAGTGCGTGGGCTCTGTAGTTTGTGGCACATGGGTTCTCTAGTTGAGGTGTGCGAGCTTGATAATTGTGGCACGTGGGCTTAGTTGCCCCGCAGCATGTGGGACCTTAGTTCCCTGACCCCAGGGATGAAACCCATGTCCCCTGCATTGCAAGGCAGATTCTTTACCACTGGACCACCAGGGAAGTCCCTATGTGTTTATATTAATTAGCATTATTAAGATTATTTTTATTGAATAAGTAGCCAGTGTTTAATTTGTTCATTTCAGGATTTAAAAGGTAGGATCTTAAATCTTGTTTATTTCTTGTGAGCATCAGTACAAGCAGCAATTCGGAAAGTCGTAAACTGATCGTCTTGTAATGTTTCTTTTTCTTTTAGCATTTTGCAAAGAAGTTATTTGTCTCTAAAGGTGTCATTAAGGTACACCAGTCCTTGATAGAACATCCTTTAACTTTTAGCCTTACTTTATTTTTTCCTATGAATTAAAAATTTTTAATAGTATAGAGAGGTCCTGTTTACTCTTCACCCAGTCTCCCCAAGTGGTTACATCTTACATAACTATGGTACAATATCAAAACATTAAAACAATTTCAAAATATTGGCATTGGTACAACGTGTGTAAAGCTCTATGAAATCTTATCACATGTGTGGCTTCGTGTAACCACCATCACAATCAAGATACAGAACTATGTGAAATGGTGTAGCACCAGGAAGATTCTTTGTGGTGATAGCCTTACTCTTACGATTCATGGAAAAATGATTTCTTTTGCTGTAAATTAGCAAATCAATTATTTAACTTATTTATGTAGTTCTGTTTTGTGTCGGGCATGGTGTTAAATGCTCAGGATACAAAGCTGCATTAACTCAGGTCATGGCTCTGCCTTCAAGGAGCTTGCAGTTCAGAATAGGAGAAAAAGCTGTATGTACAGAAGTGCATTAAAGTGATGTAGATGCTGTCAGGAATTACAATGGAATTCAAAAGGGGAATATATGCTTGATTTGTCAGGGTGTTAAAACATATTTTATCTGCGGTGATTGTTAAGCTGAGTCTTGTAAGAGGAGAGTATTTGTCAGTCAGACATCTAGGGAAGTGATTCTCAGCAGTGGGAGCATTATACCCAACGCCTAGCATTTTTAGGACATTTCATATAGTTGAATATGGCTTAAGGTTGAGGGGACAGTACAAGAGAGTCAGTTGAAGAGGTGGGAGGTTTGGCCTTCAACTTAATGACACTGGGGAGCCATTGAAGGATTTTAAGCAAGGAACTAATTTGAGCAGGTTTTCAGTCTGGATGGTTTTGTACAATATTATATTGAAGATGAATTTGAGGGAGGTAAGAGAACTATAGTTTAAGGGGGAGGGTGGTAAGGACCTTAACTAAGGTAGTAATACTGGGTATAAACAGGAAGATGAGAGATGTTAAGAAAAACATTAAAAATACTCAAGATTTGGTAAACTGTGAGTTGTAGAGGAAAGTCTAGATTTCTCACTTGGGTGAGTGAATGGGACAGACACAGGTTTGGGGGCCCAGATACTGAGTTCTGTTTTAGATATGTGAGTGTGAGAGCCTTGTAACCATCCAGTTGGATAGATCCATGTGGATCTTAGAAGGCTGGATTATAGTTATCACTTTAGAAGTCATCAGATTCAGGTGGTAGTGAACGTGAGGTGGATAGCATCACACAAGAAGAAAATGTGACTGGCAAGAAAAGGATCCAGGAACAGAATTTGGGGATGTACCAATAAATAAAAGGGATTAATGACATATCTGTGTGTTCCTTCTTTGTAGTCAAATAAAGATATAAATGTTTGGATCCACAAGGAGCTTATCTGTTTTTTATGGAATTAAGGAACAAACGTCTATTTGCTTGTGGTGGAAGCACATTTACTTAATGTATAAGTAAATGCATAAAATGTAATATGAACTGTAAAAGTATATACTGAAACTAAAAGTAGTTTGGTTTCAGATAATAGGCACTTTTAGTTAATAGGTGATTTGAACAAGATTCAAAACATTATATAATTATATATATGTAAATGCTATCAGGAACACACTTGAACAACAGCAACAAAAAATTGTATATATGAACTTGAGGCAGCAAGGGACATGGCACATCATGTGGAACCTTGGAGCATCTCAGTTAAGGAGGGTGTTAGAAAAGACTTATAGGATTTGGGTTTATGTTAGGTGATTTGGGAAAAGGGTCAAGGAAACTGGGGTTTGCTCTGGAATGGATGCTGTGAGAAGAAAGCAATCATTCTGTGGTTGGGTATCTTAATAGTACTTCTCTAGAAGGCAGGAAGAACACAGCGGGGCTATGACTGGAATTGGTAAGGAAGCAGACACATTATCCAGAAAAGGGGAGTGTTTGACCATTTTGGGGTTTGGACAGTATTTTTGTTTCTTGTTTTTGTTTCTGTTCAGGTAAAATCACAGAGTCGCCTTGTCTGAAATCGTTTATGTTGAGAATAAAGTGTTTTGCTATGCACACACTGGTGTAGCTCTGAGTGCCAAGCCAGCATCACAGCGCCTGACTCAAGAGTGACAGGCCAGCCCCCAGCTGTCAGGGGCTGCTTTTGTCTTTCTCAGTCTATAACGGTGATAAGGGAAGAGGAGAATTTAGCAAGGGCGTGGTGGCAAAGATAAATGTTGGGTGTTGTTAGGAATTACTCTAGTTAAGTTTGTAGTTGGAGGACAAGGAGGATAGTAAGTAAGGGAGGTTAGGAAGAGTGGGACGGTAAGGAGAGGCCATTGGTGAATGGTTTTAAATGATCAACTTAGAATATAGTTCAGGTAGATTCCTAAACCAGGTTACGGTATGATGAAATGAATGTTTGTGAATGATACAACTGTTTTTAAAATTATTAACTATTAACTACCTAAAAATGATTTTAATGAAAATTTCACCTTGCCTATAACTTAAAATAGCTATTTTTCTTAAAAATACTTGTCCATATACTTCCTTACATTGTTATAGTTATAATTTTATATTCTGAGCTTTAAAACGTTTTTGCTCAGTGTACCATTGTACACTTTATTCTGTGTCTTTACCTTGTTTGAAGAAGATCATTCCAATAGTTGTATGTGAGGCTATCAGTTTTTTCAGAAAGGGAAAGACAGTAAAAGCAGTGATATAAAGGAATTGGCAAACATTTTGGAGGAGGAATTAACGAGCCTCTATTACTGATAAATAGAGTAAAGGAAGAGAAGAATAAAAAATTCTGAACCCTTGACAGTGACAAAATTGAACTACACCTATATACATAGTTTCTTTCTTGGATAATAGAGTATCAACAAAAGTATATAATACCCACCAATGCTGTTTCTATAAGATATCCTGAAAGTTGCAAGTTATGCCTGATTATTAAAATAATAATGTGTTTTTAGGCTGAAAGATTTGACATTTGGTGACAGCGGTACAAAATAATGACGGTGGTAGAGTTTGCTAGTGGTAGGAAGTTCATACTTATACCGAACTCAGAATTTGTAATCTGCGTGTGGCTGGATTCACATCCCATAAAAAGTAGTCTAAGAGCATTAATGAAGGCTCACACTTCCGGGTTTCGATGCCTAGCGTCCCCATTAGCGTTGGTGGTATTCATCGGAAGCAGCACTAGCCTTTCATCCTTAATTTATTCCCTGGTGCCTTTTTGATAAGGTTATCTTCTTTAGATGCCTTCGAAAAAACTGTCTTATTTATACACAGTAATAAACTGAGGAGAGAAAGGTTCCATTATTGGAGAAGTCTGATTGTTCAGCTTTAAATGTTTTTATACTGTAAAACATAAGTACTTTTGTTATCCACCCAATTTGTTTTAATCATATATAGAATAGGTTTAGATACAAAAATGTAATACAAATAAAACCATATTATAACAGAATGTTAAAGTTAACGTGCCTAATTCGTGGCTCATAATTTTAAGAAGTATTTCATGTAAAAATTCATAAGGAAAAAATTTAGAAATGGTTGAAGTTCATTGCAGTACAATTTATTGTATAATTCAAGTCCTGAGACTACATTTATTTCATTCATAAAACATAAAGTTCAAAAAAGAAGGATGTAAAATTATTTATCATTTTATTTAGATTTTTCAATGTTAAACTTTAGCAGGAAACATACTTAGCAATGAATATACCCTAAAATAGTTTAGGATTAGATGATTTACTTCATCTAATTTTACTCTTAGTATAATAGTTTAATTTATTGTTAAAATATAGACAATAATAACCAAGTAGTTATTTGTGACTTAAAACTTTTTTGACCTTTGCCATTTATATTTAGCTGCTTTTTTCTCTCCATATGTGCCAGCTGTGTCATGTTACAGCTGCATGTATAAAAATTTAATTTCTTCTTGCTCGTTCATTTCCTCTTAGGATCCAATATCACTAATCATTCACTGACATTGACACTTAAAGTCAGTTTTATATTTGGATGACCTATTGTTTATAAAAGTAATGACGGCTGTTTAATGAGTGAAATCTTTTATTCCAAATATATTTTAATTTCATAAACTACAGTTTAGTTACACATTGGAGTCGTACATTCAAGTAAAGTGAGTAAATTACGTATAAACTAATATGTATATATCTGAAGGATAGGGTAAACCAGATTTTTTTAATATTATGCTTGACCATGGATCTTTTTCATGTTAACTGTATTTAAATTTTTAATTAGATTTTAAAAGCTTGTAGAAAATTGTTAGGAAATTAAAACACAGATTGCAAAATAAGAAAATTATTTGCAGTGCAGAGGCAAAAGGTTACTATCTTTGCAGTATAAAGAAGTCTTGTGACTTAGTAAGAAAATACAAGCATCCTCGTAGAAAATGGGCAAAGGACAGGAACACAGAAATTCGTAGAAGTATAAATAGAAATGAAAGAAATGTAAGTTTAAGACAGCATTTAATGGATTAAAGTTTGGCAAAGTTATTTATTTTAATGATCATACCTGATATTAGTAAAGTTGCAGAGAAATGGTCAGTCTCATATACCTCTGGCAGAGATATATACTGATACAAATTTCTAGAGTATAATTTGGCAATACATGTCAAAAGCCTGTAAGTAAGGATGGATGTACACAAACATTTTTATCATAGCACTTTTTTTTTTCTTTTTTGTCTGTGTGGCATGCAGGATCTTAGTTCCCCGACCAGTGATCCATCCCGCGCCCCCTGCAGTGGAAGCGCGGAGTCTTAACCACTGGACCTTCAGGGAAGTCCCTCATAGCACTTTTTATAAAAGGAAGCAACTAAATGTTCATCATTAGGTAATTAGTTAAATTATGAACATCCACAAAATGTAATATCGTGTAGCCAGTTTTTTAAAATGATGTTTTCAAACTTAAATTGTTAACCTTTATTCAGAAATGCCCTTGATTTCTTCGGAGGAAGTTTGAGGACCCTGGGAATGGGGGAGGCTGAACACAACTTAATTCTGCTTCAGCCAAGCAGCTTTGTCTCTATTTGGTTTTGGTTTTGTTTTTATTAAAGTGTAATTGACTTACAATATTATATTTGTTTCAGATGTACAACATAGTGATTCGATATTTTTATACACTACAAAATAATCACCACAAGTCTAGTAACCATCTGTCCCCAGAGTTACTACAATATTGCTCACTATATCCCCTTTGCTGTACATTACATCCCCATGGCTTGTTTACTTTATAACTGGAAGTATATACCTCTTAATCTCCCTGACCTATTTCACTCATCACCTCTCCTCTCTCCTCTCTGGCAACCATCAGTTTGTTCTCTGTATCTGTGAGTCTGTTTCTGTTTTGTTATCTTTGTTTGTTTTGTTTTTTAGATTCCACATGTAAGTGAGATGGTACTGTATTTGTCTTTCAAGTGTCTGACTTACCTCACTTAGCATAATACTCTCTGGGTCTATCTATGTTGTCACAGATGGAAAGATATCACACTTTATTAGGGCTGAGTAATATTCCATTGTGTGTGTGTGTCTGTGTGTGTGTGTATACCACATTTTCTTTATTCATCTGATGAAGGACACTTAGGTTGCTTCCGTATCTTGGCTATTACAAATAATGCTGCAGTGTATATAGGAGTGCATATATCTTTATGAATTAGTGTTTTTGTTTTCTTTAGACATACCCAGAAGTGGAATCTCTGGATCATATGGTAGTCTATTTGTTTTTTATACAGAAGTTTCAAATAAGAGTCTGCCTGGAGAAAGGGTAGGAAAGTGTACTTGCAGTTTTAAGAGGTTCAGTGCAGTGGAAAGTTGCTCATGTTACTGTGCTAAATGAAAGATAGTAGAGTATAAAACATTGGGTTATAATACGATCTCAATGTTTGAAAAAAGATCTCCATCTGCCTATGCATATGAAAAACTGGAAGTTTAATGGTAATAAAGTGATTGAAAAAATGGTAACAGTGGTATGATGGAATTTCAGGTGATTTTTACTCTGTTTTTCTTATCTGTAGGTTTTATATTTTATAATTTTATAAAATTAATTTTATATTTTAATTAAATGTTTTATAACTGTAAAATTAACAGGTACTATTTGTGATAAGAAAAAAAGGCAATAGTGATAACTTACAAATACTTTTAAAAAGTTATCAAATGTACATACAAAGTTCCCTTTTAATGCATGTGTGGTCCGAACTAGTTTTGGCCTTATTGGCTAACTATTCACAAGACCTTTATTTATATAATAGAGGTATGTTGTAACTGAATTTCTCCTGTACTACTATTTTTAATTGGTAAAATGGCTTAAGTTTAAAGAATATGTAAAGAAAATAAGCAGAACTTGGATTAAAAATATTTATTAAATTTAAAAAAATAGAAAATGCTTCTTTATCGTAGAACAATAACAATCAACCATAGAATTTACTACATGCCAGGTACTGTTCTAAGTGGTTGACGTATATTAACACATCTAATTCTTATAACAACCCAATTTAGGTACTGTTATTATATACAGATTGCTTAAGTAATATGACCAAGGTCACATTCAGACTACCTGGATATATCTCCTCTTGTTTTCAAAGAATTCCAATTCCTTGAATCCCAGTTCATATTACTAATTGCCTTAAATTTCAGGCATAGTTCACAGATGGTAGATGTGAAACATATAAATATGTTGACATGTTTGTATATATTTTACATTTTATTTAGATTTTCAGTTTTTTATCTCATCCTGTTAGAAGCCTTTGACCTGCTGCTGCTCTTGCTTCATTAATTGCCACCATCTTATGCAGAAAGGAAACAAGAGGATCTTCTAAGTTGATGCAATGCCCATTCTTTTTTTCTTTTTTTAAAAATAAATTTATTTATTTAATTAATTTGTTTATTTTTGGCCACGTTGGGACTTCATTGCTGCATGCGGGCTTTCTCTAGTTGTAGCGAGCGGGGGCTACTCTTGGTTGTGGTGTGCAGGCTTTCTCATTGTGGTGGCTTCTCTTGCGGCGGAGCATGGGCTCTAGGTGCGTGGGCTACAGTAGTTGTATGCAGGCTCAGTAGTTGTGGCTCACGGGCTCTAGAGCGCAGGCTCAGTAGCTGTGGCACACGGGCTTAGTTGCTCCACGGCATGTGGGATCTTCCCAGACCAGAGCTCGAAGCTGTGTCCCCTGCATTGGCAGGCGGATTCTTAACCACTGCACCACCAGGGAAGCCCACAGATACCCATTCTTATGGAAACACTTTAGAAGCCTATCTTTGGTAGCCTTGGCCCTGAGTTACTATGTTTGCTTTAACGTAAGCTGAGCACCACACTTATATGGAAATGTGCAGTGTCTACATGCTTTGCCTCTGGAACATATATAAATCATTTTGCCCTTGGAACATACACAAATCACAGTTTTTTATACTTGAAGATGGCATTTCTTTTGGTATTATTTCCTGGTCCAGACTTCGCACTGTCAGCATGATTTATGCTTGACTTATTTATGGTAGTAACTGATTGTCTTGAGCCATCCACATACTCTCTTATCTGTGATCCTGTGGGCCTTCACAGAGCTAGGTAAAAAATCTGGGAGAGGTCTGAGTACATTTAGACACCAGTCATTTCTATGAATATGCTTTTTTCCAAGAGGAGATAGTTCATTTCCAAAATGTTGTTTAGGTTTGATAAGTGTCAGAAAAAAAAAATTGTCAAGATTCTAAGGGAAAATGGGACATGTATAAGAGAAAGGAAGAATTATTAACTAGGGCAATGAAGTATTCAGAACAGTTGGATAGAGAAGACAGGAGAATATAAATATTGGATAAACATGCTAGTGAAGGTATCATGGAAATTGAAACAATATTACTGAAAGATGATAAGCTAATTAAAGAAATATTATATTCCTATGAGTAAAAGGGATATACAAGCCCTGCTCCAAGATTTTCTGGATATTAAAAAAAAAAATTACTAGCTGGAAGTTAATTTTTTTCTAGTAAGTATTTAAACAATAGAGAAAGGGGAGGAAGGATAAAATACATAGCACAGTCATAAATTAATGAAGCCCTTGCGTAAAATTACATCTTTTTCTTTTCTGTCTGATTATTTGGAGTAATTTGTAGTAATGTAGAAATTGCAATGTGGCATAGCTGGGACATTGCCTTACATGTACCCAGTGATTTATCCAGTGAAAGAATTAGAGCAGAGTTGTGGAACTTGTTTCATGCCTGGGAAGATCCCCTGGGGCTTTGTGACCCTTCTGTGATCATTGGAGCAGGCTGGGCACTTGAAGAGATCCTCTGATTTTTTTAGGGGAGGAGGGTTTGTTCACTTTTTTTGCCCAGCCTTGCACCAGCCATAAAGATTTTCTCCCATGACACATAATATCCTGCTCTCTGATACATAGATTGGAAAATGAAGGTGGTCATGCAGTTAATAAAAAAATTTCAAAATAATGGATCTCATGGTCATTACCTATGTTAACTCTTCTACATTAATAGGACTGAACAGTATAGTGATCTAGGGAATTCTCTGGCAGTCCAGTGGTTAGGACTCAGTGCTCACTGCCGAGGGCCAGGGTTCAATCCCTGGTCAAGGAACTAAGATTCCCACAAGTCTCGCGGTACAGCCAAAAACAAAAACAAAACAAACAAAAACAAACAAAAACCCCCCAGAACTGTATAGTGATCTATTTTCAAGCCTCCTTTGCAAAATACCTCTCAGGTCTCTGACATAACTCTAAAACCACACTGTTCAAGATGGCAGTCACTAGCCCGAGTGGCTATTTAAATTTAAATTAATAAAAATTAAAAAATATTTGGTTCCCCAGTTGCACTAACAGTATTTCAAGTGCTCACTACCCACATGTGGCTAGTTGGCAGCTACCATCTTGGACAGCTCAAATATAGAGCATTTCTGTCATTGCATAAAATTCTGTTGGTCAGCACTCCTCTAGAGGATATATCTTTTGAGGCAGTCATTGATTTTGCCTTATCCATAGCTTTTAAAGCATAGGTTTATTGATGAGAAACCATGGTGATTTTTCAAGTTGGGCAGACGTTCTTGTACCTTGACGGTATATTACAATGACACAGTGGATTTGTGAGTTAGCTAACTTTACTATGAGGGGAGTTTCATTCAAGTTAATCAGTAATGGAGATTACTGTGTTAAGCTGTAAAATACTATAAAGTTAGGCTTGTGGGAAACAGCATTATGTAGTTAGTGAAAAAGAACACTAAATTTGAAGAAAGTAAATGTGATCTTGTCCCAGCTTTGCCACTAGTTATAAGACTTTGGTCATTTCATTTTCCAAACTTAATTTGGGATTTAATTTCTTTATCTCTAAATTGTAGGTTTAAATAAAATATTTTTTAACATCTCTTTTGTTACAGTATTTAATTCTGGGCCCTTTGTTCCCTCAGATATAACTTTTATGAAAGACCTACTCTTTTGAATAGGAGAAGTAATACAAAGATAAAGAGAAGGTGTTGATGAAAACTGCCAAGAGAACCCTGCCCTTATTCACTATCATTTTAAGATAGCGTAGTTAGCTATAGAAACCACTAAACCACTGCTCAGGAATATGAGGACTGTTGGTCTTAAATTATAGCAGCTTATCCGAAAATACTATTGCTTTCATTGTGTTCACTCCTTCTGCCTAAAAACCTTCTTTAGCTTTGGACGCATGCAGCGTGGTTTTGGATTTAGACAGCATTTCCCCTGATCACTAGCTGTGTGACCTTGAGCAAGTTACGTAACCTACCTGTCTCCATTTCCTGTTGGAGGAATGAAATGAAGTGATATCTCTTGGGGCTTACAGTCAATTCAGAGGGAAAAACACATTACTACAATAATAGATGGAAAAGTCTGTTATAGATGGTGTACCAGGTATTTATAAAAACAGAAAGGAAGGTTGTCTACCTGAGACCAGGCCAAGGTACAGAAGAGAGTAGTAGAAGGTATTCCAGGCAGAGTAGCGTGAGCATGGACACCGGTATGAGAGGTAAACAGGTAAAGCACTGAGAAGGAATAGAAGAGTATGATAAGAGTTAAGCCTAGGAATTTAAGCAGAGGCTAGAAATTAAAGGACTAAGAAGTTTGAACTTCATGCTGAACACTGTGGGGATACACTGAAATTTTTTTTTTTTTTTTTTTTTTTTTTGCGGTACGCGGGCCTCTCACTGTTGTGGCCTCTCCCGTTGCAGAGCACAGGCTCCGGATGCACAGCCTCAGTGGCCATGGCTCACGGGCCCGGGCGCTTCGCGGCATGTGGGATCTTCCCGGACCGGGGCACGAACCCATCTCCCCTGCATCGGCAGGCGGACTCTCAACCACTGCGCCACCAGGGAAGCCCACACTGAAAGTTTTAAGCCTGGGTATACGAGCAGGGTAGCGTGAAGGTCTGGGTAGAGAAGGCGCATACCTGTGCCTCAGGATGTTCACTCTAGAAGCAACGTGGAGACTGGGTTAAAAGCAAAGAGACCAGTAGGAAGCTGTTAATCCAGTTAAAGTGAGATATGATGAAGACTTGTATTAGGAAGATGGGAGAAAGCAAACAGATGCTGACTAAAATCATTGAACGTGGTGACGGTTGATGTGGTTAAGGGAGATGGAGGTCTCTGTGTCAAGCAACTAGTTGGATGATGGTCACTTTTCATTGGGTAAGGAAAACAGTGACGTGACTGGTGAGTTAATGTAGTGTGTGTCTCAGAGGCTATACCTCAGAGCCAGACCTTGGATTTTACATCTGAAATCCTAGCTTTGCCATTTATTAGCTTTGTGGCCCTGCCTTAATTTCCTTCATCAGATTCACTTACAGATACATTAATGTGTTAAAATGCTTAGAATAGTTCCTGACAGGCAAGCATTATATGTGTTTACTGTTATTATTTGTGGAGGATATGCCTTAGTTAAGTTTTAGACATAATAAGGAGAGTCATGTACCTATATGTAGTAAGCAGTTGGATATATGAGACTGGATAGAGCTAAGTAGAGCAGTCTGTGCTGGGAATACTATAATGGGAGTTATTATGTAAGTAGTAGTTGAAATTAAGGGAATATAGAAACTATCCCAGGGGAAGCACATACAGTGAGTAGAAGGCCAAGGTGGAGTTCCAGGGAACAACGATAATTTAGAAGTCAAGGAAGATGGGCTTATGGGTGTCAATGAGGGGGAGTGACCAGAGGCATAAGGAAGAAAATTAGTCCTTAGGATCCTGGATACTAAGGGCAGTGAGGGAGTGATTAATGTCAAAAGCTGTAAAGCTGACAAGATAAAGATTAAAGATTGAAGAGTCCACTGGATTCACAGTGAGAGCCTTTTTTTTTTTTTAAATAAATCTGTTTATTTATTTATTTATTTTTGGATGCATTGGGTCTTCGTTGCTGCGCACAGGGTTTCTTCTTAGTTGCAGCAAGCGGGGGCTAGTCTTAGTTGCAGTGCGCAGGCCTCTCATTAAGGTGCCTTCTCTTGTTGCGGAGCACAGGCTCTAGGTGTGTGGGCTTCAGTACTTGTGGCACATGGGCTCAGTAGTTGTGGCTCGCGGGCTCTAGAGTGCAGGCTCAGTAGTTGTGGCATACGGGCTTAGTTGCTCCGCGGCATGTGGGATCTTCCTGGACCAGGGCTCAAACCCGTGTCCTCTGCATTGACAGGTGGATTCTTAACCACTGTGACACCAGGGAAGCCCCACGGTGAGAGCATTTTTGTGGAGTTTAGGGCAGAGGTCACTTTACCAAGGCCTGAGGAATAAATGGATGAGGAGGCAATGGAGATGTTGAGTTTCAATCTCTCTTTCTCCCTCTTTCTTTCACTGATTTTTTTTTAAAAATTAATTTTATCAAAGTAATTGTTTAAAAAAATCAAGTAGTTCTATAAGGCTTAGAAGGAAAAAAGGAAAAGCAATCCTGTGCTCCATTCCTCCCCACCCCACTTCCTTTTTTATAGAGGAAACCAAAATAAAATTGTCCAGCTGTTTCTTCTGGAATTTACTGCCCTGTTTCATACTGCTGTTTCTTTTGCTCCTTAGATACTATCTATAGACTTCCTACTGCAGAATATGATTACCTTTACCTCCCCCATTCTTAAAAAAAAAAAAAAAGTTTAGGACAATTTTTTTTCTCCCCTCCCTCTTGAGCTTCCCTCCCACCGTCCCTATCCCACCCCTCTAGGTTGTCACAAAGCATCGAGCTGATCTCCCTGTGCTATGCAGCAGCTTCCCACTAGCTAGCTATTTTACATTTGGTATAGCACAATTTTTGATTAAAGAAATATTTAGTATTTATTGTAGCAACATAAAAGTTGTTAACAGAGGAATCACAGTGTACTGTGATTTTTCCCATTTTAAAAACAATTTTTAGAGTTAATAATTGCTTTTTTCTTAATTTATTATATATGTATCATTACTATGTCTCCAAAGTATTCAACAGAACTGGAAAGCTACTCCATAGCTTCAAATATCTCAGATCGTCTGCCAGTTTCATTTCTTCTTTCTTGGAGCATCCCTCCTGGAGTTTACCACACTCTTGCTCCAGTCTAAACCCTGTTGTTCTGTTCAGGCCTACTGAATAGCTCTTGTCCCATGCTTTTTTTAACTCTCATTCTGGGAACTTTTTTGCCTCTTAACTATTTCTGGATCTCATGTCTTCATCTTTCTTGATTTTTATTCCATGTTTGGATGGAACACATCCATAAACTTCTTCCTAAGAAAGAGTACTAAGGAAGTACGTTTTCAAGACTCCATATGTCTGTTAGTTTGGCTAGGTATAGAATTTATACGGAAATATTTTCCCCTCACATTTGAAAATATTCTTCTCTCATCTTCTAGTGTCTGTTTTTGCTGTTGAAAAGTCAGATGCCATTCTGATTCTCACTCCTTTTTATAAGACTCCACCTTGCTTTTCTTTCTCCCTAGAAGCTTTTAAGTCACGCCTCTCCCACCAACCTGGGTTGTTCTGAGGTTTCACAGTGATGTGCCAGGTTTTTAAATTAATTTTTTACATGACTTGATCCTTTCAGTATGAAAACTCATGTCTTTCTGTTATTAGAACTATTCTCAAAGTCCTTGCCTCCTTGTTTTTTCTTTTTGTAACTCCTACGGGAGAATGCTGTATTTTAAACTTTTCACTCTTGTTGTTCATCATTTTTGTCTTTGTGCCCTTTTGGAGTATTTAATCAATTTTCTGACACTTCTGTTGAATTTTCAGTGTCTCTAATCATATATTCAATTTCCAAGAGCTCTTTCTTGTTTTCAGGAGAACCCTGACTTGTTTCATTTATGCAATATAATCTTTTATCTATCTGAGGATGTTAATTGCAATTTTTTTTTTTTTGCGGTACGCGGGCCTCTCACTGCTGTGGCCTCTCCCGCTGCGGAGCACAGGCTCCGGACGCGCAGGCTCAGAGGCCATGGCTCACGGGCTCAGCCACTCCGCGGCATGTGGGATCTTCCCGGACCGGGGCACGAACCCGTGTCCCCTGCATCGGCAGGTGGACTCTCAACCACTGCGTCATCAGGGAAGCCCTAATTGCAATTTTTTAAGCTTTGTTCTCCGTACTTGTCCTATTTACTCCAGACTCTCTTTTTTTTTTTTCTGTTTGCTTATGTTGGCTCCTTTTCCCATGTTGAAAGAAAGGCGATTCTTGGCTCTCCATTCTTAAGAGTGACCAAGATGTTTTGTTACGGGACAATTTTACTAAATGCTTTGACACCACATAGCATGGATTGCCTTCTAGTATAATTTAGTCTCCCGCTTGCCAGCCCATAAGATAATGGCAGATATTTTAGGTTTTGGGTATGGCCACAACTCACTTCTAGATTCCTTTTTCTGTACCATGCAGGAGAGTCTAAATTATGTTTTGGTAACACACAACCTCAAATTTTCAGTGGTATACACAATTAAAGTTTTATCTCTCTCACATGTACACTGTGATCTACAGGACCCTGTACTCATGCTCCTCACTTTAGGACTCAGGCTAATGGAGACTCTATCATGAAACTTCCTTCTCTGATTGCTGAGGCAGTTATAGGTATTAACAGCAGATTGGGCACTAGCTCTTATAACTTCTACCCAGAGGTATGTAAGCCACTTCTACTCACATTTCACTGACCAAAGCAGGTCACATGGCCATGCCTAATTTAAAAAGTGGTGAAGGGCTTCCCATGGTGGCGCAGAGGTTGGGAGTCCGCCTGCGATGCAGGGGACACGGGTTCGTGCCCTGGTCCGGGAGGACCCCACATGCCGCGGAGCGCCTGAGCCCGTGAGCCATGGCCGCTGGGCCTGTGTGTCTGGAGCCTGTGCTCCGCAACGGGAGAGGCCACAGCAGTGAGAGGCCCGCGTACCACAAAAAAAAAAAAAAGTGGTGAAGTGCAAGCCTACCATGTGCCCTGAGGGAGTGAGCAACCAGAATGTTTGTAACAGCTGTAATAGCTACCACAATCGTACTCCACTTACGCATATTCTGTAATTTCTTTATGCTCTTGCTGTTTTAATGGATTTTGCAATAGATGTATCTTTCAAGAGTGAGATGTCTAAGTTCTTTTCCAGCTTCAAAGTCTATGGGTATATGAGTTAAGAACTGCCACTCACCCCTGACAACTTCTTGAAAATTACTGTGTTCAATAAATGTAGTAAAAATAAAACCACTAATATTCTGTCAAAGATGGGAGCTATTTTCCTCAGTAGCAGTTTATTTCTTTCAAAAAAGAAACAGATTCAGAAGCTTGACAGAATTGTAGGACATTTTTGCTTCTGTCTTGAATCACTGGCAATATTTAGCAACTGCTTTGATTCTTGAATTATAAATGTCCAATGGGGAGGTTTTAAATTTTTAAACAACCACGATTCCTCAGTTAACTTAAATGGTCTTTCTTAGTTGAAAATAAACATGTATATTTTAAAATATATCTTCTTAAAAATTATAAGTTACTGTATGTTGTCATATAAAAAATACCTCAAATATCTTAATACCCTTCAGCCAGATAAAATTTCACTCGCATTTATTTTATTTTACGCATTATTTCAAACTTTGTTTTAATTTTTTTGCTGATGTTATCTTTGTAAGCCCAGTGACATTGTGACACCACATTGCTAAGTCAGTAAGCTTTTTCTCTGTCCATGACTGTTTTCCCCAAATATTCAATTTAGTAGTTTTTTTAAATGATATAATTTTGTTTTTCAAACCACTAAGTTGTTCATTTTACTCTAAAAATAAATTAATAGCTTTATTTTCATTCTGTATTTGAAAATGACATTGTATCGTGACAATGACCATACAAACACTTTGCTCAATTTCATTATTTGAAATACATGTATAAACAAGTTTTATTTTCAAAAAGGAGTACCCCAGCACCAAGTAATGTTATAGTATTTGCTTGCCTTTGAGTGATGATTTTATATGAAAGTTTTGGGCACTCTTCACATAGTGGAAGCAGTAGAACAATTTGTTATTAGCATAATGGAACTTGTTTTGCCTTGAGTCTAAAGACTCTACACATTTTTTTAATTATTATTTTTTATTCAAGTGTAGTTGATTTACAGTGTTATGTTAGTTTCAGGTGTACAGCAGAGTGATTCAGATATATTATGTTTATATTCTTTTTCAACACATTTATTTTGAAATGTCCTACTTTTAGGCAAGAAATAGAGAATTCTATTTAGCTTAAAAGTAGTTATTTTCACATTACACACACATTGATATTCAGCTAAAGTGGAACTCTTAAGATATTATAACAAAGCATTTTATGTGTTCACTTGTTAATAAACAGCTGACAGTTATATTGTATGCCTGGGTCTTGCCACATTTGTGTATATCACATGTGCTCTAGTAGTAACTGCACTTGTTTGATTTTTTTGTGAGTGGCCTTGAACAAGCCAGAAGCTTTAATGAAAGAGTAATGGAGGGCTGTACTATTTTAAATTAAAAGCGCAAGTTTTAATATATGCACTGAAAAATACCAGTTGAAACTTCTGAAATCTGAACCAAAAAAAAAAAAAAAAGTGTAAACCTGGTGGTGCCGAGTAACATGTTAGGCATTCTACTGACTTAATTTTGTGTCTAATATGATTGTTGTATGTTATAGATGTTAAGATACTTAAAAGCATATTTAAAAATAGGAATTCAGATCAATTATTGTAGAATCACTGAAGCATTTCTCTGAACTCCAGAGTTTTTTAAGTAGCAAGGTATAAGAGTTATTCTTTCAAAGGGCCTCAGATGGGTGTGAGCGAGGGGAGTTGTGGAAAGCTGAGTTACTGATTTTTTTCTCCATTGGATAAACCCAAAAAAGGTAAGTTTGGAGTTTTTGTCATCATCTCTGCAGCTTGAGAAATTCCTCATTTTTTCCTTAGCTCTAAAGGGAAAGTGGATGCCCTTCTCATTGATTCATCTCTGTTACCCATCATCCCCATCAGTGATCATAGGGTGAATAGCATACTGTTGTTCTTAGAGCCAAATTAGCTCCATGCAGAGGGCAGAAACTGCCTTGCAGGAAAGGATCAAGTGTAATTCCTCTCAGAAAATATGCTAAAATGGAGAGCAGGATCCCTCTATCAGTTGTTCTCTTTAGGTTCAAGATCTTTGCTCTCCTGTGCTGTTGTCTAAATCACCTTTCTGCTGCCTTTCAAATTCAGGCAGCAGCCCACCAGCCCAGAATGTAGAGTCTGAAAATAATTCTCCAAATTCATTCCAAAGTTCTTATATTCATTTTTTCTCAGTTCCATTCATGTTTGTATTCATTATTTCTTATTCATCTCTAGCTCTTTCTCCCCACCATCCACCTTCTCCCCTTTTCCAATTATATAAATAATATAAAATGTCAGATTGTTTAAGTCACTAGAATATTTAATTTTCTAAAATTTGTTGGTAATGTCCAATATAGTGCCATATACAATCTGGTCTTATTAAATACTTTATAAATATAATAATGATAACTTTTTTTGTGTGTGTGTGTGTGTGTGGTGCGCGAGCCTCTCACTGTTGTGGCCTCTCCCCTTGCGGGGCACAGGCTCCAGACGCGCAGGCTTACGGGCCCAGCCACTCGGCGGCATGTGGGATCCTCCCGGACTGGGGCACGAACCCGTGTCCCCTGCATCGGCAGGCGGACTCTCAACCACTGCGCCACCAGGGAAGCCCTAATAATGATAACTTTAATTTCAACTTAACACTTAATTTTTTTTAAGTATGGCAATATATCTCTCACTCAAAGTATCTCTTTTTCAAAGGTGTATTTTTTATAATATTTTTAAATGAAAAATTTGAAACATAAAGAAATTGAAATAATTTTAACAGTAAACCATTATATGCAACATCTAGATTGTATAGTTAACATTTTCCTGTACTTGTTTGTTCACCTAACTCTATATCTGTTAATGTAGATCCATTAATCTGTCTTTTTAATGCATTTCAAAAGAAGTTGCAGACATCAGTGCACTCCCCCCTAAATCCTTCAGCATGCATGTCATTTAACTAGAGTTCAGTATCTTTTTTTTTTTTTGAAGATGTTGGGGGTAGGAGTTTATTAATTAATTAATTTTTGCTGTGTTGGGTCTTCGTTTCTGTGCAAGGGCTTTCTCTAGTTGTGGCAAGCGGGGGCACTCTTCATCGCGGTGCGCGGGCCTCTCACTATCGCGGCCTCTCTTGTTGTGGAGCACAGGCTCCAGACGCGCAGGCTCAGTAGTTGTGGCTCACGGGCCTAGTTGCTCCGCGGCATGTGGGATCCTCCCAGACCAGGGCTCGAACCCATGTTCCCTGCATTAGCAGGCAGATTCTCAACCACTGCGCCACCAGGGAAGCCCCAGTATCTTTTTTGAGGTAAAATTGATATACAGTGAAACGCGTGAACTGTGAGTGCACCGTTCAATGACTTTGACAAATGACTACACTTTTGTAACCTGCCTTAGCCACTCTTAAAACACTGAACATTATCATTACTCCAGAAGGATACCTTATGTCCTTCCTAGTCAATTTTGTACTTTTTTGTATAGAACTGCTTTCACTCAGTACTGTTGGGAGACAATTTTCCCTGGGTCTCCCAGATTGCTGCGTGTTTTATGCATGAGGCACTGACCCTCCTTTGTTCTAGGCTATATTTTCATGGATATTTATATAGCAAACAGCTTTGGAACATAGAGACAGTGTTTCCTTCCAGTGTAAAGGGCAATGCTTACTGCCCATTATAAAAATTCAGGTTCCCTAAGGTCAGTGTTCCTCTCTTATAATGCAACCCACTGTGTATAAGTTTTATTTGACCTTCTTCACATCACCCTGTGGGAATTGGGGCTTGTAGAACCAGCATAAAGAAGCTGATACTCTGGTTACTACTGTTGCTCTGAATAGTAAACTGTCCTTTGTCTCAGAATCTGTAGTACTGTGCCTTCTACCAGCATCTTTGAAATTTTAGCAGGCTCATTTTTTAGCTTGCATTTGAGGTAAGATAAAAGACCCTTTACAGTTCTTGACAGATATTGTGATATATATACCAGTAATTCATTCCTTTTTATTTCTCAGTATTGTTCTGTTATATGTACATAGCACAACTTATTTACTTGTTCTTTTACTGAGGGATATCTACCCTGTTCCTGGGTTTTAGCTGTTATGGATAAACCTGTTATCCAAAGTCTTGTAAAGATTTGCATACAAGTCTTTGGGTGGACATCTGTTTTCATTTCTCTTGGGTAAACACCTAAGAGTGAAATACTGGGCCATATGACAGGTATATATTTAAGTCTATTAGAAATTGCAGAACTTTTTCCAAAGTAGATCTGCCATTTTATACTCCTACCAACAATTTATGAGAGTTTTAACTCTTCCATAAGATTCTGACTCCAGTTCAAATCTGTGGATTTTTTTGACCATACCACCAAGCAATTCTGTGACACCAGCTAGGTGTACTACATTCAACTCAATTTTGACACTGTCTACCTGGAGATAGCATTATATCCCAGGTAAAAGGCAGGTTAAAGGCTCAGTCCCACAAGACTGCACCCCTCCTTCAGATGCCAGTTCCACCTTGTCACCTGTGCTTCTGACTGAATGGCTGTTAGATTAGAGGCTCCTGGACTTCCCTGGTGGTGCAGTGGTTAAGAATTCGCCTGCCAGTGCAGGGGACACGGGTTCGAGCCCTAGTCCAGGAAGATCCCACATGCTGCGGAGCAACTAAGCCTATGCGCTACAACTACTGAGTCTGCGCTCTAGAGCCCACGACCACAACTACTGAAGCCTGCATGCCAAGATCCCGTGCTCCGCAACAAGAGAAGCCACTGCAATGAGAAGCCTGTGCACTGCAACAAAGAGTAGCCCCCACTTGCCACAGCTAGAGAAAGCCCGCACACAGCAACAAAGACCCAACGCAAACAAAAATAAATTAAAAAAAAAAAAAAAGATTAGATGCTCCTATGACCACCCCACCCCCCACCCCCCGGTTTTGCTTGATTTGCTAGAGCAGCTCACAGAGCTCAGAGAAATATTTTACTTACTAAATTACTGTTTTAATATAAAAGAATATCACTAAGGAACAAGTAGATAGAAGAGACTCATAGGGCAAGGTATGTGGGAAGAGGGACAGATCTTCCCTGCCTTCTTTAGGCATACCACTCTTCTAGCACCTCCACATGTTCACCAAACCAGAAACTGTCAGAACCCAACCTTTTGGGTTTTATGGAGGCTCAATACAAAGGCATGACTGATTAAACCATTGGCCACTGGCAATTGAACTCAACCTCTAGCCCTTCTGCCATCCCCAGAGGTTGATGAGAGGGGTGGGGAGTGAAAGTTCCAACCCTCTAATCACAAGGTTGGTTTCCCTGGCAACCAGCCTCCCTCCTACGATGCTATACCAATGTCACCTTATCAATATAACAAAAGACACCTTAAGGAAATTCCAAGGGTTTTATGAGCTCTGTGTCAGAAACTGGAATGAAGACCAATATATATTTCTGCCTCCCATCCCCCACCCCCTAACTGCAATGGCTAGAACCTCCAGCACAATGTTGAATAGAGACGATGAGAATGAGCATCCTTGCTTATTCCCAATCTGAGGAGGAAAGTGTTTAATACTTCATTATTAAGTTTGATTTAGCTTTAGGGTTTTTTTGTTTGTTTTGTTTTTTCTTTTAAACTAACGCTCACTTTATTTATTTTTATTTTTTGGCTGTGCCATGTGGCATAGCGGGATCTTAGTTCCCCAACCAGGGATCAAACCCACGCCCCTGCCACTGGCAGCACAGAGTCTTAACTACTGGACTGCCAGAGAAGTCCCTGGCTTTAGCTTTTCCATACTTGTCATTTAGTAGATTGGGATGTTTCCTTCTGTTCCTAGTTTGTTGAGAGTTTTTGCTGAATTTTATTTTCAGTTATTATTTTCTCTTTTGATTGTTAAGTCCTGTTTTTCAAAGAATTGTCCATTTCTCCTAGGTCATCAATTTTATTGGCAATATTCATAATATTCCTTTATTAGCCTTTCCATGTAAGATTGCTAGACCCTCTTCGGTTCCTGCTTTGGGTAATTTGTGTTCTTATTTTTCTTATTAGTCTACCTAGGGGCTTATCAGTTTTGTTGAAAGCCCTGACTTTTGGGTTTCTTAGTTTTTTCTATTTTTCCCTATTTTATTGAATTATGCTCTTATTATTTTTTCCATTTACTAACTTTGGATTTTCTTTTTTCTTCTCACTTCTTAAGGTGAAACCCTATGACACTGATTTGCGACCTCTCTTTTATTTCTAATATAAGCATTTACATCTGTAGGTTTTTCTTTATGGTTGGTTTTAACCACATTCCACAAATTTTGATATGTTGTATTTTTCATTATCATTCATATAAAACATTTTTCAAATTTTTTGTGATTTCTTTAATCTATCAAGTTAATCAAAAGGATCTTGTTTACTTGCAAATATTTACATTTATTTACCTTTCTATTTCTTAATCAGTATTGTTTTCTATTTTAATTCTGTTTTGACCTGAGACTATACTCTGTAAGATCATCTAAAATGTATTGAGACTGTTTTTTTATGGCCCTCCTTATGGACTATTTTGGTGAATGGGCCATGTGGAATTGCAAAGAATTGTATCTTGCAGTTGATGGGTGTAGTTTATATATGTGTGTGTGAGATCTATATCTATTTATAGCTGTATATCCATACCTATATCTATGTCTATTAGGGCAAAGTGGTTAATTATGTGTTTTAAGATTTTCTTTTTGTCCTGAGTGATTTTTTTTCCCCTAGTTTTATCAACTGCTGGGAGTAGCATATTAAAAAACCTCCAACTATGATTGGATTTTGTCTGTTTCTCTAATTCTGTCAGTGTTTGATTTATGCATTTCAGAGCTCTGTATATATCTGACAAGTAAGAATCTTAAAGCCTATGTTTTAAGATTTTTGATTGCTGTATTTTATTTCATTTTGAATTGCCCTTCTTTATTTCTGGTAGTACTCTGTCTTAAAGTCACTTTTATTATTATTAACAAAGCTGTAGCCTTCTTATTGCTTATTGTTTTCATGTTATGTCTTTTCCATCCTGTAGTTTTTTTCAAGTGTCTTTGTATTAAGGTAGTTCTTTTGTAAATAGCACATAGTCAGATCTTGCCTTTTTATCCGTTCTATCAATGTTTGTGTTTTAGTTGGAGAACTAACACGTATTTATTTATATGCTTTGATTTAGATCTACCACTTTGCTGTTTTTTGTTTATCCCACTGGTTTTGTTTTTTTGATACCTGTTTTCTTCAATTTCTGCCTTCTTCTGTCTTAGTATGATATTTTTAAAGTTCCATTTTAAATCATCTGTTGGCTTTTTAATTATACCTTTTTGTATTATTTTTAGGAGTTGCCCTAAGGCTTGCCTTCTCAAAGAGGTTATCATAAGAATGTGAAAATTATTTTTAAGGGTAAGGGCAAAAACCATCCTAGATATTATAGTAATTTGTGGCCCTGTAAAGAGCCACAGTACATAAGTAAACATTCAGTATATCAGTGTTATTAAAGTTCCGTGGGGGAGGCAAGTAAGAAAAAAGTCTCCTTATGAGGGGATGATGAAAAACAGGTTGAGAAATACTTGTCTCGGTTTGCAGTGTACATCCTTAAACTTTCAGTAATATACATAGACTTAATATCCTACCACACTTTGAGTAAAATCAGCAATATGTTTTTAAAAAAATCATTTTTATATCCATGACATCTTAAGTTATGCCCTTTAAGACTGCTTTATTTTTTTAAAGCAATTTTAGGTTCACAGCAAAACTGAGATAAAAGTACAGAAATTTTCCATATACACAGTGCTCCTACACATGCATAGCCTCATCCATTATCAACGTTTCCTGCCAGAGTGGTACGTTTGTTACAGTTGTTGAACCTACAGTGATACATCATAATCACCCAAAGTCCATAATTTACCTTAGGATTCACTCTTGGTGTTACATGTTCTGTGGGTTTGGTCAAATGAACAAGGATATGTGTCATTGTTATAGTATCATACAGAGTATTTTCACTGCTCTAAAAATCCTCTGTGTTCTACCTATTCATCGGCCACCCTTCCCCAGACCCCTGGAAAACACTGATCTTTTTACTGTTTCCATAGTTTTACCTTTTCCACAATGTTATGTAATTGGAATCAGACAGTATGTAGCCTCTTCAGATTGGTTTCTTTCACTTAATAATATGCGTTTAAGGTTCCTCCATGTCTTTTCATGGCTTGATAGCCCATTTCTTTTCAGTGATGAATAACATTCTGTCGTCCAGATGTACCTCAGTTTATTTATCCATTCACCTACTGAAGGACATCTTGGTTGCTTCCAAGTTTTGACAGTTATGAGTAAAGCTGCTCTAAACATCAGTATGCAGGTTTTTCTGTGGACATAAGTTTTCAACTTCTCTGAGTAAATACCAAGGAGTGACATGCAATTGCTGGATTGTATGGTAGGAGTATGTTTAGTATTGTTAAGTAATTGCCAAAACTGTCTCCCAAAGTGATTACACAGTTTTGCATTCCCACCAGCAATGAATGAGTTCCTGTTGCTAAATATCCTTGGCAGCATTTGGTGTTATCAGTGTTCCAGATTTTGACCATTTTAATAGGTGTATAATCATATTTCATTTTAATTTACATTTTCCTGATGACATATGATATGGAGCATCTTTTCATATGTTTATTTGCCATCGTTGTATCTTCTTTTAGTGAGATGTTTGTTTAGATCGTTGGCCCTTTTTTTTTTTTTTTTTTTTGCGGTACGCGGGCCTCTCACTGCTGTGGCCTCTCCTGCTGCGGAGCACAGACTCCGGACACGCAGGCCCAGTGGCCATAAATCACAGGCCCAGCCGCTCCACGGCATGTGGGATCCTCCTGGACCGGGGCACGAACCCGTGTCCCCTGCATCGGCGGGCGGACTCTCAACCACTGCGCCACCAGGGAAGCCCTTAGAAGTGTTTTTTTATATGTATATATAATTATATCTAAATATATAATATATACTTAATCTAAATATGTACTATAATATATAATATAATAATTACTAATATATAAAAGAAATGTAGAATTCTTTCAGTTTGATGAAACATGAATATCATTGAACGTTAGATTCAATTGTGATATTTAAATTTTTTTTAATTTAGCCATCATGTATTAAGTACTTCTAATTTTCAAAGGAACGCAATAAAAATAAGATGTCCAACAATAAAAGGGTCGAATACTTACAATTCAATGTATCAGCTAAGAAGTTTTACAGAAAATTTTTAATAAGAGTTAAGCAGAACAATTAAGGGGTAAAAGGTGAGCATGAGTTGGGTAGGGAGGTCTGCCAGAGGCCTGCAGCTTCAGGATTCTAAACCTAATGTTGAGACCTTGGTGTTGAGGGACAATTGAAATATTCTGGAGAATGTTACACTAGGCATCATGGTATACAAGGGCTTTTGGTGTCAAATGATCTGGCTTTGAGTCCTGGCTCTACCATTAATCAGATTTGACCTCTCAGTGTCCTCATCGAAGAGACAAAGTCACACTACTTTGTCCTTCCTCCCCACCTCTTTCCTTTGCTCCCCACCACCCTGATTCTCTTCCTCTGCCTTGAATATATACTGAGCACCCGCTGTGTTTCAGGGATGGTTTTAGGTGTGGGGATGTAAATGAAAAATTACAGTATGGTAGGTGTTATAATGGTGAAGTATACCATGTATAATTAAAAAGAATTACCTATATTTGCTCAAGAATGTCACGAAAGAGTTTGAAGATGAGATCGTGTTTAAACTGAAACTCAGCAATGTGCAGACATTTGCCAAGTGGGTGTCAGGGGTAAGGGTAGGTTGGATCAAATGAAAGCATTCAGACAGTGCCTGTGGGTTTTTTTCCCATTATGGTTTATTATAGGATGTTGAATATAGTTCCCTGTGCTGTACAGTAGGACCTTGTTGTTTATCTATTTTATATATAGCAATTTGTATCTGCTAATCCCAAACTCCTAATTTATCCCTCCCTGAACCCCTTTTCCCTTTGGTAACCGTCAGTTTGTTTTCTATGTCTGTGAGTCTGTTTCTGTTTCATAGATAGGTTCATTTGTGTCATATTTTAGATTGCACATATAAGTGATATATGGTATTTATCTTTGTCTGACATACTTCACTTAGTATGATAATCTCTTAATCTCTAGGTCCATCCATGTTGCTGCAAATGGCATTATTTCATTCTTTTTTATGGTTGAGCAGTATTCCATATATATACCACATCTTATTTATCCATTCATTTAGATTGCTTCCATGTCTCGGCTATTATAAATAGTGCTGCTATGAATATAGCAGGTGCATATATCTTTTCGAATTAAAGTTTTCTCCAGATATACACCCAAGAGTGGGATTGCTGGGTCATATGGCAACTCTATTTTTAGTTTAGTTTTTTTTTTTTTTTCGGTACGCAGGCCTCTCACTGTTGTGGCCTCTCCCGTTGCGGAGCACAGGCTCCGGACGTGCAGGCTCAGCAGCCATGGCTCACGGGCCCAGCCCGCTCCGCAGCATGTGGGATCTTCCTGGACCGGGGCACGAACCCGTGTCCCCTGCATCGGCAGGCGGACTCTCAACCATTGCACCACCAGGAAAGCCCCTATTTTTAGTTTTTTAAGGAACCTCCATACTGTTTTCCGTAGTGGCTACACCAATTTACATTCCCACCAACAGTGTAGGAAGGTCCCTTTTTCTTCACACCCTCTCCAGTGTTTATTATTTGTAGACATTTTAATGATGGCCATTCTGACTGCTGCGAGGTGATACCTCATTGTAGTTTTGATTTGCACTTCTCTAATAATTAGTAATGTTGAGTATCTTTTCATGTGCCTATTGGCCATCTGTATATCTTCTTTGGAGAAACGTCTCTTTAGGTCTTCTGCCCATTTTTTGATTGGGTTGTTTGTTTTTTTGTTATAGAGTTGTATGAGCTATTCGTATATTTTGGAAATTTAAGCCCTTGATGGTTGCATTGTTTGTGAATATTTTTTCCCAGTCTGTAGATTGTCTTTTCATTTTGTTTATGGTTTCCTTTGCTGTGCAAAAGCTAATAAGTTTGATTAGATCCCATTTGTTTATTTTTGCTTTTATTTTTATTGCCTTGGGAGACTGACCTAAGAAAACATTGGTATGATTTATGTCAGAGAATGTTTTGCCCACGTCCTCTTCTAGGAGTTTTATGGTGTCGTGTCTTATATTTAAGCCTTTAAGCCATTTTGAGTTTATTTTTGTGTATGGTGTGAGGGTGCGTTCTAACTTCATTGATTTACGCTGGCTGTCCAGCTCTCCCAACACCAGTTGCTGAAGAGACTGTCTTTTCTCCATTGTATATTCTTGCCTCCTTTGTCGAAGATTAATTGACCATAGGTATGTGGGTTTATTTCTGGGTTCTCTATTCTGTTCCATTGATCCATATGTCTGTTTCTGTGCCAGTACCATGCTGTTTTACTGTAGTGCAGACAGTGCCTGTTTTTAATAGGTTCTTGAACCTGTTTGTTTTCTCTTACCTCTCTCCCATAGGCAGACCTGGATACTTACAAAAATAGTATAAACCATTTATTGAGCTGCTACTCAGTCTGCTAAGCACTGTTCTAGGCATTTTATATTAATTATTTAGAATCTAGCAATAACTGTAGTAGACATTTTTTATTCCTTGAAGATATTATTATCCCCAGTAGATAGATAAGGAAACTGGAGCACAGGGTTTTTTAACATGTCTCTGGTCATGCAGTTTGAGGTTGTAAGTAGTAGGATTAGGATTCAAACCAGTATTGAAATCCAACTTTAATCCCTGCCTGCTTTCCATTATGTCACTTTAAATACCATTCCAGCAGTTTTGCCAGTTTTAGTGTACTCTTCTCAGTTTTGAAGTACAGGCCAGATGAAGGGACTTAGTTAGGATTTACTTCAATATCAAGAAAAGTATAAAAATCTCATTATTTTTAATCCTATTTATGTGAAATTTAGTAATTTGACTGGGGCTAAACTGGATTTTATCTATTTACATAAAGCTCAGTAAACATTGACTTCTACCAGGCCACCATATTTCTTTTAGCTTCTATTTTCTTAAGGGATTTGAGTTAAGTAAGGACTAAAATCTCGAGAACGCGTAAAGGGAAATTTTAGCATTGACTAAAAAATAGTTACTCGTTCATTTCGATCTCTGTCTACATAGAGTGAAGTCATAGAATTAAAAATACGTATTTTAAGAAAGGATAGAGACTTGTGTTCTATAACAGAAAGAAAAGAAGGAGACCCACCCAACTGTAAGCAATTTGTCTATCGTTGTGTAACACATTAGTTGTTGGAGCCAAGACTAAAGTCCCAGACCTCCTAATACCTAGTCCAGTGATATTTTTGTTGTGTTCTTATACATACCTCAGGCTTAATGATTCCTGGGGTATCTTGACATGTAGATCAAAAGCATATAGTCCTTGGGGACTTCCCTGGTGGCGTATTGGTTAAGAATCCACCTGTCAATGCAGGGGACACGGGTTTGAGCCCTGGTCCGGGAAGATCCCACATGCTGTGGAGCAGCTAAGCCTGTGTGCCACAATTACTGAGCCTGCGTGCCACAACTATTGAAGCCCGCATGCCTAGAGCCCATGCTCCGCAACAAGAGAAGCCACCGCAATGAGAAGCCCGCACACTGCAACGCAGAGTAGCCCCTGCTCGCTACAACTAGAGAAAGCCTGTGTGCAGCAGCGAAGACCCAACGCAGCCATAAATAAATAAACAAACAAACAAACAAACAAGTTTATTTTTTTTAAAAAGCATATAGTCCTTAAGAGTCTTAACCATTATTCATGTATATTATGTAATATGTCTGCTGCATATTGTGTACTAATTAACTGCCCTTCACTCATTGTATATCTTTCCACTGATACCTTAGAAAAAAATACTCTTTCTCAGAAAAATATATTAAAATATTGAAAAGCAGAATATATTTGAATTTTCAGCTCTTTAGCCTCCTAATATTACCTGATATTCCAGAATTTTTTTTTCTAACATATCTGTATCACCCAGCTTTATTGGACTGAAATTCTTCTACAACTTAATTTTAATTATATTCTTATTATTCTGCCTAACAATGAAGTGAATCACTTAAGTCTATTGTTATCATTAGAGTAAGTCAACTATCAAGAAGGTATCAAACAAAAATAAACAAATGGGACCTAATGAAACTTAAAAACTTTTGCATAGCAAAGGAAACCATAAACAAGACAAAATGACAACCCTCAGAATGGGAGAAAATATTTGCAAACGAAGCAACTGACAAAGGATTAATCTCCAAAATATACAAACAGCTCGTGCAGCTCAATATCAAAAAAACAAACAACCCAATCCAAAAATGGGCAGAAGACCTAAAAAGACATTTCTCCAAAGAAGATATACAGATTGCCAACAAACACATTAAAGGATTCTCAACATCACTAACCATTAGAGAAATGCAAATCAAAACTACAATGAGGTATATCACATCACACCAGTCAGAATGGCCATCATCAAAAAATCTACAAACAATAAGTGTGGAGAAAAGGGAACCCTTTTGCACCGTTGGTGGGAATGTAAATTGATACAGCCACTATGGAGAACAATATGGAGGTCCCTTAAAAAACTAAAAATAGAACTACCATAGACCCAATACTGGGCATATACCCTGAGAAAACCATAATTCAAAGAGAGACATGTACCACAGTGTTCATTGCAGCACTATTTACAATTGCCAGGACATGGAAGCAACCTAAGTGTCCATCGACAGATGAATGGATAAAGAAAATGTGGCACATGTATACAATGAAATATTACTCAGCCATAAAAAGAAACAAAATTGAGTTATTTGTAGTGAGGTGGATGGACCTAGAGTCTGTCGTACAGAGTGAAGTAAGTCAGAAAGAGAAAAACAAATACCGTATGCTAACACATATATATGGAATCTAAAAAAGATAAAGGTTCTGAAGAATCTAGGGGTAGGATAGGAATAAAGACACAGACGTAGAGAATGGACTTGAGGACATGGGGAGGGGGAAGGGTAAGCTGGAACGAAGTGGGACAGTGGCATGGACACTACCAAATGTAAAATAGATAGCTAGTGGGAAGCAGCCACGTAGCACAGGGAGATGAGCTTGGTGCTTTGTGACCACCTAGAGGGGTGTGATAGGGAGAGTGGGAGGGAGACGCAAGAGGGAAGGGATATGGGGGATATATGTATATGTATAGCTGATTCACTTTGTTATAAAGCAGAAACTAACACACCATTGTAAAGCAATTATACTCCTATAAAGATGTTAAAAAAATAAAAAGAGGTATCAATTGGCCTGTTCAAGGAGTGGTGGTTAAAAAAAATGCCAGATTTTGATTTTTAGTGTTGTTGTCTTCCAGCCGACAGTGTTAGATAATCATTTCTGTGATGAAGCACTTGGAGCAGTCTTGCAAAGATGTTTGTACAACATCGCTATCCATTTACCAATAAATTTTTCCGTGGGGCAAGTAATAATTTATAGCAGGTGATATGTATGGCTCAGAATGTATTTTGCAAAACCAGTTCCTCCTTTCATTTTTAGTTTGTTTGTAACCATCTCTTGCTAAGACTATGACAGTTACCTTGTAACAGGCATCCCCTGTAACAGACATACAATCCTCATGTCTCCATGCATCCATGGTATTGCCAAAAAGGTGATATTTTTTTAAAACACAGATTTGATCTTGCAACTTATGAAAGCAAAACGTATCAGTAGGTGTTTATTTTATACAGAATAAAATGCTTAAGATATCAGTAAATAATTTCCATTTTCTGGCTCTAACTTGCATTTTCCAGCCTCATTTATGGTCACCCTCTTCACACTAATATACTTAAAGTAAGCTTTTTCCCTTCCCCAGATATCTGCTAAGTATCCTGCTGTACAAGCATAAGGTTAAGCCATTAGCTCAGTTTGGATTACTGTTTTCACTCTCCATTGAAATCTCACTCTCTCTTCATGCAAGGAGAAATGTACCTCATGTGTAAAAGCTTCCATAATATGTATTCCATAAAATATGTTTCACCCAGTATAGGCCTCTCCTTGGCATTCCCTTTAGCTCTGGGAAATTTTCTCATACTATTCATTTAATACTAATAATTTGTCTCCTCCATCTTCTGTATTTTCTTTCCCAGGACCTCTAATCCAAGGTTTGGGTATATTTCATTTGAGGGGATCCATTTATCCTATGTGCCGAGAGATTTTCTAAACTTTTATTTCCAACTCAATTTTTTTTTAATTGTCTGAGAGTATTGTTAAAATTCTCTGATTGTTTTTGTTCTTGTTTTATTGATATTGTCTCAAATATCTGTAGAGATATTAATTAGGTGGTGGATAAAATTTCTTTTGTTCCCTCATTTATCTTGGCTTTTCTTCATTATGCTGCGTGTTTTGTGATTCTTGGTTGACCCTTCAGGTATGTGAATGAGGGGTAAGAATGAGGGATAGGAATGATTTAAGGTTGAGTGGGTAGGGAGACAGCTCTTGCACCTGTGGCTTCCTAATTGTCGGAATGAATAGAGGTTTGTGTGTAGGATCCAATTTTTCACAAGTTGTCTAGATACTTCCTTCAGTCTCTTAAGAGAAGGGCCTCACATTATTTGCGTTGGGGTATTGTTTGCCTGTTTTCACATGTGTAGGTGGGAATAGGGGTGGGAAAATGAAACGGGCATCTAGTCCATATACAAACTTTCCATTAATCCTTCTGTTTTCGTTGTACATGTAGTGTCTCAGCACAGTCTCTCTGAGTTCTGCTAAGAATGCTGGTTCCTACTTCTGCGGCTCCTTTTATTAGCTTTCCTAGGGTATGGCTCCTTCAACTCAGTTGACCAGTCATCAGTCTTTCTAACTTCCAGAAATTTCTTGAAGTCTGCTTTCTCTTGATGGCATCCCCCTTATTCTCTTCCTTATTGTGAATTTATTTCTTTTTATTATTTTATTGTAGTTTTGATGCCTTTTAAAGAGGAACATGAGACATGTTTATTCAGCCTGCCATCTTAAATTGGAAGTCAGCTTATGTTTCCTAGAGAAGAAAATATACTCTTACTTCTAAGGAGAATCAAGTATAAAACTGTAGCAACACTTTATTGGTTTTCTAATCGAGTTGGAGAGAAAAAAAGACGTGCCAAAAGAGATAAGTAATCTCATCACTAATGGGAACCTTGGGTAGAATACTTGGCAAATAAAGTTTAGTATTTGGACCACTGTCGTTTGACTCCCATGTTCCTGTCATTCTTTGAAAGTCATTTAAAAATGATTGGGAGGTGGGACTTCCCTGGCAGTCCAGTGGTTAAGACTCTGAGTTCCCTCTGCAGGGAACGCAGGTTCGATCCCTGGGTGGGGAACTAAGATCCCACATGCTGCGTGGTGCAGCCAAAATAAATAAAAATAAATAAAAGAAATGATTGGGGGGGCTTCCCTGGTGGTGCAGTGGTTGAGAGTCCGCCTGCCGATGCAGAGGACACAGGTTCGTGCCCCGGTCAGGGAGGATCCCACATGCCGCGGAGCGGCTGGGCCCGTGAGCCATGGCCGCTGAGCCTGTGGGTCCGGAGCCTGTGCTCCGCAACGGGAGAGGCCACAGCAGTGAGAGGCCCGTGTACCGAAAAAAAAAAAAAAAAAAAAAATGATTGGGAGGAGGAAAAGGAATATAGCAAGGAAATTGAGAGTCAGTATTTTTATAATTCTGAAATAAATTTTTTCCAAAATGAATTTTAAATTTTGGAATAAAGGGAAGTGGGAGAAAGGGGAGCCTTATTTGGTTGGAGGAAGAGGAACACAAATTAAAGGTGTTAGATGAGTTAACTTAATATGTGCACATTCAAAGTTGGCCTGTCCCCTTTGTAAGTGCCTGATATCTTAGCAGGCATGTCAGCAGCTTCTAAATGCTTCTACAATCATTTGGTCATTCCTTTGTTCATTTATTCATTCAGTAATTGCGATTCTTTCCTGTAGAAGATAAATTGTAGAAACAAAATCTATTTTGTCCAAACAAATGTTGCAGATGACAATGTAAGCCCAAACACCAAATGTCTCCCTTATGAAAGTCTTACACGTAGATTGGGCAAAAATCTACATAAATCTGCATTCTTGGTTCTCATAGGCAGAGCGTCATGAATTGTGAGGCATAGCAATGAGAGTGATTAGAGAATATTGGAAGAAGGAAGAACAAGAAAAATAGATCCATATTAACTTCTGAATGGAGTCAGAGAATAACGTTATTACCATGAACCATTATAATCCTATCAGCATTTTATTCCAAAGGTATCATGCACAGTGTCACCTTGACACTAAAAGTAGAAGTTATTTTATGTAGCAGAAGTAGGAGCTGGGAAATTTGACTTGACATGAGCTTAACCCCTTAGAGTTCAGTCCACCTTTTTTTTTCAAGTGAGAGTTGGACTAAATAATGATTAATGATCTTACTGATGCTAAATCTATGATTCTTTTACGTACTTATTGAATGATAGTTGTTTGCAGGCATTAGGCTAAGTCCTTTGGGAAATACTAAGATATATATCACAGTCCCTGACCTTCAGGAGAAGAAAAATCCAAAAGAGCAAATAAAAGTAAGGCATACACAGATATCTGCATTACGCAGCAGTGTATTATAAAAACTATATACAAGAATCAATTAAGTGAAAGAGGAGGGAATTTCCAACTTGGGCAATTGAGGATGATTGCAAAAAGGATCCTATGAATTATGCCTTGAATCTTGAGTAAGATTTTGATAGACAGCTATGACTAAGAGAATAATGCATCCCCACCAGCCTAAGTTGGAGTACAGAGATGAGAAAACGTGAAATGTGCTTAGGGAAGTACGAGTCAGCCAGCTTTATTAGAGTAATGGGAAAGGAAGTGGAAAATATACCTAGAGGTAACATTATGAGTGGTCTTACCTACAATTTAAGGGAAGTATTGTAGATTTTTGAGACAGGAGCCCAACAGGCTAAGATTTATTCAGAGAAGATATGCAGGTGTGGAAGATGCTAAGGAGTAGGGAGGAGAGTTGATGCTGAAATAGCAATGAAGAAGCTATTACACTCATCCAGGTAGGAAATAGTTAGGACCAGAAGTAGGGCAGTGGCAATCCAATGAAATGGTTGGGGCCGATGAAAGTAAGAATGCACCTGATTCAGTAAATGGTTGGGTAAAACTAAGGATTGGAACCAGTATGACTGGAAAAATGGGGGCACCTTTAATAAAAATTGCCAAGGCAAGGAGAGAAGTTGATTTTTGTGAAGAAATAAAATAAGCTAAGTCCCCACCTTTAACAAATCTTTCCCACTTATGTAGCAGCAATTTTGGTGTAATAGCAAAGATAGAATATTCTCTGTGAATTCTTGTCCTTTTCTTGCAAAGCCATTATAGTTTCTTACGGATATTATTATTATTATTGTCAATTACTGTGAATCTAAATTGCCTTATGTACTCATTTGGGGAAGGAGGGGAGTATATGACAGAATGGGGGAAAAAGTATTCTTTCAGAATATCGTGAAGAATAGCCAGAGAGCAGGATTTTACTTTAGATTCAGAAATGCAGTTCACTTACAAATGATACCTATCAAAAATTGTAATAATGGAAAATGAAATCAAGTGTGCCAGTACACTAGGAACTGTGAGGAAATAAGTGACAGAATTTTGATTATAGAAACAAAGCATGAACATATGATAGCTCTAATTAAAACTGCTATCCCTCCCTTCTCTTAATTGCAGTAGTTGACCCTATGCGCCACTTCATCTGATTTGATAATCTGCACTTTTTAGAGTAGGGAGTCAGAAAGGAAATGAAAGCAAAGGACTGTTTATAATTAGCGAGGAGAGAGCTTAGGAGAAAAAAATAGAAGATTTGGAAATATTATATAAAGCTTTAAAAACAATAATTAAAAAAAAATTTACAGCATGTAGGCAGTTGTGATTTTTTTTTTCTCTAATTCCTACACAGCATCAGGGAGCAGAAAAGGTGCTGCCAAATTACACTTCCCCGTGCAGGCTTTCTCAGTGTCAGACGACCTGCACTAGAAACTGGTTGAAACCCCTGTTTTCATGTGCCGTATTACTTTCATAATGAAGAGTCTCCTTTTGCATTGAAATTTGAAGTGTTGTTTTTATCTTTTCCATGTAATTATTTGGTTATATGTAATTATTTACCTACCTTTAGAGTCATGGACTTGGGAAGGGTGGAGATTTTTCTGGTCCAGCATTTCCCTAAGTATGTTAGTCATCTGTAGTTATAAAGAAAGGTCTCTGGGATCAATTAGGTCGGGAAATTCCTGAGTTAAACACAGTTAAACAAGATTTTTATTTCAGTGGAGGTTGGGGAGGGTATGAAATCTCAGAGACTTTAATATGCTAATATGATCCAACTAAGAAGAAACTAGGTGTAGCAATTCACAAACTTATTTGACCACCAGATCCTTTTTTCATGGAATCTTTTTCAGGACCATTGTTCCTTTGAACACATGAGGGGAAACTCAAATTCCTTAATTTTACAGATTAAACAGAAAAGAGAGAAATGACCCATTCAAAGTTGCATGCCTGTTTTCTTAAAGAACTGGACTTGAACCAGGGTCTCCTACCTACTATATTCAGATTTGCTTCCTTTTGACCCCAAATTCAGAAAAGTCCTAAAGAACTACATCGTACTCAAAATTAGATCTGTAAGATGTACACAAGGGGATTTGAAGAAATAAATAAAATTAGAATGATTTACTTATTTTAATATAGTTTGAATTGGCGCATTGACTTTGATGAAGAGTTAGATCGAAAGAGCCAATTATTTGTAACCAAAGTTACACTTTTCCAATCAGGAAACTTTTTTTTTTTTTTTTGGTAAAAACTAAGTATCTTTCAAATTACAAAAAAGCTCAAACAACACAATAATGTGTGTATCCAGAAGCTTCCCCACTTTCCCAAAAAAGGACTAGAGAAAAATGACTGTTCATGATTTGCTGTCGATTGTTCCAGACCCCATTGCTACATAAGTAAACATGTATCTTTTAAACACTTCTCTACATAGATGGTGTTATGGTAGACACACTGTTCTTTACCCTTACTTTTTTTACTCATCAGTATTACATGTTTATCTTCCCCACATTAATACATATAGATCTTTTAATGGCTCAATAGTGTTACATTATATACCTCTACTATCATTTATTTCATCAGTTTCCCATTGATGGACCTTAGGGTAGCTGTAATTTTTCTACCAGGCAGCAGTGCCGTAGTGAATTTTGATATAAGTTTTTGTGTGTGATGGGGGTGGAGGGACCTTTGTGTGAGTATGTCTATAGGAGAGTACTTGAAGTGGAATTGCTGGGTCAAAAAATATACACATTAAAATTTTTGTAAGTATTGCCAAATTCCTTTAAAAACGGTATTAGTTTATTCTCCCACTGCCAGCATTACAACAGGAAACTTTTAAATGGTATGCCTTTCACTGAACTTTAAAAAAAAAGATTTTATACTTAGCAGTGAATAACTGGGGATATCTTGCTGTGTTAATCTTAAAATCACAGAGATAATTTATAAAGCATTAATAATCATGATCTCTCTTTCTCTCTCTCTCCCTCCCCTGCTCTTCTCAGAGCAAATTATTCATGGAAGGATTTAGAAGCCTAAAAGAAGGAGAACCAGTGGAGTTCACATTTAAAAAATCTTCCAAAGGCCTTGAATCAATACGGGTAACAGGACCTGGTGGGAGCCCCTGCTTAGGAAGTGAAAGAAGACCCAAAGGGAAGACACTACAAAAAAGAAAACCAAAGGGAGACAGGTAATCATTTTACCTTGTTAGCCTGTGAGTTTATTGTATTTGGAAAAGATTTCTAAAATTTTAATTTATATTTTTATTATGTTATTAAATCTAGCCACAATAAAATAAAATGCAACCACTGAGTATTTGAATCGAATTTATCAGAAATATAGGCTATCTTGCAACTTGAACTCTCTGCAGAATATACTTAACTGAGCCTTCAGTATTGCACACTAGACAGTCTCCCAACCATTATTTCCACCAGACTGTTCAGAGACCACAAATGGGAAGTTGAAGTTCCCAACAGACAGAGGTGCCCCTCTGTACATCTTAACACCTCACCTGTTTTTTCAAATGAAAATACGTTTATCATTTTGTCTGTTTTGAAAAGATAACTCACTACAGAAAATTCATATATGAAAAAATCACTGGAAATGTTAACTACAGGTGGGAATCATAATATATATGCAGTATTTTTGAAACTTGCATTTGTTTTCACTTAGAAGTGTATGGTGGAACATTCCATGTTAGTCTTCAGCACCTGCATAAATTCCCACTGTGTGAATGTACCAAAATTTAAAATAAGGCTATGTTAAATTAATTTAATTGTTAAATTTAGGCTGTTTCCAGTATTTTAAATTTATCAGTAGCACCATAGTAAGAATCCTTATATGTACATTTTTTTAAATTGTCTGATTATATCATAAGGGATAAATACCTAGTACTGAAAAAATCTGGATCAAAAACTATGCACTTTAAAAATTTTGATATCTATTTCCAAACTGCTCTTCAGAAATGGTTAGGGCCAATGTACAACCCCTTTAAAATTGAGACTGCTCATTGAATAATGTCATCTTTTAAATCTTTTCCAATTACATAGGTTAAGAAATGCAGCTTACTTTTTTTCTTTGCATCCTTTGACTAAGGTTAAATATATTTTTATATGTTAATTTTCATTTTTATTTTTTTCTTCTGTGAATTGCATGTTTCTTGTCCTTTGCTTATTTTCCACTGAGATGTTCATTTGCTATTGTTGATTTCTAACTTCTCTCTTTAGAAAAAAAATCTCAGTTTTCCTCTTTCCTATGCTGGGAAGAACTCAGTTCTTCCATATTATGTTTCTCTCCTGTGTGTCTCCATTACTTTTACACAGACTGCTTCACTTCTGGTCACCAAATTTGTGGAGGTTTTTCCCCACACCAAGCAATTCTCCACAATGCCAGCTGGGTGTCCTACAATTTAACTCAATTCTGGCACTGTCTACCTGGAGATAATGTCGGGTCCCATAGGTTAAGGGCTCAGTCCCACAAGGCTGTCCCACCACATTTCAGATGCCAGTTGCAAGTAACCCAGGTTACCCGCAACTTCTGTCTGAGTTGGCTACAAATCAGAGGTTTCCACGACCCTCTCCTCAGGTTTGTTTAATTTGCTAGAGCAGCTCACAGAACTCAGGGAAATGCTTACATTTACCAGTTTATCAAGGTATGATAACAGCAGATAAAGGATACAGATGACAGCCAGATAAACAGATACATAGAGTGAGGTCTTGAGGGTCCCGAGCATAGGAGCTTCTGTTCCCAGTGGGCTGGAGTGCTTCACCCTCCCAATGTGTATATGTTTGCCAACCTGGAAGCCCTCTGCATTTTGTACTTTGGGGATTTTACAGAGGCTTCATCACATAGGCTTGATTGTCAACCCCTTTTCCTTCTCAAGAAAACTGGGAGTGGGGCTGAAAATTCCAAGCTTCTAATCATAGCTTGGTCTTTCCAGTGATCAGCCCTCACTCAGGAGCCATCCAGGAGCCCACCCAGTGTCACCTCATTAGAACAGAAGACCCTCCTATCACCCAGGAAATTACAAGGGTTTCAGGAGCCCTGTGTCAAGAACAGAGGTCAAAGACTGATATTAGAAAAAGAGGTGCTTCTAGTGTTCTTGTCACTTAGGAAATTACAAGGGTTTTAGGAGCTCTGTGCCAGGAACCAGGGGCAAAGACCAATATATATTTCCTGTTATCTCACATTCTCTTTGTATATTTATCATGGTAATCTTTTGTCTCAAATATATAGGAAGTATCTTTTTCAGCTTGTGAAATATATGCGTGCGTGTACACACACACACACACACACACAATGGACTATTACTCAGCCATAAAAAAGAATGGAATCTTGCCATTTGTGGCAACATGGTTGGACCTTGATGGCATTACTCTAAGTAAAATACTATATACAAATGCTATATACATCTGTAATATATTTTAAAACTTTGAACAGTTTCCACAAAGGTGTGAGGTAACATCTCATGGTGGTTTTGATTTGCATATCTCTGATGATTAGCAATGGTGAGTCTGTATGTCTTCTTTGGAAAAATGTCTAGTCAGGTATTTTGCTCATTTTTAATGGGATTGTTTGGTTTGTTTGTTTGTTTTGATATTGAGTTGTATGAGCTATTTATATATTTTGGATATTGACACCTTCTCAATCGTATCATTTGCAAATATTTTCTCCCATTCAGTAGGTTATCTTTTCATTTGTCAATGGTATCCTTTGTTGTGCAAAAGCTTTTAAGTTTAATTAGGTCCCATTTGTTTATTTTTGCTTTTGTTTCCTTAGGAGACAGATCCAAAAAAATATTGCTAGAGTTAATGTCAAAGGGTGTTCTCCCTGTGTTTTCTTCTAGGAGTTTTATGGCTTCCAGTCTTACATTTAGGTCTTTAATGCATTTTGAGTTTATTTTTGTATATGATGTGAGAAAATGTTCTAATTTCATTGTTTTACATGTTGCTGTCCAGTTTTCCCAGCACCTCTTACTGAAGAGACTGTCTTGCCCCCATTGTGTATTTTTGCCTCCTTTGTCATAGATTGATGGACCGTGTGTGGGTTTATTTCTGGACTTTCTCTCCTGTTCCATTGATCTAGGTGTCAGTTTTTGTGCCAGTACCATGCTCTTTTGATGGTAGGTTTGTAGTATAGTCTGAAGTCAGGGAGCATGATTCCTCTAGTTCAATTCTTCTTTCTCAAGATTGTTTTGGTTATTCAGGGTCTTTTGTGTTTCCATACAGATTTTAAAATTATTTGTTCTAGTTCTGTGAAAAATGCCATTGGCATTTTGATAGAGATTGCATTGAATCTGTAGATTGTCTTGGGTACTATGGTCATTTTAACAATATTAATCCTTCCAATCCATGAACGTGGTATGTCTTTCTATTTGTTTGTGTCCTCTTCAGTTTCTTTCATCAGTGTCTTATAGTTTTCTGATTACAGATCTTTTACCTCCTTAGTTAGATTTATGCTTAGGTACTTTATTCTTTTTGATGTGATTGTAAATGGCCTCTGCCCATTTTTAAATTGGATTGCTTGTTTGCTTTTCGCTGGTATGAATCCTTTATATTCTTTGGATATTAACCCCTTATCAGATAGATAATTTGCAAATATTTTCTCCCATTCTATAGGTTCCCTTTTTTGTTAATTGTTTCCTTTGCTGTGCAGAAGCTTTTTAGTTTGATACAGTTCCATTTGTTTTTTGCTTTTGTTTTTGCTTTCGTTGCCTTTGCTTTTGGTGTGAAATAATTGCCAAGACCGTTGTCAAAGAGCTTAAGGCTTATGTTTTCTACTAGGAGTTTTATATTTCAGGTCTTATGTTCAAGTTTTCAATGTTTTGAATTGGTTTTCCTGTATGGTGTAAGGTAGTAGTGCAGTTTCAGTCCTTTGCACGTGGCTCTCCAGTTTTCCCAACACCATTTATTGAAGAGACTATCCTTTCTGCATTGTATATTTGTGGTTCCTTTGTTGTAAATTAATTGACCACATATGTGTGAGTTTATTTCTTAGCTCTCTGTTTTGTTCCATAATCTATGTTTCTGTTTTTATGCCAAATGCTTGAGTACTGCTTGAGTACTATTGCTTTGTAGTGCAGTTACAAAGTACAGTTAGAGATCAGAGAGTGTGACACCTCCAGATTTTTGTACTTTCTCAAGATTGTTTTGGCTATTCTGGGTCTTTTGTGGTTACGTACAAATTTTAGGGTTGTTTGTACTATTTCTGTGCAAAAGTCCATTGTAACTTTAGTAAGGATTGCATTGAATCTGTAGATCACTTTAGGTGATATGGACTTTTTAATAGTATTAATTCTTTTAATCCATGAGCACAGAAATCTTTCCATTTATTTGTGTTTTATTCAATTTTTTAAAAAATTACTCATTTTCTTTCATCAGTGTCATGTAATTTTTAGTGTATAGATATTTCACCTCTTTGGTTACATTTGTTCCTAGGGATTTTCACTCTTTTTCATGCAATTATAAATGGGATTGTTTTCTTAATTTTCCTTTTTGATAGCTAGTTGTTAGTATATAAAAATTAACTGATTTTTGTATATTGAGTTTTTATCCTGTAAATTTATTTAATTCATTTTTTAGTTCTAACAGTGTTTTGGTGTAGTCTTTGGGGGTTTCTATGTACAATACCATGTTATCTGCAAGTAGAGACAATTTTATTTTTTCTTTCCAATTTGGAATGCTTTTCTTTCTTTTTCTTATGTAACTGCTCTGTCTAGGACTTCTGGTACTATGTGAATCAAGTGGCAAGAATGGGTGTTTTTGTGTTGTTTCTGATCTTACTTAGAGGAAAGCTTTCGGCTTCTTGCCATAGTATGATGTTAGCTGTGTCATATATGGCCCTTACTATGTTGAGGTACATTCTCTATACCTACTTTATTGAAAGTTCTTACCCTGAATAGATGTTGAATTTTGTCAAATGCTTTTTCTGCATCTACTGAGATAATCATGGTTTTTATCCTTCATTTTGTTAACGTGGTATATATATATCACATTGATTGATTTGCAGATGTTGAATCATCATTGTATTTCTGGAATAAATCCCACTTGATAGTGATGTAGGACCCTTTTAATCTATTGTTGAATTTTGGTTTTCTAGTAGTTTGTTGAGGATTTTGCATCTATGTTCATCCAGGATATTGACCTGTCATTTTCTTTTCTCATAGTATTCATGTCTGGTTTTGGTAACAGGGTAATGCTGGTCTCATAAGATGAGTTTGGAAGTGTTCCCTCCTCCTCTATTTTTGCGAAGAGTTTAAGGATTGATATTAATTCTTCTTTAGATATTTAGTAGAATTCACCAATGCAGCCACGTGGTCATGGACTTTTTTGTTTTTGAGATGTTTTTGATTACTGATTCAGTCTCCTTACTAGTAATTCGTATGCTCAGATTTTCTATTTCTTCATGTTCTAGGCTTGGTAGATTGCATGTTTCTTGAAATTTATCCATTTCTTTTAGTTTATTCAATTTGTTGGTTTATAATTGCTCATGGTAGTCTTTTATAATCCTTTGTATTTCTGTTGTATCAGGTGTAATGTCTTCTCTTTCATTTCCAATTTTATTTATTTGGGTTCTCTCTCTTTTCCTCTATCTCTCTCTCCCTGAAGTTTAGCTCAAGCTTTGTCTATTTTGTATATCTTTTCAAAATATCAGTTCTTAGTTTCATATATCTTTTCTATTGTCTTTTTAGTCTCTATTTCATTTATTTCCACTGTGGTCTTTATTTTCTTCCTTCTCCTAATTTGGGCTTAGTTCATTTGTAACCTTTTGAAATTAGCTCTTTTTACTCAACATAATGGCTTTGAAATTCATCCAAATTTTTGAGTGTATCAATATAGTATTCCCCCCTTATCCACAATTTTGCTTTCTGGGATTTCAGTTATCCATGGTCATCAGCTGTCAAAAATATTAAATGGAAAATTCCAGAAATAAACAATTGGTAAGTTTTAAACTGTGCAGTGTTCTGAGTAGTGTGATGAAATCTTGCACCATTTGCTTTGTTCCATCCAGACCTGGATCATCCCTTTGTCCAGCACACACTGTCCATTAGTCAGTTAGCAGCCTCTTGGATATCAGTTTGACTATCATGATATCGCAGTGTGTGTGTTCAAATAACCCTTTTTTTACTTAATAATGGCTCCAAAGCACAGGAGTAGTGTTGCTGGCAATTTGGATATGCCAAAGAGCAGCCGTGAAGTGCTTCTTCTTAGTGAAAAGAAGAAAGGTCTTGACTTAATCAGGAAAAAAAAAAATCATGTTCTAAGGTTGCTAAGATATGATATGAAGGAATCTTCTATCTGTGAAATTGTGAAGAAGGAAAAAGAAATTTGTGATATTCTTGCTGTTGCATCCCAAGCTGCAAAAGTTATGGCCACAGTGCATGATAAGTGCATAGTTAAAATGGGAAAGGCATTAAATTTATACAATAAGATGTTTTATATAAATTGTGGATACAAGTCCTTAGATTTATGATTTGCAAATATTTTTTCTGAGTTTGTGGTTTATTGTTCCAGTCTCTTAAGTATCTCCCACAGAGCAAAAGTTTTAAATTTTGATAAAGACGTTTATCAATCTTTTATTTTTTGTCATGTTTAAAAAATCTTTGATTAACTCCAAATTTGATTAATCACAGAGTTTTTTTCCCCTGTGTGAGGTGTGAGGTTGAGGTCTAGGCTCATTTTTCGCCTGTGAATAATATGAATTGTTCAAACACCATCTGTTGAAAACTATATCTTTTCTCTTGAAATGTTTTTAAATTAGAAAGTTTAATTTCTGTCATTTCAGGTTTAAAAATTAAAGCTCTAAAATGTTTATTTTAACAAATTCAAATTTGGTTTTGTCACTCAAGAGAACTTATTTGTTCTATATATATATATATACATATATATGTAGAATCATATTTTTGAGAAGATTTATGTTTCTGTGGCAAGAAATAAAAAATAATTTTAAAGATTCTATCTTAATTTTAAGTAAACTATTTGCAAAAGAAAGTGGGTTTATTTTTTTATTGTCTTAATTCTGCTGAATTTAGTATGCTGTTACTAGCATCCAGCTACATAATAGCAGTAAATATTAACTTTTAAATTCTCTTATGTTTAAAATATTTTCTTAAATTTTTAAATGAAATAATTTTTGATTTATATTTGCTGTTTACTTTTTCTTATGTTCATTATCAGAAGAGTAAAGAGATTTAATGACCTTATAAAAGCTCTCTTTATACTAACATGAAGGTTGTTGTTAATAAAAGATTTTAAAACTTTATTCTTATTCTGAAAAACTGACATATATTTTGGTATCATTTTATTCTTTAAAGAACTACAATTTACTATGAGGAAAAAGAAGTAACTTCTAACAGAATGAAATTGTGGGGGAAGATAGTAGAATGAGGATTTTATTTATTTGTCACTGTCTTATTTATATGAAATAATTATGTCAACCTGTAATATAGAAATAAATGTTTTATATAATAAAATTTCAGTTTGTATTAACATATGTGTTATATTAGTAAAAATTATGTGGACTGAAACAAATGGTCTGGAAATGTTTCTATGTAGATTAAATTATTTTAATCCTTAATAATTAAAGAATAAAAATATGTGTAATTTAAAAAAATATTTGAAATGCATATATGCATGATAGGTATAAATATATTGGGTATATACATATAATTTTGTGTTTTTTTATTTATGGTTTTTTTAACTTCCTTTTTTATTGTAATTTTTTTCTAGCATAGTGACTGTCTTCTTTGTTCTCAACCTTCCACATCTTTTGACCCAACCGCACTGTGCAAGAAGTGCTATTCATAATAATGCAAGTTCCCTTTCAACAATGTTGACTTGAGATTTTTAAAATAACACCAACGTTCTATTGCTTTCATTCCATTTCAGACAATAATACATTTGCATCACTGCATTAGCACATGAGTAAGCTTCTTGATTTTCTACATGAGTTGAACTTTTAGTGTATTTTGTTTAGAAAGAAGGTTAATTGTTATGATGTTCCGTATTACTGCTTTTGGCATGGAAGTATAGGAAATTCATTTGTTCATGTTAGAAAGACTTGTTAATTTATCATTTTTAAGATGCTCTTCATTTAGACTTAAAAACTGATTATGAAATTTGACATTCCTTATAGTCCAGTGTTAAAATGGTGTTAGAATGGTACATTATGTTATATTTACCATTTATGGCCAGAAAGACCAAAGTGAATGTAAATAGAAACTCATTATATATGTCTAAATTATTCTCAGCTCAGAAGAGCTAACTTGCCTTTTTAAAAAAAATTAAAGATGTATGACAGAAGAGTTATTTTTACAGGGTCCTAGTTTTGTGGTTTCAAATTTTTTAATTTGAAAGAAGATTTGGAAGCCATAAGAATTTTGCTTTTGTCTGTCCTCACTGAAGGATCGTATATTTTCACCTGTTTATTAAAAAGAAAAAATACTTATTTAATGCCCTCATTCACCTTTAGAGCAAGTGAGCTCAAAACTAACTAGTAGTAACCCTCCTCCATTCCCTCCCCATCCACCTCTGTGGCAGTATAATCTTATCTCTGTGGTATAATTTGAAGTTTCCCAGGTACTTTATAGTTAGGAATTCTAGTTCTATATTTTTGAAATCCACATAGCATTCCTGGAAACAATAAAGCTGTACTCAGGTTTATGGTGCCATTTTATTAAGGATATCTGTTTTATATTAAAAATTCTTTCAATGATTTTATTTTCATATTTATTATGTCCCAGAACCTGCTCCCAAAAGAAAAAGAAAAATGCTCTTTAGGTGCGGGAGATGTTTGAAAAATGTAAATCAACGAATTCCAATAAATAACTGTTTCACCCTGATACTTGTGTGATTAGATTTAGGAATTTGCTGTTTAGTAGGTTCCTATTGTGGAAGAGAAATCTCTCAGGCATGAATTGATAGTCCAGATCCTTTGAGGTCTGTCTATTCTGACCTATGACCCCTATTCTTACAAGGTCAACATCTGAGGGCAGGAGATTAAGGCAGTTTAAAGACCGGAATGGTAAATGGAATGGAAAAATTAGCCAGCACATTTTGGGTGCAAAACATCAAAGTCATCAAATAGTTTGCTTATTTTAAACCTGGCTTGTGGTTGTAACAAGCTAATTTTACTGTGTTTGTTGGAATCAGAAAAATTTAATAATCATAATTCACTACAAGATTCTATTTATACAATGTTAACTGTGTAATACAAATTAATAAAGCTTAATCTCAAAATATCAGGAAATGCAAAAATAATTTGTCACAGTTTCAATACATTTTAGTTTTTCATTCAGCTTAGATGCTTAATTTAAATCGAAATTGGGAAAATATTTACCTTAGCTTTTACTGTGAAATAATTTTATCAGCAGTTTAATGAAATATATATTCAATTATATATAATTTAAAGTGACTGAGGATTTAGTTGTAATTATATACCATTGACATAAGAAAAATCTATTTTTAAAACATAGAGATAGAAAACAGAAGAAAGTAAATTGGTTAAGCAGAGACAATTTCCTTTTTTCCCTTTCCTTTTTTCCCTCCCATTCTTAGACTGTATGCTCTTCATTGTAATTTCAAAATAGACTTTAAATCTTAGTTCCTAAGTTTTGGTCCCTTGTAAGCAATTCCCCACCACCCTATATTTTACATTTGTTTGTATCCTGGACAGCTGTGAATCTGCATCTTCTGCTTCTTACTAATGACTGGCAAGGGCTGGAGTTGAATAACTGAACTGTTGCATCCACGTTTCCATTCATTCATACAGTGACTAAGAAAATTAGCAAAACCAGTGGAATACCCAAGTCTCCCGAATTCTGCATTTTTAAATTCTACCCCAAATTTTCCTTATTATATACCTAATTTAAGGGTGGTTTTCTTTCTTCTTGTGATTATTTGGCCAGAGATCTCTTAATGAGGCAATTATAGTTGTTTCCTTCATTCACATTATCTTAGCAGATGCTCTCCCTGCTGTGACCTCTGTTCGGACTAGGCAGACAATGTGCCATTCTCATCACCCACCACAAGACATTGTGTGGGCAGAACTTCATTTGGCGCTGCATAGGTCTCCCAAGTTGCCTGATGAGAATGGTCAGAAGCCAAGGGGCAAATAATCACAATTTTAGGTTCTCTGATTGCCATTTTATTCTAAGCAAAATAAATAGTAAAATAATGCCTATAGAAAAGAAATGGTCCGGAAGCAACTTATAATATAACAAGTAGAAATTGTGGGTTTAAGAAGTAACTTTACATAGCTTCCTTACTTTAGACTGGTCTTGGTGAAAATAAGATTATTTATTGTATGATTTTAATAAAAGGGATTATGAAAAATGGCTAATACTTTTAAACTTGGAGATCCTTTCAAAAAAAGAAATTAATTTAGCCTTTAATATTAAGTATGTATATTTTTAATGAACATACAACATTGTTCAGAGTGTTACTTTTAAACTTTAAAAAACATAAATCCTCATGCTTATATCTGCTACGAGATCCAGTCTGTTCCTGTTTGAACAATAAGGGCTGATTAAGATGAAGACTAATCAACAGAAAATGTCTATACTTTATACTGCCAAATTCCTCCACTGAAATACTAGTCCTGTGTCCCAAGCCCAAGTGCCATTTTCAGAGAATTACAAACTTGTTAGCAGCCTTCAGCTAACCTTTCTTTATTCTCCATTAATAAGGAAGTACAAGTCAAATTCAGTTCTTATGAACTTGAAGAGCCTTTTGCAAAGCTCCTTCTAAATTTACACTGGAATTTTTGTTTTTTGAAATTTGGTTAAAATAAACATATTAAGAGCTACAACTTGAATTATTCTCATATGATAAAGAGATGGTTCTTTTTGTTGGTGTAGATAAGATCACCAAATTTTAATAAATAGATTTTAATATGCTTGCACTTATCGATAAGAAGCAGTAATTTAGTAAGACAGTTTCCACTTCTGTAAAATCAGATTCATAATAAATTACCATCTAAAGTAAAAATTTTAACATATGCATTTTCATATCATGAAGAACTACTTGTAAAGTATAGATACTTCGGATATAAGCAGAGAACAAATATTAAATTTAGAAAATGTTTTTGTAAAGGGGAAAATGTTCTCTTAAAGGGAAATCTAGAACAAGTCAAGCAAGAAGTCAAGAATTTTGGCCTCTAAAACTTTTCTTTAAGTTTAAAATTTTTCTTTAAGTCTTGTCTGTTGTATGATTATTTTAAATATATGGGCTAATGAGGATCAAAGTTAAATGTTTCCTTTCCTTTTGGGATAGAGAGTTAATATTATCTATAGTTTTCGTAATTTTTTTTTTTTTTTTTTTTGCGGTACCCTGGCCTCTCACTGTTTTGGCCTCTCCTGCTGCGGAGCACAGGCCCTGGACACGCAGGCTCAGCGGCCATGGCTCACGGGACCAGCCGCTCCACGGCGTGTGGGATCCTCCCAGACCGGGGCACGAACCCATGTCCCCTGCATCGGCAGGCGGACTCTCAACCACTGCACCACCAGGGAAGCCCTGTAATTATTTTTTAAACTCAGTTTTTCAAGACTCTTGTACTAAGGACAACTGAATTTCATAGATATCTTCATTAACTGGGAAAGCAGGTATATGATCATGGTTAGAGGAGCTCAGTTGCCTGTGCTAAATTTGAACCAGGGCTCTTTATACTTAGCCTGCTTCCTCACTTCTATACTGTCACAAATAAAAGCCTCTGGGGACAGTGATTTTTTTTTTTTTTTTTATAGTATCATTGTATGGAACTGCTATTAAGTCAATTCTTTCTTTTTCCTACTTGGCTGACTTGAGATTCTGTTCTCTGATTTAAGCACTTGCTTTTAGTCCTCTCAGTTTTAATAGAGTCTAGAGTCCCTTCTTGGGTTTGTTATTGATACTACTGGAGGTGCTACCAATGCAATAAGAGAAGAAAACTAAACAAAAGATCTGAGGATTGGAAAAGAAGAAAGCAAATGCTTTGTTATTCACATCAATATGATTTTATATCCATGGTTATCCATAGATAAATTATTGGAATAATTGAAATAAAAAAAATTTAACAAGATTGCTAGTTATAAATTCAATACACAAAAGTCAAACTAAGAACAAATGAATATCTGGAGTGTAAGGACAGTTCTACATCCTAGGAATTCACAATTAGAAACTGGTATTTTAAAAAGGGTTTGCTGAGACTTCCCTGGTGGCACAGTGGTTAAGAATCCACCTGCCAATGCAGGAGACATGGGTTCGGGCCCTGGTCTGGGAAGATCCCACATGTCGTGGAGCAACTAAGCCTGTGCGCCACGAGTACTGAGCCTGCGCTCTAGAGCTCATGAGCCACAACTACTGAGCCCGCGTGCTACAACTACTGAAGCCCACATGCCTAGAGCCTATGCTCTGCAACAAGAGAAACCACTGCAATGAGAAGCCCGTGCACTGCAATGAAGAATAACCCCCACTCGCCACAACTAGAGAAAGCCCATGCAGCAAAGAAGACCCGATGCAGCCAAAAAAAAGAAAAAAGTGCAATCATTAGGTGTCATGGCACAATTTAATTCTTAAAAACATTTAAAAAATTAAAAATAAAATAAAAAGGGTTTGTTTCACAATTGGAACATAAACTGTAATATACTATACCTAGGAATAAATCTAACAAAACTATGAAAGATATTTATGGAGAAATGATAAACATATTGAGATATATAAAAGCAAACAAATAAATGGAGAAAGATATTTTGTTAATAAATGGCAAGATTCAATATTTTAAAGAGCATAATTTCCTATAAATTAATCTACAGATTCAATGTAATTTCATTCAGAATTCCAACAAGGTTGATTTTAAATTGACTTGGAAGTTAATAAGACCAATAATAACCTCACAATTCTATAGATGAAAATCGAAGTTTCAAGGCTCTCCCTACCAGATATCTATATTTATTATACAGCTATGTAAGTATATGTAAATAAGTGAGGTGATGGCCCAGTGAATAGACCATTAGTAATGAGAATATATACAAATCTTAATATATGGCAGAGGTGCCTTTCAGATCTTGGAAAATAATGCAAAGATTATAAATGGTCCTGGGAGTATATCTGACTATAGAGAAAAAGTAAAATTGGACCCCGACCTCATAACATATCTAAAGATCTAAAGGTGTAAAGCAAAACTTTACAGCTCTTAAGTTTGGGAAGGATTTTTTTTTTTTTAAACAAGACACGAAAAATACAAACTATAAGCAGTTAAATTAAATTGACTACTTCAGAATTTAAAATTTCTACCTGGCAAAGGTTTCAGTCAGGAAGATAGAGCCACTTTAAGTGTTATGAAAATTGAAGATTCACAACTTACACAAGGGACTTCCCCTGGTGGCGCAGTGGTTAAGAATCCGCCTGCCAATGCAGGGGACACGAGTTTGAGCCCTGGTCAGGGAAGCTCCCACATGCCACAGAGCAAGTAAGCTCGTGCGCCACAACTACTGAGCCTGTGCTCTAGAGCCTGCAAGCCACAACTACTGAGCCCATGTGCCACAACTACTGAAGCCTGCGCGCCTAGAGCCCGTGCTCCGCAACAAGAGAAGCCACTGTAATGAGAAGCCCACGCGCTGCAACGTAGAGTAGTCCCCACTCACCACAGCTAGAGAAAGCCCACGTGCAGCAACGAAGACCCAACATAGCCAAAAATAAAAATAAATTTAAAAATAATTAATTTTTTTTTAAAAAGAACTTACACAAATGTGAGAGTTGCTGGGCAAGGGAAGGGTCAGTACATACAGTACATGAGAGAAATATTCACTAACCAGTCTTCAGAAGCCCTGGACTAGATAGACAAAGCATGCAGGGAAATCCAAAAAGCCAAGCATATCTGGTATTGCAGAGGAACTGGGGAGAGGGAGCCCCTGGGGAGAGCTATGGAAACTGCTACCTCTGTGTTGTGACAACCTCTCTGGATTTGCAGACAAGGGATGGTGTCAGGCTGCTGGTCAGTGGGACCAACATTGGGAAGACAAGGTGGGCACAGCACCAGAGAGGACAAGCCAGGACGTGCTGGGCAGATCTGTGTGTGCTACCGTGGCTGACCATGATAATGGCTTCTGCTTTGTTTTTGCTTTCCATGTCTTGTCGTATATGAGTTTCTCTTTTGGCTGACTGTAACCCAGAACCATCCAGAAAAAAGACTCTGGGAAACATAGTTACCAGGCATAACCTAACTGACATAAAATAGTCCAGCACCAACAGTATAAACAAAGTTAGAAATCTGATACAATATAGAGTGGGAAAAGATATTTGCAATGCATGTAGTTGATATGGAATTAATATCCATAATATATAAAGGACTACAAATCAAAAGGAAGTAAAAGCCGAACAGAAAAATGAGCAAATAGTAATTTATAAAAGAAAAAAATTAATATTCAATAAACAAATAAACAGATACTGATTTAAATGAGATATAATTTCACTCCCATAGAAGTAGCAGAAATTTTAAGGTCTGACCATACTAAGTAGTGTGAAGAATGTCACACAGTCCTGATGGGACTCATAATCAGTGAATCCACTTGAGAGAGCAATGTGGCAATACCTGGTGGAATCAAAATTTTTCATATACTTTGATTCCACTTCTAGGTGGATTTACCAGAGCAGTGTTTTTCAGAATGTGGGCTGGGACCCACTAGTGCCTTTTGATATTAATTTGGTAGATTATGGAAAGTGTTAGTGCTATTTTTTAATGAAATAGAACAATAAAAGTCATCAGAGTGAAGTGCATGTAGTAAGAGTAACTATTGTTTCATATACTTTTGGGTTATGCTGGGCGTTTTTGTGTGTGTGAGTACTGAATTGTGACGCAAAATGTTTTCTCTGTGGGTTACGGTCACATGTACACAAAGAATTGTGCAAAAAAATATTTATTGCAGCATTGCTTGTAATAGAAAAAAACACTCAGAAACAACCTAAATGTCTGTTACCAAGAGGATGATTAAATTATAGTATATTCTCAAAATGAAATTGAGTTAAAATGAACAGACTACAGCTACCGTTATCAGTCTGGATTACTTTTTTTAAAATCCCGCTATAATGTTAATTAATAAAGCAAGCGGCAGAATGATCGATGCAATATTATTCATCTTTATTAATTTTTTTAAACCACCAAGTAATATTATGCATTGTCTGTGAATACTTATATTTATGGTAAAAATATGAAACATGATGAACGATGAGTTCATCATAATGCTACTCTGAGATCAGAGAAGAGAATGGGATTGGAGGAGCATATAGGTTATGTTGACCCATTTTTTTCAAGTTATTTTTGTGTCCTTTATTTTTACTTATTTATTTTTTGGCTGTGCTGGGTCTTCATTGCTGTGCGTGGGCTTTTTTCTCTCGTTGCGGCGAGCGGGGGCTACTCTTGCTGTGCACGGGCTTCTCATTGCGGTGGCTTCTCTTTTGCGGAGCACGGGCTCTAGGTGTGTGGGCTTCAGTAGTTGCAGCACACAGGCTCGGTAGTTGCAGCACGCGGGCCCCAGAGTGCGCAGGCTTCAGTAGTTGCAGCATGCAGGCTCTAGAGTGCACAGGCTTCAGCAGTTGTGGCTCGCAGGCTCTGGAGTGTGGGCTCAGTAGCTGTGGTGCATGGGCTTAGTTGACTCGCGGGATGCGGGATCTTCTCGGATCAGGGGTCGAACCCATGTCCCCTGCATTGGAAGGCGGATTCTTAACCACTGGACCACCAGGGAAGTCCCTGTGACCTTTAATAAGTTACTTATATAGATTTCTTGTGATGATTATTCTTAGGTATTTTTGATGCTATTGTGAATAATTTTTTTTTTCCTTTTAACTGGCCATTGCTATTGTAGAGAAAAACTATGGGTTTGGGCAATAGTTTTGTGTCTTCTCCAATAGTCATACCTATTATTTAATTTTCTTTTCTTATGGAATAGACTAGAATTTCCTAAACAGTGTTGAAAATGCTGCTGACAGCAGGCATCCTATCTTCTGATTTAATGAAAATGGCTGTAATATTTCAAATTTAAATGTTATTTTCAGTTAATAATCATGTTTAATTGCTTCCCTTCTCTTTTTATTATGAATACCTGTCAGATTATATCAAAAAAATTTTCAGCATCTATTGACATAATTATATAATTTTTGACTTCAAGTTATTGATACAATGAATTACATCTATAGATTCTATGAAGTTGAATAATTCTTATATTCCTGTGGGAAAAACCCTTCTTAGTCATGATATGCTGATATATTCAGTTTCATAATATTTATTGGTCTTCATGAACTTGGACTTTTTAATGTGTTTTCCTCATCATGTTTTATTACTAAGGCTATTTTATTTAATGTTTGGGTAGTTTTCTGTCTATTTCTATGTTGTGGGGTAATTTAATATACATAAGAATTAAAGTACTAGTCTCCAAAGTGGAAAATCTATCTCCAATAGATAGACAAGATAATAGATTCATTTTATTCATACATGGAAAAAATATCATGACTTGTGTTTATATTTATTTATTTTTTTGTTTAATAATGTATACATTTACTTTATAAAGTATGCATCTACTTTATAAATACAAACAAATATACATATATTGGGATGGATATTCAAAAATATTTTACTGATAAGTGTGTGTGATCAAAATGATTTGGAGCCCACAGCTTAAAAGGTGATAGAGGACTTCCCTGGTGGCACAGTGGTTGAGAGTCCGCCTGCCGATGCAGGGGACACGGGTTCGTGCCCCGGTCCGGGAAGATCCCACATGCCGCGGAGCGGCTGGGCCCGTGAGCCATGGCCGCTGAGCCTGCGCGTCTGGAGCCTGTGCTCCACAATGGAAGAGGCCACAACAGTGAGAGGCCCGCGTACCGCTAAAAAAAAAAAAAAAAAAGGTGATAGAGCTGAGCTACAAAACATCTAAGCCCTTTCTTTGCCTTTTGTAGTTTAAAAAATTATGTTCTCAGAGTCTTATCTATTCGGTTTTTCTACTTCTGATTGGTCGAATTTGGTATATTTTGCTGGGGAATTATTTACCTCCTTTACATTTTCTGATACATTGCCATAAAGTGGCAATAAGATTCTTTTAGTCTCTCCCATTGTGCAGTTGGATTTTAATAATCTCTAGCACTTTACATTTTTATTTTGTCTGTTTCTTCCTATTTAGGCTTCTTGTGGATTTATGTTTCTAAATAATTAGCTTTTGTCTTATCTATATTTTCTGCTGCTTTTGATGGTTTTCTCTGTTTCTTTATTTCAGGTCTTACAGTAAAAAGTCTTCAACTTTTGTTAATTTTGTTTTATTAATTTTGTTTATTTTTTCTACTTTCTGAAGTTGAATACTTAGTTTTAGTCTTTATTTTTATTAAAAATAAGGATTCCAGACAATAAATATTCCTTTAAGAAAAGCTTCATTGTGTTGCATAGGTTTTGGTATGAATTTATTATTTTCATTATTTTCTGGATAATTTAAAATTTTAATTTTCACTTTGCTTCAAGGGTTATTTCATTTTTTTTCATCTGTTTGGAGATACATTGGTCACTAATCTTTCAGGTGTAAGTAATATGAACCAACTCATAATGGCTTAAGGCAATCATTCACAGTGGTGGTCCCTGGACCAGCATCAGCATCACATGCACTCTTGTTAGAAATGCAGATTCTCAGGCCTCATCGAGACTTACCCACCAGGATATGGACCTCAGCAATCTGTCTTTTGTTTTGTTCTGTTATTATTATTATTTTTTAAAACAAACCCTCTAGGTAATTTTGATGTGCTCTGAAATTTGAGAACCACTGGCTTCAGGAGGAAAAAAAGAAATGTATTGACTTGCATAATTTATAATTCCAGGAATTAGAGTAGTTTCAGAGATATCTGGATTTGAGTGCTCAATCCACATGCCAAGAGGGATAGAAATACCAGCAATTCTGGCAAAAGCCCAGGATTGCTCTAACCTGTAATGCGGCGCTCTGGTTTGCTAGACAGCAGTCATTTGCCCACCCCTTGAGCTGAGGAGTGAGGTGAGCCCCATCTAAACCATAAGGATTTAAAGTAGGGAAAGGAGGACTCTCCAAAAGCAAACCAAGGTGCTATTATGAAAAGAGATGTTAGATGAGTTAGGCAAAAACAACTATTATCCGTAAAACAGTGCTATTCGAAGTAGCCATTCTGCAAACTCTTTCCGTTCGTCAACAACACTAGGAACTTGTGCCATAATGTAAAACATGCTACTTCCTTCACTTGAGAAAGTCTTCGTACAAAAACAGGGTCACCTGTACTAAATATTCATTTTTTCATGTGTTTAGAAATTTTCTTCTGTAATTTGTTTACGTATTTCTTTACTTGTCTCCTTTTCTCCTTTTAGAACCCCTCTTATTCAACTGTTAGTTCCAAAATTGGTCTTTAAAGTTTCTTATTATTTTTTTTCTTAGCATTTCCATCTGTCTTACTTTTTGTTGTAAGATTGTTCCTCTTGAACTTCCAGCATATTGAGTTCTCAGGTGTGACTCTCTCCTTTCACTGTTCTTCCTATTTAATTTTAAAATTTCAAATCATGTTTTCAATTCAAGACGGCCTTTTTTTCTCTGTTCTGAACTAACTGGTTTAGGTTAAAATTTTCTTCAGAGAATTTCAGTGGGAGCATTTTCTAAAGGTGCATCTTTCTTCATCAGATTACATTGTCCCTGTGTTTTTTCCCTGCTGTTTATTTCTCCAGTCATGGTTTTTCTTCCCTAAACAAGAGTATAGAGCTGGCTTTTAGCATTTTTTGAGCAGAGGCAAATCTCTGAGCTGTGGAAGGTATAGTTTCTGCTCTTCTGAGCTGTAAGTAAACAAATTAGCAAACCATGACCCTTTTGCTAAGGGAGATAGGAGGATGGAGGACAGAGGAGAGAAACTCTGTTATCTTCCTCTGCTCACTGAAGAATATATTTAATTTACCAAAGGAACAAAAAATGAAAACACTTAGGAATAAAGTTTAATAAGAGATATGCAGGACCTAAATAGTGAAAATGAAAACTATACTTTGTTAACGTAAAAGAAGAGTTAAGTAATCTAAACACATGTCTACAATCTGTCCTGGGGTTTATTATCATTGTGTGTGTATGTGTTTCTGTACTATTCAAATTGACATTTTTTTCCTTCTTTTATTTTTATAATCTTTTTTTCTAAATGGAATTGATTTTGTGTAACATTTTTGTAACCAGCCACCTTATTAACTTTTTTATTGATTTTAATAATTTTTCAATGTATTTATGGTTTTCAAGGTATGAAATATTTTCACCTACAAATAATAATTTTGCCTCATCTGAGATCATCTTTGGCATATCCAATTTCATTGCTCTTTCATTTGGTGAGTTCTTGCATTTTGTTTCTGCCTTTGTTTCTTATAGATCAGATAAATAGTGATCTATATGTTTTCTGGTTTATGGTTTATTTCTTTTAACTCTTAACTCCATCTAAAATTTAATTTATACCTTTACATAAAATAAAGCTTTATTCTAAATTTCCCCATACTCAGTATCTCTTGTCTGAACTCTTTCCATTAACTTGAAGCCTCTTTTGTTACATAATGATTTCTTCTATATGTTATTTCTAAGATGTGTGTTTCAGGACTCCAATTTTGTATTGTTTGTCTTGATTTTTCTTCCACCAAGTGTCTCTATTTCTCTGTATTTGTAATACCTTTTAGTACCTAGAAAGCAAATCTCCCTTTATTACTGGTCTAAAATATTCTTGTAGCTCCTGGATGAACTTTATTTATTTTTTTAACTTTTTATTTTATATTGGAGCATAGCCGATTAACAATGTTGTGATAGTTTCAGGTGCACAACAAAGTGACTCTGCCATACATATACATGTATCCATTCTCCCATCCAGGCTGCCACATAACATTGAGCAGAGTTCCCTGTGCTATAAAATAGGTCCTTGTTGGTTATCCTTTTTAAATATAGCAGTGTGTACATGTCAATTCTGGATAAACTTTAATATCACTTTGTCAAGTCTTTGTCACTACCAAGAGAATCCCACTGATATTTTGATAGGAATTCAAGTTATTTTATTCATGAAATTCCTGAGGTACAGGAATCCTTACAGTTGATAAATCTGAGGAACAATACTATTGATATAAATAGAAATTTAAATTTCTATAGTAAAGCCATAAATCTAATCATAACTGTAAACTCACTTCATATACTTTGATCTATTTTTTCATGCTCTAAGAATTGAATTAATACAGTCATTGGATATTACTTTAATAGCAATAGTTTAATATCTTCATATTTATTAAAAATAATTTACCTCTGATGTTTAATATCTACAGTTGTGTAATAAGTAAAATTTGGATCTATGATATATTAGAAAGGTGTTGTTAAAGATAGAAGGAAAAATAATGCTGTAGGTATATGTATTATGAATAGTCTAGCAGTTAAACTGTTAAAAATAGAAAAAGCAGATAAATAATCCCATCACAGACTGAAAATTATAGGAGTACTTGAAGGCATTGTCTCTTCTAGGTATATTTTATATAGGTATGCCTGTTTAATTAAATTCTGGGTGACCCTTTACTCATTTTAAATTATATTTTCTTAAAAAATTAAAAAGCTATCATGTCTGCAAACACTTGAGCCATGCTAAAAAGAAGAAAATCACTCTTTTTTTGGCTCAGGAAGGAAGTCTGACGTCTCATAGTGCATGGCCAGGCTGCTTTTCAAAGTCCAGTTGGTGGGATGCTGAGCAATACCTGGCCAGAACTCGGAACTGTAAACTTGACCACATGCCTCTCCAAATGATCAATATACGATGTGCTTGCTATCTAATACTACTTATTAAAAAATCTGAAGCTTCACTATTCTTTCTTTCATGTACTGTTTTCTCTCTATTTTCTGAAATGGCATTTTTATAGTAATTTTAATTAATACTAAATGGATTTGTAATGTTTTAAAATCACGTTTTATATTATCAGGCCGATTATAGGCCTCATTAACTTTGTTAACATTTTTTTCTTAAGTCAGTCATAGATCACCAAAATATCAGAGAAATGTTGATTTAGCCACTTTTGTTTCCTTAGGAGATTCAGTACATGGTATAAAATGTAAGGCTGTTTTACGAATGATGTAAAAGGTGTATAGGACTCTCTAAGTTAAGTAGCTATACCTTAAAAGGAAAAAAAATGCACTTATATTGGGAAGTTGCTAAGAGGGTAAATGTTAAAAGTTCTCATCACAGGACAACAAATGTTTGTAACTGTGTGATGGATGTTAACTAGACTTATTGGGGTGATCATTTCACAATATGTAAAATATTGAATCATGCTACACACCTGAAACTACTGTAATGTTGTATGTCAATAATAATTTTTAAAAGAGGAAAAAAATGCCCGTTTTAATGAATAAAAGAAATAGACAACCAGGGAACACCTAGTTGTAATTGAATTACTAAGGAATGTCGAGTTCTAGCTTTGTTGTCTCAAAGGACTTTTTTAAAGTTTCAAAGAAGTGTGTGTCATAGAAAGAGCGGAAGCCCATGAGACCTACAATCTGAGTTGCTTGGACATATAAAATCCATGAGGATAGGATCTGATCTTCCTTATTTATCATTGTATATCTAGCTTCAAGCACCTGTGTGGTATAGAATTAGTTGCTGGTAAATATTCCCAATGTCTCTGTGTGTGTATGTGTGTTTGTGTGTTTTTCTACATATGTATGTATCAATATTTGCCTAAATATATGGCTCTTTCATAACCTGGTAAGTTTTTAGTCAGTAATCTCTTTTCTATTGTTATACATTTTCATCTTATCTAAAACCCATAACATATTCAAATCTCCTCCAAATAATTGTAAAATGTCCTCTTCAGCTGGTTTGCATAATCAGTATCTAAAGTGGTGAATTTGTCAGTTTCTCCTTCTAGATCTGTCCATTTTTGTATGTGTATATATGTAAATATTTAAATTATAAAGTCAATTATTTTTCATCATGTAGCATCCTTTTCTATTCCTAGGAATATATTTTTGCCTCAAAGTATATTTTTTCTGTTAATATTAATAAAACCAGGGCTACCCTGGTGGCGCAGTGGTTGAGAGTCCGCCTGCCGATGCAGGGGACACAGGTTCGTACCCCGGTCCGGGAAGATCCCACATGCTGCAGAGCGGCTGGGCCCGTGAGCCATGGCCGCTGAGCCTGCGCGTCCGGAGCCTGTGCTCTGCAACGGGAGAGGCCACAGCAGTGAGAGGCCCACATACAGCCAAAAAAAAAAAAAATATATATATATATATATATATAAATAAAACCAGCTTTCTTTTGGTTAATATTTGTCTGACGTTCTAGTCTGCTCAGGTTGCCATAACCAAATACCACAGACTAGGTGGCTTAAACAACAATTTATATCTCACAGTTCTAGGGGCTAAAAGTCCAAGATCAATGTGTTGACAGGTTTGGTTTCTCCCGAGGCCTCTCTCCTTGGTTTGCAGATGGTGCCTTCTCACTTTGTCCTCACCTGGATGCACACATATCCCTGGTGTCTCTTCCTCTTCTTGTAAGGGTACACTAGTCATTTTGGATTAAGGCCTCACCCTGAAGTCTTCATTTAACCTTGATTACCTCTTTAAAGGCTCTCTCCCCAAGTACATTGATGATTAGGACTTCAGCATATGAATTTGTGTGGGGGGCTACATAAGATCTAATATAGTTTCTTTCCTCCCTTTTTTTTCAAGCTATTCATATTATTTTGTTTTATATGTCCTTTATAGACAACATATATCTGATTTTTATATTTTTAAATCTAATCTGACAGTCTGTATTTAAACTGGTACATTTAGTCTGTACACATTTAATGCCATTATTGATATATTTTTATTACAGGTTTTGTGCTATCTTTTCAGACTGGATTTTTTCCTATTTTTTTCTTTTCTTTTTTCCTTTCTGTTGTTGTTCTCCTTTCTCCTTCTTTCTTTTTTTTTAATTTTTAAAAATTTTTGTTATTTTTGTCTGTGTTGGGTCTTCATGGCTACGCACGGGTTTTCTCTAGTTGTGGTGAATGGGGGCTACTCTTCGTTGCAGTGCGTGGGCTTCTCATTGCAGTGGCTTCTCTTGTTGCGGAGCGCGGGCTCTAGGTGCGCGGGCTTCAATAGTTGCAGCTTGCGGGCTCAGTAGTTGTGGCACACAGGCCCTAGAGCGTGTGGGCTTCAGTAGTTGCGATGCATGGGCTCAGTAGTTGTGGATTGCAGGCTCTAGAGCGCAGTAGTTGTGGCTCACAGGCTTAGTTCCTCCACGGCACGTGGGATCTTCCCGGACCAGGGATTGAACCCATGTCCCCTGCATTGGCAGGCAGATTCTAAACCACTGCACCACCAGGAAAGTCCCTCTTTTACATTTTTATCTTATCTTTCTATGCTGTGTTCCATGTAATTTCTTGATATTTACTTTCTAGTTTATTAGTCTAACCTTTATCTGTGTCTAAGTGCTGTTTAATAATTCCACTGAGTTTGAGATGTCAGCAGTATTGATTCGATACCTAATAGTCCTGTTGAGTTTGTTATTTTCAAATATGCCTGGTTATTTTTTCTAGTCTCTTCTTGGTTGTTCATTTTTGTAACTTCATCTTTTTCTCTCTATTTCTTTAAAAACTCTGTCTCTAACTATTTTATAGGCTGTTTTTGACAATTCCGATAAAGTTCTTAGAAGTCTAACTTGGTAGTTTGTTGTTTCTGCTGACCCTTACCTCATGGTGGTTTATTTATTGGTGTCTCATTATCTTTGATTATGAGGTCATACATGTTTGATTATATCTATGGAAATAGTACAGGCTTAAATTGAGAAAACTTTCCTCTAGAAGTAACTGTGTTTGCTTCTGACTGGAACTATGGGTTTCCATAGCCTTCATCATTATAACTAATTTCAAAAATCCCTCGGTGTGGAAGAGACTTAAGATGCTGCTGGCCCTGTGACTCAGTCTAGTCACCTGTTACAGCACTAATATTATTATCCATCCTCAGGGAAGCCCTGCCTTTCCTGTTTGCTTATAGCTTACTGCTCCTTGCTCTAACTTTACCTTTAGTGTTATTTGGGGAGGCTCTTACCTTTATTTTCTGCAAGCCCAGCAATGCATGCAAATGTGTGTTTTTTCCATGCATTTTTTTGAGAATTGGTTGGTCACATTGCTGGAAGCAGAAGTTCTTAATGTTCTCTTCAGCTATTTCTGATCTACTTTTTAAGACATCCATTGTATTTTTAATTCCAATTACTCTTTTTTTAAAAATTTTCTGAGTGTTCTGTTTATTTTTTCAAATCTGCTTGTCTTTTGCTCCTGACCATAGTTTCAATCCCTTGTTAACTTCTTTAGATTAATGGTTCTCAGTGAGCATGGTCCTATCACACAGAAGGTGTTTGGAAATTTGTGGAGGAGATTTTGGTTATTTTCCCTACAAATGGTAGTCAGTGATGGGAAAGGGTATTTTGATCATTTCCTCCACTTTAGTCAATAATGAGAAGGGGTAATTATGGTTGTGTAGGACTGTTAGATAATTTCAGTGTATGAGACAGTCTCAGAGGACACACACATTGTCCTATCTACATTTTACTAATGTCTTTTTTTTTTAACATCTTTATTGGAGTATAATTGCTTTACATTGTGTGTTAGTTTCTGCTGTATAACAAAGTGAATCAGCTATACGTATGCATATATTCCCATGTCTCCTCCCTCTTGCATCTCCCTCCCACCCTCCCTATCCCGGCCCTCTAGGTGGTCACAAAGCACCGAGCTGATCTCCATGTGCTATGTGGCTTACTAGTGCCTTACCTTTTTGATAAAGACTTTCGTTGTTTCATTGATTTAATTTCAACTTTAATTTTTGTTGAAAATCAACTGGCTGCCCAAAGGTAGCATGTTTATGGATTCTCTTGTATTAACCTATCTGTCCATCCTAATGCCAGTACCACCCTATCTAGTTTATTGTATGATAGTTGGGGTTGATTTTGCCCCGAGGGGACATTTGGCAATGCCTGGAGACATCTTCGGTTGTTACAATTGAGGAGCGGGGTTGCTACTAGCATCTAGTTGTTAGATGCTAGGGATACTGATAAAAAAAATCTTTCGGTACATAGGACAGCCCCCACAAGAATTATCTGGCCTAATGTCATTGTGCCAAGATTGAAGAAACCCACTGTATCTTTACAGTAACTCTTGAAATAAGGTAGTATCAGTCCTCCAACCTTGTTAATCTTTTTCAAAATTGCCTTGGGTATTCAAGGTCCTTTGCATTTTTATAGAAATTACAAATGAGTTTGTAAACTGGAAATTTGATTGGGATTGCATTTAATCTATAGATTAATTTGGCGAGAATTTACATCTTATTTTGAGTCTTTGGATTCATTAACCCGATATATAACCATTTATTTAAGTTTTCTTTTATTTCTCTCAGTAACGTTTTTCAGTTTTTAGTATTAAAAGCCTTCCATATCTTTTGTTGAATTTACTCTTGAGTATTTTATGTGTTTGGATGCTCTTATATATAATTTCCTTAAATTTTGTTTACTGTTTGCTGCTGGTATATAATAATACAATTGATTTCTTGAGTACTGCATTTGTCTATCAATTCTGTTATCTTTTGTAGACTCCTTAGGATTTTATGTGTTAATAATCATGTTGTCTGCAAATGAAGATAACTCCTTTTCTATCCTTATGACTTTATTTCTTTCCTTTTTTTGTTTTGTTTTTGTGGGGTTTTTTCTCCTTATGCACTGGCTAGGTACTTGAGTAAAATTTTAATTAGAAGTGATGGACATCCTTATTCTTTGGAAGAAAGTGTTCAGTATTTCAGTATTAATTATTTTGTGATAGTCCTTTGTCAGGTTGAGGAAGTTTTCTCCTGTTTCTAATTTCTGGAAATTTTTATTCATGAATGAATGTTGTATTTTCTCAAATGCTTTTCTGTGAATGTACTGATCAGGTGTTTTTATCTCCTTTATTAATATGACTTTTAAGTCAATTAATTGACTTTTCAATGATAGTACCAATAGATGTGTATTTCTGGGATAAACTCCAGTTGCTCATGATACATAATCTTTTTATATATTGCTGGACTCTTTTTGCTAATATTTAGCTAATGATTTGTGTGTTCATGAAGGATATGGGTATATAATTTTATTTTCTTATAATGTATTTGTCAGGTTTTGGTATTAGGATTATTTAGATCTTATAAGCAATTTCCCTCCTTATAATGAAAACTATATTGTAATATTGTATAATTTATTTAACATAGAATTCACTAGTAAAACCATCTGGACTTGGAGCTTTCTTTGTGGAAATTTTTTTTATTACAAATTCAATTTCTTTAACAGATAGAAGGTATAATAGTCAGAGATCTCCAGGGAAACAGACCAGATTTGTTAAATCAAAAACTGATTTTAAAAACCTGGTTTTTATCAAACCCGACAATCTCTGCTGTTTAATTGGAGAATTGAGACTATTTGTATTTAATTATTAACATAGTTAGATATAAGTCTACAACTTAGCTATTTGTTTGCTATTTTTCTCACTTTTCTTTCTATTCATTCCCTGTTTTCTTTCTGCTTAATATTGTTTCATGTGCTGTAAAATGTAAGCACTTACAAAAGGATAATTTCATTCACCCCTGTGTCATCCTTTGTGCTATTTATTGTGTCATATATTTACTTCGACATAACTTGTAAATTCCACGAGTCAGTGTAATTGCTTTTGCTTTAGATTGATATTTATCTTAGAAGTAAATAAGAGTAGAAAATAAATAGCATTTTATGTTTATGTACACATTGCCAATTTCCAGTTCTTTTCATTTCTTTGTGTAGATTGAAGTTTTCGTGTGGTAGCATTTCCCTTGAGCCTGAAGAAATTTTTTTCCTTTTTTTTTTAGCATTTCTTCTTGTGGAAGTCTGCTGGCCACAAGTTCTCTCAGGTATCTTTATTATATCCTCATTTATGAAGGATATTTTAATAGATTCAGAATAATCAATTAAAAGTATTTTTTCTTTTACTACTTTGATGATGTTTGTTATCTGGCCTCCATTAGTTCTTAGAAGACACTAAATGTAATTCATTTCTTTGTTCCATGGTGTGAAATGTATCCCTTTGCTCCCCTTGCTCCTTTATTTGGGTTTTCAGTAGTAATTATCATTCATGTGCCAAGGTGTGTTTTCTTTGCATTTATCATGTTTGGTATTCTCTGAGCATTTTTGATCTGTTGATCCAAGATGTTTTTCATAAAATTTAGGAAATTTTTAGCCATTATTTCTTCAAGTTTTTTTTTTCTTTCTGCTCCATTCTCTCCTTTTTTTCTGGGACTAATTACACACATAACACACTACTTTGTATTATCCCACATGTCACAGACACTCTGTTTGTATTTTTCAGTCCTTTATTGTATCTGAAATCAGTTCATATTATTTCTTTTGTAGTCCATCTTTAAGTTCACTGACGTTCTTCTGCAATTTCCAGTTAGTGAACTTTTCGTTTTAGATATAGCTTTCAGTTCTAGAATTTCCAGTTGGATTATTTTGTTTGTTTTCTTTTTTTCCCTGCCACGATTCCCCATTTTTTAAAATTCAGCAAGTCCTCTTTTCCTTTTCGTTGTTGAACGTATTTAACATAGCTGTTCTGAGGTCTTTTATTTCCAACTTTTGGGTCTTTTCAAGGTCTTTTATCTTGTCTGCTTTTTTCCTGCTTCTTTATATGTCTAGTAATTTTTTGTGTGTGTGCAGAATGTTGCTGCTAATAGTTGTAGGGAATCTAGGTTTTCATCTTTTTTTTTTACAGGTGTTGAGTTTTATTCTGGTAGGCAATTGAATTACTGTTAGTTTTTTATTCTGCCAGCCCTGTTTTTATTCAGTATAGATCTATTTTGGTTTTGTGTTTAGTCCTAGGATGCAGCCTTTCCTCTGGGGTACGGTCCTTATTCCTAAGGTATGAGTTACTGGGATCTCAGCTGAATACCCAAGGTGCTGGGTTAAGAATCCATTGTGGTCTTACCACCCTGTCTGGGTAGAACTCCTATATCTTCCAGCACTTTGTGACCTTGGGTATCTGGTATCTGGTTATCTCTGCACCAAACAACAGTACCCTCTTTCTGCTGTGCTTTAGCAAGTCTCATTCTGTATATGGGGGTAGAGGGTTCTCTTTTGCACACATTTCTTCTATCCAGTAGTCTGTTCCATAATTTCAACTGCTTCATAAACCTTTAGCTCAAATCTTTCATTCTTCTGCTCATTAACATCACTGTGCTGTGCCTGGGTTCTTTCTCTTTGACCCTTAGTCCCAAAGTCTACTCAGGAAGCCAGATCACACATGGTGCTTATTTTGAATGTTTTCCTTCCATAAAGCATCAGTTTTTCACTGCCCATTGTCCCATCCAGTGCCTGTAAACAGTTACCTCACATATCTTTTCCAGTTGTTTAGTTGCTTACTGAAGAAGAAGTCTAGTAACAGTGAGTCTGTCATGGTCAGAAGCCTACGGAACCTATGTATTCTTAATTTGTCTGTAACATAGAGATTTAAAAATTGCATGTAGAAAGTATTTATTTTGAGTTTGCAGTTTGCTTTTCAGACCTACTGAAATACTGTCTTCAGAAACAATTTTTCTATAAGCTCTTGTATTATTGTTTTGTTTTCCAATCCATCAGCTATTCCGTGTCACCTATTAAAGGGTATGGTTTCCAAGGTCTTTTTATATACTTGACCCTGAATTTATGTCTCAGCATGAGGTACAGTTAAAAGATACATGGTAAGTTTTCTGCTGGACTTCATCACTATTGTCTACCATGTTACAACATGGGGAATTGGGTACTGCACTTATAAATAAGGTCTAGCTCACTTGAAGAGTGTTGTATTTTCTCATATTTTATATATTGATTGTTGTTAAATTTGCCTTGACATGTTATGCTACTTCAATTAAGGTCATTCCCTTTGTCCTTGTATATATATATTCACACTAATTTTTATTCTAGTATTCCCCGTACCTCTTCTTTTTTATTTTCCTGTGCTTGTATGGAATGGCTTCTCTTAAGTCCAGATTTATTTATCAGAGACAAGTACCAAGCACTGACAATTTCATTATGTCTTCTAGTGTGGTTTTGTTACTGCATTTTTTATTGAAATATGCATTATTTTACTATTACTTTTTCTCCTATATTTTATACTTAAGGGATATATATATATGTATGTATGCATATATAATGTGTATATGCAGATTAGATTATTTTAAATTTCTGTCATGATAAGAATAGGGGCATTACAAAAATATTTATTGTACAAAGTAGACATGGGCCTGATAATGTTAAGAACCATTGCCTTAAACATATCAAAATGTATTTATTTTACAATTTGAATCTAATCAACCCAATATCTGAGGTCTTTGGTTCTGATTCTACTGGCTGTAGTTCATGCTACCCTATTTTTCTTTTGTTTTTTATGATTTTCTTTTCTTTTCTTTTCTTTTTTGCGGTACGTGGGCCTCTCACTGTTGTGGCCTCTCCCGTTTCGGAGCACAGGTTCCGGACGCGCAGGCTCAGCGGCCATGGCTCACGGGCCCAGCCGCTCCGCGGCATGTGGGATCCTCCCGGACCAGGGCACGAACCAGCGTCCCCTGCATCGGCAGGCGGACTCTCAACCACTGTGCCACCAGGGAAGCCCTATGATTTTTTTTAACCAGTCATATTTCTTGGACTTTTACCTGTAGGAATTCTTTGACTCCTGGCTTGAAAAATACATTTTTTTCCAGGGATTTTTTTTTTGTATTTGCCTGGAGACATTTGTACCAACTGGGAACCATTTTATGAGAAATGCTCAGCTTATGCCACATCTCCACGTGAGCTGCAGTCTGGGTTATGGTTATCACTTCTCAGGGGAGACTTGTTTTCTCTTCCTCCCAGCACCATTCTGGGGGTGGGAAAGTTTCCATGCCATACTCTTCTTCAGGGCAAATTTGTTTTTCATTTATCTTTACATTGTGAGTACAGTTTGCGGGGGGTTCTGGCTCTATGGGGCAGGATCTCCTATGACACCCCCAACTTCTGGGCAGATCCTAGACTTTGTTTCCTGCCCCTTCTGCTTCATCGTCCCCGTTACAAGGTCAAAGCTTAAGGTTGGCAGTGTTATATGGATGCCTCCAGGGTGAGGGTCTGTTTCAATGCTCCACTTACTACCCTGGTTTCCTGCTTTCACTTCCTTTTTGACTTCTAAGCATTCCTAACTTCCTTGCCTGATCAGTAATGCATTTCAAAAGATGTTTTAAAAATATTTTGTCCACTATTTTTAGTCATTTTCAGTGGTATGGTCAGAGTATTTTTATATGCTACTTTGAAGGCAGTATAATTCTTTTTTTTTTTTTGTATGGTTGACTCAAAATTTTTTTTTATTTTTTGCTAGTGTGAGTATTTAAAAAATACTTGTGTCATTTTTCTTTCTTTTTTTGTGAATTTCCTGTTCGTGTCTTCTTTGTTTTTCTATTTGTCTCTGGTGATTTAAAAAAAATGTATATTATACACTTTGGAAGGGGCTTATTCTCTGCTCTCTGAGGTACTCCTTTTTCCTAAGATATGCATGTTTAACTCTGAGGAAGTTAAAGTCTGATACTGGCACTGCAGTTCAATTTTAGCTCCTTAATCCTTTTGTATTCATTGTATGTTCTATCTGAGGCTTCTTACTACCACTTGCTTGCTAAATCCATCAGCCTATTTTAATACCTCATCTTATTAGCCACTTTCTCCACTACAAAACTGTATTTTCTTTTACAGTTTGAATCTAATCAACCCAATATCTGAGGAAACTGGGGAAACCCCTCTTTTTTGCCTTCCTACTGTTGACTGAAAACAATTGCACATAACTCTCAACTTTTCGGTTGTGCAATGTTGTTTCAGTCGACACTACTACCCGTCTGACTGTTCCTTCTTAGACACCTCACTGGTTCTTCCACCTGAAAATTATTAAAGAGAAGTATTTCTGAAAACTTTGTCTGCAGGTCTCTTCTCACTTTTCACATTTTGCTGGTTGACCTTTGTCCCATGGTTTTAACTACTACCTGTCCTTTCAGTGATATCTCCCAAATCTGTGACTTCAACCTTAGCATCTCCTCAAGTTTCAGACTAGCAGTATCTCCAAGGGTGCACATCAACATACAGTTAACTTTTAGTTCTCCCATTACAACGTCTTTGAAAACTCCTTATATAGTGAATACTGAAGCTTAGTCAAAAGTCCGAAGGACTTGTCAAAAGATGACTAGATAAAGGGAAATTGAGCTGAATTTGGTAGTTTTTGCCCAGGAGATGAGGCTGTTGCCATAGGGTTGTATGATGGCCTAGTGGGTGCCTGTTAATCTTCAATATTGTCTAGAATACAGGACAGTAACGTCAGTACAAAAAGTATGGTAGGGGCTTCCCTGGTGGTGCAGTGGTTGAGAGTCCGCCTGCCGATGCAGGGGACACGGGTTCGTTCCCCGGTCCGGGAAGATCCCACATGCCTCAGAGCGGCTGCGCCCGTGAGCCACGGCCGCTGAGGCTGCGCGTCCAGAGCGTGTCGCTCTGCAACGGGAGAGGCCACAACAGTGAGAGGCCTGCGTACCGCAAAAAAAAAAAAAAAAAAAGTATAGTAGGTGGGAAGGCATGCCTTTATTTCTTTTTGACATTGGTCACTCTGTACCTCACCCACTTTCATGATGATGCCCTTCTGGTACTAAATTCTCTCTTTTCCACCTTCAGGTTCCAGCAGCTCATAGTAATTTTCCTTTTCACTGTTTTTATTTTTTATTACACTATTAAAAAGTAATACATGGTGACTAATTTAATAAATTTTTGTTTCATTTATATTATCTAAGATAATACTAACATGGTCATCACTGGTTGGTAATTGAGTGGACCAAGTGGGTTGATAGATGTACCTGGAGTATAAGAATGGCCTGTCTTTGGCATGGCATCAAGACAGAGACCAGGAAACTATCCCCAAGTGGACAAGATACTGAGAAAACTGTTTATAGGTTTAGGAAAGTTGACCCAAGAGTAAGGTTTATGTTTCCATTTTGCTCTTAAAAGACAAAAAAAATAGTGAAGATTTTCGTAGTACTTTTCCTTTTCTTTGAGGCATCCAAGTAATATAACAGTGGACACTACGAACGCAATGATGAATGATGGAACTTACAGGAAAATTAATCAGTATTGGAAGACATCTGGAAACAAGGGGTCAAAATGGCCTTGAAGGGATGAATTGAGTTTGAGATTACGGAAAAACATCAAAGTGGGAATAATTTGTGAGTGATCAGCATAAATAAAATAGTTTGTTAAGGAAATGGATGAGTTTTTCAAAGGAGAGATGATAGATAAGCTTATGTTTAGATTTTGGTGAATCCAGGAAGATACTGAGAATAAGATAGGAAAATAATGTCAGAAAGGTAGAAAGAAAAGCAATATAAAGAGTGTCCTAAGAGCTAGATGAAAGAGTAGTTTCTAGAATATAGGAATAGTGAGCAAATTTCCCATACATAAAGCTGTATTATATACAGATTAGTGTCTTTATAATTTTCTTCATCTACAAAATTTTCTGATAGAATTTATTAAAACAAAGTTACTCTAGATTTGATTTTTAGGGACTCCAAGTTATAAATCAGAAAAATACTGAACATTTCAACAGTTACCTACATATAAGAAAAAATGCTTGGCATCTGCGACAAAGCAAATTAGTTTACTCATCAAAATGCAGAGTAGGAGATGGTAAAGAAAATCCCAGTGGACAAGGGATGGTAAATGCAAATTAATTATAGAACATTCATAAGATAAGCAATATATCATTATTAGGCTATTTAGTCTGTTCTCTTTACTATTCTTGGAAAGATATTTTAAGCTTTTCCTGTTATTTATTTTTGTTTTCTCCCACTGTAATTCATGAGAACTTCAATTCTTCTACCATTAATTATCTCACCACCAGTGGAGTGGAAGTGCTTCAGGAATATAATATCTAAGATTAGCGGTAGGGAAAGAAATTGTACCTACCCTTTATAAAGAGCTTTGTAGTTTGCAAAGCATTTTAAAATATTTATTTCACTTGAGACAAACAGCAACCATGTGAAGGAAGTGAGAATCATTATCATCTTTAAAAAGGATTCCTGAATGGTGAAACTTATTTATGGATGAGGAAGCCCAGAGAGATTAAGTGATTTATCGTGCATCACTGGAGTTATAAGGTGAAATCCTGGGCTATCCATTATTAGGTTTGTGGTCATGAGCAATGCATGTGTCAGCTTTGAAACGCAATTTTTTCAACTCTAAGATGAAAGATTTAAAAAATATTAAACTATAAAATATATTTAATATTCTGCTTAGTAATCTTGGTTTCCATTTGCTTTTTTTTAAATAAGTTTATTTATTTGTTTTTGGCTGCATTGGGTCTTCATTGCTGCATGTGGGCTTTCTCTAGTTGCAGCGAGCGGGGGCTACTCTTCGCTGCGGTGCATGGGCTTCTCATTGCGGTGGCTTCTGTTGTTGTGGAGCACGGGCTCTAGGCATGCGGGCCTCAGTAGTTGTAGCACATGGACTCAGTAGTTGTGGCTCATGGGCTCTGGCGCACTGGCTCAGTTGCTCTGTGGCATGTGGGATCCTCCTGGACCAGGGCTTGAACCTGTGTCCCCTACACTGCCAGGCGGACTCTTAACCACTACCACTGTGCCACCAGGGATAACCTCCATTTGCTTCTGCAAGCTAGCCAATTAATTGCCTTCCTAGACATATCCTCCAGTTTTCCACTTCTGTTTTCTTATTCATGCCATATATTCAAATGGCATGTTTTCTCTTCTATCTAAACGAATCTTACTCATTTTAAATAGCCTTTAACTAGCTTGTTGTAGCCAGGTCAACTCCTTTACAAAACCATTCTTATTGCTCCCAATAATTGTGACCGTGTCTTCTCTTGAAAAGATGTTAACACTTTCTTTCTCTTACACCATTTGTCAAACTCTATGTTTTATTAGCTGCCAATATACCAGGAAGAATAGTCATCACCAGTTACTATCTGAGTTTAGTGGACTCTTGTAAAACATATTTTAAACATCATTTTACAGGTAGTTTACGGATATAAAAATAAAAGGATGTTGTGAAAAACAACTGGATTAGAAATTAATAAGAATTTAAATGTAACAAACTCAAATTTTATTCCATATTTTTCTGGTGTGAAGATATACACATCCAAAAAAAGTATTCTTTTTCACCTGTCAGACTGGCAAAAATAAAAACCCTTGTTAAAAAAAAAAAGATATACACATCCAAAATTGGCAATATCCTTTGAATGAAAGTAATTGCTCATAGCTGAGCCAGGAACATAGCCATCTTATAAATAATGATCTAGATTTCAAATATATTTCTAAGAGTCCGGCTTTTTATTACCTCTGGTTTTTCTTGCACTTCTATCATCAAAATACAGTGCTTTGAAAACTTTTATGGCTCGTAATTTTGTTGAAGAGAGGGTGGTCATTTTCCTCGTCAGCAGCAACAAAATATTTTCATTTTAGATATTGATTAGAATGATCAATTCAATGAGCTTTTTCATTTCTGTGCTGTTTATCTCCTTTCAGTCAGTGCCTTCAGCATTTATCTACTTATGAATCATATCAAGTAAATTCCCTAGCACAAGCTTGATAAAAGGTGAAAGCATCCTGTTACATGTCCTTTTTAGTAAACATATCTTGTCAAAAAAAATACTGCATGATGACATTCTCCTTGAAGGACTAACTGAATAACAGATTTCCTTTTTGTCCATAGAAATATATTGTTCACTCATTGATTCTTGAGTTTGATAAAATACATTTCTAGGATATATTATGTGAAGACTCATAATCTGAGATTTAGCTTATATGATTAATTTTATCATCATCATTAGAGTCTGGAGTATTACTGTCTGTCTTTTTGTATTTGTGTTCTTTTTCATCTAACAATTGTGAAATATCTTCTATCATTTTCTTCTCTTTGCTGTTATGGACAGAAAATGAAAATTTCTGAATTCTCAACTGTGTTCAATGAAGAGTTAAAAAGAAAAAGACAACAGAAGTCCTGTCTCCTGATGTCTTTTTTTTTTGTGCGGTACGCGGGCCTCTCACTGCTGTGGCCTCTCCCATTGCGGAGCACAGGCTCCAGACGCGCAGGCCCAGCGGCCGTGGCTCACAGGCCCAGCCGCTCCGCGGCGTGTGGGATCCTCCCGGACCGGGGGCACGAACCCGTGTCCCCTGCATCGGCAGGCGGACTCCCAACCACTGCGCCACCAGGGAAGCCCTCCTGATGTCTTTTATACCTTCTGGAAAGATCAGATGAAACTTTGGGCAATGCAATAACAAGGATGATGAAATAGTGATGATTTATTTCACTATTTTATCATCCCTCTAGATGATCACATCATCTTTAAATTTTCTTTTTTTTTCCTGTGAAAGCCTTAAATTCAATATGGTTATTTGCCAGTTTCAGAAAATTATTTAATTGTATAATTAATAGATTTCTCTGGAGGCAGATCAAAATAATGTTAAGCAGGTTAAGTTCTCTGCAAACAGTTTTTGAACACCAGGATTGCATGGGGCAATTGAGTAATGATTTATATAATCTCAATTCCAAATGAACATGTAGCATAACTGATACTTAGGGTTATAAAATTAGAGAAGATCTAGACTATTGCATCTAGGTATTTAAAATCGCCCCCCCCCCTTGTTTTTTCTTTCTCTGAGTTGCTTTTGGTCTCAGGTGCCTCTCCTCCCAGCTTGGACCAACTCGTTTCAATAATGCTTTTATGAGAAGACTTGTCCTCCTCATACTTTTGTCCCTCCCCACCATCCACCTTTCCAACCCCAGCTCTAGATAAATTTGGGTCTCTTCTACCTCCCATTGCCCACTATGGGGCTGGCAAATATTTCTCAGATAAAGTTATAAAATCAGGCTGAGTTGTGAGTTGTGAGGGTAGAGAGATGCCAAGATCACAGGCAGTTTAAATTGGGAGACAATCAAGAGAATTCAAGTCTTAGCACCATCTTGCAAAGTGAGTTGGAGAGTTAGTTAGTAGTAGAGCTAAAAACAAGTGCTGAAGTTTCCTGACCTTTGTTTCAATGAGTTTCCAGCATAGTGAATTGGGAAGTAGGAAAGTTATATAAAATATGAGAGAAGAGAAAAAGCATTAAGGTGGCCTGAAGTTCTGTAAGAGAAATATTCTAAGCCCCCTCCCCACCCCAGCTTTATTGAAATATAGTCAGCAGGTAAAATTGTAAGATTTTTAAAGTGTACATTGTGATGATTTGATATACGTATACACTGCAAAAGAATTCCTCCCATCTACTTAATTAACACGTCCATCGCCGCACATCTTTATCTTTTTTTTTTGTAAGAACATTTAAGTTCTACTCTCTTGGCAAATTTCAATTAAACAGTACAGTATTATCATCTGAAGTCACCATGTTATACATTAGATCCTCAGACCTTATTCATCTTACAGCTTGAGAGTTTGTATACTTTTACCAACCTCTCCCTATTTCTCCCACCCTCCAACCCCTGGCAACCACTTTTCTATTCTTTCTATGAGGTTGATATTTTTTTTAGATTCAACATATAGGTATTTGTCTTTCAGTGTCTGACTTATTACACTCAGTATAATGCCTCTGAGGTTCATCCATGTTGTTGCAAATGGCAGGATTCCATTCTTTCTTAAGGCTGAATAATATTCCATTGTGTATATAAAAATGCCACATTTTCTTTATCCATTCATCCATCGATGAACACTTAGGTTGTTTCTACGTCTTGGCTATTTTAAATAATGTTACAGTGAACATGGGGGTGCAGATATCTTTTCAAGATAAGGATTTCGTTTCCCTTGGGTCTATACCCAAAAGTGGAATTGCTGGATCCTATGGTACTTCTATTTTTAATTTTTTGAAGACTCTCCGTACTGTTTTCCACAGTGGCTGCACCAATGTATATTCCCACCAGTAGTGCACGAGGGTTCTCTTTTCTTCATGTCCTCATCAATACTTGTTATCCCTTGTCTTTTTTTTTTTTTTTTTTTTTTTTCGGTACGCGGGCCTCTCACTGCTGTGGCCTCTCCCGCTGCGGAGCACAGGCTCCTGGACGCGCAGGCTCAGCGGCCATGGCTCACGGGCCCAGCCGCTCCACGCCATGTGGGATCCTCCCATACCGGGGCACGAACCCGTGTCCCCTGCATCGGCCGGTGGACTCCCAACCACTGCACCACCAGGGAAGCCCTCCCTTGTCTTTTTGATGACAGCCATTCTAATAGGTGTAAGGTGATATCTCATTGTGGTTTTGATTTACATTTCCCTGATGATTAGTGATTAGCACCTTTTCATGTATCTCTTGGCCATTTGTATGTCTTCTGTGGAAAAAATTAAATTTTCATACTATTTTCAGCTCCTTAGCATAGTTGGGTGTAATTCCCAGGATTATGAAAGAACAAAGTGTTTCAAGGTATAGGAAAAATAAGATCACTGAGAAGAAACACAAAAACGTAAATTGGGTCCAATAACCCTGAGAATTAAAGTCAGTTGTGCATTTATCTGATCTCTTTTCTAGATGTTATGTGCTTAAAGAACAAAGTCATCATAATGTCATAATGATCTTTGCATCTCATGCAGTGGCTTCTCTGGGATAGATTTATTATATGAGAATTATAGGACAGTTTTCAAAAAAGGTAACATCATGACTCTCATACAGATATAAAATGAGCAAGTGTTAAAGATTTTATTTAACTCAAATGAGGGAAACAAGCAGATGTTACAACCTTTTCAAAGGAGAATCCAAAGAACAGACACATTTGTAGTTGAGGAATATTGAAATTATGCAAATGGAAGCAACACTAGCTTTTTTCCACATGGGAAAGGGAAGTAAATTGAACCTGACAGGGCAGAATTTGCTACTCTACGGGCAAGAATAACTTTGCAATTATCGGCGATTTAAAGAGCTGTAAGATAACGCCCATACAATCAGAATCAGATAATCCATAATTGTGAATGCTAGGTCTAGGCAATGCACAGTTTTCCAGGGAAGCACAACTTTTTCCTTACACATATGTTGTATTCAATTAAATTATAAACATAAAACATATAAAGAGAACGTCACACTCAAGTGTGATAAATAACACTTTGCCACTTGTAGCTCTCATATTTTTCAGTGTTTCTTTGTTTTCTGAAATACATACATTTTTAGAGTTTGAAGATCAAGTATCATCCAAAGAAGGTTACCTCCTTTCACCACACCTACCAGGATATTTGTCAAGAATTTTTTCGTTAGGGAGTTCCTTGGTGGCCTAGTGGTTAGGATTCTGGGCTTTCACTGCTCTGACCTGTGTTCAATCCCTGGCTGGGGAACTGAGAGCCTGCAAGCCGCGCAGCACAGGCAAAAAAAAAGAAAAAATTTTTTTTGTTAGAGAAACACAGAAAAATTCTTTAGTTTCTTTGTTTCTTTTGTCCCACTGAGAGAAAACCAAATTCTTCATGTAAACTTTCCCAGCCAAATTTAAAGGATGACCAAAGGAGATGAAAACTCCATTGTACAAATGCTAAAGGAATTGTATTCAAGGCAAGCCATAGTTTGGCTTATAGAAATGCACACATAAATTTGTTAATGTGTAGAATCTAGTCCTAATGGTTTGCACTTATTAAGAGTATTTGGACATGGCTTGGCTCCGTCCAAGGACCTATCTGCTCTTCTCATACCTACCTTCAGTTTTTACCTCCATCCTCAGCTCCACAGCTGTCTCTTTTTATACTAGTGGCTGTGTGTTCACAGAGTCACAGCCTTAAAATGCTCAAGTAGGGAAACAAAATTCCTTAAGGAATCAGTGATGAGAGGAAAGATCTGCAAGGATGCCTTAGCAGCTTGACCATCAATCTTTAGTCATATGAAAAGCTGGGATGATGTGAAGGGCGACTGCAACCAGTAAGGAGGGAAAAAAAAGAAGTAGCCATGAGGCCAAGAATACCTGACATGGCTTTAATTTTCAAGATGAGACCTACACAGAGAGGAGATAATATCACAGTTTATAGAGGTTATCTGAACATAGTAGCAATTTTCCTTGTTCAGCTTTCACTTGCCTATCTATGTCTGTACATGGTAAACAATTTAAGAACTGCTGATTCTTGGCAAAGAGCAATATATAGCCAGTCACAGGAAGACCAATTGGGCTAGAGGGGGAAGTGAACAGAGGTCATTTACATCTCATCTGTACTTCATCATTTTCCTCAGCAGTAGCTGGTGCTGGAATGGGAGATCAAATTTATCGATTGTTAGAAGCCTTTCCTTGGTGATTTCAGCAGAATAGTTTTAACTCCTTCTGATTCCTGAGTAGCTGTAGAGATAGAGGTGGTTTGGCACAGTCTTCTTTTGCATCTTGCACATGAATTAATCCTGAGGGTACGTTTTGGGTAGATCACACCAAGCAACGTGCTCTAGGACGACAGGTCCCCTATAAATATATTTTAATGCTACTCATATAAACATTGTCAAAGTGGAAAGTTTACACATAGTTCTTCTTAATTCAGGAATATAGCAACAATTCAGTGTTAATAGTAAAAATATTAATTCACTAATACAACAATAGGGAGTTGTTTTAACACTCTCTTCATAGAAACTCAAATGCTACCAGCATTATTACTGGCATCAGAGGTAATTAAGCCATGGTAACATCAAAGCTTTAAATAACCAATTTGGCTAAATAACAACAACAACAATAACTCATTTGGCTAAAACTAGGATTGTATCTTTTTTTTATTTAATTTATTTATTTTTGGCCGCATTGGGTCTTCGTTGCCGCGCACGGGCTTTCTCTAGTTGCAGCGAGTGGGGGCTTCTCTTCGTTGCGGTGCACGGGCTTCTCATCGTGGTGGCTTCTCTTGTTGCAGAGCACGGGCTCTAGGAGTGCGAGCTTCAGTAGTTGTGGCACGAGGGCTCAGTAGTTGTGGCTCACGGGCTCTAGAGCATAGGCTCAGTAGTTGTGGTGCACGGGCTTACCGGACCAGGGCTCTAACCCATGTCCCCTGCATTGGGAGGCAGATTCTTAACCACTGCGCCACCAGGGAAGCCCCAGGATTGCATCTTTTAATCCAGCCCTCTTTTTGCTTCCAGCTTGCAAATAACCAGCATAAATCTGGAACTGTTATCTAACCTTCCTCTGTGCAGTTCATCAGTCATGCCACTAAAATTGATTCTTGACCTCTATACATCATTCTTTCCTTTGAAATTTCTCATGCTGTCTCTTCCTTCTATGCTTTAATGGAGGAGGTGTGTGTAACAAAACGTGAGCGAGTCACTTTTTAATTGTGCAGTCCTCATTTGAATACCTAAGGTTTTTTAACCCTTAAGTATTTTTACTATGTGTTTAAATTTTCTCATATATTGTTTTGATGTTTACATCTACTTCTCTAGATTACAAATTACTGTTTCACCTATCAAGTAATCATAATGAAATTTGTCTTTTAAAATTTCTTGTGCCTCTGACCAAATGTTTAATAATGAAAAAATTCAACGTACAACATAAGGAGAAAGATCACTTTAGAATGATTTGTGAAATAATGTCAACCATAAAAATAAGGCTGTTTTCCTGAGCCAGAGCCTAAAAGAAATCATGTGATGAGCAAGAAAAAACATATATAAAAGTTGACACAAGAGCAGTAGTGGAATTGTCCTTCTTCAGGCCAAACCAGTGCTTATTTACAGCAGATGTCACACCTGTGACACTGGTGAATGTGAAATGGTGTGGTGGAAACCAAGCAGCCCTGGGGTTTTATGTTTTCAAGCAAGGCTGCTGTGACAGATAAATGAACCAACATTTCCAGATTGCTGTAATCAGATTATTATAATCTGATTCTTCCATGTAAGTAAATACCTAATTTAAACCATCTCAAGATAAGTTAAATTTTGAATGTCTTTCCTTCGTGTATATATATATATTTTTTTTTTAATTTTTATTTATTTATTTATTTATTTATTTATTTATTTATTTATTTGCGGTACGCGGGCCTCTCACTGTTGTGGCCTCTCCCATTGCGGAGCACAGGCTCCGGATGCAGAGGCTCAGCGGCCATGGCTCACGGGCCCAGCCACTCCGCGGCATGTGGGATCTTCCAGGACCGGGGCACGAACCCATGTCCCCTGCATCGGCAGGTGGACTCTCAACCGCTGCGCCACCAGGGAAGCCCTTTCCTTCATATTTAATACCTGCACTAACCTTCTAAAAACACTATACCTTAAAGGTCAATAAGATCAAATATGGTAGATACATTGACCTTGGTTCCAGCAAGAAACCAGCAGTTTGGATAGTTGTAACACTGCCATTTCAAAAATACATGTGGCTTTTGTGTGTGTGTGTGTGTGTGTGTGTGTTGTCCTGACCTGGACACTCCTCCCTAACTGTGTTGGAATCATGCAAGCCGTGCTGGCAGAGTGCCCACTGCATGTAAGATTGGGTCCTATTTTATAACAAACTGCTTTTACTCCCAAGAAATTGGAAAGCATTAAGTTATCTGTATTTGAGTCCATTTTTCTCCTTGTTTTTTCAACTTTTCCATTAGCCAGAAGGGATTACCTGTGTGGGATGTCGTTTGTCACCTAAAAGAGAGATAACATTTCTATTTCAAATACAGATTTAATTTATGACCTAGAATTCATTATTATACTCCTTCTCAAGTTGTGGTGCAAAGTAGCAAATTCTCAACAAACGATTATTGTTCCGTGGAATTGCTGAATAACCTACAAGTAATTTTTTTTAATGTTTTTTTATTGTGGTAAAAGTTACATAATATGAAACATATTTTTCTAACCATATTTAACTATACAGTTCAGTGGCACTAAGTACATTCACATTGTTGTTCAACTCTCACCATTATCCATCTCCCAAATGTTTCACCTTCCTAAACTGAAACTCTTATCCCTTTTAAAGACTAACTCCCCATTCCCCTCCCCACCCCCGACTCCCAGGCCCCTGGCACCTCCCAATTTACTTTCTGACTCTATTTTTAAACATAATGGAATGAAATACAAAAATGCCTGATGCCTTCCGTGTGGTGGAAGGGCCCTTACATGAAAAAGGCTCCCTTTTCCCCAGTTCCTCCAGTGATTTCTCTCCCTTTCATGTCCTCTACTCTTTAAAAACTGTTATATGTTCCATCCCTACTTCTCTTGACCCTGCACCACCATTCATCACATCTGTCCCCCACATTTTTCCATCTTATCTTCTTGTTTTTATAAGATGATGAAAGGTTTGTGAATAGAACTATTACTATATTTTAGCTGGTTGTCAAGATACTGTGGGGCATTTTTAGCTGGTGTTATGATACAGACGACAGACCATGGCATTAATCAGAGAGAGTGTCCAAAAACTAATAAACATAAGACAATCCAAAAAGCAGTCAGGCAAAGACATCAAACAAGATTTTATATACATATATATACACATATGTATGTATATATTACCGTCCAGCCAACTATGCACATACATTTTATTAGTATCTAGTACAAAGTTGTACTCATTGTAGATATTCTTAAGTGGTTTTTTTTTTTCTGTTTTTCATTTGAGTTTATGAAAATGATTGCATGGGTATTATAAGCAGTTGAGTCCCCACTGATAGGCAAGGTATCTAGGTAATAGCACATCATAGAACCGGATGATAAAAGAAGTTAGTAGTTGGTAAGTAAAAAATACCCTTTGAACTCAGTGCAAACCCCACATCAGTTTAGTAAATGGTCTGAGCACCGAGGTTTGGAGGAGGCACAGAGTCTTCATTTCCTCTGCCAGCAGCTTCGAGTTCTGAGTTCACATTAGTTCCATCCACATCAGACTGACCCTTGCTTACTATGACTAACACTAGGCCATAGAGAGCCATCCAAACATCTAGCAGTTATTTACCGGAAAGAACTGAATGGCAGTTATACTGACTAAATTTTGCTTTTTAAAAATAATTTTGAAAACCAATCCTTAGGGTGGTCTAACTAATAAGCAGATTTTAAACCATCCATTATGCACTTTTATTTTTCTCTTAGTTTAAAAAACAGAGTGGGCAGTAGTAACTTTATTAATGGTGCTATTTTAGGTGAAATGTAGTTTAAATATTAGAGGTTTTAAAAATTCCATGGCTAACAGATTTTATAAAAAGCAGAGATCTTTTTATTATGTTTATATTCATTTGTATGTAATAGCCAGAAAAATTTGGCCATTAGAAATGTTTGCAGGAGTATCTCTGTAGGAAATAAGTTTATATGGTTTTGAGAATTACTGTAGATGGAGGCAACAGAAGATGGAGAATTAAAAGAGTTATTATGGGAAATCAATAAATGTTAATTGGTAATGATGGTGAAGTTTAGAGAATGGAGCAGTTGATTCAAGAGCTGTAAATTATCACCCATTTTGATGACATGGGTGCCTCCCCATTGAACCCATCCTTGATTGATGAACTAAGAACTGAGTAATAACCTCAGAAACAGAGAAGCTACTTGTGAAGCTAAACTCAGTAGATTTTTGCAATGTTTTCCTTCCAAAATAAGCAGGAATCAGTGATGGTAAAAAGTTGTGGGCTTTTGTGCTTACAGCTAGAAGTTTCAGGGAATCATTTTTAGTTTTCAGTAAAGAAACAAGATCTACACACACCTTTTTCCTCCCTCCCTCCCTCCTTTCCTTCCTTCCTTCCTTCCTTCCTTCCTTCCTTCCTTCCTTCCTTCCTTCCTTCTTCCTTCTTTCCTTCCTCCTTCCTTTCAAGGCACCGGTGAACTGTTGAAACAGTGTTTGGGGACTATTCAGTGTTCTGTTTTGAACCACATTCCTTGTGGTTGGGATTACAAAGCGCTCTCTCTTGGTCAAGGTTGTCGGCGGTAAACTCAGGTCTGTAGACAGCTGTGGTTCTCAAGTAGCTGCTCACTATCATCTGGGAAGCTTTTTAAGAAGTACTGATGCCTGGGGGGTCTGCCCTCAAAGATCCTGATTTAATGGTCTGGAGTAGGGCCCAGGCATAAGTATTTTTTAAAAAGCTTCCAAGGTGATTCTAGAATCGCTGATGTACAGGTTAACTGTTAGATGACTGACAATAATAATGAAGGTCAAATTATAAAATGGAAATGCAGCTTTATAATTGCTCTTTTTCCTTTTTCAATTACGTAAACTATAAATTTTCTGGTTATTTAAAAAAGAAACTATACAAGAATTTATGGAGTAAAAATGTAAGTTCACCTTCACCTTTACCTGTATTCTCTCCATATGTAACCACTGTTAATGTACTGTTTATCCTTCCAGTGGTTTTCCATGCATATAAAAATGCATATTTACTTATATATAGTGTTTTTGAAACATAAATGAGATTACACCATCTTCTGTTTATTATTCTGTGGTTTGCTTTTGTCACTTAATTTGGCTTGGAGATCTTTCCATGTCAATACATATAGATCTACCTCTTTTTTTTTTTTTTTTTGCGGTACGCGGGCCTCTCACTATCGCGACCTCTCTTGTCGCGGAGCACAGGCTCCGGACGCGCAGGCTCAGCGGCCATGGCTCACGGGCCTAGCTGCTCCGCGGCACGTGGGATCTTCCCGGACCGGGGCACGAACCCGTGTCCCCTGCATCGGCAGGCGGACTCTCAACCGCTGCACCACCAGGGAAGCCCCAGATCTACCTCATTTAAAAAAATATTCTTTTACTTCATTCCTTTCAATATCTGTAGAGTGTTTCTCAGTATATGTGGGCTTTAATTTCCTTTTTCCTTTTCACATATTTGTAGCTCAATGGTAAAGAGCAAAAACTCTGTAGCCAGACTACCTGGTTTTGACTATAAGTATTTATTATTGTTGGTGGTATTATTACCATTTAATTTTTCTATTTTTTACCAATATGGACAATACTGTAGTTAATATTTTAGTACCCAAATCATTATACTTATCAATGAGTATTCCTGTAGGGCAAATTCCTAGCGTTAGAGTTGCTGGCTCAGAGAGTATGCATATTAATATTTTGAAACGTGCTGTCAAATTTCCCTCCAAGAGCAATTTACATTTGCTCCAGCCAATAGAATCTCACTGCAGTATTTATTTCAAGGCCTCAATAAATTGTTCACATCACAGTGTGGCTTCATGGGCTAATAACCACAATGACTGGAATTTATTTTCTTTATTTTGGCTGGAATTTCATTGAGTCAGTTTGATAGCTCTGATTATAGCATATCAACCTGAAGTTCCAATTTACGGTCTTAAACATATGATTAAGGAAAATGGAAAAATTATTTACTGATTTTTGTTTTTTTTTAGATTAAAAACTTTCCACGTAGAAAGTACAAGAGGGGTAGGGGAAAATAACTGGGCTTTGGCAGTGAAAAGTCTGACCTGGACTAGTAGTTACAGCCTTTAGATGGAGCAGCTCAAAGAGAGAAGCTCACTTCCGCACACCATAGTGACAGAATAGTAACCCAAGTCTTAAGAAAGATCTACTTCAAATCTGTGTGTTTGTTGGCGTTTTAAATTCAGGACGCTTATATGTTTTTAGACTTTTACATAATAAAATTTACATCAGTATTGTTGGGTATGATGTTTTTATATAATGAAAATGCAAGTGAAATTTATTATTTTCAATTCAAATTTCCTTCTCTGTATACTCTCTTGAGTCTTAATTTTCTCATCAACACAACGTTGATATTTAGTACCTACTTCATAGGATTTGGGGGAGGAGTCAATTTTATATTACATATTAAAAACCTTTAGGGACTTCCCTGGTGGTCCAGTGCTAAAGAGCCCTCCTTCCAATGCAGCGGACGATCCCTGGGTCAGGGAGCTAAGATCCCACATGCCATGGGGCAACTAAGCCCGCGCACCACAACTCCAGAGCTCGCGTGCCTCAACAAGAGAGAGAAAACCCGCACATCTCAACGAAGATCCCACGTGCCACAACAAAGACCCAACGCAGCCAAAAAATAAAAATAAAATAAAATAAAATAAAAAACCTTTTGCACAATGTCTGGAATATGGTAAACTCTTAATAAATTGAACCTCAGTATTATTCCTATTATTATCATTTTAATTCTGTTAACAGTGTGTTCAGCCCTGCTGTGGATAGATTATTTTATTTTTAGCATGAGTTAAGGTAATTGAGGGGGGATACTGGCTTTTGTATTTCAAAAGATACACATGAAAGATTTTCTGGTGTTAAAAATATTTTTCTGGTGTTAAATATGTATTTGTTCCATAAGAACCCTTTTTAATAAACATAATTCACTACTAACCAATATTTTTGAAAACTCAATATTTTTACCATTGTACTTAGGAAAAATATATAAAAGTTAACATGATTAAAATGTTTTTATTGTTTAGTTGGCTTATAGTCTTAGGTGTTTGGATATAAGAATAATAGAAGAAACAAATGTGCATAAAGAATAGGTTGCTTTGGTAGAGGTCAGAAAATGTGTGCACTGTTAACTGTCTCTAGCTCTGTGGTTTGTCAACATTTTCCAACTCTCCTCTTGGTATTTTGGGGCAGATCCTATGGAGTGAATAAGCTATATACCCAGTTGTGAATTTAGATTGTTTGGAAGCTTTCAGAATAAAATGAGGGCTTCTGGAAGGTTGGCCTGAGAATCTGTCTCTCTTACCCTCAGGAGGTACAGGGTGAGCATATTGCTTCTGCCACTCTGGATCCTTTGCTGTCCTGCTCTCTTGGGGTCTGTGATGGCATTTCTGCCCATCCTCCTACCTCCCACGTTCAGACTGGGATCCAGCACTCCCAGGTCTTGGGCTGAATGACACACAATTGAATTAGATAACAAGTGTTCAGACAGAGTAAAATCGAAAACTGTAGCCTTGTTGAATGTCATTAGTATCACTTCTGGATTTTAGTTGGACTGTATCGGAGTTAACAACGATAATCTCTTCAAAGAGTTGGTTATCGTTTCTCCAGATTAGTTTCTGAAACTCTTTCCTATCTGTGACTTTTCTTTACCCCTCTGGCCTCCCATTTGAAACTTTACTGATCCTTTCTCTCATCTCTCTTTTCCAGGGATTTTAGCACTTTTCCCACTCTGTTCTCTCTCACTGATACTGCTTTACTTACTGTTCTTTCAGCATTCCCTTCCTCTTCAGAAGTTTATAGATCACTGTATTCTTATCCTTAATGCCTCCCTCTAACCCCCCAGAATATGGATCTAAGTTTCCATATATATTCTTATTAAGTTAACACTTTAAAATACTTAGAAGCGCCTACGTTATATTTTTTTTCTGTTACACTTTTAGACAAGCAAAGTTGACTTTCTCTCTTTATGTAGTGTCACCTCTAATTCTATTTGATCACTTCTGGGACCTGTTTTAATGCTCGTGTCACAACATAAAATTCATGCAAATTAGCAAAAGCAAGCTGATTTGGAGAGGTGTGGAGAGTGTACAGAGGAGCCTAGTACCGTCCAGAGCTTTGTATGGAGAATGTGGTGTGATATTATTTGTGAGCTGTTCCATTCTCCTGTCGGTCCCTTGGGAAGGAAGGAGTTTCATAATGGGGTGTGACCTGCACTTCTAGTAAGCGTGATTGGCATTGAATGTTTAAATAGAAGAGAAGAATACATATCATTCCTCCCCTTTAAGGCAAAGCACAAATATACTGAATGCAAATCTTTTCAGTGTGGAAGGCAGTCTGGCCTGATGATAGCATGAATCTGAAAAGCTAAGGGAGTGAATTAACTATGCAGATCAAAATGCAAGGAAGCCAAAATTCCGTAGTATCCTTAAAAGTAACTTTTAAAACCCAAATGTAATGGTAAATACACATACAGAATATGATGGAAGACCCCATTTGAAAAAATGGAATTCTGACATCAGCCCCTTGGTAAATGAGTGGGCAAATGGTTCCCTGAATTGGGTAGCAGTGCACATACCACAGTGACTGATGAAATTGATGTGTCGGTGGGAGAGCGGCTCTATTACTCAATCCTTTAACCTGTTTCCTCTGTCTTCAAAAATGAGCTTCTGAGTGGATGTTATCCTCAAGGAAGTGAATTTAATTCAAAAGAAGCTGTTTTATAGATGGGCAAATTTAGTTTAAGAATTCACTTTTCCATTATAGAAGAGAACTATGTGGAAAAACATTATTATAAGTAATATGCTTATATTTCTCAAAGATGCCTTTTTTTTTTTTTTTTTTTTTTTTGCGGTACGTGGGCCTCTCACTGTTGTGGCCTTTCCCGTTGCGGAGCACAGGCTCCGGACGCGCAGGCTCAGCGGCCATGGCTCACGGGCCCAGCCGCTCCGTGGCATGTGGGATCTTCCCGGACCGGGGCACGAACCCGTGTCCCCTGCATCGGCAGGCGGACTCTCAACCACTGTGCCACCAGGGAAGCCCAAAGAGGCCATTTTTGAGTGTATTTTGGGGACCTGAATTTCAAGCATTAGTCAGTAATTTTTCTTTAATTTTGAATTATCTCTTAGAACACGTGGCTAAAAAAACATTGAATCTGCATTGTAATAGTTTCATTAACTTATTAAGGTATGTAATTACACAATAAATAATTTAATCATAAAAAGTGATTTCTTAGTTTTTCCCATTAACTTTTGAAAATATGATGCTTTCTTTTTTCCTGACATAAATACTTGTTAATTACTGCAAAGAATAAAAGCCCATCTTGTGAATCCATTATTCTAAAATTTGCAAGGTAATATTGATAACTGGAGAAGCAGGCTGTTAGTTATCCTAGTTTTTGCCAAGTAAAAAAAAATTCACTCTATAACTTATCTCAGAAGATAAAAATACATAACCATAAGTATCCTACATATACTTCCCAGTAGGTTAATAGTAGTTTGTCTTAGAAGTATATGGTAATATGAGTTATTAAGCTTGCTAGTCTCTCTCACACACACACACACACACACAAATCTAATTAATTATAATTATTTTGTCATTATGATCTTAAGCTGATTCTCACAGTTACCGCCTATTTTGCTATCATTTTTTAAAAACGTGACCTATTGTGTAAATTTCATAATGAGAATTATGGAGTCATAAATGTATTTGGAAAATAAATTTAAAATAGAAAGCCCTTAAAACGTTTCATTTGGAGACAAATCAGTAAGCAAATTTTGTACTCAACAAGTAGGTTAAAAACCTTCATAAATATAAAATTTTATTCTCTCCAGTTGATGGTGTTTTATTGTTTTTAATATAAAATTTTAGAAGAAAGAAAATGTGACTGAAATTGAGCAATGTAGCTTCCAAATAATTCCTCAGCTTTTGGAAGCTGTCAGAATTTCAAACATATAGTACAAGCTGTGCCCCCAGTGTGCCTTCAGGTATTAATTAAAGATGGATTTATATTTATTTCAACTTAGAAGAATTTACCCTGAAGGAAAACTAACTTCTTACAGAAAGAAAAGAAAGTTTTTCTCACCCCTGAACTAGCATCAACCTTTATTAATCTGATCTAAGTATCTAAGAAGCTTAGATTAATCTATATTAATCTGATCTAAGAAGATTTCTTTTACAGCATTCTTCTGATTCAGACACTTTCTATCTTGTTCTAATATTACTTGGTAATTCCCCAAATACCATTCACCATAGATGTCTGACTTACTTATTTATCAAATTTCACTGCACTAATTTGTGCGATGGGAAAGAATTCTTCCAGTTCAACAGGTTTCCACAGGCAAATAATTAACACCCAAAGAAATGTTAAACTCATAATATTTAATTCGGTCTATAATTTTCCCAGTTGCTGGTTGAGTTGGTGTTGCATTTTAGTCAACAGCTGTGTTTTTTAACTGCCTTTTCCAAGCTAGCTGGTTGTTTTTTTGTTGAACGTGGCTGCCCTCTAGTGGACTAAATTTCCTTTACAATAACCTGTCAAATCTAAAGCAGTCATTTACATATGGAAGTGATTAGTCTTTCATGCTTTCGGACTCTCGTGTTTCATTGACTTTTGTGTTTAATACAACACGTTTGTTGTTAAGAAGGCATATTAAAATAAGCTGATCTCTTGGACGGTCTGCGTGTTTTAGTATATTTTCGACTTCTGACCTATTTTGTGGGACATGCTCCTTCTCAAGATCTTTTCGTTTTTCTTGTCGCAGATGCTACAACTGTGGTGGCCTTGATCATCATGCTAAGGAATGTAGTCTACCTCCTCAGCCAAAGAAGTGCCATTGCTGTCAGAGCATCACGCACATGGTGGCGAACTGCCCTCACAAAACTGTGGTGCAGCCGCCCGCCGGTTCTCAGGGAAGACAGGAAGCAGAGCCCCAGCCGTGCACCGCGTTCCCTCGAGAGGTGGGGGGTGGGCACGGCTATGCGTCACCACCGTTTCCTCAGGAGGCGAGGTCCGAGGTCTCTGAGTGGCCAGGCACGTCACCTGCAGAAGCTTCCTCCACAAAGTCATCTGCAGCACCAGAAGATCAAAGCAAAAAGGGGCCTTCCGTTCAAAAACGGAAAAAGACATAACCCTTTTTCTTAACGTTATCGTTTTCTCTCCCCGGTTGGGAAGTCTACCTCATGCAAATACAGGGGAACAGTATTTCACAAACAGCAGCTGACCTGGGATTTTTAACTACTGTTGAGGAACTGTGAATTTTTTTAAACAGACAAATCACTCTAAGCAAATTACCTTTGAGCAGGGTGTCATGTGTCATGTGACTCAGAGGATGAGATGCTCTGTGTATCTGTATGTGCATGTGTGAGAGGGAGAGAGCCTGAGCCTGTGTGTGTGTGTAGGAGGATTTTCTATAGAATGTAGACATATATATAAAGAGGGTTTGTCTTTATATATGTGTGTATAGAGATGTCAGCACACAGCCTCCCTCGCAGAATTGGACATCCCCAAGAATTGAAAACCCAGGTAAAGCATTTTAGATGGTTTTGAAAATAACCCTTGGAGTTTTTCTTGAAATACCATTCCCTTTATATTACATTAGGAAAAAACAAAACAAAACAAAACACGACTGTTACCTTTTATGTGAACCAAAGGATACTTCAGATCTCAGCGCTGCCAATCCTATGGTACTAAAGGTTTTTAAGACATCAGTTCTCCCGAATTTGGGATTGCCTCTTTTTCTTGATATCTGTAGAGTGTGTCCCCCACCCCACTCCCTTTGAAGGCAGTACCTTAACTCCATATGCCTCTGACTGCCATAAGCTTTTTTGAATCTGGGATACATGACTCCAGAAAAGACAATGAATGTGTAATTTCTGTGCCGATATTTCAGTGTTTTTAATTCATACGTTTTGATTGTAAATTAGTTGCCTATTCAGAGAAATGAAGGGGAGGGCAATGTATAAAGGTAGTGACTTGATTGTTTTCAATGGTATTTTGATACTCGTTATAATCTTTTACCTGTTGTGAGGTTTTTGAGGGACTGTGGCAACAGCAGCTTCCCTTGACCAAGTCAGTCCTTCTAACCATCGCTTTGAGTGGAGGCCTCCTTGTTTACTACTGAAGACCTTGGAGGAAAACTCCAGTTGTTTGGTGTATGTTTTTGGTGGCTGTTTTTATTCCCCCTGGAGAGTTACCTAACTTATTTCTGAAACAAACAGACAAAACAGCACAGATGTGAGTAAAATGCCAGGGTTGAGAATGAACATTTAAGTGGATGCTCCCAATTGCCCAATTACGTATGACCTTGAATAATATTAAAAGGCTCCGTGTTTGATGGCGGGCGACTAGAGTGATGAGCCTGGGGTAGGAGGTTCCCAGACCTCTCCTACCAGAGAGCTAGGAGTATTTTATACAATACAGTTCATCTTAGGGGAATTCCCTCATGACTGCTCCTGAAGGGACCTATGTGGGAGATTCAGGATGGACATTCAGTGATGGGGACAGAGGTGCTTCTCAGGTTGGTCCTCAGTTACAGTAGTAAACTGGCTGGGGGCCAGTCATCGTATTGGTCCCTTCAGGTCTCAGTCATGAAAAACATTCATTCTGGTGTCATCCTGGTTCTAGATGTTACGGATCAATTTTGGAAACATTTCCAAGAAGGTACCAATTAGTGGTAATGCTTAACCTTGGCAATAAATATAGTTGTGTATGAGCCTGTTGGTGTAAGCTCAGATAATCAAAACCAGAAAATAGCAAGATTCAAATGAGACACGTTCTGCTGAACAGTTTCTGCTCCCTCCCCGACGTGTCCTGCCGAGGGAGGCTTGTTGTACAGTTGCTGCCGTTTCAGCAAGCAAGCCACGCAGAAGGAGAGCGAGCCTCGGGCTGGGCCGCCAGCCCTTCCCAACTCAGCTTGAGTTGACAGTGTTTGTGAGAATCTCCATGGGACATACTGAAATATCAGTGTGCTGTGATGCAAAGCTTACCTTTGACGATATTGAATGTGATAAATAGCTATAGAGAAGTACTTCCTTGCCTTATGTGAGGATCGTAAGCTTATTTAAATTATGTAGACAAATCAAAGTGGCATTGCTTAATTTTTAGCAGGTATAATAAGCAGGTTAACAGTAAAAATGCAAAACATAAGTCACTTTGAAAATTCAAACCAAAGTTCCTTGACCTTATTAGAAATAGGAAATTATGGACTTGAGAATTGGACATTCCCTGTTTACATATAAAAAGTTCAGAGCTGAGTTCATGGTTTTAAAAAAGACACACAGAAAGAAACATGTTATAACTATGGACCTTATGGGTGCAACTTGAAATCATTTTTCAGCATCTCACCAGACTGAACTAAGCACATACCAAACCTATCTTATGATTAAAAGTTGGGGTTTATTTTTTATATAAGAATATTATCACTATTACATAACACACTCAGGACAAAGAACTTTGCTCAGGGAACATACCATATAATATTTTTGTTTCTTTACAGAATAGTCTACAGTCCTGCTTACTCAAAACAAACCAAATAACTTAGACCTGTACGTAAGTATTATGTACTGATGTTAGTAATAACTACCTCTGAGTTTGACATAGATCAAAATTTCTGAATATCAGATATCGGTTCTCCTATTTTTATTTCATGTGAAAAGTACTCTAAAGGAGACTCCCTCAACTCCTTGCATATGTGAATATCACTGACGTAAGCACAGTGTCCATTTACATGGGTGAAATATTATTCTGTTTACAGCAAAAGGCTACCTCATAGTTGATGCACAGCACACCTCTATGCTGCTCCAGCCTTACAATGGCTGAAAATGCTCTGGTACAGACCTTGTTATCTATAGTATAGATAGCAGTTCACAACTGCACGTTTCTGACAAACACTTGTGAATCATGAAGCATCTCATCTAGTTAGCAAAGTCTCCGAGCATTTCCTTCAAGTTATCATGTATGTTGTTTAAAGACTTATAGGGACTCTTCCACTGAAGCAAAACAGAACACACAAGCAATCTTGGAAATAGCTACTTTGCCCAGAGGTCAGTCGGTTGCAGGAAGAGGTTGGGAAGAGAGGTTGGTTGTATGAGTGTTTTTGTGCTGGGCAAAACTTGTCAAAGAAAGATGCCAATCTCCTTCGTTTGTGTCTGTGCCGCCCTGAGGCCAAGTGTCTTGCAGCATTATTGCCCAGGCACATAATTAACTAGCACTGGGTGCCAAGGAGTGAACATAGAGTGGACGTGCAATGCCATTTCTAGCTACTGAGGGGTAGGGTCTGTGTGAAGCATCAGTTTACAGGAGTTGCTAATGGGTTGGGCAGGAGGTCAGTGAATTAGTTGCCCCTTGACCTCACCCCCCCATGTCAACACAAATGTAATTCCTTAGAAAGATGCACTACCGGTCTCTTAGCCCTGTGAGCTATTCATTGCTACATGGCAGATTATAGTAGAAACAGTTTTATGCTTGCATTTCTAGTCTTTACTAGAAGCCTTTGGATGTATTTTTACAGCTGAAAGATTTAGAAAGATTTTTACCTGCTTATAACTTGGAAGTTTGGCGTGCAATGTAGGGGAAAAGATCAAGAAACATCATGTTATTAGCATTGGTCCATCTACAAATAAATATAGGGTGTTTTTATTGCCGGTATTTTTTTCATGTTCTGGCCCAGTTTTATTTTGCACCAATGTGGCCCCAAGTTACTGCTAGTTGTATTTAGTTTGTGAATAGAAGCCCATAAGTGTTAATAGACTTTGTAACATTCACTGTAAGATGAATTATACAGGACATGGGAGATCTCATTAAGTCTTAAAAAGTTAATTTAAATTAATTTATCTGTTTTCTCTAAGAAATGTTTATCATAAAATATATATGTGTATTTCCCCTTTGGTTATAAAATTTGGGGAAGTATGTACAAGTGCAGCTGCACGGACTTTAATTTTCCAGCTGTCTTAATGAGGTTTGTTTGTTTTAGGGAAGAACAACTTGTTAAAAGCATCGAATTCTGTCTTACATTGCTGTCAGCAGCCTCTTTCAGATGTGGTGGTTGTGTGATCTGTGTCATAGTTGTTCAGTTAGAGTGAGAGGTTGACCTCTGAATCGTTAAATTGTCTACTTGGAGCAAAGCTGCAAAGTTATGGTAAAGTGCTGTACTGTGAGAAACTATTAGGACATTTAATACATCTGTGGCTTCACGTGTGTGAGAGTTACCAGCTTGAAAATGATGGTGTTGACTACCTCCTGAATTACAGCTACCAACCACTGGCACCCACCACCAGCTGGCTTTAATTAGTGTGTGTTGCTTCTTGGTATTAACAACTTTAACCATAATAGAGACCAAAGTGAACACTGATTTCTATATGTCTTTAATATGGTGTTTTATCTAGTGCTTTAAAATTATCCTGTGTAGTATTTAGATGACCTCATTGTCCATTTTGGCTCACGTTGTTTACAAGTGAAAATAAAAAAACACTTGAACTGTATGTTTTTAAAGGACGAAAAAGGAGTTAGATGGTCGGAATGGCATTTCACTCATGTACAGTCATCCTGATGGACTAAAAGTACTGTTTGCCTTTCTGCAGACCATGGATTTTATATTCTCATCTCATGCCTAATGTCTTATTCTGTCAATTATGGATATTTTGAGGTTTAAAGAAATTACTTGATTAAAAATAAAACATATAACGTTGGCATTTATGATGAGTTTTGGAGATTTTTCGTGATTTGTGTGATGGCTAAGTTAAATGAATGGGTAAAAGGCTACTTGGGCAGTGTTTATTACCAATATGAGCATAAATTAAATAGTTTTAACATATCCTCAGATAGCAGTGATTATAAATATAAAACTTACTTATTACAGTACAGATGGTGAATAAATTCCGTCTGAATGAAGAAGGAAAGGTGTGTCCTGTCATCACTAGGAATCGTTCTGCGTCAGCCAGCACGGACTGGGCAAGCTTGTGAATCAGGACACACACTTCTTGGGGTCAGGAAGAGCAGCCCGAAACAAAAGTGTCCCAACCCTTTTGGAGAAACCAGTTCAGAATTTTCCTACAATTTTTTCCCTAAGAATTTTCAAGTATTTGAAAAGAACAATCAAGGCCAGGTGGCACCAGTACCAAATATCTAAACTGTGAATGTAGATGTACCAAACTTTGTATGCAGCCTTGGTATTCTATACAACCAACCTGATAAAACCGCTGAGTTCTATAAATTGGCCAGTCCCACAATTACACCGATTTTCATTTCTGCTCTGTACCTGGATGATTCACTTCTTTTTTCCTTGTGGTCTACTATGAAAAACAACAACAACATATAACATCATTTACCATGTTAGCCAGTTTTAAAGTGTACAGTTCAGTAGTGTGAAGTATAGTCACTTTCTTGTGCAGCAGTGAGTGGGTGATGTGAAGGGCTCAATCATGAATGCTCATGAGAAGCTTATTACGTAAACATTTCAACCATGTTTACTTTCATTGATAATCGCTATTTAAAAGAGTAGCTTTTTGTTGTCAAAGTAGTGCTGTACTTTACTGTAGAGAATATGGAGAACCTTGAAAGAAAATTTAAATGGTACGTAGTCCCATCACCTGCATCTTATTAATTCTAAGTTTAAATTTAGTTTTATTAAATTTTATTAATTTCAAATATGGACACCCTTTTAAACACATGTAATCCCATCACCTATAAATAACCATTAACATTCATTATTAATTTTCTTCTGGTCTTTTTTCAATACATTTTGTATAGATTTTAAAAAATAAAATCCAAATATAATTTCTGTCATCTTCAATGTAGAAATCATCATATATTACTCTTTCTAATCCTCCTTTCTCTCTTTCTCATTCTCTCTTTCTCTCTCTCTCACACACACACATACACACACACACAAACACACACACTTTCTGAAGTGGTCTTAGGTATCCTGGAAAGTGATAAATGTTTCTGAGTCTGCATCTCAGGCATGTTTCTTAGCCCAGTATTTCCACTTAAAAAGTTTCCTGACTTTAGGACATATGTATATATACTTTGTTTCTAAAATTAATCAAAGTTTCTTGAAGGTGTGAATTGTTTTTCTCAAGGTCAAGGACCTCAATTTCTAGTTAATTTCTGAGCTGCCTAGCATCTGGAGCTCTCTGCCTGTTCCAGTTTGTAAAAATTCTTTAAAGTACCAACTCTGACCTTGGGATTTTTGCTTACACTCAAATGACATGGTTCATTTTGCTCTTTTGTCAGGAAAACTGGACTGACACCTAAATATGGCAGCAGCAATACTGCAAAATCTGAGGATAGAGAAAGACAATTTCAGACTTAAGACTCAAACGGTATTTACATTTGACTTAGTTCAAATACATGTATTATTGACATGTGGTCCTTTCTTACTGTTTTCCACAGTTTCCTCTAGGAGTGTGGCCTCAGATATTTCTGTCAGATATTTCAATTTCTATTTATAATCACTTTTTTAATTTAGATCGTCATGTCACATATTCAAGCCATTATAGTTATCTCCACATCGGCTCTTCAAATTCTCTCATTTCTTCATGAAATTAATTCTGTACGAATAATTTTCATTAGCTAGTCCAGATATTAGTTTGCCAGTCCTGTGTTAAACTGCTTCTGTCACTCATCCAGAGCAATCCATTCAAAACAATAATAATAAAATCTAATTATGACCATAATAAACTTTCTCATGGTAGAAAAGTTTGAAGAATACAAAGGAGGGGCTGAAGCGTGAGCAGCTGTTGTAGAAACATTCTGGAGATGTGCCAGAGCTCACTCTATTTCCTTGGGTTTGTATTTTCGTTTTATTTGTTAATACTGCACAGCATTGATGGGGAGACAGATCAGATTGCCAGGGAAAATTTAACATAGAACAAAGTGGTTGGAAGAGACAGACACTAGAATGTCATTTGGCCCAATATTCTGTCTTTACCTAGGATCACACTGGATCATCCCAGCTGGTTATTCCCAAAACCTGCCAGAGAAGATTCAGCAAGTCCCATCCAAACCCCAGCACAGTGTCTAAATGTTCCAACGCAATCCCTAACCCCACTCAAAACCAAACCAAAACAAATAGGCAATAAAAAAAACCTCTGGGCCAAGGTCAGATTATTTAAGACATTCCATTTGGAGGTGCCATGTTAACCTACAGTGCTGCTTTTTAATTAAAAATTATTTCTTTTTTTTAAAAAATATTTATTTATTTATTTAGACTGCACCGGGTCATAGTTGCGGCATGAGGACTCTTAGTTGCAGGATGCATACAGGATCTACTTCCCCGACCGGGGATCAAACCCGGACCCCCTGCATTGGGAGCGCAGAGTCTTATGCACTGGACCACCAGGGAAGTTCCTAAAAAGTATTTCTTAATGGAACACTGTCCCAACTAGAATTTTCTTTAGGGCTTCTGTAAAAGATAACCTAAATAATATAACACAATTAAAAATCATGTTCTAATATAGTCCATTGTACACTGGGCCTCTGGAGGTGTAAAAATTCTTTATGGTTAAGGTGAACATCTGACTTTTAAGAAACTGTAGAACTGTAGTTTAATCTGTGATTAAAGACCAAGTGTGATACATTTCAGTTATGCATGATACCACCAGAGGGCACTCTTCGCTCACAATTTTACATCACCTCATAGCTACCACATATTTGAATATGAATATGAATATAAATATGAATGACAAACTTATCTAGGAAAATTTCTCCTAGAAAAATGTGTAATTATAAGTAATGGCTTTATAGGCTCTTATGCAGAAGACATAAGAGGCTGTCAATGTGAAGTTCATGATGCTGAAGGGATATTGATAGTCTCAAAGTATTTTATCTATTTCTAGGTTTTCTTGTAATAAGAAACTTCAAAAATATAAACACCTATATAGCATTAAATGCTCATATTGCATCACTACCCCATAAATTCTCATCTACCTTTTAAGCTATAATACAAGACTTTTAAAATTTTTGTTTGGCATTTTATTACGTAAAACTTTGGTGGCGTTCTTCTCACTTAGACATCTTAATAAGTCTGTCTACGCTCCTGTTATCTAAGAATCTTCTTAAAATACTCACGCTATCACACCCAGGTGTTCTAGATTTGGGATCTGAACATGTGCACCTAGAAGCGAGGACTAATTAGATACAAGTTCCAAGAGAATTCCCAGGTATAATTTAGTGAAGAGATATTTCTTTCACCTTAAGCTTCCATTTAAGTGTCACTGGTTAATATAATAATAGCTTTCACTTTTATAGTGTTTTATAGTTTACAAGGGATTTGACATTTGGTTCTCACCGAGCCCTTCTAAGGGAAAGATGGCAGGTATTACTATACCTATATTACAAAGGAATATACAACTGGGCTCAGGGAGATGACATTAACTGCTCAGGTCACACAACCAGGCTTGGAGCTAGAAAAGACACTTCAGAATTCTGATTCTAAGTATTCTTTTCTCCCAAACACCAAAACCAGGCAGTAAGCTTTCTGACTCTGCCCAGGAAGCTACAGGGAGCCAAAGAAAGTGAGTAAGGGAGTTGAAAGGATCACAGTCACACACCAACAGTGGTCAAAAGGTACAAACTTGCAGTTACAAAATAAGTAAGCCCTGGGGATGTAATGGACGGCATGGTGTCTCTAGTTAATGATACTGTTTTACACATTTGAAAGTTGCTAAGAGAGTAGATCTTAAAAGTTCTCATCACAAGAAAAAAAAAATTTGTAACTGTGTGTGGTGATGGATGTTAACCTGACATATTTTGATGATCATTTCATAATGTATACAAATATCAAACCATTATGTTGTACATTTGAAATCAGTATAATATTATAGGTTAATTATATCTTAATAAAAAAGAGGAAATGTTCCAAAAATAAATATTGGTATTCACAGAAAAAAATCACACACCAAGACTGCCTACGTTTGCTTTGGTCTAACCATTTCCAGCTCTATCGCCTGCTTCTGCTAGTCACTCTTCAAATCCCAAACTAACACTGTTGTCGTTTTTTGTTTCCTAAAGCAGGAAGCAAGACCAAGAAAAGTCTTCGCCTGCAAAGTCCAGACCAGCCTGCAGCTACAGCCAAATCGCCTGGGATGCCTAGACTAGTGAAGGTTTCTGACCTTCCTCCAGCTCAATGCTTCTCAAATTACTACCCATTGGAATCATCTGGGAAGCTTATAAGAACCCTGATGCCCAGATAAATTACTTGAGAATCTGTGACTCCGATGCGCAGCCAGAGTTAAGACTCACTGTTCTAGGTGTGTTGAGTTACTAGAGCCAGATTTTAACTGGTTCCCTAAGTGACTTTTATTAAAAGTTTGGGAACTATTGGCCTAGAGCCAAAACAAAACCAAAACCAACAAAAAACCACACACAAAAAAAGTTGCTTTTTTTTTTTTTTTTTTTGCGGTACGCGGGCCTCTCACCGCTGCGACCCCTCCCGTTGCGGAGCACAGGCTCCAGACGCACAGGCTCCAGACGCGCAGGCTCAGCGGCCATGGCTCACGGGCCCAGCCGCTCCGTGGCACGCGGGATCCTCCCGGACCAGGGCATGAACCCGTGTCCCCTGCATCGGCAGGCGGACTGCCAACCACTGCGCCACCAGGGAAGCCCAAAAGTTGCTTTTTTAACTGAAAACCATCGGACTATGAATGAGTATGCTTGGGTTCAACTTCCCAGACATACCCTCCTCATCTGCTAGTAAGGGGGTTGGACTAGTTAAGGGGACTTCAAAGTGTGGTCCCGTTAATAGCAGCAGCAACATTATCTGGGAACTTATTAGAAGGGCAGCTTTTGGGCTCTACCCCAACTGTACTGAATCAAACTCTGGGGCGGGGCCCAGAGGGCTGGGTGTTTTTTTTACTTTTTTTTTTTTTTTACGATGTTGGGGGGTAGGAGTTAATTAATTTATTTATTTTTGCTGTGTTGGGTCTTCGTTTCTGTACGAGGGCTTTCTGTAGTTGTGGCAAGCGGGGTCCACTCTTCATCGCGGTGCGCGGGCCTCTCACTATCGCGACCTCTCTTGTTGCGGAGCACAGGCTCCGGACGCGCAGGCTCAGCGGCCATGGCTCACGGGCCCAGCTGCTCCGCGGCATGTGGGATCTTCTCGGACCGGGGCGCGAACCCGCGTACCCTGCATCGGCAGGCGGACTCTCAACCACCAGGGAAGCCCCAACGGGCTGGGTTTTTAAGGAGCCTCCAGGTGATTCTGATGCTGCTGAAGTTTGAGAACTTCTGTGCTAGCTGAAATTTACATACTCTATTTGCTCTAAAATTCTACAATTCTGTCCCCTCCAAAGGAAACCTCAATCCACACCATTCTGGAAGGGCTAGAAGGGGTTTGTCAGCAAGCTGACTGCGTTAAGGACAACTTTGGAGAAACCTTTAAATGATAACACAAGGAAATATTGCTTGATGATGAAAGACGTGGGTGTCGCTCATGATAATGCTATCACAACTTCAAACCGACGCGGCATTCGCGAAGGACAGTCCAAGGACGGAAGTGCCCTGGATAGGAAGACAGCAGCTGAGACTTCGCCTAACCGCCCCCAATCATCCTCAAGCAAAAAAAAAAAAGGCCTGACTCACTTGGACCACGAGGCTCACGTGAAGCAAGGAGACGCCATGTCAGCGCTTAAGTCCGCACACTGGCCAATTACGGGCACCAGAACTGGAAGATCCCTCACCTGGTCGGACCTCCTTTTACAGACAGAACTGAGGCCCCATCAGGAGATGTGAGCTGCCCAGGGTCCTAGCATTCTATCACAATCAAACTGTGACCGGAATACATGTCTCCTGAGTGATTGAGAGCTACCCCTCCCCCTTACTCTGGGGTCTAGATAAACTTCTCTCCGTCCTTCTATTGTCAAAACGTACTCATCACGTGCTCCAGCCATGTCCATCCCACCTGCTCTTCGCTCTCACGTGGTCCCCGTGGGAGATCAACAAGGATATTGGTTCAAAACAACCACAGATGAAGATGTTCTTTTTACCTCCTGGAGAGCCTCATTTAGCCTAATGCTGGCGTTTTACACCCATAGCCACCTCCCCTGAGAGGGGCCTGCAGCCTCCTTTCCCTGCCTAATGCTTCCTGGGGTCACATGTGGGAGACAGGATGGGCGCCTCTCCGCTTCAGTCCGACAGGTCCAGAGAGACTGCAGCCTGGACCCCGGGCCTGAAGACATTTCTGCCGTGAGCGGGAGGGATCTTGGTGAGGGACCCCTGCCCGGCCTGCCCCTCAGGTCCTGCTGGTACCAACCCTCTGTCTCTTTACAAGGACTGTGGTTGCTAAGATTCCAGAAGCCTTAAGGATTCAACGTGGCAACCAAAGGAAAAAGAGAAAAGGGGATGAGAATGAATATGTACTTCATGCCAACTACATGTTTGGGAAGGTTCTAGAATACACACAAGGACACAGCAGCTTAAAAGGGTGTAACTACTTGCCAAAGATCACATGGTCAGAGCTGGTGTTCAGAACAAGGTAGATCTGACCTCAAAGTCATGTCCAAGGATAAAGACTTGGCCTCCTTTTTCAGGTCGGTGCTTTGAGCTAAGAGGGAGATCAAGGCGGACAACAGAGATAAAAACCCGTTTGGGGCAAAGTGTAACTAGGACCCCACCCTTTCACATGAATGGATAGATTATTTAAATAAAGGTCAATCGAAATTTTAGCTTTTCTTTTTTTCTAAAAATGCCTCTCCCTAAAAAGTACAAATTTTTTGTTGCTCAAAAAATTTAAAGCATTATATTTTTTTATTTCAGCATGGAAACTCCTTGATAACCTAAGGTGAGAAGCTGAGAACAAGATCTGTACTGGAGGATGCAGGCTTCCTATCTAAGAGGATTGGAAAAAGCAGCAGAGTGAGCAGGTCCGCAGGCTGAGAGATCTGGGATGAAATCCCCCCCGCTTTTACTAGCTGGTTTGTTTTGGCAAAATCATTCTTTTTGAGCTTCCGTTCGAGTGTCTTAACCACCTTCTAGGATTTTTGTGAAAATACTAAATCGTGTATTCTCTCACTTTTTCTTTTTTTTTTTTTTTGGCCTCACAGCACGTGGGATCTTAGTTCCCCAACCAGGGATTAGAACCCACCCCACCTGCCTTGGAAGTGCAGTCTTAACCACTGGACTACCAGGGAAGTCCCCTAACTCATGTATTTTAAATGCCTATAACAGTCTTTTGTAAATAGTAGGCACTCAAGAGACAGCTATTATTACTCATCACATTATATTGTAATTATTCTTATAGCAAAATGTATCAATACTAATAAGGAGAAGAGTTAAAAGAGGTCAGATGAGAACAATAAAAATAGTGGGAAGCACAATGAAAAAGGTTAGCGAGGCCTCCGTGATAACAGAAACCCTTTAAAGAGAAATGAGTTCGTTCTGTTTTCCGGGCATCACGGCCCCCATGGGAGGCTATGGCCTGAGGCTCGGCCCCTGGTCTGAGCTTTCTGCAGGGGACTCCGGGTTTCACCTCAGTCCGTGTCTGCACAAATGGCCTAATTATACGTAACCACCAGCGAATGGGAGCAGCTCTCAAGTTTTCATCATTTGCAGATAAATATCAAGAGGTAAATGGCGCTAATCATTTTCCTCTGAAGGCTCCCTTCCTCTGTGAGCTGGGATTTGGTTGTGGGACCTCATTTTCTCAGCTGTGAGGTAGTTTAGCTTCGTTCAAACCACGTTTGCTTCTGCTGGTCTGTCATGCAAGAAGTCAGAGGGTGAAATCCCCAGCCACAAGGCTTCGTCCCCAGGAGCGGGCCCGGGGCTGGTCCCGGGGCTGGTCCCGCGATGTGGAGTCCTGCCTGTATCGGGCAGCTGGGCCAGGCAAATGCCAGGAAGACGTGAATTCTCTCAGGACAGGTAATGAAGGAGGCTGGGAGAGCTTGACGGTCAGTGGGGATATGTCTGCCCCTAGTATACAGCAAGGAATTTTTTTTTTTAATGTAGGACCTTGTTGTTCATCTGTTTTATATATAGTAGTGTGTATCTGCTAATCCCAAACTCCTAATTTATCCCTCCCCCGTCCCCTTTCCCTTTTGCTAACCGTAAGTGTGTTTTCTGTCTGTGAGTCTGTTTCTGTTTTGTAAGTAAGTTCATTTGTATCATATTTGAGATTCCACATACAAGGCATATCATACCTTTGTCTTTCTCTGTCTGACTTCACTTCACTTAGTGTGATAATCTCTAGGTCCATCCGTGTTGCTGCTGTGAGGAAGTATTGATGTAGTGTGTTCATTCATATTCATCACACGTACACCTTAGCAGAACATTTTTTACATATTGGTGACATGGCTCATTGAGAAAGAATTAATTACTTTGCTCGTCATGTAAGATGCCTCTTCTAGTTGGTTCTAGTCTTGGGGCTGGTCGGGGCAAGTTTATTAGGTGCCAAGGACCTACTATCAAGGGCCAAGAGATGGGCTGCCCAGTTCCCTTTCCAACACCGAGCACGGGTGATGGGAGGAGAGAAGGGTTTCTCCGTGAATAGAATAGATCCAGGGGAGGGGTTCTGGCTCCTCTCTGTGACCCCTTGTGTTGTTGAATCTCATAAAACTAGAAGAGAATGTTCAGATGCAGTGTATTAAAAAGTTGAAATCTATCCTCACAGTGTAACTCTGGAGGCTTCTCAATTGCTCCATCCAGGCAACACTGCCCACTGCCTCGTGGACCTTTCTTTTCACGGCCAAAGGCAGCAAGATGGCAGGCTTTTGAAACTAAGTGGAACTAACTCAAGAGCATGCCCTCTGCAGGTCTGCTCAGATTACCTAAACCAGAGAAATTCCCATAACCTCTGAAGGTTCTTGAACCTTTGGGCATGGCGTTAGGGCAAATCAGCTACATGTAAGAGACATGAAATTAAAAATACGCACATATTCCAAGTAAGAAATTTATTTGATCAAATGACAATATATGAAGATATTTTAAACTGTAAGGCTCCATTCAGTCGAAATGTAAATTTATTATAAAGTAAAATGGTATCAGTGTAAATGGCACCTAAAAGCAGAAAGAATGCGATCCCTATGAATAATGTGTCTGTAAAAACCATTCACAAAATCCTTGTGTACTTTAGAACTAGATTGCAAGTATATCGGTAAAATCTGTGAATAATACTTAAAGTGGGTTTCTTAAATTTCCCTTACAATATGTTGTTACATGCAAGGTACTTGGGGTCCTGTGATGATCAGAGCATGGCTACCATGAGTGAGAAGATGTGTCCCGAGTTCATGGCAACCTCGAGTTCCCTGCACAGTGTCCTATCCCTTCACATCCTTGGGAATTTGAATTGAGTGGGTGGGAATTTCTAATCACTGTAGTTGGGGATAATTAGAAAAAGAGGTTGGAAAACCAGGGTTGGAAAGAGGGAAGGGAGGGGAAACGGGGTCAACGGTTTCTGCAGAGCAGCTTTAGAAATGACCAAGAAGGGCTTCCCTGGTGGCGCAGTGGTTGGGAGTCCGCCTGCCGATGCAGGGGACACGGGTTCATGCCCCGGTCCAGGAAGATCCCACATGCCGCGGAGCGGCTGGGCCTGTGAGCCGTGGCCGCTGAGCCTGCGCGTCCGGAGCCTGTACTCCGCAACGGGAGAGGCCACAGCAGTGAGAGGCCCACGTATCGCAAAAAAAAAAAAAAAGAAAGAAATGACCAAGAAAATAGATTTTAAAAATAATAATAACAGTGAATCCTTGAAGCTGTACCTCAGGGTCTGCACCAAGCCCCAAGGGTTGGGACTGACCAGCCTTCCCAAGTGCTCGGCCAGGAGCCACCATGCACTAGCATGAAATCTTCACTGGCGGGCAAGGTCATCACCTGGGTACACTGGAGACAGGGCAGAGTATGTAGGTTACACAACTTTCCCTAAATATTTTTTCCAGCATCCAAGTGACTCTGCCTTTGGGGCCATGACAGGACCTGGGAGGAAGGAATCAGCAGCTCCAAGTTACAGAATCAGAAAAGCTTCAGGCATATGGAAGGAGAACCAGACACGAAGAAGGTGGCGTCTCCCAGTGGGCACAGCATTAAAGTGAAATCGACCATAGGGAGAAACGGAAAAGATCCCAGGAAGCTAAGGATGGTAAGTGAAAAATAATTATGTAGCACCCATTATTACTAATTTAAGATCTAGAAACATCATAGGGTTTGTGCTATTAATTTATAAATATAATATTTATGAGGGCTTGCAAAATATCATAACTGACATACATTCTGGTATAAACGTTACAGTCCTGCTTCATACAACGGACTTGATGTTACATTTAAACGTAGTAGATTTGGGGTAATATACAGAATAATTTTTGCAGACCATTTTCTGGACCTTGGTCACACAGCTAAGTGAAGGCCAAAGAACACAGGAAGCATCTCATTGGCAGCAAACATGTTTTTTATCTATGCATTATACAAAGATACACTTGTTCATTTGTATACATAAATTTATAAAAATTATCCATAGGAGATCTTTTATGTTTTCTTATCTGCTTCTTTGCTATCAAGTCTAGTGGGAAGACTACTCAATATTTTCAGCTCCTTTTCTCTGAGACTAACTGTTGTCCTTAGAGGGATGTATTTAAAAATAGTTTCGTGTTTCCCATTCAAGCTAAATGGCTCTTTGAAGATCCCTAATCTTTTTTTTTTTTTTTTTTTTTTTGCGGTACGCGGGCCTCTCACTGCTGTGGCCTCTCCCGTTGCGGAGCACAGGCTCCGGACGCGCAGGCTCAGCGGCCATGGCTCACAGGCCCAGCCGCTCCGCGGCATGTGGGATCTTCCCGGACCGGGGCACGAACCCATCTCCCCTGCATCGGCAGGCGGACTCTCAACCACTGTGCCACCAGGTAAGCCCAAGATTCCTAATCTTGAAATTATAATCTTCCTTATCAATGGCACTGATGTGCACACATGTTTTAATAAAAGCAGTAAATGACTTCATATCACCTATTTTTAGCAGTGTGCTTTTAAACATGTTTGTTCCCAGCACTATAGAAAATAACCTCCAAACACATCCAGGGTGATCATTAGAGATAACATCCTCTGTTGTCTGTGGTTGACAAAGTGAGACAAACCTGAAGATGGGTCAGGGTAAGAAAATCTCAAGGTTCTGTGGATTCACAGAACATTAAAAACATGGCTTTAGCAGCATCTAAAATTACTTTCTACTCAGAGAAGGATGTAATATCTAATTACTCTATAGAGTGATTTTGTAAATTAGGTCTTATGCATGTGTAAACTCAGTGGCCTACATAGCTTCCCTCCAATAGTTAAAGGAGAGCAGTATTAACACCATTACCTTATATACTTGATTCGGGCATTGAAAGAAAGAGTTCAACCTATTATATCTTTATAGTCTTAAAGCCAAGGCAAAGTCATTCACCTTTGTTTCATTTCCCCAAATAAATTTCTAATTTAGCAAACAGAAGAGACCACTAGAGTGGGAAAGTGAAATCAGCCTTTCTACTGTGAGGCTAATAGGCCAGCATTTGATGACTATGTTAGGAGCTGGATACCCAGTCTGTGGAAGTTTTCTCAGTGAGTGACCAAGCATGTAAATTTGACTCAAGTGAAATTACTAAAATAACTGGCTTTCAAAAATGAGTTTAGGAAAATGAGGTGACCCTGGCGTAGCTTATTTTTATATCTCCTCTCACAGAAATCACCTCTTGGCAAAAGATGCTTTTGGCTCAGCTCACCTGAAAATAATTTCACTTGGAACTTTTCTTAGCTGTTTAACCTAATGGGAGTGACTCAGAGTTGGTTCCAGTGGATGACACAAAATAAAGGTAGTGGGGCATGATGGAGCACAGCCCATCAGGGGGCTTCCCCCAACTAGGTGGCCTGGTGGAGGGCCACAGTCGCACTGACCCGCTGGATGATTTAAGCAGACTTCGAATTTCCCAAATACCACCACGTCTGGAATGCAGGCCCTCACAGCACTATCTAGGCCGGGCGATCATGGCAGAGCTTGTGGTGGACCATCTGCCCGCACACAGCTGTGTCCTTCTTTGCGTCTCTGGCACCTGGTCCCTGGCATACACAGTAAGGAGACATCTATGGACCTGGAGGAACCATCTGCATGTCAGAATAGCAGCTGAAGAGTGCAGCGGCTCCAACAGCCTCGTCATTCTGCGATACTTGTTTGGCCACTTGACTCTCCGGTCCTCCCACCCCAAGGAACGTGCTTCCCACAGCAGAGTGTGGGGCAAGCTGGGCTGGTTTAGCCAAAGGCCGGCCCCAGGCTCAGAACCTCTTCCACTGTTAACGTTTCCAGCTTTAGGGCTCAGCCCAACTTCCAAACAGCATAATATAAGGGTAATGTGAGCGAAGTCTGACGAGCTTTGTTCATTATCAAGCTATCCACACAATGCCCACAAAAGGAAGGCAGTCTAGCAGAATGACGTGTCTGGCCTGAGAGAAAAATATACATGAATCGCATCACACCTTTCTTTAAAATTTTCCGGCCAAAAAATCAACTGAGCGAAGCCTGAGGTTCCCTGCTTTTTAATGTTACCTCAGCCTCAATTTCGAACTTACATTGTTTGTTACAACTATCAAACGGACAGCCCCATTGCCATGGCAGAGAAAAAACTGTCTCTGACGAAAAGGAACAGCTCGGAAAGATAAGTGAAGGCATTTGCAATGACAAAGCGCTAAGATTTTTTTAAGTTAAATGATAACATATCTAGAAAACACTGTGAAAATATATCTCTCAAAAATAGCACTCGGTTTAGTCAGAAGGCTCAGTGGAACAGAAAGCTGACCAGTAAAAAGAGAAGATAACCTTCCCATGTTTTGAATCTCCCTCCCTTTCCTGCCCTCAGACTCTCCCAGGCTGGGAGTATCAATATTAAAGCAGAACAATTGAAAAGCTGTGAAAAAGTGCTGGTATTTTTCAGGATCTCTTCCAGACAGTTTCCCTCTTGGTAACGTGAATCCTTTCTTGGGATCAAGGCCAGCGACGAACTTGAAGCGTATTCGAGGACACGGGTTCAAAGACGTCGTCATCGTTTTCCGCCCCTTCCTCTATTGGGTTCATCTTCGCAGAGGCTCGCTGGTGTAGGGGTGACACATCTGTCAGAGACACAGAAAGAAGAACCACTTAACGGACAGCCTTCCCTGATGCTGGCCTGATAGATCAATGGCAAACTCCAACTGGAAGATAAAACTCTCTGGGCACCTATAGCTGGCACCAGGAATGCAGTTTCCGTAAATTCTGTATTTTTTTTAACTTAATTTTTATTTTATGTTGGAATACAGTTGATTTACAATGTTGTGTTAGTTTCAGGTGTACAGCAAAGTGACTCAGTTATACATATATGTATATCCACTCTTTTTCAGATTCTTTTCCCAGAGAGGTTATTACAGAATATTGAGTAGCGTTCCCTGTGCTCTACAGGAGGACCTTGTTGATTATCTGTTTTATATATAGCAGTGTGTATGTTAATCCCAAACTCCTAATTTATCCCCCCACACACACACCTTTCCCCTCTGGTAACCATAAGTTTGTTTTCAAAGTCTGTGAGTCTGTTTCTGTTTTGTAAATAAGTTTGTTTGTATTAGTTTTTTAGATTCCACATATGTGATATCACATGATATTTGCGCCTCTCTGGCTTACTTCACTTAGTATGATAATCTCTAGGTCCCTCCATGTTCCTGCAAACGGCGTTATTTCATTTTTGTGGCTAATATTCCATTGTATATATGTATCACATCTTCTTTATTCACTCCTCTGTTGATGAACATTTAGGTGCCTTCCATGTCTTGGCTACTGTAAATAGTGCTGCAGTGAACATTGGGGTGCATGTACCTTTTTGAACTATGGTTTTCTCTGGATATACGCCCGGGAGTGGGATTGCAGAATCATACGGTAGCTCTATTTTTAGTTTAAGGAACCTCCATACTGTTTTCCATACTGGCTGCAACAATTTACATTCCCACCAACAGTGTAGGAGGGTTCCCTTTTCTTCACACCCTCTCCAGTATTTATTATTTGTAGACTTTTTGATGATGGCCATTCTGACTGGTGTGAGATGATACCTCCTAGTTTTGATTTGCATTTCCGTAATAATTAGCAACATTGAGCATCTTGTCATATGGCTTTTGGCCATCTGTATATCTTCTTTGGAGAAGTGTCTATGTAAATCTTCTGCCCATTTCTTTTCTTTTTTTTTTTGCGGTACGCGGGCCTGTCACTGTTGTGGCCTCTCCCGTTGCGGAGCACAGGCTCCGGACGCTCACGGACCCAGCTGCTCTGCGGCATGTGGGATCTTCCCAGACCGGGGCATGAACCCATGTCCCCTGCATCACCAGGTGGACTCTCAACCACTACGCCACCAGGGAAGCCCTGCCCATTTTTTGATTGGATTTTTTTTTTCTTTTTATTGAGCTGCATGAGCTGTTTGTATATTTTGGAGATTAATCCCTTGTTGGTTGTGCCATTTGCAAATATTTTCTTTCATTCTGTAGGTTGTCTTCTGGGTTTTTTTATGGTTTCATTTGCTGTGCAAAAGCTTTTAAATTTAATTAGGTCCCATTTGTTTATTTTTGTTATTATTTCTATTACTCTAGGTGACTGATCCAAAAATATATTGCTGTGATTTATGTCAAAGTGTGTCCTACCTGTGTTCTCCTCTAGGAGTTTTATAGTATCTGGTCTTACATTTAGGTCTTTAATCCATTTTGAGTTTATCTTTGTGCATGGTGTTAGAGAAGGTTCGAATTCCATTCTTTTACAAGTAGCTGTCCAGTTTTCCCAGCACCAATTATTGAAGAGACTGTCTTTTCTCCATTGTATAGTCTTGCCTCCTTTGTCATAGATTAATTGACCATAGGTGCATGGTTTATTGCTGGGATTTCTATGCTGTTCCATTGATCTATATTTCTGTTTTTGTGCCACTACCATACTGTTCTGTTTACCATAGCCTTGTAATAGTATAGTCTGAAGTCAGGGAGCCTGACTCCTCCAGCTCCGTTTTTCTTTCTCAAGATTACTTTGGCTATTTGAGGTCTTTTGTGTTTCCATACAAATTTTAAAATATTTTGTTCTAGTTCTGTGAAAAATGCCATTGGTACTTTGATAGAGATTGCATTGAATCTGTAGATTGCCTTGGGGAGAACAGTCATTTAACCATATTGATTCTTCCAGTCCAAGAACACGGTGTATCTTTCCATCTGTTTGTGTCATCTTTGATTTCTTTCATCAGTGTCTTATAGTTTTCAAAGTACAGGTCTTTTGCCTCCTTAGGTAAGTTTATTCCTAGGTATTTCATTCTTTTTGATGCAATGGTATATGGGAGTTTTCTTTCTTTTTTAAAAAAAAAATTTATTTATTTTATTTATTATTTTTGGCTGTGTTGGGTCTTCATTGCTGCACGCAGGATTTCTGTAGTTGTGGTGAGTGGGGGCTACTCTTCGTTGTAGTGTGCGGGCTTCTCATTGCGGTGGCTTCTCTTGTTGCAGAGCACGGGCTCTAGGTGCGTGGGCTTCAGTAGATGTGGCTCGTGGGCTTCAGTAGTTATGACTCATGGGCTATAGAGCACAGGCTCAGTAGTTGTGGCACACGGGCTTAGTTGCTCCGCGGCATGTGGGATCTTCCCGGACCAAGGCTCGAACCTGTGTCCCCTGCATTGGCAGGCAGATTCTTAACCACTGTGCCACCAGGGAAGCCCCATGGGAGTTTTCTTAATTTCTCTTTCTGATCTTTCTTTGTTAGTGTATAGACATGCAACAGATTTCTGTGTATTAATTTTGTTGTTTTTAAAACATTTTAAAAATATTTTATTATTGTTTTTTTGGCTGCATTGGGTCTTCATTGCTGCATGTGGGCTTTCTTTAGTTGCGGCGAGGAGGGGCTACTCTTCATTGTGGTGCATGGGCTTCTCATTGCGGTGGCTTCTCTTGTCGTGGAGCATGGGCTGTAGGTGCGTGGGCTTCAGTAGTTGCAGCACGCAGGCTCAGTAGTTGTGGCGCATGGGCTTAGTTGCTCCATGGCATGTGGGATCTTCCCGGATCAGGGATTGAACCTGAGTCCCCTGCATTGGCAGGTGGATTCTTAAGCACTGTGCCACCGGGGAAGTCCCTCTGTATATTCATTTTGTATCCTGCAACTTTACCGAATTCATTGATGAGCTCTAGTAGTTTTCTGGTAGCATCTTTAGGATTTTCTATGTATAGTGTCATGTCATCTGCAAACAGTGACAGTTTTACTTCTTTTTTTTCCAATTTGGATCCCTTTTATTTCTTTTTCTTCTCTGATTGCTGTGCATGCCAAATCATTTTGGATAAGACCAAATATCAAGGGCCTTTTGGCATGGACCAAATGTCTCCATGGACATTCTGGACAGGACCAAATACGACCAAATATCAAGGATCTTGGTGTGGACCAAATGTCTTATGGACCAAATGCAAGGCATGAAAGTCAAGAAGCCATTCTTGTGGAGGGGATGCCACTGCAGATGCCTGGATGGTATGAGCTTCTCAAACATATGAAGCTCCCAATGGGTTGCCCCAAGGTCTGCTTAGAACTCAGAATGCACACTCCTACAGTAACATCATACGTGGTGATTCGAGTCCCTTGAAGGCTGGTTTAAGTCCTAATTTCCCTGAAGAATGGTTCTACTCCAAAATCATAGAACCTAACACCATCCTGGAACACCACCTAAAAGAACATTCTTTTTTTTTTTTTTTTTACGGTACGCGGGCCTCTCACTGCTGTGGCCTCTCCCGTTGCGGGTGGCCATGGCTCACGGGCCCAGCCACTCCGCAGAATGTGGGATCTTCCCGGACTGGGGCACGAACCTGTGTCCCCTGCATCGGCAGGCGGACTCTTAACCACTGCGCCATCAGAGAAGCCCTAAAAGAACATTTCTTGCCATCACCTGTCCAGCCACTCCCTGGACTGACAGGGGGAGAGGGAGAGAGAGAAGGTGGTGAGAAGGAGAATCCAGGCATGCAGGAGGGAAGAGCCGGGTGGAGGAAATAAATCCCAAATTGCAGCGGATAAGAAACCAAACAATAACTCACACGTTCTGTCCATCCCTCATTCATTCATGCATTCACCAAATGCTAATTGAGCATCTACTGTAATGGACACCATGCTTGATGCAGAAAAAAACCATTATCTAACAGTAAGAGTAAAAGGTATTATAAATGGGTACATGGGCTTCTCAAGGTGCCTAATATTACAGCAAACTCTCTTCCATACTGTTGCCATGTTCCGTGTCAGGCTCCACTTTGTCAGGGTCTCCCTTGGCCCTACCCATGCCTGTGCCGGATTCTTGCTCTGCCCTCCAGCAGGGCGGGGTCAGTTAGCAATCAATCAACCAGCAAACGCTGAACTCAGGCTGGGGGTGAGGCTGATGATGGAGGAACAATGGGTGAAATCTGACTCTTCAAATACTTGCTGTACAGCAAAGGACAGTAGCAGGATTCTATGAAGACACAAAGCAGAAAGGCTACAAGAAATTTATCAAGATCAGCTGTTAATCCCTGGCCAGAGTCAGCTGCAGACCAGAAGGTGCAGCAACCCTGAGAGCGTTCAGCGAGGAGGAGGGGTGGGGGCCGGCCGTGTGCTCCACGCACGGATTGGAGTGTGGGAGGCAGGGAACAGTGGTCAGGACCAGAGGCTCAAGGAAACACTTCTGGGGTTCAGATCCTTGCTGTGCCGCTTCCTGGCTGTGCGACCTGTCCTCCATTACTAAACCTCTCTAGGCCTGTTTCCCTGTCTGTGGAAAGGAGATGTTCACAGGACCTGCCACATGGGGTTGTTGGGAGGATTAAACAAAATAATGGAATGTGCTTGGCACGGTGCTGGCACATAGGAAATGTCACTGTCATTTTTTTCAAGATAAATATTTTTTTCATTTCACCTTTATTCATTTGGATTAAAAGTATACTGCATTGCTTACTTTACTGATAGAATTTTGAGATCAGGATAAAGATACCTGGGAAATGGACTTTTGGGGACCTGATATGCACACATCTTGGGGGGAGGCTCTGTGTGTTCCTTCCACGGACAGCTTCGGAATCAACGTGGCCATTGTTAGGAGAGAACATTAATATCGTATTTAGCAAGAAATGATTCGTTTACATATAACTTATTTTAACTTAAGAAGTCTCTTTGGCATATATGACATTTATCACTGTTTTCCAGTTAAAGATTCACATAACATCATTACATAAACATTAAAAAAACTTTTTGTTAATTTTATCGAAGTATAGTTGAGGTACAGTATTATGTAAGTTACAATATAGTGTACAATGTACAAGTGTATTGTACAAGGTGTACAGTATAGTGATTCACAATTTTTAAAGGTTCTATTCCACTTAGTTATTATAAAATATTAGCTATATTCCTGTGCTGTACAATATATACTTGTAGCTTATTTATAGTTTGTGCCTCTTGACCTGACCCCCTATCCCTATCTTGTTCCTCTCCCTTCCCTCTCCCCATTGGTAACCACTAGTTCTCTATAAGTCTGTTTTTTTTTTTTTTGTTATATTCACTAGTTTGTCGTATTTTTTAGATTCCACACATAAGTGATCTCACACAGTATTTGTCTTTATCTGACTTATTTCACACAGCATAATACCTTCCAAGTCCACCCATGTTGTTGCAAATGGCAACATTTCATTCTTTTTTATGGTTGAGGTTTTTTTGGGGGGTGGGAGGAAGCAATAAGTTACATACAATAACTGTCATTTAATTATTAACTCTACAGTCATTGCCACACATGTGGGGAGATGCCCTGATCCACAGCCACATCTTCCAACATGAAAAGATCATAATTACGCAGGGCTGGACTTCGGCAGAGCTAGTGTGTTTGTTGTATATACATGGAAATTGTTTACTTTCCAACATTTACAGTGAATTAAAATACTGAGTTTCCAGAGAGACAACTACTGACGTAAACGGTAGAAAATCACCCTCGATTAAAATAGTCCAAGAACACAATTCTGCCTCTGAGCACAGCAAGGGAGAATCTCTCAGACACGTTCTTTTTATCCCTTTTTACACAGGTGACAGCAGACACACCAAACATAACCTCAGATTCGCACGTCTACTCAAATGGCAACGTGACCTATCTGTGAGACCTTGGGCAGGTTACTTCACCTCTCTGTGCCTCAATTTCTCTATCTGTAAAATAGAAATCATAATAATACCATCTACTTCACATGGTGGTTAAGAGGATTACATGACTCAACACTTGTTAAGTTCTTACATCTGTGCCTAGGATGTTATAATCCCTTTGTAAATATAAGTCAGTAAAACGAGTTAATAATAAGGCCTTAGGAGAGCAATGGCCTAAATCATTAGGAAACTTGTTAAAATTCATCGTCACTCATAGGAACAGCACATAAAGGAAATGGGACTTGTGCTCAAATAGGGGTTTGTGTTTCTCAATCTAAGAGTGCAGCAAAATTGTTTTTTGTTTTTTTTTTAAGAAAAAACAATAGCCATGGCTTCCATCATACTTCTAGCCTCAAGTTATGATTGGGTGTCATGAAATATTAACTTAGGCTGAGTATTTGCAGGCAGACAAAGCCCTCAGAACAAGCAAGATGGCATGTCTAAGAGCATTATGCCCAATCCGTTACGTAGAGCATTCAGACCTAAGTGTACGACACACATAACACAAACACGCCCAATGCATTTGGGCTGGGGAAGTGGGGGAAATTGGTTTGTAGTTTTTAAGCCCATCTATCAAACCAGGGGTGATGTTCTGTGGTAATGTGAGGGTGCTGTCTACATCGGGGCCAAAATGTTATCTGCCCCCTTAACTACTTCACCAATCACTGCCTTTTTCCATTGAGAGAGGACCCAATCCCACTGGAAATGACCTAGGAAACTTTGTGAGAACTTTTCTCTGTTGTTGACTGAAAAAAAAAAAAAGCACACCCTTAACGTTGAGGATTATGTTTTATTTGGCGGACAAAACTGAGGACTTAAGGCCGGGACACAGCCTCTCAGATAGATCGCTCTGGGAGATGGCTCCAAAGAGGGAAGGGAGAAGCCAGGATATGTAGGAGTTTTGGCAACAAAGACCAGGGAGTCAGAGCATCAAAAGATTACTGTTAATTAAAAGAAACAAGACATCGCAAGTTAAGGAAGTTAGCGTTTTTCTGGGTATGGAAAGAGGCAGGAGTCTGGGCTCACTGAAATCATTCCTTTGCTATGTACCTCAGCTCTCTGGGGCCAGGATCCTGTGCTTTCGCATCCTGAGTCCCCTCAGGGTGCACGGTCAGGGGGTGGTGGCAGCGGCAGACTGCTAGATGGCGGGCATCCTGTTTCTCTCCTGAGCTCCAGGGCTCACCGTCAGGGTGGCTATAACATCTTTTGTCTACTGATATAGCAGGCAACATTTTTTTTCCACTGATATTGTGAAAGAATTTATTCTGTCCCCACTCCATTTACCTGGGAAGGGAAGAGCTGTAGTGCTTATGACGTAACGGTAAAAGATAGTCAAGCAAGAGTCATCCACAGTCCTGGGGTGACATCCAGGGGCCTCCTTCCCTTCTGGTCCAAGCTCTAGCAAACTCACTGCTCCCCAAATCCAGCCCATCCTTTTCCTTTTCTCTCCTTGCTTTTCTCTCCCTCCGACTGGTTTCTCCATTCTCCTCTCTACCCACCAAATTCCTATCCACTCCTCAAAGTGTGGTTCAAGCCCCACCTCCTTCCTTTGTAATCTTCCCTAATTCCTTCTGTGGGGAGATTCTGTTCTCCACCGGACAACAAATACTTGCATCTCTCCCTTACTGGAGAACAAGCATTTTGAGGGCAGTCATCACTGCCTCTTCTCTCCTGCAGCCTCTCTGAAGCACCCACACGTAGCCAGGTCCTTGATAATTACTGAGTCCATGAGAAGAATCCCTCCTCCGAAACTCTGCACGGGGCCTTCAGAAGCCGATCCTGAGGACTGGGGAACATCACGTGGCCATCAAACTGGATCTCTGATGGGTCAGGTCCCTGCCCTGGCAGTGGGGTGCCACCCGTGTCCCTCAAGCGCATGCAGGTCTCGGGTTACGGTGAAACCTCACTATGAAAGGTGACTGTTAGCGCTGTATTCTTTAGCACGTCCCCTGAGGGACATCGCTTTCGTACCACTGACGATTCGACAGGGCTTATAGCACAGGCAGGAGGACTGTCCCCTCAAGTCAGCATCAGTGAAGTCTGTCAGTATCGTCACCTGCTACAAAGCTTCCATCCAATCAGCAAAGAGAATCCCCAAGTGACTACAAGGCTGAGAGGCTGGGTTAAATGTTGGGGAAATAAAAACGAATCAAACATAGTCTCTGCCCCTGTATCATTTTACGTCTCAGGAACTACATTGTACTTTTGGGAGCAATTCATTCTCACCGTATCCATGTCATTATTTCTAATTTATACTCAGAGGCTAAATAAAGCAAGGACAACCGGGACACCTGTAAAGGAAATAGAGCTGGGGAGATGCTGTGGATGAACGCCTTTCCCACCAGGGCGGGACCCACTCGGAAACGTATTTGGCCAGGGTAACCCAGGAGGCCCCGATGGCCCGGCGAGACTCAGCCCTTGTGCTCTTTCCACACAGCGAAGAGAGATGCCCTTTCAGCCTTTGTGCCTGCGTTAGGGCCCACCAGCCCCCCAACACCCCAGTTCCCACCACAGTGCCTGTTGCTCTTTCTCCATCGGCAGATGTACTGGAAGGTGACGGGGACACCGTCTGACTTGTAGCCGCCGGAAGCCGCCAGAGCCGGCCAGCTGCCTGACCCCTCGACAGGAATCAGAGTCGCAGAGAGAGTCCACTCTCTGTCTCAACCTCAGGGAGCCTGGCTTCTGTACCACTAAGGGCCAAGTATGAGGTTCACCTGGCCCAACCCGGGAACTGGCCACTGTCACGGCCAGGAGAAAGGCAGACTTCCCAGAGAAGGAGCTCACTCACCCTGGTGAACACCCGGTGTTCTCCGCCCTCCACAGGACACCTGCTGGTTCAAGTGGAAAGACTCAGAGGTCATCACTGTGCTGCCAGAAATCATTTCTTTGTCCGCTAATAAATCCAAACCCAATTTGGAGTATGAACAACAACGAAAAAAAGAATTCTGCTTCAAGGGGACTGTCTTACATTTCACAAGTTGAACATTAGTAAATTCTTTCTACAAGTTTGCCCCGTTCTTCATTAATCTTATGCATTGATGCATCCTCAGAACTTGGCCCAGAAGACCCAATACCATCCCTAAGTAGGAGAACATGAGGAGAGAACAGAGGAAGAAATTGAGCTTATCTTTAGCCAAATGCTTTTTCAAGTCACTTTTGCCCCTCGAGGACGTTACTGTGAGGTTCATGACCTCCGTATAATGCTTTACTTTTCATTTATCCCAAATTCTAGAGGGGCAAATCATTCCGTATCCACAAATTTTCCAGAAAACTGATTTTTATCCTTTTTCTATTAAAACCGCTTTCAGAGTTGGGAGACAGAAGTGGTTAACTATATCCTTTGGTGTTTATTATAATCAAGAAGAGATAATTAGCATTATTTTGGGCTGTCAGCTATCAACACCTTCCAATTGGCTCGGGCTGCCAATTAACACAGTTTATTCTAAAAGGATGTAAAACAAATGTCTTAGACTGAACTTCAATCCAGACTCATCAGGTGTGAAATTGTTAAACGGTTCCATCGAGTTACTTTTGCTTGGGGGATGTTTCATATTATACCACGTGACAAAAACAAAAAAACCCAAAAGCCATCCTGCCAAGAAGACGTACACATCCCTTCCACAGACAGCAAGGCCTGGAAAAGGCACAGCCAGCGGAGCAGAATTTACTCTGAGCTGTGTACCACGTTCGGTGTGTTCAGGTGGGAAAGAGAACGGGAACACCAGGCAGCCCTCCTGAGGGTAAGAGGAAAACTCAAAACTCAGAAACACGGGCTCTGAGCAAATGCAGGAGACAGACTTAGAGGTAAGAGCCCTGAACCAAACAGTGGACACCTCCACACACGCCAGACCACAGGGGGTGACAACACTGGGGACACCCACGGGGGGCTTTGGATCTGGGAAAAGAGTCTCTTCTCAGCAGACCTGTTCAGGCAGTGGCTCGTGCTGGATCCTAGTTGAGAAGAAAAGGAGCTGGTGATTAAGACCCACTGTGCGACCTTGAGGGTCATTGCCTGCAGGTGCAAACCAGCCAGGGGCCTCCACGGAGGATGGGCTCAGGCTGCCCTGCCAGGCCTTTTCCTGTCTTCCTAAAGTCCCGAGTTACAGAACCCCAGGAAGCCTTTTTCTACACAGACCATGGCGACCTTACATAAGAATCCATCGAAACTCTGCTATCCGAGTGGTAAAAAGTTAGGTAAGAGAAATTCCCTTTGATAGAGCCCTATCCTTATTAAGCTTATTTCTGTTTCAGGTGCTGATGATTGCATGAGGGCCTGAGGGCCTCTCCTCACAGGAAAAAGTAAACAGACATATTGTTCTTAAATCCAGAGTGAAGGTCACATGTGTTCCAGAGAATGAATAAGCGACCTCAAGTTTGATCTTCAAGTAAGTACAGGACCATGATATGAAGTTTGTCGAATGACTTCTCGCTCTGCTTCAGAAATACACTTTTTAACATGGAGTGACGCTTTTGTAAACTATCCGATATAATGTGGTAAGATTTTTCCCCCTTTTTTCTGTTAACTTTGATGACATTTACTTCATTCCTTTCAAAGTGTTCCTATTTTTATTATGTTGAACCATCTGGCCAACTGCTTTAGCAAGTAATTAAAAACCTTACAGGGGATTAGAATTTTAATTAGATTATACATTTTTTGATGAATGGGGATGGGGAAAAAAATTTTTTTTTTTTTTAGGCTGGGAAATGTCATTTGTTTTTGTTTTTTTTTAACATCTTTATTGGAGTATAATTGCTTTACAATGGTGTGTTAGTTTCTGCTTTATAACAAAGTGAATCAGGTATACATATACATATGTTCCCATATGTCTTCCCTCTTGTGTCTCCCTCCCTCCCAAGGGGAAAAATTTAATGGCTTCTTTGCTAGAAAGGATTATCATCCCCTTTCCTGCCTTTACCTACTTACATCATAAAACTTTTTTAAATTAAAAAGAGGTTCTTTTCATTGAGGTCATAAGATTGTTTTAAATTGTAGAAACTGAATTTGGACTGAAGCTTTCTGAAGAAGGGTAGGTTTGGCCTTTGTACCTAATTTCCCTTGGAGGGACCCAGCACCAGCATTGAGGGACTCAAGCAAGGAAGTATACAGATTATCGCAATTACGGGGAGGAAGAGGAGGTTAGTGGCTCCTATGGGAGGTTCTCAGATCAGTTCCCGACTCCTGAGATGGGCGGTCGGGGCCCTGAGCTGCATGGCAACAGGTGTGAGTAGCCACGGAACAGCGAGAGTCCTGCAGCCCTTTTCTGCCCCACAGAGAAAGCTTTAGGGCTGCAGAGCTGGTGGATAAACTCCGGGGAACAGGGAAGGCGGTTCCGGGATGGCAGCTGTGCAACAGACCCAGAGAATCACCAGTCCGGGGTGAGGTACGAGGGTGGGAAGCTCTGTGAGGAAGGTCTGAGAAAAAGGGGACACGGAATTGATGGCCTGAGAGAGCGGGGATGTGAGACCAAAAAGGCAAGGATAAGGAAAAAGAGAGGCCACTGGAGATGCCCGTAAAAACAGAAAGCAGTACGAAAAGGCATGGCTCAAAGGTGAAATAACTAGTCAGAGTTTAAGGAGAAATGAAATGGATTCACCCGAAAGAAAAAGCAGCTTTAAGGTACGGGGGATCTGGTGACTAAGACAGCCCTAAGAGCAAAGCGACAAAAAACTTCAGGGGAAAAAAAGGAGAGGCAAGGCATGAAGTAAACTGTAGTGTTATGTTTGTGTTTGACAAAAGGAGAATCCATTTGAACTTATTAGAAACAGTCTGCTTTGAAGAGATCAGGAGTCATGACACTGGAACCTAAAGAAAGGGGTAGTCATAGCCCACTATTGGGTTCTGAATAAACCATAATGTCAACACTATTTACTTGTTTTAAACTTTACAAAACAACCCACAGACAAAGCAAGGAAGACCTAACTGCAAAGAGAACAGACGTATTTAATACCTCTGAACCATAATTTAAAAATGGATAAGAGGGTAATTTGCATAGTGTGTGTATTTTACCACATTAAAAACAATTTGAAAACAGAAGAGGGAACAGAAATGTATATGTTATCAACCTTGATTGTTTGAAAGTTAAAGAAGAGACAACAGTTTGAAGGTCGCAGGGGGAAAGAGTAAGTAAGGGTAGGGATGCTAATGGTAGGGTGCTAATGTCCTCACCTTGAAACAATGTTTCAAAGAGAAAAAAGAAATGGAGGTTTAAGTGTACTATTTAATGTTACAAAGGTAAACAATAAAGGAATAAAAACTAGTAATATCATACTGAGCAGAAGGGGGAAGGGAAGTTAAAAGCGAGCTAAGTTAGGTTAGAAGATAAAGGTTAAGAGGATAAATCAAATAACAGCACATTATTCATCATTTCGGACAAAAATTGTTCCAATGTGATTGCTCTTAGGGAGCAGTTAGGTTGGAGGGGGTCAGTTCTTTTCACTGAGATATTTTTTTTACTACTTGATATCTGTGTGTGTATATTAACTTGATAATTAAGAAAATTTTTGTTTAAAAGACTAAAAATAGATAACCAGTAAAATCCTTTTACAGTCATCTTACAGATGAGAAAATGCTGGATGAGGATAGAGGCCATTTAAAGGGTTGGTGAGAGTGTGGGCCTTGGAGACGGTCCCCCAGCCAGGAGGGGCTGTGCTTCAAGGACCCAGAGGAGATGAACGTCATACTCCTCAACCTGAAACGGGGGAAACGTAACACTTACCTCACTGGGGGGTTGTGACGATTAAATGAGAACATGTATGACAGTGGTCAGCATGTGTCAGTGGCTGCAGTAGGGGTTGAATATCCCCAAACAAGTTTACACTCACGTATGGTTATTCGTAAGGGCCAAAGCAAGGCAAGACCTTGTAACCCAGGGGTCCGCAAACCCCGGGCCCCAGACCAATATCAGTCCGCAGCCTGTTAGGAACCGGGCCGCACATCGGGAGGTGAGTGGCAGGTGAGCGAGCAAAGCTTTATCTGCCGCTCCCCATTGCTCCCCATCATTCGCATTACCACCTGAATCATCCCCCCACCCCGCCTGCATGCCCACCCCCAGAAAAACTGTCTTCCAGGAAACTGGCCCCTGGTGCCAAAAAGGTTGGGGACCGCTGTTGTAACCAATTCACCACTTCTTTGTTTCAGGGTTGGCACAGTGGCCCTAACCAGGTTATTTAACGTCCCCAAGCTGCACTCTACTCAACTACACAGTAGGAGCACTGCTTTTCACTAGCCCTCTTGGTGGGTCTGAGAACGGTTCAGGGGCTCTTCCTCTGGGTACCTGCTGCCTAATCACATCCCTGTCTCTCTCTTTCCCTATAATTTTATGTAAAGCTTGTTTATAAGCCTACAGTTGTTCACAGGGGGAACAAAATACAAATTGGGTTGAACAGACTATTTCATGAAACAAGAAGGTTGTATTGGCTTTTTGTATCTTTCCAGATAAAAAAAATAGATAACAGAGGTGAGGGAACCCATTACGTCAGATATGCTGCCTAGTCTTTGCAGCCAAGAATACGAACCAGATGCAAACTAACTCAGCTTAGAGCAGACCTGTGCATCTAGGTCATATGAAATTAGTAGACTGTCCACAGCACCATCTTGACATTAATAACAAAAAATACTTGTAAAGGTTTTTTGTCGGTAATAAATATCTCTATTCCATAGTCTATTTAAGAAATCATAAATTTTAATAATAATTTCTGAAAAAATACACAGTTTAAACTAGCAAAACCTTTCAAAGATGAGTTCTGACAGGATCACCTACACTGACTCAGGATTTTCAAAAAACAAACACACCAAACAATAGGTTCATTTAACCCCAATTAACTAAAATAAAGTTCTCAACTTTCAAGGAAACATAGTGTGTCCACCTGTTGCCATGACAATGCCTGTGCTCAGCACCACTTATCATGATGGAACTGCCAAGTACAGTCCATCTGTGTGTGTGTGTGTGTGTTTTATACATCACACGTAGGGAGCCAACCTTGTAAGGAAGGAAAGACAAGGAGATGACAAGGCACCCTGATGAGCACGTTGGTCCAGGAGCAGAAAGAAGAAAGCTTATATCCATCTGAGGGCATTTAATCCTTCTCACACGTCCTGGACATCCTATCTCACAATCACACTTCTAAACATGGAACTCAAGTAAATGAAGCAACAGGAAAGCGAAAAAGAGTTAAATTAATTGGATTATGTGCTAGTGAATAAACAGGAAAGTTTTTCTCAGACTATTTCATTATTTTACTTTCTTGCCTTTAAATGATCGTTTGAAGTGGAATCCAGACCCTGGTAAAGAGTAGAGATCCTGGGGCTTCCCTGGTGGCGCAGTGGTTGAGAGTCCGCCTGCCGATGCAGGGGACACGGGTTCGTGGCCCGGTCTGGGAGGATTCCACATGCCGCGGAGCGGCTGGGCCCGTGAGCCACGGCCACTGAGCCTGTGCGTCTGGAGCCTGTGCTCCGCGGTGGGAGAGGCCACAACAGTGAGAGGCCCGCATACCGTTAAAAAAAAAAAAAAAAAAAAAAAAAAAAAGGTAGAGTCTTCACCAGAATCTATGTGAGCCTCAAGAAATACAAGAAACATCTTAATCACAACCAGGGGAATGCAATCAGCCCAATTCCAGAAGGCAGGGAATTCTACAGCCTCACTACTCAAGGCATAGTTCAGGGACCAGCCACATCAGCATCACGTGGGCGCCTGTCAATAAGCACATGGACTTCCAGGCCCCACCCCCATCTGCTGCACCAAAGCCTTTCATGAGATCTCCAAGTTACGCATATGCATAGATATGTTTAAGAATCTCTGCTCTATAGGACAAACAAAAGAAAACAAAAAGGTGAAACACAGACAGAAAGAGATGGAAAGGGGAGCCTAGAGATTCCGAGACTTTTCAGCCCACGGCTCTTAAAGCTCCTGTTTTGAGGTAGCACTTGCCACTTTCACTCATGTCCCCTGGACCAGAGAAGTCACTTGGCCGGAACCACCATGAATGGGTACATCCTGATATTGATTTAAAAAATAATTATGAGAAATATTGAAATGGATTTTAATATTTAAATCTACTTCTACGTTTGAGTTAATGACTAGAATGAATAATGTCAAAGTTTTTTGGTTAGGAAAATACATAAAATAAATTTAATTTTTACAGAGCAGCATTGCTCATCGTTCTGTAAGTATATATATGAGGCAATGTGAAAGCGAACACAAAGCTAACTGACTGGAGAATATTATTGGATAATTTTAAATGTCCCTGCGTAGAACCTCCATACAACGATTAAGGCCAAAATTTTCTTTGAAATGGAAATTAACTGGCCTAAGAAAACCTATCTGTTTCACTGCTTGGTCCGAATGAAGGATTCGGGGGATGGTAGGTTTCTTGAAGGAAGTGGGATGGAGGGGAAAGAAATGACCTTTTGCAAACACTACCTTCTCCCTAAGTGTAGTGGACTCGTCTGCAAAGAGGTGAGTAATAGCGGCCGCTGTGCCCAGCTGGCAGAGTCATCAGGTTCAAATGCAAGAATGGGTGTGAAAGTGACCTGTAAATTATAAAGCACCGGTCAAACATTTCATGCATTTTTTTTCCTTTTCTTTTTAAACCACAGAGGCAATATGGTCTAAAATCATGGACTGAGGAATCACACAGGATGTGTCTGTCTGCCAGCACCTCCCCCTGAGGATCTGGAACAGTGAGTACACATCTCATATTCCCAATTTCCTCTCGGTTAAGTGAAATGATACTCATCACGGTAGATTGTGTTATTGTCAACATGCCTGCTTTCCCTCCCTTCCTGTGTAGCCCCTGAAGGAGGATTAAAGAGCCACCCATTCATGGTGGTTCCGGCCAAGTGACTTCTCTGGTCCAGGGGACATGAGTGAAAGTGGCAAGTGCTACCTCAAAACGGGAGTTTTAAGAGCCGTGGGGTGATTCTGCCACCCCTGTCCTCCCTAGGCCACGAGTGGCAGCTCACCCAAACAGCGGCTGCTCCTTTGGTGTTCCAGAGTGTGGAGGATACACGCTGGAGCAGCATCCAGTGTGCAGGTGAAGGAGGAAGAAAGCATTGCAGCCAGAGATGCGGGGAACCGTCTGTTGGCACTGCAGCATCTAGTGAAAGCTAAGATACCTCTCCTCTGTGTAGACTGCAGTGAAGATTAAATGTGATCATGTATAGAGAATACCCGAAAAAAATAACACCTGCTATTGTCAATAAATGTTTGTTCCTTCTCTCCACTAGCATTCATGAAGCTGATACTGTTGCTGACAGCAGCTGCCCCAGCTGCCCCCATGTGCCCATCAAAATTCCAGACTAGTAAGAGCTTAGGCACTTGTTGTAGGGACCTAACATTGACTGAGGCCTACTGCATGCTCAAAGTGTGCTAAATTTCGTTATGTCAGCCTAACAGTCCTGAGAGATTGGTTTTGTATTCTCTGTTTTACAAGGAAGGTAATTTGTAATTTGGAAAAGTCGACAGCATATTGATGGATCTGGCAAGAGAAAAACGAAAACAGCCTTCAGTATTTCCAGGATAAAATCTAAGAGAAACAAGAACTAACCAGTTTTTAATGAGTCACGCGATAGGGTGAATTAGATAATTCATAATTAATATCAGTGCTGTGCTCAAATAATAATGTCTTTCATTAAACTGCAGGAGTGATGCCCAGAATGAAGACTGGTCAAAAGGAAGCACGTACGGGGCTTCCCTGGTGGCGCAGTGGTTGGGGGTCTGCCTGCCGATGCAGGGGACGCGGGTTCGTGCCCCGGTCCGGGAAGATCCCACATGCCGCGGAGCGGCTGGGCCCGTGAGCCATGGCCACTGAGCCTGCGCGTCCGGAGCCTGTGCTCCGCAACGGGAGAGGCCACAACAGTGAGAGGCCTGCGTACCGCAAAAAAAAAAAAAAAAAAGGAAGCAGGTATGAACATGAATTTGCTGTGCGGTTCTCACACACACACACACACACACACACACACACACTCAAAAGTATGCACACATATGTGGCTCTATGCATTTGCATCAATATGTAAGATCTTGTATAATAAACCTGAGGCTAAAATAATTAAATAAACAACATAAGCAAGTTGTACACATTTTCAGTACAGCAAAGTACAACTGGACAAGGGAACTGAGAAGTAAAGTTGCCCCCCCTGCCCCCAAGGGCTGCCCACTTCTTCACAGACACGGAAGCTTCAATTATCCATGTGGGGAATGGACTTTTGGATTAAACTCACGATTCACTATAGGGGAGAGGGAAGGAAACAGACCAGGAGTTGTGACCAGATCCAGGCCTGTGCTGAGATATGACAGCTCATGTCAGATTAGAAAGGTCATACGGCTTACTCCAAGTGACACAGCTAAGAATTATTAGAGCAAGAACCCAGGTCTGTATGCACGTGTGTGATCCATCCACGGAACACCTGGAAATAAAGGTTTCTGAAGGCAAGTACAGTGCCTTTTCTTTTTCTAAAATGTTAAAATGTCCAAAAGATTTAGATTATACAAGAAAATATTACAGAAAAACAAAACTGATTTTAAGAAAACGAATGGCCATAGTATAAACTGCCCATTCTCAGGGCTTCCTAAGCAAGGCTGTGGGACTAAAAAAAAAAAAAAACAAAAAAAAAACTACAGAAAAAGATATTCTACAGGAAAAGTAATTCACATACAATATTTCACTGTAATTTCCTTTCTGCTGGCCTTTCTTAGAAATCACTGTACATGTAATTAGGATGGGTCCATTTGAAAATGCTTACCAACCATCAAACTGTTTCAACAAGGCAAATAACACATCTGACATGCTAGTAGATTCAGAGTTTGGTCAACCTCAGCTGTACTTTCTAAAAGCTACTTTGTAATAAAATATAGCCATTTCCACGTTCTCATTTGCATTGTTCCTGAAATCTCTTTTAGGCCCACAACGCATTTCTATGCCTAGACTTTGCTTGGAAGCTTACATTGACATGGCCTTGTCGATTCCAGCCTCTCCTGACTATGCGATACTTAAAATCCTTAATCCGATTTAGCTAAAGCGTCCAAAGTTACGAGATCATTGACATAAACGCTTAGGGTTGTGGAATGCGTATCTGGAATTTCTTAAACGTTACCTTGGATTAACATACAATTGTAAAGATGAATAATTTTTAGCTTATGCAGTGAGAGCATCTGTCTGCCTGTCTGCTCTTTCCCGTGAATTTGTTCCACAGTCTTAGACTACCTTTCTTGGAATAATTCTTAAAATAATTTTAAGCATTAATGTTAAGCATTTAATCTTCAACATCTGTGCCATTAGTATTATTTAAAATGTTTTAAAACAATCTAAACTATAGTGGAATCTTGGAAAACTTGCCTCTTGGTGTGAACACTCACAGGGGTGTTGAGTGGCCTTCTTCATCTTCAGGAAAATTCCATTACCCACTCACCTGTTAACTTCTGGTGGTCACACTGAGATAACAGCTGGCAGTACGACCTCCAGCTGTTGCTTCCTACCATTTAAACACGATGCTGGGCCCACACTTCCACTAAAATCATGAAAACAACAAGGCTTGGATACCCAGCAAACCATATGGACTCGTTCATACTATTCTACTGAACCAGTGTTTGAGAAAAGCATATGGCAAAACAAGTGGACAGGTTCTGAAATGGAAATAAGCATTCTAGAGTTGGATTTTAACTGATGTGCAATCCAAAAAAAAAAAAAGCTAGAAAAGTTTTGATTACTTTTATTGTTACCTTTAGGTTGCCAAACACTTGCTACTTGAAAAGTTACTTTTCTGATCAAAGTTGTCATTTGTTCTTTTCTAGCAATATCCATCAGAATCCCAGTGTGGGGATAACTTACGAAGAGAGGAAACACTGGAGGTGCCCCGAAGAAACTGGTGTAAGCCGTCTTCGTCTTCACTGGAGCTGACTATACTGTTCCTCATTTCCAGCATGGACAGCTGTGTGCAAAGGCTGAGCTGGTGGTCCAACTTTTGGACCGTCTATAAAGCAAAGTTGTAAGATTTCTGAGTGCCATGAGACTTAGCTCATCTATTCCCTGTAAGTAACATTTACTTTTCCTTGAAATAGAAGACTATCCGGTACACAGTCCGTGCCCAATAAATGGTAGCTGTAATTTTTATTATAAGCTATTACTACAAATACATTAGGAAAAATGTAATATACTCAATAGCCTATTTATGAATCTGAAAAATAATAAGCACCAACCTAATTTGATAACCGCCTTCACCAAGATGACTCGAAGAGCGCACACACCCATACTCATAGTCCCTGGAGAACAGTACTTATCACGGAAACAAGGTTTGCAAGTTCTCTTCTGTAATCATTTTAATTTCCTTCTAAGCAAATGTGGGGAAGTGGAGATCAAACTGCAAATCGTTGGAGATCTAGACAGCTCTGAAATTCCTAACCGAATGGACGCAGGCTTCCATCCCATACCTCTCGTCACTTATGGGCGTTCTGGGAGGGTACCTGACCAGTAGAATGTGCAAGACTGGAAAACACAGGGTTAACAAGCCAACCTCCTGCTTGCTGGGGCTGATCAGCATTTATCAGTCTGCAACCTCCCCCTGCCCCGCCTTCCATGGCCTATACCACTGCCTAGTTCTTCCATTCATTTATCATCTTCCTTTGATTGCTTGAAAGACTCTTTATGAAGAGGTTAGCACCTCATCACCACAAGTGGAGGTCCCTGACATTCACAGACATTCACAGACATTCACCAGGTCATGGAAAATATAATAATTGCATAATATCTCCTCACGCTTGAGAAATGATTCCCTGAAGGGTCTCTAAATTACAAGCATCCCCACTTCACTTAACATATGACTAATTAATGAAGATTCAGGAAAATATGTATTACATAAAAGGAGATATACCTAACTATGCATATGTATTTAACAAAACAGACTCAGAAAAACACTTACTTTATCATTTAAGGTGGGATCATTCAATGAGTAGAGCTTATTTGTAATGTCTTTCCCTATAAGATACCTAAATATTTCATATAGGAAAGGCTCTGATTCCAGAAAGTAAGTTAATCTTTCTCTTGACCAGCATAAAAATCTACAGTTATCATCTGCAATAATGGTGACCTGCCAAAGAAACAGAGAGAAAAATGTGTATGAATTATGATGTTAGTAACTTGGGGGGAGGGAAGAGTAGAATAGTTTAGTGGATATTATCATAGCAATGCTTTGTCATATTAGTTAAAATAAGATCCGTACACACTCGCTTCTATAACTAAGTATAACATTACATTTAAAACCAAGCAATCTGTAGACTAAATGGAAGCAAAGTCTTCAAGTTTTGTTGTTCTGTTTTGTGAGGTCTGGTGGTAGAAGAATGGCCACCGTGTCAATAGCACTGCTACAGAGTGTGCTAGACTGATGTCTCAATTGGATGTTCAATTTATGGCTAATTATTTCTTTATATCCAGATAATTATACTAGAGAATGAGAAAGCAGACTCACGTGAATTGGTTTTAGGGCCCAGATGGTTACTGATAAATATGGCTAGTAAGGGTCCTTCTCTGGGTCCTTCTGTCATAGGTATTTCTCGAGTGTGACCTACCAAGGGTAGCCCACTGGGGACACACACAGAGATCCCCCAGTTAGCTCAGAACTGGGAAACCATACCTTTTCCTTAAGTGTTATTATATAGGAAAATGGGAAAGCATCGTAATTGCACTACACAGAATTTAAGTATTCCTTAAATACATCCTCTCTCCAGAGCAAGGGGCCACGCCCTCACTCCAAGTTCAGGGTCAGGACACCCTTCCTCCCATGCAGGTCCTTCTGTCAGCTTCATGTGGCCCTCCTATCACTGAACTCAAGCTCATCCGTGGTCCACTCTCTCTCCTGAGCACCCTGAGGGCAGGGACTGTGCATCTTCATACTGAATGCCTGGCTTCCAACACTGAGTGGTGCTCAGTGCAGGTTTACTGATGAAGAAATTAACATATGAACACAAATACTGTTGAAGGCAAAAACCATTTTTACATCTTCAACATTAAACCCAATGCTTGTCCAACTGGCAGGTTAATAAAGGTTTCTAAATTGACATGAAGTCATATCTGGGCTCAGAGCAAAGATTTCCAAAGGAGCTCTTTACCCTTTGTTAGTAAAAAAATTAAACATATTTCAGATGACAAGGAGGTATTTATGTCTACTAGGAGAGAAAACAGAAAACCCAGCTTCTCTCCTTATGTCAGTGGTTGAAATCTGACCTTTAGTAAATGAGAGGGTTTGGCTACAAAACGTGGGTCAGTGTTCCTAGAAAAATAAAGCTGCACTTATTTATTCTATTAAATAATATTAAATACATTAAACAATAAATCCCCCAAACCAAACACATTGGGATTTAAGAAATGCATCAGCAGCTCTATGGCTCCGTAAAACACTAAATTTCATTTATTCTTTCAACGTACATTGTTAGGCTCGTACTTTATGCCAGACACGGTTCAAGGCACCGAGGTTACCGTTGTGAACAAAAAAGCCAAGATCCTTGCCCTGTGATGCTTACATTCCAGTGGAGGAAGCCGATGATGAATAAAGAAATGTGACAATCTCAGGGGGCAGTAAGTGTTTTGACAAATACAGAACAGGGGAAAATGGTAGAGAATGAGTAGGAAATGACAGGTACACATAATGCCACTCACTTTAAGTATGTATTGTACTTTAACATTTAAAGTGCTTTTACATCTATCATGTAAGCAGGTCCTTAAAATTGCCTTTGAGGTAAGACGGATAAGGTTCTTCCTCATTTTCCAGATGCCAAATGAGAAGCACCAGGGGGCTTCTTTGCTGGCGCAGAGGCTAAGGCTCTGCCTGCTGATGCAGGGGACACGGGTTCGATCTCTGGTCCGGGAAGATCTCACATGCCGCGGAGCAACTAAGCCCGTGCACCACAACTACTGAGCCTGCGCTCTAGAGCCCACAAGCCGCAACTACCAAGCCTGCGGGCCACAACTACTGAAGTCCGGGCGCCTAGAGCCTGTGCTCCGCAACAAGAGAAAGAAGCCACCGCAATGAGAAGCCCGCGCACTGCAACAAAGAGTAGCCCATGCTCGCCGCAACCAGAGAAAGCCCGCGTGTAGCAACGAAGACCCAACGCGGCCATAAATAAGTAAATAAATAAATTTATAAAGTTATAAAAAAACAAATGAGAAGCACCACAAAACTTAGGCAGGTACACATGTTAATGAATGGTGGAGTGAGCACTGCTGACTTCCAGCCCAGGCATGTTTTTCCACCAGGCCAAACCCTACCCAATGTGTCCTAGATTCATCAAGACAGTCACAGAGAAAGGCATTTGGTGAAGTGACCACAAGGCTGACTCACCATCAAGAATCCTGCATACAAAGAACAGCTGAACACGATGTCCTGAAGCCTACATTCTAATGGAGGAAGCTGATAATAAGTAAAGACATGTGACCAAGGGGAAAAAAAAGATTTAAAGAAGTATAAGGTCAAGTATAAGGTCGAGAGCCATATAACCAGTCCCGAGGAGTTCCCAGAGATAGTAGGAGATGGGCACGCAAACAGAAGGCAACCAAGTAACATTCTAGAGGAGTAATTAGAGAAAGTGAGCACCGGGCACACACAGTGGCCCAGTCCGGCACCCAAGCGTTGAAGAAAGGGTTAGGAATGTTGAGGTCCCTTCATTTTGCGCAGATGTCATCCATGCCTTTGGAAGATACAGTTCATGAACAGTGGGGGAAGAAGTTAAAAGAGGAGTTGGAAATCATCCAAGAAAAGAAGTCGTCGTTGCACTTAGGTGATGTATATGCATTTAACTTTTCTTCAACCATTTTAATAACCTCAAGTTGCCCTGAGGCAATAATACTTTCAAAATGATGCTATAATTTGCTTAGCCACCATTTCCTATATTTTTTAAAATGTCTTTTAAAAATTGAAGTATAGTAGGGCTTCCCTGGTGGCGCAGTGGTTGAGAGTCCGCCTGCCGATGCAGGGGACACGGGTTCGTGCCCCAGTCCGGGAAGATCCCACATGCCGCGGAGCGGCTGGGCGCGTGAGCCATGGCCACTGAGCCGCGTCCGGAGCCTGTGCTCCACAACGGGAGAGGCCACAACAGTGAGAGGCCCGCGTACCGCAAAAAAAGAAAAAAAAAAAATTGAAATATAGTTGATTTACAGTGTTTCAGGTATACAGCAAAGGGATTCATTTATACGTATATATATATATATATATCCTTTTTCAGATTCTTTTCCATAATGGGTTATTACAACATACTGAATACAGTTCCTTGTGCTATATAGTAGGTCCTTGTTGTTTATCTACTTTATATACAGTAGGAAGCCACTTATTTTATTGAAGTATAGTTGATTTACAATGTTAACTTCTGCTGTACAGCAAAGTGATTCAGTTATACATATATATTCTTTTTTAATATTCTTTTCCTTTATTGTTTATCATAGGATACTGAATATAGTTCTCTGTGCTCTACAGTAGAACCTTGCTACTTATCCATTCTATATATAATAGCTTACATCTACTCACCCCAGCCTCCCACTCCATCCCTCCCCCAACCCCCTCCTGCTTGGCAACCACAAGTCTGTTCTCTATGTCTGTGAGTCTGTTTCTGTTTCATAGATAGGTTCATTTGTGTCATATTTTAGATTCTGCATATAAGTGATATATGGTATTTGTCTTTCTCTTTCTGACTTCCTTCACTTAGTGTGATAATCTCTAGTTTCATTCATGTTGCTGGAAATGGCGTTATTTCATTATTTTTTATGACTGAGTAGTATTCCATTGTATATATGTACCACATCTTCTTTATCCATTCATCTGTTGATGGACATTTAAGTTGTTTCCATGTCTTGGCTATTGTGAATAGTGCTGCAATGAACATTGGGGTGCATGTATCTTTTTGAATTATAGTTTTGTCTGGATATATGCCCAGGAGTGGGACTGCTGGATCATATGGTAATTCTATTTTTAGTTTTCTAAGGAACCTCCATACTGTTTCCCACAGTGGCTGCACCAACTTACATTCCCACCAACAGTGTAGGAGGGTTCCCTTTTCTCCACACCCTCTCCAGCATTTGTTATTTATAGACTTTTTAATGGTGGCCATTCTGACTTGTATAAGGTGGTACCTCATTATAGTTTTGATTTGCATTTCCCTAGTAATTAACGATGTTGAACATCTTTTCATGTGCCTATTGGCCATCTGTATTTCTTCTTTGGAGAAATGTCTATTTAGGTCTTCTGCCCATTTTTCGATTGGGTTTTTTGTTGTTGTTGAGTTGTATGAGCTGTTTGTATATTTTGGAAATTAAGCCCTTGTCGGTCGCATCGTTTGCAAATATTTTCTCCCATTCCGTAGGTTGTCTTTTCAGTCTGTTTATGGTATCCTTTGCTGTGCCAAAGCTTGTAAGTTTGATTATGTGCCATTTGTTGGTTTTTATTTTTATTTCTATTGCCTTGGGAGACTGACCTAAGAAAACATTGATACAATTTATGTCAGAGAATGTTTTGCCTATGATTTCTTCTAAGAGTCTTATGGTGGCATGTCTCATGTTTAAGTCTATAAGCCATTTTGAGTTTATTTTTGTGTATGGTCAGAGGGTGTGTTCTGACTTCATTGATTTACATGCGACTAGGCAACCATTTCTTATTGATGGTGGAAAACGATTTTAAACCGGTTAAAATTATTATTCAATTTAAATGTAGTAACAATATTCAAATAGTAAGCTAGACCTACAGTATGTATGAGTCTTACAAGTCCCTAAGAGCAGGCATTTAGCTGGAAGCAGGTAGTTAGCATATCGACTGAGGTCATTTCAGTGGATAGCTCATGCTTCATTACTGTCAAATAGACTTACTTAATGATTTCCTGTTACAACAGTCAAGTGAAACATATCTTTAATGAAGAATTTTTATGATGCAATCTAGGAATTTTTAAAGCTTCCATGAAATACATTTGCTTCTTAGGTTATTAGGGTACCTCAGCAGTGCCATGCTTGAGTTCTTGTGAAGAATTTCACAGAAGAAATAAAAGCAAACACGGTAATGGAAGACACAAAAGAATTTCTCTCAGGTAGGGAATTAGACTAAGCGTTTGTAACCGGGTTTGCTGTGATTACCTCAAGGCGCTGGATTAGTCCCAAACCAGTCCTACGCCCTTACATAATGAAAAGACCTTATCAAGAAAAAGAGCGTCGGAGGGAATTGCTGAATGTCCTGGAATGGGAATGGCAGTCTGACACTGTGACTGACTGACTGTCCTCAGGGGAGAATTTATTATTTTATTTGTGTACTGCACAAAGTTTCACGCACCAGGAACATAAAAATGTCCTGGAGGTGGTCTATTCAGCTAATTCTTACTGAGTTTTCATCTGCACTAAAACACAGCAGAGTCAAGACTGGCAGATTAAATTGCTTTGCAGCTTAACCCAAAGATTTACTTAACACTAAGATAAGGTTTTATTTAAAAGCCAGTTATAACTCAGTGTTCATTTATTTCACCAGAGCTTGGACATCTGCCTCCAAGACATTCTTCTTCCTTTAAAGTCAGTAAAGGTTTGATTTTCAAGCTTCACAGCACAGGATGTGCTATTGACTATGGGACGGCAACAGCGGGAGGTAAAATCCAAAAGAAAAATGGAAATGGCAAAGCTCGCTGGATATGAAACTGTACAAAGAAGAAACCAAACACAAAAAACTACCTTTTGTGATAATGATACTCAAGATTCTCCAACAGTTCTAAGCAGCAGCTTGGGTCTGTAAGTACTAACACAGCACCTAGGGGGCAGCTGGAAGTTTAGAGTCGTTGTCTCAGCTCTGTCACTCTGCCGGTCATCATAATTACCGCACATTCCTGAACAACATTCACTGTGTAATCTCAAGGGACAGTCATCGAGTCCACTTGCTTCCTTTCCTCCTTTCACCCTACGGTAGAATTCAGTAGCACCCCTACCAAAGAATGAATTTAAAGAAAGAAAAATGCAAAGGAAGCGGCTCCTTGTCAGAACACTTGTAACTGTTCAGAGTTAGAGAAAAATGAGATTAGCAGGTTAAAAGGCATGTGGACGGAGACGTCTGGCCATTGACTCTCAGGTGTAAATGCCACTGGCACAGATAGCGAAAAGTTGGTCCTGGGAGCACCTGCCAGTTTTCACTGCGAACTCGCTTCGGGAAGAGGCAATATACTCCTACACAGATGTGCAACAGCTATTTTTACTGTTGAGTATCTGCCAGTAGGAACATTTGGTAAATAATCAAAACAGAATCTTTCCCAAGGGCTTACTCTGATGGGAATCTGCTCCAGCTGTACAGGAGACAGTCTCGATGATGCCAGGGTAGGTTTTACCCATTGACCCATCAGGAAATGCCACACCAGACTCTATGCCGAGAAAAGCTGACTAGTCTTCGGAAAGACTGAATAAATAGCCTTCACTCAGCTAAGGTACCTCGAGTTTGGTCATGTTTTTAGAAACATGAGGAACATTTCTCAACTACCGAATCCCAATCCCTAGTCTCCAAGAAGAAAAAGAACTGTGACCAGTGGCAGAAATGCCTTTCTTGTTGTTAATTTAATTATAACTATAACATAATTTGAAGTCCGGTGGAAAAGACAGTACATGTTATATCCCAGGGGCTATGTGCTTCTGGAAATAGAGGAGGTTCAGTTCCCACCTTTTCCCCAAATGCCAGTCTCTTCAGGATTATATGAAACTGAGCTATTGTGTAAAACCACTTGCTACTATAAAGAGAGAAATGGATGCAGCAGATAAATGTTGGGCTTTGGAAGAAGAAATTGTAAGGTGGTCAGAGGAAAGAGGGAGAGAGGAAAGAAGTGGCCCTGTGCCAGTTTGTAGATGGTGGTGATTAAAGATACTATAAGAATAAACCTCAGTGCAGAGCTGACCCTTGAAAACGCAAGGGAAAGTGTAAATGAGGGGAGACAGGGCACAGCAGCTGCTTACTCCTCTGTCTTAAGCTCAGTGAGCTTGCAGCCAGCACTGCAGCCAGGTGGTAAATTTATATGAGACCTTCTAGTAAATGCACATAACTTTAACCAGGTATGTGGTTACTCAGGCCAGTTACTCAGGCAGGGTAGGAGCAGGGCAGGCCTGACACCATTGTAAATAAACTTAAGTAGTGTCTGTGAATGTGCCCTATTATCTCCATGTGGCATCCCAAATTGTGTGGCATTTCAGAAAAAGACTCAAAGATAAGATTCTGTCATCAAGAAACACTGATTTTTTTCCTCCCTCAGGTGATAGCATCCCCTTCTATTCCATTTCCTACCTAAATACATTTACCCTCCGGCTCATAAGAAAACCTGTTCTCAGGATATTTCCTTACTTCTGTTTATCTAGAGACTGAGACTAAAGGAAACTCTCACCCATTTTCTTGGTTACTCTCCTAACAATAATGAGGGGAATAAAAAAGGAGAGCTGGACACTCGCAGAAAGAATCAGAACGAAGTGTCACATAATGGAGCACTTCTTTTAAGATACAAAAAAGAATCAGGCTAAGTAGTCATGTTCAAATTATTGTAATTGTGAAGAACTTCGTTCTTTGCCCTTAAACATATTCATTAAATTTAAAAGAGTAAAGTGGTTACAGTTTTTTTTCATAAGGATTAACAAAGTAGGTTCTCTAGGGCAAAGTCAGTTTTCTGTTTTTCCCCAATAAAAGTAACCAATTACATGTTTTAAGAACACTGATTATCTATAATTGACATTTTCCTTTTTTCTCATAACAAGAGCATTAGATGTTCTCTATGGAGAAATCATAAAAATTCAAATAAGCAAAAAGGAAGAACACAAAAAAGCAATCAAACTCACAACCCAGAAATAAGTGTTAACACAATGGCTAAATCAGGATAGATCTTTCTAGACCTCTTCCTGTGTACACATACACACTACTTTAAGGTTTACAAAAATGGGGTCATACTGTATGTTCCGTATGGTAATCTCTTCTTTCAGTAAATCATGGCCACTTTCCCATCCATATCCTTTGGATTTTGAATGAGACATGAACTAGTTTCAATCTTCTTAAAAATCATGCCAAAACATACCTGGAATTTTTCACCTTTGTGCATCTGGGTTGATCTAAATTCAGGAGAATCTATAAAGGCACAGGGGTAAATATTATGCAGAAAGTGTCCTCGATAGGAGACCTTCATTCTGATAACAGAAATTAGTGTTAATAAATGCATAATAATCCACACATAATGTGACAAGCCTTAAAATCTCCATAATCTTATGGGTTTGTATTTTGTAAAATTTTAAAGACCCCCCCCCCAGGTGACTGACATAATTAAAAAGCCCTTCCTGAGGCACAAGTATTAATTTCAAAGTAAATTTCACCAACAACAAGGGAAGAAAAGTGTCCGTATTGAAGAAGACATGTGCCTTCCAATGGTTATCATTGCTGTTATAGCTGGAGTGACCATATAATTAATTACTCAAACTGGGACACTTTTGAGAGGGAACAGACACTGGCTGTCTCCCCAGGAGACTGATATTCCTAGAAGTTGTGTTTCTGTGATGTTCAAAAAATTAAGCAAGTCACCTCTGAGACACGCATAAGCTCCTTAAATTTTAATGCCCAATTTAAACCTATTACAATTCTGCCTCATTAAATTTAAATAAAACTTCCAAAAAAGTTGAAAACTTCACAAATGAAAACCCTGACATCAACAAGATTCACAGCAATAAATTCTACATAATTTTACCATGTTGCTCTGTAATATTCTAAAATGCAGTTGTCTGATGAAAATTCACCACCAACCAGCTCTGTGATCACTTCCTTCATTGGTCAGCAACATTTCCTTTCATTCATTTTTCCTACCCAGAAGCCAGAAGAGGATTCCAGGCAAACGAAGCATTTCGATTTCCACAGAGCACTTACCTTCCCTTCAGGAGAATACTCAGACGGTCGTCAACTGAGGTTATATCCTCTGCAGCATAGGTCTCGCCCTTTTTCAATGTCTGGATCATGCAAAACTGTCCAGTTAATCTTTTGAACAAATCTGGAGGCACACGGAGTGGTTCAAACAATCGATGGTAGAGGCTTTTGAGTTCCTTTTCGATTTTTACCTGAAAGGCAGCAGTGAGCAGATGCCACACTAACACAGCAACACCAAAACATTGGCTTCTGTGGTCTAAATAGGGATTTTGAGAATAAACAAATCTGCAATGGATGCCATCACCCTTCTGAGTGTTGGTCAATGGAATCTGACACAGAAGAGTAAGTGGTGATGTAAATTTAGACGCCGAAAGGGCACTTTTGCAGTTAAACGGAACCCTGTGAGCATATGGTGAAGATCTGCACCATTGAGTACATCTCTTTCTATGCGCTACCAAGCAACTGTGGAGGTTTCGAATGCTGTCACAACATTCACCTTGCCAATCTTAGCATTTCCTATAAACAACGTAAAACCTTTTCATTTTTAGAATACTTTTGTTTCACAGAAGGAAATTATACTAACTTTGAAATATTACAGCAAGAAAATAAGTACGTAAATTAGGAATCAACTTGGAAACAAATTTATGAGGATACATACATTAAACACTTTTTCTATATATAATTATTACCTAATGAGTTAATATAGGAAAGCAAACATCCACAGCTGCAACTGCTGCTTCTCATTTATTCTGTAGCAAAGTGAAGAGTAAAAAAGTTTCCAGGTAGTAGTCTCATCCTGAGCTACCATAATCTCGGTAGAATAGAGAACCCACTGGCCAGTAAGGCTGGATGCTACAGGGAGGGAAAGCAAAATGGCTCAATCACCTCCGCTGTCAGACTATTCAAGGCCCGGGTCAAGCCCCACCTTTGCACCCAGCATTAGTCTGGGGAATCTGTACAGCATGTGAATGAACTCTGGGGTTCAAATGATCGTCCATCTCAATGAAATCCACGGTAGCCACACCATGAAGCTTACCGACGCAGATGACCAGGGCTGCTCAGATGTCACTGCAGCCTTTGCAATGCTCTCACTTGTCCTGCTGTTTCATTTGAACGAAGTACTAGCATTTATATTTTTCAAAAAGGTAGGTTTATTGTCAGAGAAGAAACAAAAGTACAGATGCTAAGTGATTTACTTACCTGGTGCTACCATCGCATCAGCAACTTCTGAATCTTATGTTCAGAACTTGGGTTTCTAGTAAGTTCTGATGTTCAGAAGCTGAAATCCTTATCATTATTATCATCTACCTTCTCCACTCCACAGCTCTCATAATGAGTGTTTAAAATAATTCACAAATCTGTCTCACTTCCGGCATGCACACTAGCCAATGTGGCACAGCAGCAAACATGCGAACTGAAAAACTGACTCATATTCATAATCTGCTCATCCTGCAAGTCTTAGCTCAAGTCCCAATTCCTTCATGAAGCCCTCTTAATTCTTCTCTTTGAAAGCATCCACTTATCAAATGTTTTCTTGAGCATCAATTAAGTGCTAACCATGCTTGGCAGGAACCGGGAATACAACAGTAATTGTGGTAGATGATATTATTGTTTCCAGCTATTTGCTGCTTCCACCCCCCGTCAGAGGATCATATATCCTCTTATCCTATCCTACCCCCACATCATCAGGCTTGGTCATGTCATTTGCTCTGGCCAGTGAAATGGGAGCAGAAGTTTTAAGAAACATTGGGTGTTTCTTTTGTTCCCTTATATTTTTCCCTCTGCCATGAGAATGCATGTCCAAATAGAACCTGCTGCTTCAGCAGAGACCCTGAAATGAAGAAGACACATGGAATAGAATCACAGCTGCCAAAGTCCATATATTAGGTTGGTAAGGAAAAAAACCTGTTGCTGTTATAAGGCACTGAGACTATCAGATTGTTTGTTACACAGCATAATGTAGTGAAAACTGACTAATACAGTACGCAAAACAGACTGGGTTACAATGTTTGAGGAGATGACAGTCTAGTGGAATGCCTATTACATATATCACCTGTATCATCAAAATTATAATTTCCTATGATAGTTTTCTATGTGCATGTCTGGCCTTGAACATAAGACTAGAGCAAGCATGTTATCTTTTACTTTACTGAATATTTGTATGTGCTTTGGACAGTCAACAAACAGCTGTGGAGTGATTTCTAGGAGCCATGCTATTTTCCTATTCTGTTTACATCTGTTTGTTCTTGGTATGACCAAGGAAATACAACAAGGAGTGGAAAAGAAAAAGTTAAAGACTAGTGTTTTCATAACAACTCACCAAGAATGGTGATTTCCTTAAATGAGTATTTTGGACATAAGAAAAAAAAACAGCTATTACATTTTTAAAAATAGCATGAAAAAATAGCATAAGCTATTTGTAAATCATTAGCAAGTTCATGGAAGTTGTCTCTGAGCACTTAATTTTATAACAAGGCAAAGATTTTCCAGAGTGACATTTGAATATCAATAGGCAAAATAAATAATGAAGTTAGATGACTAAAAAGAGAGAATACTGTCATGTTCTCTCATGTCTAAATTGCCCTAATGATTAAAGACGTTTTAAAAACTCGTTGGTAGAACAAATTTCGTGGTGCTCAAATATTTCACTTTCAGAAAGAAAGTGAAAGTCTTAGAAAGACTTTCGTAGAAAGTCTCATCTTCAGAAAAATGATATTAAAGGGCCTAAAGATGTTAGATGCTCATTCTCAGGTCCGAACAAAGTACTTGAAAAGCAACGGCTTTAAAGTCTCTTATTTATTAATTAATTGTTAGTAATTACCGGTCTTTTCTTGTACAAAAGATATGAAAGATGCAAAATGTTGATCCCCAGGAACACCGAGTTCCAGATCATGATATCCAAGGCACATCGGTAGAGAGTGGCCCAGACGATGTAAAGGGTACATCCTGTTGAATAATGAAGTGGGCATGTTAGGTGTCTAGAGTAGCTTCAGCATGTAGCTTAATACATTTGTCATCCTCCATGTATAAAATAAACCAAACACATCTTAGAAATACCTGACAAATATCACATTAAGTTACATTTTGGTTTTTGTTTGATTACCAAAACAAACAAAACCAAAACACACTTTGTTGCAGAGAACTTGTAAAGTATAAAAACCATTTTTTAAAGGAGGAAAAACAACTTCATAATTCTGCTACTTAAAGACAACCACTATTGCTATTTAATACTTCCTCACAGTCTTTTTGTATTTTTACCTGATGGCAAACCTAAGGAATTCACAATTTAAAACCTATTCTTTTACTTATTGCAGTGATTTTCCCATTTCATTAAAACTCTTCGTATACATAGTTTTTAATGACTGTAATTAATTAAACCATAATTTATTTAACTATCTCCCTCCTGGTAGACAGGTGAAATGTTTTGGTTGTAATTTTTGACAAGTAGCAAAAACAGCTTTATACATAAAAATGTATCTGTTCTTGTGACTGCTTGCTTAGTTACGGTGGATCACCTGACAGTGAGGCAAGGGAATAACTTTACAGGTTTTGACGACACTAAAGAACTGTTTTCTAAGAGGTTTGTGCAAATTTGCAGTTTCTTTTGATCAGTTTTATGATGGGAAAATCAATATATAGTTTAAATTGAAAATAAAATTATCAATATCAATTATCAACACAAATATATCAACAGCACATATGCACATAAAAACTAAATCTCCCATTTAAAAAAGTTATTCATTTGCAATTTTAAAATTTCATCAGAATGATTTGGGGCACCTGAATAATAGCCCAAAATATAAAAATTTTAAGGTTCTTTAGGTAATATTGCGTAGCAAATATTGAAGACATGTAAAATCTTATTACTTAAAGGAGACAGGGTAACATAATGGAAGGACTGACTGGGAAGCTGGAGGACCTGAATTATAGTCCTGGTTTGACCACTTTTTCCTAGTCTTAATTTTGGATGAGTCATTTAACTTCTCCAAGGCCTCAGTTTCTTTGTTTATCAAGTGTTGGACTAGGTGATCTCCCTTGGTCTGTTCCACCTCCAAAACTCTGTCTTGAAAGTCATAATTAGCTTTTGCTTTTTACAAGGTGTGGCTTTATTTTTTCACTCAGTACTCTGCTCCTCCTGCTGTAATCCCTACCTGACTCAGAGGTAACAGCCACAGAAGTCCTACAAGCTACCTTCTAGCTACCCTTCTACCACCTTCTTTGACCCTTCCTTGTCATTTGTCATATATTTCAGGCACAATGAGCTACTCTTCGTTCTCCCTCAACATGCTGAATCTCCCTCTCCTCTGTGCCTTTTACCTGGATACCATACACACTCACACTCAAAGAAATCCTTCTCATCCTCCCAAAACCAGCTCCAAAGTTGTCTCTTCAGTGGACCCTGGTCTGCCTTTCTGCTGAGCCCATGATGCTGTCCATTTCTCCCTGGCACTGGGTGCACACCGGCATCACAGCATCTGATCTGTCCTATGTGACCGCCCATCTGTTTCTCTCCAGCCCCCAAAAGAGTGTCTTTCTCAAGGATGGGGACTGCATTTGTCAATTTCTGTCTGACATATTACAGGTGCTCAAAAATGCACCTGAATAAATGAATCACCAGGGACATAATCACACAGAGAGTAATCTGTCAAGGATCACTGGCTAAAATAGTAAAGTCGATTGTTTTAGTATTCTGATGTGGATTAACTTAACGTGCTTCATCAGGGTTAACAGAGCACACCACCCCCCAAATTTTACTTGAACTATTTTGTCTGGGTAACTGTTTTTGTTCCCTGTGTTGCTTTACTTGCTGCAGCAAGTAAATGCCTATTCAAATAATGATAGTTAAAACTATAGAGTACTTACGATGTGCCAGGCACTACTGTAAGTCAGATATCACACTCACCGAATTCTTACAACCCCAGGAGGTGGTATTTTTACCCTTATGTGACACGTGGGGAAACTGAGGTATAGAAAGTTTATTGACCCAGTTACGCAGTTAACAAGTATGTAAATCCTCTGAAACCCCCAATACAAAGTCCATCTGATGCAAGTTATAGAAAAGTTACATAAAATCTCAGTTAGGTATCTTACCTATAGTTAACATCCCCCTAAGAAGTATCATATGAAGGTGAAGAGTAGTTGGAATAACCAACCCAATTGCAAAAAAAATATTTGCTACATGAAAAACTAGATGATGTATCTCTTTCCAGTTTTCACAAGTGGTCTCATTGGAAGGCACAGGTAGGATAGTTTCTAACTCAGGTGTAAAACCTATTGCAGTTGATTCTGCCAATGGGCTGGACTTGGTATAATTCATCTTGAAAATTCCTATAAAAACAAATAAACAAAAGGACAATCAAAAAATGACAGCTGTATCTTATCACCCCCATGGGTGTTGTACCAAAATTATTTCTGAGAACTAAATGTTGGTAAATAGACTTCTCTGGTGGTTATGAATTAGACAGACCTAGGTTCAAATCCCAGCTCTGTCACATATTAAATGTATCTATTTCCTTATCTGTTAAATGATGATAATACTTCATTGACTTTATGAGGAAATGAAATATATAAAATACTTAGCATAGTGCACAACTATTCTCATATATATAGATATATATGTATATATATATATATATATATATATCACTCCATATATCTATATGTTTGTATCTAAACATACTTGGAGGCGGAGAGAGAAATGAGGGAATTAACTAGTCTAAAAGACAATCACCAATGTTCATAAACCATAGCTATTACAGTTATTTAGTATAGCTTTCTATCATACTCGCACTAGTGACACTGAATCCAAACACAGGAAAAATAACTAGAAAAAACGATTTTTTTAATACCTTCAAAAAATTAACACCTTACTATTTACTATTTGAAGGCTTAGGATATTTGGAAGGCTTTAATTTCATACTCTTGTTAAATCACTAGAGCATACATATATACATTCTAAATTATCATATATGACATAATAAATATATTACTATAATCATTTATATGTACAGAGAGAGTGTTAACATTTACTCCTTTAACTGTCTAAAGATTTACTTTCCCATAAAAATTCTAGTTGGTTGCATCTCACAAATTGAAAAATAGTACACTTCCAGGTTCCTTATATGGAAGATGGGTCATGAGTATACATTTGACTATTTAATATTAGAATCTGTAGCAAATACATTTCAAAGAATATACATTTTACACATGCTTACATAAACCTTAACACAAAAGGGCACTATTTCCTTACTATATGACCTGTCCTCTCTGGTACTTAAAAAACTCTTTCTGTTGTTAATTATACAAATTGGTCCCCGGCAAAAACTATGTAGATTTACAGAATATGTGAATTGTTCTGTTTCGGGAAAAGAATTCCCAATGGGGACCCAAAATATGTTTAAATTTAATTTAGAAATATGATTTTCTTTCCAAATAAGGTCACACAATAAGCCATATTTTTCCATTTTTTTTCTTTTCATCCATCACACTAAAATGAAGGTTTTAGGTGGTAGAATCAATTGGTATCAGGTTGGGCATTTTGAAAGGATGTTCATAAATAAATGTGAAAGAATTCCACATCTCTTAAGATGATAGAAACCTAAACATGCCTAAATTTACAAACTGTGAATGAAATGATCAAGTCAATTAAAGATCCCTTCCCATAATTCTAGAACAGTTCATACATATGAGAAATAGTTGACTTAGATATTGATTTGCTGCAAAAAGGAAAGAAATCATTGAAATTCAACTACTTTCCAAATTTTATTTTATTGAAGTACAGGTGATGTACAATATTATACAAGTTACAGGTGTATGATATGGTGATTCACAATTTTTAAAGGTTACACTCCATTTATAGTTATTATAAACTATTGGCTGTATTCCCTGTGTTGTACAATATATACTTGTAGCTTATTTCATACATAATAGGTTGTACCTCTTAGTCCTCTACCTTCCAAATGTTTGGCTCAATAAAAATACAAACCTATTAGGATGGGGGGAGGAATCATTATTTTAATAACTCAATTTATCCAAAGTTTGCTTTCAAGAACCAAATCAGAATTAATCTCATAAGTTTTTCAGAGGGAAAATGATATTAAATGTCCTCTATCACTCATGATGTCAGTATCAGCTTATGCATTAGTATTACATAAGCTAAAAATAACTGCCATTTCTACTGCACTTCAGAATGTGTTTTCATTCCCATTGTCCCATTTGTTCCCCTAACTAACCTGTGTTCTCTACGAGACAGGGACAAAGTCATATTCACCTAAGTATATCCAAGGCCTTTTCTCTGTAGAGAATGCCAGAGGTGAAAGCCATATGGAAGGTATACAAAAATGACAGAGATTTTTAGAAATTACTTTTCTGCCTCCCCAAACCTCAGTAGGAAAGATAGGGGAGTGCCAAGCCTGCCTGAGGCTGGGAGAGTCAGGTTCTATACTACAAGCGCCAGGGAGCCACATAAGCCAGGGAAAGTCACTTCTGCTCCTTGGGTTGGCTTCTTCCTGGGAATTGAGACAACTGGACTAGATGGTCTTTGAAACCCCTTCAAGTTTTAATAGCCTGTGGCTCTAATAGATATTTATATAGTCAGTTAAGTAATACATATTCCCCCTCACATCCACCTGAGTACACCTGTACTGCCAACTAATTCACTGTAATTCAATTTCAGGCTTTTAAAATTTCTCCAACTGGCACTAAAAGTACCAATTTCTGGTCAAGAGAAATGATAGGAAAACTATGATCTACTAACCCAAGAACCAAGGACACGGTGAAAAGAATTTTTAAAAGGTGAGATAATCCTACAACATATTTTGATGCACCACACCTTGTTAAAAATATATGTATAGTCCATATACTTATTTAATTTTCTATATTCAATATATATTGTAGAGTAATTAACATTATATATTATACATAATTTATTTTATTTGTATGTTTATATGTCTATTATTTATCTAGGTATACTTATTTATATGTCTATTTTGAAATGCCAGTAACCTGTCAATAAATATGGATCGGATCTTGCCAATAAATATGGAAACCTCTTGCTTGCCAAAGGTTTCAGCTTCCTTTGACCACTACTTAATAGATTTATGTGGCTTGCACTGAACTATCCTTATACAGAGAATGAATGAGTCTAACGAGGAAGGTTAGACTGGTAAATTGGTAAACGTTCAGGTTAATTTTGACTAAATCAAGAGAAATTTTCTTTTTCCTCGGAGTCTGATTTCTTAAATTACCTGTTCTAGTTAAGGCCTGTTTATCTATTGCTTTTCAGGTAGGTGTGTGCAGGGCTAAATAGCTAAATGGTGAAACTAACATTAATCCTTCACCAAACTACGCAAATGAAGAAGATAACAGCAGTGAGCAAAAGTCGTGCTCATAGACTAGCGCAATTCATTCCGTGATTCTAACTGAACCTTCGTTTATCTTCGGAATGACAAGGGCACTATGTTGCTAAGAGTCTTTTCGTACTTATTCTTGCTCCAAAGCCAGCAGTTTCTGAGACTTATCTGGCCAACGACACGTTTCCCAAAGCCTCGGAAACGAGGACGCGGGTAGATCTCGGTTTCCCCAGCCATCTGCTCTCCCCAGGCGCCCAGCTCACCTCGCTCCTTAAAGAGGGAAGGTCTGTGTCAACTGGTCTTGATCCGAGGCTCTCGGGCCACGACGGGTGTGCAGTGAGCGCCCTGACCCACCTCGCATTCGCAGCGCCAGGCCAGAGCGCGCGACCCGGTGAGCCCGGCTGCGCGTTGCCTCCGCGTGGGACCCGGAGGCCCTACAGGGGGCGAGGAGGAGCCGTAGTGGGTTCGCGGGCCCGGAGCCCTGTGAGCCTCTCGGGGAGGGGAGAAGCCGAGCTCACCTAGAGCTTGCGGGCAGCAGAGCGCGGGAACCGGCACCCGATGGGGCCCAAGCGCCCGAGGACGCTGGCGCTGCCAGACCCGAGTGGCGGCAGTTGACATCCGAGGGTCTGTGTGACCGCGACGCCCAGACCCAGGGTGAAGGGCGGCTTCCAAGGACAGGGAACCCCGCGAGGGCGCGGCCAGCGAGGAGAGGGCGGGGTTCCCGGCGGCCGGGGAACCGAGAACAGGCAGCCGCCGCCCGGGAGGGCAAAGTTGCTCCCAGTTGAGCAGGGATCTAACTTTCGCTTCCCGATTTAGCCGCGGGAGCTCGAGGCTGCAAATAGCCGGGCGCGTTGTGGGAGCCCGCGGCCGCTGCGCTTCCCGCTCCTTACCTGGCTCGTCCCTGGCGCGGAGCCCGGGCGGTGCTGGCCAAAGTTTGGGGTGGCAGCGGCGGGGCGCAGGGGACACGGACGCGAAGGCTCGACGGGAGCCCGACGCGAAAGCCTCGGCCGATCGGCGGGTCGGGAGGCTGCTCGGCCGGTGCCGGGTCCCCGCGTCCGCAGCGGCTTTGACTAAAATAGGCATCACGGCAGCTGCGGCCGGGGCTGGGGCCGCACAGCGCACGCGCCCAGCGTCCCGGCGCCCCCCGGCGGGCGGAGTCCCGGGCCTCGGCCAGGACTCCCCGCCCCGCTGCTCCAAGTCCGCCGCCGCGTCTCCACAGCGTGGTCCCGTTTGAAGCACCCGCTTCTTTCTTTCCTGGTTTCCTCTCTACTTCTCGGTTCTGTTCTAGTTTGGGCACGAGTGGGAGACGGGCAACAACTTGGGGCCAGCGGCGTTGGCTGCTCAGCCTCATGGGGATAACTCGAGCAGTCGGGTCCCAGGAGGGAGAGAAATCAGAAGGAGAAATGAAAACTAGAATCATTTCCCCACAAAGTCGAACGACCCACTCGCATAACTCCTTTCTGGGACAGTCGCCCGCATCTCAGCACAAGCCGGAAGGACCGGGAGAGAGCGCGACTCGGCGTCTGAGCCTGGCGGCGGAGGCTGGCGGTTTGGTCCACACCGACGCGAGACTGCGCCCTCGGGCACCCGGCGAGGGGCCAGAGCAAGCCCGCCCTGCTGCTGCGGGGGCCACGCGGGAGAGATCTTCCACACGAGCCGCGGTTTTGTTTCCATGGAAGAAGGTACTTATCCGAAATTTGCGTTCCCGTGGCCGTCCCTGGCCCTCCACTCTAGGCGAAGCTCCACCCGGAGGTTGCCACGTGAATTTGGCAGACTTGGGACCCTGACTTGAAAAACGAGATATGAAAGTACGCCCCAGTCAGTCTTTACTGTTTATAGAGCACAACTCTTTTGGGTGAGAAATGCAGGGCAATTTAATGAAGAGTTGGTATGGGGAAGGAGTTGGAGGACAAAAGAGGAAGGTTAGGTGGGCATTCACCGTTTCCACCGAAGTGTCCCGTTGACGGATAAAATTTGTGCCAGTTATTAGAGTGTGAGGTCGTTCATGCATGTCAAACATGAGCCAAAGACCACAGGTACTTTATAAAGTGAGGACCTGGGTGTGCACACTCGCCAGGCCTCTCCTGTTGCAGAAGCAGTGCAGCATCTTCTTCAGGAATATGGGCCATAGTGCTGCACAGACCAGGTTTGAATCCTGCCTCTGCCACCAGCCAGCTGTGTGACCTTGGGGAAGTTACTTAGCTTTTCTGTGCCTCAGTTTCCTCTTTTGTACCTTGGGGTTGATGATGGTGATGATGATTGCACCTGTTTCTCGTTGGATTGTTTTGCGGACTAAATGATTTAATATACCTAGAAGGCTTAGAGTGGTACCAAGTAAGTTCTATGTGTGTATGAATATATATTCTACTTGTAGAGCTCCTTCTCTAACATGTTTGAAATTTGCTATATCTATCCAAGATTTATTTTCAAGGCCACTTCTTCAGAGTCTGTTTCTTTTTAGATGCCCTGCCAGCCATTTTGGTAGCTGCCACTACATACATTTTAAGGTGTAGGTTTAATAGTAAATGTGCACGAAGATTTTGCAGGGATATTTATTGGAGAATGGCTTGTAGTAATGAACACTGGAAATAATTTGTAACCATAGGGGACTAAGTAAATTATAGGACATCCAAATAATCTTGGTCTAAGCAGCCATTAAAAATAATTTACAGAAAGATATTAGAGACATAATAATGTCTGCTAATTATACAGAACAGAGGTCAGCAAACTCTGGCCCAGAGGCCCAGCCTACTACTGATTTTTGCACAGCTCATGAGCTAAAGTGGTTTTTACATTTTTTAAATGGTTGAAATCATCAAAAGAAGATTATGTTTCATGACGTGAAAATTATGTGAAATTCAAATTCAGTCTCCATGAAGGCAGCATTGCGGAGTTGTGATAGAAACTATATGACCCTGCAGGGCCTAAAATATTTACTATCTGGTTCTTTACTGAAAAAATTTACTGCCCTTTGATATAGAGTGTACTTTGTGCCAGGCACTGTTATAAGTGGTTAAATATATTAGCCATTGAATCCTCATGATAGAAGTAGTTACTATTATTATCTCCATTTTGTAGATGGGAAACTGAGGTCACAGCGAGGTCGAGTAGCCTGCTCAGGGTCACACAGCTAGCGAGAATCTGAGCCAGGGTGTGAACCAGACAGTCTAGCTCTACAGCTTACGCTCCCGTCCACTACCTGTACAGTTTCTGCCACCTTCTGTCACTGCCTACACTGCCTCCCGTTAAAAGATGTTAAGTAGAATAAGGCAGGTTACAAGAATGTGGAGAACATTACAAACCATCGGTGATGTTAAGCAGTATAATGCTTACATTCCTTACTTCAGAGTGCTGAAGTTGTAAGTGATTTTTCTTTCTTTTTTTTTTTTGCGCGGTATGCGGGCCTCTCACTGTTGTGGCCTCTCCCGCCGGGGAGCACAGGCTCCGGACGCGCAGGCTCAGTGGCCATGGCTCACGGGCCCAGCCGCTCCGCGGCATGTGGGATCTTCCTGGACTGGGGCTCAAACCCGTGTCCCCTGCACCGGCAGGCGGACTCTCAACCACGGCGCCACCAGGGAAGCCCGATTTTTCTTTTTTTCCTCCTTCTTCCCCTCCCTCTCTCTCTCCCTCCTTTCTTCTCTCCCATTTCTCCTCTCTCCCTCTTCATCTTCCAACTTCTACGCCTCCTCCTGCATCTTCTTCTGTGAAATTTTCTATGATGACTATATGTTACTTTTATAAAAATTTAAACACATGTTTACTAAAATAATAGAGCCCAGGTTCTGGCTTTTGCAGACTGGGATACCAGACTCCAGTTACGGAGTCAGCTGTTACTGGACATACTCCTTACCTAACAGGATCAGATATGCCTGTAAGGCGTTTAGATCATATCAAGACTGCATACTTTTATGAAAAGAATACTAGACTCGATATCATAAGACTTGAGTGCTAGCCTTGGGTAGTCTGTTTGCTCGGAGTTTGTTTTCCACAGAAAGAGGAGACTGAACTGAATCCGTGCCCCCTCATATAACCCGTCTAAGGATTAAAAGCATAATTTTATGTTTGAATTTCTTATCATTGATATATGAATGTCAGCTCTATAAAATTCAAAATAAGAATTCTAGACACAGAAACTTGGGTTTGGGAGTGCCCTAGGCTCCCTGGTCTCCTCCTGCTGGGCATGGAAAGATCAGATTGAAAGACTCAGCGCTATTTGAAAATGAATATGATTCAAGGAGGTAACTTGCATAGAAGTGTAGAATGAAAAGGGTACGAGGCATAAATAACAGAACACAGGGCAGCCTGTCTACTCTGCAAAAACTCTAGCTAGTACAGCTTAGATTGACATAAACAATTATTTCTACCTTTATTTCGCTATGGGCGTCGTAGTCTGCTTTTATCATTTCGACAAAACCTTGATAAGATTTCAAAGTTCATATAGAACAAGTTTGTGAAAATAAAACATGACCTGAGGGAGTCACTGTTTTTAAAAGTATGTCGCATTACTGGGGCTTCCCTGGTGGCGCAGTAGTTGAGAGTCCGCCTGCCAATGCAGGGGACACGGGTTTGTGCCCTGGTCCGGGAAGATCCCACATGCCACAGAGCGGCTGGGCACGTGAGCCATGGCCGCTGAGCTGTGTCCGGAGCCTGTGCTCCGCAACGGGAGAGGCCACAACAGTGAGAGGCCCGCGTACCGACAAAAAAAAAAAAAAAAAGTATGTCGCATTACCTTCCTTATCTTTGTCTGCCCGTGGTTTACATCAGTGTAGACTTTCTTTCAAATGTTACTCCGAACTGCACAGAGGCCATAGCTGCTTCTGGTATGGTCTCATGGCAGGCGGTTGTGATCAACTCTTATACAATGATTTGATTAGATTCTTTCTGTACCTAAGCTTATCTCGTTAAATGTTACATTAACTTTTTCATTGACCAGTTTGACAACGAGCCTCATTGACTGTTTTTAAATTTCTTTTCCTTTTTTAAAAGAATTAATAGGCTTGGTTTTGGTTTTGTTAGAGCAGTTTTACGTTCACAGATGACTGAGCAGATATTAGAGAAAGCTCCTGTAGAGCCTCTTTCTCCCCTGCTTACAGTTTCCCCAATTATCAACGTCTTGCATTAGTGTGATACAATTGAAGAACCCATGTTGTTACGTTATTATTAACAAGGGTCTACATTAGGGTTCATCTTTGTGTTGTACAGTCCTATGGGTTTTGCCAAATGTATTTGTCATGTGTCCACCTGTGACATAATAAATATAATTCTTGGTCTCTTCTCCCGTTCCTGACCCAGAGTTCCTAAAACCCTTGTAGCAATTTCTTGAGTGACTGGGGTGCGAGGAGCATCTTTTGTTCTAATATTTAGTCTTTGATCCCCAATTCCTGACACAGGGCTCTTAAAATCTTCATAATTTCCTGAGTGATGGGGGCGATAACAGAGTCTTACACCGAGCTTCCTAAATCCCTTGGAAATTCCTGGGTGATAGGAGTGTGTTTTGTTCTAAGGAGATAACCCTGTGTGGGCTCCTGGATAGCTTCAGGATGGGGTCTGGTCACCAGAAAGACCAAGCCACGACTAGAAGCTTGGAGCTTTCATCCCCAACCCTCCATTCTCTGGGGAGGGGAAAGAGGCTGGAGATTGAGTTAATCATCAACCATGCCGATGAGATGAGGCCTCTCAAAAAATCCGTAAGCTAAGGGGTTTGGAAAGCCTCCAGGTTGGTGAATATATCCACGTGCTCGGAGGGTGGCACACCCCGACTCCACAGGGACAGAAGCTTCTGCACCTAGGAAGCTTCTGGACCTTGCCCTATGTACCTCTTCATCTGGCTGTTCATATGTATCCTTTATCATAACCTTTATAATACACTGGTAAACGTGTTTCCCTGAGTTCTGTGAGTTGTTATAGCAGGTTATCAAAGCGGAGGACAGAGTTGTGGGAACCCTGATTTATAGGCAAGGTGGACTGAAGGGTGAACTTGGGGGCCCATTACTTATGATTGGCATTAGAAGTGGGGGGGGCGGTCTTCTGTCACTGAGACCTTAACCTGCGAGGTCTACACTAACTCTGGGTAGTTAGTATCAGAATTGAGTTGTGGGACACCCATTTGGTGTCTGGGGAGTTGGAGAATTGGTTGGTGTGGGAAAACCCCACACACATTTGGTGTATGAGGAGTAGAGGAAACAGTTTTGTTTTTGTTTTAAGTAATGGCATGTACCCACCATTACAGTATCATAGCTAATAGTTTCACTGCCCCCAAATCCCCTGTGCTCTGATTCATCCCTCTCCTCCCTCACTTCCCTAACCTCTGGTAACCACTGAATTTTTTTTCTTACTGTCTCCATAGTTTTGCCTTTTCCAGAATGTCATATAGTTAGCATCATATAGAATACTGACCTTTCAGACTGGCTTCTTTCACTAAGCGATTTGCATTTAAGGTTTCTCTGTGTCTTTTTGTGTCTTGATAGCTCATTTTTTAATCGCTGAATAGTGTTCCATAGTATGAATGTATTGTACCACAGTGTGTTTATCCATTCACCATTTTCCGAACATCTTGGTTTCTTCTAGTTCTGACAATTATTAATAAAGCTGCTATAAACCTTTGTGGGCAGGTTTTTGTGTGGACATGTTTTCAACTCATTTGGGTAAATAAATACCCGGGAGTGCAATTGCTAGATTGTATGGTAAAGCTGTGTTATCTTTGTAAGATACTGCCGAACTGTCTTCCGAAGTGGCTGGACCATTTTCCGTTCCCACCAGCAATGAGTGAGAATCCCTGCTCCTCTGCATTCTTGCTAGCATTTGGTATAATCAGGTTTTTTTTTTTTTATCTTAGCCTTTCTAATAGCTGTATTTTTTGTTTTTTAGACTGACTTGGTTAATTTGTTCAAAAGAACTGGTTATGCATTGAACAGGTGTTTTATATCTTGGCTAAATTAAAAACAGGAAATAAAGCAAAGGGGTATAATCTTTCATATTATTGTTGTTGCATCCCAAAGGCCCACAGTCTAAAAAATGGTTAAAACAATGTCTAAATATTTCTAATACTAAATTCAGGGAGGAGCTCCCTAAAAAGTTGGATTATATTTGATTCATTGAACAATGAGCTTTTACCCAAAAGGTTCATCCCTTAAAAGAAACAAAACCTAACTAACAAAACCTAACAAAAAAAGTGACCCAGCACTTTAAGAAGACAGTGAATTATAAAGGTAGTCGAAAGAGTCGGGGATTTGGAATCATCAGCTGGATTTGAATCGTGGTTTTACCTTTAATAAACTGGGTGAATTCAAATCATTGATTAAACTTTTCTGAGCCTCAAGTGCTTGTCTGTAAAACTGTGAAAATAATTCTTAGTTGAACGGATTATTTTGACCTTTAGAAACTATGTTTTAAAAAATGTCTGGCATCGGGCTTCCCTGGTGGCGCAGTAGTTGAGAGTCCGCCTGCCGATGCAGGGGACACGGGTTCGTGCCCCGGTCCGGGAAGATCCCACATGCCGCGGAGCAGCTGGGCCCGTGAGCCATGGCCGCTGAGCCTGCGCGTCCGGAGCCTGTGCTCCACAACGGGAAAGGCCACAACAGTGAGAGGCCCATGTACCGCAAAATAAAAAAAAAAATGTCTGGCATCCGGCTTTCGGTAGCTTAATTGTACATCTTTTTACCCTCCTTATAGTGCTCTGCACATGGTACACAATCAGTAAAAATTATTAGAATTCCCATCATCAAAATTCCCTAATCTGATGAAATAGTTGAAGTATTCTATGAACACATGAAGTAAAGATGTAGTTTCATCTTCTATGTATTTGCCTGTTTTAAATAGCTAGAACATAGCATACATAAGACAGAGATTTCAAACAAAATTTGTAGATTGCAAGACTTTGGCTCATGCTAAAATATCCAGTGGTTTGGGATTTCCCTGGAGTAGCCAGAAATGAGATATTGGCTTCAAAAACAAATTCATAAAATATGCAATAGTATAGATTCTAGAAACTGGCCACTTGACAGAACTAAGTTACAGTAATTCACTGTCTGGGAATTGACAGAAATGTGCACACAGTGACTGTAGTCAGAAACTAGAACCCTGATACTCCCTCTGTTTATTCTTCCTTACGTAACTTTGCTTCTAAAACAGAAGAGTTGCATTTGTGAATTATTTGTTTTAAATATTAAAGTAACAAAGGCCATATATGAAGCATTTAATAGGATTTCCTAATCTTTCAGAAAGTAATTTCCAAAAGAAGGAATTTATTATAAGTAACTAAGTATAACAGAATCATGATTTTTTTTAAAAAGTGTGAAAAGAGGATCAGAGAAGTAGCTCCAATTCACAATCATTTCCCAAAGAAATGGGGCTGGGCCCCGGTTGGATTCTTAAAACAAAAATGGATCCCAGGCCCAGGCAGATCGCCCAGGAAGAGCAGGTTCAAAAGTTTGGCACCAACCACTGTAAAGACTTCTCTTGTGTTTTGTTCTTTCCCTTTTGGGAATTTCTAGAAATTCACAGACCCTTGAAGCCTGTCTTATGAATCCCACGTTAAGCACCTCTACTTCTAGAGAAGAGAAATGCTACAAGCCTGAGGATGACGCTTTTAAAGGTACTGGGTTCTTTTAGTGTATAAGTAACTCCTTTATATGAATAATTAATTTAGTGATTAGAAAGGAGAAGTTGTTAATGATAGAAAAATAACTTTTGGAAATTCTTAATAACATGTGGTCTGAATGTATAGACAAGATTTTTATTGAAAGTGAAGCCAGGGGAATGACTTTTAATCTGTATCTGATGAAAGCAAAACTTTCCATCATAGAGTTTCTATTGGGAAGTATCATTCTGTTATGTAATTAATCCTCAAAAAAGGCTGGTTTTGGAGGCCAACAATAGCCAGCCCAGTAATTGACATTGGCTAGAAACAAAAACCCGAAGCAATGCATTATAAAGATGGAAAAATAAAATAAAGTTGGGAATAATGGTGCTGCCATCTGGCATTAATTGATGTGCAAAAGCACTCAGAGTTCCCAGGAGAAAAGAATTATTTACATGCAAATTTTCATTATTACGACTACTTAAATTATTGTAATAAATTCATGAAAATAAGACACCTTGCTAGCTTAATGCATATATAATACCTAATAAAATATTTATGGGCTCCATACCAGCAGCTTTATCATTTGGCATAAAAAAGTGATAAACAAGATGACATATTTCTTTAGTCCAAGATCAAACATATTTGGTAAAATTTAGGACCACATAAAATGATGACAATGATGTTTGGTTTGAAAACTGCAGAGATCCTCACACACTTTCATAGGAGAAAAAAAGGTCATGATTGGAAAAGATATAGATTTTACAGTCATTGAGTCGCTTTAGCGTTTGGGAGGAATAGAACTACCTTGGTTAGCGCATTTTCCCACAGAACACCATTTTGGTTTATATGCCATATACAAAACTATTCGTATGCAGTTTTACTGTGTACTACAACTTAGGGATTTCTTAATATTTTTTACATCAACTACACCACGTTAAATTAGCCAAAGAAAAGTGTAATGAATATAAACTCAGAAAATGGCATCTAAAAGCAACAGAGCATTCCAACGTGAGTCAGGAAATCTTGCAGATGATGTCATATGACTATTTAATGAATAAATAAAATTTCTAATACCTAGAAAATTGATGTTGAGTAGGAAAAAATCTAGTAGAAAATATTACTATTAATGGCCATTATAAGATGCCATATGATGAAATCATTAAAATGCCTTGGCATTTATTACTTACATAATTAATGGGTTAACATGTTGGCATGTGATTCCCACGTGTTTTAAAGGGATATTACAGAAGTGGATTCCCCAAAGCAGTTTGTCTCTATCTCTATTACAGCTTTATTACTTGCTACCTTTCAAATAGTTATGTAAAAGCCTTACTTCTCCTTCTAGGTTGTAAGTTTATGGTGGGTAGGAAGTGTGTCTGATTTAACTTTCGTGTCTCCATGGTACCTAACAAGTGATGCACATATATTTGGGACTCAGTAAATATTAGTTGATGGAGTACTTGCATTTGCTTTTAAGTATTGTCCTCTGATAGAAGGAATATTAAATATTTTAAAAATGGTATTTTACAACTTAAATTATTATGAATGGTGGATATAAAAGAAGAAATATATACCACCAACATATTAATAGAAATTGGGTTAGCATAGTGAAATTACTGTCTTCTTTTTTCTGTTCCAACTTGTTTATTATATGGTCATATTATCTTTCTAATAGAAGGAATAAATAATAACAAAATGATAATATTCTACTAGACTAAAAGTCACTTTATTAGAATTATGGTGACCTCTCCACTATAATAGTGACCTTCCTCTCCCCTCCCCACCCTCATACTCCCCACCACCACCTTCCTCTCCCCCCACTTACCATCTAGGTGATTTATGATGGAACAGGAACAAGGTGGAAAAGATAGGTTTGGAAGGAGAGAGAAGAGGTGATGTTAACCCTGAGATGCTCATTCATTCATTTAGAACTACTGAGTGGTCTGAATGGTGGCAAATGCCTGGGGTCAGGAAGCAGCAGTGGGGGAGGAGTGCAGAGACCTCAATGCCACAGGCAACTGCAGGACACGGGGTTGGGGGGGGGGTCACCATCCCAGATGCCCAGAGACCAAGTGGCCAAACAACATTCAGTCAATCCAAGGAGGACTCACAGAACAGAGAGAGGCTGAAACACCTCTCCTGCTCTGCCGTGAGGCCTTGTAAATTTGTCCTGCACCTCCCAGAGCAAGGAGAGAAACACAGAAAGACTAATGGGTTCATTTTAAATGACTGTTTAAAACGGGAAGAAATTACTTTTAAGTGGTAGGATCAAGTGTATTATTCTGCCATCCCTGGGAAGAGGGGGTGAGAGCAGGATGAGATCAACTGACAGGTTAAGGGAAAGGTGTGTTTCGCATGTGTCTGATCAGTGTCTCCTCAGTTTGCACCTGCTATACATTTTATTCATTTCTTTTTCAAAAAAAATAACGAGCACTAGCTATATACAAATCACTAGACCAGGAGTGATTTTTTCACAGAAAAATATAATTATAATAAAAGTATGGAGACTGGCATTAGGTGAGGTCACTGGATCTCCCAAACTATAAAGTTTTGAGAAAGGTGAAATACAAGGACCAGTTATATTAGTTAATTTATCACTTTATTTTATTTTTTAAGGGTTTTTGTTTGTTTGTTTTAATTTATTTTGGCTGCGCCGGGTCTTAGTTGCGGCATGCGGGACCTCGTATTTTGTGGGATCTTTTTAGTTGCGGCACGCAGATTTCTTAGGTGTGGCATGCGAGCATGTGAACTCTTAGTTGTGACATGCATGCGGGATCCAGTTCCCCAACGAGGGATCTAACTCGGGCCCCCTGCATTGGGAATGCGGAGTCCTACCCACTGGACCACCAGGGAAGTCCCTAATTTATCATTTTAAATGGAATTACGTAGAGGGAACACAGTAATCTGTTGCATGTTACCAGCACAAAATTCTCTAAGCTAAGTCAGCTTGCAGGTTTTCAACCCAAAGAATGATCTTGGAACCTGAAAACTAATCACTGTGCATTCTGAACAAGTGCTGTTTAACTCGCTTCAACAATATCGGGAAGAAAAACGGCTTTGAAAGTTATTTAAAGTAATAACAGCTCTGTATCATGCAGAAAAAAAAATGACGTAAAGAAAAAATGACATTATTACATGTCTTACATTTTATTTCATGATAAAACTGCCGATGGCATTGCATCACTGAAGTCAAATTGGGAGGGGGATTCAGTGCTGAAACTCAGATATGGATTCAAGAACAGGTGCAATTACTTTCCTTCTACTGAACAAATATTTACAAAGCAGCTGTCATATGCCAGGCACTGGTTCCCAAATGGTAAGCAAGATGTAGACTAGTAGGGGAGTTTAAAAACAGAATTCTTTTTCTCAGAAAAATAGACATTGTGCTTGTGCATTGGCTAAACTTTTATCTCAGATGAACCAAGTTATATCCCACTTCAGATATATTCCCTGTTCTTCAGAAACCGCCAGTTACCTCACATCAAAAAATACCTTCTCTATCTTGGAAACCTTACCAGTTACTATGTGAAAAAGCTTCAGTTTACAAAGTTTCATTGTACATAACATTTTATACCATCTTAGAAAAGAGAGAGGGAGAGACCTTCAAGATGGCGGAGGAGTAAGACATGGAGATCACCTTCCTCCCCACAAATACACCAGAAATACATCTACACGTGGAACAGCTCCTACAGAACACCTACTGAATGCTGGCAGAGGACCTCAGACCTCCCAAAAGACAAGAAACTCCCCACGTACCTGGGTAGGGCAAAAGAGAAAAGAAAAAACAGAGACAAAAGAATAGGGATGGGACCTGTACCAGTAGGAGGGAGATGTGAAGGAGGAAAAGTTTCCACACACTAGGAAGCCCCTTCACTAGCGGAGACGGGGGGAGGCAGGGGGGAAGCTTCAGAGCCACTGAGAATAGCACAGCAACAGCAGTGTAGAGGGCAAAGCGGAGAGATTCCTCCACAGAGGATCAGTGCCGACCAGCACTCACCAGGCCAAGAGGCTTGTGTGCTCACCCGCCAGGACAGGTGGGGGCTGGGAGCTGAGGCTCAGGCTTCGGAGGGCGGATCCCAGGGAGAGGACTGGGGGTGACTGCGTGAACACAGCCTGAAGGGGGCTAGTGCGCCACAGCTAGCCAGAGGGAGCCCAGAAAAAGTCTGGACCTGCCTAAGAGTCAAGAGACCATTGTTTCGGGGTGCGCGAGGAGAGGGGATTCAGAACACCGCCTTAATGAGCTCCAGAGATGGGTGCGAGCCGCGGCTATCAGCGCGGAGCCCAGAGACGGGCATGAGACGCTAAGGCTGCTGCTGCAGCCAGCAAGAAACCTGTGTGCAAGCACAGGTCACTATCCACACCTGCCCTCCCGGGAGCCTGTGCAGCCCGCCGCTGCCAGGGTCCTGTGATCCAGGGACAACTTACCCGGGAGAAAACACGCCTTAGGCTGTTGCAATCTCACACTGGTCTCTGCTGCCGCAGGCTTGCCCTGCATTCCGTACCCTTCCCTCCCCCCAGCCTGAGTGAGCCAGAGCCCTCTAATCAACTGCTCCTTTAACCCCGTCCTGTCTGAGCGAAGAACAGACGCCCTCAGGTGACCTACACGCAGAGGCGGGGCCAAGTCCAAAGCCGAACCCCAGGAGCTGTGCGAACGAAGAGGAGAAAGGAAAATCTCTCCCAGCAGCCTCAGGAGCAGCGGAGTAAATCTCCACAATCAACCTGATGTACTCTGCATCTGTGGAATACATGAATAGACAATGAATCATCCCAAAATCAAGGCAGTGGACTTTGGGAGCAACTGTAGACTTGGGGTCTGCTTTCTGCATCTAACTTGTTTCTGGTTTTATGTTTATCTTAGCTTACTATTTAGAGTTTATTATCATTGGTAGATTTATTTACTGATTTGGTTGCTCTCTTCCTTTTTTTTTTGTATACAGATATATATATATTTCCTTTTTCTCTTTTTGTGAGTGTGTATGTGTATGATTCTTTATGTGATTTAGTCTGTATAGCTTTGCTTTTACCATTTGTCCTAGGGTTCTGTCTCTCCTTTATTTGTTTGTTTGTTTGTTTGTTTTTTGCATAGTTTTTAGTGCTTGCTATCATTGGTGGATTTGTTTTTTGGTTTGGTTGCTCTCTTCTTTCTTTTTTATTTTTAATTTTTTTATTTTTAATAATTTTTTATTTTAATAACTTTCCTTCCTTCCTTCCTTCCTCTGTTCCTTCCTCCCTTTTCTTCTGAGGCATGTGGCTGACAGGGTCTTGGTGTTCTCGCCGGGTGTCAGGCCTGTGCCTCTGAGGTGGGAGAGCCGAGTTCAAGACATTCGTCCACCAGAGACCTCCTGGCTCCACGTAATATCAAAAGGCGAAAGCTCTCCCAGAGATCTCCATCTCAACGCTAAGACCCAGCTCCACTTAACAACCAGCAAGCTACAGTGCTGGACACACTATGCCAAACAACTAGCAAGACAGGAACAAAACCCCACTCATTAGCGGAGAAACTGCCTAAAATCATAATAAGGTCACAGACACCCCAAAACACACCATCGGATGCTGTCCCACCTACCAGAAAGACAAATCGTACCAAGTATCTTTTCCAGCCACAACACTATGAGACTAGATATCAATTACAGGAAAAAAACTGTAAAAAATACAAACACATGGAGGCTAAACAATACACTACTAAATAACCAAGAGATCACTGAAGAAATCAAAGAGGAAATCAAAAAATACCTAGAAACAAATGACAATGAAAATACGACGACCCAAAACCTTTGGGAGGCAGCAAAAGCAGTTCTAAGAGGGAAGTTTATAGCAATACAATCCTACCTCAAGAAACAAGAAGAATCTCAAATAAACAACCTAAACTTACACCTAAAGCAATTAGAGAAAAAGAACAAAAAACGCCCAAAGTTAGCAGAAGGAAAGAAATCATAAAGACCAGATCAGAAATAAATGAAAAAGAAATGAAGGAAACAACAGCAAAGATCAATAAAACTAAAAGCTGGTTCTTTGAGAAGATAAACAAAATTGATAAATCATTAGCCAGACTCATCAAGAAAAAAAGGGAGAAGACTCAAATCAATAGAATTAGAAATGAAAGAGAAGTAACAACTGACACTGGAGAAATACAAGGGATCATGAGAGATTACTACAAGCAACTCTATGCCAATAAAATGGACAACCTAGAAGAAATGGCCAAATTCTTAGAAAAGCACAACCTTCCAAAACTGAACCAGGAATAAATAGAAAATATAAACAGACCAATCACAAGCACTGAAATTGAGACTGTGATTAAAAATCTTTCAACAAACAGAAGCCCAGGACCAGATGGCTTCACAGGCAAATTCTATCAAACATTTAGAGAAGAGATAACACCTATCCTTCTCAAACTCTTCCAAAATATAGCAGAGGGAGGAACACTCCCAAACTCATTCTGCAAGGCCACCATCACCCTGATACCAAAACCAGACAAAGATGTCACAAAGAAAAAAAACTGCAGGCCAATATCTCTGATGAACATAGATGCAAAAATCCTTAAGAAAATACTAGCAAACAGAATCCAACAGCACATTAAAAGGATCATACACCATGATCAAGTGGGGTGTATCCCAGCAATGTAAGGATTTTTCAATATATGCAAATCAATCAATGTGATACACCATATAAACAAATTGAAGGAGAAACCATATGATCATCTCAATAGATGCAGAAAAAGCTTTTGACAAAATTCAACACCAATTTATGATAAAAACCCTCCAGAAAGTAGGCACAGAGGGAACTTACCTCAACATAATAAAGGCCATATATGACAAACCCACAGCCAACATCATTCTCCATGGTGAAAAACTGAAACCATTTTCTCTAAGATCAGGAGCAACACAAGGTTGTCCAGTCTCACCACTATTATTCAACATAGTTTAGGAAGTTTTAGCCACAGCAGTCAGAGAAGAAAAAGAAATAAAAGGAATCCAATTCGGAAAAGAAGAAGTAAAGCTGTCACTTTTTGCAGATGACATGATACTATACATAGAGAGTCCTAAAGATGCTAGCAGAAACGAATTTGGTAAAGTAGCAGGATACAAAATTAATGCACAGAAATCTCTTGCACTCCTATACACTAATGATGAAAAATCTGAAAGTGAAATTAAGAAAACACTCCCATTTACCACTGCAACAAAAAGAATAAAATACCTAGGAATAAACCTACCTAAGGAGACAAAAGACCTGTATGCAGAAAACTATAAGACACTGATGAAAGAAATTAAAGTTGATACAAATAGATGGAGAGATATACCATGTTCTTGGATTGGAAGAATCAACATTTTGAAAATGACTATACTACGCAAAGCAATCTATAGATTCAATGCCATCCCTATCAAACCACCAATGGCATTTTTCACAGAACTAGAAGAAAAAATTTCACAATTTGTATGGAAACACAAAAGACCCCGAATAGCCAAAGCAATTTTGAGAAAGAAAAATGGAGCTAGAGGAATCAGGCTCCTGGACTTCAGACTATACTACAAAGCTACAGTAATCAAGACAGTATGGTACTGGCACAAAAACAGAAATATAGATCAATGGAACAGGATAGAAAGCCCAGAGATAAACCCACGCACATATGGTCACCTTATTTTTGATAAAGGAGGCAAGAATATACAATGGAGAAAAGACAGTCTCTTCAATAGTTGGTGCTGGGAAAACTGAACAGCTACATGTAAAAGAATGAAATTAGAACACTCCCTAACAACATACACAAAAATAAACTCAAAATGGTTTAAAGACCTAAATGTAAGGCCAGACACTATAAAACTCTTATAGGAAAACATAGACAGAACACTCTATGACATAAATCACAGCATGATCCTTTTTGACCCACCTCCTAGAGAAATGGAAATAACAACAAAAATAAACAAATGGGACCTAATGAAACTTAAAACTTTTGCACAGCAAAGGAAAACATAAACAAAATGAAATGACAACCTTCAGAATGGGAGAAAATATTTGCAAATGAAGCAACTGACAAAGGATTAATCTCCAAAACTTACAAGCAGCTCATGCAGTTCAATATCAAAAAAACAACCCAATCCAAAATGGGCAGAAAAGCTAAATAGATATTACTCCAAAGAAGATATACAGATTGCCAACAAACACATGAAAGGATGCTCAACATCACTTATCATTAGAGAAATGCAAATCAAAACTACAATGATGTATCACTTCACACCAGTCAGAATGGCCATCATCAAAAAATCTACAAACAATAAATGCTGGAGAGGGTGTGGAGAAAAGGGAACCCTCTTGCACTGTTGGTGGGAATGTAAATTGATACACTGTGTTCTCCATAGTGTTCTCCACTATGGAGAACAGTATGGAGGTTCCTTAAAAAACTAAAAATGGGACTACCATATGACCCAGCAATCCCACTACTGGATATATACCCTGAGAAAACCATAATTCAAAAAGAGTCTTGTACCACAATGTTCATTGCAGCTCTATTTACAATAGCCAGGACATGGAAGCAACCTAAGTGTCCATCGACAGATGAATGGATAAAGAAGATGTGGTACCTATATACAATGGAATATTACTCAGCCATAAAAAGAAATGAAATTGAGTTATTTGTAGTGAGGTTGATGGACCTAGAGTCTGTCATACAGAGTGAAGTAAGTTAGGAAGAGAAAAACAAATACCGTATGCTAACACATATATATGGAGTCTAAAATAAAAAAAAAAATGTTCTGAAGAACCTCAGGCCAGGACAGGAATAAAGACACAGACGTATAGAATGGACTTGAGGATATGGGGAGGGGTAAGGGTAAGCTGGGACAAAGTGAGAGAGTGGCATGGACATATATATGCTACAAAACGTAAAATAGATAGCTAGTGGGAAGCAGCTGCATAGCACAGGGAGATCAGCTCAGTGCTTTGTGACCACCTAGAGGGGTGGGATAGGGAGGGTGGGAGGGAGACGTAAGAGGGAGGCGATATGGGGATATATGTATACATATAGCTGATTCACTTTGTTGTAAAGCAATTATACTCCAATAAAGACGTTAAAAAAAAAAAAGAAAAGAGAGAAATAGCACTACAAGGAGCACTGAATTAGTTCACCTAGAATGTAAGTGGGGGAGGTGGGCTGAGATAAGATTTCTGGAGATATGAAAATATCTCAAATGAAATTGGACAGATCCAGAATTTAAAGAATTTATTTAAACTGCATCAAAGAAGCTTGGCCATGCTTTCTTATTATATAAACTTATAGCCATTTTAATAGACTTACATTTAATTGCACATTTCACTTGTAAAGCACATTTGAGCTCAAGGTAGTTGCTGATGATTTGGAAGAAGAAATGTTCGTGTTTGGAAGATGTTCCCCCACTGACAAACCCAGCAAATGTACAACTAGCATTTTGACTTTGAGTTTTCTTTCAGTTCAGACTGGGGGCATTTTACTTCTCTTAGAGTCACTTGGTAGCACCATGGTCAATATAGCATGAAAAACACAAGGACACTGATTTGGAGGAACTGGCTTGAGTTGAGGGTCACCATTCACTGTGATTCAACCTCTCTAATCTTTTTGAGCCTACTTTTAAAATTCTTTTCCATTATGGTTTATTACAGGATATTGAGTATAGCTACCTGTGCTATACAGTAGGATCTTGTTGTTTATTTATTTATATATAATAGTTTGTATCTGCTAATCTCAAACTCCTAATTTATCTCTCCCTTACCCCCCTTCCCCTCTGGTAACCATAAGTTGTTTTCTATGTCTGTGAGTCTGTTTCTGTTTCATAAATAAGTTCATTGGTATCATATTTTAGATTACACATATAAGTGATACCATGTGGTGTTTTTCTTTCTGACTTACTTCACTTAGTATGATAATCTCTACGTCCGTCTATGTTGCTGCAAATGGCATTATGTCATTCCTTATATGGCTGAGTAATATTCCATTGTGTAAATGTATATACCACATTTTCTTTATCCATTCTTCTGTTGATGGACATTTAGGTTGCTTCCATGTCTTGACTATTGTGAATAGTGCTGCTATGAACATTGGGATGCATGTATCTTTTCAAATTAGTTTTCTCCAGATATATACCCAGGAGTGGGATTACTGGATCATATGGCAACTCTTTTTAGTTTTTTAAGGAACCTCCCTACTGTTCTTAGTAGTGGCTGTACCAATTTACATTCCCACCAACAGTGTAGGAGGGTTCCCTTCTCTCCACACCCTCTCCAGCATTTATTATTTGTAGACTTTTTGATGATGGCCATTCTGATCAGTGTGAGGTGATACCTCATTGTGGTTTTGATTTGCATTTATCTAATAATTAGCAATGTTGAGTATCTTTTCATGTATCTTTTATTGGCCATCTGTATATCTTCTTCGGAGAAATGTCTGTTTTTTTGATTGTGTTGTTTGTTTTTTTGTTACTGAGTTGTATGAGCTGTTTGTATATTTTGGAAATTCCGCCCTTGTCGGTCACATCATTTGAAAATACTTTTCCCCATTCTGTAGGTTGTCTTTTTGTTTTGTTTATGATTTCCTTTGCTCTGCAAAAGCTTATAAGTTTGATTACAACCTCTCTAATCTTTATCCATAAAATGGAATTCTTCCAGGGAACAAAAGGATGAAATCACGTGTAGACACATGCTTTGTAAACTATAAAGTATTAAATATACGTAAGATATTGTTTTGTAATTATATAACTTGGGAGATAAGTTTAGATTGAGTAAGAGTGGTAATCTCAAGTTAGATGACTCATAAAACATCTGGTGTTAAATCAAGTGAAGCTAAAAATCCTACTGTAAAATTACATAGAAACAAATATTTTTGGAATCCTATAAATAAAATTTAATTACATTTATTGAGATCAGCAAAGCTTGAATTGAAAGGGAGTAAAGGGAAGAATTATAGTTCAAGACACAAATGATCTGTTCTAAGGGGGAAAAAACGTTCCCTGTCAGTCTTGAATAGCTAGCAGGTTTTAAAACTAGTCAAATTTAGCATAATAATAAAACTTCATTATGTTGAAACCGTGCTAATATTGTATGCAAATGTACAATCCAGCATGAAAATGACGGAAATACTCATAGTGAGATGACTAAGAGCTAAAGGAACTAATTTTCATTCTTGCCACATCTTTTCATTACTGTAAGATTTTTGATCTTGAAATAATACATAGTTTTATCAAATTAAACCTGTTATAATAGATGCATATGATACTGATATTCGTGATTATGTATGTGTGAACTTTTAGTAGAATGAAGAAAAATAATGGAATTAGGCCCATTGATTTCTCAAATTTGTATAAAAACTTTTAGTCTTTTACTAAAAAATAATATTAATTTGGGAATACCATTTCTGAAGATTAATTTCTTCTATAACCGTATGCAACATAATGGAACGTGGAACCTAGTTTGAAAGTGCAATCCAATGCCACATATATATTTACGCCCTTGGTCAAACCAGGGGACTCAAGTACATAATGTTGTATAATATATTGCTCTTATAGTAGTACATACTCTCTGCCTAGTACTGTCTGTTTTTCTTACGGCTCTTGCCAGCTTAGTTGAGGGATTTCGCTTTGTAACTGCTCTGTCAAATCAGTTGTGTCCTGGTTCTGTGCAGTGTAACAGTATGACATCCAGAGCTTATTCAGATGAGCAGAGAGCAAATGAACTTGCTTCTGCTCCTCTGTTGAAGGGAAGAGAAATTTCTTCGACCTGTAAATGCTGAGAGCGTCGTACTATCCTTTACAGTAGATGAATCTCAGCACCGTGAGTTCCTAAGGGTGCAGAGTCCAGGGCGACTCACACTGGTCCCTTTTTATATTTGCACAAAGGTCAGATCAGGTTCAAAGGACTAGCTCCCCTCCACGTCCTGCCCCGAGGGGATAGGAAGCTTCCAAACATCCAGGTGAAATAAAGGTGTGTAAGAGGAGCCTGCAGCTTCTGGGAACTGGCCTTGGTGACTGGGGTAGGAGTGTTTATGGGTTCATTTTAAGACAAAGCCCC